>NW_026947507.1:56337500-57537500 GCF_034190915.1 Cavia porcellus | reverse complement strand
TAAGCCACTGAGCTAAGTCCCTGGCTGAAAATTTTATGTATACACACAATATTATATTTTCAGCAATAAATAAGAATGAATTCTGTCATTTCTAGAAGTATGAAACAGCATGATTATTCTAAGTCAGACTCAGAGAGTCAATTATACTTTTGCTTATGTTTGAAAAGTCTAAAATACTAATAAATTAATAAAACAGAGGACCAAGAAACAAAACTAGAAATTCACTCTTCAAAATAAGAAAACGGGTACAAGGAAGGGGTAAAAAGGTAACTGTGATTAGAGGGATTGAAGGTGAACTAGATATGTTTTATGCACGAGCCAATTTCCAAACACAAATGTCATTATTCCATAATATAAAAGAATAAAGAACTCATATCAATTTGAAATTGTATTTATTACAAAAATAAGATAGGTAATAACTTTTCAAACATTAAGTATGAAGCCAAATAAATAATGAATTTTCCCATATATTTGAGGAAGAAATTTTACCAATTCTGTATACACCCTTCTAGAAGATGTAAACATGAAGCATAATTATTAACTGATTTACTCTAAAAAATTACTCCAGTTCCAGGAAACCATTGGGTATTAAAAATATTTTAAAGACCAAAATATGTAATAGATATTGTGAAATAGGAAGAAAATGTTCAAATAGGAAGGAAAACTGGGAAGAAGGAAGAGGAAAAGAAGGAAGAGAAAAGGAAAAAATGAAGAAAGAAGGAAAATTGGAAACAAATCTCTTGCAAATAAGGAAGAGAAGAGGGATTGAAAGGAGAGTTGGGAAATGGGAAAAAAGAATCAAGATATATCATTTGCAAGTATAAATTTCCTGAGATGAATGTGAACATCATGTGCATCTAAAAGGTACCAATACATTTAATTAATTAAAAAATAGAAAAAGTAAAATCAGAATCTCATGAATGTTAAGAGTAATATTCACAAAATATTAACAAATTCAAGAACCTCAATGTTTAAAAATTTTATACAATGAGGGCATAGAACATTTTTTTCCAAACAAAACTGGATTAGCATTTTAAAAATTAAACTAGGTATTTTATTCTCTTACCTGGTTACCAAAATATACATGGACACATTAACACATATGAAGTAAACTGACAAAATTGAACATTAATTAATTTAAATACTTTCAGTAAACAAGGAACAGAGGGATTGCAACTTGGTAAAGATAATATACAAAGAATTGAGAATCTTGTGTTTTGATGAAAAACCTAGACTACAAGTAAAATAATGGGAATGCAAAGATATCTGCTCTCATTTCTTTGTACTATCATTGTTCTGAAACTTTTCACCAATGTAAATAGGCAATAAAATTAAATAAAGTTAAGCATTATGGAAGGAAGAAAAATAAGGGTTCTAGTCACAGATATTATTATATCTATATAAAAATACATGGAGAACAAGCACAAAGACAAAATTCTACTGTATTCAGTAATTTATAATTGCAAGATTACAATTTGTTTCTAGATAGTACCAATAAACTGGTAGAATTTGAAATTAAAACCACAGTATCATTTTCATTAATATAAACCAAAATGCAATACTTAGGTAAAAATCTAGCAAAATATAAACATCCATATAAGAAAATGACAAAACTCAAGATACACAAAAATGAAGTGAGCAAATAAAAGTTTATTCCCAGTTCATGGACAGGCAGGCTCAGAACTGTCAAGATCCTAGCTGTCCGTTGCCCAGACTGGGCCAGAGCGTGAGATTCTCCTGGACGCATGTTTTCTGAGACTGTTACATTTATAAAGGGCGCATCTGGAGGGCTGAGCACAGGGCTGATCCTGTGGTTATATTTGGGCTGATTCTTGAATGGGTTCTGAAGGAGTTTCTCATTCTCTCTCTCTCTCTCTCTCTGTCTCTCTGTCTCTCTCTCTGTCTGTCTCTCTGTCTGTCTCTGTCTCTCTTTCTCTCTTCCTCACACACACACAGTAAATTCGTGTGGCTAACTCATTTTACCTCACACTGTCAAAGATTCATACAATTAAGTTTTATATGGGTTAGTTGAACTATCCAAAACTGTGTTTTGGCCAAAACACATTATATTAAGTGACTGGCTTGCCATGCATTAGTGGTCCAAACCGTGTTGTCACAGTATGTTTATCAGTCCATCATCTATATATACACCTATAACATATCTATAATAGATGTATACATAGATGTATACATCTGTTATCTAGCTATTATCGCTCTATCAATATATTTAGGTAAGATATTTTTTAAATGTCTTATTTTGGAAAAATGTTAAGTCACAAAGGTATCTGTGGGACACTAGTGTGATGTGGAAGCCCAAGTTATAATATATAATAATAAATATGTGAGAAAAAATAACATATTAAAAGGTAAAAAATATTATTACATATTTCAAAGAAAGCTTGACCACCACATAGCTATAAACAAACTCCTACTTGCACACAGCTGTGTGTGAAAATGCATGCACACATGTGCTGTCAGGAGCATTATGTGGAGTGGTGTAAGCCAGGACATGTGAGTCTTTTTGCTGTGTACTTTATTTATTTATTTATTTATTTATTTATTTATTGTCTTTTTCCTTTTTATCGGTACCGGGGATCGAACTCACGACCGCCTGCTTGCACGGCAGGCACTTATGCCGCTGAGCTAAATCCCCAGCCCCATGCTGTGTACTTTATAACAGAACTTGAAGATAGCAGTAAGATGACTGGTAGAATCAGAAAAAGAGTGGAATCAGGACCCACAGAAGGCAAGCTTGCCACAGCAGGACTGGCCTGTGTGCCTTAGGCCCACATGTGGAGGAGTGAGTTAATGGCGACCCAAATGATACCACTGATCTGCCAGCGTGAATATCACTGCTGAGCTTTGACAGAGTTATGTTTACAGGTAAATATGGCAACACTTTGAGGTGTATACTTAAGCTGAAAATGAGAAGTCCAAGTGCCTGATTTCCCCGTCAGTTTATGGCGTTACAGACAGTTTGAAAATATGAGGTTTTAAGGGGAGTTAACATGGAGTCCTAGTATATGAATAAACCAGGAGACAAAAGAAAACATAGAGTTTTTATGTATTATTAATCAATAAAATAAAATGACTCATTTTACAGTTTAAATATTGAGTTATCTTTTCAAGTTTGAACGTAACTTACATGAATTCCTAGGAGAAAAAGTGATGATAGCACAGAGTACTATTATAATTGAAGACAAGGGATAGGAGATCCCTGGGGGATTTAGAAATTAAATCACATGCAACTTAGTAAACTTGGGCTGTGAAGATCTGCTGGAAACTTAAACATTCTCAGCTGTACTGCAAGGAGCAGGTTCCACTGAAGACATTCAGGTGGGTGAGACTGCGAGAGATGCTGAGGAAGGCATCCCAAAATACTTAGGTGCTGTGGGCATTCCAGAGTCAACCAGAAAGTAAGGGAACCATGTTGCATTTAAAAGTAATGTATGGGAAATTTTGGTGTTTTAAATTTCTCCAGATAGTCACGTTTGTCCTCACTGATCTGCAACGCACCCCTTGATAGTCGTTAATAAATTCGATGGTATGCTTTTCCATTAATTACAGTTTTATGGTTAAATGAAATAATGCCTGTGTAGTGGACATAGTCTATTTGCCACACTTTCCACCTTCTTAAGGATCTGGTGGCTTCCCCTGTGTGTAAACTTCCACTGTTCAATAGCATGGAGAGAAAGTATATATGCATTAAGCATAAAAATCAACAATCAAGGAAGAAAAACAGAACTTTCTCAGCATATTTGCTACTTAGGAACAGTGGGGAGTTTTGTGGAATTTTCAAAAAGCGACTAGATGAGTGTCAGCTAGACTTGAGTATCAGTAGTACTATTAATTTTGATAACTTATACCATGATACACATGATTTTATGAGTGATTCTAAGAATCAACTTATCCCATTTTTAAGACCACCCTGTGAGAGATGAAGAAAAAAAATCTCAGAGGCATTACCTCATTAGGGTGGTAACAGGGCACTGTCTGAAGGTTTAGGTGTTTGGTATTCCTGTAGAACAGGAATAGAAGCCATGTGTCTTCTCTGAGTTTGATGTGTGCAGTTTGATATCCACAGAATAGAGAAAGAAATAGAGTAAGGTGTGTGTGTGTGTGTGTGTGTGTGTGTACACATACACGCTCTATGTGTGGGAAACGGAGCCATGATTTAAAGGGCTGCAGAAGAGCAACACCCTTTCAATTAAAGAAAGACTTCTGAGAAGCCCAGTTCACACTTGGACATCATGGAGCATTTTAATATCAGTGAGGCCTGATGATGCAAGCTTACAAGGCCATGTGTGGGAGGCTGAGGCAGGGGAACTGTAAATTTGAGGCCAGTTTGGAGATGTAGCAAGATGGCCAGGACGGGGAGAGGGAGAGAATGAAAATCTGTAAAATGCATAAGAAGTTCACAGGGTTGACTGGGAAACAGAACAAATGAGTTGAAATATGCAGATGCTTGCAAATCTCTCCAAAACACCTCATGAACAAAATTTGCAAGTCAATGGTCTGCCATGGAAAACTTGAGACAACAGTGTTTGCAAGGGGTGGAGTGATCGATCTACTGGGGCCTTGGGAGAAGACGGAAGCCACACAGCAGGTGGACTGAAGAATGTGGGGTGCTCTGTTCATAATCTCTAGGGTGCAGATGGGGAGCCCTCTGGCTCAAAGGCTTCTGAGCCTCTCTAAAAGGCATGAGCAGCCCTTCTTGTCAACATGTGTGAGCGCTCTCTTCACAGGCGTGCATTTGGGGAAAGCCAAACTTTCTGCACCGGTCGTTTTGCAAGCCACCTTTATCTGTGACCTTATGTCTGGCTTGTTTGTTTTGGTTTTTAATCTTTGATGGTGAGAGAGCAAAGGTGTAGTGTTGCCTGTCTGAGCAGGAACAGGGACTCAGTAATCCAAATCAGCACCTTGCCAATGCTGCTACCTCATTCCTCTTCCCTCAGCCCTTTATCCTCTCAGCCTCTGCTCCGCTCCAACATATGTTCTTTCACAGCAAAGTGTCCTTCAGCACCCTGCTGCCGTGAGCTGCCAGCACCATGCCTTTCTTCTCCTCCCCACCTCACTAGCTTAGAGTTCCCTTCCCTCAGAGTATCACTGCGACAGTATTATATCCTCTGATTAATCAAGGTCGATTGAACTATTTAGCTAAAGTAGTAACTCATTATAATGTGGTAGAATAAACAAAGGCTATTAACCCATAGTAGAAAGGTTTAGTAAAATTCATGGTATGGACAGACTTGTGATAAACTTAATACAAAATGAGTGGAGTAATGATGTGCATTATTGTAGGTGCAGAGATCTAACACCTACACCACCTCTTCCTTTATTATATCTCTATGTAAATGCATTCTTTGTGAATTTGAAATTTAACCCTGGACCCAATATGGGCTAGGCAAACACTCTACTAGTGATCTACACCACAGCCTTATTGTTTGTCAATTAAAAAGAGATATATGACAGTAAAAGTAATGAAAATAAAATACAGTTAGCAGGTTAGCAAGGTTTCTAAAGGTTTGATAGTATACCTACTGAAAAATTAACCAGCACAGGTTAAACTTATCTACATAATAGGAGCTTAGTTTGTTGTAAGTACTGAAACCACAAAAAGTCTTTTATAGAGCAATGGATGAGGGATTCAACATGTAATGAGTTACAACTGCATTGCTGGTGTGGTCACAAAATTTGTGATTGCTGCACAGATAAATAATCAGGGAAAACAAAACATTTGTTAAAAGATGCCAGTGGACAAGAAATGAATGAAACCAATGATTTGTCTTTGAAATAGAGGCACATAAAAGAAATAAAATAGAGAATAAAGAAGATGCTACATTAACCAAGATGATATTCATTTTTATTATTAGTGATGAAGACAAACCCACGTTCTTTCTAATAGTAAGCATGTGACCTAGCACCGAGATCCACCCAGCTCCCCCTGTAATACTCTTACAATGTACTTTGGAAAAGAAACTGAAAAAGTGATATTTCTAGATATAATATTCTAGATAAAAAACCATTTTATTACCTCCAACAATACTTCATTTCTTAAGAAATGTACAAAATAATGTTTTGAATACTTTGTGATTTCATTAATTCTTTGTAACTCCTTTTAATATGGATATTATCCATATCCCAATTGACAGAGAGGAACGTGAGCCTCAGAAAAACTCCTAATTACCTGAATACAGAGACAAATAATCTGTGGAAGTCTAAATTAGTATCCTCTGGAATCAGAATCTTCAGGGAAAGCTGGTCCACTAGCTTATCTCACAGATATACTGGATTTAGCCATGGAATGAGAAGAAACATCTTGGTGAGGGTCTTCTGCCTTCATGACTCACAGGTAGAAGAAACACATGTCAGATAACACACTTCTGGGAGCTCACATTCTCTGCTTACCTGATATTTGACTAAACATCTTATTTTACTTCATCTATTTCTCTTTTCCTCTAAATTTGTTGGAGTTATAATTTTATTATTATTATGTGATGATGATGTGGTATGTTCAGTTCCAAAGGAAATGTGGAAAAGTCATGGGATACCCAGAAATGCAGGAGTGTTTTAATAATATTAGTATGATTAAGAATGTATTATCCAGCTACTGTATGGTTTGCATCTAAAATGTCCTCCAAGTGGTACATGCATTAGAGGCTAGGCCTCTGGCAAGTGCTAAGAGGATGGGGCACTGACTGAATCTCTCACTGGACTGGTCTCTTGTGTGCTAGGAGGTGGCTTTGGGATGTAGGAAGGGATTTGGGGCACAAGCCCATGATTTGTAAAGACTCCCTTGGTTCTCTCTCACATCTGCTTCTTGGCCACCACAAAGTGAGCGGCTTTCCCGCATCAGGCCCTATTAATATGGTGTGTCTCATTAGATCAAACTGAGTGGAAGCTGAAAAAAATTGAAAACTTAGTCACAATGAGCACTTTCTTCTGTTAGTTTTCTTTGTCATCCACTAGAAAGGAGACTGTTAAAATGTTTTAGTGGAATCATTATACAAACTGCATTATATGACTTGGTAAAACTCAGAGTTCTACTAGGAAACTTGCTTTCCTTGTTAGCTATGTAACTGGATTTAAGTTTATGTCAGCCGAAAATAAACCTTATGTGCTCATTTACAAATAAAATTTTGAGAGCCAGAGTCACAATTTTCCTATGCATAAATAATTTTTTGGCATATATATATAAGAGGGAAATCTTTGTCATTTCCATAAACTATGCCTGTCAATTCTTAAAAGTTGTGTCTCCACAGTAAAAATATTCACCATGGCCTGGGAAAATCTGACATTCAACTCTGACTTCATCCTCATGGGAATCTTTGATCACAGCCCCACCCACACCTTCCTCTTCACCCTGGTTCTGGCCATCTTCACCGTGGCCTGCGTGGGGAACACAGCTATGGTTCTGCTCATCTACCTGGATGCCCAGCTGCACACATCCATGTACTTCCTCCTCAGCCAGCTCTCCCTCATGGACCTCATGCTCATCTGCACCATTGTCCCTAAAATGGCTGTCAACTTCCTGTCTGGCAAGAAGTCCATCTCTCTGGCAGGCTGTGGAGCCCAGATCTTCTTCCATGTGTCCCTGCTTGGAGCTGAGTGTTTCCTGCTGCCTGCGATGGCCTATGACCGCTATGCTGCCATTTGCCAGCCTCTAAGGTACCCAGTCCTCATGAGCCAGAAAATCTGTGGCCTCATGGCAGCTTCCTCCTGGATTCTTGGCTCTAGTGATGGAATAATTGATGTTGCAGTCACACTGACTTTCTCCTACTGTGGGTCCCGGGAAATACCCCACTTTTTCTGTGATGTCCCTGCCTTATTCACTATCTCATGCACGGACACCAAGACATTTGAAAGGATGATATTTCTCTGCTGTGTGATTATGCTTGTCTTTCCCATAGCAATCATCATTGCTTCCTACACTCGTGTTATTCTGGCTGTCATCCTCATGGGATCTGGGGAAAGTCACTACAAAGCTTTTGCCACCTGCTCCTCCCACCTCATGGTGGTGGGCATGTACTATGGAGCAGCGATGTTCATCTACATGAGGCCCATGTCTGAGCGGTCCCCAACCAGGAACAAGATGGTGTCTGCCTTCTACACCATCCTAACACCCATGCTGAATCCCCTCATCTATAGCCTGTGCAACAGAGAAGTCAGCAGAGCCTTCTTGAAGGTTTTAGGGAAGGGAAAATCTGCAGAATAAATGGCCTAATTATTATTGCTATAGAATCTGTTACTGATTAACTGTTAATATTTAACTGACAAAATTCAACATAAAACTTACTAATAGTCTTTATAAAAGTGTTCTAGTTTACACAAAAAGCCTTAAATTGAAAATACCATTCAAATTACAATTATCAATAAATATTCATAACCACAGGGTGCAGAAATGTATAATTTCAAAAAAAAAAACAACCCTAAACATGAGATGTCCTTCACAGTACCTCATTCACTTGTGTGTTTTAATGTACAGCAATTTAACATTTTCTAGTCTATAATTTCCAGTAACATGACATTATACCTGAAAATGATAAACTCATAGAACAAATAATCTGGTGGTTCCCATTTGTGGGATGCAGAGGTAGAAAACAGGAAGTCACCAAAAAGCAAGTCCTCCCTGTGAATCAGTACCATTTATGGGCCACTGGGGGTACAGCCCGACCTCATCTTTCTTCAGTGAGTCAGTGCCATTCGCAGACTGCAGAAGAAAGGAACAAAAAATCACCAAGAAGCAAGCCCTCTCTGTGAATCATGTGCAGGATGATTTAAATCATGCCCTTCTGGTATGCAGGATGGGGGGATAAAAGAGCCAAACACCACTACACACAAACCGAGTAAGCAACCAGCTTATCAGGGAGAAACAGGCTGCGATGATAAGTATTGAGGTGAAATGCAATTTCATTCCTTTGGTGTTGCACTGACTTTGCAGGTCTAGGGCTGGTAGTCTGACCATCAATTCAAAGGATGGTAGTACGCAGTGTGGCATCTACGGGGGAATCTCCTTCTGAAGGTGGTAGCCATTATTAATTGCCTATTATCTTCTTTTGAAGTCCTATATCATTCTCATTATTTTGTTGGATTTAGTTTTATTCTATTTTGTTTTGTTTGATTTTGTTATATCTGATAGCATGGGCAACTATTTCAAAGATAACAAGATAGCAAGATATATTATGGTAGCCATTTTGAATTTACTATTGTCTTCTTTTGAAATCCTTTATTGTATTCATTGTTTTGTTTTTATTGGTTCTATTCTGTTCTGTGTCTGAAGGTATCTGTAGCTATTTTGAAGACGAGGCATTATCATAACCATGGTTGATTTCCTATTGTTTTGAAGTCCTGTGTCACACTGGTTTGTTTTGATTGGCTTTATTCTCTTTTATTTGGTTTGATTTATTCTCTTTAAATAAAAATTTTAAAAAGATAATGAAAACTTGTAATTTATGGGTGAAAAAGACACTACAATTCTGCTATATCTCACGTATAATAAAGAAGTTATTAAAATATATTAAACAGGAGAAATACAAATGGGAAAAGTGGGTTCAGGAGAAGAGGTGGGTGGAACCTGATTATGAGGCTCTAAATAAGGATGAGGGGAAGGGGTCAATGAATTCAATTTAGTGCCAGTTCTGATTGAAGTTTGGAGAAATACAAGAAGCTGCTGCTAGTATATACTTAAAAGCAGAATGATAAACTTCAAATAAAATCTGAGGTAAGGCATTGAATTTTTAAAAGCCATCCAAAATAAGGTGACATGTAGAAACAAAGAGATAAAATATTTTGAAAGAATTTAGAGATTAAAGAACAGTTCAGTTTTACACAATGAAGTCAGTACTATATGGAAGATATACATGCATTACACATGAATATTTAATAAACATTTATACGGACACTAAATATATATATTCACAACTAGGCCAGGAACATACAGATTGGAAAAATCACTCAAAACAAAAATCTGTAAGTGTAGATATAAAGGTTAAAAGAGATTTTCCTTAGTATATTTTGTCCAAATAACCTGTCATTAATCTGTATATTTGAGAATTAAACTTATAGTGGCTCATAAGAAAATAAATGAATCTGAAGCTGATAAAATAAAAGAGGGATAGAAGGAAAAGGAAACAATTTTGGATATCTTATGTACATATAACAATTTTCCACTATGAATGTAATTTTATCTACTACAAATGTGTGCTAACACAAATTATAAAAAGAAAATTGTCAAATTATTCCTATTTGAAAATCATATAATTCTTTGCATGGAAGACATAAAAACTACCAGGAGAACTTCATATCTGATAAACAATTTAAATAAAGTTGTAGAATATAAAATCCATATAAAAATCAACAATAGTCTTGCACAACAATAATGAACTCATCAACAAATAAATCAAGACAATTCCACTGACAATAACTTCAAAAAATTAAATATATAATAAGCTTAACCATTAATGTGAAAAGCTTCTAAAAAAATTACAGAGCTGTGAAGAAATGAAGAGGAATTTAGAAAATGAAAGAATGTACCTTATTCTTAGATTGATAAAATTAATATTATTAAAATTACTATATTATCCAACAGAATCCAGAGATGTAATGCAAATCTTTTTTTTTTTTTGTCTTTTTCCTTTTTATTGGTACCAGGGATCGAACTCACGACTGCCTGCTTGCAAGGCAGGCGCTTATGCCACTGAGCTAAATTCCCAGCCCCTGCAGTTCTTAATAAACTGTGAAAATTACTGCTCAGAGTACTAGAGGAAAAACTCTCTAAATCATTTGGAATCCGAAAAATTGTGGAACAGCTAAAGCTATCCTGAGGGTGGGAATATGCTGAGGCATGACCAAAGCAGATGTCCAGCTGCACTGAAATGCATCAGCAGTAACAGCAACACCACAGGCACTCGCACAGAAGCAGACATGTGGAATAAATGCATCCACCTCCCACGCTCTGATTTTTGAAAAAATAGCCAAAGTATACTAGAGAAAAATTTTCCTGTTTAGCAGATGTTGACAGGAAACTGAAGATTCACTTACAGAAGACTGAAATTACATTCTGTAATCTGTCACCCTGTGACCAATCAAATCAGTGTGCATCAGAGAGCTACATGTAAAACTGTAAGAACAATGCAAAGACATCATCTCTCCTCACCTTGTTATCATTGTTCTAAAAATTTTACTAGTGCAGAAAAAGAAAGAAAGAAAGAAAGAAAGAAAGAAAGAAAGAAAGAAAGAAAGAAAGAAAGAAAGAGAAAATACATTAAGACAGAAATAGAAGTTTTGGTTACAGATGTTATGATTTCTATATAGAAATGCAAAAAAAAACCATGAAAGACAAAATTTCTCTTAGACATAATAAATTATAAAACAACATTGCAGGATACATAGCATATACATGTGCAATTACTTTCCTGCATGGCACTGGTAATGAATGTGAAACTAAATCACAGTACGAATTCCCTTAGCATATGTTGGACTGTAATACTTAGGTAAAAATCTAATAAAAGATACACATTAATAATACAAGAAAATAATGAAAATAGAAGAAAAACAAAGGAAGAAGGGCTAAAAATAAAATGTAAATGAACAAATGTTACCCCATGTTCATAAGAAGATGCTATTAAGATCAATGTGTTACTGCTGAAATAATACACAAATAGAGAGATATAAGTATAATCAACTGATTTAAACACCCATATATATTTTCAACGTATTTTAACAGAGGAAACCTTACATAAAAATACAGATTCTCCTTAACTAATCATGCTGCAACAGTATTTGCATACCAGAAACAGGACGTAAACATGGACTTTATGATCTTCATGAACAGACATATAAAATGAACCACAGAACTAAAATAAAATGTAAAACTATGAAAATTTAAGGAACATATCATAAAAGGTAATTTGGATAATACTTTACACAACTTTTAAAATATTAAATATTAAAGTACATAAATTAAGGATGAAAAAGTGGATCTGCTCATTTTCATTAAAATTAATAATTTGATATCTACAAAAGACTGTCAACAGAATGAAAATCCAAAACAAATACCAAAATTACAGAGGCAAAATACTAATCTAAAAGAATGGTTATGTACAAAATACAAATAATTAAAAGTTAAATAATAATAAACAACTCAACAAATGACTGTCATACACAAAACAAAGACATAAAAAAGATAAATAAGTTTATGAAAATATTTATCACGATATGACATTAGAAAATTTCAAATAAAAACTAATGAGGCTTTATTATCAATTAATTATCAGGACTTAAGCCCCAAAATTTATGAAAACTCTGAATGGTGGGGAATACTGATGAGTGTCAGGAGCTTTCAAATTTTTGCTAATTTAGTGTAAAATGAACAGCTTCTCTGGATGGCACCTTTATAAATTTGTACAGAACAAAGCCTACTTATACAACAGCATGATGAATTTCACGACAAGTTCCAGTTGAGCTGAAGATTTACGCTTTCAGGTAAATGTTCACCTGGATTTTTACAGTGACTCTGTTCATAATTACTAAACTTGGAAATAAAGAACTGTTCTTCAGTAGCTCAATGAATAAATAAATTGTGGAGCTTTTACATAAATGTATTTAACACTAAAGAGAAATTACCTATGAAGATATGAATGCACATGCAGAAACTCAAATGCTTTTTAGTAAATGAAATTAATCAACCTTTAGATAGCTATATACTGCTTAATTTGAATTATGACAATCTGAAAAATACAAAACTATGAAGGTATACAAATGGCCAATTTTTTGATTTGACAGATTTACAGCATAGTAAAATATTTTGTGAGATAAAAGAAATACATATGATCACAAATGTTTTAACAGTAGAGGCTGACTGACATCAAGAAGAAAAGAGAAAATAACTTGGACTTCAGTACTGTGGTTTAGATATGACAGCAATGCACCCCTCAAAGGTGCCATGTTGGAAGCTTTGTCTCAGAATTTGATGAAATTGAAGGCTAGTGAGAGGTGATCAGGTAGGTTAACGCTTCACTCAGAAGGAATAAGTGCTGTTTTGTTAAGAAATGTATTCCTAATGACAGCAAGTTGAAAATAAGTCTATACCTTACTTCTTTCTTCTTCCTGTCTCACAATGTGATCTTGCCTCTTATGTACACACCCATCATGAAACCATCAGACACACTGTGATGCTCCCAAGGGTGGCCATAGGAAAAGATGACAGGGCTCACCAGTCTTGGGCTTTCAGTCTCTAAACCTGTGAGCTGCTTGCCTGTTTCATTTACACATTTCTCAATGTAAGTATTTGGTGAGCCAGAGATAAGCTCAGCAACGCAGCACCTATATAGCAATTATGAATCCATGAGATCCATCCCAGGTAGGAAGAAAACCACCGAAACTAAAGTATTTGGTTACAGCAGGAACAAATGCACTTGTATGAGTGAAAACCATGTCATTGTGTCTTCTTTGTAATAAATGTGTCACTGTAGAGCAAGATTTGCTTAGTGCAAGATTTACAACTGTCTGTAGTATGAGTAATATCTTTGTGAACCTAAATCTCTTCTAATAAATAACATTGTTTAAAGTCGTGTTTTACCGATTATGGCAAGAATAAGAATATAATAAAGAAATATTAATGTACAATCATTCAAGTAAAATTAAAGGACTGTTTTCCCTTCATAGGATCACATATATATTTTACATGAAATAACAAAAATTAAGTGAATTACTACACTTCCACATTTCTTAAATCACTTGTGGGCAACCTCTGCAGCCTAGGGAAGCCTTGGCCGCTCTTCCTCTGCAACAAAAAGACCTCATCAGCCAAGGGGATCACTGCTCCCCAGCACCCAGACTACCTCAGCAGTCAAGGACAGCCTTGGCCACCTCTCACGCATACCCAAAATACCTCAGCACCACAAAGAGGAAGCTAACTGGGCTTACAAGATGCATGGTGACACAGCAGGGTCCTACTGGTACATACTATAGACAGGTGGGTGTAACAGCCTGGAACAGACTTAAGCAGTAGCAACAATATGAGCTAAGGGTTATTTCACATTAATACTCCTAGGCTAGTCAGCCTACAAAGAATATAGGACTCATACAAGTGGTCTACAAGCAAAATTCAGGTGACCTCTCAGCAGCACTTGGGACATTCTCTAAAACAGGCAATATATTAGCCCATAAAACATACTTAAGTAAATGTAAAGTGACTGAGATTATCCCATGCATATTATCTGAAAATAGTGCTCTGACAATGGAAAATAATAGCAAAAGAAGTTGTAAAAAATATGGAAATATATGAAAATAAAATAACAATCTTCTGAACAACCAGTGGGTATTAGGTAAAATTAAAGAAGAAATTAATCAATATCTACAATTCAAATAATGCATATATAACATACCAGAACTTGTGGGACACAATGAAAGCAGTCCTAAGAAGGATTTGTATAGCAGTAATAGTCACGTCAGGAAAACAGAACAAGCACAAATAAACAACCTAATGCTGCACCTCAAGCTTCTAGGTGAAAAAGAAGAGTAAGGAAAGCCTAACTCTCATAGAAGGGAGGAAATTATAAAGATCAGAGTAGAATTTAATTCAATTGAGACTAAGAAAATAATATAAAGAATTAATGAATGAGAGTTGTTTCTTTGAAAGAATAAAAAAACTGACAACCTCCTAGCCAACTTTATCAAGAAAAGGAAAGGAAAAATTCAAATTCATGCAATGAGGAATGAAAAGTGTGATACTATTACATATCCAGTAGCAACTGAGAAGATCTTCAACACCTATTTTGAAAATCTTTACATACATCGATGGAAAAATACAGAGGAAGTGGACAGATTCCTAGAAATATAAGGATTACCAAAGCTAGATCAAGAAGAAATAAAACTTCTGAATACCCCAGTATCAGCTGATGAAATTGAAAACTTAAAATTTATCAATAAAGAAGAGATTGGATCCTGATGAATTTACAGTTGAATTCTACAAGAAATCTAGAGAAGACTTAGCACCAATATTCCTCAAACCCTTTAATGAAATTGAAAGGAAAGCAAGTCTCCCTAACTCTTCTAGTCAAGTATTATTCTGCTACCAAAACCAGAGAAAGACTTAACGAAAAGGAGAACTATAGATCAATCACTAGAATGAACATAAAATACCAGAAAACAGAATACAGCAAATCATCAAGAAGATTATGCACCATGATCAAGTGGGATTCATCCCAGGGAAGTAGGGATGATATGATTGAACATCAAATCAATAATTATAATGTATAATGCACCACATGGACAGAGCTAAAGACAAAATTCCCATTATTATCTCAGTAGATTCAGAAAAAAAACCTTTTTGACACATCCAACACTCATTCATAATAAAAACTCTGCAGAAAATAGGAATAGATGGTCTCTACCTCAGCCTGATAAAAGCTATCTATGACAAACCAACAGCCAATATCACACTAAATGGACAAAACCTGGCAGCTTTCACTCTAAGATTAGAAACAAGACAAGGATGTTCACTATCACCACTCCTATTCAATATAGTTCTGGAAATGTTAGCCAGAGCAATTACACAAGAGAGACAAATAAAAGGAATAAGGATAGGAAAGAAAGAAGTTAAATTATAACTATTTGCAGATGACATGATACTCTACATAAAAGATCCCAAAATCTCCATCAAAAGACTACTAGAGTTAATCAGCAAATATGACAGCATGGCTGGATACAAAGTCAGCACTCAAAAATCAATAGCATTCCTATACATAAATTAAAAACTCACTGAGAGAGAAATTAGAGAAATAATGCCATCTGCAATAGCATCCAAAAAATGAAACACTTAGGAATCCATCCAACAAAGGATGCAAAACATCTACACACTGAAAACAATACAACTCTGAAAAAGGAGATTGAAGAAGATGTCAGAAAATGGGAAGATATCCCTTGCTCTTCAATAAGAAGAACCAACACAGTGAAAATGGTCACAGTCCCACAACTGTTATACAGGTTTAGTGCAATTCTGATCAAAATAAAATTAACATCTTTAGATCCTTAAAGGTCTAGAGAAAACATTCCTAAAATTCATTTGGAAATAAAAGAGAACTAAAATAAAAAAGATAATCCTTGACAACAAAATCAAGGCAGAAGGCATTAAAATCCCTCACTTAAAATATACTACAAACCTACTGTGATAAAATCAGCATGGCACTGGCACAAAAACACACTTGAGGATCAAATGAACAGATCAGAAGATGCAGGCACAACTGCAAAGATACTCATCCACCTTATCTTTGACAAAGGGGCCATATATGTTCACTGGAAGAAAGGCAATCTCTTTAATAAATGGTAGAAAAACTGGCTTTCCCCATGCGGAAGACTAAAGTTAGTCACATGTCTATCACTGTGTTCTAAACTAGACTCAAAATAAATCAAAGATCTAAATACTAAAACAGAAACTCTAAACCTGCTGGAAGAAAATATAGGTAGGATTATAGAAGACATAGGGGTAGACAAAGACATCACAAACAAAAGGCAAACCACTCAATAAGTACTTCAAAGAATCAACAACTGATAGGTCATCTTATTAAAAGTTTTTGCACTTCAAAAGAAATCACTAACCGAGTGAAAATAAAACCTACAAAATAGAAAACAACTTTAACCAACTTAATTCTTCAGACTAAGGACTTATATCTAGAATATATAAATAATTGAAAAACATCAGGCCCTCCAAATTCAAAGACCCGACCCAAAAATGGGCATCTGAGATGAACATGCACTTCTCAGATGAAGTGACCGGCGCAGCTCCCCAATGAAACAGGAGACAGGAGACGTTTTTGTGGACGACAGTTAACTGCTAGTTTATTTATGCGGGCTCTGGTTTATATATTTGGCTGTGACCAATCACAGGCTGTCACAAGGAAGCAGGGCAGGAATGGGATGCAGGCTCTGGCTACTATATCCAGCTGTGGCCAATCAGGAGTTGCCACAGAGTACGGAGTGAGCGCGGGGTGCGCACAGGTTGGCTAATTTAAAGAGGGACGTAGCGCATTGTGGAAGCTGGCGTGGTCCTTAGTCCCGGCTGGGGTATGGTATGTTGAGCACCCGCGCCCAACATCTCCCCCTTTCTTTATAACTGACGCAGGGTCTCCAGAGGTCGGTGCCCCTCGTGAGGCGTCATGCTGCGCAGTCATGACAGTGCCTCACTACTCGTTGGTGCTCTTTTGGAGGGGGCGGGAGTATTGTTTTATGAGCCCAACCCGCATGCTCACCAACATGGGGACCGGGGTGTCTCCTGGCCAAGGACAACACCCCCTGCGATGCTTTGCTCCACACCTGCGTCACAGCATGGTGAGCCATGCTGCCGGGCTTTGACCAGATTCCATGATCAGCAATGCTTGTTTGGTACTTTGTCCCTATTCCTTTGTCTGCGAATCCAACAGAGCAGAAATAGACTGCCGAATGCGGCAAGTGTAGTTATGGTAGCCAGAGCCCCTGTTCCTGCCCATTCCTTTATGAAAGCCAATTGGAGAGTTGACCCGAGCTGGATCACAGGAAACTCGTCTGAGTCTGCCATAACTGGAACCGGTGCGAACTGGAGTACCTGCATAACAACAGCTGAAAGTGTACTGTTAATCCAACATAACATATAACAGGTTGCGGTGGAGCAATTTAGAAAAGTCATTGGCTGCAAGGACCGTACGAGATGCAAGAAGGAGGGGAAAAGGAGGCTGCTAACCAGGGGAGTTGGCCAAGGTGCCATGGTTAATGGGAGTTGTGGGTGTACTTGCTTGGTCTGGCTTGTGAGGCTCCTGTTAGTTCTCCTGTTCTGTGGTTGACGTTTCCTCTGGGTTGGGGTCTGGTGGTTTGCAGGGACGTATCAGGCGTTCCGGGACCCAGACAGGTTCGCTGCCTTCTTCCTGCGGGAAGATACAGACCGCCCCTCTCGCCCAACTAAGTACTGGGCTGGGGCCTCTCCACACCCCATGCAGGAGGTCTTTCCAGCGTACCCAACCATGTTTGGGTGCGACAGGGTTGGCATGTAGCTGTGCTGGCGTGGATCCTTGTGGGTTGATGTTTACAAAATTGTAAGTGAAGAGGGCAAGATTTAGTCTGGCCCTAGGTGTCATGCCCTGGGCAATACCCTCCTTTTGTTTAAACAGAATAGACTTGAGGGTTTGATATGGCCTAACTTTAATTGCTCTTCAATAAGTTTGGATGTGGCTTTTGTTTTGTCTCGTGGTAGGGCCGTCAACAATGGCAAGCCCCGACTCCTGCCAAGTTAACGAACTACACCTGGTGCTGATCCAGAGTAGCTGTGAGCTGCTTAATGAGCGGCATGGCTGTCTCTGCGTCCCCAAAAATTCTCCCTGCCGCCTCCATCATGCGGGCCACAAAATCTGAAAAAGGCTCGCTCAGGCCCTGTAAAATTTTTGTCAAGTGGCCTGAGACTTCTCCCCTAGCCGAGACCCGTTTCCATGCTTGTATGGCTATTCTATTTATCTGTGCATACACCTCTTGTGGAAATATCAGCTGGTTATTGAGATACTGCCCTTGTCCTAATAACATATCCGCGTTCCAGGCGGCCTGATTGTTCTGGGCATTAGCTTGGGCCTGTTCTGTGGCAAGTTCAACATTCCAAGCTTTCCAATCAAGATATTGGCCTGGGCTGAGCACTGCCTTGCACAAACTGGCCCAATCAGCAGGTGTCATGGCGTTTCCTGCCATGGCTTCTACTAGGGACAGGGTATACGCCCCGTTAACACCGTACATGGTGCTGGCCTCCTTAAGATGCTTTATCGCATTTATATCTATAGGCAGGTGGGCTCTGTTTCCCTGAGCATCTACAGCAACCGGAAAAGCCTGGAGAAAACGGCCCAGGCCTCCTGGGTCCTCTCTTTTGACTTGATGCCAAAGGTTTTCCTGGAATGTCCCAGGGGACGTCTGGACCCGTTGCGGACAGCTACATAGCTGATGGCAGGGTCTCTGGTGGGCATGATAATCTGGCGCGTCGGGAGGTAGAGCCGTAGGTCTTATACGGGGCAGCACTGGGATCCCATACTCGCTTTTGTTATAACTTGAGCCCCGGTATAAAATCCAAGGAGGCAAGAGACCGAAAATTTAGTGGCAAAGGCTTTATTTCCAGGCCTGGCGACCAGTCTCCGGGAGCCAATTTGGAGACTGTCCCCTAGAAGCTGAAGGGAGGACTTTAAAAAGGGGCTGGAGGAAAGGGCGGGGGGAGAGAAACAAAGAAACCTGTAGAGCCATCAAACTTGTTGACCCAAGTCTGGAAACTGTATTGCTGTCCACTTAGCTCTGACAATCTAGGGAGTTTCTGGTGTTTTTTAAAAATTATTTCCATCCTGCAGACTGACATTATCTCAGAGTGGCACGTCTGCAGCAATATTTGGAGAAGAAAGTGGACAGTTAATTATCTCAGGACAGCTTGTCTTCGCTAGTGAGTGCGAAGGGGTCACAAGTTATGAGACGCTGGAACTTAAGTTTTACGAAGACCTGATATCTAACTCATTTGATACATACAGAACAAAAGGAAAGCACCGATTGGGGTTTGGGCCATAGTATTACCCGGTAATTTGTTTAAGCTAAGCAGTTCTTAAAATTGGGGCAGGCTCATTTTACAACAGATCATCACCGGGTCAGGGGGAGGTCACCAGAAACCCAAATTCTTTATGGCCTAGATAGATAGGTGAGGGGAGAGGGAGGCAATAAGGCGCCATACAGAACAGAAAACGGCGGTAATGTGTCAAGGTCAGGGTAAAGGGTTAAACTCACACGCAAATCTCTCTGCACACAAGCAGGTTACTTTAAACAAGTGTAAATTAATTGCCATTCTAGTTTTCCTTAGCTCTTTAGCGGAGAATAGAGGCTCCTAGCAGTGATTAACAACCCTTGTTAGCTTGTTTTAGCACAGCTTCTGTAGTTTGTAGAGAGCAACAATGGTTAACATATCAATTAGGTGAGATTCTTGCAATTCTTTACAGAGGAGAGTGTTGCTCAACAGGTCAATTAGGTCCCTTAACATATCAGTTAGGGAAAAAGGATAAAACAAACACATTTAGTAAGCCCCTATACAGGTTTGCTATAATACACATATAACAAAGCTATTTTCTTAGGGTACAACAGCTTTCATTGACCCATTTACTCTGAGAAATCCTGCGTTGCAGCTCATTTATGGCCTCAGAGGTAGGGCCCTCTCGACTGCGTGTGTGTGACTTCCCCTCTTTCGGTGGTGTCTGCATCCGCCATTTTGTATACTTCTCTTTTCTCCCCCTCATTATCTGACGAGTCTGGGTTGGGTGGGGTCACCTCGCCTGCGGCACTGGACTCGCGAGATCTCGCGGGAGGATTCTGCCTGATGGTAATCAAGCGCCATGGCGCCAGCCCTTATATGGTCACGACAAGAGGTGTCTGCGAGGCAGCTTCTCACTACAGCCCAAAGGGGTCTGACTCCTGGCTCCAGGAGGCCATTTTCTGCTGCAAAGTCAAGATCTCTCCCTAATTTATCCCAGCTGGGGATGGTAACGGACCCCGTGGGACCAAACCAAGGTGCTACCTTATCGACCTGATCAAGGAAGTTTTGAATTTGTTCTCGTTTCATTTGTAATCCCTTTTCTCTCAGTAAGTCACTTAAGGCGACTGACAGTGGCTGAGTAGCAGTGTTACCCATGTTAACCGGAGAGTTTCTTTTTATTTTATATTTTTCTTTTTTTTTTTTTTTTTTTTTTTTTAATACAGGGACAGCTTAGTCCCCGCGCCCCTTTACGGCGCCCCCAAAACCGGCCTCTTTACGGCCCCCGGAACTCTCTTTACGAGTTCCTGACCCTTGCGACGCGTCCGCCCAAGGTTGCCCGATAGCCCCCGCCATCCGGCCCGCAGCCCCCGCTGCCTGTTGTGTAGCCCCCGCCACCAACGTTGAGCAGTTTAACCTGTCAGCCCCTGCCCGCCAAGTAGCCCCCGCTATTGGCGCTTGACAGTTTTACCTGTTAACATCTCTGTTCCGTCGGAGAGAGAGGTTCGTTCCCCGTACTGTCGGAGAGAGGGTCTCAGCGTTCCGGGCTCCCCGTACGGGCCACCAGTTGACCGGCGCAGCTCCCCAATGAAACAGGAGACAGGAGACGCTCTTATGGACGACAGTTAACTGCTAGTTTATTTACGCGGGCTCTGGTTTATATATTTGGCCGTGACCAATCACAGGCTGTCACAAGGAAGCAGGGCGGGAATGGGATGCAGGCTCTGGCTACTATATCCAGCTGTGGCCAATCAGGAGTTGCCACAGAGTACGGAGTGAGCGCGGGGTGCGCACAGGTTGGCTAATTTAAAGAGGGACGTAGCGCATTGCGGAAGCTGGCGTGGTCCTTAGTCCCGGCTGGGGTATGGTATGTTGAGCGCCTGCGCCCAACAATGAAGAAATACAAATAACAAATAAATACATGAAGAAATGTCTGAAATCACTGATCATTTGATAAATGCAAATTAAAATAATACTGAGCTACCATTTTACTCCAGAAAGAATGGCTACAATTAAGAAATCAAACAATAACCAATATTGGAAGAGCTGCTGGCAAAAAGGGATCCTTTCTACTGTTGGTGGGAGTATAGACTGGTAAAACCCCTGCTGAAATCATTGTGGAGGTTTCTCAAAAAATAGTCTTGGTGATCCTATTCAATCTGAGTATTCCCCTTCAGGGTAGTTTCCTAGAAGAATTGAAAACATCATGCCACAGTGATATATGTGCACCCATGTTTATAGCTGCACATTTTGTGATAGCTAAATCTTGGAGACAACCCAAACATCCATCAACCACAGAATGAATAAAAAAGCTGTGTTTTTATACAATGAAATATTACTCAGCTATGAAGAAGGATAAACTTGAGGGTTTTATAGGTAAATGGATGCAAGTTAGAACCATACTCATGAGTGAAATAAATTAATGTCCCCTGTATATTGTCTCCCTAGTTAAAAAACAATACTGGAAGAGTGATAAGATACAAAATGTACAATATATATCACAAAAATGACAGAGACAGGGCTGGGGATTTAGCTCAGCAGCATAAGCACCTGCCTTGCAAGCAGGCAGTCGTGAGTTCGATCCCCGGTACCGATAAAAATGAAAAAGACAAAAAAAATGACAGAGACAAAAAGTGCACAGTGGAAAGAACAACTAGGAAGGGGAAAGGAGAAAATTAAAAAGATCAAATGTATCTAGGTATACATATATATATGTGTGTGTGTGTGTGTGTGTGTGTGTGTATAATGATAAACATTCAACTAATCTGTTAATTGAAAAGAACAGTTTGTTCTTAGATTATTTCATTTTTAACCATTTTATGCCTAAATATTGTAATCTGAACTACTTCTAAGATAACAATATACAACATATTAACTAATGTTAATATCCAACTATTTTTTTGTCTTTTTCTTTTTTATTGGTACCAGGGATCAAACTCATGACCGCACACTTGTAAGGCAGGTGCTTATGCTGCTGAGCTAAATCCCCAGCCCCTGCATCCAACTATTTTTTGAGATCCTGTATCATTTCTATCCTTTTTTGTCTTTCAAATAGAAAATTTAAAAATATAGACTTGCTTAGCTACATTACTACAAAAATTCCTTACACTTCAAATAAATATTTTAATAATAATTTAATTTAATAATAATAATAATTTAATAATAATTTATTTAATAATAATTTAATAAATATTTTATTTGTTTAAATATTTCTAATACATATACAGACACATAATTGTAAAGTAATGAAGTAGTGAAAAGAGAAACAGTACTAGATTAACAGAAAAATATTCCTAGTTATTACTATCAATAATAATAAGAACAAGAACATAGTTATTTTGAAGTGTCATTCAGTTTAAAAAAAAAATAACATATCGAAGGGGATTAAAACATAGAAAATGCCACTATGGAAATAGTTTTTGAGCTCAATGTAAAAAAATTATTATGAATAAATCTGAAATATTTCTTAGAATGGTTTAATGAAACAGACTCTAAAATATTTGAAAATACACAAAATTTTATACATGTAACACTAAAGTTGCTGACTATAATATGAAAATGGATGTTTTTCTATACCTGTGTAAATTAATATTGTGCAGAAACTGAAGATTTTAAATAAATACCTAAGAATACCTAAGTCATTTACAAGTAATCTCTAAAGCTAGACAACATTGCATATATAAATTGCACAAATTTTCAAAATATTCCTCTCCCCCCAATAAACAGGTAACAAGTTCGTCCCTATCCTCTTTGTGTTAGCACAGCAAAATGCCAAAGACTGGGGAATTCACTATCTGAAGAGGTTCATTTCTCATGGTGGTGGCTGGGAGTCCAGGCCAAGTGCCCAGAAGCTTGGAGTCCCATGCCAGCTAGGTCTCTGCTTTCCTGGTGGTAGCCCGTGTGCTCTCCAGAGAACTGGAATTTCCCATCCTCTGAGGGCAGAAATTACAAAAGGGCCCCTTTCATCCTGGAGCCCCTTTAAGGAAGTGTGCTCATTCCATGGCTGAGGGCCACCTCCCTGTGCCTTAATGACCAAGCACCCAAAGGTCACATCTGTTGATGTTACTGCATTAGAGCTGTTTCAGCAGGAAACTTAAATAGGGCACCAACACTTAAACTTCTGGAAATAGTCATCCAGCTGGATGCAAATAGGATTTCAGGACTCCTGCAAGTGAGTAGAAAACTAAAGTATGGTTTAAGAGGAGCCCGTGCAGCTCATGAGTAAATACTCGAGTTCTAGTTGTCTATTGTTGCACACCAATCCCGCCAAACACTCTTGGGTGCCTGAAGTAGTATGGAAATCTTTTTACCTCTCATTTTCCCTGCTCAGTACCAGGGATCAAAGCTGAAACTTTGTCCAGAATCACCATAGTCTCGCAAGTCACTAAGTCCCTGGGCTGGAGCTGAGGTGAGCCCCTCCTGCAGTGGTGACTTTTGGGAAGTGTAAATGTACAGGGTGCTCCTTCAGAGGGCTGAGCACAGAGCTGACTGAGCATCTGTATTTTCACAGATTCCTAAACGGGTGGGTTCTCATGGAGCTAGAAGCTATATTCTCTCTTTTTCTGTCTCTCCAGTCAGTTCATGTGTTACTTTGTTTCTCCTCACATAATCAACACTTCAGGGAAGGAATCTTGTAATAATGGTATGGTTGAAATATTCAAAAACAAGTGTGCCCCCAAAATGGTATATTTATGAACTGGCTTTGTAAACCAGCATGTTGTTTCTGCTATGTTCTATTGGTCCAGTTAATTTCCCTAAAGTAAGTCTATCTATCTATGTATCATTCATCTATCATCTAGCTATCATCTCCATATATATATATTCCTCTAGTCTCTGGCTGTCATCTGTGTATCAATCTACAAGCCATTTTTTATGAATCTTTCTTAGTGAAAATATCATAAAACACAAAGAACTCTGTGGAATAATATTGGTATCTTGAACCCAAGTCATAATATGTAACAATATAATGTTTGAGAAATGAGAAATTACATATTAAAAGGTAAAAATATTATTATGGGCTGCAAGAAAACGTCAATCATCGCATCAGGAAAACAAACTTAAAATTCCACTTGTACAATAGCTGTGTGTGAAAATGAGTGCACACACTTGTAGCCTGACGAGTTGTGTTGACTGGTGTAAGAGTGTCAGGAAGCACAGGGGTCTTTTTCCTGTGCACAGACTTTGCAGTATTAGTGTAGTATTACTGCCATGCATGAGGTTTACAGTCATCTTGCCAAGTAAGTATATGTAACACAGCACGCTCCTTTTTATAATCTCCTTCCCTCTCATCCACCTACCTCTCTTCATCTCTAAATCCCAGTTTCCCATTTTCATTCTTGTAATTATTACTCTTAGCTCATATGTAATATTTAATGGTCACATTCACTGTGGGTGTTTGCTGCCTGTGCAGAGCACATCTTATTCTTCCTATTGCCCCACAGTATTTGAAAAAAACAGTAAGACAACTGTTAGCAGAGTCAGAAAAGGAAGAGAATCAGGGGCCACAAACAGCCAAGCTTTCCAAAGCAGAAGACCTGACCAACGCCCCAGAGTCCCACGTGCTGAAAGCAAGTTCATGGCAGCCGGCCTGATACCACCTGATCTGCCAATGTGAAAGAAATTGGTGAGTCCTCACAGAGCTATCCTAACAGGTAAGGAAGGCAGAGCACTGGGAAGTGTTTAATTAGGAAACAGAACTGCAACTGCTTGTCCTATGCTTATGGAGTTATAGAGTCTGGAAACGTAAAACATTAAAAAGAGGAGTAAAAATGGAGCTTTACATGTATGCACATATCAGCTGATACAAGCAAAAATAGGAAGTTTGTATTATTTATCAATAAATTAAATTAATTTCTTGTTAATATTAAATATTGAGTTATATTTTCAAGTTTGAAATTGACTTCTATGAAACCCTAGGAAAAAATAAATGACAGCAGAGTTCTCTAATTAAAGACAAGGGACTGAATGCCTTGAAGGATTCACAGAGTTAAACCACAGATGACTCAGTAAAATTGTGTGGTGAAGATTTACCTTGGAAATTTAAATGCTGTCAGCTGCCCTGGGGGGAAGAGTGTCTTGTTGAAGACCTACAGAAAGTAAGACAGAGGGAGCACTGCATTTTGAAATACTTAAGATATTTGCCTCTGAGTTCAGCCAGAAGTGATGGAACCACATTTTATTAACAAGTTATGTATTAGGAATTCTTCTATTCTCTATTAAATAGTGACATGATTTTTCATGTTAATTTGTGTTCCATCCCTTTATAGCTTGGGTGAAAATAGAACAATGTTCTTAGTGTATTTCTTGAAGCTCTAGGACTAAATGGAACAATGCGTGTGAAGCTCTAGAGGCGTGTGCTGCATTAGTAAAAAGGATGCACGATGTGTCAGTTCAGGAGCCATCCGAAGCTGCTCCCCTGGACCTGCTCTATCTCTTCATGCTGTTATCTTGTGAAAGCTGATGACTTCCCCTGTGTATAAAATGTTCTCATTTAACAGCACATAAGGACTGTGCACCTAGCTTAACAATGAATAAAAAATAATTCAGAAAGAAAAGCAGAATGTATCTAGAAATAGTGGCTGCTAAGTACACTGGAGCATGTTGCAAGTTTCACAAAAGAAAAGGTGACCAGTTTGTGTTTAGAGATTAATTTCAAGAAATTATCACTGTACCTGTAAATGGCTGAGGGAGTTTAAGGATTACCTTACTCTAAGATGACCCTGTGAGGGGTGAAAAATTTTAAAAGTTTCAGGGGTATCATTACACTGGACTGGGAACAGAGTGTTGGCAATAGAGTCAGAGTGCAAGCTCAGGTTTGCGGCTCTGAAGGTTTCTGACATTTGCTGTTCACCTGGAGCAGTAAAGATAAAGGCCGTTAAGTGAGTGCAATGGGTGCACCATTTGCTATCTGCAGAATAAAGTGTGAGTGTGTGTGTGTGTGTGTGTGTGTGTGTGTGTATTTGTGTCCCCACTGTGTGTGAAAGAAATGGAAGGAAAGGTGATTTCAGGGTAAGAGTAAGATAAGGGAAACATCCTGAGACACTTAAGCTGGTGCATGGGTTTCATGGAGCTGTTTCTTCCTGACCAATAGGGCCTGGTGGCACAGTTCAGCATTCCAAGCCTGTGGAAGGTCAGGCAAGAGAACTTGAAATGTGAGGACAGTTTGGAGTCTGCATTGAAATCTGAGAGACACAGACAGAACCAGATACAGCCACTGAGTGAGACAGGAAGATAAGAGAGTAGAGATTGGAGGTAGAGTCAAAATGAGAATCTGTAACATAAGAACTTCACAATGTTGAACTGGAAAACAGTAAATGATTTAAAATATATACACATTAATGCAGTTTTTCTCAGATATACTTTTGAGTGTCTCTGAAAGGCACGAGCAACCTCTCCCATGAACATGTGTTGCACGTTCTGTTTCTACACATGTATATGGTGAATGTGACGGTGTCAGCATGATTTGTTTTGCATGTCATTTTCATCTGTAACTCTGTGTCTGCTTGTTTGTTTACTTTTTGGAGGTGGGAACTTCTGTTTTTGGTAGATGTCACACACCTAGGCAAATGCTTATACTCAGTGAACACTGCTAACCTCTGCTGGTCTTCTTGCCTCAGTTTCCTCTCCTGTACTCTCAGCCCCTCCACCTCTCAGCTCAAGAATTTTTTGTCTGAATACACACTGTCCTTCAGCATCCCTCTGCAGGAACTGTCTTAATCAGCATCATTCCTTTCTTCTCTGCAGTATCATATGAACTTTTATTTACTAGAATGCATTTGGAATCAGCAAACTTATTAATCACATACTAAAAGGAACTTCATAAGATTTCATGATACGGATAAACTTGTGACTTACTTAATGCACACTGTATATATCTTAGTAATGTGCATCGTTTTAGGTGCAATGCCAACCACTCAGTATATCAACTGTTAAATGCTGTGTGTGTGTGTGCGCCGGTGATCTAACCTAGTGCCTTACAAATGTTTGGCAAGAACTCTACTACTAAGCTACACTCTAGTCCTAAGTGCAAGATTTTTTTATTGTAAGAAAACCTGACATTTTCAAGTATTGCTTACACGAGATGGATATGCAGAAGCCTAAACAGGATGTTCAGAAAACCCATCTTCACAATGTGGAATATTATTCAATTTAGCCTCTTGTGATGAATACAGACACTTGAGACATTGTGGGTTTGGTTTTCACAAAATGTGAGGCAGTATAACAAAATAAAAATTTATCCTTCTGTTGGTGGTCACTTAGAAAAAATACAAAACACAGACAAAGTGGAATCTTGGGAAGAATTGTAGGCTGAATCCTAATTCTACTGCTCTGTAGATGTTTCCTTTTCCACACAGCACCAGCAACTCTATACTGTTTTCAGCTCAAACTGATGGAGAAGGTATTGACACTGACAAAGACCAGGAGACGGGACCAGCTGTACCAGCCTGCGCTTTTTCTCAGGGAAGTCCTGTTACGAGCTAGTGTGCCTCATAAAATCACTTCTGTGCACAGTGCTGAGAAGCCTTCAGAGCTGGAGTTCATTCTCACATGGGTCAGTGGAGGCACAGAAAGCAGTGGAGAGCAAGCAGTGCAATGGGAAAGTAAGGAAAATTAAAGGAGGAGCTGTCGCTAAATGGTATCGAAGGCATCGTACTGCTAAGCAATTCCAATGTTTCCTTAAAGACGCTAAAAATAACAACAACAAAAAGCCCCAGGAAAGTCAGACAACTGCACCTGAATTGGAAGTTTAAAAATTGAATGACCTGCAGTGTGTCTGAAAGATTTTATTGCCCAGAATGACTAGCTGTGGGTACAAAATTGATAATAAACAGATGTGCATAGGTCTATTTGGAAAAAAGACAAGCAAGAAAAAATATGAAGGTCAAAGAAGCTCTTGGCCCATGGAGTTTCTGGACCATGGTTCCATAAGTTTCTTAGCATCACTGATCTTCCAACTTAGGAGGTAGATATTTTAAAGCCAATTTAAAATTGTTAATAAAATTCTGGGTACCTTTCAGGATTCAATATATTGGGTTAAATTGCTTTGCACAAGGTGAAAAAATGGTAAACTTTTAAGAATTGAGTTGATATATGCTAATTTTCCTGTAATTTTTAAATGATATGCATATTCAAAACATGCAGAGAATTTCACACAAGTGTAGCAGAATGAGTACACTTGAAATATAAAGTGCATGTTGCTTATTAAAGAGACTATAATGGAACCAAGTTACATAATTTTCTGTTGGAAGATACATTTCATTCAATAAACATGAAAAAGTATGAGCATTTTTCAACAATGGTGTTTCAAGATTTTTCTGTGAAACATATAATGATAAAATTATATAAATGACTCACATCTTTTATATATCTACATATATAGATATATCTATATGTATAAAACATATATATAGATGTTCATATGATAGAAATTAAGAAATAAAATAAACATTGTAACTGAACAATACATTAGCATTATCTGTTATAGTCGCATTCCTGTTTAACAGAACATCAGAAATTCCTGTTCCTATCTCATAAGGCAGAACCAGTTAACCAACCACTCTCTACCCCATACCGTCTTCAGACCCCAGGAACCAACATTCACCTCTAGACTTTCATAAGTTCAGCTTACTGCACATACCACATATGAGTTTATATTTTAATGAATGGATAATTTTACTTAAAAAATAAATTTCAGCTTCATTCACATTGTTGGAAAAAGATAATGATAATGGGCAATTCTAATATCTGAGAAGGAGGACTTTCTAATATTTGCACAATGAAGAAATAATAAATTTTTAGGAGATAGATAAGCCTACCTTGATTTGAACTTCACATTATATAAAAAATCAAAATAGCTCATGATGCTACATGAATATATACAATTATTAGTATCGAAATATATTAATATACAAAGGAAAAGAAAGTATAGCTAGCAACTTGGCATCATTTTATAAAGAATTAAAAAGTAAAAAAACAGATTGAAAAAATAAAAAACATAGGTTGTACTAACACACAGAAAGGGCTGACTTGATTGGTAAGAACTATAACCACAAAAATATTTATAGAGCATTTAGATTTATTTAGAAACTCAAAATATAGTGATTTACAGTTGGTGTATTCATAGAATTTGCTGTGACTCCACAGATAAACAATTTAGACGAAAAATATTTTAAAAAGATGGCACTGAACATGGAATGAAGAGAGACAATGATTTGTCCCAGGAAGATAGAGGTAGATAAAGGAAATAACAGTGGATGAAAAAATAGATGAAAAAGACACCACTTTTTATTCAAATAAATATTCCTTTTTTCTTGGTATTGAGGATAAAATATAGTACCTTGTACATTTCTAAGTACATGATCTATCTACTCTGGGCTACAACCACCTTCCCCCAAAATTCAGTAATAAATTTCTTTAGAAAGGAAATTTATGTTCTTATAAACACCCGCGGGAAGCGTCCTGGTGCACACTCTGGGGTCACCGTCACCCCTAGGAACACACGACGACGTTCAGACTTTCCAACAGATGCCCGAGGTGACTGGGTAATAAACAGGGAGCTCGTGGACCGTTTCTCACCACTCGCGGCCTTTAAACCGTCGTCAGGGCTCCAGTGCAGCTTCACACACCCCCTGCACGCAGTCCGCACATCGGTTTGTGTGGACTCTGGTCCTTCACCTCGGCGTGCAAGGCCTGCAGTTCCAGAATGTTCATTGCCCATTTTTAACATCTCCCTCCCTCCCTGCTATTCTCTTTTTTTCTGGAGAATTTCCATTACTTACAATCTGATATTGATGGGTTCTGCTCCTAGGAAGCGCTGCCAGGCTCAGAGAGATCCTGCCCAACTTGGCGCTGCAGAAGCCTCCCTTCAACACCGAAGACCGCCTTATTTCAAAACCGGAAATTGAACTCCTTGCTTTTTGCGCGTGCGCCAACATTCCCCCAATCAACTGTCAATACGTCACTCTGCCCGCCCCTTCAAACTCTACCCCTTGGCAAATTGAATAAAATCTCGTGGCATCTTTGCCTGCGTAGAGGGTGGCTTGCACTACCTAGCAGCAATAAGGGTCTTTTCCCTTTTCCATATTCATTTTTCCATTTCGCTCTTGCTTTTCTAGCGTGCTGAAGAAAATTCTATCAATATTTCCAAACCCAACCACCAGGTTTATTATCTTTTCCAGCTTCTCTTATATTTCTATTTTTTGTTCCACTCGCAGGCCCCTATCTGCATGACTTAACTGTTAGACCACAATTTTATCCAATGCTCTTTTTGTTAGTTTAATCAGATGCTTGCTCCCTGCTCTCACCTCTCTGAGCCAATTAACCACAGCCCATTGTGTAGGGCTGTGCTGCTTTTCCGTGCTCCTTGGGCTTCTCCCTTTCCTCTTGCCTGTGCTGCATTCTAGCTTTGGAGTCCTCTCTGGAATCTGAGATCCTTGCTGCAACAGCAGGTCAGGTGATGCTGTCCTCCTGGGAACGTGGTCTGCATGGTGCAGCATGGTCGATGCCAGTCCACGTCTCAGTCCCCGAATGGGCTGCGCTGTGTCTGGGACCTGAGTGGTCATGCGCCGTGGGGGACTGTACTGGGCTTCCCTCCACTGGGCGCAGGATTCCCACCTTCACCAGGGGCTGCACCACTGCTTCCACAGGAGAAGCCGCTCCTGCTCAGCACCCTCTGCAACCCGTTCCTAGCATGGTTCCGGTTGGGAAGGAGAAGTTGTCCAGATTCAAGGACTAAAACCTTTTCCTGTAGATATTTTCCAAGCCCAGTTTCTTATATTTAATTGTCCACATTTCTTCATTGGTGTCTTTTTGCAGGAGAATGATTGCTTTCCTTGCAGGGAGCTGGTACATGTACACATTTCATTTGTTTCCATTTCCTTCCCTCCATCTCTGGGTTCCACAAGAACTGTCTGCCTATTTCCTATTGTCTTTTATTTTGCTATATATTCATCCTTTGGGTGAATCCTTCTCATATAAGAGAAATGATGCTATATTTAACCCAGAAAGCCTAATGTCTTTCACTTAGCATTATGGCCTGAAGATGCATCCATTTTCCTACAAATGATCTGAATCTATGCTTCTTTATGGCAGAGTAGTGCACCATGCTGTATAATACCTTTGTTCATTATCCATCCATCTGTTGGTGGAAAAATAGACCACTGCAAAGATTTGGCATGTGTTACTTGTTCTGCTGTAAACATGGTATTTATGTGATATCATATTTTTAATTCTTTTGGGGAAATATCGAAAAGGGAACAGCCAGGACAAATGCAATTTTAATTTTCAATTTTCTTGCACGTAACTTCAGGCTACTGAGTCAAAAGCCAATTCCACCATGATTTAACTTTCTGCTTGAATTTTACCTAATGCCAGCTAAGCTTTCTGTTCATTTGAATCTGATAAATGAATAATGCTAGTTTTTAGTTTTTCACCTCCATAATTGTATTGTTTTTGCCTTCTCTTCCACCTTTTGGACCTTGGGTATTTAGGCTTTGAATGCAATGATTGCATCAGTAACTGATAAACAATGATAGAACAGTTATGAAAAATCCTGAAAATTTATTCTTTTAATTTTACTTGGAACTTAACTTTTATTGTCTTTTTATTTGTTTGTTTGGTTTTTTTTGGTTTTGTTTTGTTTTGCTTTGCTTTGTTATTGTTGTTTGGTTGTTTTTTGTTTTGTTTTGTTTTGTTTTTGGTACCAACCATCTAACTCATGACTGCACACTTGCAAGGCAGGTGCTTATGCTGTTGAGCTAAATCCCCAGCCCCTGGAGCCTGACTTTGAATAGTAGTTGATACGTGTTTAAAGATTGTCCATTGCACAATAGTTTGCTTTCATATTTCCTGTTAGAGCTACATATTATATTGCACATAGTTTGTGTCCATCAGTTTAGAGATTTTCATTAAAACAATCAAACACTTTTACAATTGACTTTCAGTTTAGTGCCATTGCTGCCATGGGGCAGAGTCTGTGATTGCAAATCTTTTAAATTTATCAAGGTTATGGCACAAGGAATGCTTATCTTATCCATGCATTCTGGTGCACACCTCTAATCCTAGCACTCAGGGTGGCAGCAGGATTTCTGTGAGTTCAAGACCAGCCTGGTGAGTTTGAAGCCCTTCTGATATACATAATACTATATATAATATATAACATTGTATTTGCATGGAATATTCTGTCCACGCCTCTCTATCAGCCTGAATGACTTTCTGTACTTCTTTAAAACCAGAGTTATATTTAACTGTTTTAAGTCTTAAGAGTAAGAAAAGGCCACTATGGCATGCACAGAGCCTTCTGAGGGCACTGGGCCAGCTGTGTAAGTCACAGGAACAACCCAGACACAGGGCCGGCACCAGGACCTGCACCTCACGAGCTCACCTAGGGTCTGTGGATGATTCTGGGCAGCAGTGACACACACACTAGAACAGTGATAGGACAGGTAAGGACTGACCTACTATTTAACAGAAAACACTTTAAAATTGGAGAAAAACCAGAGTGAAGGACAAGAACTATTTCAGGAGAGTGACTGCCTTTAAGGATAACAGAGAATGCTGTCAGTGGGGGCCGAGGAGGAGGAGAGAAATGGGGAGCAGGAACCCCGTGGACCCTGCAGCAGCTTCTGACCTGACCTTGAACTGCACTTTAGCGCTGGTTCTCCTCAGGAATCTTTCCTGTCTCCAGAACCAAGCTTTACTAACACCTTTTTCAGAAAAGGAAGTCTAACTCATGCCTCAGTTTCTCTGAGAAGACACAAGCACCCTGGCCCGTCTCTGGAAAACTTTCTCTGTTTTAGCCCTTTTCCCCTCAGTCCGTGTGGCAGGAGCCCAGGAGTCACCAGGGATTTTTCCACCTTTAAGAGACTTGGGGAATGTCACCATTCTTTCCCCTGAGCTTACACATTCCTGTCTGGCTCACTCCACACCATAGAGGAATCTGAACACTGTGGTCCTGTGTCCTCACAGGGACAGTCATAGACAGAGCCTCATACCTGGGAGGACACTCTGGGCCCAGCCCCCAGCAGATAACACTGCCCTGAAGCCCTGGGTGCACTGTTGTCAAGAGTCCTTAATATATAAGAAAACTCTGCACAGTGTGTGAAGCTACCAATAACCTGCTGTCCTTAGGTATTTATTCTGTGTCTGTCCTGTACCACACAATGATGCAGAAATATAAACATGAGACAAATTTTCTATTTGCATAAAGTAAAAATTTTATAGCAGAACACAATAAATAAATAAATGATAGAAATAAACTTTTGTAGTCATAAGTTTTGTAAATAAGTAAAGCCGATAGGTTACTATCATTGAGGAGAACAGCATAGGAGAAGGATGTAGAGACCAATCACTCAGTGGCATGGATCAGATGGAGCAACAGCTCTGCTGAGGAAGCTGACAGCACCTAAGATACCAGCATGGCACATCAGCATTTAGAGACCCATAAGCTGGAGGTGGTCAGATTGTTTTCTGCAGAGTCCCCTGGCCATGGCCATGAATTGATATTTACTCATATTTTGCAGACATCTTAATTTAAAAAAAAATCAAATCGCTATGAGACATTATCTCAACTAAGTTTCTCAGTTTCCATGCTGCTACTTAGTTCTCGTTGCCTGGCTCGGACTGCAGTGTTGCTTATAACTGGTGCTTTAATAAAAATGTTTCAGTTGTCCATCTGGATTTGTATTTGAAATGATATCATAGAATAAAATAAATGCAGATCAAAGTTAACATGGAGTTATTTGTCTAAAATTTGCTGAATTGTTATTATATTTTGATCGAAAAGGTCTTTAAGTTTCTCCTATCTGGAGGAGGGGCATGGCAGGTCACGGGGATCATGACTTGAAAGGATACATTCTTGTCTCTTCCCTGGCTCCTGCCTTTCCTGTCCCTGCTTCCACAGGGTGAGCACCTCTTTTCTGCCCTGCTGATCTGCCATCTTGTTCTTGTCTTGGAGTCAGCTGAATGTGGATTGAAATCATGAACCAGATTAATCTTAGCTCTTTTAATGTGCGATGCTTGGATATTTTCTCCTGGTAAGAAATTGGTAAGGCAGATATTGGTATCAGAGAAGAGGGGTCATTGTTGTACTGTATCTGACCATGTAGTACAGAGATCTATTGTCTGGTTCTCAGGAGGGGTTTGGAAAGATTTGGGGATGCCTGCTAGACCTAGAAAGTTGTAAGCTGAGTTTAGCAGGAGATTCTCATCAGAGCTCTGAAGACCGTAATGCTGGTAGAAAAGTGCACAGTGAAGGCCAGGCTCAGGAAGCTTCAGTGGGAATAAGGATTCTGTTATTAGTTGGACTCATGGCCCAGTGTTTCATGCTCTGGAAGAAAATTTGTCTAAATTTCTGTCATGTCTGGAGATCTGGTTGGAGACTGAGATTAATTTGCAGTATTAAATAATAAGACCTCTGGGGGGTACTGGTTGCTTTTAGTCAGCTCTCTGGTGAAAATCATGAATAAATAGCAAAACTGAGTAGTTTGGCATCATTGATGTCTTTCTGGTTTTACAGGTGTCCAAATGTAAGAGTTGTGGGATCACAGAGGTGTCCACCCAGGAATCAGAAGAAGGTCTGGGAGAACATACAGTGTACACATTAGATGGTTGTGAGTGAAGCTGTGAGAGTGAAAAGAAAGTCCAGTGAAGAGCCCAGGACATTGGAGCCAGCAGGTATGAGTGACTCGTACATTTTCCCTGCCTGGTTCACAACATCCCGAGGCACACGACCCAGTAGTCTTTTTCTCACTCCTACACTTCTCACTCCTCTCATTCCTCACTCCTCCTGATCTGGTTCAGACTTCGCTATGCGCACCACCCCATGATGTTTTGTAGAAACCTACATTTCCACTACCTGCTTAAGACCCTTCTGATGCGTGTCACATACGAGACATGTGAGTTGTGGCATGGGTGAAACATGTCATACTTCACATGTGTGACATTTGACATGTGACATGGGTGACACATGTAAAATTTAACACGTGTGACATGTGACATGTGTCATACATATCACATGTCAATTAGTGAAAAACCATGTGAAAAACCAGGCCGGGAAACTGTACGTGTGAGAAAAACACCAAGGGGTGGTACAACATGTGACATGTGACCTGTGTGACACATGTCACCTATCACACATCTGATATTTGATGAGACATGTATGACACATGTGACATGTGTGACACATGACATGTATGGCACATGTGTCATGCATCACACATGTGACATGTGACAAGTGATACATGTGTGACACACGTCTAACATGTGACATGTGTGATACATGTCAAATAGCATATGTGACATGTTATATGTGTGACACATGTCACATGACACACGTGTTTCATTTCACATGTTTCACACATGTCACATGCAAAAGTCACACGTGTGGTATGTGATATGTGTCACACATGTCACATAGTTGTGACATGCATGGGAAGGGTCAGAAACAGGCCATTAAAATGTAGGAGTGAGAGAAACATCACCGGGTGGTGCACATCAGGAGGGTCTGAAATAGCCAGTGGAAATGTAGGATTGAGAAAACACCACGGGGTGGTTCGCATCGGAAGGTTCTATAACAGGCAGTGGAAATGTAGGTTTCTAAAAAACATCAAGGGTTGGTGCAGATAGGGAAGTCTGAACCAGAACAGGAGGAGTGAGGAGTGAGAGTAGCAAGACGTGTAAAAGTGAGAAAAAAACCACTGGGTGGTGCCCATTGGGATGTTGTGAACCAGGCCGGGAAAATGTAAGAGTGAGAACAACACCACAGGGTGGTGCACACAGGATGGGTCGGACCCTGGCCGAAAAATGTAGAAGTCAGATAAACACCATGGGGTGGATCGCATCGGGAGGGTCTGAACCAGGCAGTCAAAATGTGGTAGTGAGAAAAACACCACATGGGGGAGCACATCGGGAGAATCTGAATGAGGCAGAGGAAATGCAGTATTGAGAAAAACACCTCAGGGTGGTGCGCACCGTGAGGGTTAGTAAAAGGCTTTTAAAATGTGGGAGTGAGAAAAACACCAGGGGGTGGTGTGCAACGGGTGGGTCTCAAACAGGCCGTTAACATGTAGGAGTGAGAGAAACATCACAGGGTGGTGCGCGTTGGGAGGGTCTGAAATAGTCAGTGGAAATGTAGGATTGAGAAAAGCACCACTGGGTGGTTCTCATCGGGAGGATCCAAAAAAAGCAGTGGAAATGTAGGTTTCTAAAAAACATCATGGGGTGGTGCACATAGGGAAGCCTGAACAAGATCTGGAAAATCTAGGAGTGAAAAAAAGACCACTTGGTGGTGCGCATTGGGATGTTGTGAATCAGGCAGGAAAAATATACGAGTGAGAAAAACACCACATGGTGTTGCGCATCAGATGGGTCTGAAACAGGCCAGGAAAATGTATCAGTGAGAAAATCCCCATGGGTTGGTGCAACATATGACATGTGACATGTGTGGCATAGGACACAGGTTACATGTGTGACATGTGACATGCCTGATATTTGACATGTGACATATGTGACACATTTCACATGTCACACGTGTTTCATTTTACATGTGTCACACATGTCACACATGTGACGTGTGAAATGTGTCACACATGTCACATGTCACATATGTGTGACATGCATCAGAAGGGTCTGAAGCAGACAGTGGAAATGTAGGATTTAAAAAACATCACGGGGTGGTGCACATAGGGAAGGTCTCAAACAGGGTGTTAACATGTAGGAGTGAGAGAAACATCACGGGGTGGTGCGCATCGGGAGGGTCTGAAATAGCCACTGTAAATTTAGGATTGAGAAAAGCACGATGGGGTGGTTCGCATCAGATGTTTCTGTAACAGGCAGTGGAAATGTAGGTTTCTAAAAAACATCACGGGGTAGTGTGTGCATAGGGAAGTCTAACTCAGATCGGGAGGAGTGAGGAGTGGGAGGAGTGAGGAGAGTAGGAGTGAGAAAAAGACCACTGGGTGGTGTGCATCTGGATGTTGTGAACCAGGCCAGGAAAATGTATGAGAAAACCACCACGGGGTGGTGAAACTTGTGACATGTGACGTGTCACATGTGACATGTGTGACACGTCACATGTCACATGTCTGATATTTGACATGTGACATGTATGACATGTCACATGTCACACGTTTGACGTGAAATGTGACACATGTGTGATACACGTGTAACATGTGACATGTGATACATGTCAAATATGTGTGACAATATTACATGTGTGACATTCACATGTGTTTTGTTTTACATGTGACACATGTGATGTGTGACTTGTGTCACACATGTCACATGTCACACATGTGTGACATGCATTGGAAGGGTCAGAAACAGGCCGCTAAAATGTAGAAGTGAGAAAAACACCACAGGGTGGTGCACATCGGGAGGGTCTCAAACAGGTAATTAACATGTAGAGTGAGAGAAACATTACAGGGTGGTGCGCATCGGGAAGGTCTGATATAGGCAGTGGAAATGTAGAATTGAGAAAAGAACCACAGGCTGGTTCGCATTGAAAGATCCTGAAACAGTCAGTCGAAATGTAGGTTTCTAAAAAACATCACGGGGTGGTGCGCATAGGGAAGCCTGAACCAGATCGGGAGGAGTGAGGAGTGAGAGGAGTGAGGTGTGTAGGAGTGAGAAAAAGACAACTGGGTGATGCGCTTTGGGATGTTGTGAACCAGGCCGGGAAAATATACGAGTGAGAACAACACGATGGGGTGGTGCGCAAAGGATGGGTCTGATCCAGGCCGAAAAATGTAGAAGTCAGATAAACACCACGGGGTGGAGCACATTGGGAGGGTCCCAACCAGGCAGTCCAAATGTAGTAGTGAGAAAAACACCACATGGGGGAACACATCAGGAGAATCTGAATGAGGCAATAGAAATGTAGGATTGAGAAAAGCACTACGGGGTGGTTCGCATTGGGAGGTTCTGAAACAAGCACGTGTGACACATGTCAAATGTCACATGTGTTTCATTTTACATGTGTCATGTCAAATGTCACATGTCACACATGTGTGACACACATTGGAAGGGTCTGAAGCAGGCAGTGAAAATGTAGGCTTGTGAAAAACATCACGGGGTGGTGCCCATAGGGAGGGTCTCAAACAGGCCGTTAACATGTAGGAGTGAGAGAAACATCATGGGGTGGTGTCAATCGGGAGTGTCTGAATTAGGACAGGCAGTGAGTGGCAATGTAGGCTGGAGAAAAGCACCACGGGGTGGTCAGAATGGGGAGGTCAGGAAACATGCAGTGGCAATGTAGGATAGGTTTCTGAAAAACATCGCGGGGTGGTGCGCATTGTAAGGTTTTCTAACAGGCCATTCACTAGTAGAACTGAGAAAAACATCACGGGGTGGTGTGAATCGGAGGGCCTGAATTAGGATAGGCAGTGAGTGGCAATGTAATATGGAGAAAAGCACCATGGGGTGGTCAGCATGGGGAGGTCAGGAAACATGCAGTGGCAATGTAGGATAGGTTTCTGAAAAACATCACGGGGTGGTGTGCATGGAGAAGTCTGAACCAGATCGTGAGGAGTGAGGAGTGGGAGGAGTGAGGAGTGTAGCAGTGAGACAAAGACCCTGGGTGGTGCATCGGGATTTTGTAAACCAGGCCAGGAAAATGTACGAGTGAGAAAAACACCACGGGGTGGTGCACACAGGATGGGTCTGATCCAGGCGGAAAAATGTAGAAGTCAGAAAAACACCACGAGGTGGAGCCCATCGGGAGGGTCCAAACCAAGAAGTCGAAATGTAGTAGTGAGAAAAACACCACATGGGGGAACGCATAGGAAGAATATGAACCAGGCAGTGGAAATCTGGGATTGAGAAAAACACCACGGGGTAGTGCGCACCATGAGGGTCAGAAATAGGCCGCTAAAATGTAGGAGTGAGAAAAACACCAAGCGGTGGTGCTCATCAGGAGGGTCTCAAAGAGGCCATTAACATGTAGGAGTGAGAGAAACATCACAGGGTTGTGCGCATCGGGAGGGTCCGAAATAGTCAGTGGAAATGTAGGATTGAGAAAAGCACCACTGGATGGTTCTCATGGGAGGTTCCAAAACAAGCAGTGGAAATGTAGGTTTCTAAAAAACGTCACGGGGTGGTGCGCATAGGGAAGCCTGAACAAGATCGGGAAAATCTAGGAGTGAAAAAAAGACCACTTGGTGGTGTGCATTGGGATGTTGTGAATCAGGCAGGAAAAATATAGGAGTGAGAAAAACACCACATGTTGTTGCACATCAGAAGGGTCTGAAACAGGCCGGGAAAATGTACCAGTGAGAAAAACCCCCACGGGTTGGTGTAACATGTGACAGGTGACATGTGTGACACATGTCACCTGTCACATGTCTGATATTTGATGTGACATGTCACATGTCACACTTGAGACATGTGACATGTGACAGGTGTGACACATATCACATGTCACACGTGTGATATGCATCACATCTGTCACATGTCACGGGTCACAGGTATGACATGTGACATGTATGATATGTCATGTCACACGTGTGACATGTGACGTGTGTCACACATGTCACATGTCTCAAGTGTGACGTCACATGCATGACAGATGTCACACGTGTGACATGTTACATGCATGACAGATGTCACACGTGTGACATGTGACATGACATATGTGTGACATGTGACATGTATGGCACGTCTCATGTGTGTGACATGTGACATGTGACATGAGTCACACATGTCACGTGGGACATGGGACATGGGACATGTGTCACACATGTCACATGTCAAACCTGTGACGTGTGACATGTCACACGTGTGATATGTGACATGTGTGACACGTGTGACACCCATCATGTCACACCCACGTGTGACATGTGTCACACGTCACATGCCACACATGTGACATGTGACATGTGACACATGTGACACATGTCAAATGCCACATGTGATGTTACTTGTGTGACACCTATCACATGTCACACGTGTTTCATTTTACATGTGTCACACATGTCACATGTCAAATGTCACACGTGACGTGTGACATGTGTCACACATGTGTGACACCCATCAGAAGGGTCTGAAGCAGGCAGTGAAAATGTAGGCTTGTGAAAAACATCACGGGGTGGTGCGCATTGGGAGGGTCTGAGCAAGGCAGTGGAAATGTAGAAGTGTGAAAAACACAATGGGGTGGTGCGCATCGGGAATATCTGAACCAGGCCAGTAAAATGTAGGAGTCAGAATAAAATCAAGAGGAGATGCGCATCAGGTGGGTCTGAACTAGGCCCGGATAATGTAGGAATGTGACAAATACCACGGGGTGGTGCACATAGGGAGAGTCTCAAGGAGGCCGGGAATATGTAGGAGTGAGAAAAGAACACACGGGTTGGTGTGCATCTGGAGGGTCTGAACCAGGCCAGGGGAAATGTAGGAGTCAGAAAAACAGCACGGGGTGTTGCGCATCGGGAGGCTCTGAACCAGGCATTGGAAATGTAGAAGTGTGAAAAACACGACGGGGTGGTGACATCGGGAATGCCTGAACCAGGCCGGGAAAATGTAGGAATGAGAAAAACACCACTGGATGGTGCTCATCGCACGATTCTGAACCAGGTCGTGAAAATGTACGATGAGAAAAACACTACAGTTGCGCATCGTGGGTCTCAACCAGGCTGGGAAATGTGCTAGTGAAAAAACCATGACTGCGTGTTTCACATCGAGAGCGCCAGAAGCAGGCAGTGGAAATGTAAGTGTGAAAAACACCACGGGGTGGTGTGCATAAGGAGGTTCTGAACCAGGCAGAAAAATGTAGGAATGTGAAAAAACCACGGGTTGGTGTGCATCGTGAGAGTGTTCACCAGGCTGGAAAATGCAGGAGTGAGAAAAACCCCACGTGCTTGTGCGCATAGAGAAGGTCTGAACCAGGCCGAAAAAATATAGGAGTGAGAAAAAACCACGGGGTGGTGCGCATCGCGAGTGTCTCAAACAGGGCGGGAAAATGTCGAAGTCAGACAAAAACCATGACGTGATGCGCACCAGGTGGGTCTGAACTAGGCCGGGAAAATGTAGGTGTGTGAAAAACTCCACGAGTTGTTGCGCGTCGGGTCTGAACCAGGCAGGGGATATGTAGGAGTGAGAAAAACATTACCGGTTGGTGCGCGTCGGGTGGGACTGAACGAGGCCGGAAAAACCTAGGAGTGAGAAAACCACCACGGGGTGGTGCTCATCAGTAGGGTCTGAACCTGATCATGAAAACATACGATGAGGAAAACACTACGGGCGAGGGTCTCATCTAGGCCGGGAAAATGTAGAAATGAGAAAAACACCAGGGGTTGGTTCGGATCCGGAGAGTCGTAACCAGGCTGGGATAATTTCCGACTGAGAAAAACACTACGGGATGGTGCTCATCAGGAGTTTAGATATGTCATGCTCTCATTTTTTTCCCAGGGAGAGAAAACCAACATTTTCGCAATGAAGCCAGGAAAAAGGAGTCTTTCTTTGAATATATAAGTTTTAATATCATGGAAAATATTTCTTTCACAACCCTTTGGAAAACGGCCACTACTGGGAATTTTTAACATTTCATATTTTTACAACCACTTTATAAACGGTTTTAAATAAAAGTACTAGTTAATAGAAAATATTTGCAAGTTTTTAGTTTTCTATAGATTTATGTCACCTATTATTTTCTATTTGCATGTGTAAATTAACTACATCATTTATTAAGACAGAACTTCTAACCAAAGACTCTTGATAATACTATAAAATTGTTTCTCATGGAAGAATTTTTTTCAAATCAATTCATCTATTATATGCTATATATTAAGAGATCAAAAAGAAAAAAATCCTAGAAACATTAAAAATATGTGTATTGAAGGTGAATGATTGACATCTTTCCTGTGATACTCTCTAAACCATAGCAACTTCATCAGTAAATAAAACATTGAAAATCACATAGAAAATCACATATATACCACCCTGATAATTTCAGATAATTCCAGAGAATACAACATTTCTGAAATTCCAGAAGTTTGTAAAAATGCACTTTTACAAAAAAACTTGAAAAACGATTATTAACTACTATACATTTCCAGATTATTTATTTATATATACATTTTATACACATACTTTTTTTTAAAGAAAATGCTTTTGCTTTTAACACATCTGATAAAATGCTTCTAAACTATTTTGGTAACCTCATCTCAATGACAGTCAGATATGAGATAAAAACAGCTGTATAATTTAACTAGCTATTTAATATTTTCATAGTACTTACCTCTCTTTCTATGAGATGATGCCAAATCCAAATCAACATTTCTTCTGCCACTCTATTAAAAGTACAAAGTAAATAAAATTTTGTCATGGAAAGTACTTTAAGATTAAGACTTAATACTAGAATAAGAAATAACTCATATAATTAAAGCAATTCACTCATTCATCAATCAAGTCAAACTAGCAACAAAATATCTCTAAATACTCACCAGAGCATAAGCACATAATTCCTAATATACTAACTCAAGCAAAAAAAATAAACGTGCACATCAATTAACATAGTACAGGATCAAATGGTTTTTTCTTATTACCTTTCTTTCTTTGGAAACTTTGTCTTTCCTCTTCCAGTTACAGTATGATCTTATATTAATACTCTCTAAATATTATAACAAGTTTTTTAAAACATTAAAATAGAGAAATTTCAAATTGGTGAAATACATATATACCAATTAATAAAACAGTGAGTTTTTCAGGAATACAAGTATATTTCTTTATATATCTCGTAGTACAGGGTGTAAAAAAACTGTTCATTCTACTCCTATGTGTAATCAATCATTAAACAATATTATTTAAGTTTATAAATTTGACAGTATGGTCTTAACAATTTTAATTATACTCTTTTACAATAGAAAAGCTGGTGTCAAAGTGGTAAGACTACAGAAAAGACAAAATAAATATATTTGGGAAATATCACTGAAGAAAATCTTCACATATATAGACACATATCCACATGAAGACATTTTGTTTTGATACCCTCTGCTCACACATACATTAACAGAAATAAGTATGTTCTCATTTTATGCACAATACATCAAACAGCTCAATTAATAGCTCCTGAATCAACCTCGGCCTGGGCAACTTAGAGACTTAGTGAAATTTATCTCCAAGAAAATAAATAAGACTCTGGATATCTCCGCCCAGACTGCTGGAGTTCCCCCAGGCTTCCAGGTGCAGTGAAGGGGAGAGGTGGGTGTGAGGCTTCCACATCAGCCTCCCCATTCCGGCTTCATTTGGAGACCTGCTGAGCTCCCGATAGGTGGGCTGGCCCACACTACCAGCCTAGCCCAGCCTGTTTAGCTGCCGCGCCTGGCCATTGGTCTGCAGAGGAGGAGCTGGGCAGATTTGGGGTGCCTGCATCGGCCTCTCCATGTGTCTGGAGGACTGTGGATATCTCTGCAACCAGGGAGGGTCCATAGGTTCCTGAAGCACTGCGGCCTGTGGTGAGTACCCTAACCGGGCTGTGATTGAAGAACTGTGGAGCTTCCAAGGAGCAGGTGGGCACACAGTGTCCCTGAGGCCCAGCTTGTCTGGAACTGCGGAGTTCTGAGCAGGCAGAGGAGGGCCACTGGTTCTGTAGGCCCAATGGCTTGGGGTAGCGTGGTGCCAGAGTCTCAGTAGCTCCAAACATAAAAGGGGATTTTCAACAGATCCTGAGGAAGCTTTCAAATAACACTTGAAACACAGAAATATAGGAAAATGACAAAACGAAAGACCAAATTACAACCTCAAACCTCCAGCCCATCTCAAGAAACCCTAGGAGCGATGTATATAGAAGAAAATATATCCCATCCACCTCATATATCGGACACAATAGCTACTGAAATTGACAAGCAACTCCAGGAAGCTTTAAAGAAATTCAAACTCAAAATAATCTCCCAGATAAAAGAAGAAATGATAAAAGAAATGAAAGAGATTCTAAATATATCTAAAGAAAACACAGATAAAAAATTGGAGGAACTAAACAAAAAGATAGAATCCCTAGACGAGCAATATAAGAAACAAACAGAATACATAAGGCAGATGCACAGAGATATACAGGAAATAAAAAACTCCACTGAAAGTTGTAAAAACTGCCTTAATGAAAGTGAAGATAGAATTTCAGACCTTGAAGACAGGATTGCAGCTAGTGAACAGGAAAGGAAAGATCTTTTGAAAATAACAAGGAATCAGGAAACAACAATTCAACAACTGCAAGACGATGCAAAGAAGAATAACATAAGAATGATAGGGATTAATGAAAGAGAGGGAGACAACATGAAGGATGTCAGGAGGATATTTAGAGAAGTAATAGGTGAAAATTTCCCAAGCATGAGATCAGAAACTGACATCAGGATCAGTGAAGCATATAGAACTCCAAACAGTCATAACCAAAATAAAACTACACCCAGACATATAATAATCACCATCCCAGAAATCCAACACAAGAAGAGATTATTAAAAGCTGTCAGAGAGAAAAGACAGATCACTTATAAAGGAAAACCTATCAGAATCACAGCAGACTTCTCAGCACAAACGATAAAGTCAAGAAGAGCATGGAGTGAAGTATTCCAGATCCTAAAGCAAAATGATTTCCAACCAAGACTGATATATCCTGCAAAACTATCATTCAAAATAGATGGTGCAATATGATACTTCCATGACAAAGAACAGCTGAAGAACTTCATGAACACCAAACCAACCCTGCAAAAAATAATGAAAGACAGTTTAGATACACAAAGGAAAAAACCACTAAGCAAAGCAAATAATTAAACAGAACAGAAAGATAAAGATGCAACAGCAGAGAGATAACATTCCTACAATTAACCAGCATTTAACAGTAATAACCATTAATGTAAATGGTCTCAATGCACCAATCAAAAGAAACAGACTAGCAGAATGGATCAAGAAACAAAATCCAACCATATGCTGTTTACAGGAAACCCATCTAACCCAGAAGGATACTCACAGACTGAAAGTCAAAGGATGGAAAACAATTCTTCATGCAGCAGGAATCCAAAAAAAGGCAGGAGTAGCCATTCTGTTTGCAGACAACGTGAACTTTAAACCAACAATGACCATAAAGGACAAAGAAGGTCACTACATACTCGTAAGGGGAAAACTCCAAGAGGAAGAGATAACTATCTTAAATATATACGCGCCAAACTCCAGAGCACCCAGTTATGTAAAACAATTATTAACAGAAATGAAAACTCAAATTATCAGTAACACAATTGTAACAGGAGACCTTAATACACCACTGACACCAAGGGACAGATCAACCAGACAGAAAATGAGCAAAGAAATAACAGAACTGAATCACACCTGTGAACAAATGGGTTTGATAGACATATACAGAATGTTCCACCCAACAACATCAGAATACACATTCTTCTCAGCAGTACATGGATCATTTTCTAAAATAGACCATATATTAGCTCACAGAACATATTTAAGCAAATGCAAAAGAGTTGAAATCATCCCTTGCATATTATCGGATCATAGCGCTCTGAAATTAGAAATTAATGACAAAAGATACTGCAAAAATTCCGCAAACACATGGAAACTAAATAACACACTCTTGAGTAATCAGTGGGTCACAGAAGAAATTAAAGAAGAAATTAAACAATACCTAAAAGAAAATGAAAATGCAGATACAACTTACCGGAATCTGTGGGATGCAATGAAAGCCGTCCTGAGAGGAAAATTTATTGCACTGAGTTCCCACATCAGGAAAACAGAACGAATACAAATAAATAACTTGATGCTACACCTCAAACAGCTAGAAAAAGAAGAGCAAGTCAAGCCCAAAGCCAAAAGAAGAGAAGAAATTATAAAAATCAGAGCAGAAATCAATGCAATAGAGACTAAGAAAACAATCCAAAGAATCAACGAATCAAAGAGTTGGTTCTTTGAAAGAATAAATAAAATCGATAAGCCCCTAGCCAACCTTATTTAAAAAAAGGGAACAAAAAGCTCAAATTCATGCAATAAGAAATGAAAAAGGAGAAATCACTACAGACCCAATAGAAATACAGAGGATCATCAACACCTATTTCGAAAACCTCTACTCTCAAAAGTTTGATAACACAGAAGAAATAGACAGATTCTTAGAAGCATATGAAGTACCAAAGCTAGATCAAGAGGATATAAAACTGTTGAATAACCCAATCTCTGCTAATGAACTTGAAAATGTAATTAAGGCCTTACCCACCAAGAAGAGCCCAGGCCCAGATGGATTCACTGCAGAATTCTACAAGAAATATAAAGAAGACCTAATGCCGACACTCCTCAAACTATTCAATGAAATTGAAAGGGAAGCAATCCTTCCTAAGTCATTCCTGGAAGCAAATATTACTGTAGTACCAAAACCTGAGAAAGACCCAACTAAAAAAGAGAACTATAGACCAATCTCCCTAATGAACACAGATGCAAAAATCCTCAATAAAATATTGGCAAATAGGATCCAGCAAATCATCAAGAAGATTATACACCATGACCAAGTGGGATTCATCCCAGGAATGCAAGGATGGTTCAACATACGCAAATCAATAAATGTAATCCACCATATCAATAAAGCCAAAAATAAGAATCACATGATCATCTCTATAGATGCAGAAAAAGCCTTCGATAAGGTCCAACACTTATTCATGATAAGAACTTTACAGAAAATTGGAATAAATAGTCTTTACCTCAATATAATAAAGGCCATTTATGACAAACCAACAGCCAGCATCATACTAAATGGCCAAAAATTGAAAGCCTTTACTTTAAAATCGGGCACAAGACAAGGATGTCCTTTATCACCACTCCTATTTAATATAGTACTGGAAGTAGTAGCCAGAGCAATTAGGCAAGAAAGAGAAATAAAAGGGGTAAAGATAGGAAAAGAAGAAGTTCAATTATCATTGTTTGCAGATGACATGATACTCTACATAGAAGAACCCCTAAACTCCATTGAAACACTCTTAGATACAATAAATAAATTCAGTAATGTGGCTGGATACAAAATCAATACTCGGAAATCAATAGCATTCCTATACACGAACAACAAAATTACAGAGAGGGAAATAAGAGAAACTGGACTATTCACATTAGCAAGCAAAAAATGAAATATTTAGGAATTACTCTTACAAAAGAAGTGAAAGACTTATACAGTGAAAATTATAATACACTGAAAAAGGAAATTGAAGATGATCTCAGAAAATGGAAAGACATCCCTTGCTCATGGATAGGAAGAACAAACATTGTGAAAATGGCCATTCTCCCAAAACTGTTATACAGATTCAATATAATCCCAATAGAAATACCATCAACATACCTTATAGATCTAGAGAAATCACTCCTAAATTTCATCTGGAACCAAAAGAGACCTAGAATAGCAAAGGCAATTCTAAGCAGCAAAGACAAAGCAGGAGGCATCACAATCCCTGACTTGAAGTTATACTACAAAGCAACAGTAGTAAAATCAACATGGTATTGGAATCAAAACAGAGCCGAAGATCAGTGGAATAGATTAGAAGATACAACCACAACTACGAACACACTCAACCACCTTATCTTTGATAAAGGAGCCAAGCAGGTTCACTGGAAGAACGACAGTCTCTTTAATAAATGGTGCTGGAAAAACTGGCTCTCCATTTGCCGAAAACTAAAGCTAGACCCATGTCTATCACCATGTACTAAATTAAAATCTAAATGGGTCAAAGATCTGAATATTAAAACAGAAACACTAAATCTATTGGAAGACAAATTAGGTAGAAACCTTGGAGACATAGGAGTAGGTAGAGAATTCATGAACAGGACTCTAACGGCAAGGGAAATACTTCCCAGAATCAATAACTGGGACCACTTCTTATTAAAAAGTTTCTGCATGTCAAAAGAAATCTCCAGCATAGTGAAAAGAAAACCCACAAACTGGGAAAAGATTTTAGTGAACTCTCTCTCAGACAAGGGCCTCTTGTCTAACACATATAAAGAATTAAAGAAACTGAGACCTCCAAAATTCAAAGATCCAATCCAAAAATGGGCATCTGAGATGAATACGCAATTCTCAGATGAAGAAATGCAAATGGCAAATAAATACATGAAAAAATGCTCATCATCATTGGTCATTAGAGAAATGCAAATTAAAACCACACTGAGATACCATCTCACTCCTGAAAGAATGGCCAGGATCAAGAAAACCGACAACAAATGCTGGAGAGGCTGTGGGGAAAAAGGAACTCTCCTGCACTGCTGGTGGGAGTGTAGACTGGTACAGCCTTTGTGGAGATCTGTCTGGAGATTTCTCAAAAAGTTGGGACTGGAAATCCCATTTAATCCAGCTATTCCACTTCTAGACATATTCCCAGAAGAACTGAAAGCATCATACCACAGTGATATATGTGCACCTATGTTTATAGCAGCACAATTTGTAATCGCCAGATCTTGGAAACAACCCAAGTGTCCATCAACTGAGGAATGGATAAAAAAGTTGTGGTATTTCTATACAATGGAGTATTATTCAGCTATAAAGAAGGATCACATTGAGATATTTATCAATAAATGGGCGCAGCTTGAGACCATACTCATAAGTGAAATAAATCAATCTCGCATGTGTGAATACCGAATAGTTTCCCTAATGTAAGTAATGAATCAAATATATAAAAATATGTGGTAATCATGATTCCCCATTAGGTGGCCTTGAAGCCTTATAAAGTTTTCACTCATTAATTAGAAAGGCTTTATTCTGGGCTTCTTGATTTGAAAATATTTGAAGCTAGAGTATATGAAGTTTTATCCAAATATTTCAAGGAAAAAGACACTATGGTAACTACTATTAAGTCAGGTTATATGGTGGTGAAGTACTAGGTTGTTGAAACAGTCATGCTGGGACCTCTATTGTTATATTGTTATGTCCTGTTTTATCTCAATCTCCCCCTTATTGTTTTAAAAAAATTATTTAGTCATTTCTTATGTTTGTCTTAATTAAAGAAAAAATTCAAAAAATTAGGATATATAAATAGTAACTCTTTTTGATTTCCTATTAACTTGTTTTGAAGTCCTGTAGTACTCCCACGATCTTGTTTTGACTGATTAGACTCTGTTCCATTCTATATGATAGTATCAAGTTTGAAGACATAGGCAACTACTTTGAAGACAATAAGATTCACTAAGATACCCATTCTGGTTTGACTATTGTCTTCTTTGGAAGTCCTGTAATGTTTACAATGCCTAAGTTTTATTGGTGTTGTTCTCTACTGTTTTGTCCAACTTTATAATATCTAATGAGATAGACAATTCTTTTTAAGGAAACAAGGGACAACGTTGATAACCATTGTTGAGAAACTTGTACTCTGTTCTACACCATGTGCTATGTCTATCCTTGGTATTGACTGACAGCTTTGTTTTGCCATATTTGACTGTATTCTTTCCCCCCGCAAAAAAAAAGTAATAAGCACTAAGGAGTAATAAAAACCAAAATGTGTAAATTTTGTTGTAAAAAAGAGAGGAAAAAAAAAAAGAAAGAAAAAGAGCTCTAACGGATATAACAGCAAGTGTGTTTAGGGGTGTTAAATAGCTGACTATATCAATGTTTTTGGATCATTGAACACAGCTGTTTGCAGTCTCCCTGTTTGAATGTCCACCTTGTATTCTTTGATACTGTGATTTGAGGAACTATTTTCAAGATGATAATATGTAATCTACTAACAGGTGTTTTCTTACTGTTATGTTTTTTGTTTGTTTGTTTTGGGTTTTTTTTTGTTTTGTTTTGTTTTGTTTTGTAGTTCTGTATTACGTGTACCCTTACACCGCTTTGGTTTGTTTTGTGTTTTTCTCTTTTTCCTCTTAAATAAAAAAAAAAAATAAATAAATAAATAAATAAATAAATAAATAAAAAAGGGTCGGGAATGTAATTCAGAGCAAAGAAAAAACTAATTTTTAAAAAAAAGCTCTGACTCTAAAGCAGAGAACCTCCTACAAGGACAACAGCAGCAGTTGACATTGTAGTAGCTCAAGTGACTGACAATGGTGGCTCAGATTAGAAGACAGTGGTCCTATGAAAAGTGGTCAGAGTCTCTATGAATCTCATATGAATTTTGAAGGTAAGGACAGGTTTTGTTGACAGGTCAGATATGAAATGTGAGAATAAGAGAGAAATCAAAGTTGAATCTATATATATTTAAAATGTAGTTGGCCTAAAAAAAAAACACCATAAAAAAACAGTTCTGGGGAAAAGAAGATAGAATCACATGTCTGAGGAAGGTTAAACACACCATATTTTCTCTGATATGAGTAATTCAAAGTACAAACAATTTAAAGAACAAAATAAAAGACAACAGGAAAGAGGGATAGGAAGGGAAGAAAAAAAACATATATATATATATATATATATATATATATATATATATATATATGTATATGTACCAAATCCCCATGATGAATATGTTCACACATTTTACAAACATGTACTAATAAAAAGAAGGAAAAACAGACATATATCAAAAGAATCAAGTATCTCTGTTATGATACCATTAGGCATGTTTTGTTTTTTTCTTTTTTTGGTAATGCAGATGGAACTCACAGCTTTCACACTGAGCTACAATCTCAGCCATCCCCCAGCTTTTTTTTTTTTAAGTTTTTATTTTCAGATAGAGTCTTGCTAAATTGCCAGGGTTGGGATCAAACTTTCAGTCCTCTTGCCTCACCCTTCTAGAGTACTGGGATTATAAACATCCACTACCGTGAATCTCATAGATTAAGCCAGGAAAGTAGAATACAAGGACAATTAAGTGAGTCAGACACATGTGGATAGAAACGAGTACACAGACGACAGCATTACATAATGAGGACTAGCCAGGTGCTTTTTATTCCTATTTTTTTATTCCATGTGTGCACATCAGTATGGTACTGTAAAAACAGAGTAGATTCCAAATGGTAGTAGAAGATTTACTGTCTACCGTATCTCCAGATTGTCAAACTCTTTTCATAATATCGATTAACTGAATGCCTGTGCTACTTAAAAACAAACCAAGCCAGGCATGATGGCTCACAACTATAGTTTATCATTATGGGAAGCTGAGGCAGGAGGATCTCAAGTTCTAGCTCAGCCTTAGCAACTTAGCAGTAACTTAGCAAGATTCTGTCTCAAAATAAAAACCAAAAGGAACTAGGGATATACCTTGGTGCGAAAGAATTGGATTCAAAGTCCAATACTAAAAAAAAATTCTTTGCAAATATTAAGCACCAATTTAATTTTATTTGTTCCTAAAGACATCTATTCTGAAGAGATAAAAAGTTATACCCTGATTTTCCGTATGTATAGATAAAAAATTTAAGTTCAGACTTACCTCCTTTAAAAGTAAAATACTGACAATACAAATGTCCTGATTTAAAACAAAACAAACCTTATAACCACAGAGGATTCTTAGAATGACAGATTATATTGACCTACCCATCTCAGATACGTAAGAAAATCGTCTGTCCCATGGCCTACTTACTATTCTAAAAATTGCCATGACTGACAATCAAACAGGACTCCCTTTCCAGGAGGCTAAATTTTTTTTTTTACTGGTACCAAGGATTGAACTCAACGGCTGCACACTTGTGAGGCAGGCGCTTATGAAGGAGGATAACTCTTAAAAGTGCAAAGTACCATAACACCCTTTGCTCTGTTTCAAATGTAGGAGGGATAAGCCTTTCATGTGATTTTTAAAGTAGTAAGTTCTCTTAAAACACTATCACTGACATTACATTCATTTTAATCAAGCATTGCAGAATATATAAATTCCATGCTATGTATATAATATAGAAATTGCTTTTATCCACCTTGTATTTATTTGTAATTTTTAAAGTTCTCACTGCAGTGTAACAAATGATGTGATATAAAAAATGTAACTGCACATTCCAAATAAATGATATAGAATTAGAATATATAAAAATACATTTTAGAAAGTAAGTTTTTCTTCTCAATCATTTACTTTTTCCCTTCTAATAGGAATTGATATAATAAAATAAATAAATGATTCAGAAATAAGTTGGAAGGCATTTAACCTTCTGTTTGTTTGCATGCTTACAAAAAAAAAAAAAGAAAGAAAGAAGAAAAACCACCCTAGGGTATTTTCTACAAAGAGAAAAACTGTCTTAAAATGTTGTTTATAAAGTGTTGTTCAAAAAATGCCTTCTCTATAAAAAAGCAGTATAATTTCTGTGATTTTCTGCTTATACATGTCACATATGTACCTGCATTATGAGCAACGTATTTACTCCCTTTATCCTCTTTATCTTACCTTTACTAACAGCGTAATCTTGCATGCTGATCCAAAGGCTACGGGCTGGCTCTTTAAAACAACCCAATGCCAAGTCTACATAGACAACAATTTCAGGCCACAATTTATAATCAAAAGGCTTCCGTTCTTCATTTCCAGAAAGAGCTACTTCTAACAGGCAACTCATACATTTATCTAAACAACAAATTCATATTAATGATTTCAAACCTCATACATTTTAGTGCAACACATAAAATCTTGCCATGTTTATTTAATACATGTAAAATTATATTTCAAGTCCTTTGCAGTACCAAGGTAAAGTCCTTTCATGTTTTTCAGTTAGAGGTAGATTCACTGTTCTTATTCCCAACAGAAGGATATGACACTCAGGGGAAGCTCTTGCACCTTGATGGGTAGAGGCCAGGGATGCGGAATGTCCAACCTGTGCAGCACAGTCCTGCATAACTAAAAAGTGCTGCTCCAAATGAAATGATATCCTCTTTGAGAAACATGTTAGGTTAGACAGGATTTTCTTTTTTCTCTAGACTTAAAGGAAAATAAAGAATGGTCCAAGAAAGACAGAAGATGCCATGAATACTTCCCTAGTTGATGATTACATTTCTACAGGCAGCTCTCTCTCAAGTTTTCAAAAAGGTATTTGGCATTCAAAGTTCACTTTCACATTTTAAAAAACAAAATGCTCTAATTGGTGCTTTGACAACTATTAAAATTCATACTGACCCAGAATATAATTGAATTATTATATACTTACAATTTCATAAGACAATACCATGTTTCTTTATAAGCTTTTAAACCACATATCTATTTAATGGTTTTATGATTTTATAATTTAAAAACTGAAAACATTAAAAACAGTTGACTTTATTCATTTTAAGTCTAGTTATTTGAATGAAGTAAATATAGCAGGAATACAGGGAAGATAGACACAGACACGTTTTCCCTTGGGAGATCATTTGGAAGGTAAAGAGGTAAAAATTGAGGGCACTAGAATTCTTTTTAGCACACAAAGTGTCTCTTGGTAATTTCAAGATATTGCTTTCTTTGATTTAACAGAAACATCTGTCTAGCATTCCATTGGCCATGGCCAAAATCACTTAGGGTGAATCACTTAGGATGAATGTATGCTTATATTTGCAAAAGGAAAAAAATCTTCAACTTTCCTTTGCTCTTTGAACCCCCAAAGCAGATTCTTCTCATTTTGTCTTGGTCCCTCTCCCCACTCTTCTCTGTCTGTCTGTCTGTCTGTCTGTCTGTCTCTCTCTCTCTCTCTCTAGTCTTTGAGACAGTGTCTTGTTGTGCAGTTTGGCCTGGCCTCGAGCTCCATTTTGTAGCCCAGGCTGGTTTCAAATTTGCAACAATCCTCCTCCCTCAGCCTCTCAAATGCAGATTACTGCTGTGAACCAACACGCCTTTTTTTTTCTTCTTCTTCTTCTTTTCTCTCACTTCCTCCTATTTCTGTTTCTTTCCCTCTCCCCTGTTCTTGCTCTTACTTTCTTCTGCTGACACTCTTTGGGTCTCCTCCTCTTATCAGAGAAATAATGAATTTTAGATCTAATTATACCATATGTATTCTGACTTACAATTTCAAAGAATCAAAATTAAAAGACCAGAGAGATTAAAGGACCATTCTCAAATAAATAAAGGTCATCTGTTGGGGAACAGGGTAAGTCCTCATGTTTGATCTGACAAGTAGCCTGCCAATAAAGTAGAGAAATGCAAGCTGAGGCAGAAAAGACAAACCTCAAAGACACTACAAACGAGGGGGGTGTGGGGAGACTATCACTCCTGCACACTGTTAAATCACGACACCTACTCCTACAGTGCTTTACTCTATATGAAGCAGTTTTATGAAAAACACAACTAATCAAGCATTTCTCTATTTTGTAAGTTAGACTTGCTCAAAAACACAAGTAGTAAGTGATAAAATACAAAACAGTGAGATCAGATCTACACTTTGAGGGGAAGGATACTCTTTTCACTACACCACTATGTAGGACTTTATTGCTTTATTCTGTGGTCTTCCCTAAAATGATCAATTTTGCAATCATCCATCAGTTAGTTCTTTCTTCAGCAAACTCAGAATATGAAAAAAATGGAAGTACAAATAAGCATGCATTTTAAATGCTGTAGAGAAGCCTATTACCTAGCTGAGGAGTGTCCATTTCGACTCCATCACTGAAAAGTGGTGTTTTCATCCAATAAGCAGTATCCTGTTCCTCTGGAGACACAGGGGAACCCTGAAGCACACCGCCAGGACACCACCCGCCACATAAGGAGAGCAATTGTTCTTTCCAGGTCCACAAGCCACACCCAAGACTGAGCGGGCTGAGGTAATGGAACACCAGCAGGATCGATTACTTCTGGCCCTCCTAAAGACAAATCATTAGTGGGCATATCTTCACTTGGCAGTTTTAAGAGCCAAAGTTTTCTCATGGCTTTACTCTATCGCACTGCAATAAATTACTGAAGTAACCTAATTTTACCATGAAAACATAGAATTATGATTCAGTGTGTCAACTTGAGAAGGAAAGAGATTTAACAAGTAACTCAGCAGTTCTACATCCTAGAGGACATACCCTTACCACTACAGGATGTTATTCACTGTGTCAACTTGAAAAGTTTAGAAGTTTAACTAAATGACTCAGCAGGGGACCAGGGACCTCACTTTGCAATCATTTTGAACCTGCGCAAGAGGACACCATGGAGATAGTGTGAGTGCAACACCCACCCAAAGATGGATAGCCTATTTACAAAGTAAGGGAAGAAAAGAGGCTTATTCTCCCATTTTTTGCTCTTGTTGCTTTTACTGTCTTCTGCTGCCTTGAAGTGTTACCCCAGTGCCATGCCACCCGGCCTTAGAGCCAGCTGATTATGCACTAAAACCTTCAAAAACTGTGAGTTAAATAAACTCTTCCTTCTTTAAGCATTGGGTATGTTATCTCAGCAATGAGAGAAAAGTAACCAAGACACATAAAATGCTTTTTATATATATTCTCTGGTATACAAGCTAAATTAAAACAGAGAAGTACTACTAAATATAAACTTCCTGTATGAAACTCCTAACTTTAAGATAAACAATGAAATATTCTGCAGGAAGAATAAGGAAGCTTATTCAAGACAAATTAGGTAAATAAATTTGGCTTAAATATATTCTCATGGCTACACTATGTCTGTTAAAATTAGATTAATAATTGTTTTCCTAGCCATTACACGATTTTCCAATAGGGAAATTAATGTTTCTTTGGTTGGGTTCGGCAGTATGCCAAAAGCATTAACAAAGATACACAGTTGATTTATAGATAACTGCCCACTTCTAGTGTGTCTGGGCTACCATGGTGGGTATCACCTTAACAGGGAGATGATTGGATAAAGCTTCACAATTTTACAGGACTGCAACAAAGCACAGGAACAACTTTAAAGCTTGCAACCAGGTCTAATGTCACTCAGTGACCAGCTTTGTTCTATCTTGTCTACCTTCCCTCTACTACCTTGTCTTCTTCTTCTACCTTCCCTACTTTCCTCCTCTTTCCATTTCCTTACTGTGGTCCTCTTTCTATCATCATATTGCCTTTTTAAAAACTGAAACCATATTATTTAAAAAATAAAGCTAGGGATATAGCTTAGCAGCATAAGTGCCTGCCTGGCAAGCACAAGGTCATGAGTTCAATTCCCAGTACCTCCCCACCACAAAAAGAAAGAAAGAAAGAACTTTTACATGGAATCCAGTAATGCACTGATGATTAAATGGACCATTATCTTTGAGTACCTCTAAGGTAAAATGATGCTAAATTATGATACAAGGCTTTCCTATTATACATCGTAAGATGTATCTCAATTTTTCCTATGTCAAAATTTGAAGAAAAAGGGGCTGGGGATTTAGCTCAGCGGCATAAGCACCTGCCTTGCAAGCAGACAGTCGTGAGTTTGATCCCTGGTACCGATAAAAAGGAAAAAGGCCAAAAAAAAAAAAATTGAAGAAAAAAAGGTCTAGTGCCAGTAAAATACAGAATCCTAACCTAATGACAATAAGGATACTTTTTATGACTTTTATTTATACATAAGCATCTTTCTTCAGAGTCCCATGTCACTTACCTAATTTAGACCATAAACTTTTAGAAGACAGTATTTTTTTTTTATCGGTACCGGCGATTGAACTCACAACCACCTGCTTGCAAGGCAGGTGCTTATACCACTGAGCTAAATCCCCAGCCAGAAGATAATCTTTTGATTACACAAAACACCCATAATCAGACATGATTTGAGCTGATGCACACAAGAGGAGTATCTCCTCAAAAGCACTATTTACCCTTTTTCTACCTTTACTTACCATGAAGAGGCCACTGTAACTCTTGGTCTTCTAGAAGAGCAGCAGCTAGCAGGAGTCTATTAAGGCAATCAAGAGGTGGCAAGAGATCCAGGAGGTAACTCAACAGGGGACGAGCCACTGACACTGGGAGTAACAGTAGGGCGTTAACAATCTGGCAGAGCACACTGCCTGCAGCTGAGACGTGTATCACATCTATAAGGGGCAAGAAATGCAACATAAACAACTATTTCAAACAAAAATAAATGGAAGAAAAACTACTTTGGTTTGGAACAAAGTAGACTAAGCTGAAAACTCTTTATTGAACATTCCCTGCTAGCTGGTACTGTTGTACTCTAAGAAAATACCTTCATTATTTTGTGTATTATAGCAAACCTGCAACGTGGCTTACTAAATCTGTTTTTTTATTCTTTTTCCCTAACTGATATGTTAAGTGACCTAATTGATATGTAAAGAATTGCAAGAATCTTACCTAATTGATATGTTAACCATTGTTGCCCTCTACAAACTACAGAAGTTGTGCTAAAACAAGCTAACAAGGGTTGTTAATCACTTTTAGGCGCCTCTATTCTCCACTAAAGAGCTAAGATATCAAATCTTTGTAAAACTTAAGTTTCAGCTTCTTGTAACTCTTGACCCCTTCGCACCCACTAGCGAAAACGAGCTATCCTGGGATAATTAACTCTCTACTTTCTTCTCCAAATATTGCTGCAGATGTGCCACTCTGAGATAATGTCAGTCTGTAGGATGGGAGTAATTTGAGAAACACCAGGAACTCCTGAGATTGTCAGAGCTAAGTGGACAGCAATACAGTTTCCAGACTCAGGTCAACAAGTTTGATGGCTCTGCAGGTTTCTTTGTTTCTCCCCCCGCTTTTTCCTCCAGCCTCTTTTTAAAGTCCTCCCTTCAGTCTCTGGGACACAGTCTCCAAATTGACTCCTGGAGACTCGTCGCCAGACTTTGCTACCTAAATTTTCTGTCTCTTGCTTCCTTGGATTTTATACCGGCGCCCAAGTTGTAACAGTACCGTACTAACTTCTGTACACTAGCAAAAAGAGCTTTGTTATATTTGTATTATACCAAAATACCTGTAACGAGGCCTTACTGTTCTGTAGGCGGTTTTCCCCCACTCCGGGTGACCTAATTGATATGTTAATCAATGCTCTCCTCTGTAAAGAATTGTGAGTCCCTGGGAACCAAATCTAGTTGATATGTTAACCATTGTTGCCCTCTATAAATAACAGATGTGGTGCTAAAATAAGCTAACAAAAGATTGTTAATTACTGCTAGACTAAAATATTTCCTTAGCAGATTTCCTGATCCACGCCCATAACCTCTTACTTTGTAAACTGTGATATATACATAAAGGCTGCAAGCTTTTGAGGGCAACACACAGCTTTTGCAATCTGCAACTGCACTGTGTCACTGGGCCCAGGATAAAATAAATCAGCGCTGCTTTTTAAAATATGTTTTTGCCTCATTTTAAACTCGAGTTTGGGGGCTGGTTTGTGGATTACAAGACTAATATTTATTCACTTTCAGAATGTACCACCAATAGACACTTTGTAGGAAAGCATACCTGTCTTTCATGCCAATCAATTCAAAAGGTTATAATTGTTTGAATATACATTATGAATTTCTCATTCATTTGGAAATTGACTGAAACATTTATTGAGTTACCTGCAAGATCAAGCACCACTCTAGGCAAAGATGATATATAGCCATAACCAAAGCAGCCAAAACTTTCTGCCCTTGTGGTTACTTTGTAGTTTTAGAAACTTTTTAAGTATTTTTGAAATGTTTTTATTACAGGCAGAGATTTTAAATCACATTTGTTTAAATGTTTTATTGTATTTAGGACTGAAAGGAGCATTCAAAATGAGTTCAGTGTGAAGATGCTTAATTTTAGTTCCTTGTGGAACAACCACATGGAGATATCTAATCAGAAGTGGTTTCAGTTCTTCAGCTCATTTATTTCTTTCCTTAGCTGGGAAACTTCAGAGATGAGATGGTTTGATACAGACATGCTGGATTTTAGTTAGGCAAAAGTTCTAGTGCTCAGGAAAGGAATTCTCACATTGGAGTCAGTAACACCCATGGTGGTTAAAGGACTCTGAGATTAGATAAAACCATTCAGAAAGGAAAAGAGGGCTGAAAACAGATTCACAGGATCCTTGACATGAAAGGCACTGTTGAAGCAAAAGGGGCCTATCAGAGCTCATGGAAAAATAGTGGTCAGAGAGATGAAATAAAAAGGACTGTGATCACACAGAAGATATGGAACAAAGCTTTCCAGAAGGAAAAATCGACACTGGCAAGCGCTTGAGCAAGATAAAGAAACAGAAGAAAATAATAACACATTATACCATTTGAAACTAATCTTTTGGATTTTACACCATCCATTGCCTATAAATTAAGCCTTTATGATGTCAGTTAGACTCTTCTAGTGCTATCATTACCCCAAACCAAGATTAAAGAAATATTCAATAAAAAGATTCAAGACAATTCTTCTTGTACTCAGAGGCTGCAGACCCTCAAGGGTTAATAATTATTACTTTTAAACTACTCATTAGATGGCAATTCAACACCAAACAAACCTCTTAATTTTTCTCCAACACTGCCATTCCAAGGACTTTCTTTGAGCAGATTTGCAGAACGGGAGTAAATATCTGTGGCATGAGGCAACAAGAGCTGCAGATGTTTATGAAGCAATGCCACACTGCTTGAGTTCTAAGGAGAAAAAAGTTCCTTAATTATTATGGTAAAATACTCAAGGTATGAAATTATGGCACACCCAAATACACAAGTTTCAAGGTCCTGATAGATGTCCATAAAAAACAAAGAATCACATACCTCGCTAATGTTATTAATATGGCAAAATGCCAGTAGCCGTTTCTGTAATGAACACAGCAGTTCATGAAGATGAGCAGGCTGACTGTTCTCTGATGATGATGTTCCAAGTAGAAATTTATCACTATTCTTTTCTAGCTCTCCAAATGCTTGATCCTAAAATGACATGTTAAAGATTATATTTGAAAGACTTCCAAATGAAAGTAATGTCTATCATGAAAGATTCTGATTTAAAAGGTATTATGTTCTTTCTCCCATTACCAATTTCTTTTCCCCAGCTCTGGGATTGAACCCAGGGCCTTTGTATGAAGCTACAAGTACTTTTCAAGCCCTTTTAAATATTTCACTTTGTGACAAAGGTCTACCTCAACTGGGCATGCTAGGCTTGGACTTGCAATCTTCCTGGCCCAGGACACTGGAAGTGCTGAGATTACAGGTATATGCAACATACCTGCCTCAATTATCAATGTTTTGATCTTTGCTATAATTCTTGTAATAAACTAGTAGAAAGAAAAGTTTTGATTTGTTTTTTCAATTTAAGAAGTAACATACACTTAACTCTAACATCTTTGAAAATATAGAAAACAAGAAAAAAGAGTGAGCAACTAATCAAAGCAACACATATTGGGGTGAGGGATGCAGCTCAGCAGTACGAACACCTTCCTGGTAAGCACAAAATCTTGAGTTCAATTCCTGGTACAAAAAAAAAATAGAAAGAAAGAAAAAGAAAAAGACAACATATAAAACATTTTTAAGCTATTCCTTTTCAGATCTTCTGTGTAAAGGTTTTATTTCCACATGCTTATAGATTTCTAAGAACATAGAGGGGTTGGGGATTTAGCTCAGCGGCATAAGTACCTGCCTTGCAAGTGCGCAGTCATGAGTTCGATCCCTGGCACCGATTTAAAAAAAAAGGCCGGATGTGGTGGCACATGCCTATAATCCCAGCACTCAAGACTACACAGTGAGTTCAAAGCCAGCCTGCACTATGTAGTGAGACCCTGTTTCAAAAACAAAAATAAAAACTGAAACAAAAAGTAAATAAATGGACTAAAGAAACATGACAACTAAAAAAGTTGTACTACAGACTAAATTTCAAGGCTAATTTCTGGCTGTGGCACTCAGGGCTCAAAATAAAATATATGGTCAAAGAAAAATCTAAAACCTGAGGCTCTCCAGGACCATGCTTAAGGTGCAGCACGAAAGGGCACTGGGCACAAGATTGCCCTGACCCATGGCCACCACTGGGATCCTGTCCCATCTGCAAACAAGAGGGTCACTGCAAGTACAACTGCTCTGTCCACCAGAAAGCAGGTAAGTCATCAAACTCTCTACCCTTATAGGAGATTATGTCACCACTGACACTGAACTCATCGCTCAATAACCTGCTCAGTTTTGTCACTGAAGAGGACTGAGGGGGCTGAGGGCCCATGGCCCCAACCAAGGTATCTCTCTCAGAGCCCTAAGTCTTGCTGGATAGCTCAGGTAAAACCTTCTCTTTTCTTGCCAACAGGGGGACCACCTACAGTGTTTTACCTGCATTCTCAGGCTGATGTACCTGGTCTACAGTCTCCATTATGGGGGCTGACAGCCAACCTACACAACCTCTCCAGACAGAACCTACCCCTTGCAGATTCCAAACCCTTTTCTTTATACAAAACTTTTTGTCATCCCAACTTGTTCTGTACCCCTTTTAAGCAGAGATCTCTCCAAAAGCTCAATTTCTCTTATACTTTCTCTCTCCCTTTGGCTCTCAACTGAACCAAAAAACCTAACAACTAAATACAATATGTGATTCTGGACCAAATACTGACCTGGGAGGGAAATTGCTATAGAAGATACTGCTAGGACAATTATTAACAGTTTACTCCTACCATCACTGGAGCAGCACATTTGTCTCTACACTATCCTGAACGCTGCTCACACAGGTGTCATTTGAACCAGTCAATTCCTATCTTATAAAAATTAACCAAAAAATGCACTGTATGACCATGCTATATTTAAATAATTGGGCTGTGTTTTAATTTTAGCTGAAATTCAAACACAGGCTATACATTAGGTAATGGCTCAATTACCCTAAGAAAATAATCACTAGTATTTTTTGGTCTGTTTCATGTTTACATAAAACTGCATAGTCTATTTTTAGCCTGTTCCTTTCCAACAGAATTACAAATCTTTCTATATTGTTCGCTCTCTTTTGGGGGAGGCAGGGTACTGGGGATTGAACTCAGGGTCTTGTGCATGCTAAGCAAGCACTCTTCCACTGAGCTATATGCCCAGACTCATTATTTATTGATTTATTTATTTTGGGCCAACATTTCTACAAACCACATGTGTATAAAATTTAAGTTATAAGATTCTATTGACCACATATATCATTACTTACTGAACCATTCCTCTATTTAAGTATTTCCATTTTTCTAAATTTTATTATCAATAACTTGAATATTTTTACCCCATAGTCTAGGTTTACAGTATGACTATGAGAACATTTTAAGGCCTTTGCTTATAAACTGACAATAGCATTATTATTTTTAAAGTCTTAAAACATAACAAATTGGTTTAAATTGTATTTTAGATAAACAATAATTTACAATTTTAATTCAAAAGTGACTAATATTTTATCTCCTTTTCCATAAAGCATTCACATTTAACTCACATTTAACCTAATCATATATGAAAACAACTGCTTTAATATAGCAAACAGCCTCTGTAGAAGTCTGGGAAAAAATTTCAGTCATTAACAAATGCACAAACTATTAACATCACCCCTGTCCAATTTGTAGCCATTACTTCCTAAAAATACCAAACATCACATGCAATTCACATTCCTAGGCAAAAAAGAGAATAATTCTGCAGGAACAATTTTCAGACCTAGTCAATGGCCTTTTTCTGTGGGCAGAACATAGCACTAGACTTATACAAGGAAAAAACAATATACAAACCTAGTCCTATAGAAGACAACATGAAATTATATACAAATGATTTGAAGTTAAGCCACTTATCCCAAAAGTGCTTAGCAATATAGGTGTATGCTACTATAATCAATCACATGGTTAGATGAACAAGGCTCCCTAAAATGGCAAACCTTAAAGAAGTCAGATTGGTAAAGAAGAACAATCAGGACACAAGTGTACCATATACAAATGGAAAAGATACACCAGTAAGAAAGGTACTGACAAGAATGGTGCATGAGCCAATGATGAAAGATGACTGAAGGGCTTTTTAATACAGAGAGATTATTCTAGCAATAAAATCCTGAAAAGAAAGCAGCAATACTGACAACAGCTACAACACAGTTATTAATGTTGGATCAATAATGACTAAGCTTGATCTAAAATAGCTACTTGTGGGGGAGAGGGATGGATTTAAGAAACAGAAAGAAGGAATTAATGGCACTCTCATATACATAGTGTGATGGGACCTACTGTTTCCTCTTCTACTAACCAGTCGATTCTTAGTACAACTGAATTATAACATTGTATCCCCTTGTTCATTATTTTCTTTAAATTTTTTGACAGTTTTTATCTGCTTATTGTTTGTTAACATGAAAAAGGCTGGTAAAATTCTAACATTAATCTCTCTGTAATTCTCAAATACATTTCACTGAGGCCTCATAATATTTCATGAGACCTGATTCATGTCTCCCTTTGGGGAAATGGGAAGGTTATATTTTAAGTTTTTAAAGGTCAAAATACCTTAACATGAGGAGATATTACTTTATTTATTTATTTTACTGCAATGAAAAAGCAACTTACTGTATAAAATCCTAAATTTCTTAGGAGAGTTTTCATCAAAGTCTCAGCCAGATGGGTGTCGGGATGGCAGCTCTGAGTGCCATAGGGCTGATCTGACAGGTTTCCATAGCCAGTGCACACAGCAGAGAGGTCAGTGGCATCAGAGGGCGAGCTATAGCCAAGTAGGGAGGCGACATGTGTATGATCCTGCAAACTTGTCAGAATGATGTCCAGTTGCATTCTCTAAAGAGCAATGAAACAGGAATACATGGATAGCTTACAACATACTGATGAGAAAGAAAAAGGATCTAGGAAAATATACTAATTATGCTAACTAATCTATGTAATAACCTGATTAAACAATAATCTGCAGGAAGTATATAATTATAAGAAAAACTATCCAATTAATACTATTTAGAAAAATATAATGGCTTAGTGTATCCTTCTTATAATACTTAAAACTCTTAGCTAAAGTGGCATACTGTGCATCATAATTTAAGTACTACAAATAGGAATAGGAAATGCCAACAGACAAATTATAAGTGTTATTTTAAAGGGTTTCCAATGACTACTTATTTAAATGTTTAAAATAAATCATCTGAAACTTAAACTAATACAAAATACTCACTGGAAACCATCTGTGGATATCTATTGTAAGTACCATTTTTCCTCAAATCTGTATCTCTAGATTTGATTCTTTTTTTTTTCCTGTCTTTTTGAGATAGGGTTTCACTGTGTAGTTCAGGCTGGCCTTGAACTCACTTTGTAGCCCAGATTGCCCTCGAATTCCCAGTGACCTGCCTGTCTCAGCCATCCGAATGCTGGGAACACAGGCATGTGTCACCACACCTGGCCATTCTAAATTTGATTCTGTTTGGTACAGCAAAATATACTTATTTCAATATACCTAAGAGAAGTGAAAAATAAGAATATTTATATCCTTAAATACTTTTCCTTAATGGTCATCTTTCGCTTTTTAGATAAACAATTGCATTCAAAGTCTGTCAATGGAACCAACAGCAGTAGCACATAGCTTTGGTTTTAATTCAACAAACTAAAAATAAACCAAAGAATCAGAGGGATGACACAGCAATCAACAGTGGGGAAATCAGTTGTTATTTTAGTAATTAGTCCCAAATAATTTATTATTTGCTTTACCTGTAATCACTAAACATCTGCAATTCTTCCAACATATAACATTAAACAACCAGATACATCAAGTATTGCCCCATGAACACATGGCAGTTGATCAGCTTATTTTCCTCTCACTCCAATGTCTTATGATACAACCAGTTTACTTAGATGCCACACAAAGGCTTACCTGTCCTTTAGATAAGCTTTCCCATCTATCAGGCCTTTGGGGTAAAAGAGAATGAAGTAACTCCATCCATTCTCTCAATGGAGGTAATAGCATGGTTGCTCCTACTGACAGAGTTTCAATTACCACTTAATATCGAAAAAGAAAACAATATTCATTTAATGAATGAATACTGTTTATCCCTTAAATAAAAAAACACATGAAAAGTGAATCTATTATTATCATGAAAGTCTAAAGAAGGTAGCATGTGGGGAAAAAAAAACATGCAAATCCTTCTCTAGATATCTTTAAAAAGTCGAGAATACAAACTCTGAATTTGTTACAACATAATCATCACCCAACAAATATTTAAGGTTCAGTTTACAGTGCTGGGTAAAGAAAGAACTGTGCAAAGTGATACAGAAGAGTAAGGTCCCATTTTCATAAGAATATAATCTGATGGGGCAGGGCTTGAACAAGTAATTGTGAAAAGAGTCACACAAGAAAAGTTACAAAGCAGTGAGAATTTCTGTGAACACATATATGAAGGAGGTGCAAGCAGCATGGCCCACAGCTCCTGAAGGTCATTAGGTATTTAAAAATCACGGTTACCAGTCTTAGTCACATAAAGATCCAGGCAGAGAGAATAGTATAAGAAATAGCTAGCTTCACTATCTTAACCTCTATAGGTCATGATTTCTTCATTAACAAAATCAGAGTGTCAGTCTAGATAAACACTAAAGGGCTTTTTAATTTTCGTAACTTCTCTATTAGTCAATGTTTCTGCTTACTTGGATTATATAATATAATGATAAAAACTCAATTGCACAATAACGGTAATTCTTCTAATAGAAAACATTGCTCTCCAAAGGCTAAGAATTGGAAGAACCTTTAAAGATTTCCTCTGGTTACTATAATCAAACTAAACTCTAGCTACAGAAATTCAACAAAGGTGAATAGGATTAAGGAACAAATAAATGTATTCTATTTCCAAAAGCGCTTTTAAAAGGACAGATGGAGGGGCTGGGGATTTAGCTCAGTGGCATAAGCATCTGCCTTGCAAGCAGGTAGTCATGAGTTCGATCCCCAGTACTGATAAAAAGGAAAAAAAAAAGAAAAGGACAGAAGGCAGAAGAGAGCTTCATACAAAAAGATCAAAAATGAAAAAAGTGGTAAGGGGAAACAGCATCAAAACTTTGGAACAGCGGCTGGGGATTTAGCTCAGCAGCATAAGCGCCTGCCTTGCAAGTGTGCGGTCGTGAGTTCCTGGTACAGAAAAAAACAAAACAACAACAACAACAACAAAAAAAAACAACTTTGAAACCAGAAAGCAACAAGTGTTTAACTGACTTAGAGCTGAAAAGGTTGTATCCTAAGTTTAAAAACTGATAATCAAAAAGTACTTTCATCCATTCTATAGAATTCCTAGAAGCTCAGGTATTTTTGCAACAGTAGGTAAGAGAGGGGCTTAAAACCAAAGAATTAGCTAAAAACTGGGTGAGATAAGGAGCACACTTGAGGGTAGTAATACAGAACTGAGTGCAGAGGAATTCATAAGATACATTGCTCAGTCTGAGTACTGAGGCATCTGAGCTCTTCTGCTCACCACAGAACTGTGGTCCAACTCTACACCTCTGGCAGGAGATAAGAAGAGCCTTCCTATGGGGAATCTGAGTCATTCCCCACTGCCTGTTCATCCATCCACAGCAAGGTTGATAAAATCTATTCAGGTGCAGAGGACTTTCAACAGCCGTTAGAGTCACACTCTTAAACACAACTAGACAGCCAAAATTCATTAAAAACACAAGAAAAACCTGTCATGGGAAAGACAGACTAAAACTAATAGTCTAATTTGTTTTTGTTTAAAGCAACTACATAGAAAAATAAGAAAAAAATATTATATTAAAAAATACAAAATCAGAACAAGAGGCTACAAAAATAAGGGAATACTTGCAGGATAAAGAAAAGCCTTTTACATTCTAAAAATAAAAGAAACATTTTAAATTTCAATGGAATGATTAAAATGTAACACTAAATTTCTCATGAAAGTAGAAGGGGGAAATGGAAAACAAACAAAGATTATTTTTAGTTTGCTGTTTGTTATGTTAAACTCACACTATCCCATTTCTGATAAATACTGAATTGTTACAGTTCCTTTTCACCCCAACCCCAATGTTACTCTCTTCCTGATCCAAGAGGATATGTTCTAGTAGAAAAATCACTATTGTATTATTCCTTTATTTAAAAAACTGACAGATAATCTATGTGCCATAAAATTCACCTTCTGACAGTACAAAATTCAGTGGTTTTTTTTTAACCACATTTATAGAGTTACTCATAATTCGGAACATTTTCATCATCCCAAAAACAAACTATGCCCCTTCACAGTCATTCTCTATTCTTACCAAGTCTCTGACAACTACTAATCTATTTCCTTTCTCTACACATTTGCTATCTCCACAAATTTTAAACTTTGAGGAGTTAAAAATATGAAGCCTTCTGCATCAGTTTCCTTCACTTACATAATGTTCATAAGGGTCAGTCATATTGTAATGCCTATCAACACTCCATTTCTTTTTATAGAAATGTAACATTTCAGTAATGTTACATTATATAAATACACCACACTTGGCTTAGCAGCCAGCACACATTTGTATCATTCCTTTTTTTCCTCAGTGCTAAAGGTTATCAGTTGAACCTAGGATCTCACACCTTCTAGGCAAGTACTCCACTGAGCTTCTCCACCAGTTCTTTTTTTGTTTTGATACAGTCTCATCAAGTTGCTCAGGCAGAGGCCACCACCCTCAGCTGTCCCCACTCTTTGGCTGCTATGAATAACACCTCTATCAGTATTTCCACACCAACTTTTACAGAGACATATGTTTTCAATTCTCTTGGGTACAGATCATACGGGTCATATGGTAACTATATTTAAGGAACTGGATAGCAGAGACATCCTTTTTTTTAAAATTTTATTTAAAAGGAAAAAGAGAAAAACACAAAACAAAACAAAGCGGTGTAAGGGTACACGTAATACAGAACTACAAAAAAAAAAGTAAGAAATCACCAGTTAATAGATTACATATTATCATCTTAGAAATAGTTGCTCAAATCACAGTATCAAAGAATACAAAGTGGACATTCAAACAGTGAGACTGCAAACAGTTGTGTTCAATGATCCAACCAAAAACATTAATATGCTCAGCTATTTAACACCCCTAAACACACTTGCTGTTGTATCCTTTAAAGCTCTTTTTTTTCCCTCTCTTTTTTACAACAAAATTTATACATTTTGGGTTTTATTACTCCTTAGTTCTTATTACTTTTTTGGGGGGGAGAGAATAAAGTCAAATATGGCAAACCAAAGCTGTCAGTCAAAACCAAGGATAGACATAGCACATGATGTAAAACAGAGTACAAGGTTATCAACAATGGTTATCAACGATGTCTCTTGTTTCCTTAAAAAGAATTGTCTATCTCATTAAATATTATAAAGTTGAACAAAACAGTAGAGAACAAGACCAATAAAATTTAGGCATTGTAAACATTACAGTACTTCCAAAGGAGACAATAGTCAAACCAGAATGGGCATCTTAGTGAATCTTATTGCCTACAAAGTAGTTGCCTATACACTCAAACTTGATACTATCATACAGAATGGAACAGAGTCTAATCAGTCAAAACAAGATCATGGGAGTATTACAGGACTTCAAAACAAGTTAACAGGAAATCAAAAAAAGTTACTATTATACCTCCTGCTAATTTTTTAAAATTTTCCCCTTAATTAAAACAAACATAAGAAATAACTAAATAATTTTTTTAAAGAATAAGGGAGAGATTGAGATAAAACAGGACATAACAATATAACAATACAGGTCAAAGCATGACTGTTTCAGCAACCTAGTGCTTCACCACCAAATAACCCAACTTAATAGTAGTTACCATAGTGTCTGTCTTTTTTCTTGAAATATTTGAATAAAACTTCATATACTATAGCTTCAAATATTTCCATATCAAGAAGCCCAGAAAAAAGCCTTTCCAATTAATAAGTGAAAACTTTATAAGGCTTCAAGGCCACATAATGGGGAATCATGATTACCACATATTTTTATATATTTGAATCATTACTTACATTAGGGAAACTATTCGGTATTCACACATGCGAGATTGATTTATTTCACTTATGAGTATGGTCTCAAGCTGTGCCCATTTATTGATAAATATCTCAACGTGATCCTTCTTTATAGCTGAATAATACTCCATTGTATAGAAATACCACAACTTTTTTATCCATTCCTCAGTTGATGGACACCTGGGTTGTTTCCAAGATCTGGCAATTACAAATTGTGCTGCTATAAACATAGGTGCACATATATCACTGTGGTATGATGCATTCAGTTCTTCTGGGAATATGCCTAGAAGTGGAATAGCTGGAGTAAATGGGATTTCCAATCCCAACTTTTTGAGAAATCTCCAGACAGACCTCCACAAAGGCTGTACCAGTCTACACTCCCACCAGCAGTGCAGGAGAGTTCCTTTTTCCCCACAGCTTCTCCAGCATTTGTTGTTGTTGGTTTTCTTGATCCTGGCCATTCTTTCAGGAGTGAGATGGTATTTCAGTGTGGTTTTAATTTGCATTTCTCTAATGACCAATGATGATGAACATTTTCATGTATTTATTTGCCATTTGCATTTCTTCATCTGAGAATTGCGTATTCATCTCAGATGCCCATTTTTGGATTGGATCTTTGAATTTTGGGGGTCTGAGTTTTTTTAATTGTTTATATGTTTTAGACAAGAGTCACTTGTCTGAGATAGAGTTCACTAAAATCTTTTCCCAGTTTGTGGGTTTTCTTTTCACTATGCGGGAGATTTCTTTTGACATGCAGAAACTTTTTAATAAGAAGTGGTCCCAGTTATTGATTCTGGGAAGTATTTCCTGTGCGGTTTGAATCCTGTTCATGAATTCTCTACCTACTCCTATGTCTTCAAGGTTTCTACCCAATTTGTCTTCCAATAGATTTAGTGTTTCTCTTTTAATATTCAGATCTTTGACCCATTTAGATTTTAATTTATTACATGGTGATAGACATGGGTCTAGCTTTAGTTTTCGGCAAATGGAGAGCCAGTTTTTCCAGCACCATTTATTAAAGAGACTGTCATTCTTCCAGTGAACCTGCTTGGCTCCTTTATCAAAGATAAGGTGGTTGAGTGTGTTCGTAGTTGTGGTTGTATCTTCTAATCTATTCCATTGATTTTCAGCTCTGTTTTGATTCCAATACCATGTTGATTTTACTACTGTTGCTTTGTAGTATAACTTCAAGTCAGGTATTGTGATGCCTCCTGCTTTGTCTTTGCTGCTTAGAATTGCCTTTGCTATTCTAGGTCTCTTTTGGTTCCAGATGAAATTTAGGAGTGATTTCTCTAGATCTATAAGGTATGTTGACGGTATTTCTATTGGGATTGCATTGAATCTGCACAACAGTTTTGGGAGAATGGCCATCTTCACAATGTTTGTTCTTCCTATCCATGAGCAAGGGATGTCTTTCCATTTTCTGAGATCATCCTCAATTTCCTTTTTCAGTGTATTATAATTTTCACTGTGTAAGTCTTTCACTTCTTTTGTAAGAGTAATTCCTAAATATTTCATTTTTTTGCTTGCTAAGGTGAAGGCTGCAGTTTCTCTTATTTCCCGCTCTGTAATTTTGTTGTTCGTGTATAGGAATGCTATTGATTTCCGAGTATTGATTTTGTATCCAGCCACATTACTGAATTGATTTATTGTATCTAAGAGTCTTTCAATGGAGTTTAGGGGTTCTTCTATGTAGAGTATCATGTCATCTACAAACAATGATAATTTAACTTCTTCTTTTCCTATCTTTACCCATTTTATTTATCTTTCTTGCCTAACTGCTCTGGCTAGTACTTCCAGTACTATATTAAACAGGAGTGGTGATAAAGGACATCCTTGTCTTGTGCCCGATTTTAAAGTAAAGGCTTTCAATTTTTGGCCATTTAGTATGATGCTGGCTGTTGGTTTGTCATAAATGGCCTTTATTATATTGAGGTAAAGACCATCTATTCCAATTTTCTGTAAAGTTCTTATCATGAATAAATGTTGGACCTTATCAAAGGCTTTTTCTGCATCTACAGAACTGATCATGTGATTCCTATTTTTGGCTTTATTGATACAGTGGATTACATTTATTGATTTGCGTATGTTGAACCATCCTTGCATTCCTGGGATGAATCCCACTTGGTCATGGTGTATAATCTTCTTGATGATTTGCAGCATCATATTTGCCAATATTTTATTGAGGATTTTTGCATCTGTGTTCATTAGGGAGATTGGTCTATAGTTCTCTTTTTTAGTTGGGTCTTTCTCAGGTTTTGGTACTACAGTAATATTTGCTTCCAGGAATGACTTAGGAAGGATTGCTTCCCTTTCAATTTCATTGAATAGTTTGAGGAGTGTCGGCATTAGGTCTTCTTTGTATTTCTTGTAGAATTCTGCAGTGAATCCATCTGGGCCTGGGCTCTTCTTGGTGGGTAAGGACTTAATTACATTTTCAATTTCATTAACAGAGATTGGGTTATTCAACAGTTTTACATCCTCTTGATCTAGCTTTGGTACTTCATATGTTTCTAAGAATCTGTCTATTTCTTCTATGTTATCAAACTTTTGAGAGTAGAGGTTTTCGAAATAGGTGTTGATGATCTTCTGTTATTTCTATTGGGTCTGTAGTGATTTCTCCTTTTTCATTTCTTATTGCATGAATTTGAGCTTTTTCTTCACTTTTTTTAATAAGATTGGCTAGGGGCTTATTGATTTTATTTATTCTTTCAAAGAACCAACTCTTTGATTCGTTGATTCTTTGGATTGTTTTCTTAGTCTCTATTGCATTGATTTCTGCTCTGATTTTTATAATTTCTTCTCTTCTTTTGGCTTTGGGCTTGACTTGCTCTTCTTTTTCTAGCTGTTTGAGGTGTAGCATCAAGATATTTATTTGTATTCGTTCTGTTTTCCTGATGTGGGAACTCAGTGCAATAAATTTTCCTCTCAGGACGGCTTTCATTGCATCCCACAGATTCCAATCAGTTGTATCTGCATTTTCCTTTTCTTTTAGGTATTAATTTCTTCTTTAATTTCTTCTGTGACCCACTGATTACTCAAGAGTGTGTTATTCAGTTTCCATGTGTTTGCGGGATTTTTGCAGTATCTTTTATCATTAATTTCTAATTTCAGAGCGCTATGATCCGATAATATGCAAGGGATGATTTCAACGCTTTTGCATTTGTTTAAATATGTTCTGTGAACTAATATATGGTCTATTTTAGAGAATGATCCATGTACTGCTGAGAAGAATGTGTATTCTGATGTTGTTGGGTGGAACATTCTGTATATGTCTATCAAATCCATTTGTTCACAGGTGTGATTCAGTTCTGATATTTCCTTGCTCATTTTCTGTCTGGTTGATCTGTCCCTTGGTGTCAATGGTGTATTAAGTTCTCCTGTTACAATTGTGTTATGATAATTTGACTTTTCATTTCTGTTAATAGTTGTTTTATATAACTGGGTGCTCTGGAGTTTGGTGCGTATATATTTAAGATAGTTATCTCTTCCTCTTGGAGTTTTCCCCTTACGAGTATGTAGTGACCTCTTTGTCCTTTATGGTCTTTGTTGGTTTAAAGTTCACATTGTCTGCAAACAGAATGGCTACTCCTGCCTTTTTTTGGATTCCTGCTGCATGAAGAATTGTTTTCCATCCTTTGACTTTCAGTCTGTGAGTATCCTTCTGGGTTAGATGGGTTTCCTGTAAACAGCATATGGTTGGATTTTGTTTCTTGATCCATTCTGCTAGTCTGTTTCTTTTGATTGGTGCATTGAGACCATTTATATTAATGGTTATTACTGTTAAATGCTGTTTTATTGTTGGAATGTTATCTCTCTGCTGTTGCATTTTTATCTTTGTGTTCTGTTTAATTATTTGCTTTGCTTAGTGGTTTTTTCCTTTGTGTATCTAAATTGTCTTTCAATATTTTTTGCAGGGTTGGTTTGGTGTTCATGAAGTTCTTCAGCTGTTCTTTGTCATGGAAGTATTGCATTTCACCATCAGTTTTGAATGATAGTTTTGCAGGATACATCAGTCTAAGTTGGAAATCATTTTGCTTTAGGATCTGGAATACTTCACTCCATGCTCTTCTTGACTTTATTGTTTGTGCTGAGAAGTCTGATGTGATTCTGATAGGTTTTCCTTTATAAGTGATCTGTCTTTTCTCTCTGACAGCTTTTAATAATCTATTCTTGTGTTGGATTTCTGCAATGGTAATTATTATATGTCTGGGTGTAGTTTTATTTTGGTTATGACTATTTGGAGTTCTATATGTTTCACTGATCCTGATGTCGGTTTCTGATCTCATGCTTGGGAAATTTTCACCTATTACTTCTCTAAATATCCTCTTGACATCCTTTATGTTATCTCCTTCTTTTTCACTAATCCCTATCATTCTTATGTTATTCTTCTTTGCATTGTCTTGCAGTTGTTGAATTGTCGTTTCCTGATTCCTTGTTATTTTTAAAAGATCTTTCCTTTCCTGTTCACTAGCTGCAATCCTGTCTTCAAGGTCTGAAATTCTATCTTCACTTTCATTAAGGCAGTTTTTACAACTTTCAGTGGAGTTTTTTATTTCCTGTATTTATCTCTGTGCATCTGCATTATGTATTCTGTTTGTTTGTTATACTGCTCGTCTTGGGATTCTATCTTTTTGTTTAGTTCCTCCAATTTTTTATCTGTGTTTTCTTTAGATATATCCAGAATCTCTTTCATTTCTTTTATCATTTCTTCTTTTATCTGGGAGATTATTTCGAGTTTGAATTTCTTTAAAGCTTCCTGGAGTTGCTTGTCAATTTCAGTAGCTATTGTGTCCGATATTTGAGTTGAATGGCATATATTTTCTTCTATATACATTGCTCCTAGGGTTTCTTGAGATGGGCTGGAGGTTTGAGGTTGTAATTTGGGCTTTCGTTTTGTAATTTTCCTATATTTCTGTATTTCAAGTGTTATTTGAAAGCTTCCTCAGGATCTGTTGAAAATCCCCTTCTATGTTTGCAGCTACTGAGACTCTGGCACCATGCTACCCCAAGCCACTCGGCCTGCAGAACCAATGGCCCTCCTCTGCCTGCTCAGAACTCCGCAGTTCTAGACAAGCTGGGCCTCAGGGACACTGTGCACCCACCTGCCCCTTGGAAGCTCCACAGCTCTCCAATCGCAGCTGGGATGTGGAGGCAGATGTAGACGCCTCAAACCCACCTCTCCACTTCGCTGCACCTGGAAGCCTGGAGGGACCCAAACAGTCTGGGCCGAGACATCCACAGTCTTCCAGACACACAGGGAGGCCGATGCAGGCGCCCCAGATCTGCCCAGCCCCTCCTCTGCACACCGATGGCTAGACGCGGCAGTCCGAAACAGGCTGGGCTCCGGGGATAGTGTGGGCCTGCCCACCCTTCGGAAGCTCAGCAGTTCTCCAAGTGCAACCGGGATGGGGAGGCAGATGTAGAGGCCTCAAACCCACTTCTCCACTTCACTGCACCTGGAAGCCTGGAGGGTCCGGAACAGTCTGAGATTTGGGCAGAGTGTGCTGAGCACTCACCACAGGCCGCGGTGCCTCAGGAACCTGTGATCCCTCCCTGCTTGCTGAGATATCCACAGTCCTCCAGACACACGGAGAGGCCGATGCAGGTGCCCCAGATCCGCCGCAGTGACATCCTTTTAAATTCCCATGTGAAGGTATGAGCACTCTAATTCCTCCCCCACCTTAAACACATGCTGTTGTCAGTCTTTCCTGATTCTGGCTATTTAATGGATGTGAAGAAGTATCACACTGTGGCTTTCATTTGTGTTTCACTGGTGAGTAGTGATGAGTACTTCTTCAGGTGCTTATTTGTAATATCTTTTCTGAAAATATGTCTGCTAACATTCTTTGTTCATCTTTTAACTTAGATTTTTTTTGTCTTTAGGGTTGCACTGCAAGGAGACTTCATATACTACAAAAACTAGAATTGTATTACAATACAAAAAAATCTTTTTCAAACAATATCTACTCATTTATACTCATTGTTCTAGTCACTTGTTCCTCCCCAAGCCTACTTGTATCTTCTATCTGCATATACTGAAATGCCAAACTGACTCAAGAGGAAACAGAAAATCTGAATGGACCTATAATGAATAAGACACTAAATTCATGATGACCATGATGATGATCATGATCAAGATAATGATAAATGCCAGATAGAAAAAGCCAAGATCAAATGGCTTCACTGGTGAATTCTACTCCCAGTTCTGAGTTGGGTCCTGATAGGAGATTACCCACTTACTCAGATACAAAAATAAGTAAAACTGGGTCCTTCCCCTCAGAAATTCATCTTGTGGTGAAAAAAATGAACATGTTTGTAAATGCAATGTTTGAAACTGTAATACAGTATGACACAATAAGAACACACATGAGAGAAATCTAAGCTGGTGAAAAGCAAGGACTGAAAGATTTCTCAGAGATGGCCTCTATCTTAAAAGATGAGTTATCCAAAATATTTACCTACCAAGATAAGAGAAAGCATATGCAATGAACTTGTTCCATATACAGCTGAATATACCACATGTGTGGTCTGAGTTACAGACTTACAAACCCTATTCTTGAGTACCAAAACCCTTTGGTGGGTTTTGTTAAGATCATATAGACTCTTATCTTATGCTACAAAGGGTAGGTTACTTGTTTGCTTGGGGGAAGCTTTTTGGAGGAAGCTTGCCATTATTTTAAAAGACTACTGCTGAGAATTTAAATGTCTTCAACAAAACAGAAAAGCTGTACATATAATAGTTTCCACAGAATTTACTTAAAGCAAGTACAGAAAAAAATGAACAAAATCCCCGTACAGTAAATGCCTGTTTTAGGACAGGTTAAGCTCTAAGGACAAGGGCCGGTCTGGTGGTGCACATCTAGAATCTCAGCACTCCGGAGGCTAAGGCAGCAGGACTGCTATGAGTTTGAGGCCAACACAAGCTACACAGTGAGTTGAAGGACAGCCTAAACAGCAAGACCTCATCTCAAAAAACAAGACAAAACACGAACTATAGAAAAGGGAGTTGGACGTGGTGATGCACACCTGATCCCAGGATTCAGGAAGCTGACACAAGATGATCACTACTAATTCGAGGCCAGCCTGGGCTAAAAAGTGAATTCATGGTCAGCCTAAAACTACATAGCAATACCCTATCTCAACCCCCTCCCCCCCACAAAAGGGAACTAAAGACAAGGAAGTAGTATAATATAGAGTCAAAATCACCACTAAAAATCACCACTAAAAAGTCACTCATAAAGTAGTGTTACGGCTTGTACCTACATGTCTCTCAAAGCCTCAAATACTCGAAGATGAGGCTTTTTGGAGGCAGCTGGATCTAGGGTAGAATATGGGCACTGATAACTGAATTAGCTAGCTCACTGATTGGAAGTAGCATAACTCTGGTTGTGGCTGAACGGATTTATTTACTGAAGACAGAATACCTATCCGGGGTGTGGATGGCACCAACCAATAGGCTTCTAGCCTGGATGGAATATAAAGAGAAAGGAGAGCTCACTGCTTCACCACTTTCAGCATGCCTTGCTATGGACTATTCTCTGCCAGGCAACTCTAAACTAAACCTCTATAATCTGTGCGCTAATCTTCATTTAACTTGTGGATAGCAGGTCTTTTGTCACAGTAATGAAAGAGTACTGTCCCTCAGCAAGTTCCTTAAATTCTCTCATACAGTGTTCCTTTAGTTTAGAACTAGTGAAGAACACTTGGCTTAGCCAAGCATGACTGCACATACCTGAAAACCAAATTTAAAAAGGGCTAGAGAAGTAATGCCATGTAGAGGCCTTGGATTTGAATCCAGTACCTGCCCCCCCAAAGTCTTGCATTTAGGAATCAGGTTAGGCAGTTTAGAAAAAAATACATGCAAAAAATGAGGCGGGTAGGCAGGCAGTACTAGGAACTGAACCCAGGACCTCATACTACTTAAGTAGCTCAACCACTGAGCTACAGTCCCAACCCTTTTAATTTTGAGACAGCGGTTCAAGAAGTTGCCCGGGCTGGCCTTGTGATCCTCCTGCTTCAGTTTGTCATGTAGCTGGAACTACAGGCCTGAGTCTATTATGCCTGGCTCATGTCCCATCTTGTAACACAGCAATGATACTTTGCACAGGGGGAAGTTAGCATCACAGATGCCTGAGGGAACTGAGTGGGACTGAGAGAAAAGCAAATGCTAACCTTCCCCTCATGCTCAACAAGTTTAATGGTAAACAAAATGACTCATCACACTATTTTTTTCTTTGTTTTTTAATTTTATTTTGAAAGTAGTAAAATACAACAGATCAAGACAGAATAAAGCCAACTAAAATCGTACAGTGCAATTGGTACAGAACTTCTCAGCAGGTTACTGGGATAACAGTATTAAGTATCACCGTATATTTCATTATCTTTACAATAGTTGTTCTTTCAACCACAGATATCAAAATAAAATGAAATACAGAATATTACAGAACTTATCAAAACAGAATATTGAATAGAGCAGTACCATTAATCAGAATAGAGCAAAACAGTTATAAAAATATTTGCCTTCAAAGAGATGGTAGAAGGAAATCCCCCTTATTTGCTATGGTCAATCTCCCAGGTGATGCTCAGATTTCTGGTTCCCATTTGCTAACCGGGGGACAGAAGAATCGGGGTAAGGAAAGTGGGATATGTGACTGTAGACCGTGCACCAGTAGCTTCACTATTGCTTAGCAGGGAGGCAGGCTGGTTGCTTCGCAAGTTCCAACATAGGGTGGATCTCAGAAGACACTGGTGGTTCTCCCCGTGAAGGGGCTGTAGAATGCCACACCACTGCTGCTTACCAGGGAGGGGAGCTGCTTGCTTGGTTTCCCAGGGTCCTAAGTTCCAACATGGCACGAATCTCAGGAGACACTAGTGGTTCTCCCCCTGGAAGGGCTGCAGTCTGCCACATCATAGCCACTTACCAGGGAGGGGAGATGCTTGCTTGGCTTCCCAGCATCCTAAGTTTCAACATGGCGCAGATCTCAGAACAGAATTGATTTGAATGATGGTTTTCTCTATCTCCCTGGTTAACAACGTTAATCACAACGGCCTCCGGCCTCTGTTAATCTCACTTACTTGTTTAACAATTGGACCTTACATTATAAATGAATTAGTAAATTATGTCAAAGATCAGGTTCATAAAACTCATGATTTTAAAGACACAAGTTTATGAACAGATACCTCTGCTTGAAAACTCCATGAGCCAATCATTTGGATCATTGACAAAAATCAGTGGGGAATGTTATGCTCTATGCTTACCACCCTAGTAACCATGTACCCAGAGCACCGACCACATTGTTATAAATTAGTTATAAATTAACTGAGGTGTGCTATACTGCTATACTGCATGCATCATCACCTTAGTAACCTGTTTGCTGTGTCAACCATTGTTCCCTTTGTGAAGAGACAAATGATGATGTGTCAACCTTTGTTCATCAAGGGCTGTAACTTAAGAAAAAATAAAAAGGCCTACTACCAACTGCGAAACATCTCTGACCTCAATCAAAGGGAAACAAACGCCTTCCTAATTCCTGCTCTGTCAGGTCACTCGGTTAATGTGTTATAAAAATCTGTCAAAATTCTGATTTAGTTGCACAGCTTTGCAAACTCCATCTTCGCTATGCCGCTGGGTACCAGCTTAAATAAAGCGCTCTCTTACAGACGTCTTGCCCTCCCCCCCTTGACAACAAACAACATTATGGGGTTACAACACTGACCACCTCCCTGATGCGTGGGAAACTCCCTTAGAGCAGCTGCCCCACGCCTGTGTCCTGTTGTACTTGCCCCACAGGTCCTCACACACCTTTATGGGATTAATTACTGGTAGGTCACCCTGATTGGCAGGGCCAGGCTCCCTCTCTGTAATCTCTAAATGGCATCTGGGGAACACGACTCTCTCCCCTGTCCCTCTAGCTCCAGACATGGGGATCCAAGGGCTCTCAGGGCCACCAGGATGCCCTTACTGCACTCCCAGGGCGAGGAGACCAAATTCACAGTGTGTATGGGCGAAGGCCTGAGCCCAGAGTCCAGGGGAAGACAGAAGATGAGGCTTGACAGGGTGGCATTAGGGTCAAATGAAATCCACTCTCGTTAACTGTTACCATCACTTCTTAAAGGAGTCTTCATACTAAGTAGGAAGCTTTTCCAGGAAAACCACTCTCCTCTCACCTAGAAAATATCATTTGGTAAAACTTTTTTTTCAGACTGATGTAACTTTCAGGAGATGCCTGTGTGATGTCCAGTGCTTGGGACCCACTTGCATGGGTCGTCATGCACGCGCACACACACGCGCCTGCACCTGTGAAGTGGGCTTAATGTGAGAGCTGGGGCACAAGGTCACAGTCCGTCTGGGGTCCGGCTTGATAGCGCCCAGGCCAAGCCTGAGCTCAGGATCCCTGATGGACCCGCTTGCTGGGCTGGCTGGGCTAGAGGTGCAGTGTGGAGCAGATCAGGGAACCCCACCCCACCCCTGCGCCCGCTGAGCGCGCTTGTGGGTGGCCGAGGACTCCCTGCCACAGGCATGGGTATTGCTAGTTTAGGGGTGTCGGCAGTTTCCGAGGAGACCCTGGGATCCTTGGCTGCCTCCGAGACAGGCTGCAGGAGGGAGGCCCCGAAACGCAGGCTGGCACAAGGGCGAATCACCAAGGGGTCAGGGAACCCCAGACCACGCATAGCCCTTCCCCTTGTACCCACTGGTGCGCGCTAGACAGCTCGGAGCAGGCACGCGCCTCGCGGCCCGGGGACACGTGGAGCCCAACAAGTTGGAGGCCACGCAGAGGCCGCCACCTGGGCCGGAGCAGCCACTGCGCCTGGAAACGCCGAGCCCTGGCACCCAGGCCGTGCCAAGCTGACTGTCGCCGCACGGCCCAGGTGGGTCTCCCGGCCCTGTGCGGCTACAGCGGGCCTCCGCTGGCCCGCACCCAGGACCCATGCTGCTTTCCAAGACCGAGGGCCCCACGTGCCACGCCTGGCTGCAGCAGCCTCGGCCCCGCTGCCCCCAGGCTCTGCGCCCCCTAGGGGTGCCCGCAAGGACCCCGCCAGACCCCGGCTCCCTGTCCTACTCCCCGACCCTGCGACCTGGCTCCCTGGCCACACGGCCGCGTTGGAACCCCGTTCACACTCCCAGCCTCCTCTGCCCCTCTGCGGCCCCCTCCCAGGCGCTGGTGGATCTCTGCCAGCCCACACTATTGTTTTTTTTTTTTTAATTTTATTTAAGGAGAAAAAAAAAAGCAGAGAAAGGGTACAAGTTATACAGATTTACAGAAAAAAATAAACAGTAGGAAATCACTAGTTAATGGATTACATATTGTCATCTTAGAAACAATTGTTCAAGTCACAAAATTAAAGCTTGTAAAGTGGACATTCCAACAGTGAGACTGCAAACAGTTCTGTTCAATGATCCTACAAAACTCAGTGATATCATTATCTATCTTATACACTTATATATACATGCAGTTATATCATTTAGAGCACTTTCTTTTCCTCTCTTTTGTACAATGACAATTACCCATTTTGGGTTTTGTTGCTCCCACAGTTCTTATTACTTTTTTGGAATGGAGTAGAACCAAATGTGACATAACAGAACAGAGTCAATCAAATCAAAAGGGTGGACATAATAGATAATGTAAAAGCATAATACAAGGTGATCAACAATGGTTACCATAATGCCTCCCACTATCTCTAATAGAATTGCCTATATCATCAGTTATAATAAAATTGAACAAAACAGTAAAGAACAAAACCGACAAAACCAAAACATTGGAGACATTATAGGTCTTCAAAAGTAGATAATAGTCAACAAGAATGGGCGTTATAATGAATCTCACTATCTTCACAGCTGTTGCTTAAACTTTCGAACCTGGTACTATCAAGCAAAACAGAATAGGGGGACATCAGTCAAAAACAAGATGGTGAGAGTAATACAGGGCTTTAAATCAAGATAATGGAAAGTCAAAGTGGGTTACTATAATATATCCTGTTTTTATTTATTTTTCCCTTAATTAAAAGGATAAAAATAAAAAAGTAAATAATGAAGTGGAGATTGAGATAAAAGAGGGCATAACAGCAAAACAGCGCAGATCAAAACATAACCATTTAAGCAGAACAGTGTTTCACCACAAGATAATCCTGACATAAAAGTAGTTACCATATTGTCTCTTTCCTTGAAATCTTTGAGTATAACTTCGTATACTGTAGCATCAAATATATCAAAACAATGTAAAATCATTTAAGAGAATGACAGCATTACAGGGTATTTAGAATCAACCAACAGAAAACGAACAATGGTTTCTGTATAATCTCTTTGTCTTTAAAAGTTTTTGCTTATACTATCATACATAATAAAATCCAATAAGATACAACCTGTTTAGACCAATGGAGACAGAAGAACAAAAGCTTGATGAGACTTCAAAACAAGATGATACTAAATCAGTATTACCTATTAAGACATCACTTTCTCCAAAATAGCTGTTCCTATCATCCAATCTTCTCTGCTTCATTTCTGTTGAGCTCTTTTTCTGTCATTAGTTGTCAGTTTGTCTTCATTTTGTTTTCTGCTCCATTCATTGTGGCCTCTCTGCCACTATTTCTAGATTCTTTGTATTTTTCTTTTTTAGAATATCCTGTAGTATTCTCTGTAGAGTTGAATTGGTGGTTGCATATTCCCCTAGTTCCTCTTTATCCTGGAAGCACCTTGTTTTTCCATCAATTTCCAGAGATAGTTGTGCAGGATATATCAATCTTGGCTGGAGATTATTATCTTTCAAAGCTTGAATTATTTCCCCCCACGCTCTTCGTGATTTGATGGTTTGTGCAGAGAAATCTGCTGTAATTCTGATGGGTGTTCCCTTGTAAGTGGTCTGTTTCTTGTCTCTGACAGCTTTTAATATTCTGTTCTTATACTGAATTTCTGGAATTTTAATTATTATATGCCTGGGTGTTGCTCTGTTTGGGTTGCAGATGGCTGGGGTCCTGTATGCTTCATACAACTGAGTATCTTTACCTTTTGCTAAATTAGGAAAATTCTCCTGGATTATTTCTGTGAGTAGCTTTTGTAGTTCAGTTGTGTCCCTACTTCTTCTTTTATGTTCTTAATTCTTAAGTTATGAATCCTCTTATCATCTTCTAGTCTTTGTATTATTGCTGTTTGTTTCTTTGTTACTTTTAAGAAGTTTTTCATTTCATTCTCCCATATTACAAATCTGCCCTCCAGTTCAAACAGTCTGTCCTTAGTTTCTTTCAAGCTGTTATGCCAGTTTTCGATAGAGTTTTTAGTTTCCTGGTAATCCCTTTGAACCTGCTTCATGTATTCTATGCTTTCTCTATTTTCTCCATCAAACAATTCTCCCCTCTTTTTCTGATCTTCCATTCCACCATCTGTTTTTTTTTTTGGGGGGGGGGTGGTGCTTAGCATTTCTCTAACTATTCTGCTTATTTCTAGCTTCAGGTCATTAATAACTTCATTCCTGAACTGATCTATGAGGCTCTCTAGATGGCGCTTTATGTCTATTGGTGTGGTGTCCGCTATTGCCTGTTTCTCAGGATTGGGGGCTGAAGGGCCTTTCTTGTTGCTCCCTCTTCCCATATTCTTTGTTCCTTATATATGCAAGCGTATATAGGAGGCCCAGCTTCCTTTCCTGTCAGCCACAGTCTAATTGAATTGCGCCCGGCTAGGTGTTCCCGCCCACCGCAGCACACCAAGAAGTTGCAGACCAGGCAGCATATATGGGGCCCGCCCCTCCAGGTCACCCTCAGGCTCTGGGATCTGGGTTGTGCTAGCCCACTGGGTCTCAGCCAGCAGCGTCACGTGGGCTAGTCACTTCTCACCAATCCCGCTTGAGAGGGGGATACGTGGCTGAAGTCGCCGCAGTGCCCTGCTCCCGCAAGTCTGCCCAGTCCCAGAATGTCCTATGTTGGAGTCTCCCAAACCGTGGGAAGAGTATCAGTTTCTCTCACTCACCTCACCGCAAGTCAATGCACAGCTCCCCGCCCGTCCTGTTTTCAACTCCGTTCGCCGATTCCCGTTCTCAGAGCTTCCGCGCATCTCTCTCCCTGCTAAGCCGATGTAGATGCAGCCGCTGCGCGGCGGGAAACCCAAATCGAGGCTTCCAATGCTACGGGCTCCAGCTTCCACACTGAGGCTTTTCTGTTCCTGTTATAGCACCAGGATTGCACTCAGCCCAGTTCGTTCTTGGGTCAGCAGGGCATATCTCCACCTGCTCACGACTCCTTACTCCGCACCATTCCTGAATTCCAAGCTGGTTCTTTCAGAGAGCCTCCATAGCTGCTGCTATCTGTCCGCCATGTTCTCCCGGAAGTCCACACTATTGTTTTTAATTGGAAATATTTACACTATAAAAATGAGGCATTCAAAGGAATATAACTAATGAAATTAAGGAAGTATTAGACCAAGAAAATACAATTTCAAATAATTTATCTGAAGCTCCATAGAACCTAACATTCAACAAGTCATTAAGTATCCTCTGATGCTTTCAGAGTGCAATATTCCTAGGCCCTTTGCCTTGAGGTTGCTATAGAAGTTAAAATAATGCAAATTATGAGAGAGTAAAATTCATTTGCTAGCCAACCAGATCAGAAAATCTCTTATGAAGGAAAAGTGTGCCACTAGTAATACTGGTATAAAGTTAACATTTAGACTTTCCAAAGTTGTGGAGGTTTTCCCCCTCTGTACTGAGCACTGAATCCAGGGATTTTCCACTGACCTATATCCTTAAGGCCCCACACCCAACATTTTTTCCCCCTTGAAGCAGGGTAGCCCCAGCTGCCCAGGCTGAGATCAAACTTGTGATCTTCCTTCCTTAGTCTCTCAGAGTCCTGGAATTACAGATACGTGCCACCACATCTGGCTAGATTTCACAAAGATTTTTATGTAACCAAGCATTTATAGAAAAAATGCAAAACACTTATAGAAAGAATGCATATATGTTCACCTGCTTTCTTTATATACGATTTAGGTTCAGTTTCTTGTGGTATCAATTATTTCTGTGAGACTCTAGGCAATTACTTAACCATTCTAAATACTTCTTCATCCAGGTCTATTAAAATGCAACCTTTCCCAAGAAAATCCTGATCCCTCATATAATGCTTAGTCTAAGTTATTTTCTATTGCACTATTCAATTTTTTCTTTATAACTGATTGGGGGGGGGTACTGTTGGATCAAACTCACAACCTCGCACTTGCCATGCAGGTGCTTGTGCCACTGAGCTAAATCCCCAGACCTGAAATTATCCTGAAGACTAAAGCTGTCTGAGAACACAGCATTTTTCTAATGCCTAAAAACACTGCACTACACTTGGAAACAAATAAATAGTAGTTGAATGAATGATTCCCAGTTTCCTAATCAGTAAAATGGGGGAAAAATACCTCACATGAAAATTAATTCTTATAATAATACACAAACTAAGACTGAGCCAAGAGCAATGATGTGCACTTAAGAGTTGAAATGCACAGGAGGCTAAAGCAAGAGGAGCACTTGAACTCCAGAGTTCAAGGCCAGCAGGCAATAGCACAAGACCTCATCTCAAAGAAAGAGAAGAAAAACTTTAAAAGCATTCATAAAGAATTAAAATTGAATACTGTATATGAAAGTGTTCTGTAAACTATAAAGCAGATACAGAAAATTTTAAGTCAAAGGGTAAGGGATGAGGGGCAACTTCAGAAATACATCAAAATCTAAAAGATACTATCAATTACAATACCACTGTTATCTAATAATTTAATCTAAAAACAACGCACGTACCTTTCCCTGAAGAGGCCCCTGAATAAGCTTGGGGTGTTTCTGGGTTGAACTATTTCCATGTCCTAGTTTCCCATAGTCACCATCTCCCCAGCTGAAGACTTCTCCTTCTGTCATAAAAGCTAAAGTGTGACCATCAGAGCCTTTAGAAGACGAAACCTTTTTAATGGACCTGTGAGGCTCAAAGGTTAACTTTTATAAAGTAGACTGATTATATTGGAGATCTCCAAGGCCCAGTCTCCCATAGCGGCCTTTACCGCAAGCTCTGACCGAACCATCTGTAGAAATAACGAAAGTGCAATACTGTCCAGCTTCAATCTACAAATGAACACAATGACAATATAAAATGCTTCTGTGGGTATCAAGGTATAATATTTAAAATAAGTGTTAGCAAAGAAGTTCAACAGTTAGGGTTAGGCTTAGCGGAATATGGCATGAATATACATAAAAAATGAATAAGTAGAGAAATACTAACAGTATTTTCATGTTAACTTCATCTTTGAGCTCAAATTCACATTTATATTATCCTTCCAATTTATCCTTCATGTCTCCACAAAGCCTCATGTACTCATAGGTGGAGCGTTTCTATGGTGGCTACATTAGGGTGTATGGTGCTGGAATTAAAAATGTAATGCTGGGATGAAGGGCACCCCACCAAGTGTGAGTGGCATCCCCCAAAGGCAGGAGCCTGGAGGGAATATAATGAGACAGAAAGAAGCTGCCTCGACCTCTGCAGCTGCCTCTTCCCCGCTCCGCTGCTTTGTTGCCTTCTGCTTCCTACAGACTGTTTCTCCTCTATGCTGTCCCTCTGCAGTGCCACCCTGCATTGAAGCCAGCCAACTACAGAGTGAAAGGTCTACAAATGGAGCTGAACTAAACCTCTTCTTTTTTAATTTGGGGTGTCAGGTATTTTACTCAAAAAAACAAGTAACTAAAACATCTACCAACTCATGATTAAATGAAACAACAAAGTAAAATGTTTTAGTCTCATTTTATAGTTCGAGAAGGAAAAGAAATAAAATTTTCTTATAAATTCCTTAGGGAAACTATGGAAGAACCATACAGAACATACTCTAAACTCATTCAGAAAAAAAATACATTTCAATTAAAATAATAAAATAGAAGTTCTTGCTTGAGCTACAAATGTTAAAAAAAAAAGTAATCATAATAAGAAAATGAAATGCCTATCTAGAAAAAGGAAAATTAAGGTCTTTAGCCTTTCTTTAGTCTTATTTGCCAAGTGTGTTGAATATAATGGTAAAGTCTATTCAATTCAAAAGTCTTTCTAAGAATCCAAATCTCAATTTAGTTTCTGAACCTTGGAAACAGTGTGAAGTGTTTGGGAGATCAAAAAGGCATTTTTCTACTAAAATGAAAAACTGATGCAGTATGGCATTAACACAACATAAACAAGAAACAATCAAGAATTTTCATTCATTTAAAAGATACTCTTAACAGAAAACAAGTGTAAAGCCATTTGTAAAGTATGCAGGGAACTTACCATCTGGACATCAGAGAAACTGGGAGCTAGTTTGGATTGCAGTATTTTTTCCTGTGTGCCTTCTACCAACAGATGACTGCTGTTACTTCCCCAAACATAAACCTCACAGGTTTCAGAGACAATGGGAGCATCTCCAGTCTGAATGCTATCTGGGCTAGCACATGTTCTTGAGTAATCAGAAGCCATTCTACAAACCTATAAAGTTTAAAGTAGGAAAAAACAAAACATTTTTAGTTTAGGCATTTTATGCATATTTTCTAAAATTACTGTTACCTTTCTTCCACTTTCAACTGCTCAACCTAAGAATAACACATCTAGTCTTACATATTTAGTATTAAATACAGATAACTAGAATATGTACTTGCACAGAATAAATCACTAAAAGATATTCATGTAAGAATACAAAATGGAAAAGGAATTTTATTACTGAATACAACAGCATTTTATTACTGAATACAACAGCATTATAAAAAAATTTTATTACTGAATACAACAGCATTATAAAAAAATAAAGTTTAAAAAACACAGAGAAAACCACCATTGATAATCTCATCACCCTAATATAGTAAATGTTATCTTTTTTATGTGTCATTCTGGAATTTTTTTATATACATACTAACACAGTCATTACTATGGTTATACAAATGTGACAAACATTACAAAAGCTCATGCAAAATTTACTGTCTGCATAATATTTACAACTGAAAAATATTCAGTACAAAAATCATAATTTATTTAACCATTTACCTTTAATAAGATTTAAATTGTTTCATTATTTTATAGGCCATTTTTAAGAATATAACTGTTACTATATTTTTTATAACTTCCTTAGTAGAGAATCTAAAAAGTGGTATATCAAAAAAGGACAATAGAGGCTGGGGATTTAGCTCAGTGGCATAAGCACCTGCCTTGCAAGCAGGCAGTCGTGGGTTCGATCCCCGGTACCGATAGAAAGGAAAAAGACCAAAAAAAAAAAAAAAAAAAAAAGGACAATAATCCTACAATCTTGTAATTCTTGAAACGTACTATAGCAAACTATTCCCCAAAATGTTTATAACATTGCTACCAGCAATGTTCCAAAGAAAGGCCATCCTCAAAACATGCGAGTCCAGAGCAATTGAACACATACACACTCACACACACAAACTCATATACAAAATAAAAGGCATGGCTTACTTACCGTTTGTGTTGAATACAATGGTAAAATCTTCTGCTAGTCACAATGTTTTGTTTTGTTCTGTTTTGCTTTTAATCTAAATTTCTCATCAAAAGCACAGGAACGGGTCTTTGGGAGAGTACCAATGTCACTACAGCACCCACACCATTGATGTGTATTGTGCTTTTGAAAGTGTTCTGTTTTTTTAGGCTTTGGGGGTTTTGTTTGCCAACTTCAGGGAAAAAAAGGGAGAGGCCACTAATCTCACATGTCCTTATTATCAGTAGGGCCACAATTTTGCCATCTATTTGTTTACCACATTATAGTAAGTAAACTTATTTATTAGTGGTTAATGGATTTTTTACTGACTTGTATGCACTCAATACAATAAAGACCTTCAGTGTGACCAGAGCTATTTTGAAGACGCTATTTGGTTCAGTTTTTTTTTTTAATTTTGTTTTTGCCTAACTGAGCAAGACAATATAAGAAGAATCTTTGAAATCAGACACTATATTAGTTTGCGTGCACATTAAGTGGGCAAAGATAGAATAATTTTAGTGAGAACCTTTAAATAGAATGCAAAACAACAAGTTGGACAAGCATTTTCCAGTGAACATGAAGACAGTTCTAAGAACACAATAAATAATATGTAAGTGAAAACACCTCATCCCCAAGAAAAGATAGGAAATTTTGCTGGTGACAAAAAGATGGTGGGGCCACGATGGTTAAAACTATTCATTGAAAGACAGATTACTGTAATACGGTTTATAAACAAGAAAAAACGCAGCCTTCTCATACTTCTGCTCTCCACAACACTGAGAAGAAACTACTCACAGAGCTTAAAATGTTTTTTAAAAATAATCATCTAGCTCCTGTGAACTCTTGAAAATTAACCAGCTTCAGGACTTGTTTCTAGAAGAGAGCCCCACACTGATGAGAAACTCCTGGAAGTGCAAGGAATGATGGAGAGAATGAAGGTAAAAGCAGGGAAGGAGAACAAGCTGGGAAGACACCATTGTTTCTCAAAATCGTGCAAAAATAACATGAGGGCAGGGGTCTATAGAGTTAGAAAAGATGTAATGAATCCTAACCTATTTTAAAAGTTTAGGAAAAGTAATTTCACATAATGACCAACACTAAAGTGCTGACTGAGGTCAAATCCTGTTGTTATTTAAAAAGCAAAGGAAAAGGAGCATAGTAACATCCAAAACACACCACAAGAAAAATGTCTACAAAACAAAACAATTAACTTATTTCAAAACAGGTTAAAGAGGGTTGAGGATTTAGCTCGGCAGCATAAGCACCTGCCTGGCAAGCTGGCAGGCACCAGGTCGTGAGTTGGATCCCAAGTACCAAAAAAAGAAACAGAACAACGGGTTAAAGGGGTTACGAAAATGAAATTTAACAGAAAAACACAAATTTGAATTGGCAATGCTAAAAAATGAAGTGACATATTTAATAAAGAAGTAGAAATAAAAAATATTTCCAAAACAAAGACTAAACTAGCAAAACTACAGAAGTAAATAATACAATAGACAATGTATTATAAGGAACAAAAGATGAAAAAGAAGGTATTTTTGGAAATTAAAAAACAAGATATTTAAAAGTTTAAGAATAAATGACACTGTTAGGCAAAGATCTAACCTACAAATAATTGGAAAGAAACATACAAAGAAACTAATACTAGAAAATATAATTTAAAGACATTTTTCTGAAATTAAAAATATTTGAAACTACATATTGACTTCTCATGACTCTAGGACCATATCCAGAACAAGTAATATCAAGATGGATTCTAGTAAAATTACTGATCTTTACAAGAAAAAAATGTTCTGCAAAAGACTTCTCAGCAAAACAAGCATGTGACTCACAGAAAAGAAAGATTATCTTTGGACTTGGTCTTAAGACAGCAACTCATCATGCTAAAAGAAATTGGGTTAACACAACATACAGAGAAAAAAAAATGTAAAGCCAGGAGTAGTGGCATAAGCCTATTTTCCCAGCACTCTTGAAAGGTGAGTCAAGAGGATCATAAATTTGATCACAGCCTGGGCAACTCAGCAAGACTCTGGGGACAAAAAAAAAAAAAAAAAAAAAGGCTGGGGATGTTACTCAGTGCAAAGGCCCTAGATTCTAACTCAGTGCAAAGGCTCTAGATTCAAACTCCAATGCAAAGGCCCTAGATTCAAACTCAGTGCAAAGGCTCTAGATTCAAACTCCAATGCAAAGGCCCTAGATTCAAAACTCCAGTACTTGGAGAGAAAGGGAAAAGGCTCTCCAGTACTTTTCCCTGGAGAAAGGGAAAAGACAGAATGACAGACATACAAAGGAGAGAAGGGGACAAAGGGTGAGAGAGAAAGAAAAAGGCACAGAGGGCAGGAAGGACAAAGGGAGAAAGTGGGGGAAGAAAGGCGAATCAGAGAATTTATTTCCCGAACTTTTTGTAGTAAACAGCATAGCAATTATCAATATACAAAAACTACGAGACTATCATTCCTCTGAGTTTTTTTAAAATCTACTACAAAATGGGCTTCAAACAACCAAAAAGATTACAGAGACCAGAAGTAAGCATTACATATATACTTACAGAACTAATACTAAATGAGGGCTTAAAAGTACATAATACAGAGTATGTAATGACTACATATTCTAAGTACAACTGCAATAAAGCAGAACATTACAAAGTTAATTTTCAGTAATCACCAAAAAGTAATATTTGTAATTATTATTATTTTAGGACAGCTGTGTGTATGTTTATGTGTGCATTTGTGTGCATAATGTGATTAAAACAAATCAGTAATTATAAGATACTCTAAATCTATCATCCCTATATCCTTTAAAATCAGCAATTTTAGTTAGAAGGAAAAAAGATGTAAATGTAATACAAAAAAGGCTAAATCAGAGGTATTTTGGCTTTAAATATACCACACAGGCATACATCCCACAACACACCACAATTTCCTAGCTCTGTTTATTAGAAAAGCCTAAAAAATTAAGATCAACTCACTAGCAGTAAGCATCTCTAGCACCCTCATCATGGTATTGAAATTAACAATTCTCAATAACAAAACCACAGCCTTTTTGAAGAAATATCAAGTTTATACCCAGGGCAAGAAATGTACATGGTGCACCAAGAATAATATGCTGTATCAAAAAGCAAAGAAGTTCTTGAAGAGTTAGCAGCCTTATGTCAAAAGAATTTAGAAAAATTTTGAAGATATTACCACCCTGACAAGACAAGACAACAGGCCTAAATAAAGCAACACTGACCACAAATAATTCAACACTCAAGTTTAAGTCTACAAGTTTAAAATATATTTTTTAATCAAGTTTTTAATCAAGCTTAAAAGGATGATAAAGGGTCAGTTCATTAAATTGAAAATAAAGGCTAAGGATTTAGCTCAGTGGCATAGCAACTGCCTGCTTAGTACAAGGTCCTGAATTCGATTCCCAGTATCAAATAATAATAATAATAATAGTAACAGTAATAATAAATTGAAAATACAAGTAAGTAGGGAGAGTCAAGCATCTTTTCTGCCTTTCCTGCATGAGCTATAGCAGAGTAATCAAACAGTTGATATGGAAAGCATCTCTTTATAAAAACATTCTTACTAATAAATGAAAAAAATAATAGAATTAAAACACCATAACAACTAACCACAAATCAATTAGATCTAGTTGTTAAGCACCACAAAGAGAGGTAATCAGATGAAACCAGATGAAAAAACACAATACCATGTATGTATCTTACCAAATAATCAAACCTGAGACTGACTGAGCCTCTGGATCCAGATGCCAACCTGCAGGCAACTCAAAAGACAAAGACACTGAACTGATTCAAGAGTAGTCAATCAGCAAAATACAGACTAGGAAAATCTACAGTCTAAGTGAGTTACTGCACATATACAGTGAAGGAAAAAAAGGATGTATCGATTCAGAGATTGAAAACTTTTCTATTTTTTAATGGGCAAGAATGAACTAGTATCTAGGGAGGCATACCTGAGCAACACAACTACAAAGAACCACAAGGAAGTTGTTAGTCTAAAAGCCATGTTAGTGATTATGTTCAGGGAAGGAGGAAAGAAGTTATGACAAGGACGTGAAAGGCTTCTGCCATGGCCAGGAAAATTCTATTTGTTTATTTGAGTACAGATTAAAAAGGTGTTTATTTAATAATCCCTTGAGTCATACATGTGTATGTCCTTCTGTATCTGCTTTAATAATAAAAAATTTTGCCAGGTGTGGTGGCACATGCCTGTAATCCCAACACTTGGGGAGGCTGAGACAGGAGGATCATTTCAAGTTGGAGACCAGCCTGGGTTACAAAATGAGCTCACAGCCAGCCTGAACTGCACAGCAACACCTTGTCTCAAAAAGACAAAATAATAATAAATAAGTTTCTCAATTAAATTTACCAGTACATGATTCAATATTCAAAAAACATACAATGAAAATATTTCTTTCCCACCCCTGGCCCAAACAACTTAGAATCCAACTCTCTAGAGGCAATCACTCATGCCACCTTCTTTTGGAGCCTTTCTTTTGGATTGTACTTTTAGTTCCTTCTCCAAATACATGTTTTTAATGGATAAGTACATGCTATAGTATTTAAAGATGAAGTAATACTTAATGCAAAATCCATGATTACATACCTCTTCAAAGAGACATAAAGCTGCCTCATAGAGTGAGCTCGGGCCATCAGATGTTCTGGTTGGTTCTCTCCACTGAATCCAATCAGCAGATGACCCCTGTAATTAAACATTGCAGGATACAGCATGAGAAGGAGAAGATAATATATTTAAAATCACTAAAATACTCCATGCAAACAATGTCTATTTTAAGAATTATTTACATGTTTGTTTATTGTTTGTTCATTTGTTGTTTGTGGTACTGGGGATTGTGTTTAAGGTCTTGGACACACTAGACAAGTGCTCTGCCACGGAACCCTGAGGACTGTTTATATGACTGTGCACAGTGGAACCAAATCCTAACATTTGATCTCAAAGTAACTTTTACACATAAGTGTTATAAAAGGCCTGGTTATTGAGTCAGATGGCAAATTAACACCCAATCTCTCCATGATTCATTTATTAAAGACTGATTCATTTCAAAGGGTCACAAGACTCTAAAAATGGCAAAAAAAAGAAGGGAACAGGTAGTAAAATGTTCTTTGGGTAACTTCCTGTGAACCCCCAGGGTTGTCTTACTTTCCTCCCCCAAGGGATACAGATAAGTAGAATACAGCCATCTGCAGTAATGATCCAGAGAGGCAAAAGTCTATCCTTATCTTCTCAGTTTCAGCATAACTGATATTCCAGGAGTCAGTTTGTGTCTACACTAACAACAAAGCATCTTTTTCCTACTACACTTAAAAGATTTACAGAATTTCTCTGGGACGTGTTTGCCATAGCAAGGCCCAGTGAGAGAAATCATTACCTTAATGAAAAATGGTAGAAAGTGAACCACATCCATGGCACCTCAAATTTCACCACAAATGTCAAGTTCTTTCTATGACTTTTCAATGCTATAATTGTGAAAATTTCACTTGTGATTTTATTTCAAAAGATACTACATTGTAAACATATAATCAGATGACTACTTACTTGGTAGATATACAATATGAAAGTACCACAGAGGAAAAGTTGACTTACATGCCCTGCAAGATTCCATTCTATGCTTTTATCAATGCAAAGTATATTACACTTACAACTTTGTAATTCCTATAATAAAAGAAATGACTATTTTGAACCAAATATAAAATCCCAATCAATGTTTTCAAACAAAATATCCATAGTATTTAATTCTAATGAAGTTTAGTTAGAATTTTTTTCTCTTTTTTTGCAACTGGGAATGGAACCCAGAAACACTGAGCTATATTCCCAGCCCTTTTTTATTTTGATAGAAGGTCTTGCTAATCTGCTAAATTGCTCAGGCTGGGCTCCAACTTGCAATCCTTTTGCCTCAGTCTCCCAGAATACTAGGATTATAGGCAGGTGCTACCACAACCAACTTAGAATTTTTAAAGTTTCATAACACATTAAAGTTTTGCAGAACTTTCATTGTTGTTCTACATATTCATCTGCCTTCTATGTCACCAAAAAAAAAAAAAAATCAACTTATGGTGTTTTGTTTTATTTTGTTTTTCTTAAAAATTTAGCCTGGCTATATTGCCCAGACTGGCCTCAAACTCCTCAGCTCAAGCATTTATCTTGCTTCACTTACATGAATAGCTAGGACTGGACACAAACACTGCATCCATCTTATAGTGCTGAAATATCTATCAGCCTATATCTTCTGAGAAGATACATACATTAAAAACCCTTGTATCACTTAAACAGGACTCATTTTGGAATTCTCCAACAGCTGTTACAGTGCAGAACTTTTCTTCTGGAAATTCTCTGCCTTCAAAACGTCGTGCAATGGAGTCAGGTGTGGTGGTACACACCTGTGATCCCAGTACTCTGGAAGACTGAGAAAGGAAGATCAAAAACTTGAGCCCAGTCTGGGGAACTTAACAACTCAGCAAGACCCTCACCCGAAATATAAAACTGGCTGGGGATGCAGCTCAAGGCTCTAGTACTAGAAGAAAGAAAAATAAAAACTCCTACAATGAAGCCCAAGTAAATGACCCTTCAGACAACTTTCCTTACCCCAGCAAAGCTAAACAGTTCAGTACTTTCTTGCTTTATAGATGGCTCCCTTTCCCATTTCTCAAAAGTGTTTATAAACTTAAAATGTAAAGCCTGGGTTGACAGTGAAGATCAGAGATAAAACACTTGATAGGCAAACCTTCCTATCATCAGGCTCTGTTCCCCCCACCCCATCATTAACTATCATTTATAACTATTTTCTTCTGCTTGCTGTCAATAAGCTAATCAGACTCTTCCAATCACAGAATATGCTGCCATCTCTACATTTTTGGTTCTACTTAGCTAGTTTTTTTTTTTCTTTCCTTCCTTCCTTTCTCTCATTCTTTTTCCCTTCCTTTCTTCTTCGTGTTTTTCTAACCAGGGACCTCTAAATTGCTTAGGCTACCTTGAATTTGTGATCCTCCCACCTCGGCCTCCCCAGTAACTAGGATTATAGGTGTGTGCCACTGTGCCCAACTTAGCTACTTCTGTTATTACTGGGTCACCTTCAGTTGCCAAGTCAGTTTTTCTTCGTAACTACTTTAGGAAGGGCTTCTCAAGTTTTAATGATACTAATTACCTGACAATCTTGTTAAAATATAGATTCTGATTCAGGAAGTATAGACAGGGCTAAGATTTTGCTTTTTTTCTTCTTTTTTCAGTATGGGGAGTCAAATTCAAGGGCATTCTAACACTAATAAGTTACATCCTACGTCTTTTCACTGGGAGATCTCACTGGGAGAGTCTCACTGAATTTCCCAGGCTGGGCTTACACTGATGATCCTGCTGCTTCAGCTTCCCAAACAGCTGAGATTACAGGTGTGCACCATCACGACCATCAAGAGTCTACATTTCTAACAAATCCCAGGTGATGCTCATGCTACTCTCTGAGGCTCATATTTTGACATGGAGGGCTGGAACCACACAAAAAGCTGAATGTTTCAGGAAATAACCAGTCCCTAGATATATATTGCATTGCTATAGCAGCCAATACTTTGGCACAACCTCTCTAAATTGTTTAATTAGCTGCACAGCATTTCTGGGGAAAACACAGTTGTGATATGTGGCTCCATTATTTAAAGGCAACCTCTTGTGATCACTAAATCAAGTGATGAGGAACAAACTGCTGTAACTTTATGGTAGCTGGCACCAAAGCCATTATAATCCCTCCTTCATACTTTTCTAGGACAATGCTTAAAACAGCAATAGTGACCAATCTAGGTTTAAATCTAGGCTGCATACTTACTAGTCACATGACTCATCTTTAGATACAACTGGGAAGACAGATCATGTATGCCTTTCCAACACATAGCAAGATCTCAAAACTGACAGCAGTACTTAATATTATGTACACTGAAAAAGAGAATATTAGGATATTAATTCTTGCTAAATTTAAAAATATTATACCAAGGTTAGACTATAGCTCAGTGGTAGAGCACTTGCCTAACAAGTGTAAGGGCCTATGATTTTCAATACTTAAAAAAGTAAATAGATAAAAGAAAAACCTAAACTAATAAAATATTCTGCAAATTCCATGTAATACACATTGTCACTAGTTTATTTCCTTTTCCAAGAAAAGTCAATTAGTTGAGGATGAGTCTACCCCAGTCAAGATTAGAGACATCTCTACAATCCACTCTACACAGAATTGTTAGTACTGTGTGTTTTATAAATATGCTGCATAGCTAGAAACAACTAAAATTACCCATCTTTAAGGAAATTAAGTTGTGCAAGACAGTTGATTAAATGTGTAACTTCATATACCATTAATATATGATACAAAGTATAATAGTCCACGTAAAAATTAAAGCAACATAAAGTCGTGATTTCTAAAGTATCCATTTAATTACCTTTGTCTTAAATAATTACCATCCAAAATAATATAATACCTTTCCCCCCACATTTGTCTAAGGTATTCAGACAAGGATGTACAACTAGAGGGAGTACATTTCCTTAAGGTTCTGTCTTTTCTCAAAATTGCTTCAGTGACTTTCCACTGCCTACAAGTTAAGTGCCCAAATCATACATCACGGGATATAGCACCTGCCTAGCTCACAGCCTCATCTCATCCCATTCTACACCCCATATCCAGAAATGTGTATGTCTCCCTCTTCCATTAAACCACGATCTAGCTAAAGTAAAGACACAGATGCTTTTAAACCCAGCACCTAACAATATCTGGAACAAAGTTCCAGTAAACATTCAATGGCATCAAATGCCAAAGGAGTTTATATTATGGTTTATTTTTTTTTAGAATTTGAAGATGTACATTTACATTACAATATGAATAACTTTCTTTTCCCTCTACTCTTATTTAAAGAGTATTTTATATGTGCCTACTCAAATATATACTTGGGTAGCTGAGTTTAAGAATTCCACAAATAAACATAATTCACAGATTTAACTCATTTTGTTAGACTTTGGTAATGAACTGATGGTTATGTGCAGCTCCCTGTATCTTACAATTCAAATACTATCCCAGTCATACAGAGGCCAAGAAACTCATGGTAAGGACATTCAGGTCACATGGGGTCTAACACAGCAGGAGAGGCTCACGTAGTCTGAGTTCTCAGAGTACATAGTAGAGGGTAAGAAACTTGAGTTCTGGAGATCAAGATCATCATCAGATTCAGTCATTTGCTACACAAGGAGCAATAACTAATACAAAATTCAATTAAATAACCATTCCTTTCCCCTAAAACCAATCTGAGTTTTAATTTAATTGATATCTAATGCAGGTCAGAGGTAACTTTGAGAGAGCCAAATTAAATCAAACACACAGATTTCTTCCCCAGAGTAGAGGCATGATTCTACAGAAAGCAATGTAGTTTTCTAGAACACCAGTGGCCCAACAAGGAGCTATGCTACAGGGCACTATATGGCCTTGAAGCCCTCTGAGCTTCAGTTGGTAGGTGACTTCTGACTAGGTATGCTTGGTAGTTTGCCCAAGAATGAGGCCAAGTGGAGATAAAGCTGAAAATCCAGCAATAAAATAAACATATTTTACATCTACTTTTAAAGTCGTCATTAATGGGGGAAAAATGAATCAATTTAGCAAAAATGGAATAAAAACTGCATAGAATAATCAGAAAAAATAATAAGCTTTGCAGACTGATTCAGGGTCATAAGAACTATTTAATATTATGCCTGATCTATTATGTACTTAAATCTGGAGTACCTGTTATATTACATTGTTGTTCAATGTATTTGTAAATCCAAGCTACCACATTTGTTTCATCTTCAAGACCAGGGTAATTAACATCTGCCTCACACTTAACATGATAACTGAATGAGACAGCACATAAAGTACGTGGTGCTGGATGGTAGGCACTCAACAAAATGAATTCTCTTCCTTCCTTCCTTGGGATGAAATATTGCAGGCTAATTAAATGAAGAATAAAACATATAAGTAAGTATACACATTTACTATAAAGATTTCTTGGGTGTGCAGAGCAATTTACACTATCAATCAGTGGTCTAGGTTTCTGAGGTAATCTCTTCCTTATAAGAAGGGTATTTGTAGGCTAAGGCCTTAGACATATAATCTACTAGTGACATATTTAACTGTTTTAACTAATAAATCCATTAGTTAATATTTCACAATAAAAAACAGCAAAAAAAAAAAAAAAAACGGACAGTGTAGCCTAACTGAATTAAGTCAGTTTAAAAACATTTGAGTCTTACTCTTCCAAGTTAGTATTTTCATATTCAAATTTTTATCCTTGGTTTTCACAAAAGTATTAATTTCAGTCTTAAAAATTCTTGAAATTTATTAGATAGTACACTATGTTGTTTGTTTTTTAATATGGTGTGCAAGGTTATGACAGTCAAGCAATTTCCTCTGATGACATACTTTTTTCAGACTCCTGCTTAGCTCATCATTTCCCTTCTTTCAGGTCTCCACTCAAATGTCACAATGCAGAGTCCTTCCTTAATCACACTGACTAAAATAGCGCATCTTTCACCTCACAGCCTTTTCCCTGAGTCTGCCACTCTCTAATCCCTGTGTTCTTCATTTTTCATCTTAGAACTTCTCTCTACTTGAAATTTTGTATGTACTGTTTCTCTCACCCTACTCAACTGTTAGCTCTATGAAGGCAGAAACAGCACCCACAGGCCTATAACCCCAGGCTGTAGACTAACAGTTGTTGTACCATAAGTGATTAACAAAACTTGGGAACCAAGGACGAAATTGCACATGTTTTAGAAAGACTTTCATATTAACTTGGCAAGGTCCCTCATTTTACATGAGTTTATAAGTATTCAGAAGTTAAATGAATTTCCCACACTCACATAAATCTTGAAACTAAAACAGTAAACCTGCTTCCTAATCCAGTGGTCTTAATTCTGTACCAATTAGTCTGTCCTTACTTATCAACATGGATGAGTTTTTCATACAAAGTACATAAATATTAACTACCAAACACCAGAAGAAGTTTTAAATCATTTACTTATCACTAATTCACTAAAAGCTGGTGTGACTTTCTCAAAAATTGTTACAAACTTGAAAATTGACATTTACAGCCAGGCATGGTGGCACATACCTATAATCCCAGGATTTGGGAGGTTAAGGGAGGAGGATCACCTCAAGTTCAGGCCAGCCTGGGCTACATAATGAGTTTAAGGCCAGTCTGGATTTCAGAGTGAGACTCTGCCTTAAAAACCCAAAAAAAGAAGTAAGTAAAGTTGACAGTTAAAGTACATACCAAAGGACGTCTCATCTGCATTAAGACAGTCATAAAGCAGTCAAAGCTGATCATTCCTTCCTGGCTTGACAGTAGTTTGGTTTTCTCCATGTTATTAACAACTGCTGAAGCCCCCAAAGCCATTTCTATCCATTCAAGAAGATACCGCAGAGAGCCTCGCTGAGCTGCTAAACCAAGCAGCAACTCAGAAGCTAATCTCCGACCTAAAATGTCTACCCCAGAATTGGGAATAGTTACTCCTTTAAGAAATGTTGTTACTTGTGATAAGCAGTCCAAACCCACAGGAGGAATCTTGCTTTCATTGGCTAAAGATAATGGTGGCAAAGAGCTCACAACTTCAATTGCAGAATGAATAACATCGTTGCAAAGACTAAGGCCAGGTCCCGACACAGGCATCATCCAACTTTGTCTCAGAAGTGCAAATAATAACTTAGACCAGTTCGAACACCCATTTCTGTAAGTGCATCAGTGCCTGACCGAGGACGTTCACTCACAGAATGGACAGCTGCTGCACCAGAGCTGCTCTCCGGAGAATGCCGCGCTGTTTCACTTTTCCTTTGTCATGGTATTTATTAGAAAGTGCATAGAAGACACGCTGGAGTACAAGCAGGCGTTTTCGCAGCGCCCCAGCAAATGGAGAATCTGAACAAACCGTCTCTGCTAGTGCTAGCTGGCTGCTAAGAAGTGCATCCAAATAATGGTCCTGTTCGTCATTTGAAAGAGATTCACGTTCAAAGTCTGGCAACTGTGGTCCTTTGAGACATAAAACTTGTTGGGGCAAAGGTACTACATCCTTATTGCTGACTAGTTTAGAAAACGGGATGGCAGCTCCCTCTCTTGTAGCAATAGATTCACTGTCTTCTGTAATCCAGAACTGTTCAGGTGTTCGAGCCATTTCAGTTTCACTGGTGGAACCATAGTTGCCATGTTGATTTATTCTTCAGCCATTAGTTCTATAAGGGGAAAGGAGAAAAGTCAAAAACTTATATGAGTGATTTGTAAAATGTTTCTAAACTTCCACCTTATATTACAATTAGTGATTTCAAGTTGGTGAAATGAAAATGAAGTCTGGAGTTGAATTCATGGTTCTGTACCAATCGTGGTATTTTAGCTTTGATGAACTCATGGTTTTATTAACATTAAGGAGAAATGGGTGAAGGGATACAGGAACTTTTCTTATAAAAAATTATTTTAAAAAATAGTGATTTCTTCAAATGATACTTTTCCCTTCAGGTTCTAATGTCACGTGACTCCCACATTTCATCTCTAACCAAGACCTCTTCCCTAAACTCATATATACAATTATTCTCTTTGCTTCACCACATAGATACCTCATGGGCATTTAAAAGTCTACATGTCTAAATTTGAACTCCTAATCTACCACACAATCACCACTAGAACTCAAATCTGTCCCTCATCTCAATAATTCCCAATCCCATCACTATCCAGTGATGGTGATCTTTCAGAAATCAGTACCCAAACTGCAACCCAAAGCCCACTGACATATCACAAAGTGCCAACACAGGAATTAAACCTTAATACTGAGGTTTCAGTTTAGAAAAACAAATCATACCTTAATATCTTTCATCTTAAAAGAAAAACAAGTAATATGTATGCCATATGTTCACCACCACTGTCTTACTTAGATCCTTGAAGACCTTCACTGAATCTGTCCTAACACTCTACATTCCATTGGTGAGCCCCATTTTCACAAACTATATCCTGAACCCAACTCCACTGCTACAACCCTGGTCCAAGCCATCAACTCATAGGTCAACTGTTCTCTTGTTCCATGGCTACTCTGTATAGCAGGTAAGGGGTTGCACTGGAAGTGGTAGGTTGGAATTAACTTGCTAGAATTTCAGTAACTTTTCCAAGGGATTACAAATATAAACTTCCTGGACCATGAGGAAGACCCGGAAGTGTTCTCTATACTCAAATATAAGGGGAAAAAATTAAATTCTGTACCAAAGCACACTGGTTATATAATTTGAAGATTATAGAATGCCACAATTGCAAATAAAAATAAAAGAGAAAAATCACTCAATTCCAGTGTACACACTCTCACTCCCCTCCAGCCATAGGGCTTTATGGCAAGGCAGGCAGACTAAGAAAATTACAAACAAGGAAAAGGAAGTCTGATGAAAGGCCCTAAAGGTGATTTGGGGTAACAGCAACAAGGATCAAATGGAGGGGCGGGTCCCTCGGCCCCACCCGGGAGTCGGCTCGCCACTGAGGCCCGGACGCAGGAGACCTCCCAGGGTTCCCCCATGCCCTAGCCGAGAGGGTTCCCTCAGGCTCCGCCCGCCGCCTACCCAGGACCCCGCGAGCCCCGCTCCGAGGCGGCCCCAGAACGGCCCGGGGCGGCCTCTCCCAGTCAGCCGAGCACCTTCACAAGCAGCTGGAAGGCAAACAAGGAGGCGTTACCGTGGGCGGCAGTGGAGTGGCGGAGGTGGGGCGCGGCTCCAGCGACCCGAGCCCCGCTCCGCAGCGGCTGTGGTGGTCGCATCCTTTATTTTTGCGGCAGCGGCTACGACTTGTCAAAGGGAAAGAGGTAAGAGGCGGCAGCCGCGGCAGCAGGCGAATCTCGCGGGATTTGGGTGGAACTCTCGCGCGGTCCGGAGGCTTCGCCCCGCCCCCAGTCTGTGCTCTAGAGGGAAGAGGGTTGGGGAGAAGTGTGAAGGGAGTGTGAGGGAGGTTATGCGCGCCGAGGGGACGGGAGACAGGGAATGGGACAGGAGGGAAAGGGACAAGAGAGGCCCGGGAGCGGGGAAAGCTAGCCCGCCTGACAGGGCCCGGGGACCGCTGCTCGGCCCTCACGGAGCCCGAGCAGCCCGTCAGCGCGCGCGACGCAGACTCTGCCGAGGATGCACAATTGGGGGCGCTTCATAAAGGGCCGGAGCGGTGGGGGCCGGCGGGCACGCCCCGGTTTCCTCGCCATCTGCGGAAAAAGCCAGGCGTCTGGATGCTGCGGGACGAAGGGACACTGGGGAAGCCTGGTGGCCGCACCCCCTTGCGCTCTTTATCGCGCCTTACACTCGGCGCTGCTCGAGCGCTGCGAACCCGGAGCTGGGCGCGGGGAAGTCAAACTCAGGCAGGTGATTTGTATCCTGGGTTGTGACCCGGATCTGCACTGGGAAGCCCCTTAAGGGCAAGGGCACTGTAGCGTGGGCATCGTATCCACAGCGCCTAACGCGGGTCCACGGGGTGCTTGAATTGTTGAATGACTATCCTTACACCTGTTGTCACTCCTAGGTGTCCACCTTTGTGGGAACCTTTGACAAAACATTCTGACCCTCAGTTAGTGTGTAACAGATGCGAGGGTACAGGGACAAAATAGGCAGGGACAGGAGAAGATGGTACACATTAATACAATACCCAAAACCATGTGTTTTGAATGTAAAAAAACTATAATGAGGCAGAAGAGGGAGCCCTTATCCATGGTTAAATTGGGTGTATATGTATATTGTATGAGGCATTTTAGTCCAAGAGTCAAGAGCTAGTTTCTCATTGTCAGCCACTAGTGAAAATTTTGAAATCTCACCAAGTGCATGACTGTGAGCAAGTTGCTTAACGTCTCTGAACCTTATCTGCCAATTTACTATGTTACTTCTTACTACACTGCTCCTCTGCGAAGTAAAATATATGCCAATGGCATATTTTTTGACCTGGCACCAAAGGTACTCACTAAGGTAAGACATGATGCCACATACCTGTTAGCACTCTAGGAGGCTGAGGCAGGAGAATTGCAAGTTCAAACCCAGTCTGGGCAACTTTCCAACTTAGGAAGACCGTGTCTCAAACAAAAAACAAAACATAAGTCTAGATATATAGTTCAGTGCAAAGGCTCATAGTACAACTCCCAGTTTTACAAAAGAAAAAAAGTATTACTTCTAACATTAAATTACACCCCCAAACTCTTGTCATCCTCGATTTAACTGTCTAATGATGTAGTCATCTATACTACTCACAAATATTCATAACATTGTTTTTTTACTTGAACATCTAAAACTGCACTGGACTCCTTTTGTTCATTCTCTTTTCAAGAAAAGGTGCAGAGCTTTAAAGGCCAATTGAAAGACTCCCTCCTTTGTTCCTTCTCTCTCAGGGTTGTGTGCAGAAGAGAAGAGAATACAGTTTGAGTCAAACTGTATGTAATAATTAAATACTGCTAATGGTAGCAAGTAAGCCCCCACTATTCCTCACCTTTACCTTGAGCATGTCACTCCATACTTCAGTCAGTATCTGCTGGAGCCTTTAGTCAGCCTCTTTCTCTGAGCTCTGCCACTCCATTTTATCTGGATCACCCTTAAAGAAAATATTAGAGATAGAAGTGGAGGAGTAGAGCCAGACATATGGTATACACATGTAATCCCAGCACTCAGGAGGCTGAGGCAGGAGGATTGATGGAAGTTCAAGACCAGCCTAGGCTACCAAGTGAGGTCAAAGCCAGCCTAAACTACATAGCAAGGCCTTGTTTCAAAAAGACAAAAATAAATTTTTGTCTTTTTGACAAAAAAGGAGGAGGAGGAATCTCAAGCCCAAGGCTCTGGCATCACAGGCCTTTGCGCTAATTGTACTTTGAGCAACATAATCTGGCCACACCAAACCCACATTTTCTTCCCCCACACATGGTAGTCACCTCCATCCCACTGGTTGGGATCTGAGGAGGCACCCCAGAGAGAAGATAAGGATTTCAACACATGCCCACAGAACAGATTCTTGACTCTTTGTGGAACTGTAGGACTCATCAGTTGTAGAGAGGCCACAATGACTCCATTTTGTCCCAGACACATCTGGTCAATGATATTATGGGGAAAAGTGTAGGCCATGAAACATGGCTCCCACCCCAAGGTAAAAACATGAGGTTCTGTAAGGTCAAGAAGCAAACAAATTATATAATCTTGCTAGGCTGGCCAGGTACCAGCCATTTTGCTGACCCTTAGTGTGTGTGACCCTTTATTTTCCTTTGTTTGCAAAACTCCAACCTCTAGCACCTAAATAGGGGACTCAACAGCGGAGACTTCTGCTGTGGAGAGTGACTTGCCTTCACTGTGTTCCTGGGGTGGGACATGGCTCCCGATGCATTGACTTCCTTTTCTTCAGAAAATTCCCGGGTAGGTCATGGGAATTCCCTGTCTGAAGTGCAGCAGAAACAAGGCAGAACTGCTTTTTCTCCTTAAGAAGGTGGGCCATGAGCTCCCTAGTACAACTTTTGTGAGAAATTCATGATTATTGTCCTTGGTACCCTGAGGGAGGAATGCTCATTATGAAGGATTGGGAAAAGACAGGCAAACTGCTGCATGTGGAGCCTCGAGCCCCTATTTCTTTTTTTTTTTTATCAGTACCGGGGATCAAACTCACAACTGCCTGCTTGCAAGGCAGGCGCTTATGCTGCTGAGCTAAATCCCCAGCCCTATCTAGCCCTATTTCTGCCCTGCACACCTGGCATCTCTGCTGGGATGCTATCGCAACCTTTGGCCAGCAAACAGATGGAACACCACATAGGTGATTTCCAGGTCCTCCCAGCTGTGCCACTTCTGCTGTCTCTACCTTAACTGGGTAAGACCCTATTTTCCTTTGACCACTCAACAGTTAGCTTCTCTATTCAGTGCTCTACTGATGTGATCTTTGATTCTCCTTCTTTATAGCAGGCACTTCAGAGCATTGCTCACACATATACCACAGTTAGGGTGGATCGAGTCTCAACCCTAACCCTTCTCTCCTTTCTCATTTTTCATTCAAACCCTTTGCCCACTGGGGCTCTTATTGCCATCCAGAACAGCAAGATATTTATTGTTGGATGGTTACATTTACCCCACTCGCCTGGTAGTACTTTATTTCCCATTATTAATGCTATTTCTTCTCTTATCTCTCAAGGACATTCTTGTGCACTTATACTCCTTGGAATTTATTTCACTGATATTGTTTTACCACTTACCAAGGCTGACTTCTCCTTTCTGCTGTCCTCTACTGTTTCTCTTCAGGTCTCTTTGGCTATGTTGGTTCCATTTCTTTCAACATGCCCCCAGACCCAGGCTGATGGGGCTGGTGCCCCTCCTGACCTGAGTGAGAGGAGATGCTTCTGTAATATCCCCAAGAGGCCCTGTGTGGATTCCTGCTCATTGCAGTTGCCCTGCACAGAATGAGTTGGCACCATGGGCTGCACAACCCAATTCCACAGTTTCACCTCTCCCTGAATCAAACCCTGCCACTTCAAAAGCAACCGAAGACAACAACTGCTCAGCCAGTGACCTAGGATGATATAAAGGTGCTGATCCACTCTGCCCAAGGCTTGCTCCGTGCATCTGAAGAGGAGCCCACTGCTGAAAAGCTGCTTGTGGCGGTATTTACCAAATTGGCAATGAACTCTTTAATGCCTGTTTGTATTCTATTGCTATGTGTTTTACAACCCACCATGGAGACTTTATAGAGTCCCACAACCTCCAAGAAAGATTGGAATGCAATATTTGGGTTCAACTGGCAAAAATAACTCTCATTTCTGTCTTACTCAAAAGACACAAATAAAATACATTCTCGGGTCCTGTCTGATTCCGGTTTGCGAGGACCTGCCTTTCTAAGTAATTACATCATTTTCTCCAATATTCCAAACGAAATTGTAACATATGCTGATTATCCAAAATGGAGCACTCCCGCCCTTAAAAAACCTGATAATGCTGTTAAAATGTTCACTCCATATGTAGCAACTTCAAATGCCTCTTTCTCATACTGAAAATTGTACTACTCAATATCTTTACCTTCCTCATAGTACTTAGAATTGTTCTAGCTATGAGCCCATATTGTATAGACATAGACATGTTCCTGTCCCTGCTGGATGGTTTTTCTCTTGTGAAGAGTAGATCTTCAGTTATATCCCTGCAAACTTATAATACAAAATGCTGCCTTAGTCACCTTATTATAGTGTTGCCTTCCCCTGAATTTATACTGTCTCACACCAAACGGTCTACAACTAATATCACTGACCTATGTGGGGACTTTTCTATTAGCCTATTAACCAAAACAGAATTTATACTTTAGGTATTTCTTTGGTTGGTGTGCCTGCTCTGGCAGCCAAGGCCAATCGCACTATTAATGCACAGGCTTGTCTTATAGTAAAGCAAATTAATTATACTTCCACAGTTTTGGCATTATTAAACAAAGAACAAAGTGAGCACCAACAATTCATTTTAGATAATTGTGCTGCAACTGATTATCTACTTCTATTGCATCATCATGGATGTAATGAAATTGCTCAAATGTGCTGTTTCAATTTGTCTGATGAAAGTAAATTCAATGGGAAAGTAAATTCAATGGGAAACTTCATAATTTACAAGAACTTACCAGATACATATGTCCCAAGGGATCAATACTGGATTATGGAATTTCCTTACAGGATGGTTTCCAGACATCAATTGGCTAAAAAAAATGTTTCTTTATGGTGCTATTGTCCTTATCTGCTGGCATCCCATCCCTATACAAAATGTTCATACCTATCCCTAGACAAAATGTTCATACCTATCCCTATACAAAATGTTCATACCTATCCCTATACAAAATGTTCATACCTAAATGCCAGCTTCTAACATGGTAAGAAAGCCTAAACTAAAAAAAAGAAAGGGGAGATATAGAGAGGCCACTCTGACTCCATTTTGTCCCAGACACATCCAGCTGATAACATTATAGGGAAAAATGTAGCCTTGAAACATGGCTCCCACCCCAAGGTAAAAACATGAGGTCTTGTAAGGTCAAGAAGCAAACAAGTTATATAATCTAAGCATGTGCGATTTGAGTTTCTTTGTTCTTTATCAATAAAAGTTACTTGCTTAGGCTGGCCTGGTGGCAGCCATTTTGCTGTGTGTGTGTGAGACCCTTTATTTTCCCTTTGCTTGCAGAACCCCAACAATTATGCCTTTCAGCATAAACAGAATCAAAGAAGTACACACGAGTGCGGGCACTCAAGGGTAAGGCACACTGGTATGGTCTGGAGTTGGAGATACTTTTATGGTCTGGGGAGTATCCTCTAGACCTATGATCCAGGGTGTGTATATCTGGTATCAGGTCATGCTTTCCTGGCCTGGGTTAAAATGCAACCCATTTACATGTATTTAAAGTTTGGATATGGTACTTAAGTTAGTAGTGCTGTTTCATTGAGGGTAGAAATCTGTGGGATTTGTGAATTTCTACTGTGGAAAAAAAAGCACAGGCCTAATATACACAATTTTAAAGAATCTTAGGAATGAGGAGCAAGAGACTTAGAAAGGAAAAAACAGGTCTACGACTGAAAATAGTATTGTAGGAGATCCACGCCATGTTGGAGCTTAGGACTCTGGGAAGCCAAGCCAGCATCTCCCCTCCCTGGTAAGTGGCAGTAGTTTAGCCCACTGCAGCCCTTCCAGGGGGAGAACTAGCAGTGTCTCCTGAGATCCACGCCATGCTGGAGCTTAGGACTCCTGGAAGCCAAGCCAGCATCTCCCCTCCCTGTAAGCGGAGGCAGGGTGGCAGCCTGCAGCCCTTCCAGGGGGAGAACTAGCAGTGTCTCCTGAGATCCACGCCATGCTGGAACTTAGGGCTCTGCAAAGCCAAGCCAGCACCTCCCCTCCCTGGTAAGCGGCAGTAGTTTAGCCCACTGCAGCCCTTCCAGGGGGAGAACTAGCAGTGTCTCCTGAGATCCACGCCATGTTGGAGCTTAGGACTCCTGGAAGCCAAGCCAGCATCTCCCCTCCCTGTAAGCGGAGGCAGGGTGGCAGCCTGCAGCCCTTCCAGGGGGAGAACTAGCAGTGTCTCCTGAAATCCACGCCATGCTGGAGCTTAGGACTCCTGGAAGCCAAGCCAGCATCTCCCCTCCCTGTAAGTGGAGGCAGGGTGGCAGCCTGCAGCCCTTCCAGGGGGAGAACTAGCAGTGTCTCCTGAGATCCACGCCATGCTGGAACTTAGGACTCTACGAAGCCAAGCCAGCACTTCCCCTCCCTGGTAAATGGCGGTAATTTAGCCCACTGCAGCCCTTCCAGGGGGAGAACTAGCAGTGTCTACTGAGATCCACGCCATGCTGGAGCTTAGGACTCGGGAAGCCAAGCCAGCATCTCCCCTCCCTGTAAGCGGAGGCAGGGTGGCAGCCTGCAGCCTTTCCAGGGGGAGAACTAGCAGTGTCTCCTGAGATCCACGCCATGCTGGAACTTAGGACTCTGCGAAGCCAAGCCAGCATCTCCCCTCCCTGGTAAGTGGCGGTAGTTTAGCCCACTGCAGCCTTTCCAGGGGGAGAACTAGCAGTGTCTCCTGAGATCCACGCCATGTTGGAGCTTAGGACTCTGGGAATCCAAGCCAGCACCTCCCTCCCTGGTAAGTGGTGGTGGTGTAGCCCACTGCAGCCCTTCCAGGGGGAGAACTAGCAGTGTCTCCTGAGATCCACGCCATGTTGGAGCTTAGGACTCTGGGAAGGCAAGCCAGCACCTCCCCTCCCTGGTAAGTGGCGGTAGTTTAGCCCACTGCACCCCTTCCAGGGGGAGAACTAGCAGTGTCTCCTGAGATCCATGCCATGTTGGAGCTTAGGACTCTGGGAAGCCAAGTTAGCATCTCCCCTCCCTGTAAGCGGAGGCAGGGTGGCAGCCTGCAGCCCTTCCAGGGGGAGAACTAGCAGTGTCTCCTGAGATCCACGCCATGCTGGAACTTAGGACTCTGCGAAGCCAAGCCAGCATCTCCCCTTCCTGGTAAGCGGCGGTAGTTTAGCCCACTGCAGCCCTTCAAGGGGGAGAACTAGCAGTGTCTCCTGAGATCCACGCCATGCTGGAGCTTAGGACTCCTGGAAGCCAAGCCAGCATCTCCCCTCCCTGTAAAAGACAGACACTATGGTAACTACTATTAAGTCGGGTTATTTGGTGGTGAAGCACGAGGTTGCTGAAACAGTCATGCTTTGACCTGTATTGTTATTTTGTTATGTCCTGTTTTATCTCAATCTCTCTCTTATTCTTTAAAAAAATTATTTAGTTATTTCTTATGTTTGTTTTAATTAAGGGGAAAATTTTTAAAAACTAGCAGGATATATAATAGTAACTCTTTTTGATTTCCTATTAACTTGTTTTGAAGTCTTGTAATACTCCCATGATCTTGTTTTGACTGATTAGACTCTGTTCCATTCTGTATGATAGTATCAAGTTTGAGGGTATAAGCAACTACTTCGAAGGCAATAAGATTCACTAAGAAGCCCGTTCTGGTTTGACTATTGTCTCCTTTGGAAGTCCTGTAATGTTTACAATGCCTAAGTTTTATTGGTCTTGTTCTCTACTGTTTTGTTCAACTTTATAATATCTAATGAGATAGACAATTCTTTTTAAGGAAACAAGACACATCGTTGATAACCATTGTTGATAACCTTGTACTGTTTTACATCATGTGCTATGTCTATCCTTGGTTTTGACTGACAGCTTTGTTTTACCATATTTGACTTTATTCTCTCCCCCCCAAAAAAGTAATAAGAACTAAGGAGTAATAAAATCCAAAATGTGTAAATTTTGTTGTAAAAAAGAGAGGGGGAAAAAATGAGCTCTAATGGATATAACAGCAAGTGTGTTTAGGGGTGTTAAATAGCTGACTATATTAATGTTTTTGGATCATTGAACACAGCTGTTTGCAGTCTCTCTGTTTGAATGTCCACTTTGTATTCTTTGATACTGTGATTTGAGCAACTATTTCTAAGATGATAATATGTAATCTATTAACAGGTGATTTCTTACTGTTTTTTTGTTGTTGTTGTTGTTGTTTGTTTGTAGTTCTGTATTACGTATACCCTTACACCGCTTTGTTTTGTTTTGTGTTTTTCTCTTTTTCCTTTTAAATAAAATTTAAAAAAAAGAAAAAAAATAGTATTGTAATCTTGGTAACTATTGTATCTTAAAACTGCAGTTTCCTAAAAATACAATTGCAAAATTACAATTTCCTTGTTTGTCTCCTTTCTACCTACCTTTATTTCTTCTACCTACCTTAATGCCATATTTTGTAGTCCCACATCCAGGCAGAAGAACTAGAGATTCTAAAGAAGACTGTTTTTTAATCCTTCACCGACAAATGGGAAATGGGTAGCTCCTAAGTAAAAATTATTACTATGTTGGAAGTGAAAGAATGCAACAGGGAAGTCCGGAGGCCCAGCCTGAAGCATTCAAAAGGACTCAGGACTGTTCATTTTGTCCTTGTCACTTGACTCAGGAGACAAATAGCTCTGAAAACCAAAAAGAGCTGCGGAGAAGGAATTCACAAATAAGGGTCCTGGTGTCTCCTGAAATTGCACCCTGTGGGTCCTCAAGTTCCACAGCATTTCTTAGCCTGGTCTCACACCTCCGAATGGGAGTGACACAAGGAATTTCTGCTTGCCCAAAAAGTATGAAGATAGTCCAAGAATAAAGTACAGTATTTTATAAGCATAAAGCACTTATATAAATGCGAGGCATGATTATTCATTCCGTTGGCAGATCTTTGTTGAATGCCCATCATCAGCCAGGTGCTGTGTAAAACACAAAATAACCCTCAAGGTATTTAGGATCCAGCTGAAGGAAATAGGAAAACATAATTATAAGATTATATCAACAGAGTACAAATATTAAGGGTGTGGGCCAGGGAGCAAGCGAGAGGGAGGGCAAAGAGAACCAAAAGGCTTTTTGAAGGAGGTTTGGGAAAATAATACTTATAAAGGAGGATCCAGCAATCTCATGAACAGTGATTCCTAAATCAACTCCAAAGTAACCCCCAAAAATTGCTCTGCTGTGGGCTGTGAACTCTGCTTTGTTCTAATAAAACTCACATCTAAAACACGAGAAAAGCACCATTGATATGGAATCATTATATACACCCATTAAAGATGAGATTAATGGAGGGAAAAATCAGTGGTATCTTAATAGGAAACATTTTGTTCTTACAGCTTGTGTTTAAACACCAGAAGAGTAGTATGAATTCCACCTCACATGATTAGTCCCTAATAGTTCCATTTAGCCAGTCTTTCTGGTCCAGATAATACTGCAGATGAGAGCCCAAGAAACATTTCCAAAACACGACAATAATACCTTTTCTTAAAACTAACGGTTTATTTAAATTCTGTTTATTTATGAAAAAGACTAATAGGCTGGTCCGATGGCTGTGGGTTATCAGAACTTATTAACATTAGTGTCACTAAAGTTGGTATACCACCCCCCCACTGCTAAATTTGACTGACTTTAAAAAAAATAAAAAGACTCCTTACCTCCTCCCTATGGTAGGGATCACACATACAAGGCACACACTCTATCAGGATCAGGTCCCCAGCCCAAGATAGCTATTATCACTCATTTATCATCATGTTCCTTACAAAGAAACTCCAAGAAAGTGTGTTGGTTGTTTCCTCACATTCGCTGAATGACTACTATGTATAATATATACATACTCTGTACAGCTTGTACAAAGTATGTCCAGCCCATGGGGTAGAGCGTGTCTTTAAAGCTGTAGATAAATATCCATAAAAAGAGAGCTAAATAATCAGTAATTGTAGATTCTGTCCCCCTATATTTGTTATTGACTACATAAGCAAAACTGTAAGGTTAGGTGCCCCACTTCTGAAACTTGTTTCTGTTACAGCTCCTCCAGAAAAGCAGACTATCAAAAAGGGCAAGACGTTCTCTATGACTTCACATTTATAGATTTGTGATAGGCAATTTCATAGGTTCTCTTGAACCTATCATCTTTTAAAGAGCGTGCAATCATTTCAGTTTTCTCTATATACAGTAAACTTTGAAATTGGCCAAACCCATGCCCAATTAAAATTTAGAAGATAGATTTGCACACGAATAACCATCAGTGCAAAACAACGTAATATGGACTCAAAGAAGGTGTACAAAAAAAAAAATATTCTCAGAATTTAGAAAAGAGATTGCAGCAAAGAACCTCATCCAGGTGGCAGAATTAGAGCTGGGAATTTACAGCTAAATATACAAAGTTACATGCTCTGAAAACACCTGCCTGTTGCCTAAAATTTTTGTTAAATGGATCTAATATAAAAGAACACATTCATTACCTCCTTTCTGGCTAACAGACAATTGATCTCCCAAAGAGATTTGAAGGGAAAAAGTGATACTCAAAACAGAGCCCCAAGACTGAGTGTAGTTCTTTTGGAAATTAGAGTTCCCACTAGCTAAATGCAAACCTTATAAGTATTCCTATTTAGAATCTATATCCTAAGTGAAATAGCACATATATCAAGACAAATTACCATCTAAACAATTAAAAACTTCCTTTCGTAGCTGTTCCTTAAGCCTACAATGCAATAACCATTTTTTTGTGTGTGTGAAAGCTGGAATGTTTCTCTTTTTTTCTTTTTTCCAAATTCATTTTAATTCAAAGGTAAAAAGAAAGAAAAGAAAGGATAACAAGAAAAAAACTACAACAAAATTTCAAAACATGTCAATCAGAAGGCTACAATGGTACATATATTGCACACTAAAATCCAAATAACCTTTTTTTTTTGGTACTGAGGATCAAGCTCACGACCACATGCTTGCCAGGCAGGCACTGTTGCACTCAATTCCTGGCCCCCAAATAACCATTTTTAAATATATTATTTTTACAGCAATTTGTTGCATCACACCACTATGGAGTAGACACACATGAACATTTTCTCATTCAGCAGCAGCAAATAGGATGCTGATGCTGAGGAAGGGAAAAAGGAAAAAAAAAGAAACTGGGAATAGCCAAAGAAAAAGGGAACATTTATAAAGTGCTATCCAGGCCAGGCACTGTGATAGTGCTAAGAAGATAAATAACAAAAGTTTTTCCTTTTCTTCCTTTTAAAGAAATTCCAGAAGAATAGCTAGATCAGTGATAGTTAATAAGTGGGACCTTGAAGACTGAGTAGTTGATGGTGGATATATGGGAACTGAGAACAATCTAGGCAGACCAAACAGCATGAAAGTATGTCAGGGTTAGCAGGTATTCTGGTTTAGTTGTGGCTTTGTGGGGCTCATGTTATCTGAAGCTCCTGGTTGTAAAGGATAGAAACTCAATCTGAACGTGGTTAGATAAAAGTGAAAGGGAAAATTTCACTCAAGAAATCCAAAAAAGGCTAAACAACCAGAAAAGATTGGGGCAGTGAACTGCAGCTTTGGAAACTACATCTTATCACTTCCATCCTGGGAAAAGGACTGGCACTCTCTTTGTTTTGGTCTTTTGTTTGTTTTTGTTTTTTGAGGCAGAGTCTCACTATGTGATGCAAACTGGCCTTGAGATCACTACATAGCCCAGGCTGGCCTCAGACTTGTGATCCTCTTGCCTTAGCCTCTGAAGTGCTTGAATTAAGGTCAAAGGTCCCTGGCATGCGCCAGTGACACACAGCAGTGTGCCGGCACATGCCGGCGACAGACTTCAGGTTGCCGTTGTCCACTGATGACAGGCGGGTGGCCACCGACATGCTCTGTCAACAGGCGGCAGGCTGCCAGCACACGCTGGCGACAGACGGCTGGCCGCCAATGTGCGCCAGTGACTTACAGCAGGCTGACGGCGTGCACCTGCAATAGACGGCAGGCCGCTGACTGCCGGCCTGCGCTAGCAAGTTGCAACAGGCTGCCAGCACATGCCAGGGACAGGTGGCAGACTGACAGCGCACCCCGGCGATAGACGGAAGCCCACTGAAACATGCCAATGACAGATGACAGGCTGCGGGCCTGCACTGGTGAGTTGTGGCAGGCCAGCAGCCTGTGCAAGTGACAGGCAGCATGCCCCAGCGTGTGCCAGCGACAGGCGGCTGGCTGCCAGCAAGCACTGGTGACAGGCGGCAGGCCCTGGGGTATGCCAGCACCAGGTGGCTGGTTGCCAGTGCATGCCAGCAACAGGTGGCAGGCTGCCAGCATGTGCCAGTGACAGGGAGCAGGATGCTGGTGCATGCCCCCAACAGACCGCAGGATGCTGGCCCATTTCAGTGAGTCGTGGCAGGCCTCCAGCCCTTGCTTGCAAAAGGGGGCAGGCCACCGGCACACGCTGGCAATAGGTGGTAGGCTGGCAGCAGACCACATGCCATCAGCCCATGCTGGTGAGTTGCAGCAGGCTGACAGCATGTGCCCACGACACGCGGTAGGCCACCAGCATGCACCAGCGATAGGGGGCAAGTCACTGGTGTGCAGTGCCAACAGGCTGCTGGCCGCTGGTGCACGCAGTTGACAGGCGGCCGGGTGCCGCCACGCACCAATGATAGGCAGCAGGCCGCCGGTGCACATCGGCAACAGCCAAGAGGTCTCCAACATGTGCTGGTGACAGGCTGCTGTGCCCCGGCACATGCCTGCGACTGGCAGCAGTCCACCGGTATGTGGCAGTGACAGGCAGCTGCCCACCGGCACGTGCCAGCGACATGAGCCTGGATGTTGGATTGCGCCAGTGACAGGCAGCAGGCTGCTGGCACATGCCAGCGACAGGTGACAGGCCACCGACGTGTGCCCCGAAAGACCACAGGATGCCAGCCCATTTTGGGGAGTCATGGCAGGCTGCCAGCATGTGCCAGTAACAGGTGGCTGCCTGCCGGTGCATGCCGACAACAGGCAGCTGACCGGCAGCAAGTGCTGTTGACAGGGGGCTGGCCCCCATCACAAACCAGTGACTAGCCACAGTCCTCCGTCGATTGCCAGCTGGCCGCCAGAACTTGCAATCGACAGCTGGCAGACCGCCATTGTGCGCTGGTGACCTGCGGCAAGCTCCTGGTGCACGCTGATGACAGAGCACAGGTCGCCAACCTGCACCAAGGAGTTGCAGCCGGCCACCAGCACACACCCAGTGCTGGCACTAGGCATCAGGGTGCCAAGGCGTGCTAGCAATAGGCAGCAGGCCACCGGCGTGCCCCGCTGAGAGACACCAGACAAGTGATGGCGAGTTCTGGCAGGCTGCCAGCATGTGCCAGCAACTGCCAGTGACAGGAGGCAGGGTGCTGGCATGCACCAGCAACAAGCAGCAGGTCACTGGTGTGCCAGCGATAGGGGGCAGGTTGCAGGCACGTGGTGGCAACAGGCATCTGGCCGCCAATGAATGCCATCAACAGGTGGCAGGGTGCCAGCATGCACCGGCGATAGACAGCAGGCCGCTGACGCATGCCAGTTTCAGGCAGCAGGCCGCTAACGTACACCATCGACAGACCCCAGCCCACTGGCATGTGCCAGCGAGTTGCAGCAGGCCACCAGCACGTGCCCCCAACAGGTGGCAGGCAGCCAGTGCATGCCGGTGATAGGCAACAGGGTGCTGGCAGGTGCTGGTGACATGCTGCAGGCTGCCTTCACACGGTGGGACAGGCAGCTGGCCGAGAGCAAATGCCGGTGACAGGTGGCAGGCTGCTGGCACGCCGGCGACAGGTGGAACACCAGCGGCCTGCGCCATCAACAGGTGGTTGACGGCCACACACGCCGGCGACAAGTGGCTGACCCCCAGCCTGTACCGGCGACAGGCAGCTCACTGGCAGCATGTGCTGGCATCAGGCAGCTGGCTCCCAGCACCTGCCGGCAACTGTCGACAGTCCGCTGGCACATGCCGGTGACAGGCGGCTGGCCGCTGGAGCATTCCAGCAAGAGGTAGAAGACCACAGGTCCACCCCTGCAACAGGCAGCAGGCAACCGGGGTGTGCTGGTTACACATCACAGGCGGCAAGTCTACTCCAGTCAGTCACAGCTGGCTGCTGTCACACACTGGCAACAGGTGTCAGGATGACGGCGTGTGCTGGCAACAGGCTGCAGGCCGCCGGCGCACGTCGGTTACTAGGGACAGACAGCCAGCACGTGCCGGCTACAGGCAGCATGCTAAATGCGCATCCTGGTGATGGGTGTGAGGCCACTGGCGCTAGCCTGCAATAAGTGACAGGATGCCAGGACGTGCTTGAGACAGGCGGCAGTCTGCCGGGGCACGCCGGTGACAGGTAGCAGGTGGCCTGTGCTTGCAAGTGACAGGCCACAGCTGCCTGTGTGCACCAGCGACAGGTGGCAGGCTGCTGGCTCAGGCCTGTCACAGGCAGCAGTCCACCTATGCATGGTGCCGACAATCAGCTGGCTGCCGGTATGGACTGGCAACAAGTGGCTGGCCCCAGCACAGTCTGGGGACAGGCAGCAGTCCACTGGCTCACACCGGTGACAGGCAGCTGGCTGTGGGCGCCCACTGGTGACAGGCGGCACTGGCAACATGCAGCGGGCCACCGGCGCACGCTGAGAACAGACTGCAGGTCACTGTGCTGTGTTGGTGAGTTGCGGTAGGTGGCCAATGTGCGCCAATGACTGGTGGCAGGCCTTCTGTGCACACCGGAGACGTTAGGCAGGTCACTGGCATGCGCCAGTGACAGGCAGCAGGCCGCTGATGCGCACCCACATTAGGCACAGGCCACCAGCGTGTGCCGCCAACAGACAGTAGGACACACACCAGTGAGTCATGGCTGGCTGCCAGCACATGCCTGTGACATGTAGCAGGCAGCCAGCGCGTGCCCACCAAAGTCGGCAGGACTTGGCTGTGCACTGATGATAGGTGGCAGGCCGCTGGCAGGCTCCGGCAACAGACCGTAAGTTGTCAGCCGCCAGAGAGGTGTGACAGGCTGCCGGCACACACCAGTCACAGGCGGGTGGCTGGCACGGGTCTTCAACATGCAACATGTCGCTGGCACACGACATTGACCGTGGGCACGTGCCATTGACATGCAACAGGCTGCCAGCCCGCAACAATGAGTCATGACAGGCCGCTGGCATGCGCTGGCGACAAGTGACAGACTGCTGGCACACGCCATTAACAGGCAGCAGGCCACCGGTGCATGCCAGCAACATGTAGCAGGCTGCTGGTGCCTGCTGGCAACTGGATGCAGACTGCCAGCGGGTGCCAATGACAGATGGCAGATTGCTGGCACATACCGGTGAGGTGCAGCAGGCCACTGGCATGTGCTGGCAACAGGTGGCAGGCCACTGGGGCATGCAGGTGACAGTAGGCAGGAGCCGATGTGTGCCATTGTCAGGTGGCAGGCCACTGGCCTACACCGGTGATTCGCAGCATGCCGCTGGCATGCACTGGCGACAAGTGGCAGGCTATCGGATCACACAAGTGATAGTCGGCAGGCAGCTGGTGCATGTCAGTGACAGGTGGCAGGCCGCCAGCGCATGCCAGCTATAGGCAGCAGCCCAGCAGCACGTGCTGACAGGCCGCAGTTCTCTGGCCCATGCCGGCGAGCTGTGGAAGGCCGATGGCACGTGTCGGTGACAGGTCGCAGGCCGCCACCATGTGTGGCAACAGGCGGCAGGTGGCCGGCACGTGCTGGCAAAAGGTGGTAGCCTGCCAGCGGGCACTGGCAACAGGCAGCTGGCCGCCAGCGTGTGTCAGTGACAGGCAGCAGGAGGCCAGCACACGCAGGTGACAGGGGCTGTCCCACGGTGCTTGCCAGCATCAGGCGGCATGCCACCACTATGCACTGATACTAGATCACAGGTCACCAGCCCGCGCCAATGAGCTGTGGAAGGCCACTGGTGCATGCCACAGACAGACCACAGGTTACCAGCCCTTGCCGGCGAGTTGTGGAAGGCCACCAGCATGTGCCACTGAAAAACCGCAGGCCACCGGCCCACACCAGTGTGCCACTGCAAGTTGCCATCACGTGTCGGGAGAGGCGACAGACCGCTAGTACATGCTAGCAAGAGGTAACAGTCCACTGGCGCGTGCCAGAGACAGGTGACAGGCCCCTGGCGCATGTTGACGAAAGGCCGCAGGTAGCCTGCCCATGCTGGCGAGTTGCAGCAGTCTGCAGGCGCACACCGACAACAAACCACAAGTTGCTGGCCCACGCTGGCGAGTTGCAGCAGGCCGCCCGCACACGCTTGTTATAGGCAGCAAGTCCCCGGTCCGTGCAGGGAACAGGCGACTGGCCAATAGCATTTTCCAGTGACAGGTGACAGGCTGCCAGTGTGTGGTGCCGAGAGATGACTGGCCACCAGCGCACGATGGCAACAGACAAAAGGCCATCTGCACGTGCTGGTGATATTCAGCAGTCTGCCAGCACATGCCGATGACAGGTGGTAGGCCGCTGAGGGGTTCCGGCGACTGTCGGCAAGCTGCTCGCACGTGCCGGTGACATGGGGCTCACCTTGGGCATGCTCCGGTAACAGGTGGCAGGCTGCAGGTGCGCAATGACAACAGACCACAGGTAGCTCCCCCACGACAGTGATTTGCGGCAGGCTGCCGGAGTGTGCTGGCAACAGACCACAGGCTGCCAGTGTGCACCAGCGATAGTCTACAGTCCACCGGCCTGTGCTGCCAATTGGCGAAAGGACACTGTCACGCACCAGCGGCAGACGACTGGCATCCGGCGTGCACTGGTGACATGTGGCAGTCCAGGGGTGCACGCCAGTGACAGGCGGTGGGCCGCTGGCATGTACCACTGACAGATGGCAGGCCCCCACGCACTCCAAGAACAGTCAGCAGGTGGCTGGCGCTTGCTGGTGCCAGGCGGCAGTCCTGCAGCACGTGCTGGCGACAGGCGGCAGTCCGGCGGCATGTGCCGGCAACAGGTGGCAGGCTGCCAGCGTATGCCACCAACAGATGGCTGGCCTTCAGCGCACTCCAGCAACAGGTGGTAAGCCGCCAGCACAGGCCGGTGATAGCAGTCTGCTGGCGCGTGCCAGCAACAACCAGCTGGATGCCAACATGGCAGGCAGGCTGCCGTTGCACCCCAGTAACAGGGGCAGGCCACCAGCATGCCCTGACAACAGACCATAGGTCACTGTCCCATGCCAGCGAGTTATGGCAGGCGGCTGGCATGCATCAGCAACAGGCAGTAGGCCATCTGAGTGTGCTTGGAGACAAGCAACAGGCTGCCATTCGCGCCACCGACAGACCACAGTCCGTCAGCCAGCACTGGTGAGTCGCGGCAGGCAGTCATCACGTGTCAGCGAGAGGCAGCAGGCCGCTGGCGCATGCTGGAGACAGGTGGCAGGCTGCTGGCGCGCCTTGACGAAAGACCACAGGTAGCCTGCCCAGGCTGGCGGATTACAGCATTCCACATGTGCGCGCTGACTACAAACCACAGATCGCTGGCCTGCACTGGTGAGTTGCTGCAGTCCACCAACATGTGCTGGCAACAGGATGCAGGCCACCAATGCACGCCAGCAACAGATGGCAGGCTACCGGCACACGCCAGTGACAGGCGGCTGGCCGCTGGCACACGCGGGTGACATGCGGCAAGCCAACGGCGCATGCCGGCAACAGGCGGCAGACCGTCGGCTTGTGCCTGAGACAGGCAGTAAGCCACCAGCACACTCTGGTAAATGGTGGCAGGCTGCGAGTACACGCTGGTGACTGGAGGCTCACCTTCGGTGCGCACCGGCAACAGGTGGTAGGCTGCTGGGAAGCCCCAGTGACAGGCAGCAGGTCGCCGGCACACATTGATGACAGACAGTAGGTAGCAGGCCCCTGCTGGCGACTTGTGGCAGGCTGCCGGCATGCGCCTGTAACAGGCTGCAGGCTGCCAGCACACATTGTTGATAGTTGGCAAAATGCCAGCACATGCTGCCAACAGGTGGCTGGCATCCGGTATGCACAGGCTAAAAGCCACAGTATGCCGGCACGTGCTGGTGAAAGGTGTAGTCCAGCCTCACTGGCTGGCGACAGGCAGCGGGCCACCGGCCTGCACCACTGACAGATGGCTGGCTGCCTGTGCACTCCAGTGACAGGTGGCAGGCCACTAGGGCAGGCTGGCAACAGGCGGCAGTCTGCCGGCATGCACCCATGACAGGGAGCTGGCTGCAGGCACAGGCCAGCGACAGGCGGCAGGCCGCTGGCGCTCACTGACAACAGACCGCAGATCAATGTCCCATGCTGGCGACTTACAGCAGGCGGCTGGCACATACTGGCAACACGTGGCAGCCCAACGGTGCACACTGGCGACAGGCACCCAGCAGTCTGTGCACACCGGAGACAGGCAACAGGCCACAGGTGCACACCGACAGACTGCAGGCTGCCAGCCCACACTGACAAGTTGTGGCAGGTGGTGGTCACATGCCGGTGACAGACGGCAGGCTGCCGGCAGCAGGAACGTATCGGCGACAGGTGGCAGGCAGTCTGCACACACCAGAGACAGGTGGCAGGCCACTGGCACCACCACTGACAGACTGCAGGCTGCCAGCCTGTGCCGGCGAGTAACGGCAGGTGGCCATCAAGCACTAGTGACAGGCGGCAAGCTCTGGTGTGTGCCAGTGACAGGCAGCTGGCCACCGGCGAGCACTGGTATCAGGCAGCAGGGTCCGGGGTGTGCCGGCAACAGGTGGCTGGTTGCCAGCACATGCCAGTGACAGGTGGCAGGCTGCCAGCATGTGCCAGTGATAGGGAGCAGGACACTGGCACATGCCCCCAACAGACTGCAGAATGCTGGCCCGTTTCAGTGAGTCATGGCAGGCCTCCAGCAGGCAACAGCATTCCCTCCCGTCAGGAGTGCTGTCCCGGCATCACCTGCCAAGGAGGAAGCCGCTCCTCCGCCCCCCACCCCAGCAAGCCAGGCTGCTGCTCACCACTAACACTCTGCCGCGTGGCCTTCAGTTTTCAGGACTCTACCTGCTGTCCTTCACCATCCTCATCGGGCTGGTGCTGTACTCCTCCAACTCCACCTACATAGCCCTGGACCCCCCACGTGTACAAGCAGTTCCACAACCCTGTGGGGCCTGTTGTGGACTTGCCTGCCTCGGCCCAGGTGGAGCCCTCGGTCACCTACACCAGCCTGGGCCAGGAGACGGAAGAGGAGCCCCGCGTGCGCGTGGCCTAGACGCGGCCTGTGCTTGCCTCCCCTCCACCTTGTACATAGAGAAAGGTATTTACTAGGTGCAGCTCACACATGTGGCTGCAAGGTAGCGAGTCCTGGGAGCCTGGAGAGGTGCATGCTAAGGGACAGCATGCCTGCCCAGAACCACTCAGCAATGTGCACCTGTCACAACCCCCATGTCCATACTGTGACAATGCCCCCATCAAAATTCATGTCCTCGTTCTCATGAGCTGTATGATTATTGCGATGCCTGTCTCTGGGGGATCTTTGGACTCCTGATGGGATGATGGCCCAGGCTCACAGTCCACAGAAACAGTGTCCCATTACAGCCATTTCTGAAGGGTCGCGCTTTAGTCTTTGCACAGACACTCAGTGACACGTGCCACAGGAGCACCACCCTGAGAAGTGTCGTGATCCTGGGCCACAGCAGGAGTTTCTCTCACCCTGTCACATGCCTGTCTGCTCAGTAAGTATTTTATGCTGTGACCCTTGTGGGGAGAGGCAACTGAACACAGAGTTCTCTATTCTAGGAATAGATTTAAAACAAACATTTTAGCCTTTTTATTTTTCAGTCTCTGATTACCCAGGCCATCGCCTTTCTTTTGGGCCACATAATTCAGCTAATCAAGTCCCTATAATAACAGGATAAGAACTGTCCCATTTCTGTGGCTTGGGGTACCTCAAAATAGGAGCATTTGTGTTTAGGCTTAGATTTGCTTTCAGAATTTTTCTGCCCCTCTGTAAATCACCTCTTCAGATATTATTTTTTATTTTCCTCCTTTTTCCTAGAGTTTCTTAGTCTTACTATGAAAATGTCAAGGCCCAGAACAAAGCCATGCTCCCCTATTCTCTTAGTGATATAACACCTTTTTGAAATGAACCAGCTGGAAACCATCTCCATTGTGGAGTGCATTGATCATGCCACCTCCCGAGGTCATGGTGCCTAAGGGTTGCGATGATGGATGTTGCCATTTGGGGAAGTCTGGTGAGGCAGTCACAGCTGACAGGTGTGGGAAAGCAGTATCCTCGTGGGTGCAGAGACTACTTCAGGTCCCCATGAGCCCTGCACAGTGTGGCTCTAGCCTAGCTGGGTGCCCTTAAGCAGCCGCTTCATTCTAAACACAGCAAACCAAGAAGCACAGCCCCCTGTCACTTAGAACAGACTCCAGGTGTCCGTGTATGGAGTGCATTTTAAAAGGCTGGGCTAGCCAAATTTAAAGCCATCCCAAGGGATCACTGGTGGCTTTTGGGGAGCTTGCATAACATTTATGCACCCTTGGGCAATTCCAATTCACACTTCTTAGGCAGGCAAACAACTCACAATGCTGGAATCCACAGAGAACAAACTGTGGAGTGGGGCTGTGAGGACACACAGGCGAACGCAGCCCATGCTGTCCCCAGCATGCATGTGACCTTTGCACATGACTCCCATCCAGTGGGGTCCTGCCACAGATGATGGGGAGAAACTCTTCTCTTCGATATGCAGACTTCATGGCCACCCCCGCCCCCACTCAGGAACAGGCTTCATGTGGGGATCAGGTCAACCTGAAGCTCTGTCAAATCAAGGTGACCTTGGGGGCTGGGGATTTAGCTCAGCAGCATAAGCACTTGCCTTGCAAGAAGGTGGTCGTGAGTTGGATCGCGGGTACCAATAAAAATGAAAAAGCCAAAAAAAAATCAAGGTGACCTTGCTACCTTTGAACCAATTAATACCTTTCTCTGAATTCTTTTCTCGATTCAGGTCTGATGACCTTTAAAGATTGTGGTTTTATTTTTGTGTTTACATTCCTTTGGTTTGCATAATTTGCTTGATTTATTTGATTTGTAGTATTTATTTTAAGCCAAATGTTTTTTTTTTTTTTTTGTCTTTTTTTGTTTTTACCGGTACCGGGGATCGAACTCACGACTGCCTGCTTGCAAGGCAGGCAGTTATGCCACTGAGCTAAATCCCCAGCCCCTAAGCCAAATGTTTTTGTCTTTTTGATTCACTTTTATGATGCTAATCTATAGACACTTAGTAAAGTCTTATGAAAAGCAAGTGACTGGAACAATTTCTAAGTCCACTTAGTGAACTGGGAAGTTCTTTAAAAATGCAAATTTCCAAAGGTTTGCAATGGTGATGGCTGAAGTTTGCCATCTGCATTACTTTCTAGGATGTTTTGATTGACTGCTGTCTGAAAACCAAGTGTAAAGGTCAAAGGAAACTTCCCTATGCCCTTTGCCATTCAGAGTCCTGGTAATCAGACCTTCATGTCACAGGTCCCCTCGCCACCATGCTGGTTTGTCTCTATTTAGAAAGGCACAGAGGTACTGAACCATCCATGGCCAGGTGCTCCAGACTCACCCACAAGGATAAGGGTAGTGGAGGACAAAGTTCTTTTCTGTAAAAACATCAATCCTTTGGGAATGGGGAGGGAAATGGGAACAAGGCAACATTAATTCTAGCAGTTTTAGTTTCTGACACTTCATAATTTCAGTAGAACACAGCAAAAATTTCAGCTCTTCAGTCCCCCACCACTCTTCCTCAACAAAATGATACTTTTGAAATCTGTATCGGTCTGATCCAGCTCTCCTGAAGCTGCCTGCCCTAAGGTAAGCGTGGCTCTCACGTCCTTGACAAAGTCTTGCACTGGGATGAGCTGGTTTTGGTCACTCCTTCCCCCAGCTCCACACGTGACACTCACGTCCAGGTAAACCAAGCATGGGAACAGTTTGCACCACTGTGTCCCACAAAAATGTTTCAATGTTTAGTTTAGATATTGCTAACTTGTGCTATTAACCTTTTGACAAGTGTGTAGTATTGTTTGTTTTGGTTTATTTTTTATTTGTAACCACTTAGTAGTCCCAGCTAGATACCACTACAGATTTTACCCCATAGGTAGGATTCTATTGTTAAGCCACATAACAAAGCACACTAATCCTGACACTGAAAATGGAAAAATATGAACCAAAAAAAAGAAAATTATGCCAATAAGGTGTTCGTTTTTTGATATTTGCAAGCTCCCCTCTGGACTGGCTGTGGCAATGTTATGCCTGTATCATGTTTTCAAATAAAAATAAATGCTTTATGAAAGCACTTCGTTCTTGGATTTCTTGAGTGTTTTTCCATGCTGTGACAACCAAGGAAGCAGGTCTCTTGGGATCCTGAAAATAGCAATGAAATCAGATAGCTGGTTACAGTTCAAAATACAAACCAGCAAGAAAATATTTCCAAATTAGGAAAGGCACTGTTGGTCTCTGAATTATAGCTCCAAAAAGCCAAATTAGTTATTTATCTGGGTACTGTCAGGCTCCAGGGCTACCAGCACCAAGCCTGCATTTAGAACACACACAGGGCAAAGTAGAGGCACATTGGGGCACTTTCTCATGAAGAAAGCTCTGTGAAGACTATGCACTCTCCCACACAGAGCATCTGTAAAGCAGGGACCCCCGCTGGCACCCCGTGTTTCTGGCAGAACCCTGACTCCCAGGATCAGCCCTCTACTGCCTACCGTCATCCAAAATCCAAGAACTAAGGCAGATGCTGCCACATGCTCCTGTTCCTGTCGTTTGTGTTCACGATCAGACCTCCAAAAGCAAACAGGCCCACTGTGTGTCTGAGTTACATGCTCACAATAGTTTTTGAAGTGTATTTTCCAGAGAAAAGGCACAGCAGCCTATCTGCTTTATGAAGGACTCTGGAAGGTATTCTAGGGTTGACCCCTAAAGAGTCAGAACAACATGCATTTCTCATAAACTTCTTGCATAACTGGGACCCACAGTTGAAAAAAGATGTCTTTGAACAATGTAAATTTTTCTGTATTGTTTGATTTTATTTAGTAAACTCTTTGGTCAAAGATGAAGTAAAACTGAGCTTCAGCTCAGCTTATTCTAAATGCCCTGCAATCCCAGATGATTAGGATCCAGTTAGCATAAACAATAAGTAGACACATCATGTTCCATCTTTTCCCCATGCTGAATTAGAATTTTCTTAAGAGAAAGAACTGGGTTTCCTAAGTACTTGAAAGATCTCCTGTGCTAAGGTAAGGGAGCACCTGAATGACTTTCATAGCTATGGCTCTGAGGCAAAACAGCAAAAACTAAAATGCAGCAGGAGGGCTGTAACTTCTCATTTTTCCCTCGTGTTTCCCAGGAAAACAGGTCTCAGTGTGTGCCATGCCAGGACCCAAGGCCAGGCTCAGGTCTGTGCCGGTGCAGCTGGCCCCAGGCCCACAGATCTCACACGCGTGTTTTCACTTGCGTGCTTTAAACCATTAAACAGAGGCATGGGGTAAGAAGTTCTACTGCAAAACCATTTTTCCTCCTAGTATTCCTAAGGACAATTTTTACCATAAAATTCCTTTTCTTGGAAAGGAGGGAATCACCCAGCCCACCTAAATGCTTCAGCTGGAGAACTGAAACTCACTTTTGGTGTCTGGTCCTCGGGCAGAGGCTCAGGTATGAAACGACACTGTTTGGAGTTTGTAGCCTACCAGACTCCCATGTGCTGGTCTCTATGGCTTCCTTTCCTCCTATTTCTTCCATTTTCTTCTTCCTGCAAACGTGGAGGGTTCATTATGGACCATCTAGCTGGGTCTCCACCCTGCATCCTCTGTATGGTCAAAGATGTTGAATTAAAAAACATTCTAAGACAGCTGGAAGGCCTGCTCCTCCAGATAGCCCGAAAGCACAAGTCATTGTCCTCAGACAGCCAGACAGGCCTTGCTATGCATGGCGGCAGTCTGACTAACCAGGAAAGCTAGTGACAAGTGGGAGGAGGTCTGGGGAGTGGTGCTTTGAGAGAAGGGCCATCCAGCTACAGGGAGGAGGGGCCATGGGATGGCACTGAGCTCTGAGAAGGCAGGAAAGTGAACCTGTCACCCACTCTCTGCCTTAGCACTAGGACAAGGCCACTTCGGGGCAAAGGCAGCTACTCCCTTACACAGCTGGAGTAATCTTCCTAAGCACGCTGCCCCTAATGGATGGTGACAGCTAACTGTGCCACTTACCTGTTCAGTGGCCTACCTAGTGACTGTCCATACCTCAGGACATGTTTTCTTTCTCTGTACTGAGCTGTACTTCTTGTTTATCAAGCCTCAGTGTCTTTTCTGTTACCTTGTTTCTACAGCACTGTAAATTTTGCTGATCGCACTATGTGGTACTATAGTTAGATGTCCTGTTGTACATTACAGTACCGCCTGAAAGAACTGTGCAGAATGAAGCAAAGTCATCAAGTTGGAGGTTCCTTGGACCACTTCTTTGTCTGAATATTGAATGTATATAATACATACAGTTACTGACCAACTCAGCTAGTGACCCTGGTCGTAGGAACAGGACTCAGTCATTAAAGCTGGGTATTCATGTGAGGTTCACTAATTAGATGCAAGAGCTGCAAGGCAGCATCAGGCAGGCAGAGCTGCAGCTCAGGAGCAAGGCTCCCACGTAAGCCCGCGTCTGGCCGCAGGCGGGCCAGACGCTTGGTGCAGACTGGTCTACCCAGGGGAACCTGGGAACAGGGTCGCTCACTTCGTGAGCAGCACACTGTCTCCCCACATGGTGCTGCCCCATCAGAGGTGGACCAGTGGGCAGGAACCTCGGGCATCTCCTCTTGGAGAGCCGCTCTGCCTCAGCACCGCTCAGGTCTCCTTGTCAGAATCACCCACAGCTAAAATGCCAAGAAGAGAGGAATTTCACAGCAAGAGGTCAGCCACCATCACTCTCGAGTCACTGCCAAATGTGCAGGAGAAACGTAAAAGAACAAAAAAAAAATCCCTTGAGGGTGAAGGAGATAGTTTTGCTAGAATCATTTAGAAGTAAATTACAGAAGCCAGCACATTTCCTACATTTCAAGAGATGCTGACAGTAAGTCAGTCCACGGATGTGTGGATGCAGAGTCCTGGTGGAGAGGAAGGTGGTTCCCAGCTGAACCAGAGGCACCTGCTGGACCGTAGTAAATCCAAACTCGGGACCCTCCTGGCAGTGTCTGCAAACACCACTTCTAGGCTGTAGCTCAGGGTGACAGTTCCTGTTTTTGCACAAAGCTGGGTCTCCTTGCTGGCTTTCTTAGCTTTGTCTTTGTGGGCAGGCAGAATTACTTCCCCAGCACCTGAAGAAGCCTGGTAAATTTTAAGTAAGAGTAATAATTGCAGCTTCACAGATGGCTGGCCATGTCCCAGTATGATAGGAAGCTAGAGAAGCAATAAAAAATTCTACTCATTCTTAAAATGAGTAGCATTGTAAATGAAATTACTAGAGAAAGAAGAAATGGGCTAAACGCTGGAATAATCAAAACATTCTCAGTATGGGCTCTCATGAGCTCTTGTTTGACTTCTCTAAGGCAGTTTTTGGCCTCACATGGGATGTTAAAATCTAAACAGATCATGCATGACACAAATGGTTGAGTGACTCCCATAACTACGTTATGTTCCCAAGATTTTGTCCACCAGGCTGCATTTTAATTAAAAGGAAAATTGTCAGGGGTAGAGGACAGCTTGATACCAGGAATTAGTAGTTGAAGACAGAGATTCAATTCTGCATTCAATCTTCCTTTTGTAACCCTGACTTTCACACAACAATTTTTTGTGAAGTCACAAACTTCAACACAGAATTTGAGAGGAGGAAATTGCAGAGATCACTTTGTTGACAATCTTAAGTCACTCTACGGCTTTCAAGCTGTCTCAAGGTGTGCAATGGTGGCTTAGGAGTCCCCCAGACCCATTCCTCCTTCCATGCTCCCCACCATCTACCCTGACTGAGCCTCGGATTTATCATCTTCTGTCCTTTCCATCGGCATTGGCCAGGTCTAAGTCTTGGTGTCCCCCAGGGTCTTGGGAGGTGCCTGGAGGATGAAAAGGACACCAGCTGTGAGCAGGCAGCCTGGCTGGATGGTGCCTCTCCTGCCCACTCCTCTGTGCTCTGGGACCAGCAGAGCATAGACCCTGGGCAGTGACTTGGTCTGCTGAACATGACACTAGTGACCAGAGGCCCTGATGAAGCTGCTGCAAGGATCTGATGAAAAAGTTCACATGCTAGTGATGGCTTTAGGCTGGTGTAACCTCCATTCCTGTTCTGGGATGGGTTTTCTCTCCACTTGTCCATCACGGGACCCCAGCACCCATGCGTGTATACAGAGGACAACAATTCACTGTAGCCAAAGGCCAGGGGCTCCAACCTCTCGAGGTGTCTGAGAAGGAAACTGACCTTGGAGTCCATGCTGCAGGCTAGTTTCCACACTGCCTGCCACCTGCTGGGCCTGTTTGTCACCCACAGAGGGCAGCTGTGAGCCAAGATGGCAGAGGTGCACACCCTAGCACTGTCCTGAGATCAGCAGGCTCAAGATAGAGGTGCAACAGCAACCACGCTGCAGCTCAGTACTAAGGCAGAGTTCCCACCTCTGCTCCCGGGAAGGAAGCAGATTTGCAAGGTTCCATCCACAAACCGTGGCCTTATCGCCTTGGGAACCACACTTTCCAGAGGGCATACACAGGCAGCAAAGTGGGCCTTCATCACAGAGGCCTGCGGCCTCTCACAGGTACTCATAGGTACATTGTGAGTGACTGTGAAAATGCCACTTGTCAGCACACCGCCACTCACCAGAACGTCGCTTTCGAACAGCGCCTTTCGGGCCTGCTGGCAGTGAAAGGTTCCTGCCCTGGTATAGATTACTGTACAGTTAGGGTGATGGTATAACCAGCAGGAGGCCAAAGTGCAAACGCTGGCCCTGATGGCCACTCCCTCCTTCCCCGTCTGCGCATGAAGACAACTCCAAGCAGCCCTCAAATGCCATAAGTGCCTGCCCCATCCATCACTTCTGATCAGAGGTCACACAACCCTCTGCCCCTCTGTGTCCTGGTGGAAGGAGACAGCCCTACCTCTGTGGTTGTGGGCTCTTCTCTTCTCCATGTCCTCAACTAAAAGGCCACTTTCACTCTCTTTCTTCTGCTTCTCTATGGTGCCAGAAAACTCTAACTGTAGGACACACAGGCCTCTAAGTGAGCTGGATGGTTCGCTTCGTGTTGCCACCAGCAGTCCTGAAGATGCCTAGCCGGGTCCCTTCCCCACGACACACCAGTGCAGTCCTCGTGGCACGGCCTTGTCCTCCACTGGAACATCTGTCTCCCTCTGTAGGGCTCTGCTGTCCTGTTCCTCATCTGCCCCTCTGAGAGGCTGCCTGAGATCCAGGTCCCCATTCCTTGCCCCACAGCATCTGGGGACTTTCTCCTCACCCCAATGTAGTTTCACTATGGCAAGAGGCTTGTCCACCCTGCTCTCTCCTTTGTCCCACAGAGGACAATGGGGTCCAAACAAGCATCCACGGAATGAGTGGCTCCTCTGATCCTGCGTGAACTCATGAATAATGGCAAAAGCCCAGAGGTGGCACCCAAGGCCAGCAAGGGAGCTCAGGCCTTCTGTTTTGCTCAGACTTCAAACTGGCTTCTTGTTAGCGGCCAGCACTTTCCTGCCCTCCAGCCTGATACCTGCTTTTTCTGCCGCTGGAATCTCTCCCCATCCCCAGAAGGGAGTGGAACCTCAGCCTCCTCCGTGCCCTCCACTATGTACATGGACTCCAGTGGCAGAGTTAGAGAAGTACCTGCCCTGAGCAGAGAGGAGCGGAGAGATGGCGAGAGGGACAGAGGGGCGCCCTTCCAGATGGGTGATCTAAGTGTTCTGCCAAGATCGCCTTTGGGACTCTGAAGCTGCAGCTCCCTCACAGTCAGGTGCTGCCCTTTTCCTATCAGCAAGCACAGATGTCAGTGTGCAGGGGCCTGAGGTGAGGGAAGAAGAAACAAATGGGTCCGCCCAGGCTGCACAGTCCCAGAACCCATCTGGATGACCCTGTGTAACTTTGTGTCCCAAGTTGCAGTTTGCTTAAAAGTCAGGTCTTTTAAGCAAGATTTTCCTCATCTCTTTTGTCTCTGTCCTTCCTCTAACCTCCCCTTCTGTGCTCCTCCTTCTGTGCAGTTCTCAGAGCCCAGAGGTCTGCAGAAGCTGCTCTGTCTAATCCTCTGGGTGGCTTTCATTCTGCAGAGTAGCCCTGTCCAGCCCCAGCTTCCTGCTCACCCACCCAGCGGGACACCTGCCTTCAGGGCACAGCCACAAGCTTTGCTGAATGGAGAAAGAAGATCTGCTGGACCTGCTTAGCCTACAAAGGGAGAAAACTAGAACAAGGAGGGAAGATGTTTAGGACACAAATTCCAGCTCAGCAGAGAGAAGGGCTTCCAGGAACTTGGAGCTGATCCCAAAGCATGGCCTGACCCCATAGGAGTGGGGCGCCCCATAGGAGTGGGGCAGCCAGCAGTGCAGGCCCTTCTGCTGGGTCCAGCTGGGGAGCAGGGTCCTCCGGGCAGCAGAGAGAAGACACGCCCTTCTGGCCGCCTAAGATCTGTATCTCCTGGGTTTGGGGTGCCCTTGTTCTCACTACCTCTCCGGATGATGGGGTGCCACATGGTAAGACAGGCTCAGAATCCATGTTCCAGGGATGGGGCTGGCGTCGCCAGGGCAGAGCACATAGGTAGGCCTGGGCCTCCAACCTCCTCGCCCTGGGGTGCTCCTTGCTGATATCAAGGCACCATTGTTTCCCCAAGAGTCTGTTCCTAGGAGCCAGAGGGCAAGGCCCATCATGGGAAGCAAAATCTGGAAGTGGAAGGTTGTTAAAGAACCAGGAAAAGATGAGAAATCAGGAGTGGAGCAGCTTTGCTGGAGCCCTGTGGAGAAACCTACAGGGTGCGGCAGACACGAGGGGACCCTGACCCAGACTGCAGCTGCCTGCTGCCTTGGGGTTGGGAAGTCAGCGTCTAGGTTTTCCCACTGGACTCAAGACTTTTTGCTCCTTTGGAAAGCTGAATGTAAATTTCCGGAAGAAAAATCAGAGCTTCCAATGGAGCACACAGTGCTGTGTGAGTCAGCACAGATCCCCACCAACCCGGAAAGAAGTGGTTTTTAGTGGAAGCAGCAGAAACGAGGTCTAAACAAAAGGGAAGCTCACGGAAAGCTCCTTAGTCCTGGAGTGGAGTTTTAGTAACCTGTACGCTCATGGCGCCACCTTTGGTGCTAATGCATCAAGTGAAAGACAAAACCTGGAACACCGTCACTGGGAAGCAACTACTTTCTAAACACGAGTAGTGTTTTAAAACATGTTAAGCCCCACTCAAAATGTACAGGGAAGTGAAGAAAACTTAGGACCAATCGGCTCACAGTCATTATCCAACACTGAGCACAAGGTTTAAGAGAAGTTGTAGAAGATGATTTCACCCGTGACATCAAGCTTGCAACTTATTTCCAACTAAGTACAAAAGTTAACTAACATAATACAAAATATTCTTATTTAGCAAATCCTCTACTTTGGAATTCAGCACAGTGTGCACCCTAGAAATGACAAAGTCTGGAGGAACAGGAGTGCTCTCTTCTGCTGACACAACTGTTACACAGCAGTAACAGTAGGTCCAAAATCCAAGAGGCTGGTACTGGATCTTCCTTAAGTGACAATGTAAAATCAGAAAAATGAAAAGAAAAAGAAACGAGATTTCCTCATCATAAGAACTGAATTGATATCTTTTAGCAGTATTGATGAGAACATGCTGAATATTTATCAACTGACTTTCATTAGGAAACAGGGTTTTGGAAAAGACAATAAAAACTCTAAAATGCAAAATGTACTTAGTTGTGCTCCTGTGGTTGCTTCAATGTCTTGAATCAATTCAAAAGCTTTGCCTTTCATCTTGGCTTGGGGCAGGAGCCAGAAGTTGCACAGTGCCAGGTCCAGGGAATAAGGCAGAGAAGGGCATTCTTGATGAGTTGTGAACCTGCCTTTCTGTTGGATGGCAATGGGCAGCAGCACCCACTGAAATTTTTATCAGATCTTATGAAGATACTCATGAAAGAAGACTTTCAGAACTCCTTCAGAGAGTGGCAAGAACAATGGAATAAATGTGTTTATAGTGAGGACAATAGCTCTTGGGGGACTAATGGTAATGTAGCTTTTACTAAATATGTATTTTTAAACACATGCCATATTTTTTGATCAACCCTTGTACTTTTGATAATCAGTATTACCATTACACAGTTGCAGATCTTATTAGGAAATGATCATCTTCCAGAATAAAAAGAAGAAGAAATCTCATGAAAATCAGAATGTATGAAAATGTACCGATAAGGTTTAGATCTAAAATGTCCCCCAAGGTCTCACGTGTTCAGAGGGAGCACTTTTGCATGAAGCTTGCTCCATGGGGCTTCAGTGCTCATCAGCAGGGTGACCCATCAGTCCCCTGCTCAGTGTCTAACTGTTGTTGGGAGGCGGGGCATGCTGGAGGTGGACGCTGGGTGTGACCTGGCCGGTATGCCCTTCTCCCTGGCACTGCCCCTCTCACTCGATTCCTGGCCACCATGGATTGAACAGCTGTCCTGGACCACATCCTTCTGCCATGTGGTTTCTGCCTGGGAGGCAACAGCTGGGGACTGGATACCCTTATACCACGGGCCAAACTCCACCTCTCCTCCTTTGAGTCATATGTGTCGAGTATTTTGCCCCAGGTCTGGAAAGTGATAAAAACATAAATAAGGGGGAAACTCTTTTATAATTCTAATATCCTTCATAATGTACTCATGTTCTGACCTCAGGATCCTGCCATTTTCAGAATTAGACTATCACAATGACACCCCGCTTCCTGCTTCTGATACATGGGCTACGAACAGCTGGGAAAGAGTGAAACACGCAGGTCACACTAAGCAATTCATGTTGGTCAGTTCTGCAGCCTGCTCCTCACAAGCTGTTTTCCTGGAGCCTAATAAGTGGCAAAGCTGGCGGATGTGAGTTTGACTGCTTCCCCTTCTTCAGGCTGCCCCGGCTGAACCAGGAGTTTCCGGACAACCGGGAGGTGTGGAAGGTCAAGAGCTGACCGTGATTTCCGCATCCTCCTCTGACTCCTGAGAGGCTGATTGAAGGTTCTCTTATGTTGCGCACAAAGGCATCGGATACTGTAATTTCCTCTGGGGAAGACAAGAATGTGGGAACGTAGTATGGTCAACCTCTATCTTCAGGTGTTGGATCCTAAACAAAGAAAACATCTGGCTGAAAATGGATGGGAAAGGGAACCAGTAACACCACACTTGGGGGCAAAAAAAAAAAAAATGGGCTCATACACAGAATAATAGTGGCAGGTTAGGAATCAGCTGTAAAATACCTGAGATATTAAATGAAGATTTTCCTCTAAAACCATCATAAAAATTAGTTAATTAGAATTTTAATTTTAATACAGTAAATAAAAGCAGGGATGAGAGCCTTTAGAAAATGGCAGTATAAGGAATTCTTGTTTTGGGTTTTTGTAACTAGTATTTTTATTTAATTTTCTTTTTAGTGGCATATGTCGCCATATACCTTTCCCCATGAGAAGTTGGTCCAAGTATGCAACGCACCTCGATTCCTTGTCTTGTCTTCTCCCTCCTTGCCCTACCGGTCCTCCATCTCTCAGTCTCTTCCCCTTACAAAAGATCTATCTCCCTGTTTCCTATCATCTCTCTTTTATTTTTCTTTTCATTTACACTTTGGGTTCCTCCCATGGGAGAAATCATGTGATATCTAAGTTTGTATGTCTGATTTATCTCCCTGAGCACGTTGCTCTCACCCACTTTCCTCCATGTGACTCTAGTGTCCTTCGTTCTAGTGAGTGTACTCCACTGTGCGTTCACACCAAGGACTCTTTCTCCACTTCTCTGACCAACAAGTGAGTTGATTTCCACTTCATAATGTACCTGCAGCACCAGCTTTGCCACTGCCAGGCTCTCTGGAAAAATAGCTTGTGAGGAGCAGGCTGGAGAACTGACATGAAAGTTTTAGTGTGACCTGTGTGATTCACTCTTTCCAAGCCATTCATACCCATGTGTCAGAAGCAGGAAGTGGGGTGTCATTGTGATGGTCTAATTCTGAAAACTGCAGGATCCCAAGGTGCAATGTGAGTGCAGTCGACAGGCGTGAGGACACTGGAAAGCAGGTGGGGTGAGCCACCCTGGGGCTCTGCACCAGGACCTGGGATGCAGGAGTGAGCTGCAGGGCGGCTGGCGGTGGCTTCCTCTGCAGCACAGGGCTGTGGTCTGTGTGGGTCGCACTGCACGCACAGCCTGGAAATCTGTGTGCTGCTGTACTCTACAGTGCTGCCTGCGAATTACCTGAAGAAGAGCAAAGGCATCAAGAGGGAGTTTTCCTGGACCACACTTTTAACCTACATACAACTCATTTAGCGACAAGTTAACTAATCACCTAACTGCAGGAGCTGGACTTGGTCCTCACCGAGGAGTACCTGTCGCCCCCAGCCGCGGACTGAGCCATCACCAGACGCCATGGCCAACGTGAGAAGCACTTCCATCGGCTCCACTCTGCTGTGTGGTCCACGAGTCTGCAGTCCACTTGGGATCATGTTGGGGACAAAGTGGGGACAGAAGAGAGGGCACAAGGGAGGGAATGAAGGAAGAGAGGGCGATGAGAGTCTTGAGCTTCTTAGCCCATTTGCTCATGTATATTGAACAAGCCACGCCCAAAAGATAAAACTCACTTTTACATAACCAAATTTCTGACTTTAAATAAGTAAGTGCTGGTGAGCAGAATATCACAGTGTGAATTTATATACGGTTACATAATTACGCACTTAAAGTGGTTAGAGTGGTAAGTTTTGTGTTTACTTATTTTACCACAAAAAACAACTCAAGTTCCCCATTAAGATAAAAATTATCCCATGGCTCTAAGCCTTCAGCACCTCAAAGGAAAGACCTGTCTAACTCATCCTCAGCATGTGCCTCTGCCTTGCTGCAGCACGGAGCCAAACACACACCTGCTGACCAGCCGAGATGCAGCTCCTGAATTCCTGGGAAATGCAAGGAGACGTGGGGGTCTAGACACTTGGTACCAATCAGTGTCCCTGTCAGCCAAGATAACTGAAGTTCCTTCACTTCCACCTTGTTGGGTTAAGTAGACATCCCAGAAGAGGAACATTCCAGAGGGACCACGTTAAAGCCACCCAGCTAAGAATGCACCCCGAAGGCAGCCAAGCCCCCAGGCCTGCACAGATGCTGAAGCTGGGATAGGAAGGGAGGTGTTATTTCAGCCAGGCCCATCTCAGAACACGTCCAAGCGGGGAGCCTGGGCCAGGAAGCCTCTACACTGCCGTTCATGTGGCCCCAGACGGAGAGGCCCCAGACGGTGGGAGAAAGAAGGCTGGAATCTGGAAAGTATCCCCGTAGAGGAAGACGGTGCTGCTCTCCACCCAGACTGCCTCTCTAAAATCCCCTGAATTAGCCAGGGATATGGCTCAGCCGGTGATGCTCTCCACATCACAGACTAATCACAGGACTTGAAGCAGGAAGGACTCTTAGCTGCCATGGAATTGCAGTGTCACAGGGGAGGGCAGTGGGGCAAAGCCAGGAGATGGCTTTTAAGCCAGGAGATGCCACGTCCACCACACCTTCGGAAAATACTCCCATGGGCAAGGGGGAGTCCCTCTTCCTGCCTCACCCTGGATTATCCGGGAGCAACAGAGGTTTCTCAGATGAGCGTTAAGCACAATCAGGCAGCCAGGCTGACAGCAATGGCAGCTCTGCAGCTGAGGATGCCCCAGGGAATATTCCGCACCACTCAGAGCAGTGGGCCTCCTCTTTCCCTGATGGATGTGGACTCTCTGTTTACTTTTTAGAAGACATTTGGCAGCCCTTGCTGCTGTGTTGCTAAGAAAAAAATCTTCAACACTGTTTCCACTCAGGCACTAATTATTCTAATTTTGCAGGCTAAGAGAGAAAGGCATCATGGGAGCATGGCTTGCCAGGGATGAGTGGGCTCAAAACCGTGTGGGCCACTTGGCCAGTTGTCCAAGTCTCGTGACCCAGCCATGCCACCATTTTCCCTCACCACGCCACTCTTGTATTTTCTTCTCCTCCCCTTGAAAATGCCACATGATTTTTATAGTAACCTGCTTCCAAGTTACTAGATGGGGCCACCTCTTCTTCCCTCCTTTTCTTTGCAGGTTGGGAAACCCATGAAATGTTTGCCAGTGAGCCAGGGGCGCTCAGCATGTGGGATGCACCGTTATCTATGGGACCTGGAAACATCATCCTCTCAGAGGTGTACTACAGGAAACCAACACGAGACTCCACGAGATGACAGGGACTCTCAAGGCAATAAGCCCCGGCCATGTTCTGAGGGACATTTTGAATGCTTTCAAATTCATTTGTGGAACTCTCAGCACTTTTGTTTTTTCCATTATTTGGAATCAAACTTACGACCTTGCGCTTGCCAGGCAGGCGCTATCCGGCTGAGCCATATCCCTGGCTAATTCAGGGGACTTTAGAGAGGCAGGCACCACTGCTATCCTGTTTCCAAATGCTGACGCCGTGCTGTGGAGACACTGACGCTGGCCCAGCGACCAAATGGCATGACTGGAGGGGACCAGGCCACCCTGGCTGGCAAGTCTGCTGTGCTTATCCTGACCCCAGCTCAATGCTGCCACATGTGATCAAAAGATACACTGAACGTTTCAGTTTTCCAAAACAAATTACAGTAAAAGACACTGCCATGAAGCCCCTCAAATCCTTCCCTGACTTCATGTACTCTTACCTCCTCATTTTTGGCACTTTCTCATCCCATCTTCTTTTCAGTGTCATGTACCATGCTTTTGTTTTTGTTTTTGTTTAGCACAGATTTCACTATGTAGTTTAGACCAGTCTTGAGCTCACTGTGTAGCCCAGACTGGCCTTGAATTCACAGGGATCCTCCTGCCTCAGCCTCCCAAGTGCTGGGATTACAGGCGTGTGCCACCGCCCCAGGTTCTTTTACTCTTTTGGTAGTCTCCTTTCCTGAGTGTCTTTAGTTGTACCATCCTGGCTGCCTTGTTGCCCTGAATTGATTCAAAACTTGACTTTCATGGTCATTCTGGCTCTGGAGAAGAGCTAGAAGCCGCAGTGTCAGATCCAGTGGACTTGCTGGGAGGTATGGTCAGGCTGGATGCTGAGCCATACTCTTTGTGTGATTTCTCAAGACAACCCACAGGAAGGACTTGTTATGGTGCAAAGGAAAATGGGGACATGTAGGGCTCAGTGACCTCCCCAGGTTTTACACGAAAAATCGCAGGAGCATAAGACTCGGGTCCACCCAGGCCAGGTGACAGGGCTGCTCTGGTCCCTCCCACGCTGGGCCTACCACACACCAGAACACGGCCTCAGCTCTGCCCATCCACCCTTTCCAGGGTTCCCTGATGGCTGGGCCATGTCACCACCCCGGGCCCCACAAATGAGCCTGGGGAAAGGCTGTGCACACTAGGCTGGAAACAGCATGTCACTGCTGTCACTGGGCATGTCCCGGGGAGCTGCAGTCTGTGACTAAAACAGCCAGAGCCAGCCTCGCTCCAGGGGTTAAATGATGCCAACTCCCTCGATCTCCTTTTCTGGTTCATGACTTATTTCCCTTCCAAATGCCCTGGCTGTGTGGTCCTCCTCTTCAGCAGCATTTGAGGATGGTCATGAAATTTCATGAGGAGGAAGGCTGTCGAGTGTGGTGTAGCCAGTCCAGTGACCCTAAGATAGATTTGCAGAGGAAGGGGCCTCTGTGGCCTGGGACAGGGAAAGCAGAAAAGCCTGCAAAGAAAAGTCCAGTGCCCATCAGCTAACAGCACGCTATGACAGCCCCAGGGAGAAAATTAAGTTTCGGATGGTTTCACCTCTGCTGACGTTACTTTATTCATGGGCAAAGTATCTGCCTTGCACTTACCCTTTCTGAGACAGAGACAGGAATCTTACTAGCTCTGAAGCTTCCTTGGCTGAAATAGTGCATCTGGGGAGCAGATGATGGCAGGGAAACATGTCACACCCTGGCACCTTTCATCCATGCCAATGTCAGCACCACTGAGTCCCAAATCCTTGAGTAAACACAGGTGACCCTTTTGAGGCTCCCACAGAGCAGGCTCCAGTACTGCACCCGCTCTGCTCCTGTGCTTCCTGCCTGTCCCAGAGCAGTGCTGATCTCTGACAAGCTAGGGCTGGACCCATGTGATAGAAGAGAAGCAGGTGGCTAGAGCGGACAGTAGTCAAGGAAAACACCCATGGAATGCAGGACTGGAATCCAAGGCGGGGTGCTGGAATGCAGCAGCCACTCTGCAGGGGGAGAGTCACCTCAGGGGGGTTAAAATCACTGCTCAGGGAGAGGTAAACACAGGCCTGCCGGAAATCCCAGGCCTGTGGCAGTCGTGAAAGACTAAGCTGAAAGACTAAGAACCCAGGACAGAGGGGATGGTGTACCCACAGTGACGGGCACATGCAGAAGTCCCACAGCACTGCACTGCACCCGCAGTGAAGGCACATCGCCTGTTGTCCTTATTGAGCTGATTCCTAGTCAGGGCCAATCCCTGGAGCTTCTGTCCGAGTCGGGGGTATTCAGGTAGCAAACACCCAAGAAGAGATTCACCACTTTTGACAATTTCCAAGTCCACGGGGTGGTGGCACTAAGCACATTCATGTCACCATGCAACCATCAGCACATCAGTACCCAAAACATCCCAGCATCGCTACCAGCAACACCACCCATTAGATGGTGACTCCTGGTTCCCCTCCCGGCCACCTCAACTGTCCCAGTGAGGACGGCACTCTCACAAGCTGCACCTCACTATGCATAGCCCCTCTGTCCCTTCATTTAAAACAAAATTTTCTAGTTCTCCTGTGTTGCAGCATGTATTAGAATTTTGCTTCCTTCTAAAGCTTTGTGATAGACCATGGCATTCTCTATTCACCTGCTGGTGGATGACCCAGTGGTGTCACCTTAGGGCTACTGTGGCTAGTGCTACCATGAACTTCAGGGTAGCCACAGAGGCATCTGTAGAGAGGAAAATCACCCTGGTATCAGTCATGGTGTAGCCGAGACGGAATCACACCAGTGACTCACGGAGCAAACCTTCACTTAGGGAATTGGAAAGTCAAACAAGAATGAGCAATGTGGGGGCAGGAAGGAGAGAAAGCGGCTCCACCCTAGCTGCAGGGGGTGGTTGGGTCACCGGACACACAGCCTAGGGAGGAGACCCCACCACCGACAAGGTCCTGAGATGACACAGCCTGCACTGGTGACCTTGGTGCTGAGGAGAGGACCGTGAGCTGGGACCTGTGCTCTGAAAGGCCCTGCTCACTGGTGCTGGCATCTCTTAGGAGGTGAGTGTGACCACGTCTCTGACTTTGGGAAGATTCCTAACAGGATTTTGGAGTCTCATGGGAATGAAGAGGTAGATGAAGCAAGGACAGGGTGACTCCAGAAAGATGGGAAGCAGACAGGAAGGGTCATGGTTTTCTCATCTCTGCCAGCTGGCCTCCCCCAGTGCACCCACTGCCACAGCCTGCACAGGTACTGAGGAGGGATGTGGGGAGCAGGGTCCCAGCCCCAGGGCCACATGGGAGAGCACAGAAGGATGAGTTCGAAGCTGAAAGACAGAATGAGTACTAGCACAGTCTGATAGCAATGTGGAAACAGAGCAGTGTGGAGTCGAGAGCCGTGAACATGGCGGCGTGGGGCGAGCTCCCCGGGACAGACAGACCTAGGGTGATGGCTCGTGTGACACCCCACACTTAGAAGAGTCACTAACAGCCCATTGCCCTATGCCTTCCTCCCAAGCCATGACTGAGTCACCCGTGGGATTCAGATTGTCCATCTGGTCTGTGGAACTGATAAAAGTCCCACCTGTAACTAGACCTGCACACTCCTGTGGTGGGGGCCACTGAACTGAGTCCCCTATTCTTGACTGCCCAGGTCCAGCTGTGAGCCCACAACACAAGCCAGGAGCCTCCCAGTAAATTCCTCCCATCCTTAAACTACCAGAGCCCTTTCTGTTGCTTCATATTTCTCTAAGCTCCAGAGCTGGCATTCCAGGGACATCTGAGATGCTGTGAGAGCATTGCCACGAGCACCTGCAAGGGTCGTCAAGGAGCAAGGAGGAGGCAGCAGATGGCATGAGTGCCACACACGGCACCCAGACCACAGGCCAGGACCAAACCTGCAGGCAGAGCCACAGCCCACAGCCGGTGGGGTGCAGGGAGGCACGGGTGCGGACACAGGCAAGTGCAGGCACACAGGGACCTACAGAAGTGGGCAGGGAGGCCGCACAGGAATGGGCTGCAGCGGGGGGGGGGGACACCTGGCTCTCCGGCCCCTCCAGGGAGGAGCTCACTCAGCGCTCACAGTGACCAGTGAAGCAGGTCCCTGCCATCAGGCGCGACCTTGAGGTGACTTTGTGATGCATTCTACATCACGCCCACGGAGAGACCTGGCCAGTCCGCATTGCTTGAGGGCCGAGGGTTCACCACAGGGGCCTTCTCACCTACAACCGCATCGCTGAGGCAAAGTGTGGGCAGCCAGGGGCCACGATGTGCACCACAGCTCTCCCCTCCCAGTGCCTGGAGACCACAGCCCACACACTGTGCTGCGGAGTGGCAGGGTCACGTGTCTGTGGGGTGACGGCGCAGTCTGTGAGTGACCCAAGAGGCCCCGCCATCCTGTTGTCTGCCTGGAGAACGCGGCCTTCCAGGGGGAAGAAGGGCTTCACTGCATCGCTCACTGCCTTGTTTCTCTACTCTGACCTTGTTGTTATTTATTTGTTATTAGTCCGTCTTTACGTTACATGTGTGAAGCTGGCACATGAACAGAGCACCTCTTAGCTCCTTCCCCACTTTCCCCCCTGCATCTCTTGAACCCCTTCCCCTATCACCCTGTTTCCTGTTATTTTCCTTGCATTACGCTCTTGATTTAAATTTTCGGTTTCCTATGTAAGAGAAGCCACGTGATATTGAAGCTGCGGCTCTGATTTATTTCACTTAACTTCATGGACTCAGGGTGCAGCCACTTCCCTACAGAGGACTCAGGTTTGCCTTTCTTCATGGCAGAGTGTTGCTCCATCTGTGTAAATGCAGATATTCTTTGTTTAATGGTATGTTTGTCTTGGTCTTGTAGCCTAGGGACACTATTTAGGATTTAGAACTTGGACTTGCAACTTGTCTTTTTTGTACAGTCCTGAGCATCTTGTTTATAGAACCTCGTGTCATATTTTTGCAGTACTTTGTTTATACTACTGTAATTTTTGCCAATTACTGTATGTACTGTAGTTTTATGTTCTGCTGTACATAGCACTTCTTTGCTCAGAATATTGTATGTACAATTTCTCATTTAGTGACCCAGCCACAGCAAGAGAACTCAGTTATTAAACAAGGAATGTCTGTACCACATTTTCTTTATCATTTCTTTCTTTCTTTCTTTCTTTTTTTTTTCTTTTTTTTTTTTTTTTTTTGGCCAGAGTCTCACCATGAGTTCAGACCAGCCTTAAACTCACTAAGAAGCCCAGGCTGGCCTAAAACTCACAGTGATCTTCCTGCCTCACCCTTCCAAGTGCTGGGGTCACAGATGTGTGCCATCACACCCAGCTTCATTCATTCGTCTCTTGACAGACATTTAGGCAGATACCTCCAAGATTTAGGTATTATGAATTTTCTGCTATAAATGGATGTGCATGTATCACTGTACTATGATGCCATTAATTCTTTCAGGAAGATACACAGGAGGAGAACATCTGGGTAAAATGTAATTTCTAGTTTTAGTTTTTTGAGGAATCTCCACAATGATTTCCATGGGGATTATAGTGCTAGTTTACATTCCCACCAGAAATGTAGAGGGCTCCTTTTCTCCCCACAACCTCGACAGTGCTTGCTATTATTTGACTCCTTGATGGTGATCATTCTCTGTGGAGTAAGATGGATTCTCGGTGTTGTTTTCTCGGTGTTAATTTGCATTTCTCTAATGGCCAGAGATGCTGAACTTTTTTATGTATTTATTGACCATTTGTACTTCTTCAGTTGCCTAGTTTTTGATTGGGTCTTTTATTTTGATGAATCTTAATTTTTCTGAGTTTTTTACATATTCTAGATATCAGTCTGCTCTCTGAAAAAATAGGCAAAACTTTTTCTCGTTCTGTAGGCTATCTTTTCAAACTCAGAGGTTGCTTCCTTTTCTGTGCAGAAATGGTTTAAAATCCCATGTGTTGACTCATGGTATTACTTCTAGTGCCACTGGAATTCCATTCAGAAAGTCCTTGCCTATGCCTACGTCTTGAAGAGTTTTACCTATTTAATCTTCTAGCAAATTGTTTCTGTGTTACCATTTAGATTTTAATCCATTTTCATTTTAGCTCAGTACGTGGTGAGAGATATGGGCCTGGATTCAATCTCCAGCATGTACTACGCCAGTCCTCCTGGCACTGCTTGTTAAAGAAGCTGTCTTTGCTCCCGTGCGTGCTTTCGGCCCCTTTGTCAGAGGTCAGATTAGAGCTCAGTCTGCATCCTCAGTTACATCCCACTGGTCCACATGTCTATTCCTGTGCTGATGTCATGCTGCTTTTATCACTGTAGCTTTCTAATGTAACTTCAAATTTGGGGTTGTGATGCCTCTTATTTTGCGCTTCTTGTCAGGATTGCTTTTTCGATTCTGGGTCTCTTCTGGTTCCATATGAATTTGTGGATTGTTTCCTCAGTTCTGTGAGGAATAACCATATTCAAAAATGTAGCAGGACATAAAATCAACTCACAAAAATCAGTAACCTTCCTGCCTACCAATAAAGAACTCACTGAGAAGGAAATTAGGAAAACAATGCATTCACCAAAGCACCAAGAAAAATAAAATATTTACAAATTAAATAACCAGGGAAGTAAAAGATCTCCACAACAAAAACCACAGTACCCAGAAACAGAAGATCAAAGACCTCAGAAAGTGGAAAAATACCCCAGTTCATGGATAGCAGAACCAATATCGTTCAAAGCCGATGCTCGGATTTACTGCAATTCCTCACTCCCGGGTCCCAGGTTCTGGGTCATTGCATTTCCCCTGCTCTGGCCAGCTCAGAAGTGCTCAGGGAGCTGAGCAGGGCAGACCTTACAGACGTGCAGTCACTGTGCAGGTCCCACTGAGACCCATCGCACTGGGCCAGCATCTGCAGGTGGGTGGAACCTCACAAGTACGGGAGACGGGAGGAGGGACCTGGGCACATTTCAGCCTAGCTCCAGCCTCTGGGAAACTCGAGATCTGCCCTCAGTGCTTCATAGCCCGATTACAAACACATCCCGCCACCCTCCATAGCTGCAGGGACTGGGCACCGAGACCGTGAGAAGTCACAGTGCATGGGTTCACACCAGCTGCATGGCCAGCATGAGTGAGTGGCCTCTCTGGACTCCAGGTCCCTACCAGGCCCTGGTCTCTAAATGAGAATCAGTCCTCAGCCAAGCACTGGGGGTGGGGAGATAAGCCAGAGTCTGCCAGAAACAATAGGCTCAAAGGGAGGACTCACAGACGGGACCAAAGCACGGGGAAAGAAGTCTTAGACTCCTCTTCATGCTTCCAAGAAAGACCACAGGGCAATGACCCATCCAGGGGCCAGGCTGGGCAGAGATGCAGGTGTCTATGGGCAAGAGGAAGGGACAGTCTCTGGCCAGCAACCACCCCAAGGTCTATCCACAGGTGGGATGCGAGTGCGAGGAGGACACTGCCCCCCAGTGCTGCAAGGCGTGTGAGGAGCAGATAAATACAGGAGACAGAACCATGAGGGTTATGTGGAAGGGCACAGAGGGGGTCACCTCATGCAAAACTGCGATGCTGGGTCACCTGGCACTCAGCAGGCGGGACCTCTAAGTGGACACCAGCCCAGTAGAGGGAGGAGGCTGGGGACTGAGGGCCCTGTGGGGAGGTGCAGATGCTGATCTCCCAGTCCCTCCCTCCTTCCTCTCTTTCCTCAGTTCCCTCAGTCCTGTCCGTATTGAGGAGAAGTCTTGAGAAGCCACAGAAGGCCCTGCTGAATCTGAGGGAAGAGCAGCAGGAAGAGTCAGGTTACACAGGGAGGAAGAGGATCACAGGGCCCCTCCACCCCTCTCCCAGGTGCAGAAGGATAGAGGCCTAAGAGGAAGCTACACAGGCTGAAGGCTGACCCTGGAGGGGGCCCTGTGGAGCCTGTGCTACGTGGAGCCCTGGGGGCTGACGGGAGCTAGAAAGTTCAAACCCTGAAGGGCAGAGTCCGGCTGAACTGCCAGTATAGGTACGGTCTGTCTGTGGGCACAGGGGGTCTTCCACGGGGTACCAGGGGAAGGCAGCTAGAGGGAGGTAGGGAATCCTCTGTGAGACCAGGTGGTAGCACCGGCCATGAACTCAGAAGCCGGGAGAGTTTCAGCACCTGAAAGAAACAGCTGGATCCTCCGCAGCACACAGGCCCATTCCTGTGGGCTGGGATTCGGTCAGGCAGGTTCAAAGCTCAGTTCTTTCCACTGAAGTCCTGCCTTCTGAGTCCAGTGCATTTGAAACTGCACTGTTAATCAAAATTTCACAGCATCTCTAACCATGTATGACTGGACACTAAAATAAAAGACTGGAAAGGAACAGAAAGGAATGAAGGGCCACAGCTGCCTTGGTTCTAGTGCCAGCTCAGGAGTCCACACCACGCAAGGAGGACAGCGGCTGCCCCAGGGCACCAGTGGAGCCACCAGCTTGGATTGATGGTCATTAAACACCAGAGAGTTTTTCAAGAAGCCAGCCCTGCAGACCTTTGCTTCTGGGAAATTCAGGGGAAACCCTGACCATGTCAAAGCCAGCTTTCCATCTGAGAGGCAGAGGCCGAAGCCACTCCCAAGCCAGCAGAACAAGTGTCCCGGCCTGCAAGCAGCCCTGGGTGCAGCGCCAGCATCAACATCCAAGTACGCATGTGTACACATACATGTGTACACTATATATGTGTGCAGTGTCTATACACACACACATACTTTCACACACCACACATATACATACACACCACACTCATATCCTCACACACAACACACATATACCCATAACATACACTCCACGTGCTCTCATACACATACTCACACATGGACACACTACACACACCACACACTTTCTCTCTCTCTCTCTCTCTCTCTCTCTCTCTCTCTCTCTCTCTCTCTCTCTCTCTGTCACACACACACACACACACACAGAACAAGTCCCTCATTTGTGTGAAAGGTCTGACCAGCACCTTTGCCCTGCTGGCCCATCCACCCCAGCAATCATCCCTGAACTGGAAGACCTTCAGTTTAGCTGTGCGTGTGTTACAGGCCACATATTTTATGTCACAGATTCTACCAAGCAGAGCTGCCCTCCACCCACAGTCGGAGGCCTCGGGCCCTCGAACCTTGGTGATCTGTTCTCTGCTGTCCCCTGAAGGGAGTGAAGGGAAAACCCTTAACAGGGAGATAAAGACAGGCCCTGCCCCAAGCAGAAGGCTGTGGATACATCATTGGCCTTGGGCTCCAGCCTCCCCCAGCCACCAGCCCAGAAGACAACCATGGAGGGCCAGGCCTAAACCTGGAGCTTTGGGAGCCATGGCAGGTGTGTTTACACCAGCAAATCACTGGCAGATGAACTTTGTGTACCTGCACTTCTGAACCTCCTCTTGGCCCAGATACAAAACCTCACTAGGAATCTGCAGAGCAGTCAGGGCTCCTAGGGCTTGTTGCTTGAGAGCAAAAACAGAGGCTGATTTCACGCCTGATCAACCAGCCGAACCTGTTGCTTGCCCTCCTGTGAGACCGCTCTGTGTGCCAGGTTCCACACAGGTGCCCTTGCTGCCCTCTCCTTCTTTTCCTCTGGGTCCTTTACAGCCAGGCATCCCGAGAAAGCCACGTAAAGGCCACCTTATCCAGGGCTTGAAATTCAACTTCCCATTCTGTCTACGTGGGCCAGGACCACTGCCCTCTCTCCTTTCTGTCCAGCTGCTGCCTGGAGCTCCTGGTTGCAAAGCAGATTCTGCTGTACCCAGCTTAGAGAAAACCTTCTCTCAGGGGTGTTAGGCATCTTCCCAGGTCAGGGCAAACCCAGGCACGGAGGTCCGCCTTGAGGACAGCCAGGCTCAGCCCCACGCAAGCTCTGCAGTGAGGACCCCCAGGGTCTCCCTGAGAGCTCTGCAGCCTCCTCCCTCAGCTGCATGCAGCAGGAAGCTGAGTCTCCCATGCTATCAGCTTAGTTTGAGAAAGGTGGATGGACTCTAGCTCCTGCGTTAGGGAGCCAGGACCCAGGGGGAATGTCCCTGAGTGGGGACAGGCCAGGTAAGAGATAGCAGCTGAAGCATGGTGTGGCCTTCACAGCACCAGCCTCATCTCTCTTGGAAACACTTGGTTCACAGCAAGAGCAGATTTACAGGATGATACCAAAGGGATCTGCTGGATTGGAGTGAACAGAGGACCACAGAACAAGCTCTGACTTCACATAAGTGCATCTCCCCCTGCTGCATGCAACTGAGATTCCAGATGAAAGCATCTCCTGCAGCCTGATTGATTTCTCATCTGGCTACCTTGAGAGCTTTGTGATACCACATCAAATAGAAGCCTCCTTCCTCTGTCAAGGTGTCTATCCTGCACGAATGTCTGCTTCTATTTTCATGCCCCTCTTCTGCCCCTGAGAAAAGTAATGTTTTTCAAAATTGTGCTCAGAAATCAGGCCAGTCCATAAATCAGAGGAAGAGCCCTGGGAAATAGTTATGCCCGTCAGATGTCTGGGTTAAACTGGAAGTGAATGAAAAATGTAACTGAAGTACTTTGTAGGATCTTAGTAATGCTTGTGAATTAAAATGTGCCCACCTCCGCTAATGGCATATCATCAGCTAAACAGACAGACACTACCGGTAATCTCACTATAGCCAGGAATGAGAAAGGCACATCAGTAACTCCACACTGCTTAACATTGTTCTGGAAACTGAGTGCTAATGAAATTAGGTAAAATTACAGATGATCGGACAGAGAGGGGGAAAACTAGGAAGAATCAGCATTTGCTTACGGTATGATTATATCCCCCCAAAACTAAGACATGAATCATTTTGCAAAGATTAATAAATCAATGGCTTGACATGCCAAGAAAACTGATTAAGAGGTACAATGGGAGGAACCTTCATTTATAATAGAAACAAAAAACGTAATAGGACAAAAATATAAAGAGAATAAGTTAAAAGCATATATATAAATTTTATGAGGACAGAAAGCAAGGCATAAAAAGCATACATTATTCTTTGTGAAAAATCCTTCATGAACAAGTGAAAACCCATACTACATATCCTCTTGGTTACAAAGATGTTGTTTTCTTAAGTTAATCCACATTATTTAAAGTGAGTGAAAATACTGCCAGGAAGTTTTTTAAACTAAAATTCAGAAGTAAAAACATCTTGATAAATTCCTAAAATCGTAAATAACAGGGGATCTTATCTCTGCTCAGATAGAAAGATAACAATAGCAAAGGTTAATAAAAATTAAAATAAAAACATTATAACATGACAAACACTTGGTTTTTAGGTAACAAAATAGAGAAATATAGTAAATCTTCTGCTTACAAAAGGGATGTGCACAAAATTAGAAAGAATGAGGAAGTGTGATCAAAACGTGTTATGTGCATCCTGAGAAATGAATAGGCATATATATATATATATATATATATATATACACACACACACACAAATGTGACGGGAACGATAAAGACAGTGTAGCAGTGTGCTGTTCTGTAGTTTCAGCCCACATGTAGGTAATCTAATGCTAACATTTCCTATCTTATGAACCAGAGTATCTCATGGAAATATGAGCCACCACTATTGTCTCAAGAAATGGAATTGCTGAATGGGCCAGTGGTAAGGAAAGCCTGCCAGGTCCTTGGAAATGACCACCCCGGAGCCACACTGTGACCATCTCCAGGAACCTGCTCTCTACCCTCAGAGAGCCTGGATGTCTGTGCCACATCCAGTGAAGTTACAGAGACTGATGAGAATCTGCCTGGGCCAGTGAAATTATTGTGTCCTGAGTTCTAAGTCTGGGGTTTACCCTAAAGTAGTCTCTGTGGCATGTGACCCTTCACATTTGTAAACACATGTACAAAACAGCTTTAACAAATCATGAAAAAAATAAGTCCAAAATATGCTTTAAATAACCATCTATAATTAAGTAGCATTTATCACATGAAATTGAGAAATCATAAATGTTTTTAAAAACCTACTGAATATAGTACATCAATTAAAGTGAAATATGACTCCATCCCAAGTACCAAAAACAAGTAAAATATGATAAAATATAGTTAAGATTAATCTTCTTTAAGCATTCCAAAGCAGGCAGACACTAGCATCATTCCTGATTTTGAAAGAACTAGTAAACTGCAATGAAAACACTACCTAAACATTGCAAAGATAAACATCCAGCCTTTTAAATGACAGTGAAACACTGGAAGCATGGAATTAAAAAGCAGACAAGACAGAGAGGCCATTCGGCATGCTTACGTGACCAATCTGTAAACTTAATCCACAAATTATATGCTATCAGGGTACGACATTACAGTATTTATAAAGTATAGGAGTAGGTGATTTTAATTTCTGAGAAAATCAATAAAACTATTTGAATCATTTTATTCAGTAAATCAGGTAAGTACGAAAAATAGCTTTCCTTTGTAACAGTGAAATGCAGTATCATATATATGTATACATGGGGGAATCACAGCAGCTGTGCACTGTATAAAATGGTACAGATGTTCCTTAATTATCTCTACAAGTCCTAAATGAAGAGTCCTACAAAACATTTCAGTATAAAATAAATCAATTCCCCACTTAAAAGTAAATATAGTACAAAATTAGGAGAAGCTATTTCCTTTTATTGCAGAGTAAACATTTTTAAACAAAAGCAAAAATATCTAAGGGACAAGTAATATACTTTACTGTATAAAATTGTTAAACTTTAACATGCAAAATATACCATGTCATTGATATTTTCAGCATAAATCATTCTTATAAATCATGAGACCGAGCAACAGAAAAATGACCAAAGGAAAAGAAAAAAATATGTGCTCAAAAATATATTTAAAAATTCAACCTTGATGAAACATCAAGAATAGAAAAGTAATACACAAATACCATTTTCTTCTCATAGGTTGCCAAAATATTTGTAAAAACTAAAGTGTGAAATAGAGATACCGCCAGTGAATATGAAATTTTGCATGCCTTTATTGAACAAAATTCAGTTACTAGATTTGAAGTGAAATAAAATCCATACCGACTCATTTCAGGGCTAACTCCATTTTCTCAGGACATTTTTTTAGAAACACAGTCAACAATGAAGTACTAACTTTGCACAGGCAGAGAAGAAGGGGCGCCAGGAGGCCAGGGCTGCTGGTCTCGGGAGCCAGAGAGCAGGTACCCAGAGCCAGCACTGAGAGTTGGGTGGTCTGCTTAGGCCTCTGCACCAGGTGGCCAGATGTGGCTGGTGATTCGAACCAGGGTCAAAGCTGCCGATTCCCAGTACCCCTGGCTCTGTCTCCCACCGGGCGCCCTCCGGTGTCCACAGACACAGCAGGCAGTTGATGTACCCGAAGTATACAAACCACTCAGCCCCAGCGTCTGTCTGTGCAGAGCTGAAGGTCAGATGTGATCAAATCTGACCTCAGAACCGTGGCTTTTTCACATCTGGAAATTACCTGCCACAGGAAACAAAGCGAGGCTTTGTAGCTCTGTGCTGGCCTGCATGCTCTGGGTGACTGAGATCCTGGGTGTGACATCAGCACCATGTCAAAAAGATGTGGTGCCCTGGGTGCAATGCCAACCTGACCAGCTCTGAGACCAGCCTGGGGACCCAAGGGGCTCACTGTGTCTGGAGGTCCAAAGGCCCGGCCTCGGGGTCTAGGTCTGGTTTTGCACCCCTTCGTCTCTACCTCTGTTCCCTGCTCTGCTTCCAACCCCCAGGAAGTGAGATACTGGCTCCACCACACCCTTCCACCATAATGTTGATGCCTCGGAGCTGCTGACCAGGGACTGAATCCCTAGAAACCCTTAGTAAATCAACCCTCTCCTCAGGTGTAGGTGTACTGTATTATGTCTCAGTGACAGGGAAGCTGGGTGTTACAAAAGGAGAAGGGAAAAGGACTTAAAGCTCAGTTACCAGTGAGGCACAGAATACAGACACCAGTAACCCTGAGGATGGGTAGGGAGAAACCACAACAGTCCTGCTGATTGGTGCAGTGAGTGCAGCTTTCAGTGCTGTTGCTATAACTTAGAGCTTGAATGTCCCCCAAAGGCCATGGTCACAGAATGACTATTTTAGTTACTTTTCTCTCATTGTTGAGACAAAATACCCAACACTCAAAGTTAGGGAAGGAATGGTTTATTTAGCTCACAGTTTGTAGAGGTTTCAGTCCATAGTCAGCTGGCCCCGTAGTAGGGTGTCATGGCAGAGGGCAACAGTTCATGGTGCTAGGAGAGAGAAAAGCCAGTAAGAGCAAAGAGGGGAGGAGCAAGTCTCTTCTCCCTCCTGTTGTGTACAGGCTCCTCACCCAAGGCAGATCCCACATCCTAAAGTATAGAACTGCAGAGTAGGTTAAGCTTCTAAACTTCTCAAGTTGACACTATGTACCAACCATTACTGAAGTGCTGCTGGGAGAGGGCAGAGCCCTTATGAAGCAGGATTTCCAGAGAGCCTCAGTGCAGGGGGCATCTCCTCCCCTGGCCCCCTGCCCAGCTGCTGGTGGTTCTGCTCCACTGTGTACTCCTTTCCTGACACCTGACACAGGTCCACAAGCAATAGCCCCAACTGCGTGGGGGCTGTACCCATCAAAACTGTGAAAGATTCTGGAGAAGAAAAAGCAGGAAAGACATAGATCCCCTTGACCCAGGAAGAAACTAAAGTGAGAATTGAAGCCCACAGAAAGAATTTTTAAAAAAGGAAAACCTGAACAGAGGAAGGTGGTAGCTGGCGTTGCCTTCACCAGAGCCGGTCCCACTGAGCCAGAAGCACTGTTGGAACCCAGAGATGCACGGGCACAGTGAAGCTGGTGGCTGGCAAGCCTGAAGGCCTTGGTGGGGAGATGTGATAGCAAAGGGGAGCAGCCAGCCCGAGAACTGCACTGGCTGGGGTGCCCAGCTCACACGGTTGCAACTCAACAGGCTGACTGGGTTCCCGTCACTTCGACTCGCTGGAGCCATGGTTGTGCTGAAGTGCAGGTACACTGAAGTCGGAGATCAGTGAGACCAGTGGAGAGCAGAGCCAGGAAAGGACCTGCATTGACATGCGTGAGTGCTAGGAACAAAACCCTTCCACAGGAAAGGGGATGACATTTTGGAACCAGGCAGGACTGGCAGAAACAAAGTACTGCAGAGACTTCAGTTCCCTTCCCAGACAAGATTGGTGGAGTGTATTGGCATGGGTCATGCCCCTGACTGAGACCCAATAAGTTGTCCCAAACCAGTTCCCTATGGTACACACTAATGCAGTGAAGGCCTCAGCAGGTTGACTAACCCGGAGAGCAGGGGCCAGCATACGCTGCTCCTGTTTGTACCACAATAGCACACTGGAGAGGGCAGGATCACCTAGCCAGCATACTTCAGAAGAACCATAACCAACAAAGAAGGAGACGGGGGCCTCCTTTATATGCCTATATTGCAGAAAAAAAAAAATATGAGAAGAGGAAGCAACAAGAAAAAGTCTCCAGCCCCCAATGCTAGAAACACTGATCCAGGAAAGGCAAATACAAAAGAGATTGAGGACAGCAAACATGCAATATCAGACACAGCATCAGTGGACATAAAGAAATATCTTCGGGACCTCATGGATGAGATCAAAAGTGAAATATTTAACCAAGTAAAGCAAGATATAAATAGATTAATAAAAGAAATGCTAAGCACCTCTCAAGAAGACACAGATGGAAGAATGGAGGAGCACAAAAAAAGGAGAGAATCATTTGACGAAGAATATAAAGAAAACATAGAATACATGAAGGAAATAAAAATTCCATTGAAACCTGCTTGAAAGAAACTAAGGATAGATTATCCAAACTGGAGGACCGGTTTGCAATGTGGGATTAGGAAAGGAAAAACTTCTTAAAAATAACAAGGAATCAAGCAGTAACAATACAAAGGCTAGAAGATGGCAAGAGGATCTATAACTTGAGAATAAAGAATGTAAATGAAGAAGCAGGGGTACAAACAAAGGAGCTACAAAGGTTATTCACAGAAATAATTAAGGAAAACTTCCCAAACATAGGAAAAGGAAATGATTATGAGGCATACAGAACTCCAGCCACCTACAACCAAAACAGAGCCATACCCGAGCATATAATAATCAAAATCCCATAAATTCAATATAAGAACAGAATATTAAAAGTGTTAGATACAAGAAACAGATCACCTATAAAGGAAGGCCCATCAGAATAACAGTAGACTTCTCAACCCAAACCATCAAATCAAGAAGAGCCTGGAGCAGAATATTCTAAGCTCTGAATGAAAATAACCTCTAGCCCAAAATGATATACCCTGATAAACTGTCTCTAAAAATTAATGGAGAAACAAGATGCTTTCAAGAGAAAGAGGAACTGGGGAAATTCACAACCACCAATCCAACTCTACAGAGAATACTGCAGGGCATTCTAGTGAAAGAGAAAAGTACCAGGATTCCAGGAACAGTGGCAGAGAGGCCTCAATGAATGGAGTAGAAAGCAGAATGAAGAAGACAAGCAGACAACTAATGGCAGAAAAAGAGCATGACAGAAATGAGGCCGAGAAGGTTGATTATAATCTCTAATATAGATGGCCTTGATACACCTAATTAAAAAAAGGGAATCTCAGATAGAGTACATCAAGAGGCAGGGTCCACTGAGATGCTCTTTATAGGAAATATAATTAACCCAAAAAAGGGTATATGGACTGAAAATCAAATATGAGAAAACAATGCTCTATGTGACAGAGAACCAGAGAGTAATAGGAGCAACTAGACCAGTATTTGTGGATAGGTTGGAAAGACAGGCTTTAATGGATAAGGGAATACAATTAGAGATCAAGTCCAGGAGAGAGAAGGTTTGGAACCACTTAGGTATAAATAGCAGGTTGCCCCTCAATTTAAAACTGGGGGTGTTGGTGAGACCCAAAAATGCACAGTGCACCCTGGGGAAGTGAAAAGGGAGGATAGTCTTTAAAAAGATGGCAGAAGATATTGTTAATAGTATATCAAGAATTTTTTTTTGGCTTTCCCATATTTATTTATTTATTTTTATTTAAAGAGAGAAGAAAAAAAAAGAAAGGACATAAAAAAGCAATGCAGTAAAAGGGTACAAATAATACCGTATTTCTAGAAAAAAATATATACAGTATGAAATCACCAGTTAACAGGCTACACATTATCTTCCCAGAAACAGTTGTCCATATCAGTAAATTAAAGCATATAAAGTGAACATTCATACAGTGGAATTGGAAACAGTTCCATCCAATGATCCAACAGAAGCTCAGTTATATGGTTTTCCATCCTACACTCTTGAACATAACTGGGGTTATATCCCTTAGTCCACCTTACTTTCCTCTCTTTTTTATAGTAACAACTAGACTTTTAGGGTTTTATTACTCTCATGGTTCTTATTACTTTTTTGAAGAGAATAAAAACAAATGTGACTAAGCAAAACAGAGTCAGTTAGAACAGAAGGATGGGCATAGCACGTGATGCAAAAATAGAATAGCAGGTGATCAAAAGTGGTTACCATTGTGCCTCTTGCTATTTTCAAATTGAGTTGTCTATATTATCAGGTATAATAGAATTGATCAAAACAATATGGAACAAAACCAATAAAATCTACACTGAGGACCTTACAGGACTTCAAAAAAAAAAAAAAAGGATGATAGTCAATCCGTATTGGGCATCATAGTATATCTTATTGCCTTCAAAGTGATTGCCTATACCTTCAAACTTGATACTATCAAACAAAATAGAATATATAATAATCAGACAGAGCAAGATGGGGAGAGCAATACTGGGGTTCAAGTCAGGTTAATAGGACAACAAAAAAGTTACTAAAATATGTCCCATTATTCTTTAATTTAGTTTTCCCTTAATTAAAAGAAATGAGAGAAAATAGATTAATTAAAAAATAGGGGGAAGATTGAGATAAGAGAGGATATTGTAATAGAACAATGCAGGGCAGAAGCGAGAAATTCAAGCATCATTGTGTTTCACCCCTAGATAATCTAACATAATAGTAGTCAACACAGTGCCTCTTTCCTTAAATTATTTGAGTGTAACTTTGTGTGCTATAATATCAAGCGTATCTAGACAGTGTGAAGCCTTTCAAGAGAATGCAAGAATTACAGGGTATTTAGAACCTGCTAATAGAAAACAAAAAATGGTTTCTATATTATCTCTTTGTCTATAAAGAGTTTTGTTTATACTATAGCATATAGTGAAATATAGTAAGATACCACATGTTAAAACCAGTGGAAACAGATGTACTACAGCTTGATGGGACTTTAAAACAAGACAATATTAAATCAGCACTAGCTTTTATGTTGTGTTGCTTTCTTCAAAATAGCTATTTGTGCTATCATAGACACTAAAATCGAACAACCCAGGTTAAAACCATTGTGGTTAATGAGTGAAAACATTATATGGCTTCAAACCAATATGATTGGGAATCTTGATTACCACATACTTCTATGTATTCTTATCATTTCTTACACTAGCGAAACTATTTGGTATTTATACATGTGAGTTTGATTTATTTCACTTATGAGTATAGTCTCAAGCTGCGTCCATTTATTTATAAATGTCTCAATGCGGTCATTCTTTATAGCTGAGTAGTACTCCATTGTATAAAAATACCACAACTTTTTTATCCATTCTTCAGTCGATGGACACTTAGGTTGTTTCCAAGATCTGGCTATTACAAATTGTGCTGCTATAACCATAGGTACACATATATCACTGTGGTATGATGCTTTCAGTTCTTCTGGGAATATGCCTAGAAGTGGAATAGCTGGGTCATATGGGGCTTCCAGTCCTAGTTTTCTGAGAAATCTCCAGACTGACCCCCCACAATGGTTGCACTAGTCTACACTCCCACCAACAGTGCAGGAGAGTTCCTTTTTCCCCACAGCCTCTCCAGCATTTGTTGTTGGTTTTCTTGATCTTGGCCATTTTTTCAGGAGTGAGATGAAATCTCAGTGTGGTTTTGATTTGCATTTCTTTAATGACCAATGATGATGAACATTTTTTCATATATTTATTTGCCGTTTGTATTTCTTCATCTGAGAATTGTTTATTCATCTCAGATGCCCATTTGTGGATTGGGTCTTTGAATTTTGGGTGTCTGATTTTTTTTAATTCTTTGTATATTTTAGATAGAAATCCTTTGTCTGAGGGGCAGTTCATTAAGATTTTTCCCCAGTTTGTGGGTTTTCTTCTCACCACACTGGAGACTTCTTTTGACGTGCAGAAATTTTTTAATAAGAGGTGATCCCAGTTATTGATTCTGGAAAGTATTTCCTGTACGGTTTGAGTCCTGTTCATGAATTCTTTACCTACTCCTATATCTTCAAGTTTTTTACCCAATTTGTCTTCCAATAGATTTAGGGTTTCTGTTTTAATATTTAGATCTTTGACCCATTTAGATTTTAATTTAGTACATGGTGATAGGCATGGGTCTAGTTTTCATTTTCGACATATGGAGAGCCAGTTTTTCCAGCACCACTTATTAAAGAGACTGTCGTTCTCCCAGTGAACATGTTTGGCCCCTTTATCGAGGACAAGGTAGTTGAGTGTGTTTGCAGTTGTGGGTGTATCTTCTAACCTATTCCACTGATCTTCAGCTCTGTTTTGGTTCCAGTACCATGTTGATTTTACTACGGTTGCTTTGTAGTATAATTTCAAGTCAGGGATTGTGATGCCTCCTGCCTTGCCTTTGCTGCTTAGAACTGTCCTTGCTATTCTAGGTCTCTTGTCACTCCAGATGAATTTTAGGAGTGATTTCTCGAGTTCTATGAGGTATGTTGATGGTATTTTTATCGGGATTGCATTGAATCTGTATAACAGTTTTGGGAGAATGGCCATTTTCACAATATTTATTCTTCCTATCCATGAGCAAGGGATGTTTTTCCATTTTCTGAGATCATCCTCAATTTCATTTTTCAGTGTAATATAATTTTCCCTGTACAGGTTTTTCACTTCTTTCGTGAGAGTAATTCCTAGATATTTCATTTTTTGGGTTGCTAGTATGAAGGGTGTGGTTTCTCTTATTTCTCTTTCTGTGACTTTGTTGTTAGTATATAGGAATGCTATTGATTTTTGAGTATTGATTTTATAGCCAGCTACATTACTAAATTTATTTATTATATCTAGCAGGCTTTCAATGGAGTTTTGGGGATCTTCTATATAAAGTATCATGTCATCTGCAAATAATGATAGCTTAATTTCTTCTTTTCCTATCTTTATGCCTTTTATTTCTCTCTCTTTTCTAATTGCTCTGGCTAGTATTTCCAGTACTATATTAAATAGGAGCGGCGATAAGGGACATCCTTGTCTTGTGCCTGATTTTAAAGCAAAGGCCTTCAATTTTTTGGCCATTTAGAATAATATTGGCTGTTGGTTTGTCATAGATGGCCTTTATTATATTGAGGTTAAGACCATCTATTCCAATTTTCTGCAGGGTTCTTATCATGAATAAATGTTGGACCTTATCAAAAGCTTTTTCTGCATCTATAGAAATGATCATGTGGTTCTTACTTTTGGCTCTATTGATATGGTGTATTATATTTATTGATTTACGTATATTGAACCATCCCTGCATGCCTGGGATGAATCCCACTTGGTCATGGTGTATGATCTTCTTGATGATTTGCTGCATCCTATTTGCCAATATTTTATTGAGGATTTTTGCATCTGTGTTCATTAGGGAGATTGGTCTGTAGTTCTCTTTTTTAGTTGGGTCTTTCTCAGATTTTGGTACTAGAGTAATATTTGCTTCCAGGAATGACTTAGGAAGGATTGCTTCCCTTTCAATTTCATTGAAGAGTTTGAGGAGTGTCGGCATTAGGTCTTCTTTGTATTTCCTGTAGAATTCTGCAGTGAATCCGTTTGGGCCTGGGCTCTTCTTTGTAGGTAAGGATTTAATTACGTTTTTGATTTCATTAATAGAAATTGGGTTATTCAGTAGTTTTACATCTTCATGGCCTAGCTTTGGTACTTCGTATGCTTCTAGGAATCTGTCCATTTCCTCTGTATTATCAAACCTTTGAGAGTAGAGGTTTTCAAAATAGGTGTTGATGATTTTCTGTATTTCTATAGGGTCTGTAGTGATTTCTCCTCTTTCATTCCTTATTGCATGAATTTGAGCTTTTTCTTCCCTTTTTTAAATAAGGTTGACTAGGGGCTTATCAATTTTATTTATTCTTTCAAAGAACCAACTCTTTGACTCATTGATTTTTTGGATTTTTTTTTAGTCTCTATTGCATTGATTTCTGCTCTGATTTTTATAATTTCTTTTCTTCTTTTGGCTTTGGGCTTGACTTGCTCTTCTTTTTCTAGATGTTTGAGGTGTAACATCAGGTTATTTATTTGTATTCGTTCTGTTTTCCTGATGTGTGAACTCAGTGCTATAAATTTTCCTCTGAGGACAGCTTTCATTGCATCCCACAGATTCTGGTAAGTTGTATTTGTGTTTTCATTTTCCTGTAGGTAGTGTTTAATTTCTTCTTTGATTTCCTCTGTGACCCACTGATTACTCAAGAGTGTGTTATTCAGTTTCCATGTCTTTGTGGGAATTTTGTAGTATCTTTTATCATTAATTTCTAATTTCAGAGCGCTATGATCCGATAGCATGCAAGGGATGATTTCAACCCTTTTGCATTTATTTAGATATGTTTTGTGAATTAATATATGGTCTATTTTAGAAAATGACCCACGTACTGCTGAGAAGAATGCATATTCTTTTGTTGTTGGGTGGAATACTCTGTATATGTCTATTAAGTCCATTTGTTCACAAGTGCAATTCACTTCTTTTATTTCTTTGCTGATTTTCTGTTTGGTTGATCTGTCCATTGGTGTCAATGGTGTGTTAAGATCTCCTGTTAGAATTGTGTTACTGCTGATTTGGTTTTTCATTTCTGTTAGTACTTGTTTTATATAACTCGGTGCTCTGGAATTTGGTGCATATATATTTAAGATAGTTATCTCTTCCTCTTGGAGTTTTCCCCTAACCAGTATGTAGCAACCTTCTTTATCCCTTCTGATCATTATTGGCTTGAAGTTCACATTGTCTGCAAACAGAAGAGCCACCCTGCTTTTTTGGGGGTTCCTGTTGCATGAAGTATTGTTTTCCATCCCTTGACTTTCAGTCTGTGGGTATCCTTTTGGGTTAGATGGGTTTCTTGTAGATAGCATATGGTTGGATTTTGTTTCTTGATCCATTCTGCCAGTCTGTTTCTTTTAATTGGTGCATTGAGACCATTTACATTAATGGTTATAACTGTTATATATTGGTTTAGTGTTGACATGTTATCTTTCTGCTGTTGCATCTTTGTCTTTCGGTTCTGTTTAATTGTCTGCTTTGTTTGGTGGTTTTTGGCTAGATGCCTCTAGGCTGTCTTTCAGTATTCTTTGCAGGGTTGGCTTGGTGATCATGTAGTTTTTCAGCTGTTCTTTGTCATGGAAGTATCTTATTTCTCCATCCATTTTGAAGGACAGTTTTGCAGGATACATCAGCCTAGGTTGGAAATCAGTTTCCTTTAGGATCTGAAATACTTCACTCCATGCTCTTCTTGACTTTATTGCTTGTGCTGAGAAGTCTGCTGTGATTCTGATAGGTTTTCTTTTATAGGTGATTTGTCTTTTCTCTCTTACAGCTTTTAATATTCTATTCTTCTGTTTGATTTCTGGGATGGCCATTACTATGTGTCTGGCTGTAGTTTTATTTTGGTTATGGCTATTTGGAGTTCTATATGCTTCACTGATCTTAGTATCGGTTTCCAGTCTCATGTTTGGGAAATTTTCAGCGGTTACTTCTCTAAATATCCTCTTGACATCCTTCATGTTGTTCCCTTTTTTTTCATTTACCCCTATTAACCTTATGTTGTTCCTTTTTGCGTCATCTTGCAGGTGTTGAACTGTTATTTCCTGATTTCTTGTTATTTTTAAAAGATCTTTCCTTTCCTGTTCACTGGCTGCAATCTTGTCTTCAAGGTCTGAAATTCTATCTTCACATTCATTGAGGCAGTTTTTACAACTTTCGATGGAGTTTTTTATTTCCTGTATTTCTCTTTGCATCTGCTTTATATATTCTGTTTGTTTCTTATATTGTTCATCCAGGGATTCTATCTTTTTGTTTATCTCCTCAAGTTTTTTAACTGTGTCTTCTTTAGATATATTCAGCATCTCCTTCATTTCTTTTATCATTTCTTCTTTTACCTGAGAGATTATTTCTAGTTTGATTTCCTTTAAGGCTTCCCAGATTTGCTTCTTTATTTCAGTTACTATTATTTCAGGTATTTCAGGTATGTGGCATATATTTTCTTCTATGCACATGGCTCCTAGGCTTTCCTGGGATGGGCTGGATGTTTGAGATTGCATTTTGGTCTTTCATTTTGTAATTTTCCTATATTTTTGCGCTTCAAGTTTTGTTCCAAGTGAGGTAGAGAAGTCAGCCAGGCTGGGACAGAGGTCCCTGCTCCCTCCTTACTCACTGATTTCGACAGGCAGTAGGATCCTGGGCCCCAGGCAGAGAAAACAGTTCGCTGGCCTTGGGTGGGGTTCCCTGCCTCCACTGGTCTTACTGGACCAACAGGGAGCCGGAGGAACCTGGCCTGCAGGCAAACAGGAGAGTTCCACACCTCCGCTAGACTTACGCGACCCACAGGCCAGTATATCAAGAATTAAAACCCATATTACTTGCTCTGCTTAGATAGATTTTATTCTGTCCCAGCTTGTCTACTTGCAATAGATTTGAGGGCACAGACAGCTATCCCCAAAACATCAGGATATAGCACAGTAACCATCTTTAACTTCCTATTATCTTAATCTGAGCCCTGTATGATTTATACTGTTTTATCATGACTGATCTTAGTTAAATTTGGTTTGTTTGATTGCTGTTTGGTATTGACAGATTTTATTCAAAACTGTTATGATTGATAGTATCAAGCCTGAGAGTATAGGCAACTACACTAAAGACGACAAGACTCACTACAATACCCATTCTGGTTTGATTATTACCTGTTTTGACACTATTTATAAAGTTGCATTTTTATTAATACTGTTATTTACTGATATTTTCAATTATATTATGTCTGATGATGTAGCCAATTCTATTGAAGATCACAAGAGACAACATAGTAACCATGATAGAACTCCTTGTACAGAGATTTTATATGTCTTTTTCATTTCATGTGTTTATAGGAATATGTTTTGTTTGGTCTTGTTTTGTTTTGTTTCTCCCTTTAATATAAAAAAGATAGAAATACATGTTAAGACTCATGCATGCATAGAACCTATAAACAGTTTATGAGAACTGGTATTATGACACATGATGAAATGAACAAATACTTTGAAGAAAAAGAGACACTACAGTACCCAGTGCTGATCCTGGAGTGTCATGATATGAAACCCAGCAATACTATTATTCTTTGTTCAGAGTGATTTTAGCCTGCTTGGGTTTATTCAATCTCAACATTAGTGAAGATATGAATAAATGTGTGTATGTTTAAGTGTATAGGATTGATAACCATATTATTAAGTTTTTGTTAAATAGTTGAATAGTTAAATAGTTTGCAGTCTCGCTGTTTGAATTCCCACTTTATATCTTCCACTTTTGTATATTGAATAACTATTTGTAAGAGGACAATATGTAAACATCAACTAGTGATTTCTTACTGTTTATTTTTTCTTTGAAAGTATGTATTATTTCTACCCATTTTCTGTTTTTTTAGTCTTTCTTTAAATAAAATAAAAAAAGAAAATCAATTTGAACATAAAAAACTGTGAAACAAAATAAAATTTCTTTCTTTATGAGTTTGTTATCTCAGGCCATGTGTAATAGTGACAGAAGGCTGACTAAAGTACCAATATTCATCAGACACTCATCCTATAATTTCTCTATTCTCTTTCCGTGGATACACAACACCATCTACCTGAACCCCTTGCTGCTATTTCTCCTGACAAGCTGGGTTTTCTAGTTTCACTTTAAAAAAAAAAACCAATAAGATACTAGCTTCTTGTGGGAACCCCAACCTTACCTATCTCTCCCTGAGCCACACAGAGAAGCTTTAGATACAAAGTAACATAGTAAATCACCCAGTGGAACTATGACACTTTTTGTTTTGTTTTGCTTTGCCCAAGGTGCTGGAGATGGAACCAAGGACCTCACCCATTCTAGGCTAACATCTACTACCAAGCCATACCCCTGCAAGCCATGACAAATTGTTAACACACCAAGACCCCCAGTTCTATCAAGCACCCACTAGCTGGCTGGGCTGCAGCCTGTGGTCTGACTTGCTCAGCTCATGCCTTTCTCTCCTTGACTCTTGCTCAGCCCAACTGCCCCACCTTTCAGCCCCTCAAGAGCATCAGCTTCTTCTCAGGGTTTGTTACCCTGATCCTAACTCCAGAAATCAGTTCCTTGGGGTCTTTAGCTACCAACTCACTCTGAAGCCTAAACGAGAACCCTTGAGCTCTTAAGTTCTCCTCACTGTGCCAAGATAATCAGTTCTCAGTCCAGACATTGGGGTTGTCTAGGGACATTTAAAAATTTTAATACCTGGGTCTAATCTCCAGAAATTCTGATTTAATTTACCCAGGGGAATAAGCTTGCCATTGAATTTTTTGAAAGCTCTTGGGTGATTAAAAATTGCATGAAATTTTAGAACCACCGCTCTAGATCTAACTTTCATGTCTTATTCCTTACTTGCACTTTGCAGACCATAATGGTGACTGCCAACCATGAAGGCAGAATCTGTATCTGCTTTGTTTATCCCGAAGTATCTGATGGATAGGAAGACAAATCAGTGAGGAAGCCTGGGGCAGGAGAACCTCAAAGTCAAGCCTAGCCTGGGCAACTTAGTGACCTAGCAAAACTTTGTCTACACACACACACACACACACACACACACACACACACACAATGTGAATTAAATATTTAAAATGTTGAAAGAAAAAACCCTCGCCAACCTAGGATCCTGTTAGTACTGAAATAATCCTTCCACAGTGAAAAAGAAATACTTTCTTATTTGAAGAATTTGTTGTAAGAAACATTGGAGGACACTCTTCAGAGACAGGACAGAACACGGATCTGTGTAAAGCAAGGAGGAGCATTAGCATGAATAAATAAAGACGGATAAATCCTTTTACTTTCACTCTTAATTGATTTAACAGATAAGCATTTATTCAACATAGCAACACGAGCGATGCAGCAGCACCTTGCGGACGTGGGGAAGCACAGCGGAGGAGCGGGCCGCAGCGGGCCGCAGCGGAGGGAGAGCGGGAGCCGCAGGAAACGCTGCCAGTGTGCCCGCAGGCGCCACGCAGCTGCTCCACAGATGCGTTTCACACAAGTCTATTTACATGGTAATGAAGCACAGAAAATAGAATCCCATAAGATTTCCAATTAAAACCAGAAAAGGCAGAAAAGACAGGATACAAATATTATTGAGGTGAATCCAACTCTACCAGTAGTCACTGCAAATGAGATTGATCTATACCACTGAGAAGACAGAGGACATCACAGTGTATAAAATAAACCAAAGCAAGAAGCAAAGTGTGGTCCAACTCAAAAGAAAGCTAGGAAAACATATCAAAAGAGAGATGCTGGAAAGTGGAATGACACTCTTAGCCAGGCCAAGGGAGGCAGAGGAGGGGGAGGAAGTGACAGAGTGGGTGCTGTGCACCTGTGGATACCAGCACAAAGCCTGGTACACTGTGCAATGAACACACTCCAACTGAAAAAGAATGCAGTGTCCAGACAAAGATATCCAAAGTAAAGGGATGGACACGATACTCATCGACAGAAAGCAGGAGTGCGGGGTTTCCGGCAGGGAACTCTGGGATGGAGCTGCGTTACAGGGCTGGAAAGGTGACCTTTCTGGGGTGACAAGGACATGCCCCCCAAGAACACAATGCAGTCATCACCAGGCATGTGGCTAACAACACAACCCTGAAATAACTGAGGCAAAAGTTGCTAAGGCAATGAGGAGAGAGACAAGGCCCCGATACAGCAGTAGACCTCGCCTCCCACACCAGCGAGGGGGCAGCGTCCCCTGGCAGGGTCTCAGGAGAGAGCAGGCACCTTCCTCCGGCAACCATCGCACTCAGTTCTTCCCAGAGCACAGGCCTTACCTCATAGCAGACCACCATCAAACACGCGATAGCAAATTCAAACAGAAATCAGAGCACTGCGTGTTCTCAGGCCACAAGGGAACTAACAAGAAATCGGTAACAGAAAGCAATCTGGAAAACTGTGGAATATCTGGAGATTAAACAACATAGTTCCAAGTAATATATAAGTCAAAGACGTCTCAAGAGGCATTTTAAAATATTTTGAACTAAATGAAGATGAAAATGCACCAAGATTGTGTGATGGAGGGAAAGTAGTTCTGAGAGAACTGACTCCGGTGCCAGGCACGGGATTTGCTCAGTCATCTTGGTAAAGAGACAAAAACCCATGCATCCAAATGTTTGTATCTTCAAGTAACAAAGTTATTGTGCTGAATTACAGCTCTGGCACATTGACATACACCACACCATCACCAATGGAACCGATGTCAGGTACTTTACATTCCTTAAATATCCTATGCTAATCTCAGACAATGTTCTGATGGCAGGAGTGGGGTTCTCTACATGTTTTATAGATGAGCAAATTTAAGCTCTTTGAAATTATTTTCTCACCTTAGCCTACAAAGATAATAAATGGCCGAGATTTGACTTTTATTACTCACTAGCTTACATAGATCTAAAAGCTCAGTATTGCCATTGAAGCAGGTCTTAGCAATTCATAAGCAGCAGAAGTTTCTGTCATGCAGGCTCCTGTGCAGCCCCCCACCCCCAGCCACACTCTTGCTGGTCTGACTTTCATCAGTCTCCATCAGTCCTGCCTGTGCTCATTAAGTGGATTCCTGCTGCACGCGTGTGGCTGTGTGACCTCTGTCACTCAGTGTAGGCTGTCTAGATCCACCCGCATTTCGCATGCAGCACCAACACCTCCTCTCACTGTTGGGCAGCTTCCTGGGGTGCAGGACCTGCTCAGGCACGCTTCCTCCTGCAGAAGGTTGTGTGGGCTGTGTCCAGTTTGACTATTTTGCATAAAGCTACCAAGATTATTCTTCTACAAGTGTATATTAGCCAGTGTATGGTTTTGGTTTTTTGTTGGATAAACATATAGGAGAGGACTTACTGGGTTACAGGAGACATATGAGTTTAAATTTTAAAAAACAGCCAAAATATTTTCTACCCTGATTACACCTACTGAAGTCCCTTTTAATTTTCTGAAGAACTCCGTAACCCACTAGGCAGTCAAACATCTCAGGTTTCCAGAGACACCCACACCAGTGAGTACCACACCCCATGTGCACAGGAAGCCCTGGGCTGCCCTCTCCATACCCAGCCTGCCTTGCGCTTGGCAGAGGAGAAAGCAGGTCTGTGTGCACACCTGTCCCAAGCAGAGCGCAGGCCTCCAGCCAGCTCGGCTTCTGTTCTCGCCCTGCGTGCTCCACAGGGGGAGCTGGAGGCCCACACTCCCAGGAGGACACTGGCTCTGTCCCAGGCTGAGTGCCCTGGCCGCACTTTTCTGCTGATAGGGACCAGCAAGTGCCTGTGGCTATTTCAGACTTTCGGAGAGGAACAGGGCTGTCCCAGAAAGAAGCAGACCCCTGGCCCTCGGGAAGCCCCTCTTCTAGACACATCCCTGGGGCCCTTAAGGGCACACTTCCCACTAAGATTAAAAGGCTCTGCTGCTGGGACCTTAGCCTAAAGCTCAGAGCCTTCTGCAGCTACCAAATTTAGTCAGGGGGTGGCGCAGCACCTTCCGGCCTCTCCCTCCTCAGGCCTTTGGATGTCTCCATGTGTTTGGGCATCCACCCTTCTCTGAGAGACAGGTGATATCCATAGCGGTGGCTCTGGATGTCAAGGACACGTCAGCCACGTGGACAGCCATGGGCGTGAGCTCTGCATTACATGTGTTCAGCCCAGGGGCCCTGGCTCTGTCCTGCTCTGGCCGCCCAGGGCTCCTCAGCCCCCAGCAGCCCAAAGTCATTCTGGAGGAAGGGCTGAGATTTCCAAGGGCAAGGAAGTCCTCAGGACCAGAGAAGGCAGGAACATTCTAGAACATTCTCCATGCAGAAACAGCCCTCAGGATGCTCAGGAGCACCTGTCACTCTCACAGGATCCTGCACCTGGGCCAGGGCTTCTCAGCCCTCTTGCAACTGGACCCAGGGTCCATACTCCAGAATGAGAATCCGAGCTGCTACAGATGGCAGGAGTGGGGTTCTCTGCATGTTGTGGTTGCATCTCCAGCTGGTGAGGACCTGGTGGTTAGAGTACTCTGCAGCACTCTGAGGCTGTGGCTCTGCCCGAGGAGCCTCAGGTGTGGGTTCCCACAGCTCTGCCTGGCTCACTCTGGCTGCCACAAGGGAAAGGCTGTGGCCTCTGTCACCCAGATGGAAGCCAAAGCTCTCAGACCTTTCATGGCTCTGACTCATGCGCTGGACACTTTTGTGACAAGGCTCACCTTGAAAACAGGCCACACCATGCCTTGGCAGCCACCTTCAGAAGAGTCTACACCCAGGACAAACGTGGAACCTGACAAGGCATTTGCCTCACCCTCTTGTGCTTGACCTTAATGGATCAGAAAAGAGCCAGGTGCCTGTTGTTTTGATAGAGGTCTTGTCGCTTGCTATTTAGGGAGCGTGCGGAAGGCTCTCTTGGCTCCTTGCAGACCCTGGAATTCTGTTTGCAACAGGTTTTCAGCGCCGCGGCTCTGAGTCATCCGCCTGGTGATGGGAGCTGGGCTCCAGCACCCTACGCCCCGAGATAAGAAGGCCTGCCAGCCCCAGGAGGCCGATAACTGCCCAGGAACATCCCAACTGGGGCACTTCTGATTAAACTTGGCATCCGTGCTGTCCTCTCTTGTCCCTTCTAAACTTAGCCCTGCTGTGCCACCAGCTGTGCCCTGGCCGAGCCTCTGGGTCTGAGCGAGCCCAGCCCTGACAGCCCCTCCCCACCACCTCGTGTGGGTTTGCCACGACTGAGACCGCAGTTGAAACCTGCCACTCCACTTTCCCTTTGGAACAGACTGAGCCTTTTAAAAGTCAACAAAGTGCAAAATAAATCAGGAGGTATATTCCAGGATTTTGTGCTACAATGTTTCTGTCCCAGAATTAGATACCTAAGCCAGTAGAAGGTCACAGTGGCTCAATTTCCCATCCATAGAAAGGAGACAGCAGCTTCCTGAAAGCAGTGTAACCGTCACATTCCAAAAGGGCAGAAAACCCTGGGAATAAGTCGCGCGTGGAACTCTGAGGTCAGCTCCCAACTATGATTCCTGTCCCTGCTTTCTCTGAAAGCCAGACTCCAAGGTCAGCTCACCTCGCTTCAACTTCAGAGCTAGAGAGCACATTAGCAGAGACCCAGAACACAGCCTTGAGCGACCGCGGATGGAGGGACAAGACGATGCCTGCAAACGTGATGGAGCCCCGCAGAGCCAGTGCAGAAAAACTCAGATATGTGGGCTGCAGGGTGTCCTGACAACAGGGCCTCCCCAGCGCCACAGAAGGCCGAGCAGAGGACACTCACTGGGATGCCGTGGGAGGCTGCAGAGCCCAGCGACAGCGAGGACACAGGGCGCAGGGGTGAAAGGCCGTGGAGAAGAGGTGTTTCGTGGAGCATGGAGACCACGGTGCCCAGACTCGGGGAAATTGGGGCCCACAGACCCGGGGTCTTTCCCAGAGGACACTAGGAGGCCGCGTCCCATCCCCCAAAAGTGGGGCAGGAGAGGCCGGAAGGCGAAGGCACATGGGGAGCGAGGCGCTCACCAGCTGTAGAAGAGCCTGGGCCTGCCACGAAGGGAGTGATGGGGAAGAAGGACACGGGGTCACGAAGGCGACCCTGCCCAGCAGCGCTCTTGTCCCTTTCGCCCCCACAGCCTGGGCACAAGGAGGCACAGAGAGGCCCTGGCTGGCGGCGACCTCTCAGGCCACACGTGGTAAGAGGTGGTAAGAATCACTGGTTCCCACGCACAGGGCTCCAGGCCTTGGAAAGAAAGAGTGAGCAACACAATCAGGTATTTAAATCCCACGTGTGTGTGGAGCCAGATTTGTGAAGAGACCCAACCGATAACTGTGGGAAATGCGGGTATGAGCCTGAGGCTGGGAAGAGGGCGGGCAGTAGGACCCCAGGCCCCCGGGAAGGGGGAAGGTGGTTGGAACTGAGGCCCCCATATCCTCATCCCGAAGGCCCGCAGTGGCCTCCGCAATACACGTGCAGCAGCGAGACATGCGAGCAAATCTGCTGTCAGGCATGTGTCTCCTCAGGCTGGGTCAGCTTGGGCCACACAGGACGGGAGCGGCTGCTTCTTCCTGGGCAGGGCTGTATTGTCAGCAAAGGGGCGACATCTCTCTCTTACCACTTCCTGCTGGACAGGGGTGTCTTGTTGGGGTCTAGGGGGCTGATGGGATGACAGTTGATGCCCATGTAGAAGCTGGTAGAGGCGTTTCAGTCAGGACAGGAATTACTCATTGTGAACAATTGCATCCTATAGAAGAAATAAAAACACGAGGTGCTGAGGAAGAAGGCCACCATCGTAATTAAAGGACCCAGGAGAGGTAGGAGGAAAATTACCCTTGATCCAAATGTGTCGTTCCGTCAGGGCCATGGAGAGGAAGAGTCTGAAAAATGAGCATGGAGTTGAGAGGGGTGGAGTTACGAGAGGTAATTATTTCCCCATGGAAAGGGTAAAAGCGTAGGCAGGGTTGAGCTGGAGAGAATGGGAAGCATGAGAAAGGTAAGGCCTGACAGGTGAATCGCGTTTGGTAAATTATAGAGTAGGGGTGGGAAGGGCTGTGGTTATATCTCCATAAGTGAAGTGAGATCTTAGACCTATGGGACTCTCATGTTTAATTAAACAGCTAAGGGTGGAGAGAACTAAAATAGTTATAGTGAAAAAATTAACTAATAGAATGTAAGGGATTAGGAACCAAATAGGATAACAAAACATGACCTAACCTGAAAATTGTGACTGCGGGGCCTTGGTGAGATGGAGACAGGAGACAGATGAGATGACCTCTCAGAATGTTTAGAGTCAGGGGGGTTAGGGTTAGGAGGGCACCGCTTAGCTTGAGTGATGTGGAACCAGGATGGCAGTCTAGCGACCTTGACCACCATTGAAGTTCTAAGGAAGACCAGGTAGGGCCCACTCCATTTTAGCTGTAGTCCTGTTAAGAGATCTGAGGAATAGAGGCTGGACCATTATCTGACTGAATACTCTGAGGTAAACCAAACCTTGGATGATTTTTTTAAAAGGACTTTAGTAACTGTATCAGCAGTTTCCCTGGTTGTGGGAAAGGCTTTTATCTCTCCTGAAAAAGTACAAACAAAGGTAAGAAGATATTTGAAAGTTCTGTGGTAGGACATGTGTGTAAAATTTGTCAGTCCTGACCAGGCATATGTCTGCAAAATTGATGAGTAGGAAAGGAAGAGGGTGGTGTGAGTCCCTGAGGAAAGGTTCTAATACAGAGATGACGGGTGTGAGTTGTTGAGACCTCAGAGTGTCTGGGTCAGTCTACACAAACATAAAGGAATCCTGACAATCTGGTATAGGTAATGGATTAAAAAAAAAGCATCTTTAAGGTCTAGGACTATGAAGTGAGTGGTGGAAGGAGGGATATGAGAGAATATAGTACAAAGATTTGGCACCAGTGGGTAAATTGGGGTAACAGCATCATTGATTACCCTACGGTCTTGTATCAGATTATAGGATCCGTTAGGCTTGAGTACTAGGAGAATGGCAGTACCATAGGGTGAATGGGTAGGCTTAAGAAAACTGTTGTCTAAAAGATGCTTGATTATAGGGTTAAGTCCCCATAAGTGTTTGGGAGCTATGGGATATTGGGAAATACAAGGAAAAATTGAAGGATCCCTAAGATGAATTAAAATAGGTAGCATGGGTGTGGCTGGAGGTATCTCAGACCATGGGATGGATCAGAGAAGAAGGGAGGGGAGGAGATGGCTTTGTGGTGCACTGTGAGGGTGTCTGAAGGATGAGAGCTGAGGGGAAGGAGAAGGTAAAGGGGAAGTTAAGCTTTTGGAGAAGACCTCTGCCTAAAAGGGCTGTGGGACATGTTGGAATTGCTAGGAAGCTACGGGTAATGAAGAGAGTCTGAGACCTGTGTGGAACAGGCCCTGTCTGCAGAGGCTGTATAGGTTGGCCTTCAACATCCACTACAGAGAACTTAATACAATGGCCTGAAAACTCAGAAAAAATACTATATATAGCCTCTATGTCCACAAATACAGAGAATGTCTTACCTGAGACCTCCAGTGGGACTTGGGGCTCTGAGAAGGATCCCTTAATGGGGGCAGTGGGACCCGAGCCCCATTAATCTTAAGCAACAAGTCCAAATAAATAGATCAGCCAGTGATGAATCCAGTGGTGATGAGATCTCCTGTGAGGGCAAGGAGTAAGAAGATGGCTTACCCACTCTGTGGCGGCTGGGACAGTCGCTTTACCAATGGCCCTTGAGATTGCAGAAGGGGCATTCTCTTGCCCAGCATCCTTTTGGTCTCAGCTGAAGCATGGTCTGGGAGGGGCTCGGGCAGCTCCACCTTATCTTAGTTTATGCACCAAAAATGTTAGAGTTACCTGCCACAATAGAGAAGCAAAAAGTATAAAATGAAAAGAACAGGTTTATTGCATAGAGGATGTGGAAAGGAGCATACAACCCATGGTGGCTGGGCTGTCTCCTTTGACCAAACACAGAGAGGCAGAGGCCTACATGACCTCTGAACAGAAGTGGCTCATAGGGTGGATATTGGTGACCTGTGAGGAACTGATTGGAATTCTCTATGCATGCAAACAGGAAAGGGGAGTTGCAATTAGGGCTGAAGAAGGAGAAAGTGGTAAGCGTTACCACTTTGGCCTTCTGCCACATTAGACCACCGCCATAACTGCACATAATTTATAGGAAGGCGGGAATCTTTCAAGGGGGACAGAGGCAATTTACAGAGCCACCCAGCAGAGACTGAAGAAAGCCGTCAGCAAGCGGGGAAATCATGGGGAACAGTGAGAGGCAGGTGAGAGGGGCTGAGAAACGCAGAGGCCTTACCTGTTGCCTTCCGACTATGGGTGAAACCTGGAAGTTTAAAATCATACAGGCAGGCATTCCTGCATTCTTAAATGAAGAACGTAAGACTCACACACAAATAACCACAGCTTTTGCAAAGTAAATTCCATTCACTTGTAAAGTACAACAGGGTACAATTTGGGGCTGGCGACCTTACCTGCAGGGAGAGTGAGTAAAACTACACTGCATTTGCTGTGTGCCTGTGCCAGGTACCAGCCCTAGGGGATGGGAAAGATCCGGGTAACAGAGGAGGTGCCTTCCCTGTGTACCCTGTACCACATCCCAGAGGCCAGGGCAGTTCTGACCTTGGCCTTTGGAAGTTTGCAGGATGCCGTGATGCCATGGGGGTTTTCAGAGGAAGAAAGACCTTTTCCAGGGTGTCTTCTGCTGTTGGCTCTTGGGGTGCAGCACCAGGGCGCCCCATCTCACACCTTTCTGTCCACCGCCTTCCACTTCCTCTCCAAGAAAACAACTTACATCTTCTAGAGCAAGAGCTGCAGAGCAGGCAGCAGAAAGGGTGCCATCCTAAGGGGTTGAAGAGTGTAATAAACTGATTTATTTGTACAAACCCCACACATGCACATACATCCAGGACTATGTGCAGCTGATAACACACCCCACCCCACATGGCTCAGGCTGCACCTGCACAGCTATGGTGAGCTCAGTGCCCTTGCCTGGTGCTGCCTGCCTCTACAGGATCATGGGGCCACCATGGCTGCCACCTTCGCTGGGTGATTTTGGGAACCCACTCAGTGCCCAAAACCCAATGTGGGATTTGGCCACACCCAGTGTGGGATAAGGATGGCCCCTGCCTCAGGGAGGCTAACAGCCCACATGCCTGGGCCTGGAGGGAAATTAACCTCACTGAAGGGTCAGGGGAATCATGGGAAGTTAGCACCACAGTGATTAAGACAATCTGAACTGCCCCACTTTCACACATGACTGTGCACATTCATGGGCAGAGTGCTGTTTCCAGCCTGTGTGTGTGCCATGCCCTCTCAGCATGACCAGCATCTTCAGCTGACCTAAGTGTGCATCATTCCTTTGTGCAGTAGCTGAGGTTCATACACCCACTTTGCAGGATCCTCCTCCTGTCCTTACCCCACAGCTGCCCTTCCTACCGTCCTTCCTCCACTCTGTCATCGTGAGATCAGCTTTGTGTCCCCCACACAATGGAGACACCACATGATGACCGCCCTTCCACGCCTGCTTTATTTCATCACACAGCATCTTCCGGCAGGACAGGATCCACGCTTTCCTTATGGCCAAGTGACCTTCTACCAGAAATTCAAATTTAAAGCTAAACAATCATACTCCTTTTTAAAAAGTCCCTTGGATGATATTAAATCTACTGAACTCTGCAGGGTTCTTAGAGACTATTTCAAATATTTCTATTCCAATAAATTGTAAAATTTAGAAGAAATGAATCCATTTTCCACTAAAATTGAAGCAACAGGATATTTTTTAAAAAGCTAAATATATCATAACAATCAATGAGGTTGAAGCAGCAGTAAAGTCTCCCAATAAAGAAAAGTCTGGGACCAAACAGATTCACTCTTGAATTCCACCAATCTTTAAAAAGAGCTAAAACCAGTGCTCCCTACACTGTTACATAAAACAGAAAGGGAAGGAAGCCGTGAAACTCAGTCCCACAGCACAAGTATCACTCTGGTTCCCACTGGATAAAGATGTAACAAAAAGGGAAAACTACATCATCCTTGATGAAGATAGATGCAAAATTTCTCAACAGAAAATGCAAATTCAGTTCAGCAGGACACGAAAAGGATCAGACACCATGGTCAAATGGGCTTCATTCCAGGGATACAAGATTCGACACACACAGATCAGGAAACATAATGGACCACACAAAACAATCAAGGATAAGATATGATCTTTTCAATAGATGCTGGAAACCCTTTGACAAAATTCCACATCTATTCATGGTAAGAACCCTTGGGAACCGAGGGGTAGTGAGGACCTTAACGATGATGGCTGTGTATACAGCAGTAAAGGCCACAGCCAGCGTTACACTGCATGGGGAAGCATGCCTGTTCCTCCCCAAGTCAGGCACAGAGTGAGGCTGCCCATTCTCACCACTGCTGTTTAGTTCAGTGCTTGAAATTCTGGCCAGCATAGTTAGCCAGGAGAAAGAATAAAAGGATTCGAAGAAGTCCAGTGGTCTCTGCTTGCAGATGATGTGATCCTATGACCAGAACATCTGAAAGATGCAACCAGAAGACTTCTAGATTTAAGCTAAGCAAAATAGCACGATACAAAGCCAACATGCAAGAAACAGTAGCTCTGCTATCCACCTGTAACATGCCCACTGAAAAGAAGTCAGAAGAATAATTTCATTCATAATCGTTTTTAAAATAGTAAGTGATAGGCCTAACTAAGGAGATGAAAGATCTCTACAATGGCAATAATGGAACAAAGAGAAAAGAAATCTGAATAAGATAAGACTTCCACCTTCACAGATCGGCAGGATCGGAGTCCAGAAGGACCATCCCAGGCTCTCCTGAGAGCCAGGACAGGCACCCAGGGTATGCTGAGTGTCAACATCAGTGAGCTGCTAACCAAGAGCCCCATCGCCATCCATGGCTGCACCAACAGAAGGAGTTGGCATTGAGAGGCTAACTCAAGGCCACCGGAGACCTGGTCAGGTGACACGGTGACCCTACTTCTCACGGCTGTACACCCTGGGTTTTTCAGGAAAACAACAATCAGATGTTGGGGCAACTGGAGCTTCCAGGAGTTTGTGCAGGTGGGAGAAGAGGTCAGGAGTATCTGCAGCATTGGGGTTCACACCCCAGATGGAGGGCTCCGAAAGCAGAAGAGGGGACTGGTGTTAAAAAAAAGAGCTAAAGGGGCTCCAGAACCCACTCCAGTCCACAGCTGAGGGAACCTGAATAGAACTGAGTCCTTGGAGGAAAGCAGAATCTCGGCCTTCAGAAACTGGCTTCCCAACCCTGGGACAGCTTTGCTGCCGAGGCTCATGTTTCCAACAGAGAAACAAATTCTGGTGCTTTCCTCTTGCTCTGACCTTGCCATATCCTGGGGACCAGTGGGTACCTTTAGACCCCACAGAGGTCGCTCTTTGTCCTCATCTCTGAGGACAGCTGCTGTCACAGCAGTGACAGCGATGACCTTTCCCTGCCAATCGCTGCCTCACGAGGAGCAGGGTTAGTTGTATCTCCAGCCCTGGCTTTGGTTGGGAACGGTATTCTAGCAGCTCCTTTACCTTTGCACTGTGTATATGTGCGTGTGCATCAAAGTCTTCCACTCACTCAGGGCCTGTCTGGGGTCACCAATGAAAGCAAGAGACTGTTACAGAGCCTGGATGACAATGTGCCCCGGAAATCACATTCCTGTGTACAGCCAGGCTACTGTCATGACACAGAAGTCATGGCTGCTCTCAGCCACTGAAGCTGATACAGAAGCATCATGGCCATAAAAGTGTCTACAGCTCCTAATTAGCGTTGCCACAGACTGAGACCACCAACACACCGAGCGGCACCTGGGATTGTGGGGCCAGGTGTGTGGCACCTGTACCGCTATATGGGCTGGGAGCCTTCACCAAAGGGCCAAGCCCCCAATTCTCAAGCAGGATTTTTATAGGGTTTACAACCAGGTAGGAGGTAGAGGAACAGAGCATTTGCCATTAGTTGATTGGACAGAAAGTGACACTAAATTCCCCCTTCTTTGTATATGTTGGAGACAGGGACAAGAGGTTACATCAGAAACTTAACAGAGCACCACAGGCTTACTGAAGGCCAGAAGAGGGACATCGACGGGCAGGTCCCTGTCTGGAGCACTGAGTGTGTCTTCTGCTTCAGTGTGGCTCTTGGATGAGAAGTCATGAGTCTGTAGAAGAAAAGCAGGTCGAGCAGGATGCCGGAAGTGAGTTTGGGTGGAAGGGAGGGAAAGGAAGTGAGCTGGGAAACAGCTGGCCTTCACAGCTGGCACAATCAGGAAGCCTGGCCACTGTGTCCTGCCTCACACCTGCAGCTCCAACCTCCAGACCAGCTGGGCAGGCAGACCTATCTGGAGGTGAGCACAGCTCCCTGCTGTCCCACTGTGCACAATGAGTTCTAGAGAGATCACTGGTGGGGACACTCAGCTGAATTCCTGCTGTGTCTCACACATACAACGTAATCTGAAGAACTTAATCTGAAGAACCAAAGTGGATTAGAGAACCGGCCTGTCTCCAAGTCAGGATGGGTTTTGCAGACTGCAAATAATTCACACTTCAGCCTTCTGAGCAGCTCAGGTCACTCAAGCACTGCAGGAGCCATTCCAGAGTAAGAACCAGGCCAGCGGATGGGACAGGGAGCAAACATAGTGTGACAGGACAAGAATGGGGGTCATCAGCAGCCTGGTCCTGCTGGGAGGGTTATTGGAGCTGTGAGAACCCAGGATGTCCTTGCTTCGAAAGGCAGCTTGGTAAACAGGGAGACAGAAGGACTCCATTCCCACCAGGCCAAGAGGATCCAGGAGCGACGTGGCCTCCCCGTGGCCCTGAGAAGAAGCAGGACAAGGACTCATAGACAGTGTGACCCTGGGCATCTCTGCCCTTGGGCAGCGTTCACTTCCTCATCAGGTCCTCACAGAGCTCTTTAGTTCTGCTCCACACCCAGGCCGAGTGCCCCAAGGGGCAGTGGTAACAGAAAGCCAGCTCCAAGGTGACCTCCAAAGCTGCTGCCATTTCCCCAACTCCTCTGTATCTCTCTGAACCGCAAGGTTCAGCTGGGCCACATCAAAATTCTCCAAGCACAATCCCTTCCTGGGTGCTGCTCTCCCAGTGGCTGAAGAAACTCCCAAGAGCTCCAGCCCCTGGCTGGCCAAGGAGTGGTCACTCCAGCTCAAGCTGATTTCCTGTCAGCTCTGATGGCAGGAAGCCATGGCTGCCCTTGAAGTGGGGTCCAGCCTTGGACATCGATTCTGGGGAAGCGTACAAAGTTTGTCCTGGGTGCTCTGAGCGGGGATTAAAACCCATACTTAGGATTTGTACAAAAAAACACTTTGACTCATCCTAAAGTAATTGGCAGTTTTGCTGTCATGACACAGTGAGCCTCTCTGCACTGAGACTATGAGAGCCAAGCGGCATGAAGCCAGGGCATCATTTGGGAAGGTGGAGCCTGCTGGTGCACCCGAAAGACCCAGGATCCAGGAGAGGTCAGGTTGCCCGGGTCAGGCGTGCAGCCTGCTGGGGCCGTTCCCTGTCTGGCCCTGCACATCACTGTGTTTCAGGGACCAATACTGGGGACCTCTTGGTGTGACAGGGTTTTCCCTGAGGGCAGCTTGGGGGTGCCCGGGGTGAGGAATGGGCGTGGGACTCGGAGGGAAGGTGCTCAAGAGCCGGCCTGCAGCCAGGCGGCTTTCCCACCTCCCCTCAGCTCTGGCTGCCCTGGCCGGAACACAGGCTCCTGCCCATGGCTGTCTCCAGTGCAGGCCGAGAGGCGCAGGGCGCCTAGTGGCCTCTACCATGTGTCCTTTCACTAGGAAAATGAGGCATCTCAGAGGATACCTTCCAGAAAGTAAAGACAACACCACCCAAGTCCAGAATAAAAAAAAAAAAACTATTATAATTCAACAATAAAAAAGAGCCCAGTTAAACCAGCAAGAATTTGAAAAGAAATTGCTCCAAAGAAGCACACAATTGCCACAACATTATTACTCATCAGGGATATGTCCATCAAAACCACCATGCCCAGGAAGGTGACTGGGCTAACACATGACAGATAACAGCAACTGCTGATGACGACAAGAAACGATGAGAGCTCACATACATCACTGGTGAATCATAAGCTGTTTTGAAAAGCAGTCTGATGGTTTCCAAAAGTTTAAACATGGAGTAACCACAGGATCCAGGAATTCTACTCTTAGGTATCTGTCTTTCAAGGGTGATGAAAACATTTTTCTCTGGAAAATTTTAATTCTTTACAGCTGAATTACTAGTTTTTTTGCTTTTGATTTTTGGAGATATGCTTTTACTGCATATCCCAGGCTGGTCTTGAACCCCCAGCAATCCTCCTGCTTCAGCCTCCCAAGTGCTGGATTATAGGCATGTACCACCACGCCTGGCAAGCTGAATTACTCTTAGTACTAACATGAGGAAACAACCCCAAACCCGAATGACTATCAACTGGAGAATGGGTAAACAAAGTATGGTATGCCTACAAATGGAACCGAGGTGGGAGGATCACAAATTCAAGCCCAGCCTGGGAAAATTAATGACTGATTAAACCTGATCTCAAAATAAAAAGTGAAAAACAGCCTGGAGGGCAGCTCAGTGTGAAGGTCCTAAGTTCAATACCCAGTGCTGGGGGAAAGTAATATTTTGGTGACCAAGTCCAGCTGAAGACCGAGAGCCTGCAACAGTGACTCATGCAAGTCTGCTTCATGGGTCTGCACTGAGAAAGCCTAAGGGGCATCGGTGGAAGCTGGAAACTCTATGCCAGCAGGATGAAGGAGCTGTGCCAGTGGGCTGAATGTTCTGCACTGGGGCCAAGAAGCAACATTCAAAATAAAAAACAGGGCTCCCCTGAAAAGTACGATAGCCATCCTCAGCAATCCAAGCTGCTCCAACGTGGACAACAGCCAAGTACATACCAGGAAGCCAGTGTGACAAGCTTCTCCTGGAGACTGAACAGGCACATCTTCCCCACAGGAGCCAGGAAGCGATGCTCAAAGTAAGGACCAGAGCTCTCCCAAAATGAACCATTCTCAGCAATAAGATCTTGAGCTCTTCTGATGATAATATCTGAGTTCACACCAGGGGAGCTAGCATGGCAAGCTCCTCCAGGAGACCAACAACTTCAAACAACAATGTTAGGAGAAGCCACAGTGCTCCTCTTCCTCTCCCAGCCTCCTTTCCATGCTGGCAACAGTCCTCAGGTGGGACCTCCACGCTCAGCACCACGCTGATCCAGTTCAGCTGATACTAAGCTGACCACCAGTTACCAATCCACTACTGCTCTATTTATGTCAAATGCCCAGAATAGACAAATCCACAGACAGAAAAGAAGATTACTGGTTTCCACGGGGAGACCAGAACTAGTAACTGATGATAGGTGCAGGATTTTTTCTTGTGGTGATGAAGTTTCTATTATAGTAAGAGTGATGGCTGCACACCTTTGTGAATACACTAAAAACCACTGAGGTGTGTCATTTGAGGGGGAGAATTTCATGGTATGTGAATTTAAATGAACAAGTTATCATTCCAAAGAAATACCCACCTATGCAAAGGCTGCCAGTGGGTTCCTTCCATAGTAAAAGGGTTACACCTGAGACATGGCTGTCCCGCCAGAGACTACATTTCCCAGGTTTCATTGCACAAAGAACCTCACCAACGAGACCTGCTGGGATGGCAATGACCAGAGCAAGCATGGTGGCCAGATCTTGCAGAAGCCAGAGCCAGGCCAGCCCAAGGGTGTGCCTGACATGCAGAACAGTCGCCCTGAACCCTCTAAACCCTTACAGGAGAAACGTGCTGATGAGTTCTGATGCCAGTTTACTTCGCAGTCTCTTTGTTCTAGAAGCTGATGTCGCTCTAGTAACATCCAAGTGGGTAAATGAACCAGGGGCTGTCAGAACAACAACCTAACACGCACAGCAGTGGCTTGCAGACAGACAGTGAGTGGTTAGAAAATGGATAATTACAGGCTGGAGAGTGCAAAACATTGTCTATAGAAACACACCAACTGAGTCAGTAGCTCTCGGGAGAGTGCTTAAATAAAGCTGACTTTCGTGTGTGCTGTTTGCTATTTTTAGCATGCCTTCATAAATAAAAAAGGAATTCAGTAAAGAATTGACTGGTTTGAAACCAAAACATGGAAGGAAATAAAAATAAAAGTACAGACATTTGTAGTCTTGTGTTCATTCCTTCATTCACTCAACAAACAGGTTCCAGACACTCAAGTGCATCAATGAACAAAACACGTAAGGTTTGTGTCACCGTTGGAGAGATGATGGGTAAAATGCACATGTAGCAAATGTGCAGGGGACACAGCCAGCACCCAGAGGACAGCAGGGACACGAGGGTCTGCAGGAGGAGTGAGGCCTGAACAGCCACACGGATCAGACCCGAGTCTGGGTACAGTGGACTAGGAGGGCTCAGGCTGCGGGTGCCCTCTGCCTAGCGGATTCGGGACTGGCACCGGGGTTGAGGGCGGCCTGTGGCATCGGGTAAGTGGAGGGGGACCAGCACTCCCAGGACTCTTCCTCTGAGTGGGTTGGAGCCCCAGTCCACAAGGCAACCTGGACTCAGGCGGACATTCGGGATTCAGGCTGACTTCCCCAAGGCGCAAGGGGTCAGAGTGAGTGGAAGAAGTGACTTCAGCGTCTCGGGAAGTGTGGAGACCAGGTAGGGAGGCCAAGTGTCTGTCTGTAAACTGGGTCAGGATTGCAGCTTAGCCTGAGGCCACCGCTGCCCCTGCTGCTGCTGCTCCCGAGGGGCAGGGCCTCTCCTGCGACTCCATGGCCAGCTTCGCCACCCAGAGGGCTGGTGTTAGAGAGTGGGACTGGGGTGACCCCAGAGGGCATGGTGCTGAAGGCCTGGTCCCCCAGGGGTGTGCTGTTCCAAGTGACGGAGACCTGTGCGGGTGGAGTGGAACCTCGAAGCAGCTCGTTGGCTGCCCTGGCCAGCCACACTGCACCCCAGGCATCGCTCTCGCCTGTCCAGCATGAGGTGGCCATGCTGCCAACCTGTGTCCCCACCAGGAGCCTCTGCCTCTCATGGGGCCTGGTGAGGCAGAGCCTGGAGACACAGCGTTGGTCTTGGTGTTCCCAATTGAGGAGGGACAGCGAGACCACTCAGCCGTCACCACACCCTGTCCCCAGCACCCCAGTCACGGTCACCTCCTCTATGGGGAAGAATGGGGTGTAGTGGCAAGAGGCCTGAGGGATCCGCTGGGTGCTTCCCCTCGGGGAGGGTCAGGAGTGGGAAGCTGCACTACTAGAAGCGTCTGTGAGTTCAGGCTTGGATAGTTCTTGAGGACCGGATCCGGATCTTACAACCTGCTGAGGATGCAGCGTGTAACAGAACAGGTCACTCCCAGGCCATGTGTCCTTCTGCTCTGCTCCACACGCGGCCCATCCTGGGGCCATAGCTGGGCCCAGCCTGGTTTTGGCCACACCACCCCTGGCTGCCGTGGTTGCAGGGTTTGGGGGCTCCCCGGATGCAGGTGTGGACTGTAGATGCACAGGCCCCCCACAGGCCGCATGGACAGCTTCCCTGTCCTTTCTGGGGCTCGGGCTGCATGCCCTGCAGTCATGGGCAGTCTCCTCATCCGGCTCTACCATTTGCATGTGGGATGCAATTTGAGACAGCTAAGAAGAGGACCTCGCCTTTGGCTTCCTGGTTCTGCACTTTGCTGAAGGCTGTGGACTCCTGAGGACGCATGCAAGGGTGAGAAGGATCAGCTCAAGAGAGACGTGGTTCTGCGACATCTTCAGCCGTGGCTCTGCTGCCACAGGTCACACAGACGAGGCCAGCGTAAACATAAAACTCTGCACAGTTTGCCCAGAGACCTGGCTCACTGGGAGCTGCTGCACTCGGCGCTTTGACAGCTAGATATTTTTACTGATGACATTTTAGTTATGCATAGTCAATGACAGATTTTCAAATACTGCAGTCCTGGCTCTGCACTGTTAGTAATTAAGAGAGATGCTACGAGAGAACCCTGAGAGGAATTTCAAGAGCTCTGGTTAGAACAACATGTGTGGGACTGACATTAACTGACTTGGTACTTCTTCCCTGCCATAAATTAATCCACTTCTTGTGTTGTACATGATGGGATATCTGGAGCATTCCAGGGACAAGCCAGCACCAGCAGGTAGTCACTCCAGTTGATTTATAAAGGAGGGACCTTGGAGTTAAAGAGAAAACCCTGTTGCACTATGAGGAGCTCTATGTGAACATCTTGCTGGGGGAGAGCGAGTCCCTTTGGGCACCCAGACACACCCAGCACCTATCCCCAGCGGCTCACAGCCCTGCATAGTGGGGCAGAACAGGAAAGCAGACTTGGGGGTGAGGAAAGTTCTTAGCTCATTCTCAGGCCAGCTGGCCACTTGATCTTGGCCAGGATGAAGCCTCACTTTTCTCCAGTGTGCTGCGGAGTAACCCCTGAGATCATCCACGGATCTGACAAGGAAAAGGTTAGAGACGCCTGGTGCTGGGACTGGTCCTTGCTGGCAGCCAGCAGACAGCAGCCAGGGTTACGAACAGCTGTCAGCCTCTTTTTCCTCCCATTTTACAGGAGAACGCCATGTAAGATCTGTGTCGGATGATATGTGTGCTAGAGAGGGATTTTTTTTTTAATTGGAACCTAATTCACATGCCATAACCTCACAGTTTCCATCATACAATCCAGCAACTTGGGGATGTTCACAGCACTGGTGTGCAACACCAGTGCTCTCTGCTTCCAGCGTTCCCCTCACCACAGGGAGAATCGCCCCTGTGAGCAGCCACCCTCTGCCAGCTGGGCCTCTGTCCTGGTCCAAAGGGCTGTGCAGCAACAGGCCACGGCCCGACAGCCACACACCCAGGCACGGTGGTGTCCTGCCACTCTGGAGAGGCTGGGGGTGCCAAGGGCTGAGCGCTGCATGGCCAGGGCCTTCAGAAGGCCTAGCAGAGCCCTAGCAGGCTCCCTTCTGTCACCACAAGGAGGGGCTGAGTCTCAGCATGGCTTTTGGAGGGGACACATTCAAGCCACAGCAGCTGTTAACTATCCCCCTCCGCATGTCTGCCTGTTTGAATATTTCATGTAAACCAAGTCACAGTCTGGCTTCTCCGCAAAGATGCTGCCCATGTTCATGGCAAGGTAACAGTCCTCTGTGTGCCCTCCCATGGGCTCTGCACACACCAGCATGTGTGACACGTGATACTCAACAGTGTGGCTCTCAGAAAGTTTCAGAAGATTTTTCAGAAACTACACTGGTAGTAAGTTCCAGAGTGGTAATTAAACAAAAGCACCTTTAACTCCAAACTCACATCTCCATCACCCATATCCCCTACTGAATCTAATTTTAGATGGTATACAATGAGATAGAAAAGAAACAGGTCTCCTTACCTTTTACTTTTCTTTCTTCTTTCATTTCTTCAGATGTTGGGGGTTAAAACCCAGGGGCTTTATACTGAGGTACATCTCGGGCCCTTTATTTTTCATTATTGAAACAAAGTTTCACTAAGTCATTAAGTTTCTCAGGCTGGGCTCAAGCTTGTGATTATCCTGCCTCAGCCTCCCAGAGCCTGGGGTTACAAGTGTGCACCACCACCCCTGCATTACCACAGTCTTTCTTAATGGCTTAAAGTTCTTATTAACACTAATATTTGACACTGTGATAGTTTGTTATTTTAAATTCTTTCAGTCCTTTTCAAATGCATTTTCACTCTCTTGAATATGTCTTTGAAGAATAAAACTTCTCAATTTTAATGTGGTCAAATTTGTCAGTGCCTTACATTTCAGGAAATCTACATCAGTCTAAAATATATTTTCATTTATATATTCTAATGTGAGCATAAATTTAATCCTTTGTGCTTAGAAGTTTAATGTGTCTGAGGTTGATTTTGTATACAAAGTGTGGAAGGGTTCTAATCTCTCCTTTTTCTAACATGCCTTCCACCCATGCATTTCACAGAGGAACTGCGAAGGGCCGGCAAGGCCTCAACCCCACTGCCCTCCGAGAGCGGCGGGAAGCAGGCAGCGTCTTCTGTCCTCCGAGGCACGCAGCCCCTGGGGTCGCTGTCCGAGAGGACACAGGTCCCCGGAACCTGACTCCACACAGAGGGGAAGGGAAGGTGTCCGGCTCCGGGTTATCCCAGGGCAGTTGGTGAGCTGCACTGTCTTCTCCCCTCCCTGCCAGCGAATGGGGCTGTGGTGAAGGCTGTGGCTGGAGTCACCAGGGCACCTTCTGGTGATGTCCTCGAAGAGTGGAGGGACGAGCTGCCACCTGGGGCTCATTTCCAACCGCAGTGGCCCCCTGGAATCCCAAGGCCCGAGTACCTTGCACTGGTGGGAGGATTTCAATACAGGAACTCAGGGGACACCGGCCTTCAGACCACAGTGGCAGCCAGCTGGGCATTGTACCGGTGGGCAGTGGCTCTGCAGGACAGACACGTGCCCACTGTGCCCAGATGGGTAAATTGACAGCCACACCAGGTGGCCAGGCCAGGAGCCTGTCCTGGGCATCAGGACGCTCAGGTAGGAGAAAACCACACAGAGTGAAGAAAAGATCCCCAGAGGTACATGGCACAATGGAGGAGTCTCGGCAACCTAAGTAAAACAGCAAACCCTGGAAGAAAGGCGTCATTTGATCTTAGTCCTTCATGTTAAAAATAATTCTAAACAAGAGGAAAATGACCCGACAGACGCCAAGGCAGGATGGGCGCTGCCCCAAGTCGGGCGGCTGAGGAGGCCAAGCAGGCCTGTGCGAGTTGCAGTTTCTTCCGCTGGCTTTGGTTTTGTGGTGACCAATGACAGCTTAGCTAATGCTGACGACCTCCCTGGTGAAACCCGCCAGGCATGAAGAGGCCAGGCGGGTGCGGTGTGAAGGCTCCTGAGGCAGAAGGGTAATCAGCGGAGCAGAAGCAGCTGGGGTACCACGCGAACTTACGGAAAAGCAGCTAAGGAGAGTAGGGCAGGGAAGCCGGTGAGTGCGCACACAGGACCCTGCGTGAGACCGGTTGCGCGGATCAGAGCACAGACAGAGGTCGGGGCGCGGGCAAGGGCCCGGGGAGACCAGGCTGTGACAGCCTGCTGTCTGGTGGGGAGCCTCAGCGGCAGCCTCGCAGCCTCCAGCACGGGCTCTGCCGCGGGCTCCGTCACAGCGGAACCGGAGCCCCAGATGCCAGCAATGGCTGTGAAGGACACGGAAGGCTGGGGACCCACGCGGAGCAGCCAGGAGCCACGGTGGAGGGAGCGCGACCCCTCCCTACTGTGGAGGTGCAGGGATCAAGGTGCTGCCCAGGGGGCCCTGCTCGGAGGCCGGGATGGGACATTCAGGGCGTCGCCCTGGTTCCCCACCACCCCGCGGCCCGAAGTATTGCTCGCCCCTGGCCTCACCCCAAGCATGCCCCTGCCTGGCACCCTGGGCCCCACCGCAGCTGCAGACTGGAGCCTGGGGTCCCAGACTCCTGTGCACTCAGGGCTCTGCTCCTGCTCCTGGGTGGGGCGGGGGAGAGCAGCTGCCTAGGCCGTGGACCTGGGGCAGCGTGGTGGCGGGTCCAGAGTGGCTCTGTGCCACCTGCGCATGGGATTCCCGACCTCCCTGGACCACGGTGCCCTGCACTCTCCTGTGCGGCCCACAGCGGCGTGGCCGGCCAAGGCCCCCACAGAGACATCACTGTTTGGCCCCTCATTGCAAGGCCATGTGATCCAGGATCAGCGCTTCTGAAATCCCACAGGTGGCCCCCTGCTGCCTCCTTACCAAGGCAGAGTGCAGACTGGTCCTGAAAGTGTGGCCTCCTGCTGCGCAGAGGTCACTGCCTGATCCTGCAGGAGAAGACAACCCCAGACCAGGGTCCCAAGAAAGCAGAAGCTGAGGTGAGAGGTGACAAGAAGCAGGGGACAGTTAAGGCCAGGAACGGAACAAGTGTGGGTACAGCAAGATGATGGGTGGCCGCTATGACAGCCCCTGCCCCTGCCTGCCCGGAGGACAGCTTTCCCTCTCACTGTGTTCTTTTAGCCACTTAGGTAGGTATCGGCCCAGAGGCAACTGCAGAGACCCACCTGCTCTGAACCCTGACTCTCCTGAGCCTGCTTCTACTTCGAGCTGGAGTTAATCCTCACAGGGACCTCAGTTTGACTCAGGGTGGTTTCAACCCTGGTCACTTTTTGGTATAAAAACTCCTAGACAAAGAGTTCTTGTGGCAACTCACTTTCAGTTTCCATCTGGATTACTGAGCACTCTCTTTTCTCTTCTAATAAACACTCCTATCACCCTCCTTTGTCCTTGACTTCATCCTTCAACTTCGTGAGACCTGGACCCAGACTGCAGTCACAGTTCAGCCTCAGGTCTTCAGGACCCATGAGAATGAGGGGCAGGAGGCTCCCAGAGCAGCACTCGGAGCCAGCATTCAGTGCCTCTCCATCCTCCACAGCTCCCGGACCTTGCCTGGAGCGCCCAGCCTAAGAGCTGCAGAGTGTGGACCCTCTGATGATGCCAGCCCTGCAGCCTTTGGCCTGCTGCTGCCCTGGACATCTGGAGACCACCGAGTCCACTCAGTGTCACACTGCTACCACAGCTGGACGGAGGCAGTGCTGCCCTTGGCTGTGTTTCTAGAACTGACATCTGCAGACTTCAAGAATTGGGTTCAACTTTCACCACCCAGAGAGAGGAATAAAAAATAAGCCAGAAACAGCCTCTGCATTTGGGTGCAGGGGCAAACAAGGCTGAGCTGCTGAGCTCAGAAACCGTCGCCCTTTCCTGTTGCTGGATCCCCACTCCCCCAGAGTTTTGAAGCCCGAAACGAAGGCCTGGAATATCACAGGAGTTCAGCCATGAGAATGTATCAGGCATACTCTGGAAGTAGAAGAACATATTTGAATTTATCAGGACAACTGCTCCTCTGGGAGAAGAGGGGTGTGTGTTTTACAGGGTTGCCATTGTTACACATTCCTAAGAGGGCATGTGGCTGTGGAAAGGATTTTCTAATTCCTGAGCCACCTCTTCGTTTCCTCTTGTCTGGGATGAAGTCACTGTGCTATCTTTATAGTTTCATTATCATTTCCCCAGCAACACATTAGGCAGCTATAAACAGAACAGGAGGCAGAGCCAAACGCACACGACCTGGTGGGGGCTGGGTTGGATGCTGGTCTGTATAACCCAAAGCAATCCCAGGGAATGTTAGTTAATGAGTAGAATCCTGCCTGTGGCCTTGTTCTACAGCAAGGAGAAGAAATGTTCCAGGTAATGGCCTGACTCCTAAGGTGAGGTGGTGACTCGTAAATATTCTTTCTAAAAAAGTCGCTGGCTATTGATAGAGAAGAACTTCACTCTTTCTAGTTTACCTGTGAAAATCATTTCAAATGGCATCGGTGGCACCAGAAGGTCAGAGGCAAGACTGCCTGTTCGCCCGTGGGAAGGCTGGCGCTGGCCTCACTAAGACTGAGGATCCATTCATTTAAAAAAATCCCCCGGCAAGGCAGGCTCTCCCCTCGGCGCCATCAGCTTTCCTGTGGCACCCTCAGCCGTCCTTGTGGGCTGCAAGCATCTGCGGGGCCTTTTATCTCCAGGGTGATCAAAGCACAACAGGAAACCTTCCTGACCTCACTCTGGCCTCTGCTCTGGAAAAGATCACAAGTCCTCCCTGGGGCGTTCCGAACACGTGCGTGTTCTTTCCTTGAATTCTGAAGAGAGTTTCCACAGCAGGCTGCTTGGATTCTTATTTTATCACCACACCTAGATGGAATTCTCTGGTTTTAAATGACAGTGTAATATATTTTTTTTCTTCTATAGCTATATTTTATTCATTGAGTGGGGTGTAGCTTGGGTTTGGTCTACTTTCTGGGAATATGTTTTATATGGATTTTTCTAACATTTAACAGCAAGAAAATAATTAAGTGATTAACAAATTACTCTCCTGTTTCAGTGTAGCTAAACCTACTGGGAACCAGAAAGAGTTGTTAGAGTTAAGAAAACAACTTTCAACTCTGTATTTAAAAATAGAAAAGAGGGGAAAGCACTGTTCCATCAAAAACAGAACCTGAAGAAGCAAAATGAACCATGTGCGGACAGGTAAGTATGCAAACTCCCCAAGGCAGGAAGTGGCTGAGAGTGACTTGTGCTCAGAGGGGCTGGGTGTGACAGCTGGCTAGGGAACCACCACCTAAAAAGTCTGTATAGAGACGTAATAACACGTGTTACGGAAAAAGTACAGTGCACACACCAGCATCACCACTTCCTACAGAACTCATTCTGTCCCCTGTCCTCTGTCCTCTGTGTGTGAGGGCCACTGGCCTTGCCCTCTGTCAGCTCCACCTGGGAATTCGAGGCACAGGGAAGCCTGGACTTAGAGAGAAAAGATGCGCTTCAGATCAAGAAAGGTTTTCTAGACCCTGAAACCGGGCAAAAAGAAATACATTCTTCTGGAAAGAAGGGTCCGAGAGAGGGCCTGAGAGGGAGTCACTGGGGGTTTAGACGGGAATGGTGGCCTTGCTTCTATAGTGACCTTGGAGGACACAGACCTAGTGTATCTGAGAAAGGCATTTCAGGGCCACAGAACCTCCAAAGACAGGTGTAACCAGAAAGAAAAATTCTCAATAAAATATTTTTCAAAGTCACTTGTCAGCCAGGATTGGAGTGATCGATGACTGATGGCAACACAGGCAGGAAGTAAGGAATGCAGGGTTAGAGCTGCCGGTGCGCTGTGGGCAGCGTCTGCATTCAGATTTGTGCCCCTGCATCCTCTGAAGCAGAGTCAGGGACACAGACACAAGTTTAGTGGAGGAGGGTTTGCCCACACATCTAGAATCATCTCTACCCTTGTTGCTTTAATTTGGTTTTGAATTAAGTACCAATGTTCTGAGTGTGAATTTAAAATTCTGGCAGTTAAGAAAATAATATGTTACCGAAAAATACAGAAAAAGAAGCATAGGTCCTTTGCTGGTTGGTACAGGGTATATAACAATGGCTTGGTTGGAAATCCCAGTTGAGCTGTTCGCACTGAAGGACACTCTGTGCAGGACAGTGCTTTTTCTAAGAATTATTCTTGTCAGACTCAGAAGGAAAATTCATGTAAAAAGTAGTTTGAGCCTTAAGCAGAATTCGAGAGAAAAATGAGAAGAAAATGACAACTTCCTTAGGTGAAAAGGAGGCCACGCTAGCAAGAAAGGAGAGGGAAAAGGAGATAAACCCTTAAAGAGTCCCGATGTGAAGCTGGGGCAATTCCTAGACTGAGGAGGTTATAATCCGCCCGTCTGCAGAGGCCCGTCACCTCTCCTTCCAGCCAGAATGAAGAGCCAGGCACACATCTTGGATGTCTTCCTACTGCGGGGCCAGGAGACCTGGGATATCACTTTGGGCACTGGAGAGTATCAAGCACAGCACCTACAAATCAGACTGGGACTTTCTGGCCTCGGTTTTGGTTTTCAGGCTGAGAAACTGTGGTGAAGATCAAGAGAGAAGCTGTGACCTTGGCTGTGGGCGAGAAGCTCATGCAAATCAACTGTCCCCTCAGGGCTTGCTTGGATCTCGCACATAATATTCACCAATGCCCACTGGAATTTCAGGGCTTGGTCTGCCTGAAAGCATGTGTTCCTGGCACTTCGGTGGCCGTGACCAGGTGCTTAGTTTCTGTCAGTACCTGGAGATGGGGCAAAACTGCTTCACACCAAAAAAACAGCTATCTGCAGAGGAACCTAGGTCATAAAGCTGTGTACCCTACTGACCAACAGGGCCTCCCCAAGCCGGGTTCCCTGCCCACCATAGACCACACTTCCACACATCTGATCGGCTGGCCCCCCACACTCGGGAGCTTTTGTGGGATTACATTCCCACCCTTGTCATGTGTGGGCCTTTCCAAGATATTTTCTGCAGTCACTGCAGGCTGCTCGCCAAACACAATTGGCACAACAGAGCCACAGGATGTCTGGGGAAGGATGGGAGACTGAGGTTGCAGTGCACCAAAGCCAGAAAGTGAGGCCAGAAGTTCCCATCAGTGCTGTCATAACAACAGTCCAGCATGTGTGCTCAGACTTCACAATAGGGCACAGTCAGTCTGCACTCAGTAGAAACCTTTCTTAGGCTTCCTCCCAGTGAGGGAGACACTACAATCCACTTCCTCAGGTGCTGGACCACAGCAGGGAGCCAGCGGCCATGACACTGCAGGACCCCAGGACAGCAATGCCCTGGGCTAAGCCTTAATGTACAGGGCACGGGGCGCACAGATCCATTCTCAGCGTGGGATGTTCCTGGCTGTTCAGAACGTGGCTCTCTTGAATGAAACCCGTCAGACCTTCCGGTCAGAAGCAAACTGGTCTGACAGCTTCACTAACAGGTGCAGGGAGGAAGCGCCCACCAGACCCATAACTGTGCTTCAGATGGTTGGGGAAGCAATGTCTGGCACAGCAGCTGTCACTTGAGTCACTGTCCAACTAAGTCTATAGTAATCAACTGTCATTCTCTGAGGGCCATTTTGGCCAAAGACCAAATGGCCAACAGAGGTGGGGAGGAATCGCCACTCAAATTCTCCCAGATGGATGGAGGAGCTGACCTCTGCCCTTCCACTGAAAACACAGCACTGTCCCAGCAAACCCGTCTGGGGAAAGGGGTTTGGTGGTTTCCGTGGGTCTTTCCTGTTGTGAAAGCTCGGACTTCACAGGACACTTCAGTGTGGGGTTTCTGCAGGTTCACAAGCCTGCACACTCAACAACGCAGTCTGGGACTGGGGCGCCCATGGCCCTCCAAAAATCTGAGCCTAGACAGGAAATCAAAACTTGGCCATGTGAACCCACCTCAACAAATTCCTCCCAAACCAGCATGGCTTTTCTGCACCCCGATGGGGAACCCCAGGACCCATGCCCATGAGTATTTTCCAAGTTTCTCGTGGCACAAACTGACAAGATCTTGCCTCTTAAATGTGTGAGTTTCCCCTCCTCAAAGGAAATGCTTTACATCATGTTATCTGGGGTCCAGTAGGAACCAAGTCTCAGCATAAAATAAGTAAGAGCCATGTGATAATGGCCAAGCCAAGAGAACCGACACTGCCTCCGCCCCAAGTCAATGACTTCTTCCGGGTTAGGGTCAGGGTCAGGGACTAATTCTCCAGGGCAGAAATCGCCAACTTCTATTTCCAAAAAAGCCTCAGTGAAATTTAGGGGTTTATAGTCCTCTTCAGAGGAATCTTCCCACATATTCCCATGCAAACTCAGGGTCCAGCTCCTCCTAGCAGGGCCTTGCTGTGACACAGACACTGGAATCCAATCTGCCTGTCATTCAGTCATTTTCAAGCTGAAGTCTGAAAGTTTGTGGGATTCGACTCTTGGTCCTTGATGACAGGAAGCAGGATTTCTCTTAGGGCTTTATTTTAATCTTCCTGTGTATTGACCTGGGAATTGAAAGCTGTGAACTGAACTGCAGAGGAGGAGAGCAGGAAGTCAACAAGAAGCAAGCCCTCGCTGCTTCAAAGCTGGCACCAAACGTGGACCACTGCGGGGAGAACCAGATGCCAGCCCTTTCTGACATGCAGGTAAGGAGACAAGAAGAGCCAAACCCCCCTCACAATAAGCGACCAGCTGACCCAAAGAAACATGGGCTGTGATGATAGCAATGAGTTAAAACATAATTTAATGCTTGTAGTGTTCAGTGTTTCACTGACTGTGCAGGCCTAAAGCTGGTAACCTAATCATCTGTTTGGAGGATAACAATATGCAGTGTAGCACCTATTGAGATCTCCTTCTGAAGGTGGTGGCCATTTTAATTTCTTATTATCTTATTTTGAAGTCCTATATGATTCTCATTGTTTTGTTGCACTGGGTTTATTCTGGTTTGTCTTGTTTGATTTTATTGTGTCATAGCAATGAGCAGCTATTTCAAAGATAACAAGATATATTATGGTAGCCATTTTGAATTTACTATTATCTTGTTTTGAAGTACTTTGTTGTATTGTTTTGTTTTTATTGGCTCTGTTCTGTTCTGTTTGGTTTGGTTTTCCTATGTCTGAAGGTATGGGCAGCTATTTTGAAGACAACAAAAGGCATTATGGTAACCATTGTTGATCTCCTGTTATCTAGTTTTGAAGTCCTATATCACGCTGTTTTGTTTTGATTGACTTCAATCTGTTTTATTTTGCTTGTTTTATTCTCTTTCAAATAAAAATTACCAAAAAAAGACATGAATTAATCACTTTTGTGAGGCCTCTGTTGTTACTTGGAGCACCTGATCAAAACTTACCTTTCTCACTGTCACTAAAACTACTCTGTGACAGCAGATCTTAGTCTTCAAAGCCTGGTCTTGCCAGGCAGTGCCATGGTCATCTCACTTCTGACTGCAGCAGATCCAAACAGCTACTCCAGGTTGCCCAGAACCAGCTCTCAGAACCCAGCCTCTGTCTCTGAGCTGGTGTGGGTGTCGCCGAGCTCTGGCTTAGAGCCAGGGACTGGCAGGCTCCAGTGCCCCCACACAGCGCGACAACAGGGACCATTCACTGCCAGTGGACCTCATTCGTGCAAATCCCTAAAGCAAACTCCAAAGCCACACGAGAAGTTGGGGAACTGCAGCTGTGTGAGGTCCATGGGGGCAAGGTCACCGGGAGGGATTGGGAGGTTTCATCTTACTTTATTTTTAGTTTTCTTCAGTGGGCAGCATGCTGGTTTCACAAGCAGAGCTTTTAAGTTGTTTGTTGATCTGTACATTTATAACTTACGTGATTTTATTACTTAGGCCAATTTAGATGCTATTTTTGTAAATGTAAAATTTCCCACATATTCTTGTGAAGTTCTCAGAGACAGGACTGCTCTGTGAGGGGGGCTTTGTGTCTCTCTGAACCTTGCCACTCCTTCTGTGGGAGAGGGGCCTGCTCGCCCAGGTCCTAGCACAGCAGAAGCAGAGCTAGGCACTTTCATTCTGGCCCTCTGGGCTCCCTCAGAGCCAGGCATGGCAGGTGCTGCACTTCTGGGCCTGGCACAGTAGCCTTGGGCTTGGCCTCCCTTCCCCCACAGGAGGGGCCACCAGAGTTCTACGAATTTCTCAGCCAAGGCCAAGGTGCGAGTCAAGGCTCCTCCATTAGCCCAACTGCCTTCAGTTCAGCATGAAAACAATATGCTTCATATCCTGTTGGCTTTGGCTCCAAGCCTTGCTCTCTAATTTGTCTTCATCACTATGCAAGCTGACATCTCGGAGCCGTTTGGCTGTTTCTCTGTGTTATGGTTTGTGTCTGGATGTCCCCCCAGAGCCCTAGAGGCGGGCCTCTAGAGTTTATGACTAATTCATGGTCCAGTGCTGGGATTTTGGGTGTGAGTGCTGCATCCAAGTGAGTGTGATCTACATACAATATAGGAAGGACAAAGAGTCTTCTCTCCATGCTCCTCCCCTTTTGCTCTTGTTGCTTGTGTTGTTTTCCACCATCATGAACTGTTGCCCTATGCCATGTGCTATCCTGCCTTGGAGCTAGCTGATAATGGACTGAAACCCCCACAAACTGTGAGCTAAATAAACCCTTTCTTCCCTAATTTTGGAGGTCAGGTATTTTGTCTCAGCAACAAGAAAAAAGTAACCAAGGTACTGTTTAAATTCTACTGGCCAGAGCTCTAAAGTCTCCACCAACCTGACATCCTGACAGAAGATTCCGGAGAGGAAGTCTCAAGGTCTCTTGGAATCATGTGCCAAATTCTTCATCTGCAACATCAAGCCCTGGTGAAGGCTTAGCCCTAATGACCAGGAGGCCAGGTCCTGAGACTCATCCCCCTGCTCTCTAACATCTGGCCAATGCCATGAGCCACATAAGAAATAGGGAATTCAGCTTCAAATCTGTGAAGGGTCCTGCACACCCCAGGCAGGGCCCTCTGGTGGAGACAAGGTTGGGACACATTACATGTATTGGGACCTATGAAGATCCTGGTGTACGCGGAGTCCACTTAGCAGAACCCGACAAGACCTGGCAGAGCAGCTGTCTTTGCAGGGCAGATGCCGAATCCCCACATCCCTTGGTCCACTCAGGGCAGCTCATTGCCTGGGACAGAAAAAAAGGGAGCAAGTTTGGTTCTCATTCCCAAAAGTGCAAGGGAGGAAGTGACAGGAAATGTAAGTGTGGGCCCTGGACACTGCTGCGGGGCCCAGTTCCTGTCAAGCAGCAGGCTGGCCCCACTTAACCCATGCAGAGCTCCAGGCAGATTGCTGTCCTGACCCTTTTTAAGAGGAGCAGAAGGAGGTGAAGGTGACATTTCCAGTCCTTGCGTTTTCCCTGTGGTGTTAAAAACCAGCAAAGACAGCTTCTATTTGAGTTTCATTTTTATACTTCCCAAAGAGAGGGAAACACACAACACTCATTTTCTGGTTCCATGTCACAAATCCTCATTCAGTTCAGCAGTTGAAAAGAACAGGAGCCCTGCTGCAGGCTGACACAAAAAGTGGTGAGGGCGAAGCTAAGAATAAAGCACCCCAGCAAGGACGGCCCTGGGCAGGAGGGCAGTCAGGCAACTGCAGCCAGAATGACCCTGCCCCTGCACAGGCCCATGGTGCAACATGATTGAATATCTCCCTGTGTGAGGGGGGGCCTCTTGCGTCCCCCAAGAAGCAGAGATCATCTGTGTGCCAGGGACTCACCTTTCCTGACAGGAGCCAGAGTGTAAAAATGGCATCAAAACCCAGTGGTACTGAGGCCAAGAAGCAGAAAGCAGCACTGCCCGCTGGCACTGCCCACTGCAGCTACAGGAAGCCTTGGCCTGCATCTCATGGATGCCGCACTGGCCTGTGGGCACCTGTGGGAGCCTGGCTGGGCCACCCTTCCTGGATCCCATTGCAAGGGTCCCATTCAGTGGCCACAGTCAGTGACGCCATTGCCACGCACTGGTACTCTGTGCCCTCACACTCAGCCACCACGGGCCCTGACCACCACCCTGGCCAGCGTGGGCCTGGGAGCACAGAGCCATCTCAGAACCTGGTGCCGATGGGGCGGGAAGATTCTCACCGACGGGCCCGGGTGAGGGGAGCTGGTGGGATGTTGTTTTTAGAACATTCTAGCAATCAGATTCAGAAGTTCATTCCAGAAACCAAAATTAATGGTGCCAGGTAGGATGCTTCCATGTGATGAATTAAATGGAAATAAGAATCTCCCCTTTGACATATTTTCAAAGCCTTCAGTAATGGAAATCACTGTTGCTTTGGTGACCTCTCGTGCTTAAAGGAAAACTTAGGACCCCATTAGTGAGCCGGTGGTCAGAGCTAAAGTATTCATCAACATTCATTCTGGAGCCCTGGAGAGGAAACTGAATTCTAAGAACCTGGAGCACAGGCTCCAAATCCTGAGAACCTGCACCAAGGACCCTGCACCAAGGACCCACACCCTAATGCTCTCGAGGGCCACAGACCCCCACAGGATGGGGGCTGGCGGCTGGGCACAGAGCTCTTCCAGCCTCCGCACTGCAAAACAGGGTGTAGAGGACAAGGGGCTGGGGATTTAGCTCAGCAGCATAAGCGCCTGCCTTGCAAGTGTTCAGCATGAGTTCAGTCCCTGGTACTTACAAAAGAAAAAAAGAGGACAAGCCTTACTGCTCTAGGGTATTGTTCACGGTGTCAATCTGATGTCAGAAGTTTAAGGGCCAGAGTCCTTGTAACACCCTCAGCCTGTGCAAGAGGAGGACTCCAAGATGGTGTGAGTGCTGCACTCACCCCAGCGGAGCAGCCTGCACACAATAAAAAGCAAATGAGGAGGGGCTGATTGCTTCTTCGGAGGAGGAGCTCCAGTCTTGGCCTTCAGCTAGGACATCATCTCCTGGCTTCTGGCACAGACTGTGTGGCTTCCTCCTGGGACTCTTCCACCTTCCACTGTAGACTCATCAGTGTCCATCACAGACCCATTGGCCTCCTGATGCAGACTTGCACGGGACCCTGCAGTCAGCTCCAGCCCTTGGGCTGGACCTTCAGTCTCCAACGTGCAGACTCCCTCTGCATGCTCCCTCATCTGACTCTGTGGCTGACCATCGTAAGCTGATCTTGTAATTTCTTATACATGTGTCTATCTTGTGTTATACCCATTTCTCTAGTAAACCCTGACTGGTACAGGGGTAGGAGGAAAAGAGGGCTGAGATTGAGTGTGAAGCCAGAACGAGATACCTACAACCAAAATGCAGAGAAGAAATCAAATGCACCCTCTGGAAGGACATCAGGGCCACAGCACTCCAGTGGTTCCAGGAAGCCCACCGGCCTCCTGCTCCCTGAGGAGTGAAGCCGAATGGCCTGACTCACAGAGTGCAGTTCTGATTATCTACCTGCTTCTTCCGGCAAAACAGGCCACTGGAGAAACAAACAGCTGTGCACAGAGAGACCCACAGTGTCCTCAGGCCACAGTGCAGTAACTGCAAGGACGCACCTGACAGCTCCCACAAAGCATAGCACACACCTCCCTGCGCTGGCAGAGTTGAAGCTCCAGGCAGAGGGAGGAGCCGTCTGGGCTGGGTGTCCACAGGAGTCCGGAGTGGCGACTATCCCCTAGCCCACTGCAGTCCTGCATGGTGCTCGCAGGCAGAACGAGGTCCTCAGTCCCATACTTCAGGCTGCACAGTGGCGGGAACTCTGCGAGGGCCATAGTGAGGGTTGTGGTGGCCAAGGAGAGGATGTGGGCCAGATGCCAAGGGGAGGGGAGACCACTGGGCCTAGAGAGGGAGGACTGCGCCTGCTGTGGGAGTCTGGGCCCCAGCAGACAGGGGCACAGGGATCCCATGGCCAGACTGGACCTGAATGTCTAGCAGTCTCGGAGAGCAAGCCTAGCAGTCAGGTCTATGGCACAGGTACCCAGTATAGGCTCACAGCCTCGTCCTCTTCCAGTCTGAGTTCTGGGCAGCAGTTAACACGGCTGGCAGAATTTAAACACAGCCTGTGCAGGCCAGGCGTAGAGGTGCATGACTGCATCCCAGCTCCTCAGGAAGCAGAGGTGGGAGGGTCTCCTGATCCTGGGAGTTCAAAGCAGCTCAGGCAGCACAGCAAGGGCCATCATCAAAACAACAGCACTGGCAAATGTGTAGAAGCGCAGCAGGGACCAGTTAGACACTCACCTCTCTGCCAAGAGTGCCCTGGGATGTGGGGCAAAGCTGGGCTCTGACAAGGAGTGTCCGGGGTTAGGGCAGCTGCACATGTGGCCGTCCCCATTGTCTACTCAGAGTGCACCCTCTCCAGAGACCACCAACACCAAGCTCACCCAGCTCTGTCCCAGCCCTCCAAGCCAGGGGGCTCACAGAGACCTCTGCTGCCCTCACCTGGGAAAACATCCTTCCAGCACTTGCCCCCACCCAAGGCTGACCTGCTTTTCAGCCCTACCAGTGCTACCTGGATCACAGGACAGAAGGCTGTGATGAAGCTCCTCCCCCACTGTCACTTGAGGTCCCAGCTCCAGCGCCTGCTCCTCTCGTGCTGTTTATCCAGACAGGGAATAAACTGCCATCCATGTAAGCCAAGTGTGAGCAGGAACCCAGCATGGTTCTGCTCTGGGGCGTGGGCCTCCCAACAGCAGATGCCTCCTGGGAAAAGCGGCCTTGGCCCTGCCACACAGTGGGAGTCTCGCACTTTGCCCAGGGGAGAGCTGTGTGCAGCTCAAGAAGTGGATGCCCTGTGTGTCTCCTGTGTGGGGTCTGACCCCACCGTGGAAGCCCACAGCCAGTGCACATCCATGTGGAGCTGGCTGACAGGGCCAGACCTGTGCTGGTGACCCTTGGGCCTGGCCAGGCAGAGGCATGGGGATCTGAGTCTCAGGTGACCTCCCAGGCAGGCCAGGGGTCCTCTGACACAGAGGGTCCATGTCAGTGGGCTCTGGTCTCCAGGACTCTGAGGGGATTGGCAGCAGGGGCTCCTGCAGGGCAGTTTGGGCCTTGAAGACTCAGGCAAGCGAAGTGCATTTCATTCATGCCATGATCGGACCCGGGGAAGCCAGTCCCATGTGCTGGACATGGGGAGAAGCTGACAGCCAAGACAGGAAACAATGCCAAAAGCACTCAACCCCTGCACTTGAAGAAAACTCTCTTTTGAGTGGGCATCCAGTCTTATCTCAAACTGGCAGCTGTTTTCAGTGCATTTAATGGTGGCCTGGTCCATGTGTCCAGTGGGGGCTCGCACCCGTGGCCTTTGCACTTTCATCAGCCAGGCTTGGACAGGCAAGCATTCGAGGTTAGATGTGAATCCTCAACAGCCATTCCCTCGTCTGCTTGCCCAGTGACGGACAGACAGATGTTCAGCTGGGATCACCACATCCTTTGTCCCCAGAGGGAAGAGGTAGATGGGGCAGAAGAGCAGCCTTTGAGGGCAGAACTCACACTGCACCACCCTCAGACCCCTGCCAGGGGGAGCAGCACCACTGTTTCCTGCGAGCTCCATCCTGGGCCTCAGCCTCACTGTTTTCACTTCCTCCCGTCTGCAGACCTGGACGGTCCTAATGGGAACGGAGCACACCACCCAGGAGCCTCCGGATGGTCACCTGCAGGTGACACTCGCCTTTTGCACTTTGATGAGTGGACTTTTCCAAATACTCCATAAGAAACATACTATTTTGTTAGTTAAAAAGTATTTTTAAAGTCAGGGCCATGTGCTTTGTATGACCCTGTCTCAGAATAAAAATTAAAGAGGGCTACAGATGATGGGTTGTAAAATATTTATTCTTAATATGCTCAAGAAACAAGTGATAAAACTGAAACCCAGCAGGAAACTGAAAATTCTAGGCCAAGAAAAAACTCTGGGACTGAAAGATATAATAATGATTATAAGAACACAATGGGAGGCTTTCCACATACCTAAAAAGAGAAGTAAGGAACTGGATGATGTGTCAGAAGAGAACATCCAGAATAAAGAGGATCAGATCAAAAGCAGCAAGTGACAGGGTAAGAAGAGGAGGTGCAAGGCCTGGGGCGGGCAGGGCAAGAAGGGAGAGAGACGGAAATTCTGGATAACAGTCCAGAATTTCCAAAGCAAAGGAAGGACATCAAGCCACAGATTCAAGGTTTTATCCAGTCTAAGCAGAGAAAAAAAAAATGAAGCCAAGCCACTGGTAGGTGGTGATGGAAACACTGCTAAGACTAAAGAGAAAGAGACCGCAGGGGTCCTGCCACAGTATCAAAGCACCAAGGGGTCGCACATCATGCCCAGGGAGACTTAGGCCTAGAAAGTGGTTCAGAATATAAAACTCAAATAATCAGTGTATTAACAGAATAAAAAATTCATTTTCAGTGATACGAAGGCACAGGATATGTAGAAAGCTTACTTAGAATGAGTGAGGCCCCAGGTTCAAACCCCTGGAGTACAACACACACACACACACACACAAACCGAAAACCAACAAATCCTGCAGGGAAGCCAGCCAATCACCACTCCCCGCCACCCGCCCCACCCCTAACGCTGCCCGAACCCTGGCCCATGCAGCTGCTTACCAGGCCGAGGTGACACTGGTCTAGGGTCCTACTTAGCGGTGTTGGGAGAGCAGCCAATGCCCTCCTCCCCCTCATCCTCCTTCTTGTTTTCCCCCTTCTCTCCCTCCCCTCAACCTCCATCCTCTCCTCTCCCAGCTTTTCTCACTCCTCCAAGCCTCTCCTTCTCCAGTGTCACCCAGCTGTGTCCCAGTGCCCCTCTGGTGCCAGGTTAGGAGCCCCTGCTCCTCCACCAGACAAGGCCCCCGGTCTCTGGGCCTCTGCTTCCCAGGTCTGGTATTGAGGCCCAAGGGTCCAGATGGAGGAGGCTGACAGGAGAGCACGTGACCAGTGTCCCATGTGGCGTGGCCTGGCTCCACATCAGGATGTCCTCTCTGGGTCTCTCCCGTTAGCCCCTGTGCCTGACCACTGGGCTTCTGTCCATTTTCCTGTGTGCTTCTGTTTCATCAAATGAGGATTTTTACAAAACCAAACAACCAAAAACTACACTGATAAAAGAATTAAGAGATTAAAGTTCAGAAGGAGAAACCAAATCACTTAATGGGAAGGGAAGAGAAAGTAGGCAGCAAAACCATTTCACTGGGCGGAGTGACCATTGGTAGGTAGGCTTGCTGGAGTGAGGCAGGGAGCCCCGAGCTGGCCCTGGGGGTTGGGGGCTGCGATCTGCATGCTGAGTCGTTAGCAGATGGCTCCAGTCCTCTGTGTCTTCCCCACTTAACTGGAGTAGGGGGAGCCCCTGCATCAGCTGAGACTCTCAGCTGCCCTCCCAAATGGGGATGTTAGTTTTTTATTGGGCAGATGCTCTCACCCAGGTGCTGGCACCCAGGCACTGTAACCAGGGTGCCCCAGGTGCCATAATGTTTCCTGCACTTCTCACTCAGGACCCCAGCACAAGCCAATGAAACCCCAGGCTGTGCTGGGTGCAGCTGCCCAGCTGTCTGGGCCTCACTGGCCTGTGGGCTGCTGCTCTTTCTTCTGTGTCCGGGACGCCAGCTGCCACTGTCTGAACGTCCCCTGAAAGCCTAGAACTCGGGGCCCACACTATGCCTAGCTGACTTGGAGACAGCAGGGCCAGGCAAGGTGGGGCTGTCGCTGCCAGAGTGGAGTAAGAGGGAGAGTGACCGCACTGTCTCCCTGCAGTACCCAGGAGCTGCACAGATGCCCGTGCCTCACCCGAGCCTTAGGTGAGGCACCTCAGCCCCAGGATCCAGCACATGCTGAGCCCTGAGCTGTGCAGGCCAAGCCACCACGGTGGTCCAGGGTGCAACTCAGCACTTGCAGCTGCTCGGGTCTGCTCTGGGCTGGCTGAGGACAGCATCTTTGAGCCTCTCACAGCCTTGCTACCAGGGGCAGGGGCGGCAGGGTCCGGGACTTGGCCTGGCTGGGGGTGCCAGGCCCTAGTTGCATGCAGTCCTGTCGGGCAGTGTGGCCTGCACCCTCAGTGTGCTGACCACAGCACTGGCCCAGCTTCCCTGCTCCTTGGGTTGAACCCGGCAGCAAGTGCACAGCCTGGCATCTTCTAGGACCCTGGCTCCCCAGAGGCTCGGGCTGCTGTCCACCTGACGGGTGGGACTGGAGATGAACCAGCTGTGCCACAAAGGGGACCCAACTGCCCTGAAAGCCAAGCTGTCCCAAGCTCCACATGTCACCACCGGGCATTTCTGACTCCAAGTATCCAGCCCCACGCAGCCATGAGGAAGCAGTCAAGGCTGGACCTCGGGACACTCTACTGATGCAGGGCGATTCCCCGAATTGTCACAATACAGTTATGGGCTCCAGTTTGATTTTTAAAACCCTCAAATGACAAACTTTGGAGTGGCAGAGTTTTAGGTTTCTGTCAGATGGAGCCAGGGAAGCAGAAATGACACAGCACAGACAATGAGAAGTCTCTCAGAGCTGCCGAGTGGCTGTGTCAGTGTGGGAGACGGAGCCAGGTCCGAGATAGCTGGAGCCTAAGACACCACGAGACCCATGCAGAGACAGGCTGAGGACAGCAGGCGTCCGCGGTGGCTCTGAACACCTGAGGGCCCCAGGCCCAGGTGGGAGGGACCTCTGGGTACATGTGCTGTTCTGGGGGACAGTGGCCCAGCTCCTCCCCTCCTTTCCCTGCCAGCCCTGGAGGCCAGTCTGGCTCCACTACGCAGTCCACTGTGATGTGCAGCCCAGGTCAGCAGTGCAGAATCCAGCTTGGTTGAACCCACAAGCTCTCCTCTCTGAGGCCCCAGGAAGCAGCACCTTGGTTTACGGACAGCTGTGGTTCTGTCTGTTACGCCATGCGGAGCTTACAAACAAAAACAAAAGCACCCGTGAGCCAAGGCTGCGGTCTTTGTTAGGGCAGTGGATAGCGGACCACTGGTCAGCCACAGCTCGGCTGAAAGGTGTGTCCCCAAGCCATTCTGTGTAGCTGTCAGGGAAATCCCTTCCTAAGCAGGTTGGGATTCGGGCTTGTCCGAGGCCTGGTGCCTTTCCGCATGGCCAGACGTGACTCAATGCACCCCAGTCACGGGGAGGCCCACCATCCCGGTGCTGAGCCACCCCAAGGAGCCCAGCAGCAATAAAAATGAAGTTTCACCTTGGAGAAAGGATAAACTCCTTCTTAACCTGCCATCTGTGCCCATGTCCTCACCCATACAGAGATAATCATTAGCAGAAGGTCACCACCACCCTCTGAGTCACCTGAAAACCACTGGATTATTGTGCATGCCCTATGAAGTGTGGCTGGGGCCTGGGGCCCTTTGTCCCTGCCATCCTGAGGCACCCACCTCCCAGCCCTGGCATGCATTACTAGGTTTATTTCACCGCCCCCCACATCGTATCCCTCACACAGGCAGCTGGGGATCTTGGCCAGGTCCCCAATAATCCCAGGCTATCAGGGTGGCCATGAGGTAATCACAGGGCTCTTCAGAGCAGACAGAGAATGGGAGCAGTGGCAGAGGAACCCAGGACTATGCCTCACCTTTGCAGACGGGGAAAGAAGCCCAAGCTGAGGACCTGAGAAGCTGGAAGAGGCAGAGTAGGCCGTGCGGCCAGCACCCCTGGCAGCCCTGGGGACCCCTGTGCCAGATGGGAGACAAGTGCCGTGAGGGCAGATCCCTAAGAATGCCTTACGGAGCAGATGGGTCACTAGAAAAGGTTCCAAGGGGATCTGAAAGGAGGTGACAGGAGGTCACTGGGGTCCAGCAAGGGCACTGCCTCCCATGAGTTCTGACATTGTGAAGATGCACAGTCCTCTGTGCCTGTCTGTGACATAGCCAGGGCCCAGTAGCACTCGAGCCTGGGAGCTGGGAACTGAGGGTAACTCACCTGAGATCCTTTTTACCTCAGGTGCCCCAACAGAGGGCACTTCCTGGGTTGTTTTAACCACCACAAGTCATTAACTTTAACCACTGTCTTATGGTCAGTGTATAAATGAAAGACAAAACTTCCTTGCTTCTTTATTTGGAAGGGCTGCAGGAGTACGAGTTACGTCATTCTCCAGACCAAACTCTCAGATGCGACTGCATTCCTTTTGAAACCTAAACTTTGTCTCCTTTTCGGCCTGACCTGAGAGACTGCCCTTGCCCAGTCCATACACACTGCGGAGCACAGAGGCAACTGCTGGTCCGAAGCTGAGTGGCCCCGGAGATGGGAGGCTGGCACATGGCCACACCTCAGGGACAGAGCCTGTCCAAGCCCCTCCATCTGTTTCCCGAGCTGAGCTCCCCTCACTGTCCACGACTGGCCACAGGCGACCGTGGAGCCAGAGGGTCGCGGACCAGGGCCCCAGAAACCGCGGGCCCAAATAACCTTCCTCCTCTTCCTCCATGGTGCTTCTCGCGGGTTTCCTGTTCCAGCAAACAGACACTGACTCGTTCACCCACACTCTCAGCAATGTGGGGAAACTACTGGAAAACCAGGAGAGATTTCAGATGCCGACATGGATTTGTAACGGCACAGGAATTCTGTACCTGCGACACCTATTGTCAGCAGTGCCCAACCCTCCAAGGGAAGCTTGAGGAAAGCTCTTCAGGAACTGAAGATAACCCGGAATGGACCACAATGCAGAGGCCTTCCAGCCACAGTCCAAGAAGCCCCAGTACTCAGCAGACTTTGGCCTTGCCATTGGAGGTCGGGAGAGAGCCTGGAATTTCAGACAGACTCTCATATTAACAGTGGGCACGAGGAAGCTGTACATCTTTTAATAAAAAATTTATTTCTCTGTAAATACAAATTCCAATATCAACAAATAATAGTCCAGTGAAAAAACACTAGGCATTAACATTGAAAACTTTTTTAGTTTAATAAATAGAACTTTGGCATTCAAAATTCTAGCTGTAAACTCTATTACAAAACAAACCAACCCCTTTACAAAAAAAAGGAGGCAAAAATGATAGTCAGAAGGCATAAGCCAGCCAGTGGCTTCACATTCCTTTTCCCAGTAATGCTCTTGCTTACGTCAGGGATGCGGTATTTACACGAGGTATCACGGGTGGTTCAGAAACTGAACCGAGATGCACAGCACCGGCCGGGGGACTGCCCGAGCTCCTGCTCTCCGCAACTGCCCAGCACCAATGCGATGCCCAGCTCACGCTCCAAGATTTAAAAAACAACTCATACATCATCTACACGAACACACATATGAACACACACACACGCACATGCATACGCACTCTGTTCTCCAGGGAGCCCTCGCTCCACAGCAGAAGCTGGGCCCGTGACTCCTCACGTGGCCCCATTATGGAAACTCTGCTCCAGGCTCAGCTCTATCTGCAGAACAGGGCACAGGAGCCACACCTCTCAGGGAGCCTAGACATAGAACCAGGCATGCACTCACTGCAGACAAAAGGCACAAGAGGTTCTCTCCCTAAGCAGCGGTAAACACTGGTGTTAGACTTCCTGATCAGACATCACCTCCTCCTATGACGCTCAGTATTTCTCTGAAATACGAAACCTCTCAAAATCCTTCCCCTCCATGATTAAATGTGTGACACACTCACATGGCCAACACTACTGATGGCATCTGGGAGTGAAGCTGGAAACCGTACTCTTTGTATCCAGTAAGAAATAGCTTCTCTTCCGTATGAACACTGAGAGAAGGCTCACGAAGGGAAGCAAGGTGACCCAGCTGAAGCTCCAGGAGAGGCCCAGATGGCCGTGGGAGCAGCCTCCTTGCGCTGTAGTGTGCAGTTGGAGGAGAAAGCCAAACCCAGGGCACCCTTGTGGTGTGGCCAGGGACAGCCCAACGTGCCCTGCACTGAGCTGGTATCCTTACAACACAGGGGGTTCCTTTAAACAGCACCTGAGGGTCCCTCACAGTCCTGTGCAACACGAACTGCCCACCAGGCTACAGGTCAGACAGAGACACACAACACTCACCTCAGGAATACTTTCCAGGTCTGGGGTTGTCTCCAGTAAGCTATTTAGGGATCCCCAATTCAGTGCAGTAAACTGTCACACCAAAACAAATTTCATTAAGATATAACACTGTTAACATTAAATAGGGAATCCTATTTAAAATATTCAAAGGGCCACACTTTTAAAAAATAAATTCAGGCATCGCTCACCTAATCAATGATTACACTTTCTAGAATCAGAGCCACCGAGGATCACAAATAGTAACCAACAGCTCACCCTACTCTCCAACACTGCAGGAAATGATGGCTCTGGGCCTGCAGTCGCCTGCTCGAGTGATCTGACCTTCTGCTCAGAGCCCTGAACCTGAGCTCAGTGAGCGAGCTGGAGTTTACCCATGGCCATGACACATGAGCACCCCACAGCCAAGCGCAGAATGAAGGAGGGCTGGACATCTCAGACTTCCTGCCATGCGCAGGGACTGTCTCAGTGCACCTGGCTGTAGTAACAGCTTCACTGAGCAGCCCAGGCCAGCGAGATGAGAGAGAACTCTGCTTCAGGACGACACCAACACCATCACCATTTTAACACAAGATGGGGTCCTGGGAAGGGCAAGTTTCTGAGAAGTAAAAATCAGAACTAAACACAAATAGAGTAACACTAGTTTTCCTCGCCCAGATTCTCTCCAAGCATTGCAGGCCGCAGACGGCTCCTTCTCCCTGCACCCGGCGCCACTCTCCCCCACCCAGCACACAGCCTCAACTGCAGTGCAGGAGCAGCGCTCTGCTACCTCGAGATATGGGAATTAGATTCTGTAATTTCTTAGAAAACTTTCTACAACAAAAAATTATTTTATCCCAAGTAGGCCAGAGAAGAAAACCGTATTCAAAACAGATGAAAACAAACGATCCTAACTTCATCTTAAAAACAAGACCACTGCAAAACTCTAAAACTAAACTAAAAACCTACAAGACATTTAAGGAAGAAATGAAGGACCCAAACTGGCAGGTCAGTCCATTTATTTCTGAAGTCCTGGTGGGACAGTGTGAGAGTCACTGCTACGTGTGGCTGGTGGGGCCGGGCAGTGCCCACTTCACTGTGAAGGGCCAACTTCACAGCTTAACTCTGGCTCGGCAGAACCCTCTGCACCCCATTTTTGGTGCTCTTTTACTACTCTGACTGTGTTCAAGCACTGACTTTAGAAACCAACTGAGCACACTGGACAGCCATGCTCTTCCAGTCACTAAGTCCTGCCCGGGTGGGCCCCTCAGGGTCAGCGCCTCTGCCAGGCCATCTCAAGTAGGCCCCAACCTGCCAGGCTCCCATGGCACAGGAAAGGGAACTCTTTCCCAGAAACAGCCGCTGATGATCTCCACCACGCAACACTGGTCCACCCCAATGGGATTGGTGACATCTGAGGGTCCGGTCACCATTAAGAGTCCAGAGCTGGCCATGATGCCGGGTACTCCAGGCTGCATAAGTACCCAAGGGAAATCAGGCAGACTTCCGCAACACCAGCCAGCTCTCTGGCACAGGCACACGGATGTAGGTACCTGCACACCTGAACGTCCACCCTGCATGCAACTGCACCACGCCTGACACCTGGTGGAGCAGGCCTGGTCAACTTCACTGTACACACAGCCCCACCTCAAGGAAGCATACCTCACGGGGCATAAAAATCTCAGCTCTGCTTAGATTCTGTTTTGTGATAGGGTTAGTTCAGAGATAAGGAATAGGAGCTGGCTTTTTCCTAAGGTACTTTAAACTTTAAACAGGTACAAAACTGTTAAACTGTAAACATTGAAATGTGGATAAATAAGCTACTCTTCCAAAGTCTCTGTCAATCTGTCTTTAAAAATGATGATCTGGGCCTCAGAGGGCTTGCACTAATCATACAGACGGCTCTGTTTACAATGATACGTGTAACATGTAAATAAAACCTGGAAACATTAAGAGGCCTGCTAAAATCAGTTCAAATGACGTTAAACCTTCTGGTGATACACAAATTCCCTACAGGACCAAAAGCCACCAAGCCACAGCCTCAGCTCGGTGACTGTTGGGCACAAATGGGGGGCCCTGCTTCCTCCTGCCCCACACCTGCCTGCTGCACAGCCTGCCCCGCCAGCCCTCCCTTGGAAGCTCTACACTGTGACCCTTAAAAGCCTTAGAGACTTTGTGAATAACATACACACACACCCAAACCCCACGCACACGTGCACACACAGTGACAGAAAACTACAGGAGCAAACAACTCCTACCCCTTCTGAAGGGCACTGTTCACAGCCTGGCCCTACAATCAGTAGTTTTAGAAAACAGATGTCTTCTTAGACTTTATCACATCTTTCAAATGGTAATTTGATTTTTTGCCTAATAGCCCTTCACAACCTCCTCACATACATCATTTGCCTCAATAACACAAATCCACAGCCCTGCTAAGTCAGCAGCACTTGCGGATGCCCGCCGTCATCATTGGGTGATGCAGTTGTCCCCCATGTCCTGAGCATAGCTGTCGGATATCGTCGTCCTCAGCTGGTCGATGTCCCTCCGCAGCTGACACACGTCCGACAGCTTCTTACTGAGCGTTTCTGGGCTGTGGTCAATCTCCGTGTCTTCAGCTGAACAGTTCATGGCTGTGTAAATAAAGCATGAAGGAATGTCTGACATTTTGCTTTGAACAGACATTCCAGGATTTCACCTTAATCATCATGGAAATCCGTAATACGCACTGAATATGAGTGAGGCTCACGTGAAAGCATGCCTTACTTGACATTATATACTGTAGAGATTACCTAGCTGGTCCTCTAAATAAATTCTGCCAGCTAAAATGTACAAAATTCCTACAGTGATACCACAAATTCAACAGGCTTCCTGGATGACTATATTCAAAATGAAAAGAATATCCTCTGAAGTTTCTTTCAAGCTCATCTAGAGCCCTCAGTGCTTCCCATTAGACAAAAATTTGAAAATGTTTGCATAGCAAGAGAAATTATCTTAATTTTTATGATCACATGCCAGGAACCATTGAAGCTGGAAACTGATCACACGTGCAAGGCTGGAGGGTCACCATTCTAAGAACAAAGAGCACCTGGGACAGCCACTTGAAGAAGCTGCTTCAGCCCAGAGAACACCGACTCCCAAGACAAGCTGAACAGTGGGCTACAAGGACAAGTGTGTCATGTGACATTAAGTTGCTAAAAGGTATGAATAAACGCCTCTGCAGTGAGGAGCCAGCACTGTTCCTCCCATCAGGAGGATAAGGGCTCCATCTGACCCCAGCTTTGTCTGTTCTTATTTTTCTCATCCTCTCGCTGTCCTTAACCCCAAGAACCTTAGGAGCCACATGGGTCACGGACGGCAATCACAAAGTGAGTTTCTAACTGGCACACAAACACTAATTTTCAAAGTACATGGAGAGGCTACTGGGACTCTGCACTCCCCAGCAGCTGGGCCGAGTGGGCTGCTGGCTGCCAGGGTCTGCCCATGGCAGGAGGGCCCGAGCCAGCAGCTCGCCTGACTTCCAGGATGTCCTCAGTACAGCAAGAGGAGCTTCTCCTGCTCCAGCAGCCTGGGAGCTGTTGGGGCACCCTCAGGTAGCTGACACTTCAATAAACATGAGCTCAAACTCTGGCTCTGTACCCACTTGTGGTGAGTGCTGCAGGTGCCCTGCCCACAGGGAAGAGTGGCCACCTCGCTGAGGAAGCAACAGATTCCCACTCACCAGGTGGGCCAAGAAAGCAGAATGCAGGCAGGCACAGAACTGACAGAACAGAAAGCTCCAGTGTGGAGGCTCGCAAGGCAGGCAGGTGGGCACTCCCTGCTGTACCACAGGAGGAGGTTACTTCTGGGAAGCTGATTTCCAATTCCAACAAATCACACTGGCAACAAAAGGAGAAACGGATTCATGGAATGAGAGGACCTGGTGACAGAAACATCGGTCCAAGGCTAGACTCCAAGACCATTAGGTAAAGCTGGCAGTGCAATGGAGGTCTGATGGCAACAGAGCCAGAGGGGAAGGGTGTCATCACCAGCTGGGCAGGAGTCCATGACAGCACCTGCCACCTGTATAAAACCTGGGTCAGGCGGGAGGTGGCTGTGGAGCAACTCTGTGTCTGTGAGTCCCACAACAGAGCCAGTCTATCATACTTGGTGATAGGGGCCCTGAGGCCTCCAGGCAGGGCGGACAAACATCTGTCTACTCAGGGGTCTGCTAACACTAGATGACAGCCAGACCTCAGGGAGGCTATTTGAGTGAGTCCCAAGTGAAGAGAGAAGCCTGGGACCCCATGAGCAAGGGGCGGAAAAGTCCACAGAAAGCAGAACTTGGTGTAGAAATCCAGCGATACGCTGGAGGCCTGTGCAGAACAGGCAAAGGGTGGAGCCAGGCTGTACCCCAGGCTGTCACTACCAGGTCATAAAGACTCGAGGGTTCCGCTGGGTTGACAACCAGCTGGCCAAGCCAGCTTCACACATGCAGCTTGACGACCAAGCGAGTAGGCAGGTGGCAGCTGGGTGGAGAGGCTGCCCATCACTCCTGAGGACAAGGACGGCTCTGCCACCATCAGTGGTGACATGAGGACTACTGTGTGGGTGGAGGTAACAAACGTGGAGGGGTGGGCAGTGCTGCGATGGGGCAGGGGCCCTTCACTTCTTGTCCCAAGGCCATGTCCGACCACAGCACCCCAACTCCCAGGGCCGATGCCTGATCTTGCTGGAAGAGCCACAGCAGCACCAGCGCGCTGGGCCTTCCGCCTTCCCCAGCAGCGCTCTCTGCTCTGCCCTGCAGCCCTGTGGTCCCTGGCTCCACAGCAATGCCAGGTGCACCACAGCATGCTCACTCAGTCTGTGTGCAGCAGGCAAGGCTGTGCCCAGCCCAGTTGCAGCCCCAGTGCCCAATGCCAAGTGAGCGAACACTCTCAGTCTTCAGGGGCTTTTGCACCCATGCTGTCTACACACACACTCTGAGCAGGGGGAAGCTGAGCACAGGGACTCCCCTCACCACGTACTGAGAGTTGGTACTGGTTCTGCCCACAGCAGAATTTCTCTGAGGAGACTGGAGGCAAAGCCAGCCCTATCAGAAGAACGTACCATCTCTCAGAGTGGTCACCCTCTTCCCAGAGTCCCTTTCTGCTCCGCTACAGACCTGTGTGTCAATGCCCTACCCATGTGGAGCCACTGGTGGCAAGGAGCACGAAGGGCTCCCACTGGCTGAGGCCTGGGAGTCCTGGGAAGGGGCGATGCCGAGGGGTCTGCACAACAGAAGTGGCTAGGAGCCAGTTCCTGGGAAAGCACTGTACTTGCACTGAGCCTCTGAGAATCAAGCAGTCATCATCCTGCAAATACTGTACCAGTGACCAACTGGCCGTCACTCATGTCACTGCGGGGGGCTCTGAACCACCAGTGGTCCTTGCACAACCGTCCCACAGGCAGCACAGGCTGGGGTACAAGATGTCCAGTGAGACAGCCATGCAGGTAACAGTGGTGGTTCAGGCTGGCAGTAACGTGTTGAACTACACAAGTATCATGTGGACACCAACGGAAACACTACTGCTTCTCAAAAAGCAGCCAGAAGTCCAGGCACATGGTCTCAGACTGAGCCAAGGCTCCTGCCAGACAGCCTCCATATATGCTGTGGCTGTGGCCCCTGGCCACTTCTGTAAAGCAATGAGGCCATTCTAGGAGAGAGTGGCTAAAGCACAGCCTCCAGAAAGGAAAGCAGGAACAGAGTAAAGGGGAGGGCAGGCAGAGCTCCTGGTTCACCAAGACGGGTTTTCTAATGACTGAACCACTTACACCTGATTCCCAGCAGTAACGAGAGGTTGGGCTCCTTGCCCTGGGCCCTCTGGTTGAGAATACTGCACAGTGCCTTCAAGTCGAACAGGCAGCAGGACATCTCCTTGAAGAGCTGATCGATCACTGCCAGGTCGGAGAGTGGCGCTGTGGGAGGCCCCGGCTGTTGCCTTGGAGGCTCTGACTCCTCACCCTGGCCTAGCAGAGAATGAGACTCTTCTGTCTGTCTGTGGTTCTGCAATGGATCCAAATATCAGCTGTTAGCATAGAGGAAAGGCACTCAAAGCCATGCAGGCTGACAGTTCCCGAGTCTATGAACAGAAGTCCATTACCAAATGTTTCACGTGCATGCATTACACAAACCAACTGCACACACAGCAGGGAGAAAAGAAAAAGACTGGTGTATATGATGGAAATGGTTCTTCCTGACACCCTAGAGTAAGCCCAAGAGAAAAAGCATTAAAGCCAAGCAGTCTCAGGTTTTAAGGGTTTCTCTTATCACAAACATCTTGGTTACACATCCATTGTCCTGTAAATGAGACTTATTTTAAGGACAAAAAAGAACTTCAGGACACTTTCAGCCTCATTCAGTAATTTTGTTGCTAGTGAAAGTAGTAATTAGTTGCTTTGTAGTTACTTTGTCTCCATGTTAGGCAGGCACAGTGGGTGGTACACACCTGTAACCCCAGCATTAGCCACTCCTGCAAGTTGAAGGCCAGCCTGGGCTACACATGAGTTCGAGGCCAGCCCGAACTATGAGGGGCCACACTGTACCACCTGACCACGTGATGATCAACCGGATTGTGTACATGCCTGGACACCGTACAATCCGATTAGGTGAGCAACATTCAACAATGTATTTTTACCCCCTCAAAAATGTGACGTGAGTTTCATGAGGTCTTTAGCTCTGAAGTGCAGCTTCAAGAAATAAAAGGGAAAGAATAAGATGAGTAACAACCAGGAGGAAGCAATTAGACAAACCTACAAGGTGGGGCAATTTACAAGTCTGAGAAAAATGGGCTTCCAGTCTTTAGCAATGCCACATACCCCAGTGCCAGATCCCAAAGGCTTCCCAAGCATACACTGCTAAAATACAGGGACCTGAGGGTTTATAAGACACTACAATCAAATGCAATGAGTAGTCCTTGATTAAATTTGTTTGCAATGCCACTAAAAAGTATGTGTGGAGTGGGGAAATCTGAGTAGAGCCTGGGCAGCCTCACATGCCAAGGAATCATTACTCCAGTCGGGTATGACAATTACAGCTACTGAGGAAAATGTACTTACCCTTTGGAACTGTGTTCTCTGGCAGGTAAGGGTGAAATGTGAGCAAAGTATGTATTTTGGTGTGCGTGCTCAACACAGCCCAGCCCTCCATCTCACACTGTGGAGGCGGTGTCTGTTCCTGTGGCAGGCTACCACCACCACCAAACCCCACCCCCCTTCTCAATGGACTTTCAAGGGTGCTTTTGTTTGTATTCCACTTGTGCCCTATTTTCTCAGTTTGGGGCCTAACTCTGCATAGCATCTGACTTGGCTGGAGTGAAGTCTGTACAACTGTACTCCGAGATACAAGAAAAAGAAAGGTTTGTGTTCCTATCTGATTTAGTCCTAACAGATTTAATTATCTGGCACGTAACAATCAAGCTCCAGTTTAAAAAGTATTCTATTAATTTATACAAACTAAGCCTTGGTTGAAAGAGCTGTGGATCATCTCCCAGGCAATCCAGGTTTCTCCTACTCACCTCAAGCAGTACTTCTGTTAATTTCTGGAAGTTTCTTTCTTTCCTCTCCAGCTCTTCCATCATCTTCTGTGTGGTCAACTTCTCTTTAGAAAGCTTCCCTTGGATGGACTAGGACAACAACAGCAGCAACCACGTCAAGCCAAGCATGGAGCTCGGAGACGGAATTGCTGATCTAATGCAGCAGCCAGTAACACTGGCTCTGCCAGCTGCGGAAGACGGCAGAGGGGTAAAAAGATGCGCAGCACACGCTGGGGGGCAGTACACTCCCCTTCTCTTAATTTTCATTACTGAACTGTAAGCTCCAAACAGTTTCTTTTCTTGTATAGTTCTAATAAACAACCACAAACCTTCTAAAACAACCCATGTCACTTACAGAGCACATAAATTCTGGGCCCATAAATTCTTTCCTGGTTGCATCTAATTGAACACTGTATGGAGATTTATTTACTTAGCTGAATATTTATAATTTCTGGCCTGATGATATTATGTGGCTGTAATCCAGAATTCAACCTAACATTCTTAATGTTTGTGATTGTTTATTAGAATTACATAAAAAAGCATCACAGATAAACTACTTTTTATAACTTGTATTTTAGTAATGAAAATTGAACAGAAAGAGGGCTATTTCCATAATGCTGTAATATTATGATCATTCAGCATCATGCTGAATGCGATAATTAGCTACTAATGTTTCCACAAGAGACTGAATTTAAATCAGCAAGGAAGTGGGCAGTTCTCTGCATGGGAATCAGTCACAAGTGTGCCATAGGGCCACTTGTCCAAAGGAGGAAACTGGATTCAGGAAATAGCATCAAGCTCACAAGTCTCGGGCCAGGCTCAAGGAAACGTGAGAGCAGTTCAATACAGGAGAAGCGCACAGGCAGCAGAGCTCAGGCTATGTGCAGTCCTGGGCTGACCCGGGTGAGGTAGGGCCATAGGCTGGCTGACAGTAACACGCCACTCAACTTTACTCCTTTATCTTAAACTGTATGAAAAAGCATACTTCTGAGGGATAAGCAAAAAAATAGAAAAAATTTTAACTAGTTTTCTTATGGTCTCAAATGAAGACAACATAGAACACAATCTGATTCCTAAGCCAACTCTCCAACATGAAGCGCAGTTCCAGCAGTTCCCAACACCAGCGCTCTCTAGCCCTCTCTCTCTTTTAAAGCATTCTATTAACAAGTAGTAAACAGTTCCTTTTTGGTATTTTACCTAAAATTCACACAAGTGTTTGAAATACATATTAGTATTTATAAATTCAAATGCACAATATATTCTGACACATTAATCCATGATACCAAGTGTTACTTTCAATGTGTACTAGACAGGAAACCTAAGAGACATTTCAGTTTATTCTGCCAAGAATGAATAATGTATGTTATTTCACAAAGGATTTTGCAAAGCATTTTTTGAGATCTAAGATTTTTTTTTAAAAAAGAATTGTTCAAAATGGTGCCATTGTTCTACACAGAAATTAAATGACCTGCATGCATTCTCTTCTGTGATAAATTTTGGGCTTTGTGAAATCACATTAACAACCCGTGGGTGGCTCACTGAACAGGTCTGTCGGGGATTAATAAAAATTTGAATTGTGTCCAGTGTCTACAGCCTTCCTCACATTCCCGGTGAGCATTTAACACATTCTCTAAGTCACGAGCCTATCAGGATCGCTTCTGAGTTAAAAAGCAGGGCTGGGCACATGCGCAGTCTGGTGTGAACGCCAGGCAATGCACCCACGCGAGTTGCTCCAAGTAAGGGAACAGAACCGGCAGGCACGCTTCTCCACCTTCAGCGAGCGACTCAGGAGGAAGTGTCCTGAGAGGCTCACGCTGTCTCACCGCACACACGCCTGCGTGCACACATACACACTGTGTCCTATGCAGTTGCCCGGGTGCCCCTTCATGCCCTCAACTGTGTAACACTGTCCATCCTGGTGAACCGGGAAAGCAAGAGACTCTGCATAGGACTGTAGGTGAGTAACCATGTGGGGGAACCACGTGTGGTCAGGAAAAGGATGCTAACATCTTGGGGGACAGAGAAGGGCTTGAGCAGAAAGTGGCATTTTAATTAAATTCTGAGGCACAAGAGACGGTGTTTTCAAATATCCAGAAAGAAGGTTCAGCTAGGGCAAAGGGCCTGGGGCCGTGGGCCTGCATCTGACATAAAAGCTCGAACGCCATAGTAAGTATGAACGTTGAAGTCAGTTGAAGGGGATCACAAGGAAGGAAGCAGATTATGTGGGGCTCCTGAGTCAGTGGAGAAAACCAGGGGCCTTTCAAGAGTCTGAGGAGAGACCAGCATCTGCAGTGTGTTACAACGGATTTTACCCAGAGACACATCTGCAGTCCTAGCACAAGGTATTCCCAGGGAACAGCCAAGCTGTCTGGGCTCCTCTTTAGAAGGGTGTCAGGCTCGGGAAAAGACTTCCTGTAAAGACCTCTGTCCCAAGGCAGCGGTCTTCGCAGGAGCGGGCCAGAGACCTGCACAACCCCACTGCTCTCTCAGGGTTGTTCACCTGCGCGCAGCCAGAAGTAGCGCCCAGGGCATGCACTGGAAGCCAGCAGCCAGCTGGAGGCTCAGTACCTCCAGCCTGTTTCTGCCATGGAGAGAAGGAAGGCATTTCTGAGCACGTCTGCTGTTGCAGAGCAGGCCACTGTCACCTTTCTGCGGGCACAGCCACCAGAGCTGTCTTCTCTCCCTCTCAACCTTCCCCTGGACTGAGATCAGTGCGAGCCATCAGGATACTGAACACACAGGCTGGCTCCATCCCCAGAGCTAACCCTCAGCCGGGAATCTGCCTCCAAGGGGAAGAGTGCAGCTTCACTGCTCCCTGAAGGAAGAGCCCTGCAATGTCACTGGAAGGGGGCAATCTGGGAAGCAACTGAGGTCACAGTGTGTTGCCTAAAACAAGGACAGCTGGAGTAGGAGGACTCCGAGTTTGAGACCAGCCTCCATAACTGAGACATGGTCTCAAAAACATGCATAAAAAAGATTGGGCCATAGCCCAGTGCTAAGGGCCTGGCTTCAGTGCCCAGCACTGGAGAAAAGCGCAGGTGGCAGCTAGCAGCGTTTGATAGCTGGATATGATCAGAAAAATTACAGACCACACACACACACACACACACACACACACACACACGCTAAGTGTCCAGAAGAGGCAAGTTTATGGACAGGAAACAGACTAGTTATTCATACTGCTGAGGCTAGGCTACAAATTCGCACAAGGGACAGAAGCATGCCTGTAACCTCTGAGGCAGGACTGCCGGGAGTTTGAAGCCAACCAAGGCAACATAGTTCAAGGCCGACCTGAATCACATAGCAACCACCTCTCAGAAAAGAAAAGAAACCAAAGAAGTTACAGGGTTTCTTCTTTTGTGTGTACTTCATTTATTTATGGAAAAAAAAATTTCAAAACAAAATAAGAGAATACACTGTGTATTATCTTCAATATCTCCCACTGACTTTGGAGCCCCATAAAAGATGTTAGCATAAACCTTTCTTTTCAGTGAACCAGGGTACACTGTTGTACAGCTATTTTGCATTTTTGTGCTTTCCCCTCCCATCCTTCTCCCTCTCCCTCATCCTAGCTCCTCTCCTTCTAACGGTTTCTTCCCATTTCACAATATCCATCGTACGTCTCAGTCTTTATTTCAGTTTCTCACACAAGGAGACAGTACGATGTTTACATATGTGAGTCTGATTTATTTCACTTAAGAGTATGGTCTCCCCATAGGAGTAGGTAAAGAATTCATGAACAGGACTCAAACCGCACGGGAAATACTTCCCAGAATCAATAACTGGGACCACTTCTTATTAAAAAGTTTCTGCATGTCAAAAGAAATCTCCAGCATAGTGAAAAGAAAACCCACAAACTGGGAAAAGATTTTAGTGAACTCTTTTTCAGACAAGGGCCTCTTGTCTAAAACATATAAAGAATTAAAGAAACTCAGACCTCCAAAATTCAAAGATCCAATCCAAAAATGGGCATCTGAGATGAATACGCAATTCTCAGATGAAGAAATGCAAATGGCAAATAAATACATGAAAAAATGCTCATCATCATTGGTCATTAGAGAAATGCAAATTAAAACCACACTGAGATACCATCTCACTCCTGAAAGAATGGCCAGGATCAAGAAAACCAACAACAACAAATGCTGGAGAGGCTGTGGGGAAAAAGGAACTCTCCTGCACTGCTGGTGGCTGTGGAGATCTGTCTGGAGATTTCTCAAAAAGTTGGGACTGGAAATCCCATTTATTCCAGCTATTCCACTTCTAGGCATATTCCCAGAAGAACTGAAAGCATCATACCACAGTGATATATGTGCACCTATGTTTATAGCAGCACAATTTGTAATCGCCAGATCTTGGAAACAACCCAAGTGTCCATCAACTGAGGAATGGATAAAAAAGTTGTGGTATTTCTATACAATGGAGTATTATTCAGCTATAAAGAAGGATCACATTGAGATATTTATCAATAAATGGGCGCAGCTTGAGACCATACACATAAGTGAAATAAATCAATCTCGCATGTGTGAATACCGAATAGTTTCCCTAATGTAAGTAATGATTCAAATATATAAAAATATGTGGTAATCATGATTCCCCATTAGGTGGCCTTGAAGCCTTATAAAGGTTTCACTCATTAATTAGAAAGGCTTTATTCTGGGCTTCTTGATATGGAAATATTTGAAGCTAGAGTATATGAAGTTTTATCCAAATATTTCAAGGAAAAAGACAGACACTATGGTAACTACTATTAAGTTGGGTTATATGGTGGTGAAGTACTAGGTTGCTGAAACAGTCATGCTTTGACCTCTATTGTTATATTATTACGTCCTGTTTTATCTCAATCTCCCCCTTATTCTTTTAAAAAAAATTATTTAGTCATTTCTTATGTTTGTCTTAATTAAAGAAAAAATTTAAAAAATTAGGATATATAAATAGTAACTCTTTTTGATTTCCTATTAACTTGTTTTGAAGTCCTGTAATACTCCCACGATCTTGTTTTGACTGATTAGACTCTGTTCCATTCTATATGATAGTATCAAGTTTGAAGACATAGGCAACTACTTTGAAGGCAATAAGATTCACTAAGATACCCATTCTGGTTTGACTATTGTCTTCTTTGGAAGTCCTGTAATGTTTACAATGCCTAAATTTTATTGGTCTTGTTCTCTACTGTTTTGTCCAACTTTATAATATCTAATGAGATAGACAATTCTTTTTAAGGAAACAAGAGACAACGTTGATAACCATTGTTGATAACCTTGTACTCTGTTCTACACCATGTGCTATGTCTATCCTTGGTTTTGACTGACAGCTTTGTTTTGCCATATTTGACTGTATTCTCTCCCCCCCCAAAAAAGTAATAAGCACTAAGGAGTAATAAAATCCAAAATGTGTAAATTTTGTTGTAAAAAAGAGAGGGAAAATAAAGAAAAAAGAAAAAGAGCTCTAACGGATATAACAGCAAGTGTGTTTAGGGGTGTTAAATAGCTGACTATATCAATGTTTTTGGATCATTGAACACAGCTGTTTGCAGTCTCCCTGTTTGAATGTCCACCTTGTATTCTTTGATACTGTGATTTGAGCAACTATTTTCAAGATGATAATATGTAATCTACTAACAGGTGATTTCTTACTGTTATTTTTTTTTTGTAGTTATGTATTACGTGTACCCTTACACCGCTTTGTTTTGTTTTGTGTTTTTCTCTTTTTCCTCTTAAATAAAAAGAGTATGGTCTCCCATTTCACAATATCCATCGTACATCTCAGTCTTTATTTCAGTTTCTCACACAAGGAGACAGTACGATGTTTACATATGTGAGTCTGATTTATTTCACCTAAGAGTATGGTCTCAAGTTGTATACATTTACCTATAAATGTCTCAAATGTATTTTTTATGGCTGAGTAGTGCTCCATTGTATAAAAGGACCCCATCTTTTTTTTATCCATTCCATGGTTGATGGGCATATGTTTCCAAGATTTAACTATTTCAGATTGTGCTGCTATAAACATGGGTGCACATACATTACTGTGGTATGATGTTTTCAATTCTTCTGGCAAGATATCCAAAAGGGGAATAACTCGGTTGATGGGAACCTCTAGTCCTAGATATCTGAGCAATCTCCACACTGATTTCCATAGTGGTAGCACCAGTCTACATTCCCACCAACAGTGGAGAAGGGTTCCTTTTTCCTCACAGCCCCACCAACATTTGTCATTGGCTGATTTCTTGCTGACAGCAATTCTCTCCGGAGTGAGATGGAGTATCACTTTTGTAGTAAAAACCTTCAACGGGACTTCAAGTTAAATCACTTTCCTTTCCTGCAACATACCCTGTACTAGGCCATGACCTGCAGTGGCTCTGTGAGTGGCGGACAACTCAACAAAACGCAGTCCTCTCATTTCTACATCTGTGGGCTGTGAGTTGCGTGTCAAGTGCTCTGCTCAGCTCTTAACATCCAGATGAGCTGTGTAGCCCCCACCCTCAGGAGACTCAGAAGGAAAGATATAAACACACAGGCAAGCTCTGGGGGTTGGTAAGAGAGGAAGAGGAGGGCCTGGCATCATGGGGGGAGGGAAGTGGGGTAGAGACAGCGGTCAGGTCCACCCACTGGCAGGCAGCTCTTCCCAGGGGTCTGCCAGGGGCCTTCTGGGAGGATAGTCTCTGTGTTTGGGGAAACCCTGGGCACTGATCCTGATGGAGCACTTCCTGCATTTACTTTCACAGCAGCTGCACACCTTCACAGTGTAGTGTGCACCCCAAGGGCAGGCGTGCAAAGGGAGCTGCAACATTAGATGGGGAGTGGCACACCTGCAGCCAGGGTTTTCAACCCACAAACAGTACAGAGAAACCAGACTGTTTCTAAACTTTCATCATTTAAAGCTCCCCACAGAGCTGAGACTGCTGGTGGGAAAAGCATGACGGGAAGACAGAAAATCAGGAGAAAAAAAGAGAGCACAACACAGATCCTGATGTTAGGTAGGACCCGTGGGTAACCAGCCAGGGGACAGTGACACCTGCAGGACTCAGCATTCAAGAGACCGTCAGAAGAAAGCAGTTCACTATGGGCTCTTGGGACATCCATGGGTGGGGAGGAGCCAGAGCCAGACAGTGTGGAGTGGGAGCTGCCTCTGGGACGTCTACGTGAAGACGAAACAGGTGCTGGGGCTCTGAGCCGCGTCCTTTCAGGTCACTATGACCCGCAGCACATGCCTGCTCAGCAGCAGAGACATGCTACTTCTGATAAAGAGCAGGTGACGCAAGGGAGGGAGAATGAGCCTCACAACTTTCTGTACAATTTATTTAATGAACAGAATCTCTGAAAAACTGAAAGGATACTAAGGATCTGGTAATTTCCCTCAAGTGCCATGAATGTTTTCATACAAATGTAAATATGCTGTAATACCTTTACATTATGTAAGCAGTAAATCCGCTTGTCACTGAATGAGAATAAAGATGAATACTTCTTACCTGAAGTTCTAAAGTCATCTTGTTAATTTCATCTTGCTGGCTGCTTATTATCTAAAACAAAGGAAACATATCAGTTTGAACCACTTCATTTTCCCCCACTGCTTTCTAAAAATACCAGTATTTCAAGAAAAAAGGAAAGTGTATGGAATTACAAATTTATTTTAAAAGAGTCTATTTATTTTACAAAGGTATTCACAGTAAGTACCCTTTAGCAACATGACCTGGATCATACACATAAAAAATTGCAAGTTTTGCGTTAAACTTTTCTTTGTGCAGTTTTTTAGACTAAATTTTTTAGTCTAAAAAATTAGCAGTTTAGTCTAAAAATTTAGCAGTTTTTTAGGAAAGAAATGTATCCTTTCATCTGGACTTTTACTTAAACATAAATCACATTTGCTTAAATTGCTATTTTCTTTCCAGATAGAAGCATTCAAACTAAGAATTTCGAAGCTATTTGCCCATAAGCGAGGCTGGAAATCACACAGGCGACCGCACACTCTCTGCCTGCCAGGACCCGCTCACCTTGCTGGCCGCCTCGCTTTGTTCTCTGAGGTCATCATTTTCACTCTGCAGCTGTTTTGCATCTAACATGGGAAGGCGAATTCCATCCTCAAGGCATCTTTCTACTTTGTGCTGCAAACTGTTTTAGAAAGATCAGTGTATGAGGAAAAGAAGCTCTATTTATTGATCTGGGCCAATGACTTCAACGTAATGATGTTCCTCCTAAGGAGATTTTTTAATCAAGACCCACAGGAAGCACATGAGTAAGCACAACCATGTTTCACACAAGGAAAGTCGGTAATGATCTGGGGCTGATGATGTCCTTAGAAACGGCAAGGCTGAGACCAGAGTTGCTTAGCACGTGACACCTCTACGTATAGGCCAAACCCCGAATTTTGTCCTCTAGCTTCTCGTTGTTCCTTCTCTAAGAAGAGCTAGGAATACGGGTCCATGTCTATGGCCCTGCATGTCAGCTCAGCGGCAGTTTCCCTGTAAGGGCAATGGTGACCTAAGCCTGCAACATAACATGTCCTCTTCACTGGCAAGAGCAGCACTTTACAGTGTTTACAGCTTGGCTAAATGGTTTGAGCTGCACCGGCAGCAGAGACAAACAGCAGAAGGAATCCCTCTGGCACATTAAACATAAAAGAAGGAAGCAGAGAAAGTGCCAGCTTTGAGAAAAGAACAGCAGTAATGTTCAGTTTCAAAGAAACCATATCATTAACAGTAAGGGCCAGAACCCAAACTATTAACAGCTGCAAGAATTCTAGAGATGCCCCCGCTTTAGCTGATAATCATACTCGAGAGTTGTAGGATACCAAAAGGTTTCTTATAATTGCATTTTGATATTTTCTTTTTCCAATTATTATGCCTACCTGAAGCTTTTTCCATCCTCCAAAAGAAACTTGGCCTATTTATTAGTTCTTTAACTAACAATCTTATTGTACCTAGGTGGTACAATAAGAGCTTCAGGCCCATTTATAAATAATGTCACTGGAGACATTTTTCTGTATCGTTAGTTATCATAAAGTATTTGCTTTCTTAACCAAAAGTGAAAAATATCTATTTCTGACTAAGTTCTTTCTCAGTTCAGTGTCAAGATACTATCTTCCATACACTTAAAGCATTTCAAGACATTTCAAGAGATAAAATGCACTAAAAATAATAGTCTTTAAGGTAAAGAGAAAAAACATCGCAAAAATATTCCCCTTTACACTGGCATCCATGTCCTGTAATACATTCTTCCAGCAGCATAACTACTACTGTCCAAACATCTCTGGTGGAGTACTTTTCTTAACTTATAAACCCCAAATGTTCTGAGGAATTCATGAAGCACGAATCACAGAATTACACACAATGATTAAATATTATGATACAGTTCCTGTCACATAAGTTTTTGAAGTTACGAGGAAGTGGAGACTACACCCAAACCACCAGAGTTGTGACACACCACCACAGTGCTGAAGAACGACACGTATGCTTCTCTGCTCTGTGCCTCCATGTGAAAAAGCAACAGAAAATTCTAGAATGACGCCATCTCAGACTACATCAAGTCAAGTCAAAAGTTAGCAATATTTTCTGAAATGCACTGTACCAAGTCTTCCCAAACCAAGAATTCCAGACTTAAGTGTGCTCCAAAAGCCTACATAAAAGGAAGTCTACATAGAAGAAACAAAAACCTGCGTATGTAAAAACACACAGTGGAATGGAACACATGCAGCTACACAGTTTGGTTTGGGGTGGCGGGGCTGACAGCACAGGACAGACACATGGTGTCTGCTTTTTACCAGTGAAGGTGAAAGGAAAACCACGGCTCAATTCCTGAGGATCAGGAAGCTGTTTTGAGACTAAGGAATTGGTATAAGGTACAGAGTTACACAAAAGGGAAACTGAAGAATCGGCAGAAAATAAGACCAAATCGCAGGTATGTGACTCCTTGGAGCTGAGGTAAGGCATGCTGAAGACTGAATTACCCTGGAAATGAGAACTTTTTTCAGCATCTAAAAAATCATTTTAAAAGGATAGACCAGGTATATTTAAGATTCGGCAGGAGGAAAGCACTATTACATGAAATGTGTACTAAATCATATGGGACTGCTTTAAAAGGTGAATATACAGGGGCTGGGGTTTTAGCTCAGCGGCGTAAGCGCCTGCCTTGCAAGCAGGCAGTCGTGAGTTCGATCCCCGGTACCGATAAAAAGGAAAAAGACCAAAAAAAAAAAAAAAAAAAAGGTGAATATACTGAGTTTATAATTATGTAAACACAAAGGCATTTCATTGACTTGTGTTTATTAGTACCTTTGCAGTTCATAATAACTGCATGTAATATAGGGAGTTGGTACATACACAAAAAGAATTAACCTTCTCTCCCCTTCCCCTCCTTCTATCTCTAGATGCTCTTCCCATTTGCAAGAGTTCGCGCCCTGTTTCCTATTTTCTGTCTCTGATTCTGCTCTTTATTTGTACTTTGGCTTTATTACACAAGAAAAACTGTTACATTTAAGCGTGTGTGTCTGATTTATTTCACTGGCATCATGGTTATGAAGTACATCTGCTTTCCTACAAATGACTGAAGTTTATCTCTTTTTTTTTTTTCTTGGTACCAGGGATCAAACTCACAACCTCATGCCTACCTTTATCCTTCTTTATATCATAATAGTACATACTCCACTATACATAAATTCCCCATTCTCTTTATCCATTCATTTATTGGTGGACTTATAAGCTGCTTCTAAGATCTAACTACTGTGCTGCTTATACACAGGTCAGCATGTGTCACCCTGTAATAGCAATCTTGAACTCTTTCAGGAATAAACCTATAAGAGGAATAACTGGGCTGATATTTCTAGTTTTTTTAAGGAATCTTCCTATTGAATTTTAAATATACAAGTTTATACTTCCACCAATAATGTAGAAAGGTTCCTTTTCTCCACAGTCTCAACTGCATTTGTTATTGTTTGAGGTTTTGATGATGACTGTTTGTAGGGAGCCCTTGAAGCTGGAGACTTATCACATGTGTGGGGCTAAAGCAAGGCCATCCCTGAAAACACAGAGAGCTCAAAACCAGCCACATGAAAAAGCTGTTCCAGCGCCAAGAAGACAAGGGGCCCAGGCTGGCCAGGAAAACACGTTGCTAGGCAGTGGGGTTGAAGCTGACAGTCTTCTTTGGAGGGTATAAATAAATGTGCTACAAGGGTTGAGCAGTTGCTTCCCTCCTATGAGGAGGGTAAGGGCTCCACCTGAGCCCAGCTTTGTCTCCTCTTTATTTTCTCATCTTCTGGCAGTCCTTCCCTCAGGGAATTCGAGTTATCTATAGCTGCAGCTAGTGGCTGCAGCCATTCTTTCTGAAGTAAAATGAAATCTGTGCTGTTTTAATTTGCATTTTTCTAATGGCCAATGATACTGAACATTTTTTCATGTATCTACCGACCATTTGTGCTACTTCTGAGAAAAGTGTATTCATTTCATTTGCCTATTTCTTGTCTGGATCTTTTATTGGGGGGAGGGTATAATTTTTTGAGTTGTTTATATAATCTACATATTAGTCCTTTATTCAAGGAGTAACTGGCAATTTTGTTTTCCTAATCTGGAAAGTGAATTTCTTACATTTAATTTTGGTGCTTTGTAATGTTTTTCAGGATTATTTCATCTATCTGTAGTCAACAGCATAAAGGTTTAAGTTTTGCCCCCAAAAACCATGTCTATGTATGCATCTTAAGTTCCTCAGGAATCCAACCTTAAATTTCCAAGCTTAAACACATACCCTAAAAACACTACACATCCTCTCCACCATTTCCTAGCTGCACTAACTCAGAGATGCTGCATGTGTGGGCTGTTTGAGAGTCCTGCAGTCACCACTGTCTGGGGCACGGCCACAGGCGGCAGCACATCTTGCTGGCCCCTTCTTCCATTATTTAGAAGTTTTCTGACAAAGCTATCAGCTTTTACTTAATTGTGCAGTCTTCAACTGTCAATTTTGTTCTTTTTCATTTTTACTCTTCTCATCTAAAACCTTTGGAAAGATGCATGCAAATGAATTTTAACTGTATCAATGAAATTCTATTTCTGATTTTTTGGTTTTTATTTTTTACTTTTTTTTTTTTTTAAATTCGGTACCAGGGATTGAACTCATGACCATGTGCTTATAAGGCAGGCGCTTATGCTGCTGAGCTAAATCCCCAGCATATTTCTGATTCTTAACAGTACACCTTTAAGAAGAACAATCTGTAATAATAATTACAAATTGTTTTAAATGAAATGCTTAAAAAATACAAACGGTTTTGGAAGACAGGCTGAGTTGATAACAACCAAAGTACATAAATAAACTAAATGCTTGTATTGTTTGGTTGACTATGCAGGCCTGAGGCCAGAGGTCTGAGCATCTCTTCGGAGAATGACAGTACATAATATAGCAAATATGGGGATTTCTTTCTTTTTGTCTTTGAAACCCAGTATTTTTCTGTTCTGATTGTTTTTGCTTTACTCAATATTCTGTTTTGATTAGTTTTATTGTGTTTAGTTTTTGGGCTGATTTTGCTATACCTGATGGAGTGGACATCTTGTGAAGATAACAAGGTCTACTAAGGCAGCTACTGTTGTTTTCCTGGTATCCTGCTTTGAAGTTCTGTACCACCAGTTTTGCTGCTTTGTATTGATTGGCTTTGTTCTGTTTTGTTTTGTTGGATTTTACTACATTTAAAATAAAAACAAATACAAATGACTTAAGAATGAGGTAAAAGGATTCCTAAAGTCTTCTTACCTCTGAATGGAAGTTACTAACTCCTTTTCCTTCTTTTTCTGGCATATTAACTGTGTCTCTTTGTCTTGACATTGTTTTTTGATCTCTTCAAGCTTTTTTTCTGTATCTATCAAAGCCTCTTGCAAATTTTTATTTTTTTCTTCTAGAACCTGCAGCTAAGAAGAAATTTTATGCAGTTCATAACACATGGAGAGTTAAATGTTTCTATTAGAAATTAACATGGTTCTCAAGAATAACAGATTCACTGCTAATATCACATTATATTCATTTCAAATTGAGGATTTAACACTCCTTTTTTGTGGAAGAGTATGGTTAGAAATTTCTAGAAAAAAGTTAATAATCTTTTTATTCTTTAAATTATAATAAAACACACATTAGATTTAGCATCTTAGCCATTTTCAAGTGCATGGTTCAGAGGTGCTAAAGTCATTCAAACTGATGTCAAACTAGAATTCACCTTGCAGAAGTGAAACTCTACCCAGCCAATAACTGTTCATCCATTCTATCTTTCAACTCATCTCCTGGCAAACCCCCAGGCTACATTTTGTTACTAATTTGACCGCTTTCGCACCCCATGTAAGCAGAATCATGCAGCATTTGTCTTTACTAATCTCAAAATATCCTCCAGCTTAACCCAAGTTGTGGCATTAGTCCAAATTCCTCCATGCTTAGGGTATTGCATTGCAAGGTACAGCACCTTTTGTTTTTACTGATCCATTCATGGGTACCTGCACTAATTCAAGCTTTTGACTCTTGTGTCTAATATTACAAATGTTTAGCTTCATGTAGGGTGGTATGATCTTGCATTTTCAGTCTATGTTACTTTCTTGTTTCTGCCCATGCATGTTTTCTCTGCAGTTTTTGAATTCCTTCCTGATTTTAACTTGTCTTAGTTTTATAATTTATAAATTAATTTAATGTAAAGTAAAAGAACGCAAATTTTAAAGTATGCAAATTAACAGCATTCCATGAATTAGAGCAATGATTCTCATTTGGCTGGGTTTTTCCCCAGGGAACATGTGGAAAGACTGCTCACAGCAGGGTAAAAAGGAAAAAAGTGTTAGTGTCACCTAGAGGGCCTGACTGATGCAAGGTACAGGGCAGACCCCTTGCATAAAACTGTCTCCCACCACAGCCAACAGTGCTAAGATTAAAAATCTAGTCAGAAAGCTTTTGAGAAGTCAGAATAGTAAATTAATGGATCTATAACTAAGGTTCCAAGAAGCTAGAATCTGAGTAGATTTGGAGGCACGTCTTTGACTGAGGCATTGCAAAAAAAGAAAAACAGGTCATAAAAGTGAGCAGAGGTCATTTCTTAAACCAAGATTTAAAAAAACTGATGGAAAGGTTAGAAATGAATGAAGCATCCCTCAAATGCTCAACCCAAAGTCATGAGAGTCCTGGATCTCAGAGAAAACATGGAGACACATACAAGTGGGGTCTTGTGTGCATGGGCAGGGTAATCAGACTGCTTGGGAAATTACTTTCCAGAGTGAGGGGACTACCACTGCTTCCTTAGGACAGGAAACACGTATTAATCAGTCAGAGATCTCTTGGCTTAGATGCGTCAAGGTCCCGATTCAAGTTAAACTCTAACGGCAATAAAAAGCACACTGAATTTATAATGAGCCAGTGCCCTTAGAGGACCAATATTGAAATGAACTGGTCTTGGGAGTGAGCACTGTATCCCACATTACCTGCAAGCTCTGGCTCTGCACGTCGTCCAGAGTTGGAAGATCTGCCAGGTACTTTTCCAGGGTCTCAATTCTCCTTTGCTTCTCTTTGTTTTGTTCAGATTCCTTCTGGCATTTCTTCTTCAAGCTGCTGATGTATCTGTCTCTGGTTTTAAGCTAAAGAAAAGGGATAATGAGTGCCTGGCAGTGTCGAGTCACTGAACAACAATCACAAAACTAACATCTCAGCCGCAGGCGCCAGTGAATTCACCCACACCCCATGGAGCAGTGACGACCATCACGAACCCAACTTTTCCTAAGACTCACATTTCCTTCAAATGTTTGTAACACTGCAATCAAGAGCGGAGTGTCTGTCTGTGCTTTTACAACTGACGACAAATTAAGAGCCCAGCAATGACACATTCTCGTCACCACACACTTAAGTGGCCAAAGCTGCCCACACCTTGATGGTTTCCACAGTGTTATTTCATGCTAAAACTATGCACTGAGTCTAAGTGAGTTTTTTTGTATTTGTTTTTGGTACTGGGAACTGACCTCAGAGCCTTGAGCCTGCCTGCAGGTACTGTGCCACTGAGCTACATTCCTGGTCCTGACTTTTAAAATATTATAATCTGACAATGAAAAAAAGTTACTGGGTGCCAGGCGTGGTGGTGTACATCTATAACCCAGCACTTAAGAGGCTGAGGCAGGTGGATCACTGTGAGTTCAAGGCCAGCCTGAACTTTGTCTCGAAAAGACCCAAAAAACAAACAAACAAACAAAAAATTCTTAAAAAGTTACTAGGTAACAGAACAGAACCACTAGTAATAGAACCATCTAGTAGTAGATGACAAAGTAGTACATTTTTTTAACTTTACCACCTGAAATATACTGCATTTAATTTTTATTAGTATGTTTTGCAGCACACAATAATCATATTCCTTGCTCCCTGGGATTACATATACTATATGAAGTCTTCAAAACACACAAAGGAAATGATAAAGGCATCTTTAAGGAACTTGTAAATTAGCCAAAATAAAAGACATCAGACAGTTGACCAAAACACAGCACATAAAATTTCTGTCACCTTTAAAGATAAAAATTCCAACTCACATGTACGTATATGCATATGCACATGCATGCACACCACACACACAAATCTCAAAGAACCATGTATTACTACATTGTCAAACTGCAGAAATCACAGCTGCTCCAGGGTCACATGAATGGAAGGCTGACCTAATGAAACAACTAGCTGGGAGTAACAAGGAATTCTGCAACCACTCCTGCCACCAAGCTACCCAAGGATCTGTGCCTCTTCAATAACCTGGGAACTATAAATGTCCTCCATCTTTAATGATACTACAATGGGGACTGAGGTGAAAATGGAAAAACAATTTTAGTAATAGTAGGAAAGTCAAATATATACATAGGAAGTGTGTGTTGTGCATGTATTTGGCTTTTAGCTTCTCATCCCAGCTTAATAATTCAGTAATGTCCTAACAGATCAACAGCCACTCCGTTTCATTCCAGGGCTTTGGGACAGGACAAAGACACGGGACAACAGGCCAATGAGGAAGACAGCCACTGTGGGGGCAAGTGACTGGGTGACACACAGAAGTTTCTATCCCTGGATGAAAGAAACCTTCAGGGCTTCACAGAAGATGCACAAGATTAATCCCTGGGTGTCAAGGTGTACCAGCGGAGCCTGGTACATGTGCAGGACAACTTCCTCTCCTAAGGGTACTGCTGATGCAACACCACTGCCAAGACTCCTACCTTCTCCTCCAGCTTCTTTCTCTCCTCACCGAACTGGCTTATCCTCTGTGTGAGAAAGTCATTGAGCTGCGAAACATCCTTCTCAGTAGACGCCAGTTTCTGCTCCAGGCCTTCAGACTGGGGCTGGGCTGCAGGTTGCTCCATACCTGTAGTCTGCAGGGAGGCTCCCTCGAACTGCAGCTGTGGGAGAAGAGAGGCAGGATTTTCAAAGTGGAGAAGTAAAACATGGAAGTTCTCAGCCCACAGCAGAGGCTTAATGAAGGGAGTTATTATTTAGCTTAAAAGTATACTTTAAAATGTAAGTAGCAAATTACATACTACATTCCTCTGATAAAAGTTTTACAGAAAAACTAATGAAAAATTTCTTTGTGATGGTAACGTCTAGCTAACATTAAATATGACAAATACAGTAAAATGGAATGATGCCTTTGCTAGTTTAACAAACAGTGCTGAAATTAGACATTCACATATAAAAAATAACATGCTTTATAAAAATTAAGTCGAAGGGCTAGGGATTTAGGTCAGTAGTATAAGCGTCTGCCTCGTGTGAGATTATGAGTTTAATATCCGCTAACAACAACAACAACAACAAAAACAAACCCTTGAAATGGACCATAATCCTAAAAATCAATCAAAATCTTACAAAATTCCTTAAAAAACACATTAGGAAACCTAGGTGTGATCTGTGTTATAGCAATGACTTTCTAGATAGAACACCAAAAGCAAAATCAATGAGAGAGATCACTGATAAACCAAACTTCATTAAAATTAAGAACTTCTCTTTGGTGAAAGACAATGGCAAGCATAAGAAGATAAATTGCAAAAGATACATGTGATTCCAATGTCTGTTACCTAAAATATACAAAGAACTCCAAAATTCAACAACAGACAACAATCAAATAAACATGGAAAAAGGTCTGAATACACACTGGCACCAACAAAAATATACAGATGGCAAATGAATGCATGAAAAGACCTTCGCCACTCATTGTTTAAGAACTGCCAAAGTAACAGTATTAGATCTCTATTCATGTATTAGTTCAGCCAAAATCCAAAACACTGACAACAGAATAGAGGAGCAACAGGGCTCCTCTTCACCACTACTGGGTAGGCAGAAAGGTGCAACTGCCCTGGAAGTTTCTTACACAATTAAATGTTGTCTTACCTAGCAGTTGTGCTCCAGAGCAATTTATCCAAGACACTGAACACATATTCACAGCAAAAACCAGCACACATGTGGTTACAGCAGCTGTGATACAATCAAATACCTATTGAGTCTTCCTCTTCACTTCCTATTATCTAGCTTCTAAAAGCCTGGGGATATCTGAAGTGATAAACATCTCTTGTATGACAGAGGACCTATGGCTGGTGGCCCTTCAGTATCTTTAGAATGGGATCGGGTCACCAGAAACACCAACGCATGATCAGAGGTTGGAGACTGTCAGCAGTGGCAATAATTTAAAAACCAACTGCACCTGGTAAAGATGTTTCATAGAAACCCACATGAACTGAGTCTTGAGTGCTTTCAGCTACCTGAACATACAGGTGCCTGGGTGTGTGAATAACTGAGAAAATGAGAGAGAGAGAGAGAGAGAGAGAGAGAGAGAGAGAGAGAGAGAGAGAGAGAGAGAGACCTGCAGCAGTAACAGAAGCTGTGTACTTTCAGAAGCCCACAGGGTGGGGTCAGACTGAACCGAGGGCAGATCCGGGCCATGCCCATCCAGAATCTGGCTGCCTGCTGTGTGGGGACACAAACCCTACACAGGTGCTAGCACAAGCACCTGTGGCGGGGTAGAGTAGGTAGTAGGAAACACACACCTTTGGATTCCCCTTACCCCACAGCACCTTTATTCCTAACATCAAAACCTGGGAACAATCCCAATTTCCCATGCAGGTGAAGGACCCAACCATGATGCATCCAGACAGTGAATTATCTCGGGGCACTATAAAGAATTCTTTTTGATCCAGCTCTCCTCTTTCTAGGTGTCTTCCCCAAAGAATGAAACCATATTACAGAGATGCATGCATTACCATGTTTATGGCAGCACAATGCACAATAGCTAGATCTCAGAAACTGAGTACATCGAATTAACAGATAAATAGACAAGGAAAATGTATTTATACACAGTGGAGTACACTGTCACAAAGAAAAACACATTAGAAATAAGACACAAGCTCAAATATTGCATGGTTTCTTACATGAGAAACACACACACACAAATACACACTTACATAATTATACAAATAAAGAGCAAAATATAAGAAATAGCAAGTAGAGAGAAGTTCAAATACTTTCCCCAAATACAAACCTCATTGTTTTAAAAATATTTCCATATATATGCCAATTGATTTCATTTATATTACTAGAATTCATTGAAAAGTAAATGCATGATATTTTTTGTAAGAATCTTTTTGGCTTCTGTCTTGTACTATGAGTAACTGGTTTGAAAATGATACATTGTAATAAATACTGCTGTGGTCTTATTTGGTTATGAAATTTTGTTTTTTCATAAAATTTTTAAGGAGAAAAAACAGCAGGGTGTGGTAGCACACATCTGTAATCCCAGCACTCAGGAGGCTGAGGCAAGAGGATCTTTGCAAGTTTGAGGTCAGCTTAGGTTACAAAGTGAGCCAACCTGAACTGCATAGTGAGACCTTGTCTCAAAACAACAACAAACAAGTAAAAAGAACAAGAAATTACTGTGGTGAGACACTATTCTGGTGTATAATACTGCATGATGGATATATGTCATTATAAACTTGCAAACCCAAACAAGGTAAGACATGAAAGGTAAACCCATACCAGCACTCTGGGACACTGAGGCAGGAGGATGTCAAGTTCTAGCCCAGCCTGGGAAACTCAGCAATTTAGCCACTTAACATGAACTTGTCACAAAAATTAAAAGAAGTCTGGGCATGTGGCCTTAGGTTCAACCCTCTAGTACCAAAATAAAAAGACTAACCCTTAACATTAACCACCAGTGTAGGTGCTCAGTGCTAATGATGCAACTGTGACAAATGTCCCGAGGTCTAGGAGGTCGGCAAAGGGTCACTGTGTGGGCTGGGTGAGGGCACTAGCTCTGAGGAACCTCCACATTCTCGACTCCACTTGCCAAGAGCTAAACTGCTCTCCAGAGCTTCCTCAATGTCCACAGTCAACACTGCGATTCCTCCTCCAGCGCGGAGCCAGGCCTGCGGAGCGCACAGAATCCGCGGGAAACCAGGCTCTGAGAGGAATGCAGCCCACCGGCAGGGCGGGATGGCCAGGACTCCCGTCCGTCCCGCACTGCTGCAGCCTCCACGCTAAGGGGCGGCTGTGCCAGGGACACGCTCGGCGTCCCCTCGCATCACAGGGCAGCGTCACACACGCGCCAGAGGGTGGCATCACCTTCGTGTCACACGCCAGCGTCACCTGGTGTCAGACGTTGGCGTCACCCACACATCGCCTTCACGTCACAGCCTGGCGCCACCTTTGCTAGTGCAGCTGCAGCCACAGCCACTGGAGGCCAAGACCACCCAGCGCTAGCTGAGGGGCACAGGCTGGAAGCCGTCGCCGAGCTCAGAGCCGTGCGCAGGGTGGGCCACGGAGTGCAAACGCACTGCAGACCCGCGTGCCTGGGAGGAAACGGAACAGCGCACAGGCGAAGCGCAGCAGACAGAGCACGGTGGGCCCGCAGGCTGGAGGCCAGAGCTCCAGAGGCCCAGAGGCCTAACCTCCCTCCGCCTTTCAGAGGAAGGCTGAAGGCCGTGTCTTTCCCCGGGTCTGTGTCCTCCTCACTGCTCAGCACCCGCGGAGCAGTGAATGTCACCCAAGGTGTCGGCACACATGCGGGTAGACCACTGAGACCTGTACCCATGAAAAACAAGCCACCCTCACAACAATGAGTCTCACTGATGACTGTCACTTCTGCAGCTGCTCCTGACCATGCAGCCTCCTCCAAGTGACCACTGACACTAGACCCGCCTACTCTGGCAGCTCACCCTAGGGGCGTGCAGCATCACCCACACCCAGTGCACTCTCTCCCTCTCATCACAACTGGATCTGGTCCACGTGGCTGCAAGTCACACGGCCGGCCAGTAACAAACACTGCCTCTCTCATCTCCTCACCACAATCGCTGCTTTCCAATGCAGTGTTTGCTGGGCATGATGTCACACTCCTGTAATTCCAGGACTCAGGAGGCTGAGGCTGGAGGATCATTGTAAATCCGAGGCCAGTCTACACAGTGAGTTCAAGGCCAGCCTGAACTTCACAGCAATACTCTTATCTCAAAACAAACAAACAAAAATAAAATGCAGTGTTTATGTACGTCACTAAGTGTGACAGAAGCTGGAGGCTCCATGTTGAAAACCTCTGCCTGGGGTAAATCTAAAGCTATGTGGTTCTCAAAATTTTCTGATTTTACTAACACTTTAATACTTATAAATAACACATTTGAAGGCAGAATAAAGGGGAAAAATTCCACTTAAAATAATTTTTTAAAATCTAAGAATAAACACTTTAACAAAGAGGACAAAATCTTTACAAATAGAAATGTTTATGTTTTACTACAATGTTATCAGGCCTCACTTCAATACCAATGAAAATACCAACACTCCCCCCAGCAGTAAGCCAGTTATAAAGTTGATATAGGAAAACATACAAATACATTTTAAGGAAAGCTCTCAAAGGAAAAGTAGTAACTGGAACAAGGGCTCTTCCGCTTCTCCCATAAGTCTGTTGTAAGGTCTCACAGACCTTTGTTCCTGGCCCATTAAGCTGTGCTCTTCGTTCTGGGCAAAATGAGTGTTAGTCCTATTTGTATTTCCAGCCCCAGACCCTGCCACGCATAACGGATGCCAATGCACCAGGGAGGAGTGGACGAAGGGTGCTCCCAGTGCTCTTTCCTCCTAAGTACTATCATGAGAGCAGAATTTAACAGTGGATGCTCACTAACTGTTTTGGTAAATAGGCTCCTTTGTAAAGGTGGAAATCATTAGAAATAGTTTATGGCAGAAAAAATTACATAGAGAAAAAGAAACAGGATTATATAAATAGCAAATCTGACAACTATTTTCAAATCAAATTATAGCTAAAAGGCTAATTTCTTTTATATAAATTTCTTCTATATATTGTTTATATAAAAACCATAAACAAAACCCATAACCCAATGAAAAGACAATTCCCAGAAAACTAAAGACGAGTGGGTCTTAGACAAAAAGTAGCTCAGCATCCCTCCCGATAGAAGCACATTTGGAAGCCACCGGAAGGGACTGCCCAGCCTCTCCTTCATATGCTCATTCCTGGGAGGACATGCCTGTCACACTTACTCCTGAGAGGAAACCACCTGGTGTACTCGCCCGCTCCTGAGAGGACACCATGTGATGCCCACGCCTGCTCCTGAGTCGTGTGGTACACGACTCCGGAGAGGACACCATGTGCAATGGCTAAGAGGATAAAACCCCACACATGACTCTCAGAGACAGTAACATGACAAGGCCCACACAAGTCATACTTTCACACAAGGCCTGGAAAGAAAGGAAAAAACCAGATGTCAACAATGCATTCTGATACCTTTAAAGTAATGAAATGTTTGTCTGCTGATGCTACCCAGCAACTCTGGACAGAAGTGTTAGAAACTGACCATAGCGGTTCCTGTGTGTGCCTGAAAGGGACACAACCTGGAAAGATACAGACAGGTAGATACCTGCTACCATATCTGTAAAATGCATGAAATACACTACCAGTTCACACCTTGACTAAAATGTCCAAATTTTATAAGCTAAGTATATTATTAACACAAGATACCTTATTAAGTAACAGCTATCAAATATTCTGTTGTCAAATGGGCATAATGACACATGCCAATAATTCCAGGATTCAAGTTCAAGCCCAGCCCAGGGAATTTAGTCACTTAGTGAGAACCACCCCCACCCCCACCCCCACTAAATAACAAAAAGAGCTACAGAGCAGTGCAGAAGTCTTGGGTTCAATCCTCATTACTAGCAGTAAAAGGGGTAGCCTTACCTGCAAATTAGCCACATAGGGATTTTCACAGTTTACATAATGTCCTAACATGGCATGCTGTGCCCGCAATTCATTATCCCTTATTCTCTCATGGAGGTGGCTAATCTGTTGCTTCTGCCTGCAAAACAAAAACTGAGGTTACGTTACAAAGAATATACTTTTCTTGGGGCTGGGGATTTAGCTCAGCGGCATAAGCGCCTGCCTTGCAAGCAGGCAGTAGTGAGTTCGATCCCTGGTACCGATAAAAAAAAAAAAAGAATATACTTTTCTTTAAAAAAAAAAAAAAGAAGAAGAAGAAAATAAGTTAAAAGCAGACCTTTTAGTGCTGCAATAATTTGACACAAGAGTTTAACAACATTGTCAATTTCAGAAACCACAATAGGGAACGTTCAAAGCTACAACGCTGTGCAAGCTGTGGGATGACTCTTTGGTAGACCTGGTTTCCCAGATCCTAACAAAGGAATCAATGCACCCTTTGCTTTCTACTTTCTTTTCACCTCTTATGAGAGATGCTGCCTGTTTGGTCAATGCTATGGCTTCTATCTAGATGGTTCTCCAAAGTTTCATGTGGTCACAGGTGGGGTTCTACAGAGGCAGCTGGATCTAGAGTGTGTGATGGTAGGATTAAGCGTGTCCCACCCTGGGTGTGAGTGCTACCCACCCTCTGGGCAGGTCACCTGCATGGAACAGAAACAGGGCCACTGCCACTGCTTGCTGCTGCTACCTGCCCTGCCAAGAACTGTTTCTCCTCAGCGATGCCCCTCTGCCACATTGCCCTCCCTTAGAGCCAGCAGACTATGGACTAAAACCTCTATAAACTGTAACCTAAATAAATTATTTCCTCCTTTAACTTGTGGGTGTTCAGTATTTTGTCTCAGCACTAAGACAGTCAGGAACTCCACTGACTTAAAATCTCCATTTCCATTCATCCAGAATGTGCTCCACACTTTGTGACAACAGAGCTACTGATGACCTCCAGCATCAGTGTGAGGTCGCCTCACTGAATCAATCTGGGTGATGAGGGTACATCCACCCCTTGCATGGTATCTACATAGGGCTATCCTGCTGTGGAATCACTCTCAGTCTGTGAAGTTCACTGTCAGAACTGAATCGCAGTATACTATACCAACAGAAGATACTCAAACATTCATTCTTTAACTGATTCCATAGGTCTACATAAAAACAACCAAAATCATTTATAAACAAATGACTAAAATGGTATTTGGGTGCTCAAATTTTCTGATAAAATGATCAAGTCTCATTTTAACACTAAAGATAGAGAATAAATAACTTCTTCATTATGTGTCAAAGTAAAAGACAGGTGCTACAAAGTGTCTGTCACAAGCATAGGCTCACAAATTACAGTTCATTAAACCTGTGAGTGTGAGATGCTCTGTGTAGTCCTGACATATACAGGCAGGCCTTCTTTTCACTCTACGATAAATCGTATATAAAGCAAATGACCTAAAAGGTCATTAACCATTTAATTTAAAAGGTACCTACACTGCAGCAAAGAATTCATTGATTTTAAAAGGTCTCCCTGAAACAACAATGTATTTTTACTTCCATATGTAACTAAATGAGAGGTATATATACAGCCTGTTGTCAACTATGACAAGATGGGACATTCTTGAAGTAGTGTCACTAACAGTACTAACTCAGCAGCCTCCACAAGAGTTAGACGTTCTCTCTGTGGGTCATTCTCAAGTGCAATGATTAACCCTTGGCTGATCAACTCAGTGGAACACAGTTCAAAAGTGCCAGCTATTTAAAAGGGCTTTTCTGGACAGCACTAAGGATCGATCCAGAGTCCTGCACACACTAGGCAAGTTTTCTGCCACCAAGCTACAACCCTAACCTGACAATGGGCAAGCGATCAGCAGACCTATGTATATGCAACGACACAGGTTAACCCAGAAATCTGACTGTTTTTTCTATTAAAATGAGGCTATTTTCTCAGAATGAAGATTTGATAATTATTAAGAGTTAAAAACCATACAGGAAAGTCCTCTTCTGTCAGGGAGCAGAGATGAGCAAATTAGATTTAATTAATCAGATTAATTAAACCTCATTATATGCAAAAAAGCATGTTGCTGTGACTGCCATTTTGTAGATGGCTATCATGCATAAGGCAGAACATTAGGATTTTCTTACATATACACTCATTCATTTAATCTTCATGTTATAAAGCTGGAGAAGGGGAGCTGCCTAAAACGCCATTAATCAAAAACTCCAGTTCGTTTCAGTGGCAAAACTCCTTCACCTACGCAGAGAGGTACAGTAAATCAAAGTGCAAGAGACCAAGCCCGCTCTCAGAATCACCTACAGGGTTACAGTGGTAAATGTGAGAGAATAAAGCACCAGTTCCCTAGGTTTTCTGTGATGACCACAAAGCTAATCTACACATTTTTTTCAAGAGACCAGGCATACTCAGAAACCCGGTTTCTACTGTAACTGTTTTTCCTAAACATTTGTTCTGTTTTGACAATGCAGTCATTTACTACAAAGACATACAGAGTAACAAACACATTTTTCTCTCACACGTTGGGTATACTGATATTTTCAAAAATAATACTAAGTAATTTTTAGTAGAGACCTGAAAAGCATTATCAGCCACAGCATGTCCCTAAGCAGGAGGTCCAGCAGGCACTCTTATTCTGGTTCTGTTTAACTGGACAGCAAGTCCTGTCACCCATCTCTGAAACAGTTTCTACATGTGTCACCAATATTTTAAAGCTCCTAGTCTACTTCCTGTGGAGAAAGTTAAGTATTTGCTTCTAATTTTTAGTGCTCTGTATGTTTTTATACCTAAACAATTTTATACTTAAATGTTGAAGCAAAGCTGGTTTCTCTTCCACTGTTTTACACACAATATTAAAAACACTGGTTACTTAAACCTTATAAAAAATGTGCAAAGAAAATCCTAAGGTGGCTTAAAGTACTGGGCATGGCAGGCTGTTTACAGAAATGTCCACAATCAGCAGGTGCACACCTATGATCTTAGAACTTAGAAGGCCACAGCACGAGGATCAAGAGTTTGAGGCCAACTATACTGCCTCAAAGAATAAAATAAATGAAACAAAACAAGCCCACCACTACTATCCTGGTGACTGTGCTGCACCCTACCCAGGGGCACAGTTAGCTGGACCTGCAACCACGACAGAGCAGCGGGAGCAGCAGGCGGTGTAAGCCAGCCACCAGCATCCCCGTGTCTTGGGCAAAGCCAGCGATGAAGGGCACGGGTTGTCTGCATCCCCGTCTCCTCTGTGCAGGCATGCAGGAGTCTGTCACAGCCAAGACACTCGGAGGGGACACCCGGGCTACATCATCCAACCTTCTTCACGCCATCGCCCCTTCCCACAGCACCATGGGGCCATATCTTCATTCTGTCACTTCCTCTGGTCAAGGACAGAGGCCATTCTGCCTCCAGGAACTGCCAGAGCCACAATCTCCAAGGGCCACAGTCCCATGGAGGAGCCTAATGAGCCAGCCAAGTGATCCACTTGATTGTCCGGATTAGCCCTTCTCCTCCTTTACAATCTATGCAAGTTTTGGGTGTCAAAAACTTGCACAGTTCTTATCTCTCAGTTACTTCAAACATTCACCACTGTCCTGTGAGGCCTCAGGCCTCACGCCTGTCTGTGAAGGGCAGGGCTGCTGGAGAGAAGCCCTCCCTTCTGTCAGTGTCAAAAGATGAAGCACAGGGGTGCCATCTGCTGCAGCACTGCCATACCTGGGCCATCCAGACAGGGAGCTCCATGCAGTGCAGTTCACACAGAGGCAACAGGAACCCCACAGACAGACCAACCCTCCACATGTTGGCTCCCGAAAGGCCTGGACTGGGCAGGCCCAACAGGCAGCATCAGTGCACCCATAAATTCTCAAACTCTGAGTCAAGTGCAAAGTGGTTTGTGTCATTAAACTCCATCTCCATTTGCCTGAAATACTGAATAAAAATGTGCTCACCGATCAATAACAATTTCTTTCTGCCTCAGAAGTCCTTCTTTTATCTTCAGCATTGATTCCCACTTGCTGAAATCCTGAAAGCCAGACGGCGAGTAACTCTGCCGCGACACCGTCAGAGCCTGCACAGAGAGAGTGACAGCGTTAGCATACAGAGGGGCCTGAAGGCAGTGCTGAGGGCCCCTCCTGTCTCCCCCAGTCACCTTCATTAGGAAAGAAAAGCACTCACTTCAATTTCCGAAATCACATCTAGGAATAAAACACAACGAATAAGTTCAAGCAGATTGCACAGTAAGTGTGAAAGTCTAAGGAAGGCTTGAGGGCAATGAGATACCTAACATGACTAATGGTAAGACCATGATTAGACTGCTGGTAGCTGGTGGAAGTGACTTTTCATCTTCCAGTACTGGACTTGAACCCAGGGCTTCTACAATGCTGACCAACTGAGCTACACGCCCAGCCCCTGGAAGTGACTTTAAAACAGGAGATGAATCAGTGTCATAGGAAGGAGTACCAAAGGAAGGCACCAAGCTCCAGGAGACAGCACTCCCAGGGGTGATCACAAGAAATCAACGAGCCACTGCAACACTCGGACTCCAAACTTCCAAGCACCATCTCAGCACTTCATCACACGAGGGCTCCAGAATCACACACACTGTCACAGGCAGTGCACCCTGCCAGGGAAATATGACTGCTATGGAGACAATCTGGATGGTTACTCATCTCTACTGTAAATTATGCAGTTCAAAAAACAATGCTGAGAATTTAAGATAAAACTTCAGATGTTTAAAATAAGTCAAAAAACAATAAAAGCCACCATCACAGATAATGCTCCAACTTCTATCAACGAAACAATAAAACTTTTTTCCACATTGGTATCAACAGATTCAGTTCTATCTCTTCAAAAGGACCCACTCAAACTGTAACCCACAGTACATCAGAAAGTGACTTTATTTGGAAATAGGATATAAAGACATATAGATACAGTCAAGATAAGATAAAGCCATAAGGATGAACCCAAATGCAAAAATTCTGGTGTCCTCCTTTTTTTTCCTTTAGTACTAGGGACTGGACCCAGAATCTTCACACTGATCTACATCACAGCCATTTTTTCATTCCTTGAAATAGGGTCTCCTTAAGTCCTTAGGTTCCCCAGGCTGGGCTTCAATTGCAATCCTCCTGCCTCAGCCTCCCAGAGAGAAGTTCACTCCCTGAAAACTATGCCTTATGGCCTGAAAATTAAAATTTGATTTTATATTTTCAAATAATGAAAACAGAAGAAAAATATTTTGTGATACATGAAAATTACACTAAGTGAAAAATTCAGTATCCAAAAGAAAGTGTTACTGGAACATGGCCATGTTTATTCATTGATATATTATTTAACTGCTTTTACAACAGCAAAGCTTTCTTTTGTTTCTTCCCTTGTTGCTCATTATTCTGTATTGTCCATGAGAGTGTGGTATTAACAGGAACCATAAGCCAGCATAACGAAAGAAGTCACAAACACACTCACACATCATGGTCAACTGATTTTCATCAAAAAAGCAAAGATAATTCAGTGGGGAATGGAATCTTCCTATTTGTGCTTTAAAAGATAAAAACATATCCACAAAGATCTGTAGGCAAATATTCACTCAAAATCATCCAAAATGAACACAATTTACACATTCATTAACTAATAAATGGTGCTACATCTATGAAATGCACTACAACTTAGAAATAAAAATAGCAGCTACATGCAACTACACACATGAACCTTAAAAGCATCATTCTAAGCAGGGAAGCCATTCTCCAGGGCTGATTCTGCTTATGACCTCTCAACACAGCAAACTGCATGAAGCAAGAATCAGATCAGAGCCGGCCTGAGGTGGGTAGAAGACTGACACAGAGGAGCAAATTGGCCTCTTGGGCTGGTGTAATCCACGTCCACCAGGCTCGTGTGGTGACAGGACCACATGCCTTGTTCAAAACTCAAGCTATGGGGCTGGGGATTTAGCTCAACGGCATAAGTGCCTGCCTCAAAAGCACACAGACGTGAGTCTGATCCCTGGTAGCGATTAAAAAAAAAAAAAAAAAAACAACTCAAGCTACGCAAGTCCAAAGGCTGAACTTCACCACTGTAAGTTACACTTCAGTATGACTACTACAATGGATATATTTTACTTGGTTTTTTAAAAAGTTATTCCAAGTAAATATTTATATACACTGCATTTGACAATACTAAAAGCAAAAAGAACTGAATGACATCACTTTGAAACAACTCAGACGGGTGTCAACAAAGGAATGGCAAATTAAGTGCGGTCAATGTGTACAGAGGAACACTACAAGGTAATAAAATGACCGTTATTATACTGTATCATGTGGGTGAAACCTGACACAGAACCGTAATCAGACGATGACGGAAGTCAGAAGAGTGGAAATGGGTGGGAAGGGGGGGTGTGGCTATGCAGACTGAGAAAAGGTGCAACTCACCAGAGACTATGTCTCCACCTGAGTGGGGTCATGAGGATGGGGGTGTGTGGGCACGTGTTAGTGCTGCTGAGAGGCAACACAGCTGAGCGCTTTTATAAGTGCTGGACCTCAGCAAAATAAAACATCACGGTCACAGGAAATACCCGCACCTCTCTGCTGGCCCTGCAGAGGTCAAGATGAGCTGCCCTGAGCAGAACGCCATCTCCTCAACTCGCTGGTGCTCTCCTCAAGCGCCTGTGTCTGGAGGGCCACCAGGTGGAGGCCAGAGGGAGGCCAAGGTCACACCAGGAATGGAGGAGCAAGGCGGGTGGGGATGAGCCTGCATGAGGGCCTTGCCCCTGCTCTGAAGCACAGAGACGCTACCACAACAGAAGCTAACCTGCTCTTAATGCAGATCAGATAACCGCTGCACAGGGAGTCAGAAAACAGTGAGAACTCTAATTCAATAAAACCATAACTGACCACGAGATACAAGCCATTGTATGGTGGTTATATTTTGGTAGTAAAAGTATGTATTATTACCAAATTCCAGGGAGTCTAGGTACTATTTGATCAAAAAATATTAAAATTCATGTACTTATAAAATATAAAAGTGCTGTTGTCACACTGTTCTATACAAAATTTCAAGTAGTCGTGTTTCTACTTGACTGCAGCCATTAAAAGTAATCATGGAGAACGTCATAATTTAAACTTAGCTTATAAATAATAAAGCCTTTACTAGACATGAAAATGTGAAAAGTATATAAAGGCTTGTAACTTCCAATTAACATGAGTAAGGAACAGAAAGAATGTCATAAAATATTTCAACATCAGTTTCAAACTCAAGAGGACAGAATTCTTCACTTAGTTATTATACCTAAAAACTGTGTAAGATACACTGTTCTTCAACGGTGAGAGAAGAAAATACTAATCTACTAGTCAAAGAACCCTGAACGTCTCCATGTAGACCCATTTACAGACCTAGAAAGACGTATGTATATACTTCTGCTCGAAATGGCACATTCAATTGTCATAAGTGAACAGGGACCATGGGCATCTAGAACAATCTCAAACACATGCTACTTAGATAAGACTCAGATACTATGAAAAGTTGCCAAAATATGTCACTAATGGTCACACACACTTCTAATAAAAGTTCACTATAATGCAACTGAAAATAGCTCCCAATTCTTTGGCCTGGAGGAATCCAGTTAAATTTAGCTGGTCCCATGCTACCCTCTGCAGCAGAACATCACCTCTGTAGTACTTAAGTCTTTTATCTTGCTCTCCTTCATCTGCCTTTGTCCCTGGCTGGTCAGCACTCACAGCTTGTCAAATAGCACAGCAAGTCTTCCTCTGGCTCCTGGAATCAGCTATCAGCAAAGATACTCTACAAGTGCTCTTTGGTAAAAAGATCCTCAATACCTCACTAAAAAGTAAATACATTCACAGAGCTCAATAATGAAGAAGAATGAAAAATAACAAATAAACAAAATAACCAGAACTTAAAAAGCTTGTGTTCACTAAGAAAAACATTATGTGACTATTCAAAGCATTGTGCATAAAAAAGTATGTAAGACTAAGCCCATGTAATTACATACAAAATACACTGCTGCATATTTTCCAACCAAAAAAAGACGAAAACTAAACACACATTAAAAACATTCTATTAATAACTCTTTTCCTCAGTTACTCATTACAAGATGAAGTCTTCATTCTGACCTTCAAAATTTAAATTATAGAACTATATTTTAATAATTTTTTTATTTCTTTGGTTTATTTTTACTACTGACTCCATAATGCTCTCCTTACTTGTCATCCTAATACACTTTACTGAAATAAAATTCAAGCACAATGGGTTATTTAATGGCAAAAGACGCTGGAAAAAAAATGATTAAAAGAAATCATAATTAAAATAAATCAACAAGGAAAATTCCGATATACATTATAGCTAAAAATGAAAACAAAGAGAACCTTCAATTTAACTTTATTTGAAAGGAGGGACATATTCCTCTCAAAAATCAATCTGGTTAGTGTTTATTATATGTTAATAGTACCGTGTTTTTTTAAATGTCAGCAAAGAAAAGATCCATGCATGAATCATAATCTCTTTACAGCCATGATGCAACAGTAGTGGAGAAACATAAGCTCTATCAAACATAAGAGAAGTAAACCACTCTCTTAAACCAATCAATTAGAAGATGAGATAGAAGAAATGAAGCTTAAATCTTCTAATGAACAGTAATCATGAATTTTACTATAGCCTTTTCCAAATCTTTTATTCTTCTAACTTACTTTTTAAATTTAAGATGAAATATATTAACAGAAGAATTTAATGAATCAGTATCTCATAATTAATAAATCAGATAACTATTACTGGCACTCAAAAAACTAAGATATCTAACAAGGATCTACTCTGCATCCTGCCCAAGGTTATGCATTAACAAAGGTCAGACTATGGGCCCAGCTTCTACTAAAACAAGTGCTAGAATATTTCTGAACTCAGATTACCAAATAAACTTTATAAAATCTTTTGACTTATTTTATATTACGAGATAAAAGAAAAAATATAATGATAAAATGTTCTGGGATCAAAGCGCTGCCTAAATTACTTAAAAATATATCAAATAACTTTCCCAAAAGGGTACAAAAGAATCACCTTAATGGTGGTTCTCAAAGGGGCATGAAGATGACCTCATCACCATCTGGGATGACCTAACTTCCCTTTACCATTCATAAACTACTATTTTTTCTTTTTTAGCACGGCAATTCCGGGCTACTAATGTTTTCTACTTCCATATGTTAAGAATATCATTAAAAACCATTTCAGGAGTCAACAATAGAAAGTCTTCTCAAGGCACAAGAAGAGAGGCAGAGTGGAAACTGACGAGCTCCTGTGGTCAGGACACAAGCTGATCAGTGCCTCTCCATTGTTTCTAATTCTGAGTCTGTCCAGTTCATCACCTGGTCCATAACACAGAACTGACAAAGAGAATCAGCAGCTAGAATCTTCAAGTGCATTTCATAGCCTTTGAGAAAACCCAAAACTCTGTCCACCAGCACAGACTGCCAGTTTAGTCGGCACCACCAAGGTGGAGCCTGATCCCTCAGTCCCCCTGGTGTTTGGGCACTAACTGGCAACGTCTGCTGACCACCAACTGTCTCATATTTAAGTGTGGAGACTGCTACAGCAAGCTAGCATTCTCCATCCAAAGGTCAGCGCCTCCTCTCACCACCTCTACAGCCCTGCACTCACTTTGGTTGGGCCAGCAGGTACCAGGAACCTCATCCTAACCTGTAACTTTAGTTTGCTGTGAAACAGACAGATTTGAAAGTCTACTTTGGAAGTGCAAGATTTCAAAAGTACTTAATTCTCGTAAGTTAAATCTACATAATGCACTGAATTTTTAGATAATTCTTCAAGTTAATTTTTTAAAAATCTGTATTAATGTTACAGTCAACAAAGTTGGTCCCAAATAAGCAATAAACTTGTTTTTAAAAAGAATACATTAATGGGGGGAGCTTAACAAATGGCACTGCCAAAACCATGACCTTGACCTGAATGCTAGGACTGGCCTGGAGCCCATCACTGCCTTTGACCACCTGCCCAGCAAATGAGAATGGAGGGCACAGTCTTGAGTCCTCTTAATTGAGATGGGTTAAAGAGGAAGTACAGCTCTACCGACAGATACCATGGCATGCACGTTTCTGGTACATTAAGTAAGAGACTGGGAAAACATTAAAATAGATGCATGCTTATCAATTTTTTTTCCACTAGGACATTTTACATCTCTTGCTTTATAAGGTAATGTGAATCACATATATCAAAATCCAATTATATAACCTCTATTGGAAAAATCAAGGGTCAGCTGTACTTTTATTTCATAAAACCTCAGCTAAACTACAGATAGAAGCAACCATGTGACAGAAGTTCCTACCTGAGGTGATCAGAGATGCACGAGCAGGGAGGCGCAGTTCACAAGGCACTGGACCTCAACACCAGGCAGAACTCCATGGTTTGCTAATGAATACCAGCGTCTGGCTCTGGCTGCTCACTCACTGTTTCACAGATCACCCTTAACCATCCTATCCCCAAATTATCTTGCTAGCTCATTTTCTCAGGCTCCTCTAGTTACAAATAAAAGCATAACTGACTAATCTTTGAATATTATTAAATTGGATTTCATGTGCAAATCAAATTCACTGAAGAGCCTGATCATCTATGTATAAACTACCATTAGATATAAAGGCAGGAGATAAACAGATTTTGGATTTGTTAACATTCATATAAATCAGTATTTTTATAGTTTATAATGGCAACAATTATACATTACCTAATATTCAATGAGTAATTCAATAAATTGTGGTGCATGCAATGCTCTTACACACTAAAAATAAGTTGTAAAACTTGTAATATATAATCACATGAAAATGTCCAAACACACTAAGAAAAATCGCTCAGTGAACATACTTTTAGATGCAGTTAAGAATCTTCAAAAATTTAAGATCCATGAAGGCAAAGCAATCAACAGCTAGAAGTGTGGCTAAAGGAGTAGCTCACAACTGACTTCTATGAAATTTACATGTTTATTTTAAAAGAGTAGCCTGAAATCGCTTTTTTTTTAAAAAATGTATTTTTCAAGCTAGGTTAGTATGACCAGAACAACTGAGCTTTAATTAGTTTTTTAAAAAAACAGAATAAAGTCCTGAAAATCATAAGGGAAAGAAGAGAGGAAGATAAGAACGACAACCAAAGTCCAGCTCCCCATTCATAAGCCGAACCCAGAGACTCCTGTGTTAATGTCATCACGGCTGGGGGCAGTCCTCATTTTGGGCCCAGCCTGAGGATGGACTGGCTGCTAGGCCCAGCTGTTTGTCCCCTTCTTGCTGCATTCCTCAGACTCCACCACAGGTCACCTCCACCTTGTTCTTGGGGATGTGTCTCTGTTTCACAGAGCCATCAGGACACCAAAGCCAATTAGATAATCAAGTTCCATCTGCTGAAACTCTGCTCTTCAATGTTACACACGGTCAAAATGTAATCAAGTTATGAAATCATGCGCAAGTCAAATCTCAGGCTCTGGGAGCAGGCATTCTGGACAAGAGAGTTCTCACTTCTACCTGCTTTCAGCTCATCTTTTAATAGTATACTAGAAAGGCAAAATAATATTCGAAATATTTATTAACTCTAAAAATATTTATTAACTCTAAAAAACACTGAGACTTCTAAGGGGCAAGCAGTGTAGGGAGATTAGGAAAACATCAGTCTCTATTCATAAAGTCACAGCAAAGAAAATACATGCATCTGTAAAACTCAACTTCTAACTTGTCTGAATTCTAAGAGATAAGCACTTATAACTGAAACAATTAGGAACAAACAAAACAGGGCTCTTCCATACCTACCTCTGAACAACAAAACTCCTCCCACCCCAAACAATAAAACAGGAAGGAAGGTGACACAAAAGTGTAATTCCCAACCAGCCAGTTATCAGATGGCTGAGTTCATGTCCTCTGAAATCAAAGAATGAATTCCAAGGAATAATGCAGATTAAGAATAGGAAAGATTTATTGAGAGAGCTCCTGAGAGACAGGAAGGGTCCTGAAAGTGGGTTGTCACCAAGGCTCTTTGTCAGTGGTAATTTATAAAGGAAAGTCACAATATGCGTCAAACTATGATCAACCTGTAGGATTATAACTGCTTTATTGATCTAGTAGGGAGGCTGGGTTCATAGCAAGGGCTCATGGAAAGAATAAAGGCGTTTTGGGGAAGCTCTGGTCACTCACCTGGATGACTGATGCTAATCTGTATTTTGAACCTGCAGGTGCTAAGTACAATATAATCTCAAGTTACTGCTTATCCCAGGCCTGGCCATACCATCTCCATCTTGAGGGCTGGCCTTCTTCAGATGCGCCTCCAGCCACCATTCTGGTATCTTTATTTTTCACTGACTTCCTTGAGAGCCAAGTTCCTCTCTGTGTATTAATTTCTACCTAACTTAATTGCCTACAATAAAAGAACTAGAGACCAATAACACAGCAGCAAGGTGAACAACATTACAGTGGTACTGGAGGGCAAGGCCAGATGGGAGTTTATCTGTACATAATGCTATCACATTTAGGTGTTTAACTCAGAAGAAATGGACAAAATGGAAAGTTTCAGCATGACTGACAATCCAATTTGTGCCTAAGAATGGCAACTTGGACATCAGGTTGAAGAAAAGAAAGACTAGTTAGCTAATAAACTCTATAAAATAAAGTTCAGAGGAGGGTCCATGAGGCTCTGGAAATGAAGATCCACAGCAGTAATCTGTACTTGGTTTCCTAGTCGTGGCGAGTCCAGCAGAGGACAAAGGGTGAGTCTAATGTTTTCATTCTGTATACAAAACCCATGCAGTAGCCCCAAAAGCTTAGCTGCCAGGTACAGCGATGTTAAGTTTCATGTCTGTAAGGACACAGCAAAAACCATGCGCCAAGCTGTGATCACCTTGAGAGTGGACTAGCAAGGTGGCCATCGCAGACATGAGGGCTGACTTTCGCAGTTGCATCTGTCTCGCAGGACATGTGGTCCTGTTATATTTTAGCTTGGTTCTCCCAGTGTCCTTCATATAAAATACACTATCCCTTAGAAACTGTAGCCACACTGCTGTTTAGTTATGTGCTCATTTTACTTTGAAGTCCGAATTTCCTTGTTCTATTGGGGTAGCCTGCACTACCAGTTAGATTCTCAGAGCAAAATGTTTTGTTTCCACAATACTTATAAACTAACAATTCCCTTGAAACCTCTATGTGCAACAGTGCCTCTGTCACTTAGAACATTTTCTGTAGGTTTACACACACACACACACGTACCCTCTCTCTTCTTTTTCTTAGACTATCTGGCCTCTTACAGTTCATGGCTGAGATATTTAATAAGGAAAGAAAATGTGTTGACAATTCAGACAGTGATGAAAAAGCAAACTGGGCTTGCAAACAGCTGCCAAGCCTTGTCCTTCAGGGACCTCACAACACCTCAAGGGCTTCGTCCCAGGGCTCTTCCTCCCCCTGAGGAGCGGCCTCCCTCCCCTGCCCCAGAAGAGATTCCTATACTCTAAGTCTCCTCCAGTATCCTCTCAGTCTCATTTTTTAAACTGTGTTTTCAACTAATTGTTCCTTAGGTGGCTTTAAAATTTAAGACAGTAATTGTCAAATGTCTAATGGAAAGGCACCCCTGGTAATAAAATAAAATCTCTAGGTGTCTGGGATGACCAACTGAAGAACAAAAATGCTGTGCACTAGCTAAAAGAGCATTGTCATCCTGCTCTATGTTGGCCATTGCCCTAGTTATCTGACCTATTGCCTTTTAACTCCCTTCGCAAACACAGCTGTTTTTCACAGCTGACCAGCCTGGAGCACCACATTGTTGTAAATTAACTGCAGCGGTGCCATACTGTCCTGTATGCATCATCCTTACTCAGGGTAACCTGTTTGCTGTGTCAACCTTTGTTCCCACACTTCATCTTAACCCTTGCCATCATAACTGAAAAGCAGATATTCCTGGAATTAGTAGACCAAAGGCTGTAAATTCCTGTGAAGAAGAAAATGGCTGACCACCAACTTGGAAACTTCCCATAGATTCCCTGTCCTCAAGCAAGGGGGAACAAAGGTCTTCCTCATTTTTGTCCTTCCCCCCATCATTGGTTTTGTGGTTTTTCTTATAAAAGTCTGACAAAATTTTAACCCCATTACACAGCTTTGCAAACTCCAACTGCACTGTGTCACTAGTGCCAGCTTAAATAAAGTGCTCCTTTTTCTTTTAAAGACATCTTGCCTGTTTTTGGACATCTCAGGGTCTCCTTTTTGGGGTACAACAAGAAACAAAAACAAAAACTTCCTTATCTTTAAGATCTTACATCAGAAGTTCATTCAAAGTTTGCAATGTACTGTTTCATGACCCTGTCTATATACTAAAATGCTTTAATTACCAGTTAAATGATCCTCATGTTCAAATGCTCCCTTGAATCCTCTGCCCACCTGACATCATCTCAGGCTGAAGCTTAAATGTTCGGTGTAAAATATTACACACATCACCATACACGTCAGTGAAAAGTAAAAAATATCTTCAGGGCATATATAAAAATTATATAAAAACAAAAGCAAAAAAATAAACTAAGGATTCAAAATAATCACTTCCTCGACTGAGAAGACCAGGGAAACGTGATCAGACCTGTGACTAAGACCTTTGCTATTGTGAACATACTGCCTTTTCTTAGATGGTGATTTCATGGGTGCTTGTTACTAAAACACCAAAAAGTATTACCATTAAAATAACTATACAAGTAAAAGCTGGCTATGCATGTACCAATGTTAAAAGCTTGTAAAGTATTAAAGATTATAGTATTATGAATCCAATGAGGAAAAAAAGAAATTTTTCAAAAGGCTCAGTTTGGGGAACACGGACTTCCAGTATGACCTTTCTTTACTCTTACCCTCTTGGGATTCCACGCCTATCCTACTGTCCTAACCATTCATATCCTTCCCCTCCTCCTGAATGGAGGAGGATTTCTGATCTGCCCCAAAACTTCTGCAGGATAATGCGAACCACCCAGCAACCCTTCACCATGCCCACCTAGAATTTCCTCATCACCATCAGCCAACCTAACAAACAAAGTCAAGAAATCTGGAAAGTGTGATTCCTTTCCAACTCCAATATTCACATAGTGAGTGCCCTGGGAAGTAACGCATGTGATGTGCACATAACATGGTTTTTAAGTCAGTCTGCACACGTGAGGTCACACAGACACCCTTTGTTCAGTCTTCTGTGGTTTCTGAGTCTCTCCAGCTCAGTGGTGCCAGTGCTATTTTCTTAGAATGAGCACAGCGCACTAATAATGGTCCCTTTCCTAAGCTTCACTTTCCAACACGTACGGACCCAGCAGACAAACCTGGAGCAGACTTTCCAGAACTAGTTACAGGGCCCAACAACACTTCTATCTCCACATGGAGAGCTTTCCAGCTGATACACGCTGCTGTATGACAGGACCCATGCGCTCTTCACACAACACACCAACCCATCGGGAGTTACAGCTAGACACATACCTAGATCTGAGTTCTCAGTGCATCCTGTGTAAGCCAGCTGTGTTATCTCTAACAAATTACTGTAGGCCACTATAGGTTTCTCAGCATCCAGTCATCACTGACAAATAATAGGCAATTTTTATTATGTTAGAACGGAAATAAAATGGTTGCAAAGCACTGACAGCAAAGTGTCAAAAATTCACAAATTAATTTGGGGATCACTGTAAGGTGGTAAATTTTCCCTTAGTAAACTTTACAGAGGGTCTTGGCTGAAACACTATTTTTCATTTAGTTTTAGTTGATTCCTTAAATAACAGATTTTCTCAAGAGAAGGATTTTATCTTTCTTTGGAAGAAGCCAAGATCCTGTCCATTTAAGGGCACAGCAGGAGCTGCTGTGGCACTCCAGCCACCCACAGCAAGCTGGGGAAGCAGGCTGTAATCGCTCCCCCAGGAGGCTCAAACACATAATTACAAGGAGCTTCCTGGAGCTGAAGGAGAAATTTAAAAACTTAAAGAGTTTGTATCTCTGGTAATTTAGGTAAATCGAATGCATAAAACTGTATATGCAGACCAGGAGAATGACGCTTGGCTTTTCGAAGCGGTGCTTTACTTAGTTCTATCCTAACATAAACAGCTCTAGAAAGTTCAGACTATCACTGAGTAAAATGTCAGTGAATGTAAGCAAAAGTTTTCAGGAAAGCAAATGCTAGAATAAATAAAGCACAACCTTTTAGAAACACTACACAACTTCAGCATACACAACCCTATGTCAGTAAAGCTTCATTATCATGCAAATGATGAAGAATTTACAGCTTTTTTTTTGCCATTGACACTAAGCCAGCTTATTAAAAACTGGTAGGACTTAAGGCAATTTAATGCAGCTATTAAAAAAATCTCTAATACTTAAATTTGCAAATTACTTTTTGCTAGGGTGATATATAGTAAACTTAAATATGGCAATTATTATTTATAAATGTATTTTTAAATTTCTAACTAAGGAAAACATGAATTAAACACTTACTAGTTCACTGTAAGATAAGGCTTTTATTTTTTAAACCAAAAGCAGTTATCAACCTGGTTTTCTCACACACATTGCCTCCACATACACACAGATCAGACCCACAAGAACAAAATAAGGCAGTATAAAGTCTGATTTTGTGGACATGTTTAATCTTTGTCTTGCAGCATTATGAAACTGTAGGATCAAAACAGCAGTTAACAATTCAACAAAAACTGTTTCCCTAACTGTTTCACTGTTAAAATTCCAACTACAGTAACTACTCTGGCCTTCAACATCATCTTAAAACATAAAAAATAATTATCTCTAAGTCTGAAGATGCAGAAACCTTTAAGAAATACTTTCCACAACAAAAGTTTTTTTTTTTTTTTTTTTATCTGTAATATGCTTTTTGAAACTGAAAACAAAAAAGAGGCATAAAGTGTTAATTACCTTTCCACACCTACAGAGATACAATTGAGACTCCACATTTGGTGTGAGAAGCCTATGTCTAGCCAATCACAACCCAGGTCCAGGGTGACACCCTGAGACCTCCCTGAAACACTCCGTTCCTCCACCTCCTGCAGCTGCTCCCTTAAGCCTGGAACAGTCCGGAAACTCCTAGCCAACTGTGCAGGGACTTCACAGGACCCGCGGGACTCAACTTCCACCACCACAGAGAGAAGGTAAGACACAAACTCGCTGTGGTCTGATCTGGGTTTCTGTAATTTAAACTCAGTGAACTTTTAAAAAGAGTTAAGTCTGTTTTCTAAATTTAGGTTTGAAGTTAGATAATAAAATCTCTGTATTTGTACATAAATGCTGAGGCACTCGATGGCTCAACTTTGTAAAGAGTCACAGTCATCTCAATCCTGGTCATCGGTCTGTTATTTTAACTTTCATTTTTATTTTGCTTTTCAAATGGGAATTTCTGGCAATGAAAAAGCCCTCCAATTATGTTACCATCTTTGGTGGTAGTGGTGGTTTAATAAAACACTGGCTTCATTCGTTACTGTGCTCTCCTGGGAGACTACAGGTCTGGGCAGGGTTATTTACCTCGGAATAGTGTGAGCTGGGGGATCACACTTGGTCTGGGGTGGGGGGGGGTACGCTTGGTCTCAGCAGTCCAGTGGGAAGTCATTACTACAATCCCTTGTGATATTAGTAAAACTGCCTCAGAATGTAAATACAAGCTAGTTTTAAAATGTTCAGAAGATTTTTCCTCGCTCTAAAATCTAGTCAACTTACAATGAACACTTCTAAAAGTTTTATACTTTTAATAATATCTTACATGAATTTAATACTATATCACAAAGAGGTTTGAAAATATTAGTAAACTTGTCATAAACACATGTAGAAAAAGTTGCAGAATAATAATTCAACATTTTAAAAAATAAACTGCCTACTAATAAATATACTTTTGTCAAGTTATTGTCTTATGGAGGAACAAAGAGGAAAGAAAAGACAATGCCCAGGATGGGACACGCCACAGTAAAATTTGTGACTTTCGTTTGAAATCTACTCTACGTTACAATCCTCAATTTAATAAATGAAGTATTTCCTCATTTTAAAATCTCTCTCTCAGGATAGAGAAAGCTACATACATTTTATTTCATTTTCATAATACATATATACAAAAATAAACTTACCTCTAGCATTCCCAGTTCCTGCGTCCAATGGAATTCACTGCAACCCACAGCAGCACTCGTCCACACGCCATGCTGGAAGACGCATCCAGACAGATGCACCCCGTGGCTAAGGTGTCTCTGCCTGTCACCTGCATCCCTCACTTGGGAAACAGCCTCCTCTGCTGTCACACACAGAAGTCACTCCGTGCCAGTGTTTCCTATGCATGTTCCTGTGCCCTTATTCAAATGCCCACTGTGTCGCCCTGGCACCTGCAGTGGCCAGTGTCCCATCACAGACTGCCCCCGCAGCAGGCCACACCCACGGAGCCAAGTTCTGCTGCCGCTGTCACCTGCAGCTGAACAGTGGATGTTCTAGCATTAACAGACAACAGGTTACACTTGCTGGTGCTCAAACAGTCTCACAGTAGACAACAACATCGGTTGCACAATAACACTTAAGTTTTGTCTTTGTGTTAAAGACAGTGCTGGATAAACTCAGATGGGAAAAATGTGAAAGCCACATAAATTACAGAACATTAAGTTCTAACAACAAGAGAACCAGAGTGTTTGCTTTACTGAGAGCTGTCCTGCTACTGTGTCCTACAACTCATAGCAAAATCACTTTCACAGCATTTAGTAGATATAAAGCACAATGCATTCAGGCTATATATTAATACATATTGTTTTGTAATCTCATTGATTAGAGATAGAATATTGACATAAAGCAGTTTAAGAAGATATTTCCATGTCTTTAACATGTATTAAGTGTATTATGTAATGTACTGACAATGTAATATGGAACTATAAATTGTACTACAGCTTTAACTGAAAAAATTCAAGTGTAGATTACCTCTATCAGATAGTATTATTTATTATCAACTGTAAAAAAGGAGTCGGGATTCCCATCATTTTTCTTGGAGAACAATTTTCTGAGTGCCCTCTGCACGCCAACGTTTCTTCACCCTCACTCACTGCACATTTGGCACTGCTGCATCTCTACTTCACGCCCTGGGAAACATGCCAAGCGTAGCTGCTGTGGTCAGAGCTGCGGACACCGTCCCGCAGGAATCCAGCTCACACTGAGCTCCTGTGCACCCTGCACCATGATCAGCAAGGTCTTAACCCAGCCAGGACACTAAGAGGGCACTCAACACTGTCAGTGATGCTTCCAAGACAAATGGAAAGAACACAACCTCCTAACTTAAAGTTATTCTACCTAGAATTCTTTCTTTAATAAATGATATTCCACCCATCATTTTCAAAGCCAGGGATAAAAGGAAGCTACAGATATTCACAGTTACTAAGCAATAGATCCAGGTAGGAAAAGCTCAAAATAACCACAGACATGTTTTTTAAATAACATGCCACAATCAAATAAGTTTCCTATTATTACTTGTTTCCATCATAAAATACACTTTCAATTCACTTAAGTTTGATATCTAAAATCCAGGTAAGTTCTCCTCAAAATTTTCTATGAAAACCATACTGTGGGACTTGACTGCACTGCCATAAATCCCAGCTTTCATCTCTGCCCCTCCATCTACCATTTAAATTTGTTTCCAAGTGCGCCCGCAGCAATCCCCTCTGCCTCTGTGGTGTGCAGTCACTAACTCCCACCTGGGGGCCTGGGGGTCCCCTGACCAGTGCCTGACAGCAGCGAGCAGCAACTCACAGAACGAGGCCTGCGCAGCGCTTGGCAGGGTTCTCACGGTACCTCGAACATGCCCAGCAGTTCAGTAATTTTGATGTTCTCACATACTGTGTTCTCTCACATTTCCGGGGACATCCTATGTCTTTCATCAAGTCCGTCTCCAGAAAAGGCAAATTACTTTTTATTTGCTTATATTCAATTGACAATTCCATTACACTGGAAAAAAATTATTCTTCTAGGCCCTATTGAGAAAAGAACGGTTATAGTAACTTTAAAAACATACTGTGGACCTCTTGAGTTCCTTAACGGTGAATTAACGAATTTACAATCTTTAAACACGAGATTCCTTGTCCTTTCTGAAGTGGTTTTTTTCTCTTATTTAAATCATGGTGGCTTGTAACAGTTTAAACATCTGAAAACAGAAATGTATCATAAAAATAAATAGAGCACCTCGCCTCCAACAAGATGGCATCTCTCCAGGCAGAGCTCTCCTTCCACGCCCAGCACAGCAGCAAGGCGGGCAGGCGGGCAGGCTCAGTTGCGGGCACAGGCAGCTGAGGACCCCCAGTGCTTGGCAACAGGAACAGCAACAGCGGTTTCAGGCACGCTGAGGAGCAGGCTTAATAACCACTCATCTTCCCCCAAATCCCTTGCCCATGCCTCTTATAAAAAGGCAATCTGAGCCATAGCACCTACAGGGTTAAAATAGTATTTTAATGCAAATAAGCTACATGTTAAATCATTATTTCAACATGTAATATAATGAACAGAAATGAAACCTACACCAAAAGCAACGGCCACATGCCAATTTCAGAAGGGAAAATCTCTCTGTGCTGTTGTTTAAAGAATTCTAAGTCAAAGCTTCAACATAGGCAGACTTCATTATGGGGTCAATTTAGGTCTAGATACACGGTGCTGATTTCAGTCGGGGATGGTGGCAAACACCCGTAACCCCAGCACTCTGGAAGGCTGAGGTAGGAAGATCAACACAGCCGGGACAACTTAGCACAACCTGCTCTACGAATTTTAAAAAGGTGAGTTCGATCCCCAGTAACAAAAAATAAAAAGGGCTGGGGGTGTAGCTTCTGTAGCAATCCTGAGAGTACACTAACTTTTCCAAGGTCTTTGGTCTTAAAATCTCTCATTTGAGTGTATCTATTGCTTTGATCACACAGTGCCCTGAAGAAGCCACAGGTCTCCCTGGAGACACAAATGCCAGGTCCTAAGGACCAAGCCAACACAGCCTCCTGGCCACCGCTACCATCTGGGCACTTGCTTCTCTCAGGTGGGGCCCCCTGGCCACCACGGGTGTCCTGGGTGTGTAGAGCATGGAGAACCTGCAGCTGTATCACTCTGCTCATGAGGAACCACTACCATGAGCCAGGGCTTATACAGCTTTTTAAATTCCATTTTTAATATTTATTTCAAATATTTCTTTGTTTTGTTTTGGTTTTATTTTTTGAGACAGGTTCTTACTGTGTAGCCCAGGCTGGCCTGGAACTCGTAGTGAGATTCCTGCCTCAGCCTCCCAAGTGCTGGAGTTACAGGTGTGCACCAACACACCTGGCTGAAACAGAAATATTGATTGAAAATAAAGTATCCCCAAATATTAACAGCCACTAAGCTGGACAGTCAGGTTTTCATCTGTAATGTTTCCATGCACACGTGTTTGTCTTGTTTATTAATCAGGGCTCAGGCCCCACAAGCAGCAACAGGCTGTGGAGCTCGGAAAGAAGGCAGGACGAGAGCTGCGTAGCTCTGCACGAGGCTCCTCTGTCAGCGGAACCGTCTGAGGTGGGTGGTGAGATCACCACAGTGAGCAACACCCCACCCTGGCCCAACAGTCTTCGTAGGAACAGCAAGTCTCCTTAAAATGTTATCTAAACAAGGTTTGCAAAGCAGCAGATCAGAAAGAAGACAAACAACTTGAATCTGTTTCTCGTTTTAACTACATGGCTTTTCTCAATTAGTCTGGTTTAGTTGTTTTGTTTTTTGGTTGATGGAAGGAACTCACTGTGTAGATCAGGCTAGGGTTGAACTCAGGATCCTCCTGCCTCAGCCTCCTCCCTGCCAGGAGGATTTCAGGAGTGTGCCTTGATGCCTAGCTAACCATTTTATTTTGGATTAAAAGCTTTGAGGAAATAATTGGCTGCCTGCATTCTTTTCATGAGACTAGCTCTGGAGCTCAGTACACTAACCATTCACATCCATTGCACAGACAGAAACCACTGTTAAGAATTCATGACCCAAAATAGGCTGTACCTCAATCCTGGCTGCAGGGTGGGGGTGGGTGTTCCTGAAGTCACTGCCCAGCAGGAGTGAGGCTGCATAGCCGAGTCCTGGCAGGGCAGGGCAGGGCAGGGCAGGGCAGGGCAGGGCAGGGCAGGGCAGGGCAGGACAGAGGAAATGCCATGTACTCACAGTGTGAGGCTGCAAGCTCAGTGTCTCGCAGACCCTAACCCCAGACCATCTCTCCTTCCAGGCTGTCTTGGAGGCGCTCTCCATCAGTGCCACCTTGCCACCTGCCCGACACTCCCCTGGGGCCGGCGCCATGGAGAAGGTGCAGCACCTGACTCGCTCTGCCATCAGGAGGGCCTCAACCATCGAGATGCCCCAGCAGGCACGCCAGAACCTCCAGAACCTCTTCATCAACTTCTGCCTCATCCTCATCTGCCTGCTGCTCATTTGCATCATCGTGATGCTGCTCTGAGCCAGTGGATGGGCTGGTGAGGGGCGCAAACGCGCCACGCTCCTAGAACTCTCCAGCCTTGGCTTTCTGACCATCGCAAAGTAGTGTGTAACGCGCCTGCCACTGCAGCCAGTGACCTGCAGTCTCCTCTCCCAAGTCCTCTTTGAGGATGGAGTGAGTAGGAGTTTAATTCTGAAACAGCACAGCTACCAAGATCACCTGCCACAAAGTTGGCTTCATTCTTGGGCTAAAGTAGAATTTAGAATGCACTGTCGAGGTATAGTTACTAGCATTGGCAGCGGTGGTGAACCTATGGCAGGCATGCCCGGCAGGCCGTCTGTACCCTGAAAGCTTCGCCGTCACTGCACCTGAGGCGCAAGCCGTCATGCACAGTGCTGAGTCCACACACTCGCACACACTAGCCAGGAACCCTTGTCCACACGTCGCTTCCAAACCATGAGTTATATTCTTCCCTGTACCAAACAAACACTTTCAGTTTATGAAAATGAAAGAAAGGAACATATTCTTATATAAATAAATTCCACTATTATTTTTTTCAAACAGAATTCTAGTACATGTACATGAATAATGGCTCTATCTATTCTAAGATGTTGTCATCAGCACGTAAGAACTGGTTACCATAGCTATCCCTACTAATCACACAAGAATCACAATAGGGTCAAACCTTACTGTAAGACTGCAGCATTACCTACCTTGTCAGACTATACCAAGAAATCTTTAGACTTCAGAATGATCGTATAGGTTCTTTTCTACTCCAACCTCAGACCAAGGAGAAAGAAAGAAAACAAAAGATTTCCAGTGACAGAAAAATACATTATTTCAGGCATTAAAGAAATAAAATTTAAATCCTTTCCAAATATTCTTGTATTATGTTTTAAAATGAACTTTTTGTTCTATTATTTACTCCAGGATACAATTATTTTTCTTAATCTATTATCCAGGTAGTACATACTTACTTTGTAGGCCGCCCCCACTTAGCTAAATGACAGATCCACTGATGCTAACCTGTAATTACTTTCTTGATGAATATATTTGCAGTCTCCCCTCTGGTCATTTTTGAAGCATTGCAACAACTAATAAGGCAGCAGAAGTAAACACTGGTGCTGGAAATACGCCTTCACCCAAGTTCAGTAACCAGGGTGACTGAGTCTGAACCGCATCCAGGCCATCTGACAGCTGCTGCAGCTCCAGGCAGGGCCTCACCCATCACGCACACCTCACCTCTTGGGAGCAGGGCTTGCAGTGTGAACTGCCTTTGCCACCCAGTGGTCAAAAGCAGCAGCAGCCCTGGCGCGGACCTTGGCTCCTAACTGCAAGGCACAGGCGATGTTGCTCTCCTCTTCCCTCCACCTGGGCGCTGGGCACCCAGGGAGGCTCAGGTCACACATCCGAGGAGGTGCAGAAGGTGAGGAGCCACACAGCTCACCCCACGCAAAGGGCCTGCAGCTGTGCTAAGCCGTCCCCATTCCAGCCAGCTGCACTGGCATGCACTGGCATAAAGGAAGTTTCCCAACTGATAAGTCCAAAACTTTTGTTACAACAACTAAAGTTATCAACTGTGAGTTAGCTTTTCCTAAGTAAATGGAAATAATAACTTGGTTTTTCATTCTGCCTCTGACAGAAATTAAAATCTTGTACTGTGAGAATTTAAGGGTACTATGACTCAAAATGCACAAGAATTTGTTTTTTAAGTGGAACTTACTTTTTACTGTAATGTATAAAGAGGGAACTTTGGGGAAAATAATGTATTTTTAAAAATTACTAAATGTTTAAATACTTGAATTCTAATCTTATCGGGTATTACAAGAGAATTAACTTTGCAACATTTTATGTTGCCTTCTACAATGTAAAAATGTGTATTTGCTGAATGTAAAAGTCAGAGTCACCCATACTAAAATGAACATTCCTGAACTCCATGAAGCTGTTCTTAGATAACGGTGGGAAACCCATGGCACGCACACTGAAGCGGGCTGTTGGCACCACTGAAAGCTCTAAAAGGTTCGCCATCACTGCTCTGTGATGTGCAGATGCTTGGTACTAAGGACAAGACGTGCTCACTATGACCAGTTCTGATCTAAGGGGTGGAGGGGAGCTTTTCCAAATAAAATCTAACCAAGATTTCCTATTACCAACACAAGGGGGCAGACCTACACAGAAGACTAGCTTTGCCCAAGCTTACTTACCCTTTGACTATTTCTGAGTCTTGTCAAAGTGGGACTATAATAAATCTCAAAAAAGATTTGCTCATATGCTCAGTATACACTATACAATGTCTAGAAATTATACATCCAATTATATAGAAAAGTTGACAAATAGAAAAATCAAGCACATTACTAATTAGAACATGCATACAAAAATTAATTATATGCTTTTTAGGAACTTAATGAATGTGTCATACTATTATATGCTACACACAGAGTATAATTAGTACCCAGATTAACTCAAACAGTTAAAAATATTAAAGACAAAACAGGATGCAAATATAAAGAATGAAAACAAAGCTGGTGCTTTTCAGGATATCATATGTCAAACACTTCCAAATTAGAAAACTCTTTCATTCATTTCATTTCATGTTACACAAAACAATGTCCTCCTTTGTTTTATCATATTCTTTATGTAAGAGATCATTTCCACCAAAGATATTAAAATTATTAGATGGTAGTAACACCTTGACTTGTCTCTTCATGTAAAAATCAGACTAAAGAAAGTCACAAAGAGATGACCACAAGGACAGCTTTGAAAACAAAGAACCCTTGGAGGAGAAAGCCCAAAGAGGATGTCAGGGGTTTCATGTGCAGCTGTCCAGAAAGGGAACTGGGAGGGGAGCAGAGGAAGCCGACAGTTTAAGAGCCGGTGGGCAAGCGTGGCGCAGTGGCAGGGCGCAGTGGCAGGGCGCATGGCCAGCAGGTCCAGGCCCTGGTTAGATTCCCAGAAGTGGGCGACATGTACATACTCAAATACACAGATACACACTCAGACACATGCACACTTACAGGGATATATACGCTCAGACACACACAAGAAGAAGATGATGACAATGATGACAATGCAACTCAAGCGTCTGGCTTTCTTTAGCTGGCTTCACCTTTAAAGTTTCAAATTCAACAGGCACCAGACACCAGCCCAGTGAGACCACGTGTGCACAGGAAAGCTGTTCATTGTAGCTTTCTCCCTACATTCTGCAAGAGGAAGCCTTAAAAATACAGTTCTTTCCACAGTGCACCTCTTACTTTCCTTCTCTCCTACACTGCTGGAGCAGAGTAAGTAAACTGATGTTGTTCACCCAGCTCACCCTGCCTATCACACAACTACTGAGCCCCTCAACAGCTCCAAGCTACGTCAAGACACCAAAGGAGAAATCTCGGCCTGGTCCCACACCCCAGGTGTCACAAGTGTTTGGGGAACTACAAGGCGCAGCATTTGAGGAATCAGGCTTCCTGTCTTCCAGTTACATGAACCAATCACAAATCTGGTTAAATCAACACTTTGATCTGGGATTCAGACATCATCTGTTTCTATGTAGTTACATGGTCTAATCAAGACTGTAAAACATTCAAACTAAAGAGTACAGAAGGCACGTTCAATGAATTAAGGTTTTTTTCTGAAAACGTGGCCTATACGGCTGCAGGGAAGTCCTAGGGCTGTAATTCAGATGTATGAGGCTCCCATACACATTCTCTCTTTATTCTTGATTTTAAATTCTCTTCTATGGAAATTTTGCTAATTTTGAAGAATTAATGTTTCAGAAAATTTGATAATTAAAAAAAATCAATGACATGATTTTGGTTTCCCAGTAAAATAGAGTGGTAGAAATTATCTTGAAATAGAAACACTAAAGTCAGGAAATTTACATATTTACATGTTTTCACTGGATATCCCTTGTATATCATCAAGGGATACATACAATTTCTTTTTATGGTACCTGGGATTGAACTCAGAACCGTGCGCTTACCAGGCAAATGCTCAAGCTACTGAGCTAAATCCCCAGCCCTACACTATTTCTTTAATATTGCATTATAATAAAGTGTTTACCTTATACTGATGAACAAAATCTTGACCTTTTTAAAAAATAACCTTATTTGATTTATAAACAATACATGTCAACCATTTTCAACACCTTCCAAATGACTTCAGTCCCACTCTCTCATTTTAAAGATCAAACTGAGGTACACAGAACCTGAGTGATGGGCTGTGACGCAGCAGCAAACGTAACTCAGGACCTGGCACTCCCACGCTCACCCTCCTGCCATCATCCCTTGTCAGCAGCTCTGTTCTGCTTCTGCTCTGTTTCAATTAAGTATGTTTTCCTCTGTTTATTTTTATGCCCCTTTAACAAATGAAACCAAAGTAAAGAATGGGTCATGTTTTTAAATTTTCAGATCATTCAGTGTCAAACCCTTTGCAGGTTTTACAACACTACCATTTATGGACATGCAGGTGGAAATAGGAAACCGTCGAGATTCGATCCTGCCAGTTCCCAGCCCACTGAGTACTGTGCCCTCTGTGCCCAGGCCCCCACTGTGGGGAGGAAGCAAGTGCCAGGTCGGTGCCTTACCTGCAGCGGGGCCTCACTGCCTGGCTGCAGCTCCTCCCCAGGCTGCTGCAGCCATGGCTCCAGACTGTAGGCATCCTCCGTGGTCCTGCCTTCCAGAGGGTTTGTCCTTAACTGCTCTGTGAGCCACATCTGAGTTCGTACGGAGGGCTGGATGGGCACTCCGCCCACTGACTGCTGGCCAAGCACTAAGTACTTGGGCGACCCCAAGGTGTCCGGACCTGCCGCGAGGGACTTGCTCTCGGGTAAGGCACTGTATGTCATGTCCAGGAGCTGCCTCCTGAGAGCGGAGGAGGAGGCTTGGAAGTCCTCCTTAGGGCTGCAGCTCTCAAACTTGTACTTGCAGTCCAGTGCTGTTGCCCGTCTACTGCTGCGCCCCATGTCCTCCGGCCTGAGCACCTCCACGCCGTCATGCAGGCAGCTGGGCCCCACCGTCCTCCACGGCAATGTGGAGGCTGTGCCCCGCCCAGCTTTCTCCAGGCCGACCCTGCACTGCTCCATGTGCACTATGCCAGCTGGGCCACAGCCCTCAGGGCCAGCAAGTCTGGACAAAGATGACCATTTCCGGAGGGGCCGAGAGCCCTTCATGTCCAGACAAGAGTCCCTCTCACCACTATCATGGTCACCCAGTGCTTGCAAGAGGCCTGCATTCCACCTTGAGCCATCAGATGCCAGCGAGTCCCTGTGCTTGGAGCTGGACGGCATCACATGTGCAGTGGGCAGGGTGATGATCGAGCGACTGGGCTTAAACGATAAGGTACCACTAGACGTGGAGTGATCTGCAAAGAGAACAGATTGCTACATTAGGAATAGTGAGTGGGAGAGAGCCTAGAGGAGTCTGAATGCGGCTTCAGGCACACATCTCTCAGGGATGCCCTGGGATGAGCAAGTCGGCATCACTGCTCCTTTTGGGTTGTCAGAGACAAGTCAAATGTGCTCTCAAACGGTACCTTTTAAATATGCTTACATCGTAAGGTGCACTGAAGAACAAAAGTGATTGGGAAACCTATCATATTTATCCTAGTCAGTCTTGTGCCTTTAAGAGAAAAAATGCCACCTCCCTATTGAGAGGTCTTATTATAATCCAGCCTTGAAGTCCCAGGCATAGCTCCCACAGAAAATGTTCTTTTTTTTAATTGTCTCACTATACCATGCAAGTGTGGGTCCAATCTGGAGATTTCAGCATCTCCCAAAACCCCGATTCAAATCACAAACATACAGATAAAGGAGTTCCTGAATGAAGCAATAATTGAAAGGGCTCTGGGAATTCCTTTGCACAAAGTGGGGCCCAGGCCTCCAGTCCCAATGGCACCACCAGAGACACCTCCAGCTGGGACCCAGCACCTCCTTCAGCTCCTCACCGTCTCTCTATAGTCCCCACACTATGCACATTCCCTTCTGGGGGCCCCAGAGCCCCTGGCCATGGGGCAGGTCTCCCACCACATGCTCTGCACAGGCATTGAGGCAGGACCCTCAGAGGGACCAGAAGTCAGAGTGCTCCCTAAACTCAGCTCACCAGCATGGGCTGGAGTTCCCATCACGGGTGCCAAGTGCAAGCCAGACAATACCAGGAACTGGTGGAGTTGGAGGCCGGTGGAGCAAAAGGTGACTTTTACATTCCCTGCATCTTTCCACACTATCTGACTCTCAGGCCAGGATACATTATGATGTTACCTATGTGCCCTCATACTGTTTTAAAGAAATAAAGTTAACACTGGCAATGTTGTAAGTGAATGCAGAGGTTAAGAACTGAGGAGATAAATGCCAAACTGAAACTCCAGTTGGTCTTTGCACAGAAATGCCCAGCAGGTGATGACTGAGGAAAAGCCCACAGGCGGAAGGGTTTGGATGAGCACCACAGTATGCAAGACTGCCTGTGTGGCTCTGCAGAGCCTTTCCATCACTAGGAGAGCTCTCATGCCAGACCACACATTCCCAGCACACCCTGCGAATCCACTGCAGATACTCAGAAGCCTCCAGCACAGGAGGAAGAGTATCCCACACCATTTCCCACAGATACAAGTGATGACAAAGTTGTCCGCTTTCTGCAAAGGTGGCTGCAGAGCCAAGGGTCCAGACCACTGATGGCAAACTGGTCAGAGCTTTCAATGACACAAGCAGCCTGGGCAGTATGCATGCCACATGGTCACCACCACTGCTCTAGACCGTGAGTGTAGCAGGTGGTGAGCACACATGTGTCCCTCCAGAGTTGGGAGTAGTGACTGTTCTCACTTGGGACTCGAGAATCATGATCCAGAAGTTTAACTACAAGCCAGTCCTCAGGCCCCCAGGAAAAGCTGTGAAGAACACCACCCTGGACACACTCTGCTCATTTGCTAACACAGCAGACCATCCAGTGTGCCAAAAGAAGAAAACAGAAGATTCCGTTTTTCTCAGCACGGATGCCTAGTCATTGGACAGGCAAAGGTGAAGCAGAAACAGTAAATCTTCAAACACTGCTGAGGAAAAAGCCTTGCATAGACACACTGGTCTGCAGGACCAGCGCGTACAAACAATCCTAACTCTATGGACCAAAGAGGGAAACGTGTGGCTCACGTGAAGACTTCCGATTTGGCAATAAACTGACACGTGTTCAGGGACAGGAGCCAGTAACAGAGCACTGCGCCCCAAAGGATCCCTTTCGTATGAAAAGTCCCAAAGAAGAAAGTTGTAGAACCAGTGCACAGGGGCTGCCAGGGCTGGCGGGGTGTGGGAAGCGAGAGCCGGGAGAGTTCTTCAAGTGAAATGAACAGAAGAGTCCAGACCAATGTCCCATGCACCGTCCTGAGGCTATCTTCCGAAACAGTGATCTGTCTACTGTAATGGGCAAACTGCATGATACATGACATACATCTCCATGATGCTATCTTTCTAAAGGACAGATACAGGTAGAAACAGGGTGAGGAGAAAAGTCAACCAAACAAAGTCCAGAAAGAAAAGACCTAAGACAACAAAAAATGCATCAAAATATAAAAATTATCACACTATAAGAACATCTACTCAAAATACAACCATTGTCCAATTATTGTTAATCCAGGTAAATGTTTGTAAGAGAGGGAGCTAAAATATAAAGCTCTATTTTGGCACTGTAGCATCTTCCTGGAGTCAGGGTAATTACAAGAAAGACCTCATCCAAAACCAACAAACAAGAATGTTGTGCAGCAGCTCCTCCATGTCAGGATCTCGAAAAGCACTGTCCTAAGCTGCTTCTTTTTATTCTGTATCTTTCCTCAGAGTAAAACTCCTTCATGCTTCAATACAGCTAAAGGAATGGCCTATTCTTTAAAGGACTCCATGAATTATAGCAACAATAGTAGCAATTTTGTGCAAATTTTATGTCTTGTTTTATCAAATGATTCTCAACCATCTCAAGAAGCCATTTCAAATTCTATTATGACAGAAAACTGCTTAACACAATTACAGAATCCACCTTTCACAAATGAGACAGTGCTCAGGCTATTTCTGTATAACTGTCTCTTAGTAACTGTTCACAACAAACTAAGAAACTTTTCTTTATATGCTTATTTATAAAGCAAGATCAAAGTTTTGTTTGAATCTCCCACCCCCCAAAATACCAATTCTGATCTCCAATCAGATTACCGGGAATTTAAAGAACAATCTGAGAGAATGCTTGAAAAGATTCCCTATTCAAAGCAAAACCTATTTCAAAAGCTGGTCAGAAAAAAGTAACTTGTTTCTATATTTACACAATTTTTTTTGTTTTTTCCTTGTTCCCTCAGCAGCTGAATTCACTCACCCATGTTCTGCTGTTCACTCTAGCTGCCAGTCAAGGTGAAGAAGTCTCACAGAGTAGACGGCTGGCCAACAGTCATAAATATTTCTCTCCTACAAAATGTTAAGTCCAACTAAAACCTGACCTCTTAAATTATGAACATGTAGGTCCTTAGAAACAGAACTACTACTTTATGACAGAACAAACAAGAATTTATCTTTGGTTCTCTCAATTCCAGCAGTGTATGGGGAGCAAAAATTCTCAAGATACTGGCAAAAAGAATGCAATGAATTATCAAAAAGATCAAGCATCATGACCAAGTAGGCTTAATCCCAGGAATGCAAGGAAAGTTCAATAAGCAAAATCTGTAAGTATACTACATGACATAAACCAAAGCAAGGACGAAAATTTCATAATCTTTTCAGTAGACACAGAAACAGTCATTGGCAAAATCCAATATCCATTCATGATAAAAATCCTGAAGAAAATAGGTAGAGGAGGATCTTAATATGAAAAAGCCATTTATAATAAATCTATTATCAACACTGAATCAAATGGGAGAAAACTGAAAACTCCCTAAAGCCACGAACAAGACAAGGGTGGGCACTATCATCACTTCTGTTTACCACAGCACTTGAAACATTAGCCAGAACAGTCATGCAAAAGGGAGATAATCATACATACAAAAGGAAGAAGTCAAATTATTTGCAGACTATGTGACCCTAAACACAGAAGACACAACACATCCCACCAAAAGATTCCTGGGTTAATAACCAAATTTAGCAATGCAGCAGAATACAAAATCAACACACAAAAATCAGTGACCTTCCTGTACACCAAAAAGGAACTCAATAAGGAGAGAAGTTGGGAAAACAATACTATTCACATCATCATCAAGAAAAATTAAATACTTAGAAATTAACCCAGCCAAGGTAGTGAAAGATGTGTACCACCAAACCTACGGAACTCTGAAAAGGTGATCAAAGAGAAAAGGGAAGGATGTCTCCTGTTCCTGGATAGGCAGAGCCAAGACAGTCAAAAAGGACACACTTGTGGAGCTATATACAGATTTCACGCAATCTCCACTGAAACACCAACCACATTCCTCATAAAGAAAACATCCTAAATTTTACGGATCCGCAAGAGACTCAACTCAAATGCATTCACACATTTCACCTAAAAAATGTCGTAACACACCCAAACCAAACTAACACAATCTCTGAAAGGAAGAAGAAATGTATCCCCCTCATTGCTGAGTTGTAAAACTAATGAGAGCAGAAGGCAGCCCACTGAAATACTGTGTAGATATACTCTAAACCAAACTCAGATTCTATCTGCAAACACCCAAACAAATGTCATACGTATTACTTAAAATTTAACGTAATTATATACCATGGTAATTCTCAGCTACAGGCTGCAATACAAGAAATCGATACTTTTTAGGCTTTTCTATTGTGCTTGAAATCTAATAAGCACAGATTTAAATTTTTAAGTGGTTAAAAAATACAGACATAATCGTTAACGAACAACAAAACACTGTTGATCAAAGATCAAACTATATAAAGCACAAACACCTGACATTGATATGAAATATTCTAATGCATAATATGCTTTAAAGCTCACATTATGCTGTAAATATCAATCTATGTTCTGATACAAGGCTATTCTTAATCTTTAGCAGCTATGATGGTCACTGGCTGGCTCCAAGGCAGAAACAGCATAGCGAAAGGGCCTGGCAGAGGAGAGCTGCTCAACTCACTCTGCCAGGAAACAGAGAAAGGAGAGGAACCAAGAATAAGAAGGGCCCCTCCCAGGTCACAGCCCAGTGGCCACCTTCAATCTGGCCTCCCTTCCTAATAGTGCAGTCAATCACCAATGAGCAGAGTGCTCCCATGATCCAGTCACCTTCCCACAGTCTAACTCTCAGTACATGAGACTCTTTGGGACATTTTAGACCTAAACCATAACAGAACACACTGTAGAATGGCTTCCATGCTGTGAAAATCATGCAAGGTATGTAAATCCAATAAAATAACCAGTAGTAGTAAGTAGTAAGAAATAAATATTACACCAACAAACATGCCAGTCTTTCCTTCTAAATAAATGTCTTCATTATGCCTAACACTCTTCCCTATTTTGTTAACATTTTAATACAGTGCTTTAAAGAAGAGTATCCCCACCTCTCCAGATAATAATAAATGCAGTCACTATCCTCCATCATGCACACCACAATCCTGGTCCATTTCCATATAAGTCTCAAGCTTGCTTTTATGGTCAGTTTTTGGAGTCCCACTACTCCGTCATACTATCAGCCACAATTCCTTATCCTTTCCTAGAATTTCTGTTCTGTTTGCATTTGTCTGACAATACAGACACTGCTTTATTCATAAAAAGTGTTCTTTTACACTACCTGTTAGGATCACGAGAATGCCTTAAACTCATTCTTTTTTTGCTCCCCTGCAGTACCAGAGACTGAACCTGGATCTGATGTGCTCCCAGTAAGTGCTCCGCCACTGTACACACCAACCCTCAACACATTCTTTATCCTTAGAATATTCTGCATAGTAATGCAGCGTATCAGTAAAAGCACTCTCTGTTTCACCTACTAATAACCTGGCAAGGAAAGAAGCTGAAGTTCAGCTTGGAGGTAACAGCCAGACTAAATATGACACTGATCCAGTTGGTAAGAGATTTCCAAGGGCAAAAATGGATAAAGAGTCCACAGAATCTCTCTGTATGATTCTTAAAATGGCATGTGAACCTGAAATTATCTCAACGTTTAGTTGGGAAAAATGAAGGGAAAATGTAAGATGACAGAGCAACACTGAGTATTATTAAACACTCAAACATTGCCATTTTCAGCTTGAAATGTAACATACAGGCCCTGGCTCTCTGCAGTGCACCGTGGTTCTTTCTCCAGACCCCATTTAACACCAGAACCCCAGCTCACCTTCCACACTGTCGGAACAGGAGGTCCCAATGCCGGTGTCCCCGCTGTCGGAAGCTATGCTATGCCTCCTGACTGGGGTGCTTCGATGGCTGGATGGCGCGGCTGTAGTTGTCCACAGGGACTCGTTACCAGGGAACCATGCCGGTGAGCAGTCTAGGCCTAAAAGGAGCAAACGTACCGTCAGCATACAAACAGTGTCTGTGAGGAGGGAAAAATACACTGAGGATATAAAAGGTGTGTTCTGTCCAAACTAAAAATAACAGATGAGACCTAAGGCTGGTCAAATAAACTACCTAGCACACAAGCATTAATTCAGTGCTGATTCTGCAGCTTCCTCAGACTAAAGAACTCTGCTTTTGACTTCTGGGTGTTGTCTACTTATCCCCAAATCCTAAAACTCTGCCCTGAGTATCTGCTAGGTGGGTATCTACAACTCCCTGTGTGGGCATTAGCTATGTACTGGAGATCCGGGAAAGCTGAACTGAATTGTATGACCGACAATAAAAGCAGAAGCTAGGCTTGGTGGTGCTCATCTATAATCCCAGATACCTACACTCCAGGTAGGAGGTTCACAGGCTTGAGACCAACCTAAGCACCTTTAATGAGTCTTTGTCTCTTAATTTTGAAAACACAACAACAAAAATTCTTTAAGTACTGGAGACTTAGCTTAGTGCAAAGCTCCAGTGCCAATAAAAAAAGTAAATGTACTCATAATATAAAAAATAAGAATAAAATTTTCTACTATATCCTAGGCATTTAAAATTTTAAATTCTTTTCTACTACCACAATAGACCTTCTTTCATTTCTTTATCTTTTCTAAAAATGTCATAGTATAGCATTTTCCCTACTCTTAGCTCAGCCTGTCTTTGAGTTACACTGAATCTTTGTTAGCCAATTTATGGTTCAGTGCCCTGCCAAAATTGATTCATATTTGTTCATTTCTACCTTGTATTTGACTCTGTTTTACCCATCACTTTATTTAACTTAATTATTTTATTATTTACTGTAATGCCACTCCAAGAATAGCCATGGACCAGTGCTGGTATGATGTACCTGCTACAAGTAAGGTACACAAATTAGGATTATAAAACTTCTATAGTAATTGCAGCAATTTTGATCTGTTGAATTTAACAGAAAAGGCTGTAGAAGTACCTGGATTTCCTGCTACCCAGTCAGGGATTCTCACACTGGGTTACAGACTTATTCATGGAAGGCAACAAGCTCTGAACAAGAACCTTATGCTCCCGTGTAAATGACAGCCCGCACAAAACTGACAGGCACGTTTCACAGGATCTGACCAGCCACCTAGGACAGGTCACTCCACAGCCTCTGGCCCCTGCATTCCCACAGCTGCTGTGGCTCCTAACTCTGGCCACCTGTATTCCATGTAGGAGCTGTATCCGCATGAAGGCAGATGGCGTCACTGTGCCCTCACGTCACTTAAAACAGACAGCTCTGAAGATTTCCCAACCAACACCTAGGACATGGGCATGAGATCACCTCTAGCAGTGTAAACACAAGGAGCACAAAATGACAATCTGCACAACTTCATTGCACTCATTTCTATCCCACTTTTAGATGCATTCTCTATGTAAGATTAAAATCAAAAGACCCAAATTAATAAAGCTAGACTTGAAACTCCTTTTCTTTCTAGTAGCTCAGGTTAATGACTTACTTTTAATAACAAGTATGCCTCAAAAATACTATTTTAAAGTTTTGCTTAAACATAATTTATAAATGGAACTTGGGTTTTATAGCTGGATGAAGTACACAGGCACCCTCGAAAACCTTGTGATTTTCTCTAAATGGGAAAACACTCTGAGACTCAGCACAAACACAGCCCTCTGCACTGCACACGCACTGAGCATCTCCTGAGCAGGACTTCTGGCCACCTGCCTGGACTCTCCCGCATCACAGTCCAGTGAAGGCATCCTGCCACGAGGTCTGCTCCAGCCCCGACCTACAGTCTGTGATCTACACCAGCTAGGTAAGGCATCACTTGGGTTCCACACGAACTCAGTCCTGTTCACACCATTATCAAAAAGGACAACCAGCCCACCATTTTCTCTCACAAGGAAGGTAGCTGAAGAAGTATGTTTTCAAGAACACCCTGGGAACAGCATAAACAGAATGAGTATGCGTAAATGGAAAGCAAAGGTAAGAAAAAAATACCTAATCTTACACAGAATGAGAGAAATGAAAACAACACTGAAGTTCCGGGATTTTTAAAAGTATCACATTGACAAATATTTGAAAGACTACGTGAACAAGTAATGTGAAGTTCATGCACCCCGTTCTAAACAGTAGCCTGGGGCCAGGCATCCACTTCCCGACACAGGCCGACCAGGAATTCATCCTGTGGAAACACTAAGTAAGTACAAACACATACAAGGGCACCCCAACAGTACTGCTCAGAATACATAAATGTTTAAAAATAACCCATCTCTGTAAATTGGTCGATAATGCTTAAGTGCTAAAAATAATTTCACCAACTTGCTTTTTTCAACTTGGAAGGGCTCCCAAACATAACAGGTGAGAGAAGCACTTTACAGAGTTGTATGCATGTTTAGTAAGCCCCACTGCTGCGGGAATGTTATACATTTACACGTGGGGTGGGGGGCCTCAGGGAGCCCCACACCTAAACACTAACACGGACTACTACATCTTACTAAAGGAGCCAATACACAATGTAACAGTGACACCATCACTGATTTCTCCTATTTACTATTTATGGAGGACATGCTGAAAATTATGTACACTGATTTTTAGGCTACATGAACATTTGGGTTCTGAGATCAGGAACCAGTAGATCAAGATATAAAAATTCAATAAATTCCTATACCAATTTTTAACAAAACTCCTTAAAACTAAAATAAAAATTCTTGCTTTTATACAATGTAACTATTTTGAACAATATGAAGTACAATGTTACATTTTGACCCACAACATATCTCCACTTCACTTACTGACAAATCTTGGCCAAAGAAACCACTTGTAGATCAAAAGAACAATAGTCTCTTTCCCTCTCTCTCTCAGCTCTCTCAATCTTGCTCTGTCCAACAATGACAGGAAAAAAGCCCCACTGCATATACTAATCTATGGACGTAGGAAAACCTTCAGAGATTAGTTTTGTATGATCCCTGCCATGAAGAATGGCTCGACCTCACCCTTTCTGAAGGGTGAGAGAGTAAGTGATGCCAGTTTCGCAGGGCACTCGAGCCTGTCGGTGCCCCAGCTCTGCAGCTGTAAGCTAAGTCAGCTGCGAACGACAGGAGTGTGCCCTGTCCCCCTAAAACACTGCAGGGAACATCGATGAGTTGGCATGCACCCACAAGGCCCTTGATCTAGAGAAGACACATTCCAACAGACACGGCGTCTGTGGGTGTACTCGCTCAGGTGTCCGCTCCTGCCTTTCTCCAAAGAAGGCTGGCTCATCTGGAATCAGGCTAGCAGCTGTGCTGTTCAGAACACAGCACCTCCTGAAGACAGCACAGATGATTCCTAAGGACCATGAAGACAAACAGCAGCTATTTTGGGTTTCTTTTGACAGAATAAAGTAAGCTCAGTTATCTGTGTGGCATCGAACTCTTGGACAATGTCCAGTATGAGTTGCAGTTAATCTTCTAGGTCAGCTTGACAGAGCCATGCATGCCCAGAAACTTAAGCAAACATTTCTGCAAGGCTACTCCAAGCCGAGATTAACACTGGACTGCTAGACTGGACCACCGGACTGCCTGCCCCTGCACTGTGCTCAGTCCTTCTTCCAGCTACAGGCCGGGGCAGAACTAGAGGCCTACCATGTCCTCCAAGCTTTTCCTGCATGCCTGCCTGCAGCCTCAGACACTGGATTTTTTCTACATCTTAAATGGAAACCCAGGCTTTCCCTAGATGCTCAGGCTTCACACTGGAACTGCATCATCAGCAAATCCAGGTCCCTTCCTGACCACCTCACCCACAGACCTCAGGACTTGGTTGGCCTTCGAACTCTCAAAGCCATTTCCGTATGCGTAATTATCCTCTCCTGGCTGTTTCTCTGGAAACCCCTACCAACAATACTGGGCGAACGCTAACACTGCCTATAGATGCGGGGAGAAGAGAGCAGGAGCCAGAATCTCAATTTCTCACATACTACCTAGTATCATCTATTCAACAGATGCCCATTCAACAGATTTACAAACAGCACTACCTGCTACCTGAGCCAAGACTTTCTCAGGTGACAGAAATGAAGTGACAGAACATTCAAAGACACGCTCCCATTCTGCCGACCAGAAACTCAACACTCCCTCTTTGACTCACAGAAGAATGCTGCTGCTCCTGACTCACAAGGGGTTACACTCTGATATGTGCACTGTTGACTGAAAACATCCCAAGTTACAAATACACTGATTCCCTGACCTGCCAAGCCGCAACTCTGGGAGGCACTGGGAACTGAACAGTAGGTCAAGATCAGACTCCAAAGTAAGGCTTCTACAGCACATGCACCACCTTAGCACCATCATAAATCAAAGCTCCTGAGTCGTCAGAAGAGAGGGACCTGTCCACTTGGCACCCTAAGGAGAATTTTAATTTACTGGGGAAAGAATTACGATCCTGCTTTTGCTAAATTTTTAAAGATAGCAAAACAATTTACCCAGGGGTTCCCAAATGACGAACAAAACAAAATGATAAAATTACCTGCATATCTCAATTTCCTCTTTCCTAAACTCATTTGTTTTAACCTTTGAATACAACTACTTCTTTCAAAAAAAGACCCCAGGACATCTTATGTGCCTAGAACACTTAAGATGATTAACAAACATCATGAATAAAATAAAATTCTAATCTTTTAAGTTTATACTGAATAAATTGAGAGTGTGAGAAAAATAACATGTCTCTAGGCAAGCAGTCACTTTATAAAGTAGGAAGAGCTGCATGTGAAAATGCATACCAGGTGTTTTATTGAGGAAAACTTTTCAGCTTCAGATTATACTGCTAAGTGAGAAAGTCAGCCTCCAGCTACGTCCCATATACTTCTAAATACTGTATTCAGTGATCTCTGGTAACACGTACCTAGCAGGCCCTACCGCATGACAAGGTGCAATGACTGTAGGTGACTGCAGGACTGTTCTCTCCGGAACAAAGACAACAGCACAGATCCCGAGGCATGGTGTACTCCAGGATAGTATGCTGCATTTGTGACACCAATTTCAACTCTTTTCAATGAATGCTCAGCTAATACTTATTTAAAAATAGGTATTTCTGACACTGAAACACAGGAAGATTATTGTCAAATGTAGGAAGGACCTATTTTATTTTGTTTTGAAGTTTTTTATTGGAAGCAAAGATGTAGAGAGCATCATTTCTTCCACCATTTATGAACGTATCTGTAGCTGTGCTTAGAAGAACAGCATCTAGTTTTCCCACTGCATATTTAATGACAGCTCTAAGCCAAAATGAAAAACAAAAAAGGAAAAGAAAAGAAAAGCCCAGTGGCACAGCGCCTGCCTGGCAAGTGCAAGGTCCTGAGTTTGATTCCCAGTACCAAAAATAAATAAATAAAGACATTTTTAAAGAGAGTTTTTTAAGCAATTTACAATTTTGTATAAGAAGCTGGCTATAAAGCTAATGCAAAGGGTTTTTCAAAATGTAAGTTACCACCCAATAGAGGGTCTTAAAATCAACTTGATACCAATCTTTCGACATAAAAGGGAAAGTAAACTAGAAAATATCAAAATGCATTTACCTGTGTCACATAGGTTGCAAATATTTTACATTAAGCATGTCTAAAATGTTAACAAGTACACAGTACTTCAGTGTTAAGTTCAGATGATAGCCTTTGACTACCTCTACATGTCAAATGAAATCCCTACGTAACCTAGTTGCAAATAAATCAATCCAGGAAACGTGACACCGCTCTTTCCTTGACGCATCCATTGCTTCACTCTACTTGGAAGATAGGAACTGGACTAGAGCTCTCCTGCCCACCCCACTGTCCAGACCAGTGGTGGTGAGCCTATGGCATGTGCTGCCTGTTATCACAGAACCCTAAAAGATCCGCCATCAGTGCTCTCAGGCTGCAGGGAGACAGGGCCCAGATCCTGGGGTGGCCCCACCCTGGCCTCTCCCTCCTGCTGAAGGGTCTGCTCAGCACAAGATCTGTCCAACCAGCCTGTGCTTACGCCATCTGTGGTTACGCCTTCTTGTACCATATGAAGTCAAACTCAAGACTCGGGCTGGCAAAGTGCTGCACCAGCTGGCCACATTTCTGGGCACTGCACTTCCCCAGCCCTTAGAACAAGATAGGCCAGACATACTGACCAATCACCTGGCATAGCAGCCCCTTCCCAGGGCTCCAGCTGCTCCTCTCCCCTAACTCCACTTTACTAGCTGCCTTTCTAGGTTCTTCCTTAGAGTATTAACTTCCACTTTGTTCATTCCCAATATATCATGCAAAACTTCAGCAGTACATTTACCAAATCACTCACAGTAGCCTTTGTGTGTCAAACCACCTCCTTCTTGCCAGGCAGAGAACAGTGACAGAACTTTCCAAGTGCACAGCACCCAGTGCCAGGATGCACACTCAGCTAGGCTCAATAAATGCAGCCATTATCACACTGAGGACCCAATAAATGTTCACAGAGTAAAACTAGAATTCTGGAAGCCTTACAACTACAGCGACAAAAATATCCTTCCCCCTGGAAGAAGGATTAAAACAAGGGTTTTGTTTGGGGGTTGTCTGTTTACTTTAAAATCCAGGATATTTTAAACTATCCCTAGAGCCAGTGTGCATTTAAGTATCTATTTAAAGACCAGTAAATATTTATTAAAGCAGCTCAGCTTTTTAAAATGTAATTTTAAATGCTTAAAGAGCTGATGACCAAAATTCCTAATAAATACTGGAACACAGTCTCCAGTAAGTCAAAAAGACTTAAAAAGCCTCACACAAACATCAACATTAAATCACACAGAAAAATATGGCTATCAGTAGCCAGAAAGAGGCAAGCCAGAAACTACAGCGCACACCACACTGGTGAAGCCCTCAATGGGAGGGCTATAAGAGCCCTGCATGGTATTTGTGCCCACATCTCCGCGTTCCACACGGATTCACCACTGTCTACCTCCAGTGACTCTGAGGTTCTATTTTTCTCTTAGATCAGTGCAAAAGAGTTCGGACATCGAGGACAGGCACCTGCCTTCAAGTGTGTGCACTTCCTAGTTCCAGGGAGATGGCAAGTAGGTCACTCAGCCTCTCTGCACATCGGCTCTGAGGAAAGGAGAGTGTCCCACATTAGTACCTCCCAGGGATAGTGTGACAAAGCATCATAGCAAGACATGTTTAAAATCCCAGAGTGTAACTAAGACCTCAATAAATCTTCTGTCTGATTATTACTGTACATGTGCTGAAATCTTCCAGAACAATAACTAAAAGCTGTTTTTAAAAAAAAAAACTGCAGATGACTTGCAAGAAGTGGGAAAGGCTCGCACTCACTTTCGGCCTGTAAGTACAGAAGGAAATGTTTTACTAAGCATATACACACATATGTTCGATACTGAAAGAGGGAAACCATCTAACAAACACTACGTAACTGACCTCTTCTGCTGGTGTCTGTGTGCACAGCAGCCTCCTCCCTGCCAGTGCCACCTGAGCCACACCCTGTCCCAGTGCCTGGCTAACCCACCTCACAGCCTCCCACTCACAGTCAGCCCAGCCGCAGAGCCCAGCCAGGATGTAGCACCCGTCTCAGACACCTGGGCACCGATGGGCACACAACGTCCCATGCACACACAGCTGCCCACTCCTCAGACCCCGCAGCGGGGTACACACAGGAATCCCCCCAGGCCACCAGGAGAAAGCATGAGAGGTCATGATTTTCAGAAAAAGTAGTGCACTTTCACCAGCGTTTACCATAAGAATGACCACCCAGGCCTTTTTGGCCTGGACATCCACAGGCCACATGACACGTGGGTGATCAGAGCATCGTGTTACCCTCACGGAAACTGAGTAAGGGGGAGCATGTCTCACTGGGAGCTCACAGTGCCGTCCTCCAGTAACTGGACACCTGTGGGCCACCACCGCTGTGCTTGCGCCCAGTGAAGCAGACTCATGTATTATTTGGTATGGTTTTATCCCAACTGAAACAGTGGACTTAAAAGTATTTCTGCAAAGAAATCACCCAAAACTAAAAACCCAAAATACTGAAAATACAAGTAAACAAAAAAGTAGCCAAGCTGATCCCTTCATGCATTATTCCCTAAAGTTAAAAAAAAAAAAGAGGCTCAGATCTGATAGTAATTTTCCACTTGGCATTTTCATTTTAAAAAGCAACAATGCGTTCCACTGACAGTAAATATGATACTTTTACAATAAAGCTCTCAACAGATGATTAATATACTTTGAAAAGTAAAAAAAATGAAGATCTCTTGTATATGCATGACTAAAAAAACTCAATGTCAATTAAACGACACCAAGAATAATATGATCAGTCAGATCTCATCACAAGTGTTAAAACACTTTAAAGCACATCTAAAATTTGCTAAGCTATGACCACTTTTGCTTGCACACAACAGGAACATTCAGCTCAAGCTTTAGTGGTGGCTACCCATGTTCAAAGCAAGGAATCCACTGGTCTCTGTACTCGCCCAACACTCCATGCCTGCCCCTCTTACTAGACAGCAGAACGCATCTAGGAAAAGTCAACTACAGCCGGAGAGGGGAGGAGACTGAGAGCTGTGTTCCTCCAGTCCATAGAGAGCTAGAGATCCACTCAGACATGAGACGCTGGGTTTAACTAGAGGTGAAATTCTAGGTCACAGGAAAGTAAGAATAAAACAGGATCAAGTTCTAAGACTGAGAATGAAAGTCAAGTAGTCCTTAAGATGGCTCCACCCACTTAACATGAGGCTAGCACCTTAAACTAGAGAGACCTGCTTACAAACACTAGTTAGGCAGAAAAAATAAAATCAAGCTCAGTGTAAATAAATGCATTTTCCCACATTTAAGGATTTAATGCAATTTTTTTTTTTTTTTTGAGACAGGGTCTCACTATGTAGTTCAGGTTGGCCTCGAACTCACTGCAAATTTCCCAAGCGCTGGGATTATAGTTGTGCACCCTCACACTGACTTTACTCAGATTTTTAAGTAACCAGTAGAGGTAACTCTAAATATAAAAGATGGAAAAAGAAGTCGGCCAAAGGCATAAGGTTTGTTAAATGGAAGGAGTAAGTTTTAGTGATCTAGATCTAGTACTTCACAGTGGCCATGGTTAATGTTTAGAAATCGCTAAAATAGATTCCTAACTTTCTCCTAACACACAAAAAATAAGTTGGAGAGATAACAAATATGTTAGAATTGATCTTTACAATGAATAATGATCAAAACATCACACTGTGCCCTATAAATTTATACAATTATTTTCCAACTTAAAAAACAAAATTTAAATAAGTAAAATGTAAGAAAGAAATTGGAAAGCTCTTTTTACTAACCACTACAAATAACTTTTACAGTATGACCACTAAAAGAATAAAAATAGGTTCTTTCAATATGACTTGGAATTTTCTTATTCCTGATTGGTTTAGGATTATGGTTAAAATTACTTCAATTAAGAAGAATGATCAGGGCTGGGGAGGTAGCTCAGCGGTAAAAGCACCTGCCTGGCAAGCGCAAGGTCATGAGTTCAATCCCCAGTACCACCAAAAAAGAAAGAAAAAGAATGATCAGGTGAATGAATTACTCTGACTTCCACAAAGTATGAATTCAAACAAGTAAATATCCACCAAGGGCTTTTCAGATGAAAGGACTCTAGGTGGTAGGGGATCAACCAACACAGGTAAGATTATTTCCATCTATGAAAAATGATGCATCCACTGATTTCAGTGTGGGGCAGGGCACAGGCACCTATCCTCTAACACGAAGCAAATTCAAACAAGCATTCTGGCAGCTATTTGAATAAGAAACATATATTTAATTTTGTAAGCCTTTCTGTTTAAGAAACTCTTAAAATGACGTAAAAACTACTGAGATTGTTAATATAACTACTACAATGGTAAGGGAATATTCCAGAGGGTTTTACCTTCCACATGGCATGTAACTTTTTCATAATATTGCCTAATAGATAAAATATTCTTCTGGATAATATTCCAAAACTAAGACGCCAACTAGAAGAAACACCCCTATCAAGATGAATTTTCCTAAATAACAAAATTGTTACCACTGACCCATGCTACAAATGCTACTTTAATTGATGTAGCCACTGACTTCCAAAGGAAGCAGAGCAGGATAATTATTCCTGGATAAAACTTTTATTTTTCTGACACTTTGTCCAATAAATTTAAATGCAAAGCTGAAACACATCTTGGTCTTAAATAGTTCTAAGTCGTATTGACAAAAATCTCTGTCTGGAGTTTTTTAAATCCCAAATTAAAACAATTTCAACTCAAACTTTTTAGTACATTATTGAAAAAATGAGAAGGAAAGCTATTAGTAAGAAAGCTTCAAAAAAGCTTCAGAAATGTCTAACAAAACCACAATTTCTTAAGGTGTCTAGGTCTGCAAGCTCTGCCTCTGCATACACTGCATACCCAACAGGAAACACGTGGTCAAAAGCTTCCCCCACTCTCTTCCTAACAAGAACTAAACAGTGCGGTTCATTTTAGAACTCTGAACTTTAATATGAAAAAGGTTTTCTGTCCCTAGTGCTGGGAATTGGGCCCCAAGCCTCACTAGCAAGACAAGCACTCTATAGCGGAGCTACATCCCCAGACTTTCTAAGAGTCGCAAGACCAAATCAATCAGCCTGGCCTTGAACTTCCAATAGTCCTGAGCAGCATTTTTTCAGAGAGGCATCAATAAAGCAATAAATGTTACTCAGTGGACACCTATGCAAAGAAGAGAACAGTTTCTGAGCTGAGTCTGTAAGTCCTAGGGACTTAATTTAGCACTAGCAAAATCTTAATTTATCACAGGTGAGAGGAAGCAAATACAAACGTAGACAGACTCTCGGCCCAGGAGGTGGTTAACAAGAGCACACCTCAGCATGTGCTGCATGTGGGCACACACCACATGGGGTGTCCAGGAACCTGAGGCCTGCCGTCCAGGACACCTCCCTGGGTCACCTGTGCTGTGGCAGGTGGGAAAGGTCAGGCAGCCCTCATGGGTCCTGCAGTCAGGAGCACTCACTCCAGCTCTGCCCTTATGGGGCCAGCAAGCAGCACAGCTCCATCTCCTCCTCATCCTCTTACTGCCCGAAGACAAGGCACTAGTGACCAGCCTGCCTCGGCTGCCCTCCGGACCCTGCTCGGACTCACTGCTGCACCTCAGGCTCCAGCACCCTCCCCAGTGCCCTCCGCCAGCCTCATCCAGCTCCTGACTTTCAGCACTTCCCGAACAGGCATCTCTTCAGTTGGGCCTCCCCCACCCCAGTGATGTCCCTCCAGCTCCACACTCCACATCCCACCTGGGCCTCTCGAAAGGAGGTGACACTCCAGGTGGCCCAAGCAGAACTCTCGATTCCCCTCACTGCAGCTCAGGGAACGGCTCTTCCACAGTAATTACCGAGCCAAAACTCAGAGGCCACCTCCAGGCAGCAGTGACACCACAGGTACCCCAAACTGCCCTCCTCCCCCCCGCTGGTAACCTGAAGAGACCTTCCCCAGCCTCCCTACTGTGGCCCTCCCCACTTTTGGCCCTCCCCACCTTCCACAGAAGGCAGAGTGCTGGGCAAACAACAGCCACAGAGAAGTCTGCTGTGTTCCCCAGTCACAGGATGACACTACACACCGAATGACCAGTCACCCCTGCCTTTCATGGCCAGCTCCCTCTCTTATACAGAGCACACCCTCTCCCCACAATGCCTGGCCTGTGTTAGTGCCCGGCCTTTCCCCTCCACGCACCTGCTCACAGCCCCTTCCATCTCGGAGCTGGAGCATGCCTCCCTTCGTCTCCAGTCACCACAGGACCTCCTACAAGGCCCAAAGTGCTCTGCCCATCCTCTGCCCTGTCCTGCTGTCTGCTCTTCCCACACCTAACTGGCTGACCAACCTCATTCCCGTTCTTTATGTTCTTGTGTTCTAATCATTCCCATTCCTAAAGTAAATGGTCTGACACAATAAACTCTCCTTTGAGAACACTGCTTCAATAATCTAAAATAATAATTTCAAGTATGAAAATATAATAATACTAGGTTCGAGTTTAAAAGTTACCTGAATGATCATATTCTCCTATCTTTAATGCACAATTTTTGGGAACTAATTAAGCTCTGAAACTTAGTGAAATACTATCTAGGAGACCTTGAACCTTCACTGGTTTTGGGAGTCCACATAATTCTTCCAGTCATCAGAAAAATCCTGATTCCCTAGCGCCTTTCTTTTCTTATCCTACAGGAATATTCACAACATCGTAACAGTATCAGCTCACCACATATCATCTGGCCTCAGATTAATTTACCAGCTTCATTCAAGCCAAGAGGTGATCAAATTCCAACTGCTCTCCAAGTTCATTTCACAAAAGTCATCACTGAAATTGAGACTCATGCTGGCGGCCCCATGCCTACTACATTCACTTCCACTTCCTTCTTGCTGGTGATGCTACACTGTTACCATGGTATACCTGGGCCCATCTTAGAACTGCAGCAGACAACCTTATTACTGGAGTAATCCACCAGTTAGTGCCACGATCATTATGACATCATTCAACACCCACAGCAGTGCATCAACCACAAAGAAGCAGACTCAAGGCTTGGAGCAATGAATGAATGACACTTTAGCTCATGTTGTACCTGCTTCTTGTAACAGTCCTTTCAATACACTGAAAATATCTTCTACCCCAAAATGTGAAGAGGAGTATTTAGTGTAACCAGCTGTCGGTAAACATTCAAAACATTAATATAGCGTGGTAGATTTATACACTCCTCCACACCTCTTTGAAGCTAGAATACATTTTGAACACAAGGTTATGTTAAATGAATCCATTCAAATGCACAAAAGAGAAATCCCTTAAATTCTATTTAAAATCAGCAAAATCCCTTGTTCTGTTTAAAATCAGCCTTCTAGCCATTTTCACCCAAAAAAGTGAGAGAAGCATTTATCTTTGTATGGAAAAATAAGAAAATACTGTTGTGTTTTACAACATAGTTACAGATAAAGCTAAAAAAACTCTGGAGAAAGCCATGACACAACTAAATCCTAAAGCGGAGAGCAAAAGTTCAATATTTCCCAAACCATTTACCTTTTTTAAAGCTACTTCCTTAAAAAAATAAATAAATAAAGTTTCCCCTGTTTCAGAAAGCTCATTCTATTACCCACCTCTTGTTCCCCTTTAGTCTATCCATATGCATAAGAAACAAACCCCTCCAAAGATCCCTAGATTAACTCACATACTGACATAGTCATTTTAATATCAGAAATGATTTGTCTAACACTGTTTTCACATGGTCCTCAGAGTCCAAAGGATAGCTGATAGATTCAGAAGACCTGTTCCCTTTGTTTTCAGGTAAGGCCTAAAACTGCTCAAAACAGTCAAAAGATATACTAACAGTATTTCAAAACTACAAATTCTCATAAAAAAGAACTAAGTTGACTGAGACGTCCCTATATTGACTTTCACTATCTTCTCATTTCTTAAAAACCAAGCAAGCTGTTCACTAAGGTATAACTTTTAAGCTAATTTTAAATAATATCAAGTAATTGTGTACTCAAGATGACAATAAGGAAACAAAAAACAAATACATCATTGTTATAAAAATGATCCTTTCTCAGCGTATAGCTGAAAAAAATTACCAATTATTTATCACTGCCAAAACTAAGACACGCTTTTGCAAAAACACGGTCGAAATCTCTCGTGTGGGTAATTTATGGTGTCCTCTTCCGTACCACTCTATGCCAGAACAAACGTGCAGAGACTGCAACACAGCATTCAAGCTTCCCTTATTTCACTTCTAAATAACAATGGGAACATGTGGTGCGCATCCCGCTTGCCTCATCGAGACAGGTTAGGTCTGAGGGGCTGCAGACCTCGCAGATGGCTCTGGGTGCGATGATGGACAGGCTCACTCTGCAACCCCTGGGGACCAGCATCTTCCTGGCCGAGGTCACAGACTGCAGAGCCCATGGTGTCCAGCAGGCAGCAGAGCCTTCAACTGCTGTCTCCTCAGCACAAATAATGCAAACCAAGTCTATTGCTCCTCACGAGCCTCGTGCCCATCTACAATGCTACCATCTGCACAACAGAGCAACATCTGAACTCAAGAGAATAATCTCAGGTCTAAGTCCGACTTTTAACGTTGTCCCCTTAAACGCCGCACCACACTCCCCTCACTGGCCAGAGAACTGCAGGATCTGAGATTTCCCCAGGGTGTCTAGGCAGCAAGGACGCGGCCGAGGCTTCCCGGGAGCCCAGTGCCCAGTGCCCATTAGGTCCTCGCGAGACAACCCGGGCTGAGCCCGGAGCCTGATACCCCCCTACGGTCCCCGCGAGGAGGTCCGGGGCTGAGCCCGGAACCCGGTATCCGTCCAGTCACCGCGGAACGGTCCAGGACTGAGCCCGAGGTCCGGTGCCCGTCCGCTCCCAGCAGGACGGCCGGGCAGGCGGAGGCTGCACGGGCGCTCGGTTCCGTTACGGCGCTGGCAAATCACTGTCTGCGGCCCAGCGCAGGCCGGGCCTCCGCACCGGCGACGCGGCGCGAACCGCGGTCCTGCGGGCCAAGGAGGCCGGGCGGGGCCCTGAGGGTACCTTGGCGGGGCCCGAGTCCGGCGGCCCGGAGAATCCCGGGCGCGTCTCGCCGAGCTTACCCGGCGCGGGCCCGCGCGGCTCCCCAGCCGGCGGGCGGCCCCACATAGCGGCGCAGGCTGCGCTTGTCCGCGCTGGCTCCGGCCTCCTCGGCGTGGCTCAGCGGCGAGCGGGGGCCGCAGGGCCGGGGATGGCCGCGGGACAGCTGGCGGCCATGGCTGGCGGCGACAGGCGGCGGCAGCGCCGGCTCCGCGATGGGGTGACACGGGTCGGGACGGTGGCTAGAACCCGGCGGCAGCTGCCTTGCGAGGTCTCAACCGCGAAGTCCGCCCGCCCCCTCCGCCCGCGCCTCGGGGCGGGGCCTGGGAGGCGGGGCCTGGAGGACGTGGCGTCGGAGCCGGCTCCGTGTGCGTGAGGCGGGACCTGCCGGCGGAGGGCGGGGCCTGCCGGCGGAAGGCGAGCATCCGCCACAACCTCGGCCGCGTGGGGTGGGGCGAGGAAATGGACGGGACCGGGGCGGGACCGGGGCGGGGCCTGGGCGGGGCCGGGGCGGGGTCGGGGCGGGGCCCGAGCGGGGCAGAGCCTGCAACCCGCTGGATTCCTCGCTCATCTCTCCTCGGTTTTCCTCTCCGCAACCCAAGTGCGCCCCAGGCCTGGCCGCGCTGCGCTGCGGCTCTGGGGAGCTCCTACCCCGGGGCAGCCTCTGGGAGGGCCTGGCCAGGGGAAGTCTGAGGCAGGCGGGCTGCGGGGCCATCCTGCTGAGAAGCGGCCAGGCGAGCGCCGTGCCGTTTACTGACTAGAAGTGGCCGCGGGGACGCCGGGGAGGAACGGTGGGGTGGACTGAACGGGGCTCCACGGGGCCCGGGTGTGGGCCAGAGTGCAGAGCCCAGCCGGCCTCCTGGCCGCAGCTTCCCGATCCTACTGCGAGGACAAAAGTTTTCTTTACCTTGGAAATGCGATCGTTCCAAACCTTAGATGACTCACACAGGGACTGTGCCTTTAGTGAGTGCCAGATGGGCGGGAATACCTGTAAGGGGCGGTGCACGCGGCTAGATGGGTCAGGAACCAGAGCCCAAGGCCCTGTCATCTAGTTAGTTGAAGGTAGGTCCAGTCCAACCCCCACCAGAACCCAAGGCCTCCCTCCTGGTACCGTGAGTCCAGTGATACCTTTGTGGTTCTGGAAGTTTGCTGACAGTCCTCGGTTTGTATTTCTTTTCGTGAAGACACTGTAATTGGGAGATACCGCTTAGGACATTTAGAAGTAAATTACATCCAGGCTTATATTCTGTCACTCTCTGCATCATAGTGTCCTTTCTTTGACTGCAGCTCTACCTCTAGTTGCCCTCAGGTGCACCACCAGCTATTTCTCTACCCCACTGATGAGAGAAAGTGACAGAAGCAGGAGGAAGGGGTGAGATTGGTTTTTTCTCAGTGAACTACGTTAGCTCACTTAGTATCACATGATAAATTTAGTAAAAACCCTAAAAATTCCAAAAAGATAGTTCCAAAAGAACTATCCAAAGCTACATAATCGACTATGTCCAAGTATACATCTTTCCATGTTTACAGTTACCATATTAACTACAGCATTTAATAATTACAAAACTTTTTTGATTCAGCCTAAGAAATGTAGGAAAGTGTTGATGTGAATTGATTTTTCGTGAGTTTAAAAGCCCTTGATATTTTAACTTTCTTTCAGTTTCCCCTGGAACCTCAACAGTATTTAGACGGCATCACTTGCCCAGGTTTTCTGCCTGTTTTGATGAACGATAGGTGCCTCCCACAACAGCCACAGGTGAAGCCGAGACCATGTAAAGTAATTCCACACCTGTTTCGGAGTGAAAGCAAAGATGAAACCTGGGCAGTTGGCCTCAAAGGTGAAATTTTCATGTTTCTGCCAATTAAAGTAGGTAGGATAGTGAGCTAATTTGATGAGAGTCCTTGAAACTCTAGGTGAGAATACAGTGCAGATGGAGCAACCTTAGCTGCACATTTCTTCTCATGTGAGTAGACACAGAGCCTCTTCTGTGTTCATGGTTCACACATGGCACACTCGTGGGAGGACCCATGTCCTCAGTTTTATGATTTAGTCTATCTTAGTGTGAGACAGAGCTTTAAGACAATCTAACCACTCCAGCCCAATGTTGCAAATGGTGTGTCTGTGTTACATTGAGAGCTATTTAAAGACCAATGGCAGAATCTTACAAGCAAAGAGTTATTACTGAACCTAAGCGAAAGTTGGTCTTAATCACGTCCCACGAGCAGAGCCCATATGGAAAGCATGAAGACAGGGACTGAGTGTGTGATAGCAACCAGTGTGAATGTGGCTGCTCAGTGGAAATGGAGGTGCTGACATTAGGGGAGGGGTATTTGAAGGACAGAGGTCAAAAGGGGAAAGCAGTCCACAAAACACTGTATTTGGTAACATTGTAAGGCTGATGTGGTGGCACACACATGTAATCCCAGCATTCAGGGGACTGAGGCAGGAGGATCACCGTGAGTTTGAAGCCACAAAGTGAGTTCAAGGCCAGCCTGAACTGCAGAGAGAAACCACATTTCAAAAAGACAAAAAAAAATTACACTCTTCATTTATAATATTGCACTCCAAAAAAGACATTTTGAAATGGCAGTCTGAAATCTTTTTTTTTTTTTTTTTTTTTGTCTTTTCCCTTTTTATCGGTACCGGGGATTGAAATGACGACTGCCTGCTTGCAAGGCAGACGCTTATGCCACTGAGCTAAATCTCCAGCCCCCTGAAATCTTATATTTGTGTATAAATCTGTGGTCTGATTAAGTTGAGTTATCTTACATATATTTTCTGATCCAAGTTTGTCAGATTGGGTGAACCACTACTACAGAGTTGCAGAGGGATATAACAGTGGATGCAGATGATAATTTTTAAATTCTGAAATGTTGGAAACCTCAAGAGAGTTATATTTACAAAAATATGAACTATCAAAAATAAACAAATATGTGATAATTCAACCAACCAGTGATAATTGAAATAGTTGCTAAGGAACAACTGCCATGAGATAAAATAAGATGAATGAATGAATTATAAAACATTCAAACAGCAAATAAGTAATGCTGGTGTATCAGGGACCATGATTTACAGTCTTTTCCAGTCCATAAAAATGACGAGTTACTCAGTCTATTGCAGGTTCAAATCCCAAATAGCCACAGGAAAATAAAACTAAGAATTTTTTTTAAGCTGGATCTGAGAATCTTAACCTGATAGCAGAGAATATGCAACAAAGAGAATTCAGCTATGCAAGAGAAGACACTTAGCTATACACTTGGTCTACACCTCCATTCTCTCTGTATCTGTATTTAAAGACCTCTTTTATTATAAAGTGACTCCCTCCCAGGATTGTAGTAGGGATTAAATGAGCAAATGTGTTTTTTTTAAACCTTTTTCCTTTTTATTGGTACTGGGGATCGAACTCACGACGGCCTGCTTGCAAGGTAGGCACTTACGCTACTGAGCTAACCCCCCAGCCCTAGCATTGTGCTTCTTATAACAAGGATATAGACAAACCTACAATCCAGAAATGAGCCGCTGCTCCATTTCACCAAGTCCATGTGGCTAGGTCAGCTGTGAGCTGTGTTTTATATGCACTCGAGGGAACGAGGTACAGGATTTGTGGTGAAAGAACTATTGAGAAATGGCTACCAAATTCCTGGGGCCAAGTGAAGAGAAACCTTTATTTTAGGGAGGGAACCCCTGAACTTCAGTGAGATGTCTGCTTAGCTACTGAAACAGAGGAAGAAAGGCAGGGGAGGAGGCTGGCTAAATGGCCAGGCCAAGCAGACCAGCACCGATCATCTGTCTGGCCCTCAGAAGGTGGGAATGCGCCCTGCTCTTTGTCTGTGGGTTTGGGTTGCAGTGGCCAGAGGACAGTAGGGAAGACAGAGAGCCCTGGGCCCTGGGTGGGGAAAGCATCTACCGAATAGTCTTCCATGGAAGTGTCCTTGTGCGCTGCAGCTGCTGAGTTCAGGAAGCAAACCACAGCTTCCCCACATACAGCTGCCTGCTTGACCTAAAGCTGTCCCAAATGGTAGAATACAAGGCTATCCATTGAGGGCTACTGGTAGCAGGTACTGGAGAACCCGCTAATCTCTACTTTCCAAGGCCTGAGACTTCCCACTTAGCCAGCTGTGTCCGTCCTGAGCTTAGCGTTATCTCCACCTTGCGGATGGGGAGATCGGTGCCAGAGCAGTCAGCTTGGGCCGCACAGGAAACACGAAACAGAACTCAGATCCAACTCCAAGCCCAGGTTTTTCCACCGTGCTCTTCAATGTGTAACAAATAAAAAATGTAAGATTTTTCTTCTGGTACCACCCCAGAAGGAAGTCACTAATTCTGGGATCCCTGTGTAAGCACGCTGAGCCCCGCTGCCACTGGGACTGCGGCCTGACTCTGTGGTCTGGGATTTTCCCTCACCAGAGCCAGCACTGTGCTCAGGGATGAGGTGGCAGAGAGTCAGATGCTCAGGAAAGGGCAAGGCAGCCTGTGAGGACCAACACAGACAACAAGAGCGACAGAGGTGGGCGAGGTAGAGGGGAGCCCAGGTTTCAGTCGAAACACAACTGGAGAGAGGGAGAGGGTGAGGAGGCTAAAGAATGTTGCCTGGGGCAGGAAGGCAGAGGCCTGAGGTGCACAGGAAGGAAGGCTCTGAAGGCAGCCTCACACACAGCCTCTGGGCAGCACCACGGCAGGGCCTGTCCTTTCCCAGTACCCCAGCCAGGGACTAACTGGGATGGTCCTGAGGCCCCGTCCCAGGCTGTGTCCTCCCCTCCATGGGCAACTGAGGTCTTGTCAGGCCTCCTGCCCTCAGCCCTACACTCTGCCCTGTCACCTTCCACAATGGCACCTCCAGGGCACCGCTCAGCCATCCCCACCCCACGGTGGCATCTGCTTCCTGCAGAACTCACTGATACCTGTAAGGCCTATGCAGATAGAGGAAAGCCAGGCTTCCATTTCTGTCTGAAACAGGGCAACAGGGTTCCTGCAGCCTGCAGTGGCAAGCGCTCTGCAGAGGGGATGGCACATGAGGAGGGGACCAGGCTGGGGGCATTGACTCCCCAGCCAGGCAGGTGTGAGGGACACTGGCTAAGAGGATTCTGGACACCTCTATCCCCAGCGCAGGAGGAAGAGGCCCCGGGCACTCCAGCAGGCAGCCTAGTCCTGGGCTGCAGTGAGACCCGGGCAACCCAACCGATGCCAGGAGCCAGCTGCGAACCACCCCCTGTGGCCACCAGGATTTTCAGTCAGCTGCTCAATCACTGATGGGTCTAACTCACTCCTCAATCATTTCCATCACTAACATGATTCTAACATGGTAAATATTACCTCGAGGCAGTAGAAGAGTATGTTAGTATGTTCACTTTGCAAGCTTTCTTTCCCCAGAATTTCCAGCTCATTGCCTACCTGGTGAGGAAGTAGAGGGATGGGGAGGGGGGCGGGTAACCAGATGTAAAATCACTAAAAGTCCTGAAGGGTCCCAGCTAATTGGAGAACAGATCTTTTCAGGAAGATACCAGGTCTGAAATTTAAAATAGTATTATAATGTATTCAGAAAAACCTAATACAAATCTAGCCATAATTAGCAGGTTCATGAGCAAAGAAATTTTTTTTCCTCATTGTAAAAATAGTATAGTACATGTAAACACAGAATGATGGAATAGGAAATAGGAACCATTCATTAGGCAATGGTGTGTGGTGAAAAGAGGTAGGATAGACTCAGAGTGAAATATTGGCCACTTCACCCCAACTCTGGATAGTTGGTTGATTTTTGTTGAGTGACATGCATATACATCCACACAGCAAGGTGAGGAGATTCTGGACCCAAGTTCCTGCTCAGCAAGGAGAGATTCACTTTATATCATAGTCCTCAGTCTCTTATGTATGGGAAACTCTTTTTTTTTTTTTTTTTGAGACAGGGTCTCACTGTGCACAGACTGGCCTTGAACTCACCTTGTAGCCCAGGCTGGTTTCAAACTTGCAATGATTCACCTGCCTCAGCCTCCCAAGTGCTGAGGGAAACTCCTAATTACTCTGTTTTGATCATCTAGATACTGACTGGAAAAGTCACAGGCTGACTAAATTCAGTTTACAAAATATGGTATCTGTATTTAAAAATACATAAACAAATCAACCTAAGATATCACTTTAAAACAGTACAACTGTTATGACATAGTAATGATAGGAAATACATGATAAATATGAAAGGGGAAGTAACATCTCTAAATCAGGACATTTAATGAATATTTTAATAGGAAATAAAAGTTTAAACTGACATTTACCAATTAAAATTTTAACATAAGCCTATCTCAAACACTTTTTTTTTTTTTTTTTTGGCTATCGTGTCTTGACACATAGTTCAGGCTGGCTTTGGACTTGTGTGCTGCTCAGGCTGGTTCAAGCTTGTGATCCTTCTGTCTCAGCTTCCTAAATACTGGGATTATAATCATGCACTATCACTCCTATCACTGATCTCCATATACTTTTTTTTGGTGATTTGGTGATCCAGGGCCTTTGCATGGAGCTATATCCATAGCCCTTTTTATTTATTTATTTTCATTTTGAGATGGGAGCCTTTCTAAGTTGCTGAGTTTCTTGGGCTGGACTCAAACTTGAGATTCTCCTGCCTCTTATTCCCAAAGCACTGGGATTACAAGTAGGCACCACCACATCTGGCTTCCAAATACAGTTTTTAAAGTGCATTTTAGAAAAAAAGTATGTACTATCTTATATTGGACATATCTAAACTAAATTAAATTTGGCTTTTTAAAAGCTTCTACTTTTAGCCATAAGCAAAGTACTTCTTAAACAGCTCTAACATTCTGTAATGTTATGTCTGGGGAATCTATTTTTAGCTTACTCTCTAAAACTGAATGCAAAAATATCATCTCACAGAATTTCTTTTTTACAACTGTGGGAAGACTTAAAAGATTGTTAAGTGGGCTGAGGTGTGGCTCAGTGCTTTCTTTGCATGCACAAGGCCTGGGTTCAATCCCTAGCACCACAAAAAAAAAAAAAAAAAAAAAAAGTTTTTAGCCAGGCATGAAGATGCACACCTGTAATTTGGGAGGCTGAAGCAGGAGGATTGCAAGTCAGAGTCCAACCTAAGCAATTTAGTGACTCAGTGACGCCCTATCTCAAAAAAAGTAAAAAGGATTTGGGATGTAGCTCAATGTAAAAGCCCAAGTTAGGTTCAATCCACAGTAATGCAACGGTGATGATGATAATAATAATAAATAAGGGCTGGGGTTACGGAGAAAGATGTTTTAACTAGCCGAATAACCAATCCGTGCATGCATTATTGTAACTGAGACGCGCAGTTCATTGCTCAGTGCCTGATAAGTCCCAGGTCCCAAGCTGCACACTGGTAGCACGACACACCCCCGGACATGTGTGAACCCGTTATTCTAGTGTCCAGCGTCCAGCGTTAGTGTGTGCTCACACACCCACTGTGGGAGACAGCACAGACATAGAAACCACCACGGCCAGAGAAAAGGAAAGGAATCGCGAGAGATCTACATGGGGTGCGCGCGGCGCTGCCCTCCCTGGGCGCCTTCACCGCTGCATCGGCTGTGACGCAGGAGCCCCTGGGCAAAGAGACACAGAGACAGCTGCTCTTGGCTCTGGCAGAGCCTTGGCCTCCAGTTTGGGGCTGCTGACACTACGGTAGAAGGACACGCGGACCTTTGCCAGCCTTGGAAGAGGCGAGTGGTGACTGCAGCGCCTGCTCCTGGAGTCCCTGGAAGGCCAGCGTGGCCTGGCCCCGGCCCAGCACCTGAGTTTGGAAGGGAACATCCAATGCCACCATTCACCCTGGCGTGGCCTGGACCCGCAGGCTCGGCCCCGCAGCTGTTTCCCACAAAGGTCAAACACAGAAGAGCAACAAGACATTTGTCTCCGTTCTGACTGGGGCTCGGCCACGCTGATTTTTCACAGGCTTGTCTTCTTCCCACAAGCCAGTCTGGAGAACAGGTGGCACCAGTGGCATGGAGGAGGGAGTGCAGTGGGCAGCTGAGCTTGTGTCCTGTGTCCCCGTGGCAGGGTACCTCGCCCCAAGTACCTCCCTTCCTACACACATGGAGCCACACTAGGTATGTGGCTGCTTTTTGCTGCCTCTGTGCCCAGGGTGCTTGCCCTGAGCAAGACCCTCTCTGTGAGGCAGCTTCCCAGCACGGTTACTGCCACACCCTGGAGGAGGTGTCAGCTGAAGGACACCACAGAGCGAGCCTGGGCAAGACTCTGTGCCTTTAGCCCTTGTCAGACGCTGGCACAGAGCTGGACCCTGAGTGTCACCATGGAGTGGCAAGGCGACCTGAAGGCTTGACAAGTGAGGACACTGTCCCTGGACAAGGGATCTGCAGACTGCAGGGCCTTGGGAGGCGGCCATGCTGCTGCCCACAGAGAGTGGGAATTTCTGATGAAGTTTTCCTCCTCTCTGCTGATGCCTCCAGCCCCGCCTCCTACCCATGCCAAGGAGACGGTTACCAGGGGAGAGGTGTCAAGACATTCAGGCAGGACAGGAGGATGGTCTGACATTATTAATGCATGCTGTAATTTATATGTCATGCTCTGGAAAAACAAAAAACAAGGCATTTTAAAATGTAGTTTATTAATACATTTTGATTAGATTTATTATTTTCTTTTAAAATTAAATTTGTATAAATCATAAGATATTAATTTTACTAGAGATAATGATTAATAAATATCCAGAAATATTATGTGCTTATTTTAGTTAAAATGTTTAGGATTCATACATTAGTGAACTAGATTTTAGATACAAAGTGCATTGCCTAATATCTTTACTTTGTTTTATAAAAATAGACAGAAAAAAGTGACACCAGCTGTGAGATCCTAAATCTCTAACAATATAAATGTAACATATTATTAGTGGTAGGACTATATATTATTAGTGGTAGCATTATTTGGCAACATAAGATTATTTTAGTTTTAGATAAACAGTAAAATCTTGGTACAGAATACCCGGGAAAAGGTAGGGAAGGAGAATCATGCGCTAGAGGCCCCTGGCCCATCTGTCAGCAGTGCATGGCCTCGAAGGCAGGCACGCGGCTAAGCTGGCCACAGACCAGGACGGCAAGGCTGCAGCAGAGGTGCAAAGCCGGGGTCCTCAGTGTGGACCCAGCCACAGGCCTTGCTGCGGGCAGAGGAGCTAACACTGTTTCGCTTGCAAACTGCTTCCTTAGCGAGTACCCTCATCTTTCTAGGGACAAGGGACAGGTAACTCACACAAGAAACCGAGTGGTACCAAGAGGAACTGCCAAGTGAGGAGTGGGTACCACCTCTCCTCTTTGTACCTGATAAAGAGTGGCTGGGTCTTCTGGATGAGGAAACTGAGACACAGGGTGGTCACACCCTGTGTGACACAACAGAGACACAAACAGAGCTGAGTGCAAACGCAGTATCCCTAACTCCGAACCTGAGCTATGCGAAAGAAACAGGGTCAACTTTGATAGTAACCAAAGATTTAACAATTAAAATATCTGGAAATGGAGATGCACTGGAGATGCTTGTGTGGAAATTAAATAATTTAGGGAATAATTCTGGGGAAGTTTTGCAGAAACTGGCATTCTCACATACATCTGGTGACAGAAATGGGTCCAACTCTCTTAGAAAGCCATCTGACAATGTGTGCCATTCAAAACTAGAAAATAAGACTCTTTGGTTCAGTAATTTTCTTTTTGGGGGTTATTCTCCAAAGGAAAAAAATATCAAAATATACAGACACACGTGCACAGAGACACACACCAAAGAATCTATGCTGTAAATGCCCAAGGCATCTCTGTGGTGTTAGTGGAATGTAACATACAATCTAAACTCCCAGTCATAGAGAAATAATTAATATTCTGAAGCCTTTAATATTTTTGGAGGCTACACTGCAATTTGAGTAATGACTATGATATAACATTAACTGAAAAAATTCAGGGTAGAAATTGCATATCCTCTTGGATTAAATCAGTGAAAAGTAAGCATTACACGAAGGAGGGGGACCAAGAGTTTGGGGTGAGGCACTAACAAGAATTAAGATAAATCGGTGGACCAGGTCCCTGTGAGGAGTGTGATCACTGCATGTGCGACGCTCACATGGAGCAATCAAAAGCAAGCACAAGACAGAGTTCAAGAAGAACTGCCCCCAAGTGCTGAATGCAGAGTTTATATTAAGGTGATGACAAGATGAGTTTCTTTCTCCTCACTGCCAGATCTCTGGTCATCATGACCTGATGGACTGGTTTTGTAATGTAACATAACTAGACATTACCTGCCAGGAGTGGCGGAGCACCCCTGTGATCCCAGCACTTGGGAGGCCAAGGTAGGAGGATCACCATGAGTTCGAGGCAAGCCTGGCTACGTAGTGAGTTCAAAGCTAATCTGAACTACATGGGGCTGGGGGTTTAGCTCAGCGGCATAAGCGCCTGCCTTGCAAGCAGGTAGTCGTGAGTTCAATCCCTGGTACCGATAAAAACGAAAAAGACCAAAAAAAAAAAAAAAAAAAAAAAAGCTAATCTGAACTGCAAAGTAAGACTTTGTCTCAGAACAACAAAAAGGTGACTATCACAAGTTTAGCTTTGCAAATAGGCAGCTGTATCTGATAGGAGCTACAATCAAGGAAGAGGAAGATGAGCCCCCAAAGGATGGAGAGTCAGTGTAGGGTCAGGGGAAGGGGACATTGGCGAGTGCCCACGAGGACCGGCCACCGGCCTGAGTGGCTGAGAGAGGGACCGGGCCACACAGCTGGAAGGATGTGGCATGCTCCTAGCCAACAGCTGCACTTTGTGTCAAGGAATATTTCATCTTCGGCTTTATGTTCTGGCTTTTCATAAAATGCAGCGACTCTAAACTTTTTACAGTCAAATTAATTCCACAAAACAACTGCTCAGAGACACAGCAACATAATTATGAGTTGTGCTTCTGGCTCCCAATCTTCGGTCTAAAAATATTCACAGTGCTGGCATCTCAGGAACACGAAGCCGTCACCTATTCTCGGCTGGTGGCTATCTTGGTTGTGGCTTACTGGAAACCAGATCACACGCGCATAGCTGCATGTTTTTAGAATGTGCTTGAGGCTCTCACCTAGGGCAAGCTGACTCTTGGAGGGATTTGGAAGCTTCACTCCTCTCCCTGCCGGTGCCCCTGCAGCCCACCGGGCAAAACCCACTCCAAGCAAAGGCCCACAGGCACCCTCCGGAGACCCAGGTGGAGCCAGGCCCACTGCCCTCCACCAGCTACAAAGCATCTCCTTAACCACAGACCGTGGCAGGATGAGAGGCGCTAGCTGTCTCAGGTACTGAGCCTCCCTGGCGTGGGAAGCCTGCCCACTGTGCCTCCAGCGCCAGCACCTGGTCATTCGGCTACTGATGCCGTGGGGAGCCTGGGGACGGGTGGGCACAGAGAGGTGCTGGTGCCATCTCGCACTTGCGCCTCCTGGCTCCTGCCCGTCCTTCTCGTGTAGTGTCCTGCACAGCCAGGCCTCCCGGGTACCGGCACCTCTTGGGTTTGCGCCTCATCATGGGCTGCCTCATTTTATCCTGTGACACAGCATCCTGGCCTCCTCACTCTCCAGAGTGACATCCACAAATGACTCTTGGGTGACAACTGTTTACATCTGGGAAGAAGGCAAAGAATGTCTCCTCAGTGCTGAGTGACAATAACCTGATTTGGGTGTTTATGAGGACCTTCGTTCCAGCACAGCCCCAAACTCATGCTCTTTGCGGAACTTCTTCCTGGCTCCCGGACCCTCAGAATCTGTACTTCTTTATGCAGAGCTGTTTGCTGTCTAACAGGAGATCCCTTCTATCCAGACAGAGAGGGCCATAAAGACATTTCCAATGTGAGAGCCCTAGGAATCCGACGCTTTCAGTTTGAGGTGGTTGAAGTAGCACTGGCTGCACTGCTCTATTATTATCCACATTTTACACAAGGCCCAACAAGTTTAGAGAAAATAAGAGGAATGGGGCCGGGCCTGAGTTAAAATCTTGGCTTGCCAGCTCTGACCTTAAAGTGGTTCCCACTCCACCAGGATGAATGCAGGAGTCAATACTGAATGTTTACACCATGCCTGGCTCTGGAGCCTCGAGCGTTGTTAGCCCTTGAGGTCCTCCCATCAGCTAACCCCAGTTCACAGGCAAGGAGGGCAGAGTCTGCTCAGGGCCACCGTCCGGCAGCCCAGCTAGGGGTTGGAGCCTAGGCAGGCATCTCCCAGGTTCTCAGTAACCGCTGTCCTCACCAGCTCCAGCCCAGCTCTTGCAGAGCTTTCCCCAGCTAACAATGAGGCCAGCTGCACGGGGCAGGCAGCACAGACAGTCATTCCCTGGCAGCCCAGGCTGTGAGCTTTGTGATGCTTGCTTTCAAGGCCAATCTACAACTTGGCCTCTCCTTGTCTCATGAGTCGACACATTCACTCCATCCATCTGGTTGAGAATAGATGCGCTGCGTACATGAGGTAGGGTCCAGCACTGAGCAAAGAAGGCAGCCTCTAGGTCCAGGCTTGGTCCTGAGGAGCAGGGGTGCCTGTGGCCCTCGCGGCCCTAGCAAATAGTAAGAGTCTCACATCAGCAAAATATCAGTCCACATTGCGGAGCTGCACTTCAAGTCTGTGTGGAAGAAACGTCTAAGGTGACTCAACAGGAAAGAGAGAAGCCGCTCTATCTCGATGTGGGTGGTGCTGGGGGAATTCTGCAGAGAACACCAGACACTGGGTTTGGAGCAGTTCTGAGTACCAGCCCTGTTCCAAGTGTTCAGAGGAGAATCGTGTCACAGAAGGTAGAAATCCACACAAAGGCATCCATCTCGGAGCAGACAGAGTAAGGCTTCCTCCAGCCTGGTCTAGGCAGGATGTGCTGAGACTCCAGGTTCCCAGCTAGTGCTTCAGAGAAAACTTCATTTGTGCAAAGAAGGGCATTAGAGGAGGTGATTGGTACTTGATAGAACTGTTTCCTTAGAAGGTTGAATTGGCTTTGATTTCTTTCACACCACGGTTCTTATCTATGGTTTGATTTCTTACCTGGACATGACCAGCTGACCAAGGTGTCTCAGTAAAAGACAATAGCCAATATTTGTATGTCTTCGCATAGATCTGGGTTGTAAACAGGAACTAAAGCAGTGGTTTCAAGCTGCACTTTCGTGGTCTGATTTGCAGCCAATGAACCTTGTACGCTATACATGAACACAGCTATTTTGGTATCTCATTTGTATATTGGAGTTCTGCAGTTCCCTTCTGTGTAGGACTTGGGAGAAAGTCCTCACTGTAAAAAGGGAACACTTCAGAATATGACCATTTCTCTGCTCAAGAGTGAGGCCCAGAGGCGTTAGCCGATTCGCAGAGCAGCAGAGGAAATCGGAAGCCCTGTCCACTCTCAGACTCCATCTCCAGGCCCTGACCCACGTTGAGGCTCGAGAGCAGGCCCCATCAGGCCACAGGGCAAGGCTTCCTCACAGACACCAAGCACTGCCCAGCCACACTGGCCTCTGAGGTTAGGTGCTGCACCTCCTGAGCCCACCCTCATAACTGTCACTGCCTTAGCACACAGTCCCCCAGCCTCACCCTTACATTTGCAAAAGGTAAAATGGCCTCAGAGGTGCTGATTCCGCAAAGAAGTGCACAGCACATAACCAGAACGGGGCCCTAAATCCAAACTCCTCATTCTCAGTGAGGCAAGCTCTATGGTGTGTCTGTTCCCACCACTGCCTGTGGAGCCAGGAGAGCGGACATGCAGGGGCCGCTCCCTGCGGAGGGCGGGAGAGGACACCAGAGCTGGACTCGGGCAGAGCTTTGATGAGATCGCCAGGGACCCTGTCCCACCATGCAGGTTGGGCCACACCTTACAGGAGGTGGCTCACACTGAGGAGCAAGCCTAGTCCTCACAGAGAGATGGACAGCTTTCTGTTCAACAAAGTTACAACTTTAATGAAAGGTACTGTTGATTTCATGCTGATGGTTTTGCATTTTTTCAGCCTGCTGAAAATGTATCTGCTGTTGTACTGAGCTTTGTGAAATGTTTTTAGGTGAAAAGTGAGGAAATTGGGGGCCATCTGCTCCAGGCTAACATGAGGGAAAGAAAACAATACAAAGGTAGGATACACTTACTTTAAAGCATATTTTTTGCACCTTTTCCTGTGTTTCTGCTTTAAAGTTGTAGGCCTAAATTACTGCTCTCTGTTTTTTATGTTGAATGGCTGCTAATTATCTAGCTTCAGTTATGATGTGTGGTCAGAAAATTGCCCTGGAGCCCAGCCCTGCATTCCTCCCGTGTCCTATCCTATCATCTGCAGGAGGGAGTCGGGTTTCCTGCCAGAGCTGCTTTGCAGAAGTAACCAGACAGCAAACTGTGAAACGTGAAGGAGTCCTCTGACCCGCGGGCAGGATAGGAATAACAGTACCTCAGCAATTAAGTGCCTCTGAAACACATGCTTTTGGGTCACACTGACCTGCAGAACCGGACCAGTACAGGGCATGAGCAGGGCTTGAAGACCCCACGTGGATCCCCATCCCAGCAGCCCTTGGGCCCACCCAGAGGAGCAGCTGCTCCCTTCACTCTGAGCAGCTGGCCCTCTGAGCTGAGAGCTGCATGGGGTTGGCTCTCCTGCTTTGAACTGCTCTCAAAAGTGTGAGCCCAGCCCAGAGCCAGCTCAGAGGCCCAGCTTATCTCCTCCCCATCATTGGCCACCTTCCGGAGGCCTTCCAGCTCCCACCCCTCCCTTCCTCACATTCCATGCTTTGTTAGACAAAAAAACAAAACACAATAGAAGACAGCATTTCCTTTTGCAAATGTTACCTCAGCACAAGTAACAGCTCAGAGTCTAGATATTTTCATGATAAATTCACACTCCTAGCCACACACAGCCACGCACACGCACACATGCACACACACATGCACATGCACACCCCCACACACAGCCATCCATCTGCGAAAACTCTATTTTTGAGGTCAAGACATAGGCGCTCAGGACCTCAGGGTCCTACCCAAGCTTCCCTACACAGGGCTGGCCAGTCTGTCAGCTGGGGAGACCGAGGAAGAGCCCCACTACTGAGTTTACCTTGCCAGGGAAGCACTGTCCAGGTGCGAAGGGTTTGGAGGTGGACTCAGTTACAGTGGCCAAGACCATATAGGTGAGCAACAGGCTCTATCTTCTCTCAGAACTCACCTGTGAGTGCAGGGATGACCCAGATAATCTCAGCCTCCCTAACAAACCACCTCTGAGCGAGTCCAAGACTTCTCCATAGCCTGCAGAGCAAGATCCCGGTTAATGAGGAACCACACACATAATGCAGTGGAGAAATTCTCACCCCCAGACATCCAGGGCGTCGTAACTTCCTAGCACCACACCTCATGGTGTTCCTGGTGACCCGTTTGTAGACGGAGCCACAGCTCCCAAATGCAGAAAGCAGAGCGACAATGCATACAGCGCACACTGCTCCAGATAAGTGTGTGCCACAGCACACTCTGTGCTCTCGTTTAGAGCACATGCCACCTACCAGTCCAGCCCACTGGAAAGGCTGCCGCTGCACCAGCAGCCCCATCTGTCTCACGTGCACTGCATCCTTGCACTGGGAGGTGACACGCAGGAGCTGGTGTGCCCCTGGGCTGCATAGACCCACACTCTCTCTGCCATTCTCACAACACAGTGGCCTGGTGGCATTTCTCAGAACACAGCCCAGAGGTTCGGTATGCAGCACATTACTGCAGCTAAATGGTCAATAAGAAGTGAGGAGACATCAAGCACAATACAGTGCGGAAGCTGGACTGTTTCATACTCCTCATTCTCTCCCCATCTGCCGAGTAGCTTGACAGCCCCTCTACCCAGAAGATAGTCGAGTCCCCACTTGCCCCTGTGGGGCCTGGTTGTGTGCTGGCTGCGGCTGACAGAAGACAGTCTGGTTTTGGAAGGCTCTGCAAAAGGACTGAACTTCTCCCACCTCTTTGCCCTCCTAGCTAACTGAGCCCTGATCTACAGGGGAAAGGAAAGGCAGAGTTGACCAAAACCTTGAGCAAGAAGTGCAGGTGTTTAGTGGAGGAAGGCTCTGAGACTGGTACGTGGTCATTGTGCACAGCGATCACAGCCAAAATCTCACTGACACACAAATGCGCAGCTTCTCAACCTTTTCACGCACCTCATGGGAAAATGGGCATGGCCCGAGCATTTTATGGAGGCTACAGAGCCTCACTTTAGGCTGAGCGTGGAAACATGCTCATTGCAGCACCCCTAAGATGATGGGCAGTGAGGATGATGAGGACAACAGTGTCAGGTCGCCGTGAAGGTCCAGCCTCTCCCACTCACTGACCCTACAGCCCCATTACTACCTTAACTGGGGTCAGTCAGGTTCTCTTCGCCTGGTGACCATACCAAATGTTTGAGCAGGACGCTCAGACAGTTCTGAAGACATCCTGGCAGGGACACAGAGGAACTCTTCTCCATGAAAAGACACAGCTTAAACCCATCAAAGAAGATTAACTAGATTAATAAACTCAAACGTTTCTACCCATAAAACAGTGACTAATAAAAGACAACTCAAAAATCTTCAGAAAAATCTCTACCAAGAACTGAAAGACTCTGGATTATCAAGATAGAAAAGAATATGACGCCCTACTCAAGTTTTAACACAAATGGATCACAGACCTACCTGTGAGAGCTAAAACTGTAAAACTCTTAAAAGAAAACATGAGCACAGATACTTGTGACTGTGGATCTGAGAGCAGAGTCTTACATAGAACACAAAACATACAAGTAATACCAAATAGGTGAACTGGACTTCATAAAATTTAAATTAAAAACTTCTCTGTTTCAAGGAAACCCACAGAATGAGAGTGAGGAAAAAAATATTTGAAAGTCATGTAATCAATAGATTTGTATCCAGGACTTTGACAACCCAACAAGAAAAAGAAAATCCAATTAAAAAATCTGAGTAAACATTGCTTAAAAGAAGATACACACATGGCCAATAAGCATGTGAGATGTTTGACCTTATTTGTTATTCAAGTGAAAATCAAACAATAATGAGATACAACCTCATCCCCTGGGCAATGATTGTAATGGAAAAGGCAGACAATAAAAAGTACTGATAAGGTCATAAAGGTCTCTCCACCTAACTGTAAGACCTTGGTGAGTCTGGCAAGAGTGTGAGTGACTCCTTCCTGCACACAGAAAACATCAGGCAGGGTGAGGAGTGTGCCAATAAAGACCCCCCAAGTTGGAGAAAATCAAAAGGTCTCCTGAGATACCCAGGCACACAATAGGGACACAATAGGGCCTCAGTCCACACAAACACTATAGACAGGGAGATTTGGTGGCCTGGAATAATCTGAAGATAAAGTAATAGCAGGAACTAAAAGTTGACCTACATCATTACTACTAGGCTTGTCAGCCCAGGAAGAATATAGGACTCACCCAGCTGGCCGTGCAGTGGTGTCTGGCCCACCTCTTCACTGAGGGACCTAGCAATTGGACAAACATCAATCTTACATTAGGACCCCAAGATACACACTACCAACAGATGACACTAGTGGGACTGAAGGACCAAATATTAACTCAAAAGGGGAAAATGGCAAAACAAAAAAGCAAAATGCAATCCCAAACATCTAGTGCACCAAGAGCAAGTACAGGAGAAACTGAAATAGAGGACATCAAAAGTAACACACTGGAAATCTCTGAAAGATAGCATGTGGAATAAAAAAAACCATAAGGCTATAGAGGAAATCAAATCAAAAGTATTCTCCCATGTACAGATGGAAATAACAACCATAGTAAAGGAGTTGCTGAGCACATCTGAAGAAGAAATAGAGAAAAAAAGTACAGGAGCATGGAAAACTGATTGAAACCTTGAATGAACAATATAAAAAACAAGAGAATTCATGAAACAAACTCAAAGAGACATCCAAGAAACAAAAAATTCTATTCAGAGCTGTCAAAACCATTTAAATGAAGCTGAGGATAGAATTTTGGACCTTGAGGACAGGATTGCAATTAACAATCATGAAAGGATAAAACTTTTAAAAAGCAATAACAAAGCAGCATGAAATGACAATCCAGAAGCTTCAAGATGATGCCAAGAGAAACAATATAATAGGCATCAGTGAGGATGCAGAAGTTAATGCAAATGACATAACAAAAATATTCGCAGAAGTAACAGCAGAAAATTTCCCAAACATGGAGAAAAAAATCTGATATGCAGAGGCATATGGAATGCCAAACAGTCACAACCAACATAAATCTACCCCCAGACATTTAATAATTAAGATGCCAGACACACAGCATAAAAGCAGAATACTAAAAGCTGTTAGAGAAAAGATACAACTCACCTATCAAGGAAAACCCAGTAGAATCACAGCATACTTTTCAGCACAAACACTCAAGTCAAGACGAGCTTGGAGTGAGGTGTTTCAACCCCTGAAAGAAAACAACGTTCAACCCAGACTGATAAACCCAGAAAAACTTTCATTCAAATTTAATGGAGAAACAAGATACTTCCATGACAAAGAACAACTGAAGAAATTCATGTCCACCAAACCAACCCTAGAAAGAGTATTGAAAGACATATTAGATGGAGATAAAAATAACCACAATCCCCAGAACAACAGCAGAAAGAAACCACCATGTAGGACAAGCAATTAAACAATGGGGGAAAGCAGAGAGCAAACAACTGAAATATAACACGGCAAAGTCAAGCCAGTACATATCAGTGATAGCCATAAATGTAAATGGCCTCAATTCACCTATCACAAGAAACAGAGTGACAGAATGGATCAAGAAACAAGAATCTACAATATGCTGTATTCAAGAAACAATCTGACCCAAAAGGAAACCCACAGATTAAAAGTCAAAGGATGGAAAGCAGTATTCCATGCAACAGGAACCCAGAAAAAAGCACAGGTAACTATATTCTATTTGCAGACAATGTGAACTTCAAACCTAAAATGACTAAAAGAAATTAAAGAAGGTTACTACATACTTGTTAGTGGAAAAATTCAAGAGGAAGAACTAACAATTATAAATATATATGTACTAAATACAGGAGCACCCAACTATATAAGACAGATGCTAATGGACCTGAAACCAAATACACAAGAACACAATCATAACAGGGGACCTTAATACCCTATCGTCACAAAGAGATCAACTAGACAAAAAGTCAACAAAGAAATAATAGAACTGAATCATACCTGTGAGCAATTGGACTTAGTAGATGTTTACAGAGTGTTCCACCCAACCGCATTGGAATATACATTCTTCTCAACTGCACATGGGACATTCTCCAAAATAGACCATATATTATCCCATAAAACATTCTTAAGTACATGCAAAGGTATTGAAATTATGTCATGCATAATATCTGACCATAGCACACTGAAATTGGAAATTAATGGCAAAAGAAATTGCAAAAACTGCATAAATACATGGAAATTGAATACCAACCTTTTGAACAACCAGCGCACTACAGATAAAATTAATGAAGAAAGAAAGCAATACCTACAATTCAGTGAAAATGCAGAAACAATATACTGCAATCTGTGGGATGCAATGAAAGCAGTCTTAAGAGGGAAATATATAGCAATAAATTGTCATATCAAGAAAACAGACCAAGCACAAATGAACAACATAATGCTTCATCTCAAACTTCTAGAAAAAGAAGAGCAAGTTAAACCCAAAACTCATAGAAGAGAGGAAATTGTACAGACTAGAGCAGAAATCAATGCAATTGAAACTAAAAAGAAATACAAAGACTTAATGAATCAGAAAGCTGGTTTTTTGAGAGAATAAACAAAACTGACAAACCTCTAGCTAACCTTATAAAGAAAAAGAAAGAAAAACCCAAATTCATGCAATAAGGAGTGAAAAAGGGAAATTACTACAGATCCCAAGGAAATTAAAAAGATCATAAATACCTGCTTTGAAAATCTCTACTCACATAGAGTGGAAAACACAGAGGAAATGGACAGATTTCTAGAAACATATGAACTACCAAAGCTTAACCAAGAAGATATAGCAATTTTGAATAACCCAATATCAGCTATTGAAATTGAAAATGTAATTAAAAACTTACCAACAAAGAACAGCCCAAGTTTTGATGGATTCACGGCTGAATTCTATAAGAAATTTAGAGAAGATTTGATGCCAATACTCCTTAAACTCTTCAATGAAATTCAAAAAGAAGCAATCCTCCCTAAATCATTCCTGGAGGCAAATATTACTCTGATACCCAAACCAGAGAAAGACCCAACCAAAAAGGAGAACTATAAGCCAATCTCACTAATGAATATTGATGCGAAGATTCTCAATAAAATACAGGCAAATAGAATACAGCAAATCATCAAAAAGACTATACATCATGACCAAGTGGGATTCATCTCAGGAATGCAGGGATGGTTTAATATACACAAATCAATAAATGTAATACACTACATCAACAGAACCAAAAACAAAAACCACATAGTCATCTCAATAGATGCAGAAAAAGCTTTCAATAAAGTCCAGCACATGTTCATGATAAAAACTCTTCAGAAACTCGGCATTCATGGTGTCTACCTCAATCTTACAAAGGCCATCTATGACAAACCAACAGCCAACATTATCCTAAATGGAAAAGCTTTCACTTTACATTATAGAAAATTTATACATTATACATTATACACTTTACATTTATACAAAAACTGAAAGCTTTCACTTTAAAATCAGGAACAAGACAAGGATGTCCACTATCACCACTCCTATTCAATATAATTCTGGCAACACTAGCCAGAGCAATCAGACAAAAGAGATAAATAAAAGGAATAAAGATAGGAAAGGAAGAAATTAAATTATCACTATTTGCAGATGACATGATACTCCATACAGAAGATCAAAAAAACTTCATTAAAAGACTACTAGAAGTAATAAACAAATTCAGTAGTGTAGCTGGATAGAAAGTCAACGCTCAAAAATCAAAGCATTGCTGTACACAAAAAAACTCACTAGAGAGAAATTATGGAATTATCACCCTTCACAATAGCATCTAAAAAATGAAATACTTATAAATCAACCTAAGAATGTAAAAGACCTATGTGCTGAAAATTATGCTACGCTAAAAAAGGAGATTGAAGAGGATATTAGAAAATGGAGGGATATTCTTTGCTCTTGGCTAGGAAGAACCAACATTGTGAAAATGGCCATATTCCCAAAACTGTTTTATAGATTTAACACAATCCCAATCAAAATAACATTAACATACCTCACAGATCTAGAGAAAACACTCCTAAAATTCATTTGGAAACAGAAGAAACCTAGAATAGCAAAGGCAATTCTGGACAAGGCAGGAGGCATCTTAATTCCTTACTTGAAACTGTACTACAAAGCCACAGTGATAAAATCAGCATGGTACTGACAAACAAATAGACCTGAGGATCAATGGAACAGATTAGAAGATGAAACACAACTATAAAGACACTCAGCCATCTGATATTTGATAAAAGGGCTAAACATGTGCACTGGAAGAAGGACAGCCTCTTTAATAAATGATGTTGGAAAAATTGGCTCTCTATATGCCAAAGACTGAAACTAGATCCATGCACAAAACTAAGGTCTAAATGGACCAAAGACCTAAATATTAAAACAGAAATATTAAATCTACTGGAAAACAAGATAGGTAGAAATCTTGGAGACATAGGGGTAGGCAGAGAATTCATGAACAAAATGCAAACTGCATGGGAAACACTTCATAGAATCAACAACTGGGATCTCATATTATTGAAAAGTTTCTGCATTTCAAAAGAAATCAACAACAGAGTGAAAAAACCCCACAGAGTGGGAAAGAATTATAGCCAGCAACCCCTCAGACAAAGGACTTATATCCAGAACATATAAAGGATTGAAAAACACAAGCCCCCCAAATTCAAAGACCCTCTCCAAAAATGGACACTTGAGGTGAACACACAGTTCTCAGATGAAGATATATAAATAGCAAATAAATACACAACGAAATGCTCACCATCACTGGTCATTGGAGAAATGCAAATTAAAACAGCATTGAGATTTCATCTCCGGAAAGAATGGCTGCCATCAAGAAATCAACTGATGACAAATGTTGGCGAGGCTGCGGGGGAAAAAGGAACACTCCTCCACTGCTGGTGGGAGTATAAACTGGTGCAGCCACTATGAAAATCAGTATGGAAATTTCTCAGAAGACTAGGATTAGAAGTTCCATTTCAATCCAGCTATTCCTCTTCTGGGTATTTTCCCAGAAAAACTGAAAAGGTCATATCACAGTGATATATGTGCACCCATGTTCATAGCAGTGTCTGAACAATTTGTAATAGCTAAATCTTGGCAACAACCACGATGCCCATCAACCACAGAGTGGATGAAAAAGATGTGGTATTTTTATACAATGGAATATTACTCAGCTATAAAAAGATGATCTTGAGACTTTCATAGGCAAATGGAGACAACTTGAAGCTATCCTCATTAGTGAAATAAACAAGAATCATATTTATAAATATTACATTGTCTCTAATGTAAAAAGTAATAAGAAATGTACGAGTAATAAAACCCAAAATGTGTAATTGCTATTTTAGAAAAGAGAGGAAAAGGAAATGCCCTAAAGGATATAACTGCATGTATGTTTACGTGTGCAGGTAGATAACCATGTTACTAAGTTTTTGTTGGGTAGCTGGACAGAGCTGTCTGCAGTCTCACTTTTGAGTCCCCACTTTGTGTGCTTCACTTTTGTAACCTGAACAGCTATTTCTAAGAGGACAATATGTAATTATCATCTAGTGATTTTTTACTTTTTTTTGAAATTATGTATTATTTCTATCTTTTTTCTGTTTTGTTTTTTTCTTTAAATAAAAAAGAATTTTAAAAAGTACTGCTGAGGATGTAGAGAGCTCCAAGCCCTCACACACCACCTGTGGGAATGTGAAGTGGTGCGGCCACTTTGGAAAATGATTTGGCAATTGCTCAAAAAAAGTTAAACATAGTTACCCTGTGACCCAGCAGTTCTATTCCTAGGTATTTGCTGAAGGGAAATAAAAACAAATTTATCACAAATGTTCCTAATAGCATTTGCTCATAACCAAAAATGTGAACTAACCTAAGTATCCATTAACTTAGAATCAGATAAAATGTCATGCACCAGGTATTATTCAGTAAAAAATAAATGTTGGTATCTGCTGACAAAAGCATCAAATGAAAGAAGCCAGATAGAAAAAGACTATGCATGAAGTGTCAGAGATCGGAGGGCAAGGGACCAGGCAAGAGGCAGTGCTGGCCAGCAGTGCTGCTGATGCTGGCTGGCAGTGCTGACGCGGGCTAGAAGCGGGGTCTGTGGGGAAATGACTGGAAGGTTCTGGAGTGAGAGAGCAGTGCGGGTTGCACAGCTCTGGAGAGTCTAGGACCCCTGGAGTGCGGTACTTGCAAACAGACTGTATAAGATGCTAATTTATCATACGGAAGTGTCATTCAGGTAACCCTGCATTTTAAATGTAACACTGACATCAGATAATACTGCTTTAGGAATAAGAATAGGATTACTAAAAGTTTTTTTTTTTAATGAAATGGAGACAGTAAAAAGCAACACTGAAAAATGCCAAAAACCCAATCAGAGAATTTGAAGACAAACTCAACAAAACTTCAGAACTCTGAGGAAAGTGATAAAGGAGTGGATAGGGCAGGAGAAAAGAGACCGTGTCAGGAATAGTACCAAGAAATCCAGGGAAGGATGCAATACTAAAGAAGTAATTGTAAAGTCATTTTTGATTTATCACTGTTATTAGTGCTATTACTATTTTAATCTTCTTAAAAGCTTTTACTTTAATTGGCAAATCATTGTGTACACTGACAAGGTAAAATGAGGTGCACTGATTATGCGTTACAGATGATTTAAGTGACATCTTTCCTGTCGCCTCCTTACTATGGGTGCAGCACTATCTGAGTAAGCACTATTACATCTGACCACACTGTCCCAGTAGATCCTCACACTTATTCCTCCATCTAGAAACTTCTCACACCCAGACCACTATTTCTCTTCCCTCAGCTGCCTGCCCACCCCTGGGAATCACCATTCCACATCTGAGTTCTGCACTTGACTTTACTCTGCTTACAATTATCCCCCAGGTTCATTCATATTGTAACTGATTGTCAAAGGTTTCTTCTTAAAGGCAGTATAGTATTCCACTGTGTACACACCTCCCATTTTTTTCATTCACGGACACTCACAGTGCTTCCCCACGTTGGGTATCGTGAACAATGCAAGATGAATATGGGTGCAGTTGTGTATAAAACACGAATATTCAAATTTTTTTAGACTTATACTCAGAAGTAGCATTGTTGGAAAACAGTGCTTTTATTTTTAATTTCAGTCTTCCGGTAACTGCTGAACTCCCCTTTGCCAGCTGTCACCATTTGCAGCAGACATTCTGACAAGCATAGGTGACGACTCATCATGGCGTAGTTCTAATTTGTGTTTCCCTCGTGCCTAGAGTCCTGGAGCATTTTTCCAGCATCCGCTAATCATGTGCTCGGCTTTTGTTTCAGAAATGCCTGCTAGCATGGAACCTGCTGCTCCCAGCACTGTGGGGCCTCTGTAAACTAAGTCATGATCCAGGAATCCAGGCATGGGCTCTGGGACTTGCTGGAAATGTGGCTTTTTTTTTTTTTACCGGTACCAGGGATCGAACTCACGACCACTCGGGCTTGTAAGCCAGGCGCTTATGCCGCTGAGCTAGATCCCCAGCTAGCGGCTCATCCAAGGTTGCTGAGCCTCAAATTCCTCATCTGCGTTAAACTCGAAAGGAAAGGAAGTGCTCAGACTACATGACTTCAGCGCTCTGCCTTCAGCATGCGGTGGGGGCCAGAAAGAGGTGCCAGCCAGCGAGGAGGGTGCCAGGCCAGGTGGGAGGGTCCACAGTGCTGAGCCCTGGCCACTGCATCTGGACGCAGCAAAGACCAAGGACCACTTCGGGACAGGTACGGAGCGCTGGCCGTGGTGAGCAGAGCAGTGGCCCTCTGAACGCCATCATGTGTGTGTGCTTAGCCCCTGCCTGAGTGCCGACGGCCTGACTGGGTCTCCAGCACGGTCACCGCCCAACACTTCTCTGGTTTCTTCCATTGTCTCCACGTGGGCAGCATCTGCCCACTTTCAGCAGCATTTTCTGCACTGAGTCACCCTCAGAGGCAAAAGTGAACTCCTCCTACCCACTGGTGACCGAGATTCTTCTCCTGCACTTTAGTGATACTAAAACTCATTCTTTGCCCCAAGCCGAAGACCTGGGAGCCGCAGCTGACTTTACTGTGTCCCCTGCTATAACCAACCCCAGGCCTTGTCAGTATCGCCCATCAGTGTGCACTGCACTCCTTCCTGCATCTCTGCTTCTCTTTGGATCCCAAACATTCCTTGCTTGCGTCATTATCATATCCTTCCCATTAAGGTCCCTATCTTCCATTGTGTGGCCTTAGGGTTACAGTCCAGTTCCTTCCCTGCTGGAAACCTTCTCTGGGTCTAGTTCATAACCGGACAACAACCTCCACAGAACAGCGTTCGAGAACACTTCCCAATCTCTCCAGGAAGAAAATTCTAACACAGGACACTCCTTCTGTGATCAACACCGTGGCTGGATAGAGAGAGAGGCAGAGCAGTGATCCAGCCCCAGGGAAGGCCTCGGCCTAACTCACTGGGGAGCTCTGGAGCCATGGAAAGTCATCCAGAGTGGCTCCAAACTGAGCTAAGGCTTCGTATGATCATCGGCCAAGTGTGGGATGGGAAATTCCTCTGGCCGAAGCAGGGCTGGTGGTGCTGCAAACTGAGGGCTGTTTACTGGGAGCCCTCCCAAAAACCAGAGAAACACACTCTCTATCCCCAAAGGTGGGAATGGGGCACATGAGCAGCTCTGCCATACACCTGTCTGGCTCTGCATCCCCCCTGGGCTTCCCTGGCCCCCACGTTTGTTTTTATCATAGCAGTTAAATATGCTTTGTTCTATTTCCTCTTTCCTTCTCTGCATTAAACTGTGAGCTTTGTGCAGCAAAGGCTCAGCCATGTAAACTGCTGTTGCACCCTTAATGCTTATAACCGACAGCTTACCAAATGAACCATCAGATGGACTGGTGTACATTCCCTTTCTCCCCATTCATTTTTTGGGGAGAGGGCAAGGAAAAAATCTTTGGAAACCTAGCAAAGCAAAGAAGACAGAGGCTGCCACTAACAAAGACTCTCTTAGGGGCTGAGGTGTGAGGCTCACACAGGATCTTGAGGAGGCACTCACAAAGGCCAGAGCAGCGGCAGGTCTGGGTGGTCTGGCCTTCTGATCCATTGGCCCTGACACCCGTGGGTGAGTAGATGTCCTGGGGTTGTGTAAATCTCAGCATACTCTGGCCACAGCACAGTTGATGATCCCAGCTCAGCTGCTGCTGACTGTCAGCATGGCCTTCCCTGGAGCCCTCCCTTGTACCCCAGCTCTGTGATTCCCTCGCTAGTGCCCACCAAGTCTCCTTCTGCTCTCTCTTTAGTCCCCAGAGCAGGAGTCAAATCTTAACTCCTTGCCGTCCCTTGAATCACCCAAGCCTCTCTAGGACTCAGGATTTCCACTGCTCTTTCTTTGGCCTGGAATGCTTTGGTCTGATGTGACCAGCAGCTAAATGTCCACTTTTTCAAGACTCAGCCCGACCGTCTCCTTTGGAAAGCTGTTCCTACTCATGACACCAATCTGCACTCTGTGTGTACACCAACGTCACTCTGCTGTTATTTCACATTTACACCTCTGACGTCTGACCTCTTTCCAGGAGTATGACGTTGGGTTGTGCCCATTTTGTTTCCTTGGTGCCTGAAGGGACCTAGCACACAGTAAACAAAGAAGAATGAAAAATAAACGTGTAGGAGAGTTGGGCTCTAGAAACGTTACCCAGGAAGCAGCTAGTTTTAGAAGGAACCAAAGAGGACGTTCAGGCTATTTATGAGGCATGCCATAGATGTGGAATGGGCTCTGACCCTTATTCCTGGCCTGAGGGTCCTGGTGCCAGGGGGAGATCTGAGGGTGACATCACACTTCTGCTGTTTCTCAGGTCAGGTCTTGGTCATCTCATGTCTCAGCTGACTTCTTGCACAGTGCTGACATCAAGGTGTCAAAATCAATGGCCTCTGGGTCCAGGGTAATGACCTGTCGTGGAGTGGCCCACAGGGGACAGAGGCCAATCAACAGGCATGGTCACCATGGGAAAATACCCTGGGCTCCCCTTCCACACATTTTGAAATCACTTTTTCTGAATAGCAGTAGAACTCAGTGGGGAGAAAACAAGAAGCTGCTTCTGTATTTCTAAGAAGAAGTAAAAATCTTTCTGAATGCTTCTATGGTCTAAAAGAAAGTAGGTCACAAATTTCACTAGCATTAAAAAAACAAACTTTGCTCAGAGTGTTTTCTTTTTATAAAGTCTCTTCTACTTTAAAAGTAAGGTATTTTTTTTAAAAAATATTAGAAAATATGGAAAATAAAAAGCTAGAAAGTAACTCCTGAAAATTCTGCCACCAGTGAGCAAACTCTCCAACCTCTTAGCGTGTGTGTCGGGCACTGGGTGGGAGCTTGGAACTGACCCCCATGCCCACAGCTGGCCAATAGGAAAACAATTTTTGTCTACACAGCTGAGTTTCCGTAAGAACTCATGGCCCAGGAGAGCTAATAAAGGTAGCCAGAGATAACCCCTGACTAAAGCCAGACGGGCCTGCACAGACCTGGCAAGGAGGCGTCCACCAAGGGCCACAGTGCTGAAGTGGACACAGAGCCATTGTGCGAGGACATTTGCTTGGAGAAGCGAATTCTGGGCTGAGGACACACAAGGGCTTCTGCATCCTAAAGAGCTCTCCCTGCCACCAGCCTCTCACCAGCAACTCGGCTGAGAAGCACGGGCTTTGACCGTCAGTGCTGAATGCGCTCACTGTTCAAATGAAAAGACTCAGACGGTCATAGCACACAGAGCCGCATTTGTGTCTGACTGGGGCCACGTGGGTTTTCCCGGGGTTCACTGGCTCACCCCGGGGCTGCCAGGGAAAGAGCTGAGCAGCAGGAGGGGGTTAGGTCAGGGATGGTGCGCCCCGTGGGCAGAGGCCACTTTACAGCTGTCCCGCTGTCCGAAGCCACTTTCCTCCTACGCTGGTAGATTTCTGCAGTTTCTCTTGTCTCTTTTCTTTTCTTTCTCTTGTACCTCCCTTGAAATTTGGCGCAGTGTCACTAGTGTATTTGGAGAGAGTTTTATGACTATCTCAGATGAGGGATTTGAACATTTAATCCAGTATGAATCTCTCTGAGATCTGGCCTATTGTACTTTAATTATTCTTTTTAAAAAATTATTTATAATGGCAATATTTCTTGATGTTAGCTACTTCAGATTCAGATTTTCTCACATATAATTAAAATATATAAAGCCTGCATTGCTCTTAAATAATCCCATATTGCTTTTATGCATTTTTACCTATATTAACATCTATTTCAAAATTACTAATCTTAGTAAAACAAAAACAGTTTGGGAAAAATGAAGCATGCTGACTGTAAGGTGTAAGATATTCAAAGGCAAAATCCCTGTGGTTCAAGCTGAGGCCTCGGCCACAGCCACAGCCCTGGCGGCCCCTTGAGCCCAGGGTTCTGCACAGGTGAACTCAGCCAGGCCCCTCGGGCTGACGAATGCAGGTGCTCTGTGAGCAATGGGGCGGAGGCTCCCCTGGGCCAGCATTCAGTCATGGAGGAGACTTCACACAGGCGCCCAGGACAGCAAAGATCCAGGAGATTCAGCACTGGGTGGCACAGGGGACGTACACCTCTGTTCCTCCTGAGCTGCTCAGTTTCTTGATTTGCACTTCAACTTCAAATAATACCATTTCCTAAAACTTGAGACCAGAGTCCTCCCTGCCACACACACACACACACACACACACACACACACACACACCCCAGCTACAGGTTGCCCCAAATTTTTGCTCTGGAATAACAACTCACTTAGTACTAAATGTCAAGCATTTACAGCTCATAAGAGGAAATATCTAGAGACCGGACCTAGAAGTCTAAGTCTTTCTCAAAGTCCCACAGTGGTGACAAGGACAGAACAATTGTGAGGAAAATACACTTGCACAGGAGACAGCCCCAGTTTGTATCAGGCAGGGAGATTAAGGAGGCTGGAACCAAGCTGCTAGCAAGAGAGGTGTGGCTGGGCACCACGGAGCAGAAATTCTAAATGACAGAGAGCTTTTTCTGCAGATTCCAGCCAAGACAACTCTGTGGGCTTCTCCTATCCTATGGCTCTGATGCTCTGAGGACCGCAGCTTTAAAGGGCACATAATAGTGCGTTCCCCACCAGAGACGGAAGCAGCTCGCCAGGCAGCTTTCTCCTCGAAGTCTGACACAGGGTCTGCTGGAAGCTCATGCTCTTCAGGCCTGCTGGGTGGGTTCCTCCCTTGCAGAGGTTCTGCAGAAAGCTGGAAGTGCAGTCCCAGGGAAACTTTTCCCCTCCTACTGATTGCATTGCTTGGGCTGGGGGACAGGAAGGGACATGTGCTCCTAGGGGACCCCACAGCCTTCGCCCTCCTCTCAGCCTGAGTCAAGGCAGCACCTGATTCATGAGGGCCACACCCTGATCAGTTAATGGTGGCAAATGCATGACCATCGTTGGTTCAGGTTTCCTCTCACTGCTGTAGGAAGCTCTTATCGGTGCAGATGTGCGGTTTCTTCTGCGGCTCGCTGGTTCTGTTAAGTGCACACCAGTTAACTACCGAGCACTCTCTGACATTGTGACCACCTCCACAAATAGCTGCATTTGCTCCACCGCCGTGCTGGCCAGCACCAGCCCATGGCTGGGGAGACCCCTGCTGGTCCTCAGCCTGCTCACCCTGGAAAGATCGCCAGGCCTGTTTTGAGGGACCAGAGCCACCTATGTTGCCAAAGTCCCTTTTACCTTGCAAAAGTGACTTTCCTTTCAAAATATGTGTGGAAAGTTAACGTGTAACTTTTCAGAGCAACATTTTCTTTTGTTTGTTTTTCCTCAGCAACCCCATATCTGTACTGAACATCCATCCCCAGAACGTTCACAGGAAGCAGCAGCCAAACTAAACTGGTTCACACCCATTTCCATGCAGCCTACTTTACAAAGAGTCTCTGCAAATCAAAACACAAAACAAACCCTAGGGCTGATTGTTCTCTGAGTCTATTTTAAAGCCCCACCCTACATGTATGGCACTGTGTGTCTTGCTGTTCATTGCTGTGGTTTAACAAGTTCGAGGAGAGCTTGGAATATTTTGAAGCTGCAAAGAAACCTGGTAGAGGAGAGCTCGTCTCCCGCGTGCCTCTGCCCCTGACTGCTGTCTGTCAGGCCCTTCCAGCCTGCACCACCCTTGAGACACCCAGGAAGACGCCCTGGCCTCAGAATCACAGACTTGGCCCTGGGAGCTGCACTGATCACTTTCTACTGAATTTTAAAGGAACGGGAGCCTCATTCTTCCTTGTTTTTGTAACCAAGAAATGAACTCAAAGTACTATTACTATGCTAATCATTTCCCTGCATTGTATATTTCACACGAAAGGAAAACAAAAATAATTAAGAACTTGTCATCTTTCCTACTGAAAGGGATATTTAGTTTTGCTTAGCTACATCTCTAACTGTCCTTTTGCTTTTAAGAATATGAAAGACAGAAGGGCTGGAGGTGTAGCGTGGTGGTAGACTTAGCAAGTATGGGGCTAATACATACTTGTTTTCTAGTACCAAAAGTAATACTAATACTAGAAAAACTTGTAGTTAAAAGGCATAAAGTTACTTTAAGAATTAAATCATGGCAATCTCCAATCAGTAAACCAAACAATGACTTTTAACCATTTCTTCCACTTCGAGTTTCTTTTTTCCTGCAGAAATCAGGCAGTGAGTTATGTTCCCTTGGTTGGATCAGCCCACAAAAGTATTTACACTGATATAAATAAAGCCCTTTTTGCAATCAAACATTTTTGTTTATATTGAAACATAACTGAAAAACAAGGATCATAGCACAAACAAACTTGGAAACGCAGTATAACACCTCTATTTTGCAGTTGGAGGAAGGCCAGGCTGGGTGGACAGCAGGGCGCAAGGACTCCGAGGACTTCCTGGCACCTCTTAGGAGGTGACGCAGCCAACCCTGTGTTCCCGTCGTCCTCGTGCCAATGCCTTCCCGTTCTGCCCTCCCATGAGGATGATTATGCTTGCGGGTCACACGGGAGAAATACAGGGGAAGACGGTGGATGTCAGAGCAGAAAACAGGCATAACAGGGAGGAGGAACAAATCTGAAAAGAAAAAAGGGAGTAGTAGAGAAACGTCCTCAGAATGGTTGGCAAAGGCTAGAAGAGAAGAAAGGGCGAATGCTGAGGGCAAGGAGATTCTGAGGTGTAAGCAGCCTCAGGGTTCTGAGCACAGATGAGGCAGGGAGCGCAGGGAATGTGGGATGGCCAGAGGGCAGCCAGTCCAGTGAGGAAAACCCAGCTCTGCCCATCCTCAGGCAGACCCCAGGGTACAGCAAGGCCAGGGTGCCTGAAGGCTCCAGAGCAGGGGGTGACAGGGCTGGGGACGTGGCCCCAAGTTCTGCAGACGCATATGGCCCACATGCTTAGAAGATGGGTGTTCTAAATTCAGAACCAGGCATTCACTTGGAAAGCAGCTTTCTTGAGGCAAAATTCCAACGCTTTGAAACCACTCAAATGCTTTTAAAAAAATTTACCACTTTGAGAGCACAGCTCACCTGGGCAGTCACCACACAGTCTACCATGGGACACTTCTGCTGCCCTCCAAGACCTCTCTGCCCCACACAGTGACCTCTGTCCACAGCCCACCCAGACTGCCTTTGACCTCTGTCTCCATTCCCAGCTCTGCTGTTTTCAGACCTGGAAGATGGAGTCCGTTGTGCAGTCTGTAGCCTTCTGTGTCCAGATTCCCTCACCTTTTGTTGAGGTCCGTCCATGTTACAGCACCAGCACAGTTACCGCTGAGCAGTTTTCTGCTGTGGGGGTGTTGCTTGAAGATGAATACACCCTGATCTTCCTTCCAGTCAGCAGCTGGAGGCTGTGAGTTGCTCCTGGGCTTGCTATGAACCTTATGTGAGGTCTTAGCGTGGACACCTGATGGGTTGCAAGCAAAATAAGGACCAAGAGACATACCTGTTCATAGAAAATGGAGACTTCAGGTTCTGCAGTGTTTTGTAACTTTGGTGACCGCAGCTGCACACAGTCTCATCCACAGCAGCCACAGTGAGCTTTTAAGGACAGAATGAGGACCCACATCTCTCCTGACTAAAATCCCCCAAGATTTTCCTCACAAGGAAGGAAGCTTCACTCCTGCGGGCCCAGCCCCAGCATCCTCAGCCAGCGTGGGTCACCTCACTGCTTTCCACCTCAGCCCTCAACCCTCAGCTGCTTTGAACAAGGGCCCCCCAGCCACCTTTTCAGGAGATACCTCTGCACTCCCTGGGGGGACTGTGAATGCCAAGGTGCCGGGTGCCCACCACGCAAGTGGGATGTCATCCCACCTGGGCAATCACAGTGCTCTTCCTTTGGTCCGGGATGGGGAGGCCAGGCTGACCACAGCCATACTCTGTCACCCTTCCAGACAAGCAGAAAAAGTCACATCTTCTCTGAACTGAGATTTCTGCCATTTAACATAAATCCAAAGTTGCTAGTGGTCACTTTCATCAAAATGTGAGAAGCTTTTTCTGCAGCTCCTTAGAAGGAAAAATGAAGGAGAAAGAAGAGAAGGGAGGGCCAGCACTAGAGAGAGACAGAGATGGAGACCAGCTTGGAACAGGAAGCTCTGTCATGGGACGGAGAGGTTCAGGGATGTCACCTGAGTGTCCAGCCTTGCTCAAAGCAAGCAAGATCTGTTTTTCCTAGGTAAAGAATGATATCTTTTTTTTTTTTCTTTTCCTTTTTTTTTCTTTTTGAGACAGGGTCTTGCCATGCAGTTTAGGCTGGTCTTTGGCTCACTTTGTAGCCCAGGCTTGTCTCAAACTTGCAATCAGTTTGCCTCAGCCTTCCAAGTGCTGGGATTGCACAGTGGGCTACCACGCCCAGCCGATATCTTTTTTAAGTAAAATAAATTTTTATTGCCTGTGCATAGAGAAGACCTGACCTGGGGAATCCTGGACAGCCCTGGCTGGGTTGGGCTACACCCCTGAGGCATCTCTTCCCTGCACCTGGAAGCTGAGGCCAACTTTGGGACAGGCACTTGCAGAAATGGACCTCAACAGGAAGAGAGAAAAAGCTTCATGCCAGGCGGGATTGAAAGTCGAAGAAGAGGATGCTGCTGGACTGAATATGATGGGTTGTTTAACTGTACGATCCTCTTTTTAGTACTTACTGACATTTTATCATTCTCTCAACTTCAGTAAAGCTTCATTCAGAGGCTAAACGCATTTCTGTTCAGACAAAAGTGAGCAAGGCACAGCCACATGCTTCATGTGGGACAAAGCAGGGCATCCAGCTTTGCACGTTCAGGTCAGCAGGTGACGCGGACACTGAAATCACCTGCAGTGACCTCTATCAAGGCTGGCTGGGACAACAAGGATGTCCCTCCCCAAAGGATGAGGCTCTGGCCAAAAGGCTGCCAAGCGAGTGAATGGATTCCAGGAGTCCAGGAAGCAGGTCTTTGAGAGGCAAATTACAGGAAAGCACAGCAGAAGTCTGAAGTGAAAAGAGCTAACCTCACATAGAAGACATGTGAGAGTGTCACAGGGTCTAGGATTGCCCCCCGCAGTTCTAGACTCAGGGGCAGGGCTGGTTGTGGGGAGTGGGGCCTGCACAGAGGATGCAGGGAAGCATGGAATGCGGGCAGCGGTGCATCCAAGTGGACTCCATGGCGGCAGGCAGGGGCAGAACTGAAGTCAGGATTCACCTAGGGCCTGCGCTGGACGCCGGGCACTCTCGCTGTCTGGATCCGTGCCCAGCACACAGTGAACCAAAATCGGGAGGTCAGGGCCACTTAGAGTCTCATTAACTCGGGTTAGGATTGGCTCTAGCAAATGTGCAAAAATTAACTCCTAGGCCAGGAGTCCCATGACCCCAAGTGTTGAGTAAGCAAGGACTGCTGACAGGCTGTTCGGGAAAACAGCCGCCACTGCAGCATTCAGGTCACGCACAGGGCTCATCCCGGGACCGCATCTGAGCCACCAGGCTCTCGTCTGCCTGTTGCTCTGGAGCTGCAGAGTGAGTGGCCCGCATGACAGGCATCGCCTTTCTTATTTTCCATTCCCAGGTCTCATATTTGGGTTTCATATAGTCACTGATGCATTTCTTTAACCAATTTTCCATACTTGTAAAGAGAGTTGTTTTCCTCCTTAACCACTTATGCTGGCTGGAGGCTGACCCGACTGTACTACTGGCAGGTGAAAAACATTTGCCTTTCGTAACTCCTCTTACCATCAAAGAGTAAAGCTTGAAATTCTGTAAACAATGTTACTGCTACTCAAACAGAACATTTGCTTGTGGGCTGAGGTCTCCCAAGCTGATGCCACCCTGATCCCAGGTCCCTTGGTCCAGACATACTGCTGACCCTGCTGGCTCTGTATCTCCAAAACTGCTGCACCTGCAGCACCCACAGCAGCCAGGAGGAGATGTGCTCCTCATCCTCCCTTTCTGGAGCTCCCAATCCAAAGCCTACAGCGGGTCCAGCGCAGGCCAGTGATGTGGAACCCGAAGAGCAAGGCCGGGCATCAGGGCTTCCATGGCGAAAGCAAGCTCTGATGCGGTGGGCTGAGAAGGGGAGAGGTCCCACGCAGCAAAGCAAGGAACAACAACAAAGCAAAACCACAGCTGCCCAGGCCACACCTCTGCCCAGCGTCACCTGTGCTTCCTCATGTGCATCAACTCTACAGCTGCCCGGGATGCAGCCCGGCTGAGGACAGCAAGGTGTCCTGAGCCATGCCAAAAGATCAGCACACTTAGGCCCTGCATTCTGAGCAACTTCACGAGTCTCAGATGATTCCGGCCTTTATCTCCCAGGACCTCGACTTCCTCACCACCACCCAATATGAGGTGACAGGAAGAAAGAAGAAGTTGAATAGTTAAAATGTAAGTATGTGTCATATTTTACCACTTAAAATTTTACCACAATGCACCATGTCTGAAATCCGTGGGTGGCATCTTATCACTGCTGCTCAGCCGAGTGGCAGGTATGATGGGACCGTCACTACCTAACGGCACCTCCATTGATTTTTAAAGGTATTTCCCTCTTAAAATGTGCAGAATGATAGCTCTTTCACGAGTTATAAAACAACCACGGTTAGTAAAGGCGGCCTCTCACACAGTGCAGTGGGTAGTGCATGCACATCTTAAATAAGCATGTGCCAGGCTGGGGATGCAGCTCAGTGGCACAGCGCCTGCCTGGCAAGGGTGAGGTCATGAGTTCCACTCCTGGTACCAAAAAATAAAAAAACTGAGTGTGCCTTTCAAACTTCTGGAGCCGATGGGGCATGGAAACAGGGCTGACACCACTGCACCCCTCTCCACAGCAGACCCGCAGTCCCTGCGCAGCTGTCATGCTGGCCCCTCCACAGGACTGGTCCCACGGGGACCTCCCTCCAGCATCTTGATGACCACCCCAGGTCTCCCACCCGACCCAGCCCCCCGAGGGACCTCAGGGACTTGTTGGTGTGGGCGTGGTGGCCTCCTCTGGAATGTAAACTACAGGCAGAGTCTCCTTTAAAGCAGAAAGCTGAGCAGCCCTGGGCTGCTGGGCAACGCCTGGCCGCCTCTTCAGACCCCACAGGGACCTCTTCTCAAGCCTCTGCCCCCAGTCCTCTACCCTTTCTCTTCTCAGGTCCATGACTACCTAGCCAAATCTCCCATGACCGCCACCGGTCCCCAGAGGCCATGGACCCAGGTTCCAGCTGCCAGGGGATGCTGGCTTCCTGACCTTCACGAGAGGGCTGAGGGCTCGGTCGCTCCCTTCCCCCTGCCTGACTGCCACATGACACTTCCCTCCCTCCCCCAGGCTGGTGTCTTCTCTCTCTTCTGTTTGCTGCTAAAGGAGAATGGATCTCAAAGCTAAGTGCTAGTGGATAGCCTGGGTAGGAAACCTGGAAGATGAGGCCATGAACCCGAGTCTCAGGACCTGCTGGGATACCCCCATGTGTACAACATCTCCCAGGCTGATGCTCAGCTCATGCCTGCCAGCTTCAGTGTCACAGTTGCTGGTCTTCATCGGTCCCAGCTGCAAGCCGAGTGCAGTCCACTGAGAAGGGCACTCAATGGTGAGGCTCAGTCCCAAACCACATGTGTGCAGCTGTGAGCCTGTGTGTGCACTCTCAGGTCACACTGACTGAAAGCAGCACACCAGTCCCACTGTGCCAGTGGCCAGGCAGGAAGATTGCAGCCTTGCCAGCTGGGGGACAGTGCTCCACCCCGTGTGAGTCTGCCAGGCATTCAAGCCACTCCATGAGGGGAATGAGGAAAGTGTGAAATCCAACAATGCTGGTGTGACGGCATACACCTATAACCCAACAGGAGGAGATGCAGGCAGGAGGATCACTTAGAGTTCCAGGCCAGTCTGGGCTGCATAGCAAGGCCCTGTCTCAAAAAACAAAATGAAACAAAATTGTTCTAGTAAATAAATAATCCAAACAGCCATGTCTCTCCTAGCATCTTTGGCCAGAGGTAGGAAACGAATTATCACACAGGAACAATAAACTCGCCCCTAACACCATCTCCCAAGAAGGCCACACTGCTTCCAGGGAACTCCACTCTGTACCAAGCAAGTTCTGAGGTCCAACGAACACCAGCACCCTCACCTCCCACCCCACCCCTGTCTACCTGCCTGCTGTGTGGCACAGAGTTAACAAAGCCAAACGAAAGTACAATTCTGCCTCCTCAGGGCTGATGTTCTTTCTCTGTTTATGGAAGCACAGAAGAGAAGGATGTCCTGATGAAGCCACAGTGGTGCCCAGCGTGTGTGGATTCTAGGGGAGGGATGCTATGTGGGGACCTGAGTCATGCTGGCTGGGCTGCAGTCGTCCTGCACACTGACAACTAGAAAATTAAGTGGGCAGATGAGAGGAAGCACACAGCCCCCTGATTTCCCAGGGGCAAGTAAAAAGTTAGTCATTTTCTATATCGTAACAGGAGACTTTTTGTTTACCATTTTCTCTTCAAGTGGAGCAGGACACAGTCACTGAGCTTTTCTTACCACGATAATCCCACCAGCCTGCGGGCAGCATCTGCCCCAGCACAACACCCAGACCCAGCCAGACCCTGCCCAAGGCAGAGCCCACTGCACGGCGGTCAGGAGCATCAAGCACAGGTGCCATGGCAGGGATTTGAAACTGAAAGAATCTGAAAGGGCATGGATTAGGCACTCAGAATCCCAGGAAAATCTGCAAAGTAGTTCAGATAAAAGACATAGATAGAGAAAGAACCTGTTATCTCTGTAGTGCTTGTATACACCTATGTTTTCTAAATTTACACATTTAAACCAAGTGGCATCTGGAGGTAACAGCAGCGTGCAAGGTGATGGGTGCATTGTTGATGGAACAGAGATATTGCCCAAGGTGATTAGAAGTCTGCCAGGCTCCTGAACTGCTTTAGGTGGAAATTAGAGGGAGGATGACCCTGTCATTGGCAAGTGGAATTTATGTTTGATGAGATGTCCTCCCAGGCTGCCAAGTTTTTTCCTGACAGAAGGAGTGAGAGGCAAGACAGAGTCCCAATTGCCCGGGTGATGGTAACTTTTTGACAGAGGAAAATTTTGAAGGCAGAGTTCTGTTCCATTGTCTACCAGAAAAGTCACAAGTTAGCCCCTGACTTTTTAATGATCATAGGCTCTCAGGATTCAATTCGATGGAGCTCAAACTGTCCTACCCATCCAGGCCCGACAGGGTAAGGAGATGTTCAGGATGAGGAGAGATTCAGGGTGAGGTGGACCTGGGTAGTCAGGTTTCTTTGTGTCTCACAGATGGAGGGGACATTGGTCTTTCCAGTGTCCAAACTGTCTGCTATCAGTCCTGGGCTGTGATGTCTGAAGAGCCCCTGAGATCAACTGTCACAATAGGGTTGTCATCTGATCCAGGCTGAAGCCTTTGAGCAGTCTTTGAACCTGAAGAGACATTTATTTTTCTTAGTTCCCATAGTCCTTATCGTTAGCCAGAGGGTATGGTTACTTATCAGATTGGGTTTGTGTGTGTGTGTGTGTGTGTGTGTGTGTGTGTGGCTATCAGGATTCTGGGTAACAGCAATAACTTTTAACGTATTGTTGGGTGTTGGGCGCAGGCGCTCAACATACCATACCCCAGCCGGGACTAAGGACCACGCCAGCTTCCGCAATGCACTACGTTCCTCTTTAAATTAGCCAACCCGTGCGCACCGCGCTCACTCCGTACTCTGTGGCAACTCCTGATTGGCCACAGCTGGATATAGTAGCCAGAGCCTACATCCCATTCCCGCCCTGCTTCCTTGTGGCAGCCTGTGATTGGTCACGGCCAAATATATAAACCAGAGCCTGCGTAAATAAACTAGCAGTTAACTGTCGTCCACAAAAGCGTCTCCTGTCTCCTGTTTCATTGGAGCTGCGCCGGTCAGTTGGGCTTTTGCCACCCTCTTTGATGTCTTTGAGAAATGCTTGACTGATTTTAGATTTCTAGGTAGAGCAATCTTTGAGAAAGGATATGGCAACTCACTTGTCAGGGCTGACAGTCTAATTTCCCTCAGTCAAAATGTGAAACTCAGAAGGAATTGCTGACAGCCATCTTGGCTGGGCATTAGATGATGTCATTTGACCAAGATAGGTGTAGCTGTGAAGCATACGGTTCAGGGAGAGGGCTTCTATGGCCAAATGCAGGCAGTGGCTAGCCAAAATCAGCTCGTCTGGTTGGAAGTAGATGAGTTGGGAGCAGGAAGCAAAGCTATAGGTGTTGGCAGCAACTGTGCCAAGGCAGAGTTCTCAGGAAGCATGGGCCTCTTTTTTTTTTTTTCCTTTGAGACACAGGGAGTGCTTTGATCTCATTTTTAGCTCTATAAAAGCCCTTTTTCCTGAAGTCAGGGATTGGGTTTTGACTAATTAATTCCCATATCTGACTTCCTACATATGTGTGCTATGTACTCTTAGACAATGGCACAACAGCCAAAGGGTGGGTGCTCCTCAGAGAGAGACCATTCAGATGCCTGCCTGCCCATGCCCCTTGTTGTCATTAGGCACAACTTAGCTAAGGAGGGTGTGAGGCCTCTATGATGCCATATATTGATCACCAGGGAACTGCAGGTAAAAGCCCAATCAGCTACCAAGAGCAGTGCTTCCCAGTTTGGTGCACAAATGGAATAGCCTATTGCCTATTCTGTCCAGTCCACTCACACACACATTTATTAAACAGGCACTCAGAGGTTAAACTCTACAAGTCCCTTCCCATGATGGTGGTCCTGACTAATAGGAATTGATCAGATTCCTCTTCTGTTCAATTTGAGCAGGACTGACAGTCAGACTGGGGTGCCCCTGGGGCAGGGGGGGGGGTGTCTCACCTGAATCAGTCAAGCAGACAGACAGATTACATCATTCTCCCTTTAGCCATGCCATTCAAGCAGGGAGCCTGGAATCCTCCTCCAGACCTCTGAGGGGACTAAAGAAATCTCCAGGGTATGCCTTCCCACAAGGGTCTGGAGAGGTCCCTGCTCCATCTAAGGGGGCTATGATCAATGACCAAAGAGGTCAGCATGATCAGTCTTTACTACCAGCACACCAGATGCTACAACAAACAGAAACACAGAAACTACACTCAGGATTCGGAGACAGATTTACTTTACATTGATGAACATTGACTGGAATCATTTCCAAAATATCAGGCCCTGATTTATGATGGTCTAGGGCTCATATGGGAGAAGTAAGCAGGAAATACAGAAGCAGAATGACTTGTCAATTGAGGATTGGTTCCTAAAATATGCATCATAGTGACCACCTATGCATCACAGTAATGAGCCATTTCTAGGAGACAGAAGCAACTGTAACTGCAACAGGAACTGAACAACTAAGAAACTGAATTATGGGGCTGGGGATTTAGCTCAGCAGCATAAGCGCATGCATAGCAAGCACAAGGTTGTGAGTTCAATCCCCTGTACAAAAAAAGAAAGAAAGAGAGAGAGAAAGGAAAAAACAAAGTGAAGCTAAAGGGGGGAGTGCATTTTCTGTTACAACACAGCTGCCACAAGTCCTCATCGTCTGCCCTCCCATTGTGTCTTGAAAGAAGTATTGTGGGATCTGGGTGAGTGGTGACAGGACAAGTGACTCCAGGTGCCTCTATGAAATGGGATGTGACACCCCAGAGTGGATAGGGAAGAAGGGCCACCTACTCTGTCCCAGTCACCCTCCTCATGTGCCCCTGCTCCCCACTCTGGAGAGAGCTGAGAGGGGGTGGTGGGGAAGAGGGGAGACTTGCTCTTGCTCTGCAAACAAGTCAAGTAAAACTTTTACACAGCTAGATGCAGTTTTAAATACACATTTAATTCCCCTTGTAACACACAGCTGTTCTTATGCATGCACATTCTAATGACCTATGATTCTTCAGATAACTCATAGATATAATTTATTAATGAAAGTGTCATTTCCACACAGAAGATTAGACTATGCAAGGCTGGCTGGGAAAGTGGGTGTGCCCTGCTAATTGCAAAGTTCGGGACACATGCACAGGACAGTTCCCCAAGCCTGCACAGGGACTTCTCATCAGATCTGGGTAAGTTGTCCTAGGCCTGAGGTCAGCCCAGTGAGCGAGAGATCAAAACAATCACTCTGTGCTTGCTCGGGTCCACTGCACTCTTCACGGTGGTCTGCACTCAGGCTGTGGAGTGCACTTCATTTTCTGCTTATGCTTGGCCCACACTCACTCTGCAGAGCCTGTGTCTTTCCTCTCCTTCAACAAATGTAAAAGCTCGCAACCCTTTGTGCTTGTCTTGACCAGCTCTTTGCTCAGCACAGAGAACCAGAAATCACACTGGAAATGGCTGCAGCCTGAAACCCAGTAACAGTTCACTCAGTGAGTGCTTGGAGTCTTCCTGTTTACAGGTGCAAGTGATTGTGACACATGGAAGAAAGCCTGTTTGGCTGCAATGACAAACTCAGATGTCATGCCACACGGCGCCTGGCTTTGAGCTCTCCTGAGTGGCCGGGACAGGCCTTGGAGAAGCACGCCGAGGTGTCTCCTCTCAGTACAGACATGTGAACCTACTCAGTGATGCGACATTAGGAGAGAAGGCATCTGAAGTCCTTTCACCTACGAGTCCCCTACAAGTCCCTACGAGGGACCTACTCAGTCCCTCTCCTGAGTTTTCTTCCAGGTCGTCATCTAAGTATCTCAGAGCTATTGAGAGCCACCCCAAGACCTCACACCTGGTGAAGACGGGAAAGCGCTTTCCCCTTCAGGACTATCCTGGGAGGGTGTGGCGATGCCAGGGGATTTCTCACCCTCTGGCTGTCCCCTTTCATTCGGTTACTTTTTCCCCAGTGATTTTTAGTTCCTACCACATCCATTTCCATGCTTTTTTGCTCCCATTTTTGCACCCATTTTCCCTTCTGTTCTCCCCTTAGCACCTCTTCCTGCTCCATCTATGACCCCCCCTTTCAGTCTGCCCCATTCATTACTTCCCGCTGTCCCATTTTCCTTTGTTCAACTCAGAACAGCTGCCAGAAGCTTCCTGGTTGCTAAATTACTGCATCACCCACACCGCCTTTTTCTGCTCTTAATTCTTGTCTGCTGCTGTGAAACACTCCCTGAGGGCAGGCTCCTCTCCATGCCCTGATCCCCCATCCCATCCCGGCTTCTTGGCCTTTGCCCCTTGCCCCCGCCCAGTGCTACAGAAGTGCCAGCTCCCCACTAGCTCTCGCACTGAGGCAGGGAGGGCAATGTGCAACTCCTGCCCAAGGATGGCAGGGAGAGAGGTGTGGTCTGGCTCCGAGCCTTGGCACCACTCTTTGGGGCTTCTGTCTAAACCCGAGTCCGCCCGCTTTTCCCAGCCGAAGGTTTCCATGAGAATCCACTCAGCTGCCGCCCTCTCACAGGCGCATCTGTTCCCCCTGGAGGGAAGTTGCTAATGGCTTCCTGAGTGTGATTTGCACAAAACAGAGGGTAAGAACAATATGCAAGCCCATAGTGCAATTTTCCAGACTCCAGCGCTTTCCAGAGAGCTGTCTGCCATGTGCTGCTGTGAGGCATAGCTGGAGGAGTGGCAGCCCCCTCATAACACATCCTTGAAAGGTTCCAAGTCACCAGCACAAGAGTGGCTTAGTGAGAACGGCAACTCCGAATGTCCAAACGCTGGCACAGAGGAGCCGGGTTCAGCGCCCCTCAGCCTACAGGGGCAGGAATGGCTCCCACCCAGTGGTGAATTCCTCCTGTCCCCTGTCTGTGTATGTGGCCCTTAAGGCCTCCCCTGAGACCCACCCCATGCTGTTGTTAACTGGGTGGCCACACAGCCCCCACCAGACCCTGAGTCCCTGCTACTGCACAGCAAGTGCTCCAAGGTCCAACCGAATCCTGCACAGATACCCGCCAGGCCTTCTGCAGAGAAGAAGTTGGGCAGCAGTTCCTGTGCTAAGGCGGAGTTCATCAGGATCACACCAGGAAAGAAACCCGTGCACTCCCCCAAATGCACACTGAGCATATTGGTAGAGAGGAGCCTCCAGGCTTCACCACCCTGAAATTCAAGGCTTTGCTGATACCCCTGAGGAACCTGAGACAGCAGACCAGGCAGCTGCAGCCTCATCCTCTAGGGAGAGGCTTGTGGAGAACAGAAAGCCCTGCTGTATTTCTCCCTAGACGCAGGACAACCTTGGCCACTGGGCCACGTGTGTGAGCCTCCTGGTGTCTTTATTCTCCGTGCTGCCCTTGTGAAACCGCTAAGAATCATGTAGACCGCTGGTCTCCTGCATCTGCTCCTCTTTCTCTTCTTTCTGACTTGAAGTTTCTGAGCACTGCCACATGGGCTGCTTCCCACCAGTGAGACATTCAGTGCCCCTTTCTGCTTCGTTCAACCTTGTCCAGGGCCCAAGCCCTATGCTGCCTGCCCCTGTGCCTGTGGTCTGTCCCCACAAGCAGAGCCACCTGGCTGCACGTCGGAGAGGATGTGGCCCTGGCACAGGGCACTCTATGTGGACAGCGCCTCTTCATGCCCTCAGCGCCCATTGCCAAGGACGCCGCTACTCTGGGACCCTCCCCAGCTTCAACAAAAAGCCTGGGCTTCCCTCCCTGAAGATATTCGCAGGCACAGCGCACACCCTGCCTGGCAGAAACCACATGGCCATACTGCCCACATGAAAGGGAAAATATAAACATTAGGAAGGTGTCTTCCTTTCCACTGAAATAAACCTTGTTCCTATGAAGCAAATCCCCCAGGGCCAAACCTTGAGTTTTAAATTCAGTCATTTCAAATAAGCTGAGAAGGCTAAGGGATAGTGAAGACCAGTGATCCAGGAAACAGAGCATGGAGCTAACTTGTTGGCAGTCTAAGTTACCTTCTCATTGCTGTGATGAAATACCTACCAGCTACAGTGAAAGGAGGAATAGTTTATCTCCTTGCACAGTTTCAGAGGTTTCAGACCCTGGCCGGACAGTTCTATGGCAGAGGGGTGCAGCTAGCAGCCAGCAGTGAGACTTCCTCCTTCCTTCCCTTTCTATTCCTTTTGGGCTACAAGCCTATTGGTTGGGGTCACCACACCCAGAGAAGGCATTTCCCATTCAGTAATCCAGCATCCACACCCAGAACCATGCCGAACCAGTGAGCATAGTAACCCAGTGCAGACATCCGTGGTCCAGTCACCCCCGAAGCCACACCTAGGAGCACATGAGGCTTTGGGGGACATTTGGGTAAAAGTCATAACTTTGGGTCATCAGATTTCCAAGAAAATCAAATTTTGCTATACACATTTGTCACAAATTATATCCAAAGTTAGGAAACACAACAGAGAGAATCTATAGAGACAAGTAAAGATTCTATGAAAACGCTTTCACTGTGGACTCAGGATTTACCAACCTGAAGTGGGGTTCACCATGATTTTCCAAATACGTTTTAAACAATAAAGTCATGGCATACAGCTAAGATAGGACCCATGGGTGATAAATCATATCTTAAATTAGCCATCAGAGCTTACTGAACCAACAGAAAGCTAACCACTGGGCTTACTTCCTTGTTTTCCTGTCTTTCCACCTTGAATTACAGGGATTTATATCCCACATTATAAAAAGTAGATGTGTCTTTTAGAATTTGAACTAATTTTTAAATTGCTGCCTGCTAGTTGCAGCCAATCAAATATTAGTTTTTTTAAGGTTAAAAAGCCTTCATACATACACACTACATGGATAAGACTATATTTTATATTCTACAATTTTTTAATTTAACTATATGCTGAATCTTCTTATGATATACACATAGATTTACTCATTCTTTGTTATTTTACTCTACAATAAGGAATCACCATATCAAACCTTTCTGTATTACAAACAATGCTTTAATGGGATATGTGTGCATTTATTTTCATTTATATATCTGAGTATTTCTGTGGGATTCATGCTGGGAATTGGAACTCTTAGGTAAAAAGAGCTCTATATTTTTATGCATGAGTGAAGGCAAATCTAAACCAAAACCACAGGTAAAGATACTCAAAATCACTAATAACCAGGAAAATAAAAATAAAACCACAGCTTTATAGCTATTAAGCTGGCAAAGATATAAAGGATCAGTAAAACCCACAAATAGTGGAAATGTGATAGAAGGGGTTGCCTTTGTTAGAAAACAATGTGGCATGACATCAACAAAAATTAAAAATGCATATGGATGCCAACCCCACGCCTTCGGTTAAAATCCAGTTCCACTAAAACAGAGGCCCAAACCATTGGGACATAGAAAGCACATTGGTTTCTCCCAACAAAGTTATTAAGCTCGCACTGCTGCCACATGTCACCTGGGCAAGGAGGGAGCAGGCGATCAGGACCCTGAGACGGGTGATCTGGGGCCTAGGTCACCGAGCCCACTGACCGCAGATGGGTGTTGATGCCAAGGACCAAAGCCCAAGGCCAAGACCACAGACCAAGCTGTGCAGCCCAGGAAAGTGGAACGAGATGCAGAGGCCACTGCACCTGGGGCAGTCGGGGCTGCACAGTGGCCTCCAGATGACACTGCCAGTGAGGCCACAGGTGCTCGAAGGCTGTGATGCTGGCACAGGCGGGATGTGAGACTCGGTGAGCGAGGGTTCACTTTCTGCACAGAATCAAAAGAGTCTGTGACTCAGTGGAAGCCGAAGTTTCATCGGCTCGATGCCTTGGGGCTGTGTGTGTTCTCACAGGAAAGCTGAGACATCACACACTCACTGCAATGACCCGGAGCTAAGGCTGGGATCACCCACTGCCCGTGGTGCCTGTCACCAGCCGAGCTGCCCAAGGCCTGTCCTGCCCATCCCAGCTCTGGCAGAGAAGGGCCCTGCTCCCCCTATCATTCACATGTGTCCCATGTGCAGGCGTGTCCTGGACACACTGTGCAGCATGGGTGTCACTGAGCTGACACCTGCTGTCCTCCCCAGAGCCCAGAGGCAATGAGCAGCAGTGATGCCCATGAGTACCCAGCTGAGGGACTCTGGTGGCAGGGCTGGTCCACTGCCCGGAGGAGCATCCAGCTTCCGCCACAACCTCAGAGCACACAGAGGTCACACAATGCCGGCCGACATTCGCTCAGAAAGCAGAGTCCAGGCTCTCACACTGCCACCTGTCCATCCCTCTCCCACAGCTGTGTGACCTGAGGAACCCAGTAACAGTGCCACCAGACCCCAGTGCTTTTCCTGTGGCCACAGCTTCCTAAACTCTCAGAAAGGTGTGGAGATAGCACTCATGAAACATGATCAGCAAGTGACTCACAGTGAACAAAAATAGACATGGGAGCAATTTGTCATTCTCTGAGAGAAGAAGAGGAAAGTGCTCCAAAACTGGAAAAGGGACTCACTTTCCAAAGCTCCAAAGACAGAAGCTCCAGGTGAGGCAGGAAGCGGCTGCGGTGAAGCCGAGCAGGGAAACCGAGCCAGGGCTGCAGTGTGGCCGGTTTCCTGCACAGCCACCAGGCTAGGTCGCAGGAAGCTGACGCCACCTCGTGTGCAGCTGTGTCCACTGGCCCCTGACCCACACTGCCCAACTCACCTTGGGCCTCTGACCGCCAGTGCTCTATGTGGGTGGACTCTAAGGTTTGGGCTCCAGAAAGCAAGAATGGGTATGCCATCCACCCTGTCCAGCCCTGTGGACCTCACATGAGCACCTTGATGAGAGCCCCATCCCCTAGGAGCACAGGAGCGCTCCCACCACAGCTCTTTCCATAGACGTGTACCGCGTGATATGGAGTGCTCCCTGTACCAGAAAGCAGGAACCTTGGGCAGCAGGAATGGGCTTGGCTGGCCACCTCCCCCGGGAGTTACTGAGCCTTGAGCACCAGGTGCTGACCAGAACTTGGGGCCTCCAGGAGCAAAGCAGACAACATCCTCCCATAGAACCAGGGTCACTCGCAGGCCCTGGCTGAGTGCACTCCCATCACTGCTGTCCTGGAAGAGCTGCCTGGTGCTGTGCAGTGTCCACAGGAAGAGGGGAGGGGAGGCTTAGGTAGGGAAGGCATGGCAAGGACCCAGAACACTGGGACACACTGGTCGGCAGTGCAGAGAGCTCCCACGAGAGACTGGAATCGCATCTTGACAGCAGAGCCTGGACTTAATGGCACCTTCAGTACCAGGCAGCCTCATGATGCTGACCTGACCCAGAGAAGCTAGAGAGAAAACCAAGGGAGAAGTGAACAGAGGGAGGAAGCGGCCCTGAGAGCCGAGGGAATATGGAGCTCCAGGAACAGAGACGGCTGATGCTGGCCCTGGCCCGTGGACAGCAAAGCAACGTTGGGATCATCTTAAAAGCAGAGATGGTCCTAGCCCGCAGGGGCATCTGGGATCCATGGTGCTGCACATTCCCACGGCCATTAACCTCGTGGGCATCTAGCACATTACTTAGTGTCTTTTGTGCCTCCTAACTGGGGGGCCTGTTGCCCCACAAAGGCCCTGGCAGCAGCCCAGAAGCCAGGAGCAGGCCGTGGCCACTGGGGCCTGGGCTGGGGCCTGCTGGATGCCTGGTCCATGGGGTCTGACAGGTGCTGATAGCCCCACCTCGGCAGTGTCCCCTGAACGCTGGTGCTCCTCTGCCCAGCAAATGGACACACATCAAGACAACGGTGCAGTGGTGGCATCTTTACCTGCAGGCTGTTCAGTCACAGCCAGACAGCCACGGACGGAATCTGTGGCCTGGAAAGCTCAAAGCTGCCTCTACCACACAGCACGGAAACAAGAGGTGGGAAAAGAAAGTTCTTCCTCCTGTTTCCTTTTGGGGATTTCCCACAACCAAGCTGCTGAGCGGGCTGCAGAGACCGGCCAGGAGGTTTGATGTTGCCACACAGGAAAGGACCTGTGGCTTGGGTTCTGGGAAGGGAGAGGTCGGGCTTCCAAGGGGCAGGACTGGGCCCAGCACCACCAACCTGGGAGGCTGCAGAGACACCAAGACCACAGTGGCTTCGCCAGGGAGACCCTATGCACAGGGACATTTGAACCCTGTGGAGATGGAGAAGCAAACGAAACCAGATGAAACCATGATACTTCCACCAGGGCCCTCGCTGAAGAGGGAAGAGCAGGGCCCAGGCCCCCTGGAACATTTGTGACAGAGGTGATCCCTGCGGGCTGGAAGGGGAGTAGCGCCCCCAGTGGCAGGGACAGTGGTCTGCTGAAGCTTCTGGGGCAGAGGGCAGGCAGAGCAAGGAGGGGTGAAGGTTGGGACGCTGCAGGCTGCAGTGATGCACACACAGTCATCCCAGACCTCTGTGAAGCTGAGGCAGGAGGAGCGCAAGTCCAGGCCCATCCAGGGCGACGCAGGCAGTCAGCGAGACCCCGTCTCAGAATAAAACTTGAAAAGGGGAAGAGACTTCCTGGTGGGCTGGGTAGCGCTCAGGAGAACCTGGGAAGACACTCACCACCATTCGCAGGTATTCGGACTAAGGGGTCAACAAAACCGGGTGCAGGAAGGCAGCGCAGAGGGGAAGCCACCATGGGATGGACCAGTGCTAGGGTGCTCAGAGACGAGGCAGGGCCACCCCTCAGTCCTGTACTGCTCACAGTCAGTCGGGGGAAGTGGGAAAGGAACGGCCCTGGAAGGAGCCGGCTGGGGCTGTCGGGCTGTGCCTTCCGTCCTTGGTCCCTCACATGGGGCCACACAGTCCAGAGAGCCAGACATGGCCCCGAGAAGGCACAGGGCAGAGGCTCCCCAGTGGTGAGACAAAGAGGAGCAAGGGCACCACTTAAGGATGGGCTCTGGCCCTGAGGGCCAGGGGAATACTCAGTCCCAGGCAGCTGGAAAAGCTGTGGCCCGTAACTGGGGTGGAGACACCTGGAGCCCCTAAAGGCCAAGCCCTGTGCCCACCTGGGGTCTCTCACACCACACGCCCTCCAATCTATCCCCACTGTCACCAAAGCACAGCTGAATTCCAAGGTGGAAGCCTCAGCTGAGCCCAGCACACTGCTGGGCCCCTGGGCTGGACAGGCGGTGATGGGGACCCAGTGGGGAGCTGCGTGGTCAGGTGTGGTGAAGCCAGCTTACTAGGACCGTGGGGACACAGCAGACAGACAGCTGCAGGAAGGACAGAGGTCCAGGGCCCCCAGGAAGTGCTGCCACGGTCCGAGGAGTCTGGGCCCTCAGCCTGTGCCTCATCCTCCCCCAGTCCAGGGAAGGTGTTGGGTCTGTCGCCCACAAGGGCCATTCTACTTGGCATCGGAAGCAAGGACACTCCTGGGCCAGCCCCTCACAGCGGGCCAGTGAGGCACAGTACGGGGAGCCAGCTCAAGTCACAGGCAAGGAAGGCTGGGTTTTGGCCCGGAAGTGCAGCATGACAGGGCCCCTCCGTGTCTGAGCGCAGGGAAGAGTACATGGTCTGAGGACCAACGGACTCCCCATGTGTGCATGTACGTGTGCGCGTGTGCGTGTGCATGTGTGTGTCTTCCAGCCTTTTCCTCTGATGCATGTGGTGGGTGTCTGTGTGTGAGAAACGGAGGCTGGGACCCCATCGTGGCCTGGGTGTACATGGCTTGACCATCACCAAAGGCTGTGCACAGAGGATCCAAGCCCGGTTCTCGGCCAGCACAGCATGGGTGAGGGCTCTCCCGGCCGGAGTCTGCAGCCATCCCCACCTCTCCAGCTCTCCCTCTTCCTGCCCAGGTACAAACACAGCCCTGCCTTTGCTGGCTTCCTCTGCTGTCGCCCCATTTCCTTCTCTCCTGCTCTGAACTGTTTCTTCCTCTTTCCCTCCCTCCTTCTTCCCAGCCCTCTGCAGTCTCACACCAATCTATTTACCGTCCTCCTGAACTACCGAAAAGTGTGAAATTTTGAGTTTTAGTTGTACAATCAGCTCTGTAGATGCTGGAACAACAGTGGCTGTTCTGTTCTCAGGATGCAGGATTGGGATGGCAGCAGTAGCTGAGCGGCTGATGGGAGTCCAAATCCCAAAACAGGACCATACCCCAGCCCTCACAGAACAGGACCATACCCCAGCCCTCACAGAACAGGACCATACCCCAGCCCTCACAGAACAGGACCATACCCCAGCCCTCACAGAACCACATGCTGACAGCAGAGGCCCCCACGCAGCAGCAGAGTGGTCCACCCTCAGTTACCTCCCACCTTCAGCACAGAACCAACAGAAACATCAGAGACCAGGGCCATAAGAGGCCCCAGAACTTGGCTCTCCAGGAGCTGACCTCAGGGCAAGCTTTAGTCAAGGAATTCAAACCCAAATAGCTCGAAAAGCTTGACAATATCAAAGAAGAAACAAACAATTACATTGATGTTCAGTGACCTCAAAGAGGATATAAATAATCAGATAAGAAATTTAATTAATAAAGTGATCGACAGAACCTAGCATGCTGGCACATACTTGTAATTCCACCAGTTAGAAGGCTGAGGCAGGAGGATCATCATGAGTTCCAGGGCAGGCTGAGCTACACAGTGAGTTCAAGGCCAACTTAGACTACACAAAACGACCCTGACTGAGGAAAAACTCTAAATAAGTAAATTATTTAACCAGCTTACAAAAGAAACGAACAAAGGTTGATCAGATTAAAAAGACAATTCGAGATGTGAATGATGGCTTTGGAGAAGAATTGTGGTTAATGAAGAGGAATCAAGCAGAATCCTGGGTATGACGAATTCAACAGAAAATTTGGGCAGCCGGAGCGATCAGCTGAGAAGAGGCTGTCGGGATCTGAAAAGAGGTGGACATAGTGGATCTCACACTCAGTGATACCCTACAAACAAGACCCTGGAGAGCCAGCTCCAGCAGCACGAGATACCTGGAAGAACCACTGAGAATTACAGGAGTTAAAGTAAAAACGCCACACTGAAGGTAAACACAGTAGAAGTATTTTCCAGATGGAGGGAAGGAATTCAATGGCCAAGTAAACAAGGCACGTACAGCCCGAGTAATCTGACCAGAAAAGGTCCTCCCTAACACACCAAAGTCAGAACCCCAGAAATTCAGCACAGAGCACAGCATGTTTAAAGCTGTCAGGAGAATAAAGGTTTAGAAAGCCAAGTCCACCAGTCCAACAGCAGAATTCTGAGCACAAACCTGAAAGGCCAGGAGTTTAAATCAAACTTTTGCAAGCTTCCAAAGGAGAGAACTGCCACTCTAGATTACAGTATCCCACAACACTGTGCCTCAAACTGACAGAAATGATGACTCACCACGAGAATCTAAAGAAATTCATAATCACCAAACCATCACTGCAGACAACACTGCAAAGAATCCCAGACACAGCCTGCCAGAGCAAATCACCAAGGAACCAAAAGGAAAGAACAGAGTCAAGCTAAAGGGAAAAATAAAGGAATCAGCAATGGTTAAAACAACTGAGTGACAGGATTTAGTAGATGCCTTCCAATAATAACACTCAAGATAAATGCTCTTTATCCCTCAATCAAAAGATACAGACTGGCAGAGTGGATCACAAATAGAACCCAACTATATGCTGCCAGCAAGAGACACACCTGTGCACAGGCGCACAGACTGAAGCAAAAGGATGGGAAATGGTGCCCAGTGCAGCCAGAGCCTGGCAGTGAGCAGAGCAGCTGTCGTATTTTCAGACAGTGTGGGCTTTAAGCCGAGACTGGTCAGAAGAGACAAGAAGGTCACTAGGTGCCAGAAAAGGGAACAACTCAGCAGAAAGAGATCATAATTGTAATAATTATGCACTTGATGTTGGTGCACCTAATTTCATAAACCAAAACTACCAGACATGTAGTTTTCAGTGGGGCTGTAAACTAGTACAACTATGAGGGAAATCAGAATGGAAATTTTTCAAAACTAAAAGCAGAAATTCCATTTGACCTAGCTGTTCCCCTTCTAGGTATCTTCCCCAAGGAGGTAAAGCCCTCATAGTCCAGTGCTCCATGCGCACCCCTTTACAGCCGCACAGTGCATAACAGTGAGCTCTAAGGGGCGTGCAGGTCCATCAGCAGACGAATGAAGAGGAAGTGTGGTGTTCCATGCAGGGGAGCTGTGCTCCCTGCCGCAGAACGATGTGTGGATCTAGGGACCATAATGCCAAATGAAACAAATCAGACACAGATGGTTAAATATCACATGGCCTGTCTTACATGAGAAACCCAAAATACACATAATTTAAAGTGAAAAATAATAGAGGTGGCAGGAAAGGGAGGCAGGCTTTCGGGAGACGGAAAGGGCCAGGGGAAGGGAAGGGAAGTATGGCGGGGGAGGGGTACAGCTGGTGGGGGTGGGGTGTGTGTGTACCGAGCCTGGAATGAACGTAATTACCATGTGTTGGGAACATGTACTACCACTAAAATCTTAAGACAATGAACAGGCCTGGGGGTGTAGCACGGTGGACAGGCTCAGACACCATCAGTGCTGGCACGTGTGACGTGAGCGTGGTACACTGGCAGAATGTGGCCCGAGACTGACTTAAATCTGTCAGATGCATGGTGAGAAAGAAGACTGTGATGGTCAGGCTGTCAGAATAAGGGAGTGGCTGAGGGGGGCCAGCAAAGCTGCGTCCATGGTCATGATCCTGTGCTCATTCCCTGGCCCCCTCAGCCTGGAGAAGGGGATCATGTAATCGCTGACACTTTTTGACAAAATGGTAGAAAGGAAAGGTTTGATAAGTTTGGAAGTGTAGCAGGCTGGTGGATATGGAGCCACCAAGGACAAAAACCTTCAATTCTAGAATCTGGTTTCAAACAGGAGAAGGACAGAAATAAACCTGACGTTGGCCACATGTATCCACAGACAGAACCAACCAGCCCCCGACCCAAGCTCCACCAGAGGTGGCACCAGCCTTCAGGGGTAATAACTCCAGAATGTGTAGGACAGCACATGGAGCTGCTTCTCATCACAGAGCTGGCTGGTACTGGTAGGACAGGCACGGTCTACCCCACTCTGAAGCATGACACAGATGCCGGCTAAGGGTCTTCCCTCCTCCCTCCTTGGCAGGGACACTGCTGCCAGTCTTGCTGGGGACACGATTCTTGCAGAGCACCTTCTCTGCCATCTGGCAGCTCCGAAGCTCCCCAGCTACGGAATTAATGAGCTTTCTCCCAGTGCCAGCTCGCTGCTCTCTGGACCCCATCATGGGGGGAGATGTCACCATCCCCTCCAGACTCCCACATGCAGGGTAGGGACTCCACCAGGCTGCAAGGTGAGCACAGCCTGCGTACAATGGTGTCACACTTAAGAAACTGGCATCTGGCCTCACTGTCATGCCTGGTTCTTGTAACTGGATTGCTCAATAATTAAGGTTCTCCACCCTACACTTCCAAGGCATAAGCTCAAGGTTTTATTTCAAAAAATCTGGAAAGTTTTCAAAAGAATGGATTGAGTTTTCACACAGGTTAGCACTTCCCTAATAGAAAACCCACGATGTGTGTTGAACAGTGATAAACACAAAGGACTTCCCGTTCCCTCTGCAGCTCCAGTGTCTTTGGAAAGGGGGCTCCGACACAGCCACCTGACAGACTGCAGGTTGGGGTGATGTCACGGCACCTCTGCGCTGTGGGCACCACTGCCACCCCCTGTGGGCCAGAGAAGCCCAGGTCAGAGCCAGACAGAGCAGGTCTGAACCCGATGTGTGGCCTCCGGCAGGACTTTCTGTCTGGCACCTATGAAGTGGCAGCCATGGTACGCAGAACAGAGGAAGGGCATGGAGAGAGGAAATGAGGCAGCTGCAGGAAACGCTGGTGCTCAGCAGGCCCGGGGCTCAGACTAAAGCTCCTGGTGACTGCGGCGTGAGTCACAGAATAACTGTCTTATTCCGCAGAAGAGTCAATGCCATGGGTCAGAGTAGTCAGTAATGAGTTCATAGCTGGGCATGGCAGTACTGCTTATAATCTCAGCACTCAGGGAGGCCGAGGCAGGAGGATCACAAGTTTAAGACCAACTGGGTATTAGTGACTAACACATTGTCTCAAAACTTAAAAAGAAAAAAATTAAAAATCCCTGGGGATGTAGCTCAGTGTAAACAGCTCAGATACTGCTAAAAAGCAAACAAACAAACAAAAGTTCACCCAGGGTGGTTTGACCTGAAGTTGAATTTCTAACTCTCCTCAAGTGCAGAGCAGTGGCAAGTGAAACACTGAGTGAAGAATCAAAGTGCTGCCCGCCTGCCGAGTCACCAGTGGGTACTCTGAACCGTCTGGGTGCTGGGCGTTGAAGACTTGATTGCTGAGCTGCGCTCCCCACCTCCTGCAGGAACCTGGATTCCCGTCAGTGGAATCATCCGTACCTGGTTTTAAGACCCTCCAGAGACACAGACCACGACTGCCCTCACCCACTGACCCCACAGTCTGAATGCCTGCCTCCCAGTCCCTTGAGGAGGTAATCAGGGCTCTGTGTTGGTGTCTGAGGCTGGCCCTCCACATCCATGCAGGCATACCTGACCAGCCACACCTGTCCAGTCCAGCTGCAAGTGCAGGCTCCTGATGCACTGCAAGGGATCCCGGTGCAGGAGATGGTGCATGGCCAGGGACAGCAGAGCTCAGACTCATCCCGGCAAAGTCACACACTGGGATGTGCGAGTGACTCATGCACGAGCAGCACCAGCTGGCAGTGAGATGCACATCCACACCTACTGTCCATCACCTGGGCTCCTCTGGTCTTGGGCTCTGGAGCTGGCGCCTCCCCCGGGACTTGGTGCTCAAGGCCAGCTCTGGATCCTCCCTGGAGGGCGACTCTCTCGGGTTTTCTTCCCAGGATGCCCCAGGCTTCTGCACAGCAGTAAGTGAGCGGGATTCGTCAACCAGAGACCAAATCACCACACACGAAACTGGCACGGATGTGTGGGAGATGCCTGTATCCAGTGAGGGGGGGCCAGGGCCCTGCTCTGTTCAGGGCTGAAAAGTAGGCTGAGTGGGCTGTGAGGCAGAAGAGGGTGGCCCGAGCCCAGCTGGACAGGGGACTCCTCAAATTCTGAATTTCTTTCCCACCCCATGCACAGAAGGAAAGGAGAGACTGAGATGGTGTGGATCGATGCCAGAGACCCGCACTGTAACCAGAGAAAGGACGGTGGGAGGGTGACAAGGTCAGGAGAAGCAAAGACCCTGGATCTGGGGCTGCAGGCTCAGGAGCTGCAAGGGGAGGAAGAGCTGAGGTGAGGCGCAACAGCGACCACAGGAAAGCAGGTGAGGGCTCCCATTGTGGAGCAGGAAGGACCCCGGAGGCCTCAGCTGTGGAGAGAAATCATGAGCCATGTTGCAGGGCCGCGGCTGTCCTCTGCTGACCCTGAACACTGCCCCAGTGGACACAGGAGAGGTGGGCTGTGGCCTGGTTGTTGGGACCAGAGGAGGTGACCCGCAGTCCTGCAGCACTGGGTACCCTGCTTCTAACAGGAACTGAGGACTCGGCCCCCCGGTCCTCGGCCTCCTCCCCAGTCCTGCAGCTGGAGAAGCCCCACCCAGTCTCCTGGTCTCCACACAGAGCCTGTGGGATGGGAGTCACACAGGTCCCTTGTGAGCACTGACCGTGCCTGGGCTGTGCGTGAGGACACAGGCCCGCCCTGAAGCATCCAGGGCTCTTGCGCTGTGTCCTGGTGCCCTCGGGCTCCCTACCCTCCCGATGGCCCGGCAGCCTTCCTGCCTTGGCAGGCCTTCTCCCTGGCAGGAAGCGCCTCCCTAGACCCCTGCAACTGCCTCCCCAGCCTTGCTGTGCTGCTGTGGGACAGCACGGTCATTCAAGAACAGACTTCACTTCTCTGCTATGTGAAGGTGCAGGGACATCTCAGCTCCAACCCATGTGACGTCTACAAGGCCCCATGGTGACCACCTCCTCAGAAGAGCGAAGGCAAGTGTCAGAGCAAGGTGACTCGGGCGCAGCTCACTTCCCTCTCATTCCCAGCAGGGGCTCACACAGTGCTCAGCACGCAAAGCCATAGAACAGCCAGGGAAGGTGCTGGGGCTGTTGCTCAAGCTTAGGAAAAACTCTGAGGCTTCCAACAGCCCAGCGCAGGAGAGGGACACAGCCCCCGGGAGGGAGTCTCCAGCTCTGCATGCCCCTTCCTTACCTTCAGGACTCTGCTCAAACGCGTCCTTACCAGGAAGACCTCACCTTCCACCCGCTGAAAATGCTCCCCTGGGACGCGCATCCCCTCATTCTCTGTTTTTGCTGTTATTTGAGACAGGCTCTCACTGTGTAATTCAGGCTAACCTAGAACTCACAGTGATCCTCCTGCCTCAGCCCCCGGGGTGCTGGGATCACAGGTGTGCGCCTCCAGCCTGGCTCACCCTTGTTTTTAAATCCCTTCTTCCCCAGCTCCAGCATGAGCTACAGCTGCTCCTCCAGGCTGCCTTCCCAGGGTATGTGTCACAAACCCTGACCAGGACTGGGCTTTTCGTACTGTGCTTCCTCTGTGCTAGGGCAGCGCTGCACATGGCAGGCATTGAACGGTCACATGAACGAATAAAGCTGTGCTGTGCCACATCGGGGGCACAATAAATATCCCATGGGACAGGGGAGAGGCAGGATTTTAATTTATTCTTGAACGTTGGAAGAACAACAAAAGCTGTCTAACGCTTTCCCTTTCACAGGAATTAATTAGGAGCAGAGAAGCACATGCTGTTTTGAGGAAGATGCAGTCACTGTGGGGAGGAGATTGTAACTCGAATGTTTCTGCATCCCAGTGAAACCTCAGCATGGGTTTCCTGAGTTGCCCTCACTGGAGAAGAGGTGCTGGGAAATGTGGCCGTTAAAGCATCAGTCCTTTGTGGTTGCTGATGTCGCTCCAAGTTGTTTGTGCCCGATTCCACCGTGTCCTGCAGGTGCTGGGCAGCCCAGCACCCCTGCTCCCCACCCTGTCATCGTCACTGGAGGAAGAGGGCAGAGTGGGACCGAGTCTCTAAACTTCAGGGCTGGTGTCCTCTGAGGTGTCCTCTGTGACCAGTCTGTGGACTGCTGTCTCTGCACAGCAGAGCCTGACCGAGGTGGCCCTAAGGATCGAGGGCAGCTTCAGCTTGGGTGACAGCAGCAGCCTGCATGGCACACGTGCCACAGATTCACCACCCTGGCCTGAGCCTTCTCCAGGAAATGGCGAGTCCAGCCTGGGGGCAGCAGTCAGCGTGGAGGGGGAAGGAAGGCCTCTTTCTGGACCTGGCCTCCGCACGCAGAGACCCCAGGTCCACTCAGTGACTCAGGCCTTGTTCTGAGCCTGGGTGGGGTGAACACGGTTGGGTGCCCTGTCTGTCACTGTCCACACCAGATACCTGCTCATCTCTGCCACAGCCTGGTCCTGGCCCCGCTACGAGGACTCAGGGTGATCACAGAACCTGCTCCAGGAAACAGCACAGCTGGAGAAGCCAGGTGCAGGTGCCGGAGAAGCCAGCTTTGTGGGCCTGAGGGCGCCGCAAAGCTGGGTGTCTTTGGGCAGCACACCTGATCCCTCATGTGAATTCCCACAGCACCAGAGACCCCGAGAGGGGTCCAGCAGGAGGACACCGCTGTGGTCCAGCCTCCGGCTCCAACACAGGGTGGATACTGAGGTAGAACATTCTCATCGCTGAGATCTGGGTTATATGGACGGCTCACTGGAAATTTAGGGAGGAGCCCCTTGCCTTTCCAAATGTCTTGAGCAGCAGCAACATGGGAGGAGCAGCATGGAGTAGGGCATTCCCAGTGGGACCAACAGGCCTGAAAGCTGGATTGCATCTGCACACGCCTGGCACTGCCAGTGCTATGTGAGCACAGGAGGCATGGAAGGCCCCAGCTGAGACCAGGACTGAAGACAGCCCCACTGAGGAGCCAAAGAGGGATCCAGGCTCCCAAACCCCACTAGCCCAGGTGAAGGGCGACTCGGGAGCAACAACTGAGGGGGAGGAGAGGAGGTGCAGAGCACACACAGAGGGCCCCTCAGAGGGGGTCGCATGAGCCCTGCACCCCACAATTTGTCCTGCGCCTTTCTCAGGGTCCTTCTTTTTCCTGCCTGCCGAGGAACAGAACGCCCCCTAGTGACACTGATGGGTCTCAGGTCAGGACCAGCATGTGTGTGTGTGTGTGTGTGTGTGTGTGTGTGTGTGTGTTCGTTCGTATCCAGTGTATGTCTATAATATATCCCTCTAGACATAGATGACTGAATTTACAGAGCAAACAATGGCCCACAGAGCACAGGAAGTGAGGCTAGAGAGGGGGACAGGCTCAGGGCAGGAGCCTGGTACTCCATTTTCGTGATCTAGAACAGCGCTGCCTAAAAGAAACAGGGAGCCAGACATCTGCTTTCAAAGTTTGTAGCAGCCATGCTAAAACAGCAAGAAGAAGCAGGCAAGGTCAGTTGTAAGCGTGTACTGCAGTGAGCCACAGGACCCAGCGCTTCCCCCTCCGAACATGAAATCTGTGTTAAAACAGCGACCCGGGGCCTCCAACACAGAGTGAGCTCCGCTCCCCGACTCCCCGCCAGCCCAGAGAGCACTCAGCTGCCAGCAGCGCTGACGCAGGGCCTGCACTGAGGATGCAGCACCCTGAAGACAGCACCCATGAGTCCCCCTCAAAATCCTCCCCTGGCTTTAGACTCCCTGGTCCCATCCTCCTGCCGCTTTCTGGGCAGCTGGAGCCCTCTTTTGTGAGTGTCCCCGGTGTGCTGCTGTGGCCAACTTGAGCTCCTGAGCTGATTAGAACATTTACTTCAGGAGCCCACTATGGAGCTGAGGAAGCGCCAGGAGCCGGCCGCACAGTGCCGGCTCCAGTGGGTAAGGTGGGTGAGGATGCGGCGTGGGTGAGGGAGAGGTGTGGGCATGGTGAGGCGATGGGTGGGGGCACAGCCGTCTGAGCTGCCTCTGGAGTGGGTGATACCTGGCAGCACTCACCGTATTTTTGATCCTACCTCACAAAGACACAAAGGAGGACCTCAGAACTGCTCCAGAAAGTGGTAAGGATGACGGGGAAAATGTGTTCAAACCTGGGGGACCACTTTGAGGGGGGCTCGACAATATGTCATTTGTTGTAATACATATTTTTTAATTTAGATGTTTGCCATATTTTTTGGTCACACCACATATGGGCAGTAGACCTGCAGTCACACAGGCGAGCACCCGAGGTAAGGAGGAAAGGCCCTGAATGAGAGGCCAGCAGGCACAGGGGGTGGTAGAGAGGGGAAACAGGACTGACCCCGCCTCCAGCAGGGTGCCCATGGAGGGCCCAGCTCCAGGGACCCGGGGTGAGTGCCCCAAATACAGGGTTGGGAAGTCCAGGCTGGGGTGAAGCCCGGCAGCTTTGCACTGGCAAAGCTGACTGGCTGACCGTGAGGGGGTAACAGGACACAAGGAGAGCTGACCGCTGGGCATCTGGATGTGGGGCAAGGTTGTGCTGAGGACATGAGGTGGGCATCTCAGCCATGGCAGGGTGTGAGGAGGGAGAGACAACATGCTGAGAGGTGTGGTAGCCACGGAGGAGCTGGGTGGTGGGAGAGGCAGTGGGGACTCGAGGAGGGCTGAGTCCATGACGCCCACATTGGACCTTCAGTGGCGCTGGCAAGCGGTCACCATTCGCTCACTAGCCCAGTTCCCACTGACCTGCACCACAGCGGGTTCCACACCAGCAACAGTGACAGCAAAACTGACAGGGCCCCTGCCTGCCTGGGATCCGCACAGCCCAGGCTGGGGCGGCGAGGCGGGCAGGGCTATGGGAGGGACTCTGCTTCTGGGCAGCTGGATCTCGAAGGAGCTGTGGTATCTGGGTGGAGGGGCCACGGGGTTCTTTGCAGAGAGCCTGGTGTGCATCCTTGCACACGTGTATGTGTGCTGGCTGCTGGGGAAAAGGAGTCGGAGATGTGAGGAGCTGGAGCTGGAGAGGGGACATTTGGTGGGCTTTGTAGCTGGTAGAAGGCGCAAGGCTCCCAGACCCTGCAGGCTGGGCAGATGCTGGGTGTGCTGGGTGTGAGGGGCAACCGTTCCTTTTCCTCCTCTTTTTCTGCTGATCACTAAAATAACCTGCTTGACCAGGGCTGAACCAACCAATGAGTAGGTTGTGTATCACACCGGGGGTTTCTCTAAGGGGGAGAGAGGCCTCCTTCCTCCTCTTCCTCCTCCTCACGGGGGGGGGGTTCTGATTGTCTAATCTGGGCATGGTACCATCTTAGTCCCAGAGCAGGACCCAGAACTCTGCTCACAACTCTGCTCCTGAGTGAGCCCACAGTCAGGACTGCAGATATGCATATTGCTAGGCGGCAGAGGATTCTGGGGGCAGTTCGGCCTGGGGCCCAGTTTCCACCTGTGATGAGGATGAGGTGGCACCTTCCAACACTGAGCACAGATAGGAGACTCTGCGTGGTCCCCACGCTGCCTGTTCACAAGTAGACAGAGGACACCACTCAGGTACAGGATGCCGCTCTCCACAAAGAGCTCTCCCGATGACACAAGAAGACCAAGGGACAGGAAGGCTGTGGTGTGCTCCTTCCAGCGTGGAGTGCATCTCTCCAAATAATGCCAGGGTTGAAATGAAGCCAAGACACGAGGAGAGTTTGTCTCTGATCACTGTGCCAGATGCTGGGGATCGGCCTTCCCAGCTGGCTGACCCTCAGTCCCTTCCACTTCCTCCTCCCCCGTGAGCCATGCTCAGCATCATGCACGTCAGTCACTGAGCTCTCCTGGATGGGCCCTGCTCAAGGCTCCCCTTCGTATGATGTATCAAAGCAAAGCAAAGCCAGCTTCCTGTGAGTAGTCACCCTCCCCAGGCCCCTGTGGCAGGCCAAGTTCCGAGCTCCGATGGTTGAAATGGTTCACGGAAACGGCAGCCAGAAAACGGTCTCCATCAGGCAGGTGAGGAGAAAGACTAGGGTGCACATATGATGTGTCTGTGTGTGCCTGACACCTGTGGGTACACACGCAGGCTGGTGTGGACATGGGTGTGCACACATGCACACACACACACACACACGCACACACACAATCTTACATGTACACCAGTAATAATTTCATTTAGAAATTGTTCCAGAAAATAGCTTCATTCAGATGCTCACCCCATAAACCAAATAGAAAATGAAAGTTTTGCCTCTCAAGCATTACAGCCATTGCACTTTGCTTACGGTTGTGAAACAGCCAGATGGGAAGCAATCTGGGGAAAAGTCTGCTTCATCACTGTAGAGAACAGTGAGAATGCGAAGCAGTGAGTCTCACGAAACTGCACAGAACGAGGCCTTTATGTGGAGAGACAGTGGCACACAGTCATTGGGCTGGGGTGGCCTCGGGGACCCCGTCCACCCCAGCACCAGCCGCCCTCAGGATGGAGAGCTGGTCCGCACTGCATCCGCTCCCCTGCAGCCCCAGGGCTCCAGCCGCTGCAGGTCCTCTGCAGAAAGCAAGGCTGGCAAGCTTCCTGGGCACTGACCCACTGGCCCCCCACTTCCCTCCAACAAAAGGCATTCCTGGAGGGCCCTTCAAGTGCGAGTAAGCCGAACTGAGGCTCTGGAGCCATTTATGATTAATGCGCAGTCTTCTCCATTTCGCCAGCCGCAGAGCCCTGAGAGTGAGCACTCGTGTTGCAGCAGAGGCAGCATCTGGGCCAGGAGCGCAGGGGACTCACACTGCTCACTCCAGAGGGCATCTGCTCACCTTGCCTGCCCTTCCAGCCGCCGGCTTCCTTCACAGCATCAACGATCCTCCTTTACTTCTATCAAAGTCATATTGTACTATCTAACTCACCTTTAGTAAATGCATCTTTATTGGAAAGGGGAAAATATCCTCTATCCTGCCATACTCATGTAACCATATTAAGCATTTTTACTTTTAATTATTATTATTCTTCTGGCATGGGGCTCAAACTCACATCCTCATGCTTACCAGGCAGGCACTGAGCTGCTGAGCTAAACTCCGACCCAGCATTCTTGCTTTTAAACATTATTGTTCCCATTGGCCCAGTCCCAACCAGTTGTTACAAAAACATTAATAACCATATTCTGTCTCCGCCTCCTACTGACTCCCTGGTACTTTTCTTATTTTGCTACACAGTATCCTCAGGAAACATTTAAATGGCTGTAGTATGATACTGAGGTTATGTGTATGTGTATGTATATATGTACTTATGCCTAACAAATGGCTGTGTATTTATATTATTAAGATTATATGTTAATTTATTACACATTAAATACAGTCATAGATTATGTAAACATATTACTCGTGTATTTATATATAATAACTTGCTATGTAAGTACATGCACATATGTCATATATACACGTACATACATATCCATGTACATGCATAACAATTAGTCTATGTAGAAAAAAACTATGTACAACAGCTTCTCTAACCATTGCTCTTTTGTTCAATATTGAAGTTGTTTCCTGATTTTTTTTTTTGCTATGAACCATGGCTGCAACCTCATCAAAATGCCTTTTCCATATTCTGAGTCATTTTGGGGCAATTTTAGAGTTACAAGGTCACATTGAATAAATCCTTTTAAAAGCAAATGCTTAGTTTAACCATAATAAAAAATTACTTATTTTTACATTAACATAGAAGTTTCCACAAACTGAGGAAACGTGATTGAAGCACTGCACATTTTAATGGATAATATAATTGTAAAGTTTTGACTAGAAAGTGATCAGAGGTGGGTCACAATTGTCACCCTAAGTATAAAATATTCATTGCTATTCTTATTCACAATACATTAAAGCCCAAGATTCACAAAAAGGTGCAGCACGTAGTCCTGCATGGATGGCTGAAAGGTCACCCTGAAGAACAGGCCTCCTCCGCAGTGATGACCTAAGACACACCTTCCTTTTGTCCGCATCTAGGACAGAAAGGCTACTGTTCCTGGAAGGACTCATTTTATCATGAAGCAATCAGAGATGGGTGCATTCAGTGATTTCAAAGACTGGAACACTTCAAAACCTTTTCACTTTTATTAAAGGTTTTGATACTGAAGAATTCACAGCTGTCATGAAATTCTATTTCTATACAATAACCACCCACTTCCAAGTAGGAGGCCTATGCCATGTCACTCCATGAAACAACTCTGAATTTTTAGCATAAGAACTTTGGCTAAACGTAAACCATCCTTGCAATAAAACTGACATGCTGCCTTCACCACTCACAGGATTGCAGCGGCTCCCAGAAGGAAGAATGACAGCTCTGCATGGAAAGTGTCACAGTGTCCTAAACTGGGGGAACGGCCGGTGACCATGGAAGAGCACACACTTCCCCCTCCTCCATGTTGAGTGAGGCCCGCTTCCTGGCTGGGGACATAGCAGGATCCAGGCATGTCTCTGAAGCACAGACACCCATGTGACTCTTCAGGACCCCCCGCTCGGCTATGAGTACACCAAAGCAGGCACTCCTGCAAAACCGTGTTGCCCCCAACATGCCCTTGCTACCTCTTCAGCATGCATTTGGAGGCAAAGGATTAACTCATGCTAAGGGCCTAGGGACTCTCCTGGGTGCTCAGGGACCCTCCTGATCATCGATTCGTACTGGTTCCCAAAGGCCTCTGAAGAAAGACAAACCCTCAGCGGGGGGCGCAAGGTGACAGCCAGAGCAGAGTCTGAGGAGGTCACCGAGCCCTGGGCTTTTACTTCTTTCCTTTAAATCCTTGAATTTTACTGTTTCTTCATGAACTCTCCCTCTTCATAACCAGTCATGCTCAGGATCCACACTGGGTCACCCACCCTCACCTCCCGCGTACTTTCTCTGTGGCTGCAGACCCGGCTCCTCCCTGCCCAGCACCGTGCCACCCTGCTTCTGTCACAGGCTCCTTGCCATCCTGAGATTTGCTTGTGGGGCTGGTGGCTGTGCAGGCTCCATGGTCTCGCTGGCTGGGGCTTCCAATCTCTGCCAGATACCCTCTAGAAGGGCTGCCTGCCTTGCTCCAACTCCCTATGCTGTGGAGGTCATGTTCCAAGATATGGTTGGAGAATGCAGTTATCATGACCAGCAGTGCCTCAGATTGTGAGCAGTAGCCTGTCCCGGTCTGCTGTGGCCATGCTGGCCCCTCCAAGAGTGGAAATCACCACCCGAGGCCATGCAGCAGTGGTTCCCAGGGTGCCGGTGCATCCCCACTGTGATCCACGATGTCTGCTTTGTCAGCTGCCTTTGGCATCAGTGCTAACTAAAGCCATCTGCACAGCCACCACAGTGGCCTCTTGAAGTCTCCTTGCACCTTGCTGCCACCTGCCAAGGTGCACTGGGGCGATCAAGTTCAGCACTGTTCTCGGGAGGGTCTTGATGCTATCCAGGAGGTTCTCATTAAAGCGCAAAGCTCAGGTAGTCAGTTCTTACTGTTCACCAATCCTGCATGTGCAAGTTTGCCTTCGCCTCCTGTGTGTTAACAACTCCACTGCCGACTTTCAGTGCGCTTGCGGCCATCACAGACTGTGGGCCAGAGTGGACACACAGTCAGTCGGCATGTGCGGCCCCAAGCCTTCAGTTTCACACTTTCTCCTATGCATAGAACTCTGTCCATGACCTACGTAATTGGACTTCTTTTGTTCCTTGCTGCTGACATCATGGTTTAAATGTGCCTCAAGCGCAGTGCTATGCTTTGTCTCTGGTCCCCATCCAAAGGAAGGTGCTGAGGAGGCTGGTGGAGACCATGCTGCAGAGCCGCATCTGGCAGGAGCGACAGCACTCTTTGTCCAGGACTCGACAGGAATGAGGCATCTGTAGACAGACAGGAGATGAGAGGAGACCATGTGCATCCGTGGTGGGATTGTGATCGGAGGCCCACAGAGCCTGGCCCTCCACAGGAGAAGCAACTCCAGCCTGCCTGCTCGATGTCTGTGTGACACACAGGCACCCACCACTGACCAGAATCAACTGTGTCCCAGAGCTGCACACAGACTTCGACCCCTCTGTAACTCCTGTATATTCCAAGCCTGTCATTCGGAGCCCTGAATGAAGTCTTTGATTTATCTCTGGTGCAGAACTTCTTGTTGAGAAAGGCACCCGTCTGAATGAAACAGAGCTGGTTGAAAAATACCTTCAGATTCACAAATAGAGGCCCTGATGGGCCCTTTGCTTTAGGGTGAAAATCACCGACATCGCCCTCTCCGTCAGTGCCTAGGAAATGGCATCCACCCGCACCTTCTAAATCAGCTGCTCACAGGGCCGCACTTTCTAGGGCGCTGTTTCCACTGTTGCCACAGCTCCTATGCACCCCTACTCCAAGTCAGGCTGTCCCTACTCAACTGGAGTACTTGCCGAGCTCAGGGGAGCAGCGTCTGCAGCCCATACATGTAAGTCTGACCTTCTTTTGGAGAACGCACAGTCCTGCAGCCATCAGGGCTGGGGGTGGCCACACAGCAGGGCCCGCCAGGGTGGCCCGGGCAGTCAGAGCACAGATCATGGGACATGAACTGGTATTCAAGTCCAGGTGGGTCTCTATCTCTCCAAGTCCCTGCAATCTGAGTTGCAGCCCGGGAAAGGAAAAGGTGCCAGCCCTGCGTTTACCTCTGTGAAGCTGTGACACTGTGGTACCATGACACCGTGATATTGTGGTGTTGAGTGGCTCTGGGGACAGGGTTCTGGGCAGTGACCAATAACAATGCAGCAGCAGCCAGAAGGAATGAGTGACAGAGGGAGCAGCCACGGCATGGACCAGCTGTGAAGCAATGTCTCCCCAGACATAAGGGACATGAGGATCCCTATGAGTATCACCCCCAGACCCCTGCCCACAAGATAGGTTCACAAGTCCCTTGGATGCATGACAGGTGGGGAAGGATAGCTGTGTGGCAGTCATGTAAGAAACTAAGTGCCAGGGACTGGGGATTTAGCTCAGCAGCATAAGCACCTGCCTTGCAAGCAGGCGGTCGTGAGTTCGATCCCTGGTACCGATAAAAAAAGGAAAAGACAAAAAAAAAGAAAGAAAGAAAGAAACTAAGTGCCTTGAACACAGAGGGGCAAAGCCACAGAACAGGTGTCTGGCCTGTGCACATAGAGAAGCTGGCTGCAGAGGCCTGGGCTCTGCCAGGAGAGTGGGTGCAGAGCCCTGCATATGCTCAGGGATCCCTGGGAACATGGGCGAGGGGAGACCCAGGAGACCCGTGAGAACCATGGCCAAGGTCCTTATCCTCCATGAGGCCACTGCGATGCACACTCACCTGGCCTCTGCCTTGGGAAGAGCATTCAGGTGCAAAGGGACAGGAGAGACGGAGAGCCACCACCAAGGACCCCTCACCCTACATATGGAGCTGAGGTTCCCCAGGAAGTGAGCCCAGCAGCTGGGCAACATTGGGTACTCTGTGAACAGCCACATGGTGACAAGGGGCACCTGGACTGAATAGAGAACTGCACTGAGAGGCACTGGATGTGGGGACTCCTGGGCCATTGCCTGGAAACCCACTTCCTGCCTGCCTGCCTTGCAGCTCTTGCCTCCGTGAAGATCTCTGCTTTCAAGCCCTGGGGGAAGCAGGAGTGGAGCCCCATGCCCAGCTCGGGCTTCAGGGCAGCTGCTGATCCAACTGCTGCTGCTGCACTTGGCAGAGAGATTTGCCTCCTGGCTGCCCCTGCTGAAAGTGCAGAGGCAGGGTGTGTGTGTGTGTGTGTGTGTGTGTGTGTGTGTGTGTGACAGTGTATGCATGTTTGCTTTCTTCTGTTCTTCTTGGAGCAGCAGTTCCTTGGGGAATCACAGCCCAACACTCATGTGCTACGGATGAAGAAGCAGAGGACCGTGTGGGTGGCCAGGGACAGGACGCCCTGGACAGACACATGGATAGCGAGGGTATGCTGTGTATGTTTTTGTACACCAGGGCGGCAACTTGGCCACATAGGAGGGCAAACTTGAGCCATCGGTAGGACAACATGCACCTTGAGATCGTAATGTTAAGGGAAATAAATCAGACACACAAGCTCAAACAGCACATGGTTTCTTTTACACAAGAAACCCAAAATATCAAAATAAATAACAGATAATGGGAAACAGAAAGGTGGATCTTTTGAAGAAAGAAAGAGACCAAGCAACAGAGGAAGTGGGGAGGGCAGGAGGAGGAAAGGGACTGGGAAGAACCAAGATGTGCTTCCTGCATGCACTGCCTCCCACAAGGACGTGCTGCGAACTTTTCTAATAAAATAACCTTGTTTTTCTTATTTTTTTTTAAAGGAAAAAGTCTTAAGGCCCAAATGAAATATTCTGAGTAGGAACCTGACTTTGCTTTCACAGAACATCCTAACATGAAACAAGTGTTCACCAGCAGCATTTCCTAGAGGACAGGGTTCTGCTTCTGGGAAGCCATCAATTTCACATCTGTTTCCCGCTCCTTTGGGCTCTGTGTCTTTGGACCCTCTGAGTCAGGATTCCCAGGCTGCAGGCACAGCTGAGGGGCTGGGCAGCTTGACAGCTGCTGCTCCAAGGCAAGTCGCCTTCCTCTAGGTCTGAGTCCCCTTCTTGCCCCCTGGGAGAAGCAGGGCCTGACACAGGATTTGAGGGCATGCAGTCCACCTGGGCTACGCAGAACAGGCTCAGAGAGTAGGGTGTGAAGAAGTCATGGGGGCCACGGAGGACATGTGACCGACTCACCGTCACCTCACAGGGAAACTTGAGGAAATGAGGCAGGGAAGTGAACTTCAGTATGTCCTGTAGGGACCACCAAACCAACGGCACATGCCAGCTCCAGAGAGCCATGTACCACGCTGCTCCTGAGGAGTCTCCAGAGCCCCGACTGCTGGAAGCGTGGAAATGAAGTCTGCGGACTCACAGATGCAGAACCAGGAGTGAGGCGTGGGCTGCGCTGGCATCTCTGCTGTCCAACTCCAGCAGCAGGAAGCTCTGCTGCAGTGCTCAGCACCTGCGCGCTCCGCTGCAGTGGCTGGCTGTGGCCTTAGTATTGGCTGTCTTGGGACCACAGCCCTTGGCTGAGTGAAGATAGAACACAAGCATGACTGTACCTGCAGGAGGGCCATTCAGGGGCCGGGAGCAGGACAGAATCTCAGGGAGGACAGCAGCACTGCACACGTGCCATTCCCATAGGAGGACAAGTGGAGGCGTCACCCTTGCCTCTGCCTGGTTTTGGGTTGGTACATTCATGGTGACAGAAGGAAAAGGTGAAGCTGGAACCTTTTCAAACACATTTTTATCTATGTGGCCCTTTCCCCTAGGAATTTAGCATCTGTTTTGTCTCCTCCTAACTTGAGACTCTCCTTGCACTTTACTCTCATGGTTATTCTCTTCTCACGTGACCTTTGCCATGAGTGAAACCCATGCCTGTGCAGGAGGGTTTGTTAGACTGGAAGTGCCACCATCTTGGTTTCTGATGTGTGCAGCATCAGTGTGGGGACGCCGTTCCCACAGACCTGCTCTGCCATCTCTGTGTTCCCCAGGAGAGCCTCCCACACTTCTCCCTTGCTGTGGTCACTTCTGAGCACTCAGCCTGTGCACACAGTGTTTTATTGTTTAGTGTCAGTTTCCTGATTCACGTGAGCTTTACAAGAGCAGATGCTGGACAGAGATAAAGTTAACAACTTTGAATGAATTAGGCACTCGAGGAAGGGGCTTTCTGGGCTTTTTAAGGCAAGGCCAAGGGTCACTAACTCAGGTTGATCCTGTGGCACCTGCTGCTTGGTCCTTGCTGTGACAAAGTTGTTCTGGGGTGGTGGCTGGCCTGCATGGCCTAGAATCTGGCAAAACTGAAGCCAGGGTGACTTTTCTGTCATTACTGAGACAAAATATCTGACACCCAAAGTTAAAGGGGGAAAGGTTTATGTAGCTCACGGTTTGTAGAGGTTTTGGTCCATAATCAGCTGGCTCCAGGGCAGGCTGGCACATGGCAGAGGGGCAGCAGTTCATAGCAGTGGAAGACAGCAAAAATGACAAGAGGGGGGAGACAAACTTCTGCCTGTCTCTTACACTGTATGCAGGCTACCATCTTACGGTGGGTGTAGAACTTGCACTCTTAATCCCAGCAGTATTCCATGAATCAATCACGAACTCCAGCCTCAGCCACTCTGAAAAGCCTGCCCTTCGTGACTGCATGATGCTTGGGGGACATCCAGACACAAATCATGACATAGGGCCAGGCTCATCCCTGGGAATGGAAAGCTCAGGGAATCACCACGGCACCGACAAATTAGGAGCCAGCCGCACAGCAACTACGAGAGGAAGACAGCTGGTTAGAGGTCAGGACCCACCTTGAGGGAGAGTGCGGCCAAGCCAGCGGGGTTCTCGGCAGGCACAGTGCTGACTGCAGCCGCTCTGGCTTCCACAGTAACACGGAGCTCATCCACATAACCTCTGCAGGAAATGACTGCGCTTCTGGGTCAGTTCCAGAAACCTGCACGCGCTGTGACCACTAGCAATCAGTGCCAACACATGCCTACATCTTATGTTCCTTTTATGTCTGATTTTGGAAATTTACTTCAAAAAATTTTTTTAATAGATTAAGCATAACTCAGGTATTTTCCATCCTGACTTCCCTGGATCCAGATGCTAATTCCAACAACACATTGCAGGAAAACATCCAATGGCACTTAACATCCATGTTCTTGAGGAGAAATGGGATCGATGGGAACAGCAGTCGCTGGAAATGCGCTGTGAAGACTGAGGTGTGGCACCTCCAGAGCTGTGTGAGCAGCGGCCGGTTACAGCCAGGTGGGAGGACGGAAAGAGGGCAATCAATGGGCTTCACGCCCTAAACCCACACTTGCTAGTGTGGTCCTGCACGGATGCCTGTGTGGAGAAGAACTAGGCTCTTGTCAAGGCAGGGAAAAGTTTACCAGCAGCTTCTGCGTGAAGGGGTCGCTCGGCTGCAAGAGGGCACACGTGTCGGAAAGGGGCAACACCAGACAGACATCGAAGGCTGGGTCCAGACATGAAGAATGGGTCATCCTGACCCTTTTTCTGAATGAACCTGGGGAGAGAGTTCCAAAAGGAGAGACTGCTAACCCTTTCGAGAGTGAGCTCTCCAGTGGGTGCCACTGCCCGCTCCATCCCCCTTTGGCGTGTGTGACTGTGTTATCCACACCGACAGTCACGGCACACCCTGGGGTAAGCTTCTCTAGGTTAAAGCTGGAGCATTAAGCCCGAGGACTTGGCCATCGCAGAAAGTGCAAGGCTTCTCACCCTGTTCCCAGATGGTCCTATGGTCCTCCAGGCACCTGCAGGTGAGTGCGGCTTCAGGTCCTGTAACTCGGAGCACTGGATCTGACTGCAGCCCTCCCGAGACAATTCTCCCCCTCATTCACTCACTCACTCCCTGTGGGAACCTGCTCTGGGCCAGCCCTATCCTCATGTAGGTGAACTGTAACAAAGCCCAGGAGCTGTGCTAGGGCAGGGTGGCTGTTTATTAACCACAGACACATGAGAAGGTGACCTGTGCTCGCAGAGCTGCAGCTGGGACAGCTGCCATTAGCTGGTTCGAGGACAGGAGTGGGGACTGAGGGCGGAGCAAGGCTGCCAGGTCATGGACAGAAGGGGAACACGCAAAGGGAAGGAGAAGGGAGAGGCCAGAGCACAAAGACCCCAAGCAGGGGCCCAGAGGCTGGGGCAGAAAGTGGACTGAATCTGCAGAGATCCTGGCTGGGGCTGCTGCCGGGAGCCCCGAGGAGTGAAGTCAGGACTGAGCGGGAGGCGCTGGCCACCGTGGTTCAATGGGGATTTAGCATGGTGACGTCTCACTGGAATGGCTTAGGAGAGAAGGGGGCAGGGACATTTGAGGTTCAAGGCTACCTGCCAAGAGGAAGAGAGAGGTGGACAAGAGAATCCAGGAGCACTTTCCCTGGAGGAGAGAGAAAGCGCAGTGCTCAGAGACAGGCCGGGCCTGCGGCCACCAAGGGCCTCAGTCCCCCACCTTGCTTCTGAGCCGGTGGGCCTGGGGTGTCTTATCCACTGGCATCCCCAGGTCCCCTCTCCCTTTCCTTCCTCTGCTCTCTGCACCTCAGGACAGCAGGTGGCTTTGCTGCAACCCGCTGGGCCATCTGACTCCACCACACCCGCAAGGCCCGCCAGGAACTGCCCTGTTCTCCTGGCTCCTGGCTCCTAGAACATGGCCAACAGCGTTCACTCCAATTTGCCAAATCCTGGATCAGCATCCTCGGACATGAACTTACAGGGTCCCAGCCAGGACCCTGCGCCCGTTGCTCCCAGTGCCACCTGCCCTCTGCTTGTCTGAAGCACAGTGCAAGCTCCATTTTGTCCTTCTATTGGCAAACTACATTCTTTCCATCATTGTTTCTGAAAGGTAAATTCTGTTCACCTCCCTGGTGAAGGCTCCACCATGGGCGTGGGTGCCCGCTCCGAGTGAGCCCCTCCTCTCCCCTCCCGTGACCCTGCCCCTCCCCCTCCCCGCGGTCCCCCTCATCCAGAAGGCCGAGCTGAGTCAGGTAACCTCTCCTTGCTGCTCTTCACCCTTTTACACAGGGAGGCAAGAGTGGGAGCAGGACCAGTGCTGCCTCAGTGGGGAGCCGCAGCAGCAGCAGGGGTGGCTCTGGTTCCTTCGAGAGGGAAGAAGATGGAGGCTGACACTTGTCCCAGATCACTGTTGGGCCAAGGAAGCTCCTGCCTGCTCTGTCCCTGTCGTCTCTCAGCCTGGAATGGCGGGGGGCGGGGGAGGCTCAGGAAAAGCAAGCAAGCATTTGTCACACCACCCAACTCCATGTTCCCTGTGAGGCTGCAGTCACAGACGCTGACGTTAGGATTCTCCTGTCACACTTCAGGCAGTGTCACCTTCCCACAGAATCCAGATCTCCTAAGTGGTGCCCTGCAAACCGTTCTCAATGGGCCTGAGGTAAAAGGAAATGCGTGCAAACAGGAGGAGGCAGACTGCCGAGGCACAGCCCGCATCGTCCCAGAGAGATGGACTTGCACACAATCACCTCTTACCTATAAATTTAACCTTCTGGATTCCTCTAACTATGCAAGGTGCCTATTTTTGCAGAATGGGGTTCTGTGCTCCCCTTGTGATGAGGACTAGACCTGCACTAGTCCAGCTGGAAGCCTAGAGCCCATGACCGTGTCTCGCACAAGTCCGTATCAAGCCTGGGAAGGCTCAAAGATCAGCTATGGAAGCTAGAAAGTCTGCACCAGCGGGAGGAAGGATCCGTGCCAGCACTGGATCCAGGGTTCTGCACCGGAGCCCGAGTGATGCTCAAGGTGAGGACCAGGGCTCCCCAAAAGACCCAGAGCCATCCTCTGGGACAACGAGGACCTGAGCTCCTCTGGTGATGAGAACAGCCAGCCGAGTTTACATCAGAAAAGAGCATGGCAAAGCTTCTCTAGACTCAACAGCACCATCTTCCCGTCTGATTCTGCTTTCGTGCTGTTGGCAGCAGTCCTCAGGTGACCCCACACCCAGCACCACGCTGACTCAGTCCAGCCATGTGTGACAAGCTAAGCGCTGTTATCCATGGCAGTGGCCTTGTGCAGCGCTGTTGGGCGGCCTCCACTAACCATGCGCCTTCCTTGAGTGACTGCTCGCCTACGTTCTGCTCCCAATGCATCTTTCCCTGGAGAACTGGGACCCATTCCTTGCAGGGAACCTGCCTGTGTTCATGGGCTTGGTCTCCACGGTTCTGCAGGCCAGGTGTCAGCAGGGCTGGCCTTCTGGGTTCCTGTTCCTTTCACTGGAGACCCTGGCTCCTGTCTGTCCTCCCATGGCCTCCTCTTCATGACTCTGTGCTCTCATCTGTCCTTTGAGGGACACCTGTCATCTTAGTGCTGATATCACCACTCTCATCCAAGCTTGGTCTTCTTTCAAGAGCTTGTCTCCCTGTCTCCAAATACCGCCCCATTTTGAGATCCTGGAGGTAGGACTTCAAAGCATGAAGTTTTGTTTTGTCTTGTTTTTTTCAGACAAGATTTCGCTATGTGGTTCAGGCTGGCCTTGAACTCTCTGTAACTGTCCTGCCTTGGCCTCCCACTGCATGCTGGGATCACAGGTGCTCACCACCAAGCCCAGCTCAGAATGTGATTTCTGGGATGTGAGCTGTGCTATGTGTTTCCTGTCCACCCACCCAGGACTTAGTCTGGCTGCTTGTTTGGGATTCCTGAGAGTCACAAAGCCAAAGCTTGAGAAGAAGATACGGACTGAGACAGGCCAACAAGGTCTGCAGTCCTTGGAGAGAGCAGTGTCCATGCCGGATTCGGGGACAATGCACCCTGTCCTAACAGCCCATAAGGTGAAGCCTGAGGAGGTCGCAGCTAAAGGACAAGAGAAGACGTGATGCTGATCATTCCCCATCATTCTCAGAGGCCCAGGAACCTCGGCCCTTGCCTCCTCCAGGCGTGGACAGAGGGACACAGAGGGCACAGCTGCTCCCAATCCCCAACGCCAGGCTCAGCGTCTTCCAGAGCCCTGCCAAAGGTGGCTCTGCTACCTGTGAGCGTGTTCAAAGCTTTCTTTGTTTTTCCCAACACAGTCAATGTTTTGTGATTGTGAGAATAATACACACCCCCATTAGTGATCACACACACACACACATCACATGTATACACACGTGTGCATGCACGCATGTACTACAGAAGGAAGCAATGGGTCCCAAAACTTTAAGACATCTGAGATGAGCCCAATCGTGAGCACCTCCAAGGATGGGAATGGAGAGACTGCACTCGCCTCAGGGAGGAGGCAAAGGTAGTCCAAATCAGAGGGCACAGGCCAGGCCGGTACTGCCCCACACGCAGTACTCACCTTTGAACAAACACAGCCCCCGAGCCTCACGGGACGGAGTGAACTTCACCCAGGGAGTTTGGTGACACGATCTGCCATGAGAGGCTGAGAGAGAACCAGGGCGTCATCGGCAGGGGCGGGGAATGTTACTCAGCTCAGCTAAACACGGGGTCATGTAAGACAGTTAGAACTGTGCGGAAGGCCTTCCTTGTCGGTGCTGAGACGCACTTACCCAGGCCTGCGGCAGACATAGTTAATGAGGAATCTGCACAAGTGCTCTTCAAGGCAGAAAGCAAGGATGCAGCCACCACCAATAACCACAGTAGTGACAGCTACACACTGACATGGAACAAGATAAGGTAATAAAATCATCATACATAACCCATTTTTTCCCACTTTAACATTTCTAAAACTAAGACGCTGGTGACTAATAAACTATCTGATGTTTCTGAACTACAGTGGAAGGATAGGAAAAGCCATTATTTGCAGGTAGGAGAGCCTACAAATAACAAGGTGAGGTGAAAAGTTTGAGGGGGCTGGTGGATACATAACTCAGGCGCAGGCACATCACAGTCAAATGCATTCTTCCTGTCAGCAACAAAAGTTAATTGTTAAGGTGCCACTTATAATACCAATAAAAGGCGATACAAAGAAAAAACCCAAAGAACAGGTATAAGCCCACGTGTGTACGTGCAATGTATGCACACAGCAATTATGAGAAAACTACAACGCTGCATTGAAAAGCATGAAAGAAGGCTGTATAACCAGAGAGGTATATCTGGCCCAGAGGACCTGATATTTTAGAGTTAGAAACGCTTCCCAATTCACCTAATGTCCACTGCAACTCTCCAGAGCATATTTGACAATATCGTTTAAAATTGGTACAGAAGGAAGGAAAACAAAGAACCCCGCAGAGCTCAGGGGAAAGAACAGTGGGAGGCGCAGCGCTGTCCAGACTCCTGAGCAGCCCGCAGCCCCCTCGCTGCATCCGGATCCCAAACACATGAGCCCTTCATCAGCAGCAGACAGAGTACCCTCAGGCTCAGAGCCCCAAGGTGGTGTCCACTGGTATCAAAATAATTTTGTGGGGAACAGTATGGACACCAGCCTTTGCCAATCGCCAGTCACGCGACCACGAGGCGTGAAAGCATTTCCCCTGATGTTGCGATCTCTGTAATCCCATTTTTCCAAGTCAGGTGCAGACTGTATTGTCGGCATCCCATCCTCAGGAACACCCTGCTTGCAAGATCACAAGCCTTTCTGCGTTCAGATCTCAGACACACAGGAAGCCGCGGCAGGGACTCAGGTTTGCCCGGTGCCCACACTGCCTCCGCCGTCCATGCCAGGAGAATCTCACCCATGGAGAGCAGCTCGCTTTCTCTAGGACATTATTCCCAGTGTTTTCAAAATAACGTTTTTACATAGAATTCACAGTGAAACTGGAAAACCTTTTAAGATCGCTGTGCTAAAGGAATTATGTGGAAAGGAGTTAACTCTGTAAACTTGGATTTATTTCCAGGATGTCTTGATGACTTTTCTGTGGTGTCCTGATTGAAACCAGGGAAACTTGTGCTATAACCCAGGCTATTTTCTTTTAAAATTTGAAACAAAATCCTGCTAAGTTGCCCAGACTGACCTCAAACTTGCAGTCCTCAGCCTCATGAGTAGAGGGGACTGCAGCCATGTCCCATCACATGTGCCCAGAAATTCACCCTTTTGCTTTCCACAGGAGGAACTGAACCCAAGGCCTCTTGCATGCTAGGCCAATGCTCACCACTCAGCTACTGCCTCAGCCCTTGATTATTCTCAAGTAGTCAAGTCCTAACTAACAAGGCTTTTGCATGTACCTTGGACAAATGAATTAGGCCAGTACCATTTCATCAGGGGACTGATCAAGCAATCACCCTCCTTAATCCCAACACTCTTAATCCCAGCACTGCACTATGAATCAGTCACACACTCTGGGTTCAGCCACCTCAAAAACACCCTATTATTACATGAGGCTTTGGGTGGACATCTAGACACAAGTCATAACAGGCACTGCCTATCCCGGCATGATCATGGTCTCTGGTGAGTCTGAGCTTGCCTCTTCTTTCCCTTTAAGTTTTACTTTCATTGGCAAATGTTTTCAGTATGCAGTGATTACACTCATGGCGGGGAGTTGCAAGGAGATGTGACATACATTAATTTTTTAATGTCTCCTTCCCTGGAAATTGCAAAATTTCCAGCTTCCCATTTCTGGTCATCTATCTTTCACTGTGCTCTTTCTATTTTGGGTTTCTTAGTAGGAGAAACTAAGTGATGTCTAAACTTGTGCGTCTGATTCATTTCACTTTGCATTTAGGTTTCAGTCCCTGTTATTTTCCACTTCTCACTCTGTCCCCACTGCTTCTGCTCCACCGATCAGACTCCTGGGCTCTGGAGAGAGAACAGGGGCTCTGAGGCTCTGTGTCGTGCAGAGAGGGGTATCAATCACAGTCGTGGCGCATGCAGGGCAGAGAGACCAAAGAGAAAGAATAGCCTGCAGACACAGCCCAAGTGAGCAGACCTGAGAGCTGGAGAGAGAGTCAGGAAGGGACAGACTGAAACCAAAGCCTTGCCTCACCGGAAGCCAGACCAGAGCTGGCCTGGAGCGGCAGCAGCATCTGACCCACATCGATTCATTCCCCTCACCCTCAGTGAGTGAGCTGGCCTCAAGAACACTGGAGCTTTCAGAGCAGCAACTGAGCTGGCTGCTCAGGTGACGGCAGGGCATTTCCAGACAGCGCTGCTGTGCTCTGCTTCCTCCTGCTTCAAAGGGAAGCACTTGCTGCCCTGCCATGTCCCAGCCTTCCACACGCGCCTGTCTTCTCCTGCCTTTGGTAAGCAGAGAGAAAGAACAGGAAGCCCAGCCTCCGGCCTGCAGGGTCTGGTCCCAGGCCCAGCTCTCCAGTCTCACTGGACAGTCAGCTGGCTCACACTACTGCCTTTGTGCTTTAATCTGCTTGAAACAAAACACACTTGTGCTGCAATGTTTTCCCGATGCAATGTACTTTAGTGTTTTAAGCAGCACCAAAGATATTTCAGTCTCACCCTCTGTACTGGTCAGCATCTGTGTCACTGGCACAAGATACCCAACACCATAACTTACAGGAGAAAGGTCAAACTGGCTCACAGCTCCCAAGGTCTCCATCCGTGGCCCCCTGGCTCCAGGGCAGAATCAGCATAGCAGCAAGGCCTGGAGGGGCAAAGCCAGGATGCAGCAGGAAGTGAGCAGGGAGAGATGCATCCTCCACGCAGAGCCAGGGACCAGTCCGCACACTCAGCTGTGAACTAAAGTGAATCAACCCTCTTGTTAAGGGGCTAGAAAAAAGGACAGCACAAGGCTTTCCTTAGTTACTAAGGAAAACAACAATGCTCATTTCAGGTGATTACTGCCATTCTCTTCTCCTAGTGGCCACGCTGCAGACATCTAAGTGAGGTAGAAACATTACAGCCAGTCAGGCAGAGCTGGGCCCCAGGGGACCCAGTACAGTCGAGGCTGGCGGTGTGTGTGGAAAACCAGGCCTAAGATAAAGATGAAAGGACTGTGTACCTTCCTGAGCGGTAAGCAAAAATGATCAGTGTTCTCAAAAGACATCAGTCAGCTGGTGGGTAACAAAGACCTCCTGATGTCTCTTCCGGAATAGGGCCTTTGCGCTTTCCATGCACACTGGCTTCGTGACTTGCTTCCCCTCTGGGTCAGTGTCACCCGAGTGACTGTACTCGTAATCTTATTAGTGACCACAGCTTTGTTTTACCCCTCACCCACCTTGAGATTTTGTTCTGCTTCATGATTTTGCTCTATAAAACTCCCTCTGAAAAAGAAAAAAAAAAAAAAAAAACCTCCCTCTGAGCAATGGGCTGGTGGCTGGTGGGCAACACAGTCTGGGATCCCTCCCCTCTCTCTCAGGACCTGTTTCTTGCTCAGTAAAATTTCCTGCTCCTAACCTCCATTGTTGCTCAGAATTGACTCGTTGGTTTTGGGGAACATGAACCTGGCATATCAGACATCTAGCATGTTGGGAGTTATAATATCTTATATCATTTGGAGGTCCTGTGTCAGCCACATGAGTAGTCATTCCAAGATAAAATTAAATTCGTAAGCTGGCTGTGAGGGTGACACTTGAATCCCAGCACTCTGGGAGGCTGAGGCTGGAGGATCACAATTTCAAGCCCAGTGTGCACAATGGCAGCTTTGTGAGCCCCGTCTCAAAACAAAAACAAAAAGGGCTGGAGATGTAGCTCAGTGTAAGGCTCTCACTTCAGCTCTCTATGCTGAAAGAAAATTAAATCCATTTGTGTGTGTGTGTGTGTGTGTGCGTGCGTGTGCGTGTGCGTGTGCGTGTGTGTGTGTGTGTGTGAGCGAGATCCCTCTTAGTTTAAATTTAGCATCCTATCTGGAAGAGAGGATTGAGTCATAACTTCAAATCTGTAGAATTGCACCAAGCATAAAGAAAAGGACCTGTCCTGAATTACAGACTTGAGGTCCCTGGAGCTGCTTATCCTGCAAAAAAACACAAATGCTTAAGAGCAAGTGCCTTTCCTTACTGCACAAAACTCTTCTAAATGGGTCACCAGGGTCCGCTGCCCACTGATCTGGGCCCACACCTCTGCTGCCCCGCAGCCTGGTGCGGCAGCCCCACAGTGTGCCTGCGCCTCTCCACAGTGAGCCTTTCTGCCCTGCTTTGTGTTGGGCGCCACGGCCCAGCCTGGCAGGTGGAGCAGAGGACAGAGGCAGGGCCTCACAGGCCCTGCAGCCTTCCCGGGGTGGAAGGTGGAGGCAGAGTCCCTGCACTCGCTGTGCTTTAATTCAGCTTCCCGGTCCCCTTTCTAAGGGGCCTGGGGCTGACCCCCAGTGAGCTCAGCAGGAAGAGCAGGCCTCATTCTCAGCTCTGCTGCCAAACAGCTTCAACCTCTGGCAGGTTAAGGGTTAGAGATCAGTTTCTCTGCTGTAAAACACAGTGAGAAACCTGAGGACAGTCATTACATCAGGGTAGTTTAACCCAGTGGAGCCCCCAGGGTCACACTGCTCCCTTAAAGTTCTGGCTCAGCCACTCTTTTCCTGTGTGACTGCAGGCAAGCTGCTAAAATCCTTAAACCTTGCTTTCCTCGATGCAGATGATACTCGTGAACCATGAACCGTGAAACCGGCTGTCACCTCCCGGGTAGATGGTTCTGTGAGCGGCAGGGCGCTTGCCCACTATCAGTGAGCCCAGACCAGGCTGTAAAGATGCAGGCACCAGACTGGCTTCTGTTCTTTTAACTAGGCTGCAGATGAATGCCAGGCTGGTGGGCTCGAGTGCCCAGAGGCGAACTCTTCTCTTCACAAAGACGCCCTTTCTCTTTTCTTTTTGCTGGTGAAGAATGTTCTGGTGCACATTAACAGAGTGCCTTGGGGGAGAGCAGCTTAGGAGCCTCTGAGTGCTCACATTTCCTCCACAGCCAAGGGAAGGGGGTGCTTCAGGAGAAGTAGGTGGGGGAAAGGGGTCAGGCGGCGCCCAGCACTGTCCACAAAGCAGCAAGGAGGGTCCTGGGTCCCTGTCCCTGGGGGATCTTCACTAGTCCACTCTTCCTTGTGCTTCTTACAGTACCATCTGGGGCTGTTCAGAGACTGACTTCCACTCGAAGGTGAGAAGGGAGCACACAGCTCCAGCTGCAGAACAATGTCCTCTTCATGGCATCTTCGTTCATTTTCTTTTGTATTAACCAAAATTCACCAAAAAGAAGTTCAGTGGAAAAGACAAGACAAGGCTTTATTTTAAAAAGAAGAAGAATAAAGGAAAGCCACAGCCTTCAAGACACAATGACAAAGAGTGAGACTGTCCCAAGGGACCGAGAGAGAGAGACTGGTGCAATGGTGGAGCTTCCTGCCCAGCTGCACCCCCGCCTCTGCCCAGGGGAGCAGTCCTGACGCTCCTAGAGGTTTCCGCCACCAGTCAGCAAGGAGCAAACTGAGGCCTTGCATGGGCTCCATCGTGGTGTTGAAAGATGAGTGCCCCCAGGCCACAGGCTCGGTCCCCATAGTACCTGCATGGCCCCACTCAGCAAATGTGAATCCAGCTGACTGCAAAGGTCATGCAGGCCAAAACGGAATATCTAAGACAGGGAAAAGTATAAAGGAAAAAGGTTTCTTTTGGTTCACAGTCTTAGAGGGTGGTGAGGGCCTTGACTGCTTTTTTCTCATCAGACAGGGATGGAAGCAGGCATGGGAGAAAGAGGGGCTGAACTGGCGGCAGCAGTCCCAGCCCCACAGCAGACGGACGAGGTTCACCAGGCTCTGCCTCCAGAACCCAAACACCTCCCTCCAGCCTCCACTCCATCCTGAGGAGTTAAGGCTCACCCTATGAGCCTGCGGGATGTGCACAAAGCAAATAGAGCTGTGGAACAGTGCTCGGGTTGCTGACTAACAGACTGACTGGCAGACTGACACTCGAGCCCTGACCCTCCCACCTGCCTGAGCTCCCAGCCTCCTTCCTCCACATGGTCCGGCGGCACTTCCATGGTCAGGTGTCCTCTCTCCCTGATGCGTGGGCCTTCCCGCCTGAGGCCACCCCCATGGCCACTGCACAAGGAGCAGACAGAATTTTCACTACAAGGACTCTCTCGGCTTTGCCATTTTTCAGACACCTGCAGGTTGGTTTTTGTACAATGCAGTTCTGAGTCTGGCTCACTAAATGAATGTGCTTAGAAGGGTGAGATTCTGTAGCTGACAGGCTAGGGAGTTCCTAACGGGTACAGAACTTCCGTTGGGGTGATGGGAACACCCCAGGTACAGGTGGTAGTGATGGTTGCACACACTGCCAACTGTAGCATCCACAAATTACACACTGAAAAGCAGCCCAAATGGTTAGCTCTATGTTATATATGTGACAATAGAAAGGGACACTTAGCCTTTATAGATAGGTGTTCTGTACTTGGAAGGCAGCAGTCTCAATTGCCTGCCATTTGGGGATGGACACCTGTAGCAAAAAGCACCCCTTCCAGCAGTGGACCACATGACAGGGCCTCACAGCTGCAAAGCCAGTGTCTACCATGGACCCCGGGGCAGGAGGGCATTGCCAGGGCCAATGAATCTGCCCTGGCTGACTCTGGCTTGATGTAGGCAGTGTGGAGACGCAGCCAAACGCTGCTCTTTAACGGAGCCAGAGACCTGCAGGCAGCACCCAACTTCTGGATATGCAGGAGACAGAGCCGGTTCCACACAGAACCTGACCTGCCAGTGCCCAGCACTCTCCTCTCCCGATGGAAACAGCAGCTTCCTTTCAGAGAACATGCAAGGTGGTGATGTCTGTGTGACATGGGGCCTCGGGCCAGTGCATTTCTGCTGACTGGGGAGACCCCTGCCCAGTGGTGTGTGCAGAGACCTGCGTGCTGGGGAGCGCAGTTGCCAGCGCAGAGTGAGAGGAGCAGTGCTGGCGGGCTGCTGTGGGTCTGTACTGATGAGCCCGGGCCGGACCCATCACCAATTCAGGGGGTGCTCCGTATGAGGCACCATGTGAGGGTGCTGGGATAGTTCTGCACACCTGCAAGAAAGAATGGGGACTGACCACAGCCATGCTGGTGTGCACCAGAATGTGTGGAAATGTGAACACATGCACACACACACCAGTTCTCTATGGGAATGGAAACGGAAGCCAGGTCTCTCTCTAATGAAATATGTCTAGCCATTTAACTGTCTGAACAGCTGAGTTGTAAGCTCTGAAAACCATGGGTTATCTCTGAAGTGACTCCTGGCTGTCCAAGGCAACCTGGGGTGTCCCAGGTGTTAGTGCTCCTGGCTTCTGCTCTCAGGGACAGATCCCTGGTTGTCTGCTGCTGGCTGGCAGATGCCACACAGCTGTGGGGAGTGGGGATGACTCAGCTCAAACAACCCTGGCCTGCAAGGGAGGGGCTGGGGATGAGCTCAGCCAGCTGGCTCAGAGGAGAGAGACCACTCCCCATTGCTGTCCTCTGCAGGGCATGGCAGGGCCACCACACATCCCCAGGCTGAGACTCTCTGCTTGGCGCTCCCCCTGGAGGGACCCAGAGGAGAAAGGACGCTGGTCTCTGGGCCTAGGGAGAGAAGGGGATGCCATGAGGGCGTTCGGCTACTGCCCTCAGCTTCTGCTTCAGGGCACATTTCTGGTTGTCAACACATCAGAAAGAAAACAAGAGATTTGGACAGATCCAAGAGACACTTGGGAGGCCTGAGATGCTTTGCGGCTGGCTAGACAGGGCTGAGGGAGAAGAGCTGGGGCTCACTGACTGCAGCTCAGCGGCCAGGGCCCCGGGACTGGGGGCAACCCAGAACCCTGAACCATGGGCCACAGTCGCTTGAATCTGCCTGCTCCGGAGGGAGACACTTCCACGGCCTCTGCTGGCCTTGGCGACCACTCTGCAGCTGCTGTCCACAGGGTTGTGTGTGCTGGCCACCCAAGCTGTTCTCAGGCCAGTGGGACCAGAGCGTGTTTTGGGCTTTATCACAGGCTGCACTGTGGGATGCAGACTGCAGGGAGCAGCCAGGGGCTTTGGTTCGAAAGGAGCATAGTTTCTGATGCCTTGCTTTTTTGTTGACTAAGAAAAATAATTGCTAGCCTCTTTCTTTCCTTGTTTTCCTGCTGTTTCATCTTGTTTGCTTGTTTTGTTTTGTTTTGTTTGCGATGTGGGAGACAATCTGAGCAACTCCCCTTGAATGCAAAACAATTGCTGCACTTTGATTATTTGGAGACTTCCTTATACTGCTCTGTAGAGAGCTGGCTGTGGTATTTCCTTCTCTCTTCAATTGGCTCTAAGCATTGCAAATAAGGCCAGCCTAAAGCCCCCAGGCAGCCTCCTGGCACAGTGCCCTCTATAAAAGGTATGGGCGCAGCTGGATGGTAGAGCCAGTCCCCAGGGTACAAAAGTTTACATATCAGAAACCTAAGCAGCAGCCTCCAAAAACAATTTAGTTGCTACCTTAGTTGAATTATGCAAACTGACCCTTTTTTCATATCCTTATGTCTGCATTTTGCAGAGACGCTTTTCTCCCCGCCTGGCCTGGCCAGCCACCTCAAGTTACATAGTTCCCCCACCATCCTCACTGTCACCCATCCCTGAGCCACCTCCCTTCTTCACAAGATAACCAGTTCTGGGAAAGGCCTAGGATCAGGGCCTTTGTCCACACATCCTCACGGGGACTGGATTTAGGGCCCCTTGACTGCCCTTAACTTGGAATATGTCTTGGTTGGTTGCATTGGAGACGGTGGATTGGAATTAACTTGCTGAGATTCTAATAATGTCTCAATGAGATCATGAATATAACTTTCTGGATTGTGAGGAGGACTGGAAAAGGGTTACAATACATGGATGACTGTACTCAGTATTTGGGATTAAACTCAAATTGTCTTCCATATGTGCAATATTGTGAGTTGCTCCAGGGCCTCCACACTAACCACATCCCAAGCTCTTAATTAAATTTTTGAAACAGAGTTTCATTAGGCTGCTAAGTGGCCCAGGCTGGCTTGAACTCCTCCTCCTCCTCCTCAGCCTCCCAGAGTGCTGAGTTTACAGGTGTGTACCACTGGCCCGGGCTATCTCTTTCAGCTAAAGTTCCATTTCCAGGCTTACAGAAACTGCCTGAAGAACACATCACTGGAGGCACCCAGCAGCAAAGGGAATGGACAGTGCCTTATTCCACGACTAGGATACAAGCAGCAACTGCTAAGCCAGTGTCTTCCGTGGTCACCAGCACTTACAGGAGCTGTGTCACTACGACCTGACGGGAGGCTCTCAGCTCTCAGCATCCTGAGGCACTAAACACAGACTGAAGACACCTCCTGGGCTTGAGGTCTTTGGAAGGCAGCCCCGGATGTGTCTCCCTCGCTGGGGGGAGGTGGGGAGGAGCAGTGGTCCCGGTGTATCACTGTGTCCTGTGGCTACTCTCATATGCTGTCTGTTTAGGGACATCTGGGCACAAGGCCACTCTGGAGCACAGAGCCTTTCTCTGGGGCAGAGGAAGACTGGTTTCCTGGTACAGGAGATAAAGATGACGTCTGTCTGGGGCACTGGCTGCAGCAGCTCAGCTCGAGAATTCAGGCTCCTCAGGGACACAGCTGTGTGACAAGCGCTGCCAAGGCCGTCTGTGGCTGAAGTCAGAGAGCACCACCTCTCAAGGCCTGAGGCCACATCATGTCACAGCTTCAGCATGGCCAAGCAGGCCAGCTCCGGGGCACTGTGCCGCAGCCACAGCTTGCCAGGATGGTGACCACTCCTCCTGTAGGGAGGCGCCCACACGTGCCTCCATCCTCTTCAAGGCCTGGTCTGCTCTTGCAGTAGTTTTCAAAGTCTGGGATTTGCTCTGACTTGCAGCTCAGGGTTACATTTGCCCAATCAGAGAGCAGAGCGCTGAGACACAGGACTCCCACCGCACTCATCCAGCTGCCCAGGCCCAGCCCACACCCTTCCCACTGACCACGCAAGCAGCCACTTGAGGTTCCGGAGGAGAACGTGAGCAGTGAAGTTGGCCATTTGTTCCACTCCCTCTTCCCAAAGGACTACTCTTGTCTGTGCCATTTCCAAGCTGCTGCCCACTTTAATTGACCCCTCCAATGGCCAGCCCACAGCCATTCCTCAGCCCTTTCCCATTTGCATTTTTTATTAAGCAAACTATCAATAGCACTTTTTCAAGCTGGCTGGAAATCCATGTGAAGAAACAAGTTAAAGGGCGCTGGGCTATGCATGATGTCAGAGAAGAATGACAGGAAGTATAAAATGCACTGACCCTGGGCAGCCATGAGAAAGCTATTGATGACCTCAGCTTCCTGTCCAAGGGATGTGAGATGCACCCACGGGAAATTTGCCTAAGAGCCGCTCTCCAAGTCTCCTGGGGGAGAGAAGGCTGCTGCCAAGCCTGGATTCCAGGAAATGAGGTGCAATTCCTTGTAGTGGTCACTGCAGGGAAGGGAAGAAACTGGAGGTCCCTAAAAGGGAAGGGCAATTGAATAAAAGTTTTCAGTAAAGGACAGAAAAATCACAACCTACTTTTGTGCGCCGGTGCCTCGTGCCTGCTGTCACCCATGTGTTGGTTTTGAAATTCCTGTGGCCTGGGAGCAGGTGGCAGGACACTCTAATGCCACTAACCTTTGCATTTCCAAGCTCCTTACTTCCCAAACTCCTGGGCTCTAGGATGTCTCAGGACAGGGAAGATTAGAAAAACACAAGTGTGTTTGCAAATTCCTCCTCACTGTCACATGAAATAACAAAATATTTATCTGTTGCTGCTTTCAGAAAAACACCAAGGGAAAAACACTCTAAACCATGCCATAGTCCAGTAGCTTCATATTTCCTTGAACTGGGCTAAGTGGCTGCGTTAAGGAAAATGACAACCTTGGGAAGCCATCTGGAGAGGCTGGAGATGGGTTGGGAGGAAGACACAGGAGGAATGTGGAGATGGCTCCAAAGGATGGAGTGCAAACTCTGCCTTACTTTGACTGGCTGGGTCTGAGGTTCTGCAGTCACTCAGGAAGCCCTGAGGACAAGAAAGTCGAAAATTGCTTTCTGAGCCGTCACATCCTGTTCGGGTCAGCTGTTCAGAGTGCACTTCAGAGAGCCTGGAGACAGCAGAGAGCTGGGCCCGGCTCCAGAGCACAAAGAAGAGATTGCCAGCAGCCTCTAGCCACTGCCATGGACCAGCCGACCATCTCGTGGCCCTGCCATCTCGATTGGTGTGAGCACAGCACACATCCCTATTCTGCCAGGCTTTACTGTTGAGAGGCCCAGTATCCAAAGCCAGCAGGTGGCTTGTGGCAGGAGGTCTGATCCTGTCTCTCGGTGCAGAGGGGTGGTGTGTGTGACATAGCTCAGAAGCACAGTGCAGGACGCTGGTGCAGGCGCCCGACGCTGCCTCTCGCTTCCCTAACCAGCGCTGCACCCCTTCGGCTCCGGGCCTGGGCTCCTCTTCCTCCCTTTTCTCTTCTCCTCATCTAAGTTTGTCTCTTTCCCTCTGGTTTCTACCACTCTCTCCCCATCCTTCCCCCTATTTCTGCCTTTCTGTTGTTCGGCATTGGACTGAGTGCCAAGCCGTGTCTCTGAAAAGCACAAGATTTCCCCTTTCCAGGTGGAACGCAGCAGGCTTTGACACACAGGGAGCCCGGTGGCCTTGTTCCCTGTGGGTGAGGGATCTCTGGCCTGGGGTGCCACCTGCACACCATTCCACTTGGGCTCACCCTTCGAAGCTGCTGGAAAGCCAGCGGGGGACATGAACGGGAGCTTCCAGGAATGGAGAGAAACTAGACATTAATTTCTGTAAAAAGGAAACATTTCATTAAACTCCTTGATTTTAAACTTTTGCAAACATGAAACATATAGCTCTCAAAAGCTAAGAACCAGAGCTGAAAGCATGACCAAGCTGATTACAGTTTGTACTTCCTTCAAATCTACTAACAACACATTTAAATGTTTGAATGACTCAGACTTGGGCTGGATTGCTCTGAATTTATTTTCTCCTTAAATGTCTCGAATCTGTGCCTCCCAAGGCCTCTGGTAGTCTGTGCTTCCAGGGTCTCCAGGGTGAGGCCGATCTAGGGCTAGCCTCAGGCTCTCTCCCTCCTGTGGACGCCTTGGGAAATCTGGCTGCACCTGGCTTCCCCAGTGCCACACTGAGAACCTCTCCAGGGCTGTGCTCGTCCAATAATTCCACCAACTGTTCCACCGGTAAGTCATGGCTGCTGGAGACTCTCGGAAGCCACGAGGAAGGAGATTTACTGTTCATGAAGGGACCTGCCCACTCAGCCCTGCTGGCTCCCGCTAATTGCTGGTGGCTTCCACCTGGGTCAGCGGAGCGACAGGAGGGCAGCAGCTAACGCTCAGATGTACTCCAGCCTGGCCTTTTCTGCCCAGGAGACAGCTTCATGGCTCCTAATTCCACGCAAATGGAGGCGTTCCCTGCTTTCTTCATTCCATTACAGAACTAAATGATTTCTTTTAAAACAGGATCCAATTAAACTTTGGTGATGTCATAAGCTCACCTATTCTCCCAGATGAGATAACTTCCTTTTGACTAAGTTTCCTGCCATGGCCTAGGCCGCCACAGGCTGGGGCTCACATAACAGACACTCACTTTCCAGGCTTGGGGCACTCAGCCAGGTATCAGGGTGGGGGCACCCTTGGTTCCTGAAGGGCAGGAGCGCCAGGCCCTCTCCTGGGCTCACTAGTGGCCACCTCCTCTCCAGGCCTTTGCATGGCCTGTGCAAAGATACTCTCCCCGCAGGGTGTCAGGAAAATTAGGTGGTACCCACCCTATTGACCTCGCTTAGTCCCCTCTGTTTGGACCTCATCTGCAAGTAGAGGAGGCACACCTAGGATGGGGAGTTAGGACTCTGCATGTGAGTTTTAAGAAATAGGGGCACAGTTTGGAGCTAACGTGACCCCAAAGCCTCACCTTCGTGGAAGGTGACTGAACTTTGAGGGTGGCGGTGCCATAGCCAGCTCTCTAGAGATGGGGCCTGGCTGGAGGTGGTCACTTGCTGTGACCCAGAAGGGTGGGTGTTCTTGTCCCCAGCTCCCCCTTCGCTCTCTGCCCCCTGGCTTCTGAGATGTGAACAGCTGTCCCCTGCCAGGCCCTGGTTCCTCTGTGCCCGTACTTGGAGTCAGGCTCCGTATAGGGAGAGTTCAGTGAGGCCTTAGGATGGGCGCTGGCCTAACATTACCCATGCCCTCGATGAAGAGACAGTGTAGACACAGACTGTGCACAGGACCCTTGTGCAGGCCCCATCTGCCTTGGAGCCTGCCCACCACCTGTGACCCCAGTGTACCTCTGCTCCAAGCTGCGAGTGCTGGAAACTGTGTCTCAGCTAAAAGGAAGGTAACCGAGAACGAGTATATAACCCAGGCCTCTGTAAGCGTTGGCTGTGGCAACTGCAAGCTGTCCCCTAAAATGCGTAAGGAGAGCCCATGCCTTTTCTCCCAAGGGGAAATGGTGTGCAAGTAGCTTCTTAGAACTCACAACCTTAAGCTTTCTGTGACAGTTTCCTTACAATCAGTGACCTTTGTGTGAGGGCATAAATGGCCCATGGGGCCCTGGGGCAGATTCCCGTTGGGATCCATCCTGCTCCATCAGAAGCAAAGGAGGCTTTCAACTGGGTGCCGTCTTCCCCGAGCACAGCCCAGACCCTGAGCTCCAAATTCAGAGGGCTGCTTTCCTAATCCTAGACAAGGACCCAGGTCTCCGGAGGAAGCACAGGGGTTGGACAGCTCATCCCAGACCAGCACACTCTCGGCCTCTCCCTGGCCTCCGCCTGCCCTGACTTCTCCTCAGCCTTAGTCCATACCACCCACCACACTCCCTTTCTGGCTCTCTCTCTCTCCCTCTTCCCCATTCTCCTTCTCCTCTTCCCCATTCTCCTTCTCTTCCCCATTCCCCCAACTCACCATAAAGCCCGGACAGCGGCTTTAGCCCCTGGATACCTGATGGTCCCTCTCCCAGCCTGCTCTCCCTTGGGGAGTCCCTGTCTCACAGATCTGGACCAACACAGTACTGCTGTGCCTTGAGTGTGTGCAGCTCTTCAGGCGTGTGCTGGGATTTAACCTCCAGGGTGTCAGGATTAAGAGGTGCAGCTTCCAGGAAGCAAATCCCAAGGCTCTGCCCTTGTAAGAGGGTCTCAGGCTACTGCCCGGCCCTCTGCTCTGCCATCAAAGGAGGACACTGGCAGAAGGTGCCATCTCGGAACCAGAGAGCCAGCCATCGCCCGATATGGAACCTGCTGGTGCCTCAGCCTGGGCTTCGGGGATCCAGATTGTGAGGGACGGATCTGTGCTCTCCATAGCTGACCCTGTGTGTGGTGACAGCTTACAGCAGCAGAAACAGGGTGACAGCACCCGTCTCATCAGGCTGTAGATCTCCAGTGCCATGGGGAAGGAACAGGGACAAGCCTCCCTTACCTTCACTAGGAGGCTGAGCTCCTGGGTCAGGAGCCCTGCGTGTCCCCTGCATGGGCATCGTGGACACGCCAAGGCTCCCGCCTGCTTCTCCACACACAGCTGTGTGTGAACTCCAGGTGTCAGAGTCTTAGTTGCTTTCATCCTGTGCCAGCCTGAGTTCTTAGCTACAAGAAACAAAATCCATCTGTGTGGATTTAAGTACAAAGGGCTTTTGCTGAAGGAAAGCAGGCAGCGAGTATTAGACAACTGGACTTGAGAACAGGCCTGGCCAAAGGAGAAAGAAAAGCAGCCAGGGCTACAGTCAAACTCCGCCCTCAAGCCAGAACACTCGCTGTGCAGCACACACTGCCTCTCTGAGCAGTGCCAGCTCCACTGGCCACAAAGGCCTGCCTGTGCCTGGGCTCCCAGGGGTGCGTGCCCCTCCCCCACGCACCCCGGCCTTAGTGCACAGGGCAGACCGGGGTGTGTGTGTCCATCTGATGCCTCAGTGGCTTCTCTGCCCAGGGTGTGAAGGAGCAGTCAAGCCTCAGGAGGAACTCTGCCCCAGAACCCCGGCAAATCCACACAGCAGTGAGCACTGAGTGTGTCCAGGAAAGGATCCACTTTGCCAGGAGAATCCTCACCTGGCCCTCAAAGTCATGCTCTGTGAGGCACAGAAAGCAAGGGAAGAGGTCGGGAGACAAGAACCAGAAGAGAGAAGCTGCCATGCCATGGGTGTCAGGCGCCTGTGGGTATGTGCAACACGTGTCCAGGGTGAGAGGACTGTCACAAGACAGTGTCCAGGAAGCAGAGGCAGTGTCGGACCCAGTGCCAGCACCAGCCCTGCGTGGAGGAGGCAGCTGGTGACGGGCTGTCCAGCGCTGAGACTGCTGAAATGTGTCTGCCCTGCGTGCAGGCAATCCTGTCAAGCTCTAATGAACAAAAACCCCAGGCTGTGTGGATCTGTGGTGTGGCCACCCAAGGTGTGCACAGAGAGTCCTCTGCTGATCAGACTTTTTCAGATGGCCCTGCTCTTGTGCTTGGGGTGTGAGCGCCCCTGCAGCCTGCCCCGTGCGAGGCTGTCCTTGACCCTTCACGGGTCACATGAGCCCGCCCCAGCCCGGCAGAACCTGCAGAAGGTGTCCTGGAGAGATCCCCAAGGCAGTCTCCTTGCTGAGCACCGAGCAAGCAAGGCCTCCCGCTCCATTCGGCGCTGGGCTGCTCGCCCCGGGCGCCGCGCCCCCTAGTGGTGCAAAGCCTGGCCGGCTGCGGCCGGCTGCGCTCCACAGGGCCACCGCCCGGTCAGGGCAGGAGCCAGTGAGCAACTCCGCCTGCTCTGGCAACCGCTCAGTGGGAAAAAGGCCTCTGGGAGACCACGCAAGCGCGCTGCTGGAAAACAAGGACTCTTTCGTGACCCCGCTCTCCCAGCTCCCAACCGTGTCCTCATCTCCCAGGGGACAGATGCCCGCACAGACTCCTGCTCCTGAGGATTCTGAGGTTCACATTTTTGTTTGGCAGATCTTGTTTCCATCTTGCTTTGGTTTCTTACAAATGACACGGCATTCTGATCACTAGGACTTCTGTGCTTTGGTGGGACACAAGGTCACCTGACCCAGAGACTTCCCTTCTTCCCACTGGTCAAAAGCAGCGGTAGAACTAGTTATGGGTGCCAAGTAGGGAGCGCATGGCAACAGTAGGGTAGGGGCTTGGGTGGTGATCAGCTTCTGCCCAGGGTGTGAAGGAGCAGCCAGGTCTCAGGAGGACTCTGTGCCAGGACCCTGGCAAATCCACACAGTGGTGAGCACCTGGCAACGGCAGCCGGACCAATACCTGTGGGCAACTGTACCCAGGAGAGGAAATAGAGCCACACTTGAGAACTGGACAGGATGTGGGCAGTGACCCCAACTAGTGCAAGTGGAAGCGTCTCGGCTCTGGTTGGTTTGGGACCTCTGTGGTCTCCAAGTGCACAATCAGAAAGGAATGTGGGTTAGAAACTGACCTGGACTCTGGTCTCTGGAAGCTGGCAGTCCTTCATGGCCCATACATTCTTCACGTGTGGGAAGAGCACACAAGTTGTCCCCACAGACCCCAGGCCACACTGCAGGTTACAGATGCCCTGAGCTGAAGCAGCAGGACACTCTTCTCTTTCTCCTCCCATCCAGATGTCCCTCACCTCAGTCCGTGTGACATGGACAGTAAGAGGCATGAGTGCACTTTACTGTGTGTAAGATGACAAATGCCACTGGGCTGGAATGCTGGCTAGGCCAGGAATGTTCTGCATAGGTCAAGGGGGAGGTCACTGGGAAAGGGTGGTTTTGGCACAGTCTTGGCCAGGTGAGGGTGTGGTTCTCTCCTGGTAATTTAGGGAAGAGCGCAGCACAGTGGGTAAAATGGCCCGAGCCAGACTGTCTCCCCAAGCCTCTGGGAGAACTAGTGAGGTGTGACACAGGCAGAAGAGGGCCAGACACAAAGGGCTTGGGCAGGCTTCCGAGGAGGGACAGATGGGGAGGGACTGTTCTGTGCAAGTTCTGCAGTAAGATAGGTAAGATGACCGGATCCAAAAGCAGCTGTGAGCAGGGTGGTTCTATTTGTGTGCTGGGAAGACTGGCGAAGCCCAGGAGCTAACAGCGGCCTGCACTGGTGTGTTGGCAGCAAACGGGGCAGGGAGCGATACTCTGGAGGCACCTTTATAGGACATCCTGGAGGATTAGCTCGGAGAAAGGCTTCTAGCCTAAGTGTGTGGAGGACCTTGTCTCTACTTCTCTGCAGAAAAGCTGACTCTGGAAAGGGCTGGGTCTGGGGATATCAGGCATGCGATCTGAAGGAGTGTGAGGCTGAGCTGTCCTGCAGATACCCCAGCAGGCATATTGGGCAGGAGCTGGACATCGCAGCCTTGTGATCAGCAGAGCTCAAAATAAAAGTGATCTAAAAATCTACAAGCACAAGACAGCGTGCTCCTCATTCTTTGGTGATATCAGGCCCGCCTTCCCTGGACCGTACCTCGAACTGGATATTTACATCAGCAGCCATGACCCTCCAGCTCACCATCTGTCCCATCCACTTTCACAAACACTCCCCCCAAGGAAGGGGGGTGACAGCAGAGCTCATCTAAGGATGACTGAGGGTGTGAGTGACAGTGAAGAAGGCATGGTGGAGGACAGCTCTCAGTGTAGCAGGCTGAGGCATGAGCCCCATGGGATGCCAAGAGCAACCCCAGGGGAGCAAGCATGAGCAGGAACTGGAGGCCCTGCTTGCCAGGGATGTAGCGAGGGACACTGAGGCAGGGACACGGCAGACAGGAGTAGGTCCTCCTCCTCCTCCACAGCGAGGGAATGCTGGCCTCACCTCCCTAGCCTCGTCCTCAGCTGGACCTGGCTGTTTGGTGAGCTGTACTGGAAAGGCACCCTGGTTCTGCCAGTCCCCAAGGGCCTCAGTTTCTGGGCAAGCGGCTCCCGGGCTGACTGAGGGCCTCCTCCAGCCCAGGGCTTGTAGGAGTTGGCTGAGGCCAGTGCTTCTGCCCAGGGGAAGGGACCAAAATTGAGCACAGGCGGAGAACATGCAGATCTGCTAGAATCAAAATGTACCAACCAAAGCTGGATTTTTATTGAAGTTTTGATGAACCTTCAGAGAAAGTCTAAAATTTGGTCGATTTACACAGAGATTTAAAGATATTAAAATGTTTGTTTTCCCTGTATTTTTATAACACACTGAAGATTACAACAATGAAGTTCCTCATAAATTTTAGTGTACCATATACACATATGCTGAAGATTAATCTTCTATAACGTCAAGTAATTCAACTATTTTAAATAGTATTTACAGTTTACATTCTACTGTTTCCTCTCACAAAGAATGGCCTTTATTATGTTTAAACAACTTACATTATTAAAATTACTTCAAGGAGTCCACTGAGATCAGACATTTTGATAAGCTGATTCAGAAGCAAAATTACATTTTGTACCTCTTTTACTGCCTAGAAATATGGCCCTTTAGACTTGACACACACCTCAAAGCGCTTGTAAGAGGAAAGTGTATTGGGATCCTCAAGATAATAAATGATTTCTGTTCTGAAGATGACCCCAACAGCAGTGAGGAGCCCAGCAGAGCAGGGATGCCCACTGCTTCAGTGACCACTGACCTTCAGGGAAAGCAGAGGGCTGACCCGCTTCTGTGACCGAGGGCGGGAGGACAGGGCTCCCGAAGACCCTGTGCCTCCAGGAAGCTTGGGTGCTGTCAGGAGGAGTACGGGGTGTGGCAGGGACTTGTGAGGCCAGTGTGAGATGGCAGGCAGCAGACGCAAGCACGGCGAGGCAGTCCTGCCCCAAAAGCAAGCGCTGACAGATGTTTTATTTAAGTAGAGGAGTGTCTACAACGAGCACTTTTTCTGCCACTAATTATGTCTGTTTATCATATATCTAGGTATGTCCTTATTTCTGTCTGGGTATGTGCCAGGGGCTGATTAGACCCCCAGATATCTGTGGGGGACAGTGTAGAATAAAAACAAAGATAAAAGACAATATTTGAGGTACAAGGGGTTGGGAGGAGCCCAACCACACAGTTGGTCCACAGTTGGCCCATGTTTGTTAGCACAGGAAAAGAGGCAGAGTACTTTCCCTGGAAAGACAACTGTGGTAGCCAGGGAAAAGTGAACAGTTCCTCCCTCTGCCCATGTGCCTGTGTGCTGCACGCTGTCTTCGGCAGATGTCACCTTGCTTAGGAGCACTGACGCATGGCAGCCTTCTGCAGACTTCTTTGTTTCCTTGGGCAGGATCTCACAGGCCTGGACAGCAGGGGACCTACTCATATGGCCTGGTCCTCAGCACAGTAACACATTCCACATCCCTTGGGCCCCCACAGCTACGCACCCAAGAGTAAACACGTGGAACTTCTAATTGGCCAAGTGATGCTGGAAGGAAGTACTAAAACTGAAAACAGCACTGGCGGTTAGCACCAGCAAGAGCACTGCGATGGGCACAGACGGTAGCGGCTGGTAGAAGACGGTCCAGGCAGCCCGAAGGAGCCAATAGGTGAGAAGAGGAAACTGCACACGTTAAACTGTGGGTTACTCCATGTCCCGAAGAGACACGCTACCTACAAAAACTAAACTACACATGAAACATGAAACCTGTAGGATCAAAACTCACAATAAAGGATAGGAGGATCAAAATATCCTAATGATAAGCCAGTAGGTTAGGTTCTGTCGGCCAGGGAAAACTCCACACATCATTCCTACAAAAGACACCAAGTTTCAAAGATAAAAATTCATAAGAAAGGGACTTAAAAGTTTGCCATTAAAAGTATCAGTCTCACATTGTGACCCAATTTTGATATATACTCGTCTACATAATGAAAATTCAACTCATCAAAAACCCACATCCTTTCTTTTTTCTTTAGTTACAGTAAGAATACTAAAACTTGAGAGAAAAGAATACTGAAAGAGTACAGAATCATAGTACACTGGTAAATTATTAAATGTAACCACAGAAAAAATAAGCCACAGGCTTGATGTCTTAGAATAAGCAGAACTGAACATGCAATAAAACTTTTATAATCACTGCTTATATGTTTATCAACTGCTTAAGGTGTTTCAAAACTTTAAGAGACTAATACATACTAAATTTATTCTCACAAATTTCCAATTTTCCAACAAATTTACTTAGCCAATTTTGAAATTGTTTCAGTGCTCAAGAAAAATTGTTCCTAAATTTTGCTTTTTCTGCATTTAATGAAGTGAACGTTAAGCAAAATCTATGTAGTTTTGAGTAATCTTTATGTGCAAAAGTCCTTAAGACAATTAAGAGATTAATCATGTTTCCAATGCATAATTCAGAAGAGAAAAATCTGTAATAATGGACTCCCAATGACTCCTGCTAGAATCCAAAGAAAAAAGTGATTTTAAAAGCACACGTGCAATAGAGCTTGTGTTATCTACCCCTCCCAAACATGGTGATTTGCCTGTTTTGAAGACAAATGAGTCAGCTTAGCAGGAATCCTACTGATATATTATCCACCAGTGGGATGCACTGCTGCATGGTTGGGTGGCACACTCTTCTGAGCACCCCTCAGCTTTGTTGGAGGTACATGTTCCTGAGAGGCACGAAGTGATGGCTCAGGGAAAATGAGCATGCAAAAGTCCATGCCGCCGGAAAGCTGCCCTTGCCCAATCTCCCAATCTTTAGGGAGCCTCTCAGAAGAGCAAAGTCACTCTTTTGTGCATGAGGATAAACACAAAGTGGTATCAGAAAAATCACAATTTTGGAAGCCATTCTGAATGATAATATCCAATACACTTAGCACAGCCAGGACAGAAAAAAATGAAAAGGCAGAAACTTTTCTGGGGGTGTCAGGAATCCTATCTGCAAAGTTAAGGTCAGCATTGGCTCATCTATCACAAGTGCTGGTGTCACACTGCTCCAAACTGGTCATCCACCGTGAGGTGACCTGCGGGGCACAGTGGCGCAGGAGCTGGCTCTCACTGCTTCTATGGACGCCATGCTGAGCTCTTGGGGGCACAGTGCTATGATGTCTACTCATGGCTTTCTTCTCATCTCTTCATCCCAGTCAAAGTCTAACACATCGTCATTTAGTTCTGGTAACGTGAAGAGAGCATTTTTGGACAGATTCGGTTTCTCAGCAGAAGAGGCCTGTAGCTGGAAGGACTTCCGTCTGCTGCCAAGCCCTGGCACTGAGCTTGCATGAGGAGGGCTGGGGCCGTGGTGGGTCCAGGTTTTCCCTCCACATGCGGGTGGAGACTCAGATGGAGACTCCACAGGTGGGGTGAAGGAGAACCTTGCCAAGGTGGCCAGTGTGCCAGCATGCACTTTGCTGCCTTTGGCTCTGCAGGGACCCTCCTCTGGGGCTCGCTCTCGGGAAGGATGTGCAGTGCCTGCGTGGGTTCCCGACTCTAGTTCAGGGTCAAGGTCTCTCTCTTCTCTGCACACATCTTCCCGGCATGGCTGCTGTGACCACTGCTTTAGCTTACCCTGGGGCTGCGTGAAATCTCTGCTTGCTAAGGTGGACACTAACCTCTCAGGACCCTTCACGGGTATGACAGCTTCTATCCTAGTCCCCTGCTGGGGAGCTCCAAGACCAGGACCTGCCATTTCAGTGGGGTCACAGGACACGAGGCCATGGTCCTTGGGAAAGTGCGTCAGTTTTGACTTCTGCTTGAAAGTAAACTTTGCCAGCTTGGCCATGGGGGGCTCTGGTGTCTCGGTATTTTCAGGGGACTTGGGTCTCTTTCTGGCAGGTGTTTCTGATGTGCCTTCTGGGCCATATGCAGCAGTAGACTCCAGAAGGGATGGGGCCCGGAGCTGGGCTGGAGCCGAGCCAGAGAGCGTTTCCAGCCCCAGGACACTTTCTTGCTGCCATCCGTGTGACCTGCCAGGGATACTAGCAGTATCTGGCTCCTCCTCTGCTGTGGCCACCTCAGATCTGGACGCTTCCCTTTCTGCCCCTCTATCCTGAGCTCCGGGTGACTGCAGGGTGGCAATGGTGGCTTCCTGTGATCGGAGTGGACTAGCTGCTAGTGGGCTCCAATGGCCTGGCTGGCTTTTTACCTGGACCCGAGATCTGCTGTCAGAGACTTCCAAAGCAGTGTTTTCCTCAGCTGTTTGGGGACCAGGAGATGCAAGAGTGGTGTTTCTTGGTCTTGTCTGCTGAGTGGCCATGCGGTCATCTTGATCCTGGCTGTGGTCTCTGCTCATGGACCTACTGGACCTCAGATCAGGCAGGGACTCCCAAGCTGAGTTTTCCCTGGGGCTGCCTCCAGGCAACAAGGAACTTGGGCTACAGCTCTGTTCCTGCTGTGTCGAAGTCTTCAACTCCAGTTTGTTCCCCAGGTCTCTGGAGAACCCTGGCATGGCCTCAGCCTCTACCTCCCCTGCTTGAGGTTGGGACAGATGCACATTCTGATTCTGCAACCTGGCAGAGACAGAGAAGGACAATGTGATCAAGGGGAGCAGAAGCTGCCATAATTTTCCACCCACTTAGGCCCTGAGATGCCATCTAGATGACTCAGGTCAAACGTCACCCCAAATGAACATGGCAAAGCTTCTGGAGCAGCAGAAATCACCCTTTTAGAAACATCAGTGCAGATCACGGTGCTCTGACAGGCACTCTGAGCTACCCTAAAGTGGAGCCAAAAGGAGGAGAGAAAGGTGGTCATGCACATGAAAAGTGGTCAGTGTGAACACTGTACCCCAAGGGAGCTGTGATGCTAGCTGTTAGCAGCTGGGGTACAGGCCAGAGCCAGGGTGGAGACTAGAATTATGACACACCTCCCTGCCCTGCAGGTACTGGACTTGGCACACGTGACAGTCACTTCCTCTAGAGCGCACATGGGGGTTGACCCTGCTGCGTTTATGTTCATGGTGGGTGCCCGGGTGGTCGGGCCACCCTCTCTGTAAAGCCTGGTCATTCCGATACAGAGTGCAAACCACTTTCCTCGCTGAAGCGGGATCTGCTCAGCAACACTCACCCTCGACACACAGAATGAATGGAAGGACCACGCTCTAGCAGGGGGTGCTACACATGGCGAGGCCTTCTGAACACCCACAGGTGCCTCCCATGACCCTGACTGTTCCTACTAAACCTGAGGAAAAATCACACCCAGAAGCAGGTGAGACAACTCGCCCATGATTCACGTGGCATTTATTTAGTGACAGTGGGGATTTAATGTAGCACCTGAGCTACACCCCCAGCCCTCTGTGTGTGGTGCGTGTGTGTTAATTCTGAGACAAGGCCTCTCTGAGTTGGTATTGAACATGCCTTCCTGATTCTCCGAGAGCCGGGATCACAGGCAGGACCCATGCCAGGCTGGCTCCACTGTTCTAATAATTAGTGACTCTTCCTCAGAAATCAAGTTCTCCTCACGTACAGCTTCTGCACTTTGACCTTCCCGCAGGACAGTGCCTCTGGCTTCTGCTTTCAGGTAGGTGGGATGGCCACTACTTAGGGTAGATTGTCAATGGTAATACACTTTCCAGAAGCAAAGTTTGATAAAAATACCAGTGATTTTATGGTAACTGTATGATCTTTTAAGGAACAGAGAACTCTTTCCTAAAGGGTAAAAACCCATGCCTACTCAGGCTTTTCTCCCTTGATTAGATGACTTTCGAGGTGACTTGGCTTCAGTGTGCAGCATCTTAGTTACTCTCAGGTTTAATGCCAGAATGCTGCAAAGAAACACCCACGACAAAGAGCATTTTAAGGCAGAACACTATATTTTTGACAGTCAATACTCTTTTTCCCTCCTCCTCCGGACAGTCATTTTGAATTTGAGAAGTCCACTGCCATCTGTCTAAGGCACAACACTGAAGGGCTCTCACCCTTGCTCCTTTCTGGAACCTCTGTCCAGCAGTGTCTGTCCCTGGGCTGAGGAAATGAGCAGCCCCAGCACAGGCAAAGCCCTGCCCATGAGGGGCAAGAGAGGACCAACTACAGCAAAGCTTCGCGGCTCAGTGGTGCAACCGCCTCGCACACTCTGGATCATGCCCGGGGCTGTTTTCACTCGGAGTGTGCGTTTCTGCAGCCTGGCACCCAGGAGCCAGCAGAGTACAGCCAGCCAGGAAGGCTGTGCCCCCTGCGGTCATAAGTTAGTGTGTGTGCTGGAGCCAGGAGGAAGCAGCAGGAGACTCAGAAGAACAAGGTTTCCACCTGGGGGGTCCCCAGCACTCCAGCTGTAGCTGACCCCTCACATGCACTCCACACCCTAGGCCCCGCTGGAGGGTGGCCAGGCCAGCCCTCCCTGGTCACGCAGATGCCTGCTGCAGTCCTGCCATTCCCATGCCTATGCCCCAGAGGCGACCCCAGTACTGAGGGGACCACAAGCTCTGCCATTCAGCCCAGATTTTCATCAGCGAGGGATGCATGTGGTCACTGACTACCAGACACATGGCTTCCTGCTGTCCACACTACCACAAGTGCCAGGAAAGCTTCTATCCTCCCAGGCTGTTGGCCCAGCTGGCCTGTGTGTGGCAAGGAGATGCCTCTCTTGGGGTGTCTGCACCTGACACCTGTCCAGGGAGTAACATTAGGGCTTGCTTCTTTTTGTCTTTTGTTTAAAAATCTTATTTATTTATTTATTTTAGTATAGGGAATCGAACTCAGGACCTTGTGCTTGCCAGGTAGGTGTTTATGCCGCTGAGCTATATCCCTGGCCCTGTTTTTATTTCTAACTAAATTTACTGGTATAATCTATATATACATAAAATCATATTCATCATAAGGAATTTGTACCTGTATACATTTGTCTTGATTCTTTTTTTTTCCTCAATCCCCTCCCCTCCCTTCAATGCCTCTTCTCCTTATTTACAAAGCTTTGTTTCCATTTTACCCTTCTTTATCACTTTTTTCTTTCCCCTTCCTTCCTTCCCCCATCCTCCTCCCTAGCTCCTTTCACTTTTGAACAATTTCTTTTTTTCTAAGAAGCACGGAGTCTTGCCGTGTTTGTTACACATCGAGACACAGGACAGCGGCTTTTTCACTTAGTTTACAAACCTTTGTTTCTCAAATGCCAGGGAAAGGTTTCTATTTCCCTCTCTGGGTTTTCCTTCCTTACCTTTCCAGCCTTTGAAGCTCTTCACTCAAGAGGCTCGGCAGCTCCAGCCTCTCAAGAATGAGTTTGCACTGCTGCTGGTACTGTGCGCGAGGGTTTTCAGGGAAGGACGTGTGCAGAGCGTTCACCCCTCCTAGCAGCGCTCCGCCCTGCAGAGGGAGAGGGCACCGGCGTCCCAGGGCAGCCCCACACATCCCCCTCCAGGTGCTGGGTCTCTGGGATCCCTTCTCTCCCCTCAGTATCTGGGTGGCACTACTACAGGCAGCTACACTGTCACAGTGAGACCATGGACACCACCCCCTCCCCAGGGTGCTGAAACTCACTGCTTTACACCAACAAGGGACAAGGGCAGCCCCTGCCCCACACCAACACCCAGAGACAGGACAGTGCCGTCCCCCTCTGCAGGGGCCCAGCACTTGAGTCCGAACATGAGCATGTGCAGAACTGGAGACCATGCTGGGGAGCCTGCAGTCAGGGAAAACAATTGCTTGGTGTGCAAAGTCTCTCACCTGCATGGAGGACTCCATCACTGACACCACGGTGACTGCGTCTTCTAGGGTCACGGTGTCACGGAACATCAGGCGGGCGTGGGCTGTGAAAATGAAGTTCACCTGATTTTAGGGTTATGTGAGGGGATAAGTGTACTTCTGCACCTGTCTCCCCTCTCCAAAACTGTACTTTAGGAATAAGCTATTCCTAATAAACTCATTTTACCAGATGAAGTACAGAAGTCTGCATTGCACTGGCTTTACAGTTTTGTGTTAATAAAAGGCTTAAACTTTCCACTTAGCTCATGTAATATTGTCTATTCATATGAAAAAGTACCCTGGGAAATACAGGAGCTGTATGAACATTATATTTAATATTCAGTAACTTTCAACCCTCATTTTTTAATCTGTTATAGAAACATGCAAAATTAAAACTCATTTTTCATCTCTGGCATTTATTTTTATCTATGATTTACGAGCTTCTCAAAGCTACCAAATGAACAAGCTTGAATTTTGGGTATTTCTTGCCTTCCTATTAGCTACAAATCCTTGGAAAAAATGAGGTCCTTTTGTTTTATTATACTTTTTATTAAGCTTATATGATTTCATGATATAATACATTCAGTGCATGTATTTTAAGAGTTATCTGAACACAGGCTGCAGTGTAAAAGCCAATGCTGGACAGCAGGCGGGGGGGGTAGGGGGCGTGTTAGCCATGCGTGCCCGCATCAGTCCCGAGCCCCAGGGAGGTCAGGGCATAGCGCTCTTGACCTCATTACTGTAACAGCAGGATGCCTCTGAGTGGCCGAGTGGCTGGAGATGCTGCTGCACGTGGGACAAGAGCCTCCCCACTCCAAGGGCTGAGAGCCCTGCACAGTGAAAGTGAGGCCTTCCGAGGGCTGGCACCTTACATTATGGGCAATCCTGAGGAGAAGGCTCCAAGAACACAACTTCAGCTCGGCACCCTTCCTGTCCAGAACAGTGAGCTCCAGGGCTCAGTGCCTGTGCTGTCACGTGACCATGGGTACCCTGGGTAGGGATTGTTCTGGGGTACCCACATCACGCCCTAAACCCTGGGACTCAGTGAAAGCATCCCTCAGCAACTGAGCTCACCTTCGGCCAAGCGGATCAAGCTCTCCAGCAGGCGGATGGTTGTGCGGGCTGCGTTGCGGGCATTGCTCTGCCTCTGCATCTGGTAGTAGCGCAGCAGAACCTGGTTGCCTGCGTCCGACAGCGTGGGCTGCAGCGTCCTGATGAGGCAGAAGTAGGTTTTCATCTTCTCCATGCTCCATAGCTTCTTGGCCCTGCTCAGGCAGCCTGCGTCAGCCAGCCAGTTTTAACAACAGCAAGGGTTTCATCATTAAAAGACAGCCTCCAGGCTCTGTGGTCCTGAAATCCAGCCCATTGTCTGTCCAGAGTGAGCAGTAAAGGTGTGCTTCCTCCGGGGCTAATATCATTCAGGATATTCTATTCTGCTTGCTAGTAATCAGAGTACTTAAGGAAATCTGCTTATAGAGGGGCTTGCATTTAGTGATTTTCACCTCACCATTCAGTCCCGTTTGTGTGGCAAGAGCTGAGTTACAGTAATGCGGCACCATGAGGTCTCCTCCTCTTGTCCCAAGGACACCTGCATTCATGGTCATCTCCCCTGGCAGGTGGCGCAGCCCTTCCCCTCTGCTCATTATGCTGGGCTTGCTAACCTGCTCCTCTCACAGACCACCTTCTGGCTAAGCATCCCTTGGGCGTCTGTAAAACAGGTATCTTGAGCATTTCACTGTTTTCCAGGAAAACTGCCTTTATTTAGACCTAAGCTTTCTCTTTCAGCCTGAATAGCTTTCTTTACACACCTTTATTCTCCAAGATGAAGGATGAAATGACTCGATCCCAGTCTTCATTCTTGGTATCAAGCAAAACAAGGATCAGGTCGAATCTACTGAGGAGCGGACTGCCGAGGGCGATGTTCACTGACACGGACTCCTGGGGGTCATACTGGCCTTTGGGATTGGTGGCTGCCAGGATGGTGGTTCTTGTGTTCAGCTTGCATACAAGGCTACCAGGAAAGAGGGCAAATCCACGGATGTGAGTGCAACCTTATTAATAAAATACAGTTGCACTGGTACCTTGAAAATCCAGAGTAACTTCTGTGAAGGAAAATATGGAATGATTCAGGGAGCCCAAACACCAGCTTCACCAACAAAGCATACTAAAGCTAGCTTATTGTAGGAGATGATCTGGGCAGCTCCCCTAGAATGCAGAACAATTGCTTTGGCATTAATGAAACCAAATCCCGTCTCTAAGAGCTGGCTAAGCTATTTTCTTCTCCTTCAATTGGCTCTAAGCAATGCAAATAAGGCCAGTGGAGGTACTGATGTGTAATCAGAAGCCAGCCAACAGTTTCCTGCTTGCTTGCACTGTGTTCCCTATAGAACAGTTGCTCACGGTAGGATGGTAGAGACACATAGCTATAGGAACATCAAGTGGGTTCCAGCTACAAGGTAAGAGGCTATGACTTCCCAGGGCACTGGGGTTTACATATCAGAAACTGAAGCAACAGCCTCCTAAAACATTCAGATGCTACCCAATCGAGTCATGCAGACTGGTCTTCCTGCATATCTCTCTCCCTGCATATTGCAGAGGCGCTTGCTCTCGGCCCAGCCAGCTCAGCTTCCCTTGCTCAGGTAATTCCTGCCATCCTGTCACTCATCCTTGAGCCACTCCCTTCGCCACAAGATAATAAATTCTGGGGAAGGCCTTGCATCAAGGCCTTTGTTCTGTGTGTCCTCACCTAGGACGGACTCAGGACCTCTTTGCTGCCCATAGCTATAAATATGTCTTAATGTCTTTCTTCTCACCGTGGGTTGCACTGGAGGTAGTAGACTGGAATTAATTCACTGGGATTCCAATAACGTATCAACGAAATTACAAAAATAACTTTCCAGATTGCAAGGTGAATAAGAAAAGGGATTACAATATATAATATTGCGGTTACAATATTTATCTTGAGGAGAACTGTTAACTTTTCAGTAAACACGTTTTTATATTTTGGGGAATAAAACTAGGGCTTGGCACGTGACAGGCAAGTATTCTACGTTCCCAGCCCCTGACTTCTGTACTTCCAGAGAGCGTCTTGCTAAATTGCCTAGGCTGGTCTTGAATTTGCAGTTCTCTTCCTCAGCCTTCTGAGGAGGCAGGGTTACAGAGGCTGGGGTCAGTTAATGCTTTTATGCTCTTACAATTAACAGACCCCTTTGCTAAGTGCCACGAGGCAGAGAATAATAAGCCAAATATGAACAGTGGTCTTACGGAGCTTGTAATCCACTAGCTCCTGTTACAGGGAAGGACACACCAGGTTCCATAAGCACGAAGTTCCTGAGCACTATGGACGGACTGCGTTTGTCTGTGCTGGAACAGGCAATCAGAGAAATATTAGGAAGAAGCTTCTGCCCTATAACCTCGTGGTGTGTGGACATTTCCAAACTGAGGGAGGTATATCCTCAAAGGTGGCAGATGGGGGCATTTTAAGGTATGGTGAGGGGTGAACAAAAAGCTTCTGTGTGTTCATTTTATCTTGATTTCTCTAATCATGGGGGAAGGAAATCAGGAAGAAGTCTAACGGCTGATTTAGCATGGAGTTTGGGCAGCCTTGGGGGTGGTTGACAGGACACAGGAAGGGGCAGGACAGAAGGGCAGTTCCTGGGGAGAGGCACGGAGTCTTGCATGGGCCAGTGCAGGATCACAGGACACAAGGTAATTTAGCACTTGTAATTTAGCACTTCAACTAATCAATGTCAGGCAAGTCCTCAGATAGCCTGCTGAGGCTCACGTATGCAAACGTGTCTGGTTTTGGTTAGTGGGAAGTCTGTCTCGCAGGGCTGCAGGCCCCGATCTCTGCACACACGTGCTGCATCTGTTCATGCCTGGTGTTTCCAGCTGCCTCCGCAGCGACTTCCCTCCCTGAGGCTGAAGGATTTGAGAATCTTTGCAGCAAATGGTACAAAAAGACATTCACTGAATGAGAATAACAAAATAAGGCAACTTTTAAAAAGTGAAACCCTTTTTTAAAAAATCAGTGAGAGGGAAAATTTTTCAGAGACAGACATCTGATAATGTGCCAAAGTAAAGGCCGTTGTTAGGACTGGGAACCCTATCTGGCAAAGAACAGTGTGATACATGGCTCCTACTCACCCTACAGATGCACAGTTAATCCACAAGCAGCAGAGATGACTTGCATTTATAAAAAAGGAGTATTTCTATAATACTGGCAGTAAAATAAAAGATAACTAACATAGGAAATAATTCTAAAAAATTATTTTCAGTGACAGGTGAATCTAATTGGCTGTTCTTCTGCTCTCTGATTAACAGACACTTCTGGGCATTTTCTGTGTATAAAGGAAAGGTCAGCCCTGGAAAGCCAAGAAGGCCAGTCAGGGTACAGTGGGCGCTAAAGAACAGGATGAGGCTGCTCAACAGAGCAATGTCAGACACTGGCCAGGCGTGGACCAGAGGACAATGCTTCCATGGAGGCATCGGGATGACTTGGGGACCATAATCTGAACATACACAGGAAGACAAACCTGCAAAGATCAAAGGGAGGTGGCATATTATTTCTGAGGTAATTTGGGAAATATAAATTAAGTCTAAGCAGGGGACTTCCTTAGGAGGACAGGCTGCCTGCAGGCAGCCCTGGAAATGTAGGCAATGAAAGGTCGGAGAGTAGGTGGGGAAGCAGTGACTAGGATAAGTCAGGTGGCCCCTGCAGCAGAGCAGGAGGGTGGGACAGTGATGAGGGTCTCCCTCCAGGCAGCTAACAGTGGGGAGCTTGCAGACCTGCTCCGGCACTGGGCTAGAAGATAAATGTAGGCACACACAGGTGCACATGGCCCTGGTCTTGAGTCCATGTGCACAGCAGTGGCTGAAGTCATGACCACCAAATGAGAGAATTCAGGAACTAGTACAAGGCAACACACTTCCTCGGCCAATCTGAGCTTTATGTGCTTCAGTTATTTTCATAAACTTAACCACCACATTGTAGCAATACTGCACACGGAGTTAGCCCTATACAGATTATCCTGGATTACCACAGAAACCGAAGGGCAGGGATTCTTTCCACAAACTCGGAAATAAGGCAGCTGGACCCCAGATGACAGTGCATGGCTGAGCGCTGCAAGCCCTTTGCTTCCTCAGGCCCTTCCCGCCGCACTGCCCTGTCACCTGGGTTGCAGCATCTCAGACTTGCAACCCCTCCATCTGAAGATTCCATGGGATACTTCAGAATCCAGCTACTCACCTTATTCTTTCCCACTAAATTTGATCCTTTTTGAGGGACTAACCTACTGCTATTATCCTCACACTGTCTGGCACCTATGAAAAGTTCAGTAAACCTATACTAATTAAATGATAAATAAAAAAGTTATTTAGCTCAATATATATTTCTAAAATCTGAAACTTCACATTCACAGGCTTCTACAGTCACAACCTGAAGATGCTGATGCATTCTTTCTGACTTAACTCTGAGTGGAAATACAGTGGTTTCTGGAAAAGCTACTTTTCCATTTACTGGGTCTACATGCTTGAACCTTCCTACAAACAACTAGTAGTTGTATAAACATCATAACGTCAGGTCAGGCTGGTTTGAGCAGTCAGCCCTGCAGTGTGCCTGCTGCCCATGCTGCTCTGCTGACAATGGCGACCCTGTCTTGACTCCAGCTGCCAGCCCCATTCCACTGCTGCTTCTAACCCACCTCTGCCAGGGCAGTGGCTGCCACACACTCACGACACCTTGTGCCTCCCCCACACCACCCCAAGACAGCAAGATGGCACTTCCGTTCCTTTGCAGTTCATGGAGGAGGGCAATGGAATGAGGGTGAAACACATACATCACTCCAGATCCCGCCTGATGGCTCCCTGGGCGTCCTCAGTGTGTCTCCATCTTTCAGCACAGCAGGGAAGGAGAAACCACATGAAGGATGGAGGATGACAGTGGGGAGCAGGGCACCCCACCCTGGCCCTTGTCTCCTGTGATATGAGCAGGAGAAACTTCCTCTTCTAAGGTATATGAGCTAAGTACAGGAAAGAACTGGTTCTGTTTCCAAGGGGAAACGCTTCTAACCCCAGGCAGGATGAGGAAGAATAAAAAGATCTGGGTGACAGAGAGAGGATCCGGAAGCAGTGTTTTCACACTTAATTTATTTTGAGAATAATGTGACAGCTGGGACTGAAAATTTTGGTCTAGTGTTGGTTATTGTTGAGTTTTCTTGCCATCCAGTTTTTTTTTTTTTTCTACTCGAGAATTCTGTGATTTCTTAAGATTAGTCCCAATTGGCTACATAAAATCTTCTAAATTTAAATTCTATGCATAGGAGTAATACGAGCTTTGGCTTATGGTATGATGTCTTGCCCAGCAAATAGAAATAAACGGCATTTATTGATAGCTTCAGTGGATTTTCCTCCATGGAACAACAGCCAAAAATTAGTAGCAAGGATTGGGGAAAAAAGAAATGAATATGTCTTTGAAAGTTAGTACCAAGGTTTTAGACTTAGTGGAACCCCACCACCACTACCTCTCTGTGGAACTCAGACGAGGGCTGGTTCTCGCACTTGCCGATGACCATCAACACTGTCTGTCCACTTCCTCTCAGGCTGTTACTGACCAGCTGAGGCCTCCTGCTTAGGGTGTCAGGAAGCACATACTGGGAGAAGGCACTCAGAGCTTCGGCCCAGAGTGGGATTGCCGGTGCTGTCAGCTCTTAGTACTGGCGCCCCGCCTGCCACACAGAGCAAACCTCAGGGCTTCTTTTGGCCACTGGAGATGGTGGCCCCTGGCTGTTCTTTGCCAGTCTGTGCTTCTCTGCTGTTGGCGACCTTCGTTGTCGTCAGGTCTGCTGTCAGTCACTCTGAGTCACTAGTTCTCAGTGTGCCAGTCTAGCATGTTCCTTCCCCTTCTGAATGACTGTGTGGCCCCTCTCCTCCTTCCCATCCCATTCCTTATGAACCTGTTACAACTCGCTAAGTCGGTGTTGATGGAGGCAGTTGGGAACCCACGCTAACTGGTGACATTGGATGCCCCCAAGAGACTGGGACCCGAATATATCCAAAATTTATATTGCAGGTTTACAAGAGAAGTCTTCCAACTGGGGAACCATGAAGAGGTAAGTTTTCTTAAGGGTAAAATTAAGAGCGCGCTGTATCGTCATTTTATTTTGATACAATTCATAATGAAATGTTTCTTTTTTACACTTAACTCTATCTGCTGCTAATTAACATCATGTTATGCTACAAGTCTCTAGAGACATTTCATCAGACTTTCACATTTGGGAATTTACTACATACTTTACATTAGAAAGATTAACAGGCTTCTAATTAGGGGCAATAATTCTGGAAGCCGTCATTCAAAGTGAGATGAATTATTGTTGCAAGTAGATCTAATTTTTTCCATGCACAGTAGAATAACACTGAATAAATGGTATGAAAGATGAACACTGAGCCAGATGGGTTGAATGGTTCCCAATATCAGGAAGATGACAGCTATGCACTGGGGACTGGGGGTACACTGAACTCCTGCATGAGACAAAAACAACACAAGGTAATCCTCACTTTTCTGTGATATTTCTAAACAAAAGTTAAAATGCTTCAAAGAATTTGGAAGGACGAGAAAATCATAACACTGGTACCAGCTGTAATCTAGGGGGAATCGTGAAGACTACAGAGCTGTACTGTGCCAATCAACCAAGAGTCTACACTGCATGAGGCACACATGCTAAGCACTGTCCTGCCACACTGTCTTGTCACCCCCCCCCCCACCCTTTCTGCCTGTCTCCAAAGCCTCTGAGCAGACTGGTTCATGAGTGTGTGGCCCACTGATGGTCACAGCTCATCATGTGGGGAGGAGGCAGTCACCAGGGCACCACTGAAAGTCTGCCTTTATCCCACTGCTCTTCCTGTGCTCTGCTTCTTGGCCACCACGAAGTGAGTGGCTTTGTTCCACCTGCTCTTTGACCATGGTGTTTCTGGCTTGGAGACAGCTGAACTTTGGGAACCATGAGCCAGATGAACCTTTTCTTCGTTAATTTTGAAGTATTAGGCATTTTCTCCTAGCAATAGAAAAGCTAACACACCTGTTTAATGACAGGTTTGGGTATACTCTTTAAGTGATTTCTTTATCCTTATTATAGTTCTGGACAGCTCAAACAGTAGAATCCTTATCAAGCACATGACCCTATGACTTCTTCTGAGTAAACTTCTATTTAGGGACAACTGGCCAGCCCAGAGACCAGCATCTGACCCAAGGACAGTCAACCTATGACTTTGCCAGGGGCCAAGAAACTGTTTCCTGCACAAGTCTTTTAGTAGATATGATGCTACGTCTCTGGCCCTCTTGGAAGGCACTTGAAGTGGTGACAGGAAAAACAACTACCTCACACAAAATAGCTTAATGAGGCTAAAAGACCCACAGACACAAAAAGTGAGCAACAAATGTTCTGATTCACAGTAATGGAAGGACAGGTTTGAAGACCACAGTGGCAACGAGTTGACAGTACTGTATTTTATATCTAATTTAAGCAAACTCCCATTCCACCAAGCTCTGTTACAACAGGACAATAGTCATGATAGTAGTGAAGTGCAATCGTATGCCCAGCAAGGAAAGAGTGGAGCTGGCACCTCAATTCAGCGGGCTGAAGCTGTACTCTCTGCTCTTAAGTATTATGCTCATTCTAGCTACATGTAATTCACTCTGTGGTCAGGAAAAGAAAAAGTTCTGTTTCTTGAACTATATGATTTCTAACACAGGTCATGTTCAACATTCCATGGTTAAAGGGAAACCCCACTTACGTACATTCATAATCTACAGTAAACCAACCAGCAGCTGAGATGGCCATTGCTGAGACGGTAGGTCAGATGATAAATTCCTCATACACAATAGTCATTAACTTGCAGCATCTTACAACAACCTCTTAAAGATTATCTCTTTACACATTAGATGGCTTGAATTTCTCACATACATTTTTCTACTCTAAACTTGAAAACCTTTACAATCTACAGGTAACCCACCTACTCTGTAGGCAGTTTCATCCATGGGAAAGGCTTCCTTGTCCTGATTGTGAATATGCTCCTCCGTATAGATACGAATGGGTCCAGAATAAGTCTAATTGCATTTCTGTATTGGAGCTCTTTGAAATAATTATATCTCCAACTGTTTTTTTCTAGTATGGTTCAGAGAAACATGGATATATATTACAATATACAGCAAAAGTTAACATTACCTGTTAAACAATAAGAATTTTAAAAATAAAATGTTGATATACAGGTTCCCACAGGATAACAGCAGCTCCTTATACTCAAATGCCTTCATAAATCTTCCAGAGACATCTGAGATAAACAAGGATGGCAAGTAAACCCTTACAATAAAACTCATAAAACTTAAAAAATAACTATGAAAGGAAACTACTATGGACTCCAAACTACACGTAAAAAGACTTGAGTGGGCAGTCAAGCTAACTCTGGAGTCCAGGTTGAAGAGGAGACAAAAGCAAAGCTAGGTAAGAGCAGGAAAGTACAATGGGGTCCTCATGATGGCAGCTGCAGGTAAAGCCACTGTTAGGTTTGTGTCTGAGTGGCCCCAAGCGTCATGCAGTCAGGGCGGTGGCTGTGTCTGGTGTTTGTGACTGGTTCATGGTCTAATGCTGAGACTGGTGGTGTGAGTGCTGCACTTGCCGAGGGGCAGAGCCAGCACACAACACGAGGAGGGAAGTGGGCTCCTTTTTGCCTGCTCTTTTACCGGTTCCCTCTTGCTGCTTGTTGCCACCATGAATGACTGTCCCTCAGCCAGACCCCCTGCCTTGGAGCCAGCTGAATACGGACTTAAGCCTCTAAAACTGTAAGATAAATAAACCTTTTCTTGCTTAATTTTGGCATCAGGTATTTTGTTTCAGCAATGAGAGAAAAGTAACCAAGGCAGTCACCCATAAGAGGAGATTCCATGCAGAGCTGGGGAACACCAAGATCAGGTTTGCAACCTTGGGAATCAAAGCAGTTGGCTACTGGGGGAGACAAGGAGGGACTTGCAAGTTTCTGGGACCACAGTAAGCAGGTGTAGAAAGTATTCAGAAGCAAGGAAGGCCAATTTTCCTAAATGCTAAACACAAAAAACGAGTTGATACCAAACACATTCATCATACCAGTAATTCATGTCTAACTAATGTATTAGAAGATATTCAGGTTGTTTATGAAGCTAAGCCCAGCTCCACGCTGTATACAAGAGAACACACTGCAAACAAAAGGTTGCATATAAAGGAGTGCACCAAGAAATATTAGGCAATGCAAACATTGTGAAGTTGAGCTGTGATTCCAACAAAGGCAAGATAAAATTCAGGTCAGGAAGCACTTCAACTAAGAAATGCAAATGCGAAGGCTAAAGTCACCACCACCACACAGCAGAAGCTGTATGAGTGACACAAAGCAACAGAAAACCAGTCATACAGTACTCAGTCTAAAACCTATCAACAGACAAACAGCTAAGTGAGGAGGCTAGAGAAGACCACACAACACTCCTGAGAAGGCACCGCTGTATGCTCGTTAAGTGACGGGTGTGTGCTGCACCCTGATTCAACAGAATAAATTTTTTCTGAAGTGTACAAAGGGCAGTAATGAAATTAGCCTTATATTAGGACACAAAGGAAAAATCCTCATTAAGTTCCTTAAACTAGAAATAGCATGAAAAATATTCTCTGAGCACAATGCAGTAAAACTAGAAATTAGTAACAACAATAAATAAATATATAATGTTTCTTCTAATTGAAGATTAAAAATTATTTAAACAACTCTGGGGAGAAATGAGATGTACAAACAAAAATGCAGAATTTCTAGCAAAATACTTTATATCCTAATTTATAAGGTACCCCTGAAGTAGTGTCAAGAATGTAGGCCCACCCTCTTGGTAAGCACCCCTGGCGCCGGCTGGGAAGAGAACCAGTCAGCTGTTCCCTTGAGCCTACTGGCACAGGCTAAGAATCAAACATCCCCCCACCCTCTCACCCGTCAGCAACTGGGGACAGAGTTCTGAGCACCTCTTTGGAGGATGACCATATGCAATATAGCTAATATGGGGGATTTTCTTCTATGTTCTGTTTGAAGGCAAAGGATATTTTCAGTGTTATGTTTTGTAATGATTGTTTTGCTGTATTCAATATTCTCCTTCAATTGGTTTTACAATGTTCTGTTATTAGTTTGATTTTGCTACACCTAATTGACTGGACAACTATTGTGAAGATAACAAGATATACTAAGTACCTATTACTGTTATCCCAGTATCCTGCTTCGAAGTTCTGTACCAATATCACTACATTGTCTTGATTGGCTTTGTTCTGTCTTGTTCTGCTGTATTTTTACTACACTTAAAATAAAATAAAAAAGAATGCATATATTATGCTATCTTTTAGATAAAGAAGAAAAGAGATACATATATGACTTCACATGTGTTGCTCATTTTTTGTAAAAAAATGGAAGGATAAATCAGAAACAAATGAAAGAACATCTATAAGAGAAAGAAGAAATCAGAACTAAAGGGATAAGGGTGATTTCTTTGGATTTCTTTTTATATAGTGTTGGATTCTGAACCATCTTTTAGAAATTGAGAAATAAAATTTAACTGAAAAAACTGAACATGGGGCCAGGGATTTAGCTCAGCAGGGATTTAGCTCACATGCTGGTAGATGCAAGGTCATGAGTTCAATCCCTGGTACCAAAATACAAAAACACAAACACAAGTAAAAGCAAAAAACAAACAAACAAGCAAACAACTAAACAAGGCAAATTATAAAAGTGAACACAAATAGAAATTTAAAAGCTTATTTCCTTAACAGTGTATCAAATCAATAATACAACTACACAAGGAAAAGAATATAAACTACTTTTGAACATGCACTCTGACTGTATTTAAACTTACTAAAATATATTCTATGCACAAAAAAGAACTGCAAAGAAAGCTTGAATTGGGGCTGGGATTTAGCTCAGTGGCACAAGTGCCTGCCTGGCATGCACAAAGTCATGAGTTCAATCCCCGGTACCAAAAAAAAAAAAAAAAGCAAGCAAGCTTGAATATTAATTTTTGTGGTTATTGGCACTGATGTTGGTGCAATAATCCTGAAACTTATTTTGGAGGCTCAACTGACTTCAGAAATGTAGGGAAACCTATAAACACCTTCATGAATGCAACAGGTTACATATAAATATTACAAAATATTGTATCTTTTTTTTTTTTTTTTTTTGGTACGGGGATCAAACTTGCAACCTCACCCTTGTCAGGCTCGCTGGCAGGCACTTATGCTGCTGAGCTAATTCCCTGGCCTCTACAAAATACTATGTCTCACATATATGGAGAGTCATTATCTTCTCACCCGTTCTGAGAAGATATTGGCTGTTAACAACAGTACATGCACACGAATTTGCACTGAACACTGCTGAAATGCACACCTAGAGGTAGTGAAGAAAGTGTGTGTTTGACCACAACTGGAAGTTACACAGAGCACTGCAGCCCCATCTGTGGAGCACGAGGCGAGGCTGAGCCAGGAGGTGGATATTTCACACGCTAAGCTGTAATATCCCTGTGGAAGGCTGCGGTCATCTTCCCTTTACAGATGAGCGGCCGAAGCTCGGGATGACAGTGATTTCCCAGAGTCGGAAAAGAACTAAGGCAGAGTGCCACTGATGCTAGGTCTCTCTGACCGAGGCCTTCTGTTCTCACCATAACCAGGCTGACTTTGCCACAAAAATACTAACAAGTTAGTTAAGCTTAGTTTAAATGTAGGCTATCTATGTTGCTGGTGGTGGTGGTGGGTATTTGTCTGTACAAGTGAATGATGTGGAACAATTATGGAGATTCCCCAAAAACTAAAAACAGAAATTCCATTTGGCCCAGCTGGTTTTCCTTTGGACATCTTCTTGAAAGAGCTAAGTATTTCACAGCTTTCTCTGCACACCACGCAGGCAGCAGGAGGCTTAAGTACTGACTATCCCAGGCACTGCTCAGGCAAGTGTCATTCCAAACAGCTAATGCTTGCACTGGATACAGTTGATAAAATTGTCATTTTTATATTTCCTGTTACTTTTCTTATAAAAACTAACAAAAAAGGAAGATGGTGGAATAGTAAGCAGCACAAAACACAGCCTCTCTGAAAGACACTATCTAGACGTGGGAATATACCATCATGAGGAAGACAGGAAGGAAGCATGAAGGCAGCTGTGGAACCCGGGGACACACGGGCATGGGGGCACGGTGGCGGTGGTAGCTGGCGACCCCACAGGCCTTTGTGGGAGGACTGGGCAGGGAGGGGAGCGGTTGACACGGAGGACTCTCATGGCTGCAGTGAGTGCAGAGGACTCAGTCCTCCCGCAGGAGAGAGTGACTGCCAGGAGCCATTTTGGAGTCAGGCCCAATAAGCCCAGAACCAGAACTGCTGCCGGCTTCCTCCAGCAGCTCCTAGCTGGGCACAGACCCATGGAAACTGCGTGGACTGCAGTGAGCCCGCTGAGTCTGGGCTCGGGGCGGCCTGCTAAGGCGTCTGCTACTCGTCACAAAGCAGCTCCTGGCTTGCGGGGAAACAGTGGCACGATTGGGACGCCATCTCCACAGGCTGCCTGCTGGTGAATCCAAAGAGAATCCTAGATTCTATTTGTTTTGTTGTTATTTTTGTTTCCCTTTTCTTCCTTTCTTGTTTTAGTTTTTTAAATCTCTTTCTCTTTTATTGCTTTTCTTTGAGTGTGAGTGAGGTCCTTAATCTCCTTCTGCTGTGGTTTTGTTCTGTTCTCTGCCAGCTCTCTTTCCTTCAGTCTGCCGCATCCATCTCTCCAAGTTGCTGGGATTCATCTTTGTCCTCCAATTTACTTATAATCTCTTTTTCTTTTCCTATTTTTCTGTTTTCTCTTTAATTCCTTTTGAATCATAATCCTTGAGAACAGAATTGATATATTATGGTCGTATTTATTATATATAACTGTTTTGCACTCTATTGAAAAGAAATGAGAAGACTTAAGACACCCAGTTCACCAAAGGCAAACCTACGGGCAATGAGGCTAGAAAATCCGAAAGCCCCTACCAGTTCTCTCCAAAGTGGTAACAAAGCAATTGAATGATGCTCTGGGAAAAATGGAATCAGAAATAATCTCTCAAATAACTAAAGAGATTATCAAAATATATACCATGCTAAGAGCAGACACAGACAAAAAATTAGACGAGCTTAAGCAAATTATGGAAGTGCAGCATATGAAACAAATAGAATCCATAAAGCAGATTCAAGCAGATCTCCAGAAGGAAAAAAACCTGAAAGTATTCAAAGCAGATTAGGCCAATGTGAGGACAGGATCTCAGATATGGAAGACAGGCTTACAGTTAGTAACCGGGAAAAGAAATATTTCTCAAAACTAGCAAGGGAACATGAGAAGTCAATCCAGGAGCAGTTAGGTGAGACAAAGAAGAATAATTTAAGATTAACTAGAGTCAATTAATTAGCAGGAGATACCACAAATGACATTAAAAACATGTTCACAGACATTGTGACAGACAACTTTCCTAACAGAGAAAAAGAATTTGACATACAAATAAGTCAGACATGTAAAACTCCAATTATAGCAATGATCAAAAAAAATCCATATCCAGGTATATCATAGTCAAGATTCCAGAAATTCAACAAAAGAATAGAATTTTAAAAGCTGTTAGGGGAAAAAAAATCACTTATAAAGGAAAGCCCATCAGAATTATAGCTGATTTCTCAGGAAGAGCTTGCAGTGAAGTACTCCAAGTTCCAAAGGAAAACAACTTTCAACTCAGACTCGTGTACCCACGAAACTATCTTTCAAAATTGATAAAGAAATAAGATACTTCCATGACAAAGAACGTCTGAGGAAATTTATGATCACCAAACCAGCAATCCAAAACGTTCTGAAGGACATTCTAGAAAGAGATAATATGGACTACAACTCCATGAACCACAAAAGTAGGAAATCACCAAGAAAGGCAAACAATTAGAAGGAAGGGAAAAAGAAAAAAGAGGGAGTGAATAATAGGATAATCATACATTTCAGTTTTAACCATTAATGTTAATGGTCTCAATTCACCAGAAAAAGATAGATATTGGCAGAATGGATCAAGGAGCAAGATACAACAATATGATGTATACAAGAAACACATTTAATCCAAAAAGAAATTCATAGACTGAGGGGCAAAGGATGGAAAACAATACTCCATGCAATAGGAACTCAGAAAAAAAGCACGAGTTGCTATCCTATTTGCAGGTAAAGTGAATTTCAGGCCAAGACTAATTAAGAGAGATAAAGAAAGTCACTACATCATGATAAAGGGAACAATCCAAGAGGAAGAGATAACAATCATAAATATATATACAACAAATATTAGTGCACCTCATTATATGAAACAATTATTAATGGGCACGAAAAATCAAATAAGTTTTAGTACAATTACATTGGGAGACCTCAAAACCCTGCTGTCACAAAAAGACAGATACACTAGATAAAAAAAATCAGTAATGAAATATTAGAATTAAATCAAACTTTTGAGTGAACGGACTTAGTAGACGTCTATTGAGTGCTTACCCCACAACATCAGAATACACATTCTTCTCAGCTGCACATGGGACAGTCTCTAAAACAGACCATATACTGGCTCACAGAACATGCTTAGAAATTATCCCATGCATATTGTCAGATCATAGTGCAGTAAAATTGGAACTTCATTCCAAAGGAAACCACAAGAACATCATCAACACATGGAAATTAAATAGCACCCTAATGAGCAACCAATGGTCACAGATGAAATTAAAGAAGAAATTAGTCTTTACATTTGAATGATAATGACAATAAAACATACCAGAACTTGTGGAACACAATGAAAGCAGTCTTTTTTTTTTTTTTTGGTACTAGGGATTGAATTCACGACCTTGCACTTGCCAGGCAGGTGCTTAAGCCACTTTCCTAGCCCCCAATGAAAGCAGTCTTAAGAGGGAAATTTACTGCAGTAAATACCCATATCAGGAACACAGAGCAAGCACATATAAACAATTTAATGTTGAACCTCAAACTTAGAAAAAGAAGAGCAGGCTAAATCAAAAGCTTGTACAAGGGAGGAAATTACAAGGATCAGAGTAGAAACTAACACACTGGAGACTAAAACAGTACAAAGAATCGATGAATCAAAAAGTTGGTTCTTTTAAAAATTAAATGAAATTGACAAACACTTGGCCAACCTTATCAAAAAAAGCCAATAAAAGACTCAAATCCATGCAATTAGGAAAGAAAAGAGTAAAATTACAACAGATCCTGTAGAAATCCAGAAAATCATCTATACCTAACTTTGAAGACTTGTATTCTAATAAGATGGAAAATATAGAAGAAATGGACAGATTCCTAGATACATATGAATTACCAAAGCTGAATAAAGAAGATATAAAAATCCTAAATAACTCAACATCAATAAATGAAAGTAAAGATTTAATTAAATGCCTATCAACAAAGAAAAGCCCAGGCCCTGATGGATTCCCTGCTGAATTCTGTAAGAAATTTAGTGAAGACTTAACACTACTTCTTCTCAAATTCTTTAATGAAATTAAAAGGGAAGCAATACTTCTAAATTCATTCCTCAAAGCAAGCATTACTCTGAAGGACCCAACTAAGAAAGAGAATTACAGGCCAATTTCCTTAATGAACATTGATGCAAAAATCCACAACAAGATGCAGCAAGTCATCAAAAAGATTGTATACCATGATCAAGTGGGATTATTCCTAGGGATGCAGGGATGGTTTAACATACATAAATCCATAAATGTAGTACATCATATTAACAGAGCCAAGGACCAAAATCATATGATCATCTCAATAGATGCAGAAAAACCTTTTGACAAAGTCCAACACGCATTCATGATAAAAACCCTACAGAAAATTGGAATAGATGGTCCTTATCTCAATCTTTTAAAAATCATCTATGACAAACCAACAACCAACATCATCTTGAATGGACAAAAACTGAAAGCTTTCACTCTAAAATCAGGAACAAGACAAGGATGTCCACTGTCTCTACTTTTAAATAACATAGTCCTGGAAACATTAGCCAGAGTAATTAGACAACAGAAAGAAATAAAAGGAATAAAGATAGGAAAGGAAGAAGTTAAATTATCATTATTTGCAGATGACATGATACTCCACTTAGAAGACCCCAAAAACTCCACCAAAAGACTTCCAGATTTAATAAGCAAAATTAGTAATGTAGCCGGTTACAAAGTCAACACTCAAAATCTATAGCCTTCTTGTACACAAATAACAAACGCATTGACAGAGAAATCAGGGAAACAATACCCTTTACAACAGCATCTAAAAAAAAAGAAATACCTAGGAATTAATCTAATGAAAGATGTAAAAGACCTGTACATTGAAAACTATAGTGCTCTGAAAAAGGAGACTAAAGAGGATACTATAAAAATAGATATCCTGTGTTCTTGGATAGGAAGAATCAATGTAGTGAAAATGGCCATACTTCCAAAACTGTTATACAGATTCAATGCAATCCTAATCAAAATTCCAATAGCATATCTTACAGAATTAGAGAAAACAATCCTAAAATTAATCTGGAATGAGTAAAGACCTAAAATAGCAAAGGCAATTCTGGGCAACAAAGAGAAGACAGGGGGCATCACAATCCCTGACTTAAAATTATACTATAAAGCTACTGTGATAAAAACAATGTGGTACTGGCAAAAAAAAAAAAAAAAAAAAAAACCAGACCTGAAAATCAATGGAATAGATTAGAAGATGTAGAAACAACTGTAGATATACTAAGCTACCTTTTATTTGACAAAGGTGCCAAACACATTCACTGGAAGAGAGATAGTCTCTTTAATAAATGGTGTTGAAAAAACTAGCTCTGCACATGCCAAAGATTAAAACTGGACCCATCTCTTTCATCATATACTAAGCTAAAATCAGAAGGGATTAAAGATCTTAATATTAAAACAGAAACATTAAATCTGCTGGAAGATAGAGTAGGTAAAACTCTTAAAGACGCTGGGTTAGGCAAAGACTTTATGAATAAAACCCCGACTATACAGGACTTACTGCAAAGAATCAACAAATGGGATCTCATCCTACTGAAAAGCTTTTGCAGAGCAAGCAAAACCTCCAACAGAGTGAGGAGACAACACACAATGTAGGATAAAATGTTTTCCAGCTGTTCCTCAGATCAAGAACATATAAAGAACTAAAAAAAAAAAAATCAGTCCTCTCAGATTTAAAGATCCAGTCCAGAAATGGGCATCTGAGATGAATACACATTTCTCAGATGAAGAAGTACAAACAGCAAACAAATACATGAAAAAATGTTGAACAGCACTGGCCATTTGAGAGGTGCAAATTAAAACAACGCTGAAATTCTACCTCATCCTAGAAAAAATGGCTAATATTAAGAAATCAACCAGTACCAAATGCTGGAGGGGAACACTTCTCCATTGCTGGTAGAAAGGCAGACTGGTACAACCACTGTGGAAATCAGTATGGAGATTCCTCAGAAAACTAGGATTGGAGGCATCATTCAATCCAGTTATTCCCCTTCTGGGCATCTTCCCAAAACAAGATACCACAGTGATCTATGTGTACCCATGTTTGTAGCAGCACAGTTTATAATAGCCAGATCTTGGAAACAATCTAAGTGCCCATCGTCTGAGGAATGGGTAAGAAAGATGTGGTGCTTCCATACAGTGGAGTACTACTCAGCAATAATGAATGAATACCTGGATATTTTATAGGCAAATGGATATGCCTTGAGGACATACTTATCAGTGAAATAAATGTCATACATGTATAAACATCATATTGTTTCATTAGTGTGACAAGCTGAAAGAAAAAAATACGTATTTTGCCCCAGAATGAATGACCTCAGCCAAAGCAATGACTCTGATCACATCTGCCTTAACTTTAAATAACCCACTGTGAGCCATCTGGAGTTGATTTTTGAATGTCTTAAAAAATTCTTGATGTGCTGTAGAGTTTGGGTTTTCTGCATGTGGGCATCCAGTTGTTGCAGTATATTTATTGAGGGTACAATCCTTTCTCCACTTAATTGCTTTTGCATCTTTGCCAGAAATCAGATGTCTGTTATGCTGGTGTCTATTTTGGGATTTCATACTGGTACCTTGGTGGTTTGTCAGTCTGGACATCGATGCCGTTTTACCATGATTGGTGTGACTTTCTGGTAAGTCATGGGATTGGCGAGAGTTGGAGCCCTAATTGTGTTTCTTTATCAAAGTTGTTTAGACTATTCTGAGTCTTTTGTATTTCTACAGAAATATAAGCATCAAAATGTTAATCTTTATGAAAAATGATGTTGGCATTTTGATGAGGGATTGTGTTTTCTGATCTTTATTATTTTATCCTATTCATTTTTGGTTTTATTCTGTCTTTTATTTTTAATTTCTTAAAGAAAGATATGAAGATATTTCATAACTTTCTTTTTTCTAATAAACGTACTTGGTGTTAAAAAAAGAAAATAATTAACAACAATAACACATAAATTTTGGTCATCCTGTATTTAAATAATTGGACTGGTAAGTGGGTTAAAGACATTACAGTGAAACATGCATATCCATGTCTATGGCAGCACAATAGCTAAATCTTGGAAGTAGCCTATATGTCCATCAACAGATGAGTAAATAAAGAAAATGTGATATTTAGGGCTGGGGATTTAGCTCAGTGGCATAAGCACCTGCCTTGCAAGCAGGTGGTCATGAGTTTGATCCCCAGTACCAATAAAAAAAAAAAACCCGAAAATGTGATATTTACATGCAAGGTAATACTACTCTTCCATAAAGAAAGATAACCCTGAGGCATTTGTAGGTAAATGAATGAATCTTGAGACCATAATGTTAAGTGAAATAAAATAGGACACATAAACTTAAACATCTCATGTTCTTTCTTACATGAGAAATCCAAAATTTTAAAGAACAAAATAAAGCATGGATGACAGGAAACAGTGAGATATGCTTTGTGGAGATGGAAAGGGATTTGGGGGTGTGGGCAATGAAAGGGGGGGAAGGGGAAGTACAAACAAGACGCGCCACACACGTGTACCAACTCCCCAGGATGCACACACTTACTACGTACGATAAACACACATTAGTTCACAAAAGAAACAGAAAAGATGCGTGGTGGTGGCAGTCGTGAGTAATTCCTGCTCAGTGGGAGCCTGCGTGTAGGCCACGTACTTGGTAGGGAAAACACGGAGCCATGTAACCCAATCTGAGAGATTTAGATCCAGACTGTGTGACCACTCTGCTTCACACAAAATATTAACTTGTTAAGACTGAGAAACCTGAAGCCTAGCTGGTATTGCTGGCCAGCACTGGCAGCAACACTAGGCATCAGAGGTGCTCGGGAGCACGGGCAGGCCTACATCCCTGGGCAGCAGTACAATTTATACAGCACTTCACTGCATGGATCAAGAAAAAGAAACCTTTTCAGGGTGCAGAAATAAAAGGTCTAGGCCCCTGGAGCGTATCAATAAATTATACAGTATGCAATGTGTAGAAAGAGTCTTTTAAAATGCATGATGATAAGAAAATATAAATGCTTTTATGAGTCCAGAAACAATTTATGTGGGGGAAGAACAAAACAAAATACCACCCAAATCCATACCTGACACCCAAAGAATAAGACCCATTTAACTAGAGCAACTAGAGAAGTACAAAGATCTTCTCACTCCTTCTGAAGAGTTAAAACATTCAGGAAACTCCTCTTGCCTTGTCACTCGGTCAGAACAACCAGATGTTCTGACCTGAGAGGGAAGTTGTGATCCGTCGTCCCCAAAAATAAGAGTACCATGAACTATCGACACTGCCAGACAGGATATGCGTTTTCAAAAACATCAATCCACCTGCAGCAGATAGCTCACCCACCAGTAAGCAAACGACAGGACCCCTATTAACCAATGCCATCTGCTTCTGTAACCGACGCTTGCTTCGCGCTTTCGGCTTTATATACCCTGCACTTGCCTACTCGGCACCCTCCTGCTCCCTCTCCCACCGACGGTCGGAGGGTCCCTCGCATGCGCAGACAATAAAAACCCCTTGATTTTTCATGAGAGCTGGATCCTTAGGGCCTTCTTCGCGACAGTGATCTTACACTTCAATGCACTAAATTATGGTAATCATTAAATAAAATACATATGCTAAAATTGTTTGCAAAGTAAAAGTTCTTACATTAATGTAAAGAAACTGGAAGGCTAAAGTACTTTGTGATCCATGTCTCAATTCAAAGGCCATGATACTCAGTAGAATCTCAAACAGAAATATTTGGAGGATTTTATCTTGAAACCATAATAATACAAATGTTTAGCACACTAACCATAACAACGATACTCACCATGCTGCAGTGGTCTAAAAAGGAGGCCCCCGAGAAAAACTTGTAAGTCAAAATCCTGAAGTGCTTCCCTGGCCAACTCTAATACACACACTGAATATCTGACAGTTTAAAGAAGACACTGAAACACTGAGCAGCAACATAATTAAAGTTCAAAGCTCTTGTCTCCAAGCTATGAGTCCTCTTCTTTCCAGCAGACAAAGAACTCTGATTTGTAGTTTATTCTTAAAATTATTTCCTTTGGGGCTGGAGACATAGCCCAGTGTAGAGAACCTGGCTGAGTATGTGTGCGGTCCTGGGTTCAATCCACATCACCACCATAAAAAATAGGTGTGACCCACCCTAAAGAAGGGCCCTGTACTTCCTCTCCATCCTCTCGTACACTCATCTTTCATGGTCTCTCTGTGCACATCCACCGCAGGACTCAAACCCCGCTCTGTGCACCCCTCCTGTCTTACACCAAGTCAGGAAGAGACAAGGATGCAAGGGTAAGTGTTCAGAACTTTTCTAAAAATAAATATATAGGGGCTGAGGATTTAGCTCAGTGGCATAAGCCCCTGCTTGGCAAGTGCAAAGTTGTGAGTTTGATCCCTGGTTCCACAAAAAATAAATAAAAAATACATAAATACACAGGTTCACTTGTCTTTAGGATGAAGGGGTGATCCTATGGTCTGAACACACAATTCTAAAGTTACCCTTTGAGGTGTGCTCCACAGTCACCCTGCAACCCGCACCCTCTAGCAACTACTGAGCTTTCTCTCCTCGATCTTGTCTTTTCTAGAATTTATAAGAATGAAATCATAAACCACACAGCTTCTCATGCCTGGCATTTTTCACTTTGCAGAATCCTTTAAGGTGTGTCCATATTGCTGCACATGCAAGTTTGTTCCTTTATGTTGCTAGTAGTATTCCACTGCAGGGATTTTTTTTTTTTAAATCTTTTTAAGACAGGGTCTCACTCTGCAGGTCAGGTTGGCCTGGAATTCACTTTGTAGCCCAGGCTGACCTCAAATTTGCCAGCAATCCTCCTGCCTCAGCCTCCTGAGTGCTGGGATTACAGGCATGTACCACAATACCTGGTAAGACGTATTTACCTTTTCATTGCTTGATGGATTTCTGAGCTGTTTTCAACTTAAGGTAATTATAATTACAGCTTCTATAAACAAGATACACAAATAAAGCTGCTACAAACAAGATAACTTTTACTTTTTTGCTTATAGATATCCAAGTGTCCAAGCATCATCCTTTTAACTGACTATCCTTTTTCTCCTGAATTACCCTGGTACCGTTCAGAAAAATCAGTGGACTTCACTGCATCTATTTCTAGACCACCAATCTACATCTATCTTCACCTCAAGCTACAATGTCTTTATTACTGAAGTTTTACAGTAAATTTCAAAATATAGTAAGTTCTCCATTTTTGTCCTTTTCAAACTTGCTTTGACTGTTTCAGTTCTTGTGTTTTTCTGTATAAAGTTTAAAATCATACCAGTTTATACAAAAATGTCCTCTATAGATGGGGAGAACTTACATATTGTTATGGTTGATACATTGTGTCGACTTGAGCAGTTTAGAAATTTAACTAAGAGACTCTGCAGGGAGCCAGGGTTCTTACTTCCTGTGCAAAGGATGAGATTTTGTCAGTGCTACACCCATCTTGAAGGGTGGGGATGGCCTGCATACAATATAAGCCAGGAGAAGAGGTTTGTTTTCTCCCTTTAGCTTTGGCTACCGTCTTAAAGTGTTGCCCCAGTGCCATGCCACCTTGCCTTGCAGCCAGCTGATTATGAACTGAAACCTCAAAAAATCTTTCTTTCTATCCTTAATTTTTGGGTGCCGGGTGTTTTGTCCCAGCAAGGCGAGAAAAGTAATGAGACACATATTAAGAATATAAGTTATCTGATGAATAAAGTCAGGTGTATCTGGTCCTCTAATTTCTTCATCAGTGTGTTGCAGTTTTTGAGACAGGGTCTCACTCTATAGTTCATGCTAATCTTGAAGTCGCAGTGATCCTCCTGCCTGAAGCTCCTGAGTTCTGGCCTTCTTTGCATATTTTGGGTAGATTTACCTCTAAACACTTCTGGTTTAAGATGCTTTTTACATGTACAATTTGCTTAAATTTCTAACTGTTCATTGCCAGCTCACAGAAATATAATTAAGTTTTTATATGCTCCCTATGAGGGGGCTTCATATCCTATGAGGGCTGTTAGGTTCATTAATTAGTTCTATTATCTTATTTGTTTATAGTTCTAAGTGTCTGGCTATGTAGTTAACAGTGGCTTTGACCTCACTATATGATCCAGGATGGCCTCGAAATCACGATTCTCCTTCCTCAGTTACAGGCATGCACTACCATATGTGGCTTAGTTCTATAGCTTTTACCAGAGTAATTGGAAATTTCTATGCAGATGATCATGACTGGCTCTTGCAATATTTTTTTAGTTTTTTTTTTCCAGATCCACTTAAAAAAGGCAGAGGAACTTTTCTAATGTGTTGAAAATTTTACTCATGAATATTTAATCTTGTTCAGAAAATCTTCATTTATTGGATTTCTAAAATTCTGTTAATATTGTGAATTGTACTGATTAGTTTTCAAATGTTAAACCAATCTTGAAAATCTGGGATAAGATTTGCTTGATTATATTGTAGAGTCCTTTTTATATAGTGTTGGATTAGTTTGCTGAAGAATTGGAAAGAATTCTTATGTTTTGGTACATGGAGGATACTGGTTTGGAGTTTTATTTTCTTGTAATTTGTTAGTCAGGTTTACTGTTTCCATGGTATATGTTTGTTTACACTCTTGTTTTTATTTTTGAATGTTTAGTTGACACAGGAGAAGTGATTTACTGCATATGTCATACTCAGCCCCAACAGGGAACCGAACTTAAGCAGCCCCACACAGACCCAGGCAAGGATTAACAAGGGGTGCTGCTGGGTGATCAAGGTGGGTCTCTCTGGATGGTGGAGATGCACATTCTCAATCCAGTGGGACACATTCTAGACCGCAGCCTGCAGCCCAACAACTTATACAAGGATCTGAGGAAGATGGTTCTTATTCTACCCTTCTTCTAGAAGCAGTATGCATTAGCCAGGCCTTGGGGAGGGAAGGGTTTCCCAGTCCACAACCCCAGAGAAGCCTTTACCCTTGGCTTAGAGGCCCTGGGGATGTGCAGGTTTGTTGCCTGGCACCCAGTGATGAAACCATTGCTATTGATGTGAAAGATGTTCAGGAAGCTGGTGCTTTCACGTCCACACCCAGCAGCAGTCATCTTGTTGCTTATGTGACTGATGACAAGAGGAGGGTGTCGCTGCTCATCTTCTGCATCTGGTGCAGAGCACCAAGAAAGGGAGTGCAGATGAGAGCACTCCTTTTTCTCGGAGCTGCATGTTATTATCAAGTGATATGCTCACACACCCTCACTTCAGGGAATTAAATTTATTTATGTCTTCTCATTCATTTCTGTGACAGCCATTTCTTCCTCACACTCTGCCAAACATGCAACAATCTGTGCGCTCCAACTCTTCTTGGAAGGGTTTGTTATACTTAGAAATTAAGTTGCCTTGCTTTGTTTGTGACCTCAGCTCTTACAAATTCAAGGAAATATATAATTTGTGTGGGCTACCTGAATTTTCTTGTTAGGGTGGGATAGGCTTCTCTTAAAGAAGAACAACTTAGGTTTGTATGTTATATGCCCTTGCCTTTAACTTTCACATTTTTAGTAATTCATTATTATTATATTTTATAAAAATATGGCTCTCAGTGGAATAGAGTCTTGCATGCTTGCTTCTCAGCTACTTGGAAGGCTGAGAAAGAAAGACTGAAGTTCAAGAACAGCCCCAGTAACAGTGAGACTGTCTCCAAAAAAGGGAGGGGTTACAAAAAAGGGGGGTGCAGCTCAGTGTAGAGCACTAGCCAGCATTTGCACGGCTTTGAGTTCAATCCCTTCTCTCTCTCCCTCTCTCTCTCTCTCTCTCTCTCTCTCTCTCTCACACACACACACACACATACACACAGATATAGTTCCATAACCAACTGCAAAGAACACTAAACTGGCTCTTTATCCCCGATAATGTGGAAAGTGCTATTGCAAAACATAAGGTGCTATAGTAATGATAACATTGTTCAAACTCTTGGTATCATAAATGCAATGTTTGGCTACAGAACAGTAATTGTGGAAACAACAACACAAATTATGGACAGCACAGAAGGTTAATAGTAGTTTTTGTTTGTTTGTTTTTTTGTTTTGTACCAGGCATTGAATTCTAGACCTCATGTGCTTGCCAGGCAGGCGCTTCTGCTACTGAGCTAAATCCTTGCCCACTCTCTTTTTTTCACTAGTTCATATTTTATAGCGGTAAGACAGTTGGGGGTAGTTAACAAAATATTTTCACTTTAACATACTTAAATTTAACATGCCACTGTTAATTTTGTATTTTTTAAAAAAATTCATAGAATTCGTTTCAGTTTTTTCCTAATAAAAGGGTTATTTAGGAATCTTGGAAAATGTCCCAGATTATCTCTGGAAAAGGTGTATGAAAATAAACCATAAATTCTACTAACTACCAAAGGTGTCAGTTAAATGGAGACACAGTAAGAAGATAAATCAGTCTTTGTAGATATTTGAACAGACTATGTTTACTTTCTGCTGCCAGAGTTTAGAGTAAGTAATTATTTTAAGGTTTGCATTCTCAAGGCACATTTCTTATAAACTTATCACTTTAATGCCATTTTTGTCTCTCTTTCCCAAAAAAATGGTCAAGACTTCGAGGACAACACCCCATTCGCTGTGTGCTTCTCAGTGCCTAGCATGGTGCCTGGCACATGGCAGGTTCATAACAAATACAGGTTTGCACCGAGTGAGTGAAGAAATAAATAGGTCTGATGCAGTTCTGCCTGGCTCCTTCCAGTATATTTTCCCTGTGACTACATTCTGTTCTCACTCCCTTCTCCTCTCACTCCCCTTGCTTTTCCCTAGTGTACAAGGATCTACAAGTACCATGTCTTCCGAGCCCCCAGTACCATGCTGCTGAGACACTGCTGCCGGCTGACTTACCAAGTCAGCTGGTCTTACACACCCTCACCTGCAGCACTGAGGCTGAGATTCTGGCCTGACATTTGCTTGGATGCCCAACCAACCACCGCAGGGCCTAGGTGAGTAGCTCTCTACCTGAACCTGGCTGATATTCCCCTCCCTGGTCGTGTACAGTCAGAGAGTCACAGATCTCCATCTAAGCCACTATGAGTCACAGAAGGCCTTCATCTTACATTAATGTAATCATTATTTAGTTTTCCATATGATGTGGTCCACTCTTCATTAGGACATATAAGAAGAAGGCCACTTAGCAGACTCTAGTCTTTCAAAATTCCTAATATAGCACTATGCCCAGATTACATACACAGTATTTAATGAACTGAAATAATGAACTGAATCTTGCATAGAAATCTCTGTATAAATATCTCCAATTAGTTGTCAACCTACATTCGTGCTGTATTTTTCCTAAAAGTCATTTTTATTTCTTCACACTATAGTCTAAGAGGGAAAAACTTTCTTATATACCTTAAAGGGTGCTGACTGATATATTCCGAGAACACCAGTGACTGTTCCCACAGATTTTTAAGGAGCACTCACCCAGCCTTAGCAACACTGATTGTCTGCTGCTCCATCGCCTCATGGATGCTGGTTCTGTCATGCTCTTTGAGGCTGTTGAATTCATCTATACAGCAAAGGCCTCCGTCTGCGAGTACCAACGCCCCAGCTTCCAGATTCCACTCGCCTGAGTCTTTCACAGCAGTCACCGTCAGACCTGGAAACCAGAAGGTTACATCAGCTCTCATTTTCAGAAGTATAACCCGCGCCTATGAAGAGCAAGAGGCAAATAACATAGGCCAGAAACACAGCTCTGCATTAAAAAGGAGCATCAAAGAGTGAAGACTGCAGGGGAAATTAAAGCTTTTTCTTATTTGTAATTGATCAAATAAGTAACAGTGTACTCAGAATAACAACAGCAAAATGAGTTCAATCATGAAAGCCATGTATGTGAACACAGTCAATCCTTCTTATCTGCAAGTAAAAGGACTGCAAAGACACAGGAGCAAAGGAGCCAAACAGAAACACCCTGTCGTTATAACATACTGGCACCCACGAGGTGGCAGACTACTGTTTCAAAGTGGACTTCCATTGGTTGAAAATGTATATTCAAGCTGTAAGGTAACCACATTTCTACATAACTCATGTTTCTTTTTTTCTTTCTGAGAAGGAAAAAAATAAACTATCTTTGTTCACAATTAACATGATCATCTATGTAGAATGAATTGACAAAAAACATCAGCTGCTTTTCTAAACAGCAAAGATGAACATGTTAACTTTGAAACATCAAGACCCATAAAATGAAATACGTTAGACAAAAGTCTAACATATACAAAATATACGTTATACAAAATGTATACAGGATTTATATGAGGAAAATCACAAAACTGATGAAAGAAATGAAAAGGAAATAAAACAGAGATACTCTGTAGGAATGTTACTAATTCACCTAGGGTTCTTTTGCTCAATTTAGGTGGAAATCATGAAGCAGCTCTGCTAGCATCCCTGACACCTCCAAATGACACCAAGTGATGTTGGATGCCAGTAGCTGACATAGCTCTGCTGCTGCCACACTACTGTGTGATGCCAGCTTGTTGTAGGGTGACAGCCAGCTTCTGATGTCTGCTACTGCTGGCCACCACTGCACAATGCTAGATGCTGGGTCCCTGCTGCTCTTCCTCACTGGTGGCTGTCTCTGGAGCTCTTATGCTTCCTGCACTGTTCAGGATAAAAGTCCTAAGTAGATTGATAGGACATTTGGAGCCCACGTAGCCAAGAAATAAATCACAAGCAGGTTTACAGGTAAAGCAAAGTGAGTCATTTTAAATAGCAGGGCCTGAGCTGTGGCACAGGGGTGTCAGTACACAGGAGGGTCCAGAAGACTGCCCTGTTGATTATGCCCAGAGCGGGCTACAAGCATGCAGGCCTACAGCTGTCTTGTTTTGAGCAGTGAGGCGAGCCAAAGCCCACAGGACTCACAAAAGCACTATGGATGGCAAGTGGATCAGCATTATCTTCCCACCAACAGCCACATCAGAGACCAGAGATATAGCCTGTGAAGCAGGGGACTCTGATATGAGATAATATGGCAGCTGATGACAAGTGATTCCTCCCAAATTCCTTTCCCAGAAGTATACTTTATTTTATTTGAAAAAAGAGTTAAGTATTAAGCATGACCTATTCCTGGGTCTCTTCTTGAGGCAAAAATGTTTTGTTCTGTCTTTTATAAGCACCGCTGCATCAGTATCTTATCCCCCAGCAACTACATGTAGGCTTCTCACCCTGTTCTATAGACTGTACAACCAATAAATACCACAGGTCTGGCTAGTTTGGGGTCTTTGCTCAAGCAGTGACCACCCTAGTTCCCCCTTTCATGTTTATCTGGTCTGAGTTTTTCTTTGCAGCCTTACACTGTAGCACCAAACAGGAGATGGAGGTCTTTGCTGAAGTCCCTGTAAAACTCAAAACTCAAAGGCTCCAGTAGGTAACACAAGAGAAATTCACATGATCTTGAATATGACAGTGACTTTAGATACAACACAGCAAGCAGTGTCCAAAAACAAGTGACAAATTGGACTTCACAAACATTAAAAACTTCAGTTCTGTGAAAGATTGTTAACCAAAAAAGTGAAAAGGTATAAGACTGGAAGAAAATATGTGCAAAAGTACATCTGACTGGTCACCAAAATATAAAAAGAAGTCTTAGAAATCAACAATAAGAACATAAACAACTGAATTAAAAATTGGGCAAAAGATGTGAACATGCACTTTAATCAAGAAGATATGGGGCCAGGGAGAGGCCCTGGGTTTAATTACCAGTACTGCAAAAGAAAAACAATTAGAAGATAAACTAAAGACTAAAAAATTAGTAGTTACTAGGGTTGAAGCACCTAAGGATCTGCAGGCAGTGTGCAGAAGGCTGTTTCCGGAGCAGTGAAACTGTTCTGCATGGTATTACAAGGGTGCATACATACATCACACACTCGTTGAGACTCAGAATGTGCAGGAGTAAACCCCTGCAGGCGACGAAGGGTTCGTGCAGCTCTGCGCCTGGATGCTGACAGAGGGGAGGGGGACATGTATGACCGGGTGAATGGGGAAAGGAGGGCGTAAGGGAGCTCTGTACTTTTTGCTCATTTTTATTGTGAACCCAACAGAATTTTGAAAATGTTAAGAAAATCTGAAAGACACACAAGAGAAGAAAATACTTGCAAACGCTGTACTTTATCAAACCTTTTGTACAGAACATATAAAAACTCAGAATATTCAGTAAAAAATAAGCAAAAAACTTATTCAAAAGTGAGCACGATAAAACAGACTTTTATCATAGAAAATATACACATGGCAAATAAAGCCGTGAAGAGCTGTTCAGTGTGCGCTCCGCTGTGAAGCAAGACAGGCACGAAGGTTTGGATCTACCCCATCACTCACCGCAGCTCAGCATGTTGAAGTCTTAGCCCCAAGGCACCAGTGTCCAGAGGTGAGAGGACCACGAAAGCTCAGCCTCACCAGTGGGTTCATCTGTGATGGGTCTCCAGCCCCTCTGTAGGAGGGAACTCACTGGAGCAGGTTTCTGGAAGATTCCCTAGGAGGTTCTGCATGGCCCCAGTGCTGTCCTCTCTCCAGGCAACTCCTGTCCACAAGGCGGTAGGCTGCTCTGTTCGAGGGTCCCTATGGGGTTTTCCACCCTTCATGCCTGTAGTCAATGGAGCCCAGGACCATGGAGCACAACTTCAAACCAGGAATCACAATGAACCCCCAAGATTTGCCTTGTCAGGTATTTTGTCACAGTGATGGAAAGTTGGCTACTATAGCAGGCCTTCTTGACTACCTTGATCAATACAGCGTGGTAAAGTGATTTGGCTAACCTCTAAAAATGCCATGCCTCATTTCCTTGAATACTAGTTTCTGGAACCAACTCCCATGCTAGGAGGAAACCTAAACACACCCACACTAATGTGTTTCCATGTCGTCTCCAGCTGCAGCAGCAACATAGAGGAGCTGCAAGAGACACTGAACAGCATTGCAATCCAAACATTGCATCTGGCTTTCGGCAAAAGGTACTGCTTTTCAATTTTGAAAGAAATACTCATAGTGCAGAGCAGGGTAATGAGATCACAGCAAGCATGGAAATAATACCATCTAAAGATTAGTTTAGAGCAGGAAATACGTTTAGCTTGAAAAAAAACAGAGGGAATAAAACTTTGGGCATTTTAGAGAGTGATACTATAGAAGAGGAATTACATAAATTTGAAGCAGCTTTCAAACACACTGGGAGCTGCTGAGTGAGAGATCTTTCCCTGCTCAAGAGCCTAAAGAAAGCACACAGCCCCAAGGAGCGCCCCCAGGGCACGGAGCACAGAGGTGAACAGGTGTGGTGGGAGAACAGGGGCATCAGAGGTGAACTGGAGAAGCAAGGTGGTGCAGCATAACAGGTATATGCGTAAATGCACTGTGGTGGTTGAGCAGTCTCTGCTTTCCATAGGGCTCCACCTGACCTGAGCTTTCTGTCTGTTTTCTTCATCCTCTCCTTGTTCTTTCCTGCGGGAATTTAGAGATGCTGTGGATGCAATGCGAAGAAATAACTGAGATTCACACACAGCCATCGACAGAAGGCTGTTGGAAGATCTCAGGTATTTAAAAGCAGGAGGCTGATGGGGACTGCTATCACAAAGAGAATGAGAGATGCGATGGTAGTTGCTATTGTCTTCCCTAATTTGGAACTTGAGGACCTAAAAAGACTCCATCATCCTGTAATGATTTGATTAGTTCTATAATATGCAATAAGTATATAAAGTGGGTGAAGTTAGGGACAACTATTTGTAAGAAGCTAGAGACAGTTAGATAAGGTAGATCTCCAGTGGACTTGCTTTGAAATCTGTATTTCTTTAAATTGTTTTTTATTTTTTTTTTAAATGTTCTGTTCTGTTTTGATATGGTTAACCTTACCCTCTTTGAGATGTAAAACAAATAGGTGGGACTGATAATCATATTACAGAGCTTTTGTTCGACCATAGAGCAGAATGGTTTGTAGGGTCACTTTTTTGAATGTCATTCTAAATACTTTAATTCTATAACCTGAACCTGAACAGCCATTTCGAAGATGACAATTTGTAACTTATCAACCGGCAATTTCTTACCCTTTGTTTGTCTGTAATTTAGTATTATTTCTACCCTTTTTTTTTTATCTCCATGTATTTTTTTTTCGTTTCCTTTTCTTTAAATAAAATAAATAAATAAATAAATAAAAGCAGGAGGCTGCCTTACAAAGCACCTAACTTTCATTAAACTCCTGAAAAAAAGCTGGAGTGTCCACTGTCAGCGTTAAAAGCCATGTGTGCGGTGAACAGGCAGCCATGTGGAGGACAGAAGGTTCTGAGAGTCACATCCCACCCCGCCACTCTTTGAAGTGTGGGAGGGTTCTGCAACCTTACCTGTATTCTGTGGCAAAGATAACCAAAAACAAGGACACCTGAGAATTTTTTTCCTACTTTTATTAATTTCTGAGATAGGATAAAGAGTTATCTCTGTCTTTGGAAAGGCAGGGAAGGAAAAAGAAATATTATTTCTGGTGCTTAAAAGTCAATATATTGAGGATAAATAAATTTTGGGGTTTTGGTGCTAAAATAGCAAAATCAGCCAAGGTAGAGAAGTTAGTCCCCAATTCTTTTCCTTTTCTGGTAGAGGACTTTTGTGTTCAGTACCTCAGCAAATATTTACTGTTAACATCAAAGAGTATGCTCAAGAAGGAAGCACACTCAGCTTAAGGACTGCATCAGCCGGTATTTAAGTCAATCTGTGTAATGTTCAATTCCACATTTGAGTTCCCTGGGCTTTGCCTCTCAACCTAGTCTCTATCCCCAGGTCGACAAAAGAACATTTCTTCCTCCTGCTGGTACCCTTTTCCTTCCCCAACTAGCGCCTGTGCCCTCAGGAGAGATTGCTGTATGTCAAAACCATGTATTTGTCTTTTGCAGGACAACACTGAGATTGCTCAACTAAGTCTTTGGCAATTTTGGCAGAAGAATGACAAGAGGGTAACAACAGCACTCACATTCCTGGTGACTCATGGTCTGCTTGTATCCTAAGTCAACACTCAGCAGACCAGTGTGCAGAGTTTATTCAGTGGTCTATTCTAATAAAGGTTCCTCAGAGACACAGAGGCAGGACAGTGGCACCAGGAGTGACTGCACTCTAGAACAACCGAGGAGGAAAAGCGGGGTACAAACAAGAGCACGAGCCGTCAGCTCAGGAGCAGCAGTGTGAGAGGCTCCAGGGAAGTTCCTCGGGGAAGCAAGCATAACTGGTGGAAATTACTTTTAAAATTGCAACCAAGTACAGTTTGTGGAAGTTTCACTGAGGGCATACAGAAAACAACAAAAATTACTCAAAAGAATCTGAAATTCGTTAAGACTAGCAGGAGTCTATGAAACTTAAGTCACTTAGGAGAGCTTCCCTCTTGAGCACTTATTTTAAGCACACTTCCATTTTAGCTTCATCTCCTTCCATTTTTCCCCAGGAGAGCTGCACGGGAACTCTCCTCCCGATTGGGATAGTCAAGAAGCACTCCCTCATACCCAGCTGTTACTGGAGGAGTAAGGCCAGACAGTCTTCCTCATCTCCTCAGCTCTGATGCACAGAGGGCACCTGCCTAGCCAGTGCTGCCAAGAACTCTACACACTGCCAACACAAACAGCAGAGATGGACCAACAGTGACTGGCAGGAAACACTGGAGCTCCATTAGCTGGGATTCAGCTCACTCACACAGTGATGCTTCTATACTTGAAAAGGCAAAGACAACAAGAGCAGAGTCTAACACACCCCACCCAGACCCTGGGATGGCAGCTCAGAGAGTTCCACCAGGAGGAAGGGATGCTAGGACTTGGGTAGTTTAAGTGTGTCCTCTAACTTGGTGTGTTAGAAGAGTGGTTCCTGTGGGAAGTGTGGAACTTTTAGGAGGTACAATCAAGTGCAAGGTAATTGGGTCACCAGTGGCACTTGTCTTAGAAGGAATTGTTGTTTTCCTATTGGGACCTTGATTAGTTCCTGTGAGAGAGTTTTTATAAAAGCAAGACTGGCGCTCCCTGGCCTCCTCTCAGGTTCCTGTCTCCTCATGTGATCTCCCCCTCTTGTACATGTTCTTGTCAAGCCATCTGCCATCATGTGATGTAGCCCAGGGACACTCACCAGAGACAGCACCATGCTGTTGGGACTATCAGCCTCTAAACTGGGAGCTAAGTCCCTTCTTTACACATTATCCTGTCTCAGGAATTTTACTGTAGTAACAGGAAACAAACAAACTAAAACACAGCCTGCAAACTCTAAACCTCTCCCTAAGGAAACTGATTTTATCTGGACAGAATGCAGGTAAGTTCAACCTTACCATAGATTTTGGAGGCAAGTCACAAAAGGTAGGTTGATAATTTCAGGATAGCTATGAGCTAAACCATGACACTAACGTACCCATAAAAAAACTGAGAAATAGCTAAGAAAAGCTCTACTAGGGTCAGAAAAAACCCTCAAACTCAGGACTAAAAAGCTACCCCTGCAAAATATAATCAGACTAGACTGCCCAGCAATTTATGTTCCATGTCACTGTCAAAACAACAGAGGAATTAGCAACTATGTGTCCCAACAGATGTGTCCCAAATAGGGTAGGGGGCTTAACAAGCAGGTTAAGGAAAGAGGCAAAAAGAAGTCCTGCTGAAACAAGGCATCTTTCTTCTTGCACTGGTTCAAAGTAGTTAGTTTCTTTTTAATGGCACTAATCTCTTCAGCAACTACCCCTCCTTTGGCTACAACTTTAGATGTAGTACATTTATGGCCCAAATTTACATTTTCAAGTACTTTTGCTTTGACATTTGCTTCTGATTTTTACTATAAATATGGCTAAAAGAAGACAGTTATACCCATGTTACAGCCTGAATGCTGGGTTGACTTGATATTTCCAACCCTACATCAGTAAGTCCATAGCCCTTATATTCAGTCAACCGTGAAGCCTCAGGATGTAGGCAAAATACAGTCAGTTTTTTTCTTTTTCTTTTCTTTTTTTTTTTTTTTTTTTTTTGCCAGAATATAATATGCATGGCCTCTAGGTCAATTCCCAATAGAGTCCTTGTTCCCATCTGAAACCTAATGAGCCTGGGCTTTAAAGTCTACATTCCTATGGGCACTCTGGCACTCTGGTCTTCCAAGATCTGACAAGTTCTCCTTAAAACACTTAGGGCTTCACTGCCCTGCATCTCCAGACCTCATGCAAACTGTAATAAAGGTTTCTGAACCTTCTCATGGACGGTAGTCACAGCAATGGCTGCATTTTTGTGGAACCAATTTTCTGTATTAGTCAACTTTTCCAATTTGCTCAACAAAATACCTAACACTTGCAAATGAAAGGAGCAGTTTAATTAAGCTCATAGTGTCAGAGGGTTAAGTCCATGGTTGGCTGGCCATGGTAGAAAAGCATAGTGGAGGAAAGCCAGTTAGTTCATGGCAGAACAGGGGAGCACAGCCAGAAAAGGAGGAATAAGAGACCAGATTACAGAAACCCTGGTAATGCCTCCATGCCTATTATTGCCAAATATATTTCTATATGTTATAGGTACCACAACATACTTATATACATATTGTTTTAGCTAGTTCTTTTAAAAACCAGTTTAGAAAAGAAAATGCCATTAGACTTAATGACACAATCACCTTCTGTTGGTGCTGACTCTTCTTACAGATTTGAATGCCATCTAGGGTGAGTCACTGTCACCCTGAAGAATTTCCCTCAGTAATTCTTTTAGACAGGTCTGCTAGGTGCTAATGCCCCCAGTTATTATTTATCTGTGAATGTATTCTGTCTTCAATTTGGGGAGATGATTTTGCTGGGTGTTAGATTCTAGGTCGAAGCTTTTTTTCCATTCAGCTTTTTCAATGTGTTATCCATCTCACTGCCTTTGGCCTACATCAGTTGTGATGGGAAGTTAGCCCTTAATTTCTTTTAATTTTAAGTTTAAGTTTTAATTAACACATAACTGTACATAGTTATGGTATACAACATGATAATGCTAACACATGTCTCCCATGTACAATGATTGAATCAGCCCATGTACCCAGCCATGGAAACCTCTGAAATAAACCTTTCCCTTTTAAGTTGTTCTTCCTTAGGTTTTTAGTCAGAGTGAAGGAATGCTGATCAACACAATTCTGATACAAAAAGCCCTATAGCAAACACTAAGGAAATAATAAGCAATAAATAGTTCTGGTTTTTACATTACAGTAGGTTAACTGCTGGCCCCATTAAGCCATGTCATATGTAAAATAATGAGAACAGATTACAGAAGTACCCAACACATAAAATGAATAATGTCTGAAGTGACAGCAGTGCTCGTTACCCTAATTTTATCATTACGTGTTTCAAAATCGTTAAACTATACCTCATCGATATATCAAAATATATCTCAAAAAATTGTTATTCCATTCACCTTAGCTAATTGTGCTGCACATGGGCCCCAGATTACATTTTAAGAAACTCTGACTCAGCATCTCCCCAACTTGGAACTGAAATAGCTAAAAACAGCCAGAGAGAGACAAATGGAGGAGGAAATTCACTGAGGTTCAGGAACTGGATGGAGTCTTTGAAATAGCCAGTGACTAACCTTATCAACAAGAGGACAAGAAGGAATGCATCCATACCGAAAGCCACAGAGCTCAATTTCTCTTTAACCATTTGGAAATTGCAGCAAATCTGAGGACAAAAACAAACTGTTCTTCCATATTCTTAAGGGTAACACCTGACCTCACAGGGTTAAGACTGGCCAGCTTGGGTGGCAGGTCAGGACAGATCAGGACTAAGCAAATGTGAGTGACTGCAGGTGAGAGTGGGCCATAGAAAGTCACAGTGGTGGGCAGTGGACTTCATGGGACACGCCACACCTTTGCAGTCAGAAAAGTTTCTCGGGAGCAGCTAAAGGTAGAGATCATGGCATGTGAACCGCTGGAGCAAGGCTGGTCCTGAGAACAAAGAGCGCCTGAGGCAAGTCACATGAACAAGCTGCTCCAGGCTAGAGAACACCCAGCCTCAGGTTGCTAGGCAAAGGGGTGTCATGTGACATTAACCTGCCAAAAGTATAAATAAACAGGCTGCTGCAGGAGTTGAACAGTTCCTGTCCACCTTCCAGGAGAGAGGGCTCTACTTGATCCCAGCTTTCTGTCACCTTTATTTCTTCACCTTCCTATCGCCCTTCACAGTCCTCACCCCAGGAGTTTGAGAGCCATGCAGACATGGCAGGAGTTATCTGCCTATGCTCTAAATGGGTTTCTCAACAGGTGCTACAGACCCAAGGATATAGCTTGCCACCAGCCTGGTTTGCAAAGATCAGCTAATTGTCTCTAAGCCAGCCAAGCAAACTTCTTGTTCCATACGACCTTATAATACGCTCCAACACATGCTCACACTGTGGACATGCACTGACCACTATGGAAGAAATATCAAGGAATACACACTAGGCAGTCCATTTGGAAATATATTCAGTGCTTCAAACCAATCCAGTGTCCCAAGACACATTGTGAAGAGAAGGCTGATCCCTGAAGAGACCTTTACATTAAAGTGGAAGTGATATCCAACAGAAAGGTAAGTAAACCTCCAAGCAAACAACCAAGGCAACAGGACTCCTCCAACGTGACACATAATTCACTAGCGAGTGACTCAAAACATACTCATGTGGATAAAATGTCAGATAAAGAAATCAAATGAATGATTTTTTAAAATGAATTTCAAAACAAGACCGCATAATGATAGAGCTAGAGACAGCGTAATTTAGGATTACCCAACTCTGAGAGTGCTGGCAAAAGGCTAGAGTGCATCTTTCTGCGATGATGAAAATGCTCCACAATTAACTGTGGTGATACATGAATAACTTAGAACACTTCTGTGAATCTCCTGAAAACTACTGACTGACACATCTTAAGTGAGTCATATGTTATGTGAATCATATCTCAATAAAGCTGTTATTCTAAAAAACATCACGATGCAACCACCAGCAGTTGCCTGGAGGATGCTCACAGCGCGCTGGGCTCCAAGCCTCAGCAGCAGACAGAACTCTACCAAATCTTGGCCAGGTCACTCTGCAGCAGCTCCCTTGCTGTCCTTCCTCGGTTTTGACCTTCTCCATCTCACAAAGTCTACCTGGCTAGCTCTGCCAAGCAAGGCTTCCTTGACTGTCACTGGTTTCTATAGTAACCAACCAGTGGAGGCTGCAGTACGTGCAGGCTGCAGTGGAAGCCAGAGAGCTTCCCCAGATCCATGTCCTCTGCTGCCGTTATCTTGCGGCACCGAGGAGAACCGTGGTGAGTGGGCAGGGGAAGGGTTAGAGGAAAAGGTGAAATCTACAATGTGAAGTAGACTACAGGGGAAACTGAGCTTGAGAGTCTGAGTTTGGTTTAAAAGAGGACCAAGAAGACATGGAAAAAAATTAGAGATGAGAAACAGGAAATAATTACTAGACACTTCCATTTGTATTCTTAGTGTCAAGAATAATAAAATGATGTTATTGCCAAAAAAATTATAAACAGTACAACTGTGCTTCAGAAAGCCGAGTGACATAATGTAGAGCTGCCGACAGGGCGCTAACAGCACAGTCCACCTACGGTGAGGGGCCAAATGCCGCTGAAACAGCCTGGTGCTGAGCAGAGGAACGCAGTGACACTTCACTCATGGGGCGGAGGAAAGGATCGGGAGGGGAGGCGTTCACTTAGCATGAGAGACACCAACGCACACTGTAAACTGGCATGTGTGGTCCCCAACTTTCGGACCCCTGGCAGGCTGCAGGAGCCCTGCAGTGAGACCACCTCCAGCTGTGCCCGGCTGGCGCCTCCTCACCCTGAGACCTGGTCAGCCTCTGCCCCTCTGAATCACACTCCAGTCCCCATGCTGCCGGTGGCTGCCAGCTTGGGGGTTCTTGCTGGAAATGAGGCCCATCTGTTTCCTTTGGTGAGATCACAGGAGGTCTCATCTGTGTAGTGAAGAAGAGGGGCACCAAGATGGCATGGCACAGAGTGACAATATCTGCCCTCCTACCCTGCCAGGATGCTGTCAGGCTTAAAAAACATGCAACTGGAGAGCGCTTCAAAAAAGAAAACAGCTTTGCTTTTGCCAGTGTAAGTATGCTTAGAGCTGCACCTCACTCTCTGCTTCCTATCATATTTATTGGCTTGTATAAACTCCCTCTCTGCTATACCACAGGTTAGTCCATGTTTTATCTTAGGACCTTTCACAGAGCTCAGTGCAGAAGCTTCATATAGCAGATGCTCTTGTATTACGAATTTAAAACCGCAGAATTTATTCTACTTAGAAATATCTGTAAACTATAAAACCTCTACATTTTTACTGAAAATTTATTTAAAACAACGATTACATTCTGATATCCTATCACTAGGCAGTAAGTATAAAGAAGCCTTTTAAGCGAAGCTTCTAGGAAAGCCACAAGCCTGGAGGTGCAGCTTGTGTACAAGGCTCTGCGGTGAGTCCCCAGCACGTCAAAAATAACACAATGCAAGCCTTAGCAAAAAATACTCTCAAAGAGACAGGACATGGGCTGGGGATTTAGCTCAGAGGCATAAGTGCCTGCCTGGCAAGTGCAAGGTCGTGAGCTCAATCCCTGGTACAAAAAACCAAAAAACAAACAAACAAACAAAGACAAGACAATGACAGACTACCCTTTGAAGACATCTCAGCACAAGGCTAATGCAATTACTCCACAGGGAAATCTAGGATTAGTACTTCCACTCCTATGACAGTGTTAGCAACAGCAGGGGCTAAGGTCCGCTTAATTCCTACCAGACTAGCTGGCATGCACAACACAGTTCATTTCCCCACAGCTGGGAGGCACAAGGCTGATCAAGGCTTGCAGGCTGCACTGCTTCCTTCGATCATCTCTCCTGGGCTTGTAGATGGCTGCCCTGGCTGTGTCCTCCTATGCCTGTGGCCCCTGGTGCTTCTCTGGTGCCCACTAGGCAGACTGCTCACTCTTCAGAGGCACAGTTGCCCTCCAGGCACCAGATGTCAGTGCATCAGAACACACACCTGAGGGAGCCACGTTCAGCCTATGACAGTGCGTAACCAGGTTCCGTTATTTCTGCCCTGACAACTAGCCAGGCTCAGTTCATCTTAAAGGCCAAATGATTTCCCACCATCCTTTCCCCAGAGATCCACAGAGAAGTTACTCGGAGATTACCTTCCACAGCCTCCTCCAAGCCTCAAGTGGGCACCCTTGGATGCTTACTAATTGAAGATACTGGTCCTGACCTGTTATTTACAGTGTGGTTTGCAGTCTAAGGGTCACCAAACAGTTGTTCTGCAACAGCTCCCAGACACCATCTCTGACATCACAGAGAGGCTTTTACAACTGTTTTTCCCCTAAGCACATCCATGAATTTAGAATTATGACAGGACATACCTGAAGGACTCTGCTCTTTCCTGAAAGATATTGTTCAGTGAGTGAACTACTGGGGAAAGTGCTCTGACACCTTTCACATTTTTGATGTACAGTAATTAAGCAGTTAAGCTGAGAGGAAGTGGGAGGGGCCTGGACCTAATTCTTGCAGCTTCCAGTGAATTATCAGAAGATTTCTTCCTTTTAAATGCTGTTGTAGATGAGACATTAAGGAAAAAAATTAAGCCAGTAGTAACCAGGTACATCTTCTCAGACTGCAAGACCACACACTCACTAAAAAGTTTAGTAAGACTCACTTTGTTTTCACACACCTACTGTCAAACTGCAAAATGTGCTTCACTGTAACAAGTATTTGTCATTTTTATAAAATGAGTGACTCAGAATTCCCTCTTAAAAGATCCTACAAAAATCAGACAACTGCATACTCTAATCTCATAGGAGTCATGTTTTGATCTTCACTTGATCTTAGCCAACAGGTCAAGAAATAATGTCGTTTTAATTTTTAAATGGCCACCTTTATCTTAAATATGTAGCATGTCTCACAGTGTACAACTTCTTCTCTGTTAGTACCAACACTGGCACTTGCTAAGAATGAAGAGCACACTCTTAATCAGACACAATACCCCGTTTCTAGTACAGTATGACGCTGCTACTCTTGTGCAAACAGCCGGCTTCCGGGAACTTCCTTCTCCGGCTGATCCTATTTGGCTTCCTCCCCTAACTAGTTTGCTTACATGTGGGAGGCCAGGTGTTAGTGGTCCTACATTCACTTCAAAGACTATCAGATGAACATATTTCATCAAAATCAAGCTATTTAAGTATGAATAATGTCCAAAGAATGACTAGTCAAAGTTTTGGGTAATGCACTATGAGAAAATTCATCCACTATAGATGTTCTTAAATAACTTCCACTCTGAATTTTAGTCAAGATCAATGGTTTCATATACATCACGAGGAAAAAATAGTGTTTATGAATAGCAAACAATAAAACTAACCTTTATACAACCTGACTTAGTAAACAGGGACAGCTTGCCTCACAAACATGTGCCCAGCTGCATAAACGAATCGTTTCCTCTGCTCAGCCTTGAACTGGCTAGACATGCAAAAGCTTCTCAGTATCTGTCGTGCTACAAGTATTATTTACTCAAGACTTCGATTATACATGCTTTGCAGACCACACGTCTTGATGTGGCTGCGTGTTCCCTCCTTTGATTTCTCCACCTGGGTTCCCTGGTCCGCGGAGAGCTGAATTTTCCCCTCCCATGCGCTCCTTATGTGCCCCAGCTGAGATGTAGCTCATCACATCTCCTATTATTTCTATTCTCGTTCTGGGAGTTGCTGGATCTGGAATCCGGAGAAAACCCAGATGCAGCTCCAGACGACCAGTCTAGGCTTCCCTGAAAGCCTGTATGGAGACTCGCCCCGCCTCTCTTTTTGTGTCTCTAACTCAACGCAGCCGCTAGACAAGAACTCCATTTCCAAAATGGCTTTGCGCCTTTAGAGCTGACATTGGTGTACAAGTTGCTATTTCTTTCCCTGCAACCAACCCGCTCTCTACTCCAAATATCATTTGGATAACAGAGGAGACCAACAGACAGTAGAAAAGTCAAGCTTATCTGCTAAATGCAGAAGTATCGACAGAACCGTTACACTGATACTAAAAGAACGCTAAAAGAAAAAAAAAAACCTGAGAAAACCAAAATTCCTCCAGGAAGCACAGAGGGCAGGATGGCGCGCTCCCGTGCCTTCCCTCCGTGGCCACGCCCGACGCGGGGCTCGGGGGCGGGGCCGGCGGCGGGGCGGGGCGGGGGCGGGGCCTGCGGCCTCCGCCTGGCTGGCCCCGCGCTCGCTTTGTCCGGCGCGCCAGCAGGTGGAGCCGCAGGGAGAGCGCCCGCGCCGCGCCGCCTGGAGCCCCTCTTGCCCGCCGCCGCGGCCTGGAGAGGAGGTCCGAGCGCGCGGCCAATCGCGGCGGCGGCGCGGCGCGTTACCCGGCAGAATGGGCCGGGGTTCCGCGGACTAGGCTGCACGGCCTCGCGGAGCGCCCGCTCCCAGCGAAGTTCCCGGCGGGCGGAGGCAGAGGCGGAGGCGGCGGCGTGGGGCCGCGGGCGGCGCCCGGCCCGCCCTCCGCGCCATGGCCAAGGTCCAGGTGAACAATGTGGTGGTGCTGGACAACCCGTCCCCCTTCTACAACCCGTTCCAGTTCGAGATCACCTTCGAGTGCATCGAGGACCTGAGCGAAGGTGAGCGGCGCCGGCCGAGCGCGGGGCGCGGCGCGGAGGGCGGGCGGGTGGGAGCCATGTTGCCAGCTTTGTCTGCGGCGGGCGGCGGCGGGACCCGACGGCGGGCGCGGGGCCATCTTCGCGGTCCGTGGCCTGACCTCCCCGCTCCGCCCCGCCGCCGCGGCTGGCCCGGACCGTGATGCGCAGTCGACACCGCGCGGGCTTCGGCCCCGCACCGCGCTCCGCCGAGCCGCGCTTGCAAGTTACACGGAGCTCGCCGCGTTCACTGCTCGGCCCTAGGAGGTCTGAAGCGAGACTGCTCGCAACCCAGGGGCGGCGAGCAGACGGAGGTGCGTGCCTGATGGCCATGCAACAGCTTCTGTTAACAGAACACCTATCTGCCTATAGCTGCTTTCCGTAGATTTCATGAAAATGTCTTAGTGCTTAATTTTCAAAAAATGAAAAGAAAAAGTTTAAATTCATTGTTAATTTTACAGTTAAGTAGGGGGACATCTTTGAACTTGCAAATCTATTTGACAAAGTTCACTTAAAAGTTATTACATACTGGGGCCGGTGATAATAGCTCAGTGGCACAGCGCCTGCCCGGGAGGTACAAGGCATTGAGCTCGATTCCAGCACCACACACACACAAAAGTTATTATACTAATCACATCGTGTAAAGCATTTTTTTTTCGTTTTAAAAACTACTTTTCGTCTTTAAAATGTTTTATGTTAACTTTACTTACAAAACTAACATGCCCGTTGCAGTAAACTTTTGGAAAGTTGTAAAAACGTATAAAGTAACAGTTCATACTTCCCCTTCCTTTGGCTAACCACTATTAGCACCTGAACATGTGTCTTGCTGCTCTGATACACGTACAGAGCTTAGAGACACATGTATATTTATCTGTGAGGTATACTGGGAAGGGTGACATTTATTAAAAGAGTACTTTCCAAATACAGCATTGATTAACAGAATCAGAAGGTAGTTTCCTCATTACCCTGAAACCATCGTTTCTCCTGGAGTACTCCAATAGGCAGTACTCCAATTGGAGTACTCCAAACCAGCCCGGTTTTCCCGCCCAGCGTCTTGTATTGCCAGCTGCACACGTGCAGGTAGGCGCACAGGTCAAGCCCACCCCGGCCCGCAGGCGCTGCCCTGCAGTCCAGGACCTAGCCGCGCGCCTGCCCTCCATTTTAGATCCCTGCTCCAAGCCGGGAAGGCAGGGCTCAGGGCTGTGCAGAGCCTGCCATTGGCTCCCCGGAAGCCCATCGGTAGAGGCTAAACTGCTCCACTCTAACTGGGGTCCTTAGACCTGGAAGATCAAGGCTGCACCTACTTCCACTGAGGATGCCTCACCCAGTACATCACCGCTGGGTATTTAGTACTTTTTAAAATACTTCAAGCTGAGTCATTCCAAAGCTGCAAAGGAATCTCAAAAAGGTGCCATGCCTGTGTACTCCACCTAGAGGCTGTGTGGATTAAGGAAATCAAATTTACCTAGCAAAGGATCCTGACAGATTTTATACTTCTGTATTGTAGTTCTTTAAGAAAAGTCTATCCCAGAAATCAAATGACGGAATATTGAGAATGTTCATTTTGTGTTATTTTGTCTCAGCCGTTTTTCATACGTGTTAGCAGTCCCCGAATATTTTCGTTTTCCTTAAAAGCTGCCCTGCAGAGAAAGCTCTAGTAGTATTTGCCCTTTAGGTAATTGGGTCATTTCTAATGTAAGATCTATATCAAGGAGAACAGCCTTAAAAATGGGAGGTTGAAATTCAAGCAGGCTTTCTTGTGCTTGGTCACCAGCCCTGTAGAAGTTTGGTGCCCCTCAGCTCACTGCCGTTTCTGAGTTCACTGATGTATACCCATAATCAGAGCCTGGACAGTCAAATATTCACAGTGCACCAGAGCAGAATATTACAGAGCACCAGAATGCACATGATGCTTCACACTGGGAAACTTCAGGTTCCCTCAGTGGCTACCATGCTATACTTTCAAGGCTGGGACAACCATGATTAAAGGAAAGAATTAATTAACTTTGTAAATAAATGAATTAACATCTTCAGCGGTAACGTGTGAACCTTATCCTTTCTTTGTTGGAATACAAGGCACTAGGGAATGAAACCTAAGTTTAAAAAAATACATGGGCCTTAGGGTTGTAAACCTGTCTCTCTGGCAAGCTGAGGCAGGAGGGTTGCATGTTTGAGCCCAGCCTAAGCAAGTTAACCACTTACTAAGAGCCTTTCTTAAAATAAAAAGTTAAAGGGGCAGGGAGATTGTTCGGTATAAAGGACCTAGGTTCAGTTTCCAGTGCCACAAAAGTAAAACAGCTGATACCACCTTAAATGACACTGAGCATTTAAAGCTCAATAGCTGCTACACACATCTCATGGTGTAAAATCAGTGTGCTTGTGTTGCGTGACAGCCTGTACTGGTTAACATACAATCACCTGTCAGTTGCCTGGTCTCTGTGATCCTTCCCCTGGATTAAGTTTCCTTATTCCACTACTGATTCACGCTAGAAAAGGAAAATTTCTCTGCCCAGTCACAGGCTTTGGAGTTGCAGCAGCACAGCTTGCATTCTAATGCTGAATAGTGTATAAGCAGTGCCGATTCAGGGAGAGCTTAGACTTTTGTTGTTTGTGTACTACTTGCAATATATAATAAATGCATATATTGCACAATCAAGTGTGTGTGATAGAGCTGTTGAGGGTGAACAGCATAAACTGGCAGGACCAAGGCCGAGCATGTGGCCAGTATCTTTTAACGCAAGTCTAAGTCATGGCTACGCTCCTGTGATAGTTTACAGCAGTTAGAAGAGCATTACACATGCAGCACACATACATAAAAAGGTATATACCTCTGTGAGAGTTCTGTTTTATCCTCCCTTGGCTCATCTGTAGCCATCGCAGCCCTAAAACAGCTGCTGCTTGTTTGTCTTGGCCTCACTCTACCTAGGAAGCCCGCGTTGTCATAGCTTTGCATGGGTCTCACTGGTAGTACACCTCTCACCAGCTGCTCGGTATCTCCCCTAATCAGTAGCAGACACCTCAGACGCCTGCAGCGGTTCCTGATGATCTGCCTCACCTTAGCCCCTGTGAAAAGCAGTGGCTGCTGCTGCTGCCTTCAGAATTTACAGCCACACATGATCCTGGTCTAGTCCAGCCTGACTGCAAACCTCAACTGTTGCGGTGACCTTTGATTTCCCTTAGCTTCCTGTGGTCTCCTGAGCCCTCAGCTGGAATGGTGTCTTACGTGGATAGCTGGACCTTTGCCACTCCAGCTCTTGATAAGACGGGCTCAGCCTTAGTAGAGGTTGTGGCCTGGCATGCGTGAGGCCCTGGAGTCTACCCAGCACAGCGAAGCAAAGCAGAGCAAGTTTCCCTGCCACTTTGTGGGAAAGTCAGACTTTGATGGCCTTCAGCGCTTGGCAGACTGGCTGTGTCCCTCCTCCCTCTTCTCATTCTGCTCCTGTCCTGGCATCCCCTTCTCCTTGCTTTGCCTCCTGACTGGATGCTTGGGAAGCCTTTTCCTCAGCTCTGTCAGCAGACACAGTAGGTGATCTGCTGAGATGGCAGAGGCAGGAAGCTGTGCTAAAAGCTGGAGAAAGAAGTAGTCTTAGTTTAGGATAGAGCCATGATGTGCCAGGTCCTCAGAATGTCACTGCTGACTTAAAGAGGAAGCAGAAACTAACTTTCAGTTCACCGAATTGTAGTTAAGAATCAGGTGAGTGAGAAACACTGTAATACCTACACCATTTCTCTACATTCCCCACCAGGATCCCAAAACTCCCTTTTGTGAGTCTGGCTGGCCACTTGCCATTCTGCCTCTGGGGATAAGTATAGGGACAGTTAAGTATTTGCAGTTTTTCTTCCACTCCTGCTGAAGAGCCACAGTTTTACTCATCTCTGCTCCCCAGAAAATGCTGTAAAAGGTGCTCAATGAAGACTGCTGGATGAATTATACACCACTGATGTCTTTCCCTGCTTGTTCCCACCTCCACCAAACATGTGTCAAGGGTATAAGGGTCTTGGCTCTTGTTCAGGTTAAAGTGTGCCATGAGGGGCACCGTGAGGAGGAGCCCCAACACCTGCAGTTAGTAGTGGGTGGGCATCCCAGTCTCAGCTGCAGGGACAGTGATGACGCCACGTGCCACTTCCCCTGGTGAGCAGGAGCCCCAGCTGCTGCGCACCAGCAAGCGCTGCTGAGGACTGGGTACTGTGGTGCTCTGCTGATTCCCACCTCAGGGCAACCCTTCCAGCATGTTAAGGGGGCTGTTAAAGGATGGCTTTGGCGCTGGCACAGGAACAGAAGTGGGGTTCCACAGACAGATGAATACTGTGGGGAACACTGAATGGATGTTCCTGGGTCCTTTACTAAAGAAGGTGTCAGAACACTCAAATGAAGTGAACCCTCAGGACAATGCTGATAGCATTTCAATTCTGGTAAAAACCATATGAGGAGCACTTCAGTGCCTTTCTGGATTTTCTGCTATGGGGAGCCATTTAGCAGCCAGTAAATGGTAAAGTGCATTAGCATTACAGAGTACATCTGGTCATGTAATTACTGATCTGAAATAATGTTTTGTTTCTTAACTCTAGACTTGGAGTGGAAAATTATCTACGTGGGCTCTGCAGAAAGTGAAGAATATGATCAAGTTTTAGACTCTGTTTTAGTGGGCCCTGTTCCTGCAGGAAGGCATATGTTTGTATTTCAGGTAAGACTGGTCTTGATAAATGTGTATGCCAAATAGTTTCTAGAGACTGCATTTACTATCTTGTGGGTCCTGTCTACTTAGTTCTGTGTTAAACTGTTGTGCCTAAACTGCTTCCACTCTGATGTGTTTCAGACTGTCTTAAAGAAGCTACTCCTTTGGTTCTGTAGGCCAAGAGGTGTGTGTATCATCTTCTCTAGATGCACAGCACACAGCAAGCCTTAGCCTGTTTCAGGGGCAGGCACACAGTGGTGAAGTCTGGGCTTGAAACTTTTGTGGGCCCAATCTCCAGGATGGCTCTTCAGCAGCCCAAAATAGAGATTCAGGGCACATTTACTGTCTGGTATAACCCTGCTAATTAGTGACAGACGTCATAAGAATGATTCTATCAGTGACTAATGTACACCTTCGCTCTATGGTTTCAGTCACTAGGAGTGAGGATATAACCGGAACAGTTCACTTTTAGCTTCCTCGGGAACTGAGCTAGAATAACAGGTATGTTAGCGGACAGGTGTGTGATCTTCAGTCACAGGAATTACAGTGCAGTAGTTATTAAAGCATCTACTCTCTGCCTGTTGAATAGGCTTAATCTGAAAGAAAAATCTGACTTCTGCCTGTTTCTTCACTAGGCAGATGGGATCACATTAACTGAATTCTGTCTGTTAACCATCCTTTGGAAGACAGCAGAGTCAGTCAGATGCACGCTAGCTCCAGGGATACATCCTTTGCTGCCCCTTCCCTCAACACAGAATTCAGGAGCTTGGTCTCAGAGCCTTGGTCTTTTTTATTAGGAAGCAGAAGATAATCTAGTACCTCTAAACATGAAGGAAAGCTTAAATATACTCATTAGAAGGCTCAACTACTCTAACTACAAATGCTGCCACCTGGGTTGTGTGAGACCAGGTGACAGAACACCTGCGCTACTATAGGAGGAAGCCCTGGGGCAGATACAGCCTCTGCATGTTAAGACACATGACTTCACCCAAGCTCCCTACCTGCTGGGTCCCTCTAAAAATATGGGTAATTAGAAATAAATTTTTATTGTCAGCTTCTTGAAACTGTTATATAAAAAGGCAGATCCACAGCCTGGGGAGCCCATATCTTACTGATCATGACATGGGAAACTTGGTATATAGGGATACAGTACATACCTTTTATGTTACTGTAAACTTACTAATAAATGCCTTGATTTTTGAAATAAAGCTTTGTGCATCTTCTGTTTCTGTTAAAAACACTATCCTAAGCTTTTGTCTCACAGTCCTGTTGAAAAAAACTGATTAACAAATACTACCTTCCAGTGATAAGTAGCCTTCCATTGGTACTAGTATACATGTTGCCACAAAGGACAGAAAGTGCAGTATGACTTATGATTTAGGTCACATGATTAGCCTACACATTTTACAGAATTCACCCATTTCAACAGAAAATGCCTAAGGCACTGCTGTGAACTTCTTAGAGCTTTCAGTGATGTAAACAGCCCACTGCAGCATGTGTGCTGTAAGTTTGCCATTACTGGCCGAAAGTAGTTTTTGTTTTGTGTTTTAGGCAAATTGCCTTAGTATTTTCCTGATCTGCCATGATTTGACTCAGAACAAATAGGCCTTTCTCATAAGTGGGTCAAAGGTCAGCAGGAAGATGTGCAGGCCTCTGCCCACTATGGTTCTTTGGTATCAGCAGTGTTTGCCCCTTCTCCATGCTACATTATCATAAAAGACATGCAGGTTTCTCTACTTGAACCTGTTCAAGCTGCATTCTGTTCACTGAGTGAGGGAATCAACATGAGGGGAGCCTCAGCATTAGACACAGTTGTGTTTCCCATATCTACCTACTTCCAATTACCTAAGAATCCAATGGGCATCCTAGACAGGACCTATGACAAATAGCATGTTCTCCTGGAGAAGTTTCTAGCCCCACCCTAGTATGTCTCTAAAGAGATCATAAACCCTTCCAGGACAGGAACTGAGTAGAAGTGAATTTCAAAACCCAAATGCTCATAGCTGCATTGAACATCATATGATCCAGATAACTGGATGGAACTCCTACCCTGAATAAAGGGTGAGAGTCTACCAGGGAAGCCTGAAGTTTAAACATGCAGAAGATGTTGGGCACACACTAGTAGAGGGTGTGTCAAGTAATAAAGATTTGAAACAGGAAGCTGTTGATTCTACCTTCAGAGTTGGAATGGGCTTGGCTGAGGAGGGAGACACACATGTGATGCAGATTTCCAAAGATGAAATGATTTCAAGATGGGAGGGGCACTAGGTTCAAGGCACAAAGGATCATCACCATGTGCTGTGTAACTCACACTTCTGGAACAGGGATGGGAGGACAGTTGAAGGAGGTAGAGATGGAGATAAATTATGAAGGGCTTTAGAATTAAAGAACTGAGGCTTTTGTCCCTTAGAAATAGGAATAAGGTTTTTAAAACAGGCATAAAGATACTGGATGGGCTCTTTCCCCTCAATAAAGTGTCGCGAGTCTAGCAAGGAAACCTGAATAGCTGTTTAGATGCTCTGCAGTGTGTGTGATAGGCTAATGCTAGGACACTTGCTGGGACATTCTAACACTCCACAGGACAAGAACTCGGCCTTGAGAAATGAGACACAGAACGGTGAGGTGGAGGTAGGGAAGCTGGGGTGGGTAATGCTCAGGTCTGCCCTAACAGCCTGTCTGTGTGTCCAATCTTCAGGCTGATGCGCCCAACCCAGGACTCATTCCAGATGCAGATGCAGTTGGCGTCACCGTTGTGTTAATTACTTGCACCTATCGAGGTCAAGAATTTATTAGAGTTGGCTATTATGTAAATAATGAATATACTGAGACAGAATTAAGGGAAAATCCACCAGTGAAACCAGACTTCTCTAAGGTAATGTTCTTATGGCTTCTTTTTCATGTCTTGTACCATACAATGTCTTGGCACTTGCTGTTTCATAGGACATTATGTAAACGGCTGAGATGCTTAACAAGTTTGAAGCCCTTGTGCTAGCTGGGCAGGGTAGTCCTTGTGCCATGACCATGGACAGGCTCCAGCCCTGGCTCTTGCTGTGTTTTAAGCCGGTAATACTGGGCAGACCCCCTGTCCAGAGGCCAGTGTGGCCCTCAGTGCAGGTTCCCACACTTAGCCTTGCGCTGCTGTCCAAGCTCCTGTCTGTTGGGAGGGTTAAATTGGTGATTTTGTCCAAATTCTCCCTAAAATTGTTGGAAGTTTTATGCTTATTTTTCATATGAATGTTGCTATCCTTATATCCCCACATGCTTTGTTCTGTCTGCTATTCTTAGAGGTTCAACCGAAGGTTTAATTATTTCTAATGATGGCAGGCAGGCTAAATACTAAGAAGCAAAAATCTAACACACCATTTTCAAAGGTATTTAGTATCTTGTGATTTTTCCATTTGGAGCTGATTTTGAGAGGGTACAGAGTAAGTGAGGTTGAATATGGTATTCTGTCTGCCAGTTCATGGTAGTAGAACAGTTTTCAGATAATCAGACAGGAATGCTTTCCACCTTGTGTGCAAGACCTTCTTTTGATCCAATTTATTGTTACATGTGTGGCCATCATGAGTACCAAAAAAGAGAACTAGAATACTGTTTATAAAAATAAGCCATTGTGCTTAAAAGGTAGGAAGCTACAAATAAGTTATATTTGAGGAAATTGTTCATTTTCCTTGAACATTGTTTAATTAAAACATCCTCAGAAACATCTTTACGACAAAAAAACTCTACCCTTTTAGGGGTTGGATTATGGAATATCTGGATGAATTCCCTCAGATTCTCTGGTTTCTGTTTTGTTGAGGTAATTCCTTTGCTTATTCCTTGGTTATTGGTTACACCTAAAAGTTCCTCTGCTTGTGAATCTATCTCTTTAGGAAGACTAACATCAACAACCATTTTGAAGCTTTTATCTATATTTGGCAACCTAACTCTGCTAATGTTTATCATTTATACATTTTTTCCTCCAGCTTCAAAGGAATATTTTGGCATCTAATCCCAGGGTTACAAGATTCCACATTAATTGGGAAGATAATACAGAAAAACTGGAAGATGCAGAGAGCAGTAATCCAAATCTACAGTCACTTCTGTCAACAGATGCTTTACCTTCGGCGTCAAAGGGGTGGTCCACATCAGAAAACTCACTGAACGTCATGTTAGAATCCCACATGGACTGCATGTGACCACTGCCATCCCTTTAGTACAAATTAAGCTATCAAAACCAGAACTGTTTCCCTGAAATTCCATAAATACATAGTTAAGACACAATGTGAAGAATTTCATCCTGTAGAAAGTTTGTAAGAAAACCAGTATTTGAGCAAATTGTGGAATATAAATACAACTATTTTTAAGTAACTTTTCTCTAATGCGTTATTTTATTTGTTCTGAAACTAATCAGATTAAAGTATATATATTATTTTCTTCTCCTTTATATGTAATTAAAGCACTTAACAAAAATATGAATCTTCTGACTAGACTGTAAAGCTGCTTAGCCTCCTGGACAGTAATCTTTGGACTGCTGTTTTACTGGTTTACACAAAGTTCACTTGTACTAAAAGGCTTATTCCTGTGAAAAAGTGTGGTTTTGATTTCAGGGGCAGATTTCTATCTGTAGTGAAAGAGTGCCCTTAAAAAGGGAACTTGTAGTCAGCCATATGCTACTAAGAACCTTAGGGTAGCAAAACAAAGCATCTTGTGGCTACTATTACAACTCATGCTATTGGATGCATTTATAACAAATGTGACCAATGGTTTCTAAGCTCTGCTGCCTATGGTTTTTGTAACAGTTGATATCAGAGCACATGGGTTATAAATGAGTATTGTCCAGTTATTTCAACATATGAACAGCAGACACAAACTCCCTTGGTGAAGGATAGGAGATTGTAATGGCTCAAACCTGTTCAGCTGATGGCACGACTGCCTTTGTCCTAACAGGTAAGGGACCAGAAACCTGTGTATCCCACACCTGTACTCTTCCCTGTACCTGCTGGCATGCAACGACTAAGGTCAAGCATACTTGTGGTGGGCATCTTCTCGATACCTTTCCAGTAACACGATTCTGAATAGCAGTGTTTCTAATAAGGTGTTTCTAATTGGAAAGGGCTTCATTACATAAATGCACCAAAAAGTTACTTTTCTTTGATGAAAGCTAGGTATTTCCTTTAAAAGTTTCTTATGCTGCATTAAATTCAGGGCAGAGTATTTTTATTTAACTGTTAACAAGACAGCTACATCATACAGATTACTCAGTGCCTTCATATCTAAAGTTCTATACTGTACTTTTAAAAGCTTTTAAGGAAAGTGCATTTGTCTAAATACAGATTTAAGTTGTATATATTTCCTGTCATCTTAAAATGAATTTATGCAGCAAAGTTTTGCTGTTATACTTTAATACACCACAGTTCATAGATTTTTAAAATATGTCTAAGGGTTAAAGTTATAAAGAAAATCTCATTTTTGTCTAACTGCAGTTAAAATATCAAAGTGAAAATAAAAATGCTTTCTAATAACTCAGTGACTAATACGGCAGGAACAAGAAATGATATGTACTTACTAGAAATAAAACATACCCAAATCAAATAATTCACTGCTGAATTTTTATTCTAATTAATTTATAAAGATTGCTTTGTAGTTACATCAAATAGCTAGGTTTTTATACCACTTTGTAAACAGCCATTTTTCATGTAAGTTTCGGACTTAAAAAATGATTCCTTTTGGTTTTTTGAGATAGTCTCCCTATGTAATTCAGGCTTGTCTTAGACTTATTATGTAGCCCAGGGTGATCCTCCTGCCTCAGCCTCTCCAGCACTAGAATTACAGGTGTATGCCACCATGCCTAGCTTATTACCTTTTTTTATGTTAAATTTTATAGCTGTATAAGGCAACTTTGGAATGTGACAAAACAGATTCAAAGTTTTAAAATTAAAGTATGTACATTTCTTCTCATTTAGCTTCATCTTCAGACTATCTGAATCAGCTAGAAGGCTTCAATCTCCCCACTCCCACCCATCAGTAAATAATTGTGCCTGGGGAACATAAACAGGCATATGTTACTTTGCCAAGAAGAGCTAGAAGAAATGAAGGGTAACATTTTGGAAGACAAACAGCCAGGAAGTGTAGGGAAGCACCATGCATTTGTGCACTCATATCTTTATGTGACCTTAGGGTTCTATTAGAATTAGAAGTTTTCAGTTTTACCAAGAAAGTTGGCAGCAGTTTTCAGAGCTTTTTTGTAGGGAGCGGTTTTAAATAGCTGCTGCTGCCCTGTCCCTCCTGCCTGAGGGCATTTTGTGTGTCAGCCTATATTTTTTATGATCCTCCCCTTGCCTGCAATGCACATGACAAGCAAACTTCCTGTTTCAGCCTGCCTACATTACCCATAATCCTCTCCTGCTTACATCATATATCCGGATATGATGATGACCTATCAGATTAAGCCTTCTTCCTGCCTATGGCCCGCCCCCACCCTATATAAGTTGTAACCATTTTAAAAATAAACGAGACTCGATTGGAATCTCATCCTGTCTCCATCTCTCTTTTCTCTTGTCCTGCCCCCATCCCCGATCCCCTCTCCAGGTTGAGACCCATAGATTGGTCCGCAGGCCGGATCAAGTGGCGACCACGAAGGGACCTCACCTGGCACGAGGGATAACGACGCGGGACCGTTCACAGGAGTAAAGCGCTGGCCAGCGTGACTGATTCAAGGACATTGGTCCTGTGATCTGTGCAGACGGCCACCTTACGTCTCGCCTGAATCACGGTAGGTGAACGGCATTAACATGGGACAAGCACTCAGTGAGCACGAATTGTTCGTGACTGGCCTCAGGGAGGCTCTCAAGATTAGAGGGATCAAGGTTAAGACAAAAGAACTAATAAAGTATTTTCAGTTCATACATTCAGTGTGTCCATGGTTCCCCCTAGAGGGTACGATTAATTTAAACAGGTGGAATAGAGTAGGAGATGCTCTTAAGGACTATTATGAAGTTTTTGGTCCAAAAAGGGTTCCTGTAACTGCTTTTTCATATTGGACTTTAATCTCTGAGCTGCTGGCACAACGTCACGCAGATCCCCAGCTCGCGGAGACGCTTGCCCAGGGTGAGGCTGCGTTAGCTGCCTCCTGCAATTGTACTCCGCCACCACCAGTCTTATCTAAGGCACCCAGCCCTCCCAGCTCTGTTGTCCTTGAGATCCCGGAGCCTATTCAAGATGGCGATGTGCCGACACTCCCTTTGTCTGGAGACCACGAGGGTCCTCAAAATGGCGCCGCCACGGCCCCTCCTCCATACCGCCCTATTTACCCTGACCTTTCCAGTGGCCAGGAAGTTGATTGGTCACAATTAGCAGAAGAGGCTGCCCAAAGCCATCCCCACCGGGATTTATGGCCCTCTTCCCAAGGGCACTCGTGGGTTAATTCTTGGACGCGGCAGCACAATATTAAAAGGGTTACAAGTTGTTCCAGGAGTCATAGATAACGACTATACTGGCAAAATTGTTGTCATGGCATCCTCTATCTCTGGCCTAGTTTCCATTAGCCAAGGACAACGTATTGCTCAGTTGGTGCTGCTGCCTTTAGTTCAAACTTCTAATGCAGCTGTGGCTTCCTACAGGGGAAATTCTTCCCTTGGATCCTCAGATATATATTGGGCTCAATTCATTTCCAAAGATAAACCCCTTATGTCTTTATTGCTTAATGGGAAAAGTTTCTCAGGGCTCATAGATACAGGTGCTGATGTAACAGTCATTAGAAAGGAGGACTGGCCTCCCACATGGCCCTTAGAAACCACTATGATGCATTTACAAGGGATTGGACAATCTAAAAATCCACAACGTAGTGCCAGTCTACTTACCTAGAAAGATAGTGAGAACAATCAGGGGCACATACAGCCCTATATTGTAGAGGGGCTGCCCCTTAACTTGTGGGGCAGAGATTTGCTAACTCAAATGGGAATGATGATGGGCAGTCCCAATGCTGTAGTCACCAAACAAATGCTCACTCAGGGCTTCCTTCCTAATCAAGGTTTAGGCAAACGAGGCTCAGGCATTAAAGTGCCTATTTCCCCAACTCCAAACCCCTCTAAAGCAGGCCTAGGCCATTTTCAATAGGGGTCATTGACCTTCCTGCGGCCCATGCAAAAGAGATTACTTGGTTATCAGACAAACCTGTTTGGGTCGATCAGTGGCCCCTTACCTCTGAAAAGCTTGCAGCCGCACAGCAGCTAGTGCAGGACCAGTTAGATGCAGGCCACATTGTCCCCAGTGATTCCCCTTGGAACACACCCATCTTTGTTATTCGAAAAAAGTCAGGGAAATGGAGGCTGCTACAAGACCTTAGGGCAGTAAATAAGACCATGGTCTTAATGGGACATCTGCAGCCAGGACTCCCTTCACCCAGTGCCATTCCTCTGGGATTTTTTAAAATTGTCATTGATCTTAAAGATTGCTTTTTTTCTATTCCCTTACATCCAAATCCAAAATACAATCAGCCCACTACAGATCCTGTTACTACTGTTCAAATAACTACAGTAAGTCCCTCAGCCATAACAGTTTCTCAAGCTCCGCTACACCAGACAGATCATGTACCTGCCCCTCAATATTCACATTCTAACCTATTCAGTTTGATTAAAGGAGCATACATGGCTTTAAATCATACCCAACCTGATCTCACCCAATCATGTTGGTTATGCTTGGCTGCTCCTCCCCCATATTATGAAGGAAAGGCCCTCAATTTAACCTTTATCAGTTCTTCTAGCTCATCTGCCTGTGACTGGAACAATCACCACAAGCTGACTCTCCCTGATGTCTCAGGTAGAGAAACTTGTCTTGGGGATTCCAGCCGTCCACCAGCACTGGCAGCACAACTCTGTGCCCAGCTTCATTCCAAATTCAAGCCAAATAATTACCTCATTCCACCCCCAGGAACGTCTTGGGCCTGCAATTTTGGCCTATCACCCTGTATAGCAACTGCTGTTTTTAACAAGTCTACAGATTTTTGTGTTCTTGTACAGGTTCTTCCACGCATAACCTTCCACCCAGGAGACTACTACCTCCAGGCATCGCAGACCGGCTATATATCTAAGAGAAAACCTGTGACATTCACCTTAGCTGTGTTACTAGGGTTAGGAGTAGCAACGGGAATAGGGACAGGGACCACAGCTCTAGTGTTGGGAGATAAGCATCTAGCTCAATTACAGGCAGCAGTAGATCAGGATTTAAAAGAAATAGAAGCATCTGTGACAGCTCTACAGGCGTCCCTGACGTCTCTATCTGAGGTAGTCCTGCAAAATAAAAGAGGACTAGACCTCCTGTTTATGAAGGAGGGTGGCTTATGTGCAGCCCTCAAGGAAGAGTGTTGTTTTTATGCTGACCACTCGGGAGTAGTCAAAGAGTCCATGAGTAAACTGAGAGAGCACCTCGAAGAGAGAGAAAAGGAGTGCATCGGAGCAACCACCTTCTCCTCCATGTGGGAGGATCTCTCCCCTTACATTGCCCCCCTCTTGGGACCCCTAGCTGCCTTGCTGTTGCTGCTTACTGTAGGACTTTGTGTTTTCCAGAGGATCATAACACTCATTAATAACATTAATAACAAGGTTGACACATTTATGGCAAAGCCCATTCAGGTATATTACCATCGGTTGGAAATGGCAGAACAACAAACTTATCGGGAAAATTCACCCACTGACGGCCCACATGATGCTGTGGCCCAGACGCCCTGAGGCACTGGACAGGCAGTCAGAGACGGGCAACTAGGACACATATGTAATGCCAATCAGCCACCTAAGACAGGTCCAGGACCAACAGCTGTCCTGCAGGCCCATGACGGGTAAGGCTCGATTGGGTTCATATGAGGAGTCCTTGACCCAAGGCAGGCGCTGTCCTCCCAGGGCCTGCCATGTTCCAAAAAATATATATAATAATAAGGGAGGAGATGTAGGGAGCGGTTTTAAATAGCTGCTGCTGCCCTGCCCCTCCTGCCTGAGGGCATTTTGTGTGTCAGCCTACATTTCCCATGATCCTCCCCTTGCCTGCAATGCACATGACAAGCAAACTTCCTGTTTCAGCCTGCCTACATTACCCATAATCCTCTCCTGCTTACATCATATATCCGGATATGATGATGACCTATCAGATTAAGCCTTCTTCCTGCCTATGGCCCGCCCCCACCCTATATAAGTTGTAACCATTTTAAAAATAAACGAGACTCGATTGGAATCTCATCCTGTCTCCATCTCTCTTTTCTCTTGTCCTGCCCCCATCCCCGATCCCCTCTCCAGGTTGAGACCCATAGATTGGTCCGCAGGCCGGATCACTTTTTATCTAATCCATGGTGTAAAACAAGCAACCCAAGTATATATTTACATTAAAAATCATGATCTACACCCATTCACGCACCCTTACTGTGTGCAGTACAACTTCCTACTGAGTTGCAGTACAGAGGCTGAAAAAGGCTCCCCTGTCCTTTGGGAGAGAAGTAGCAGTTCATTCCTACAATTAGATGATTTATACTCTCCACCAGCCTCATCTCACAATTATGATTTTGCATAGAAAAGCACTAACACAATTTATTAACACTGAATTAGCAGCCATTCACTACGAGATGTCCCAGTCTGTGGACTCTGCAATTACTTAAACATTTCCTGTAATCACTTGGGGAACATCCTTAATTCTTGTTGCTGATACCTTACCAGAAGTTTGGAACTGTGGGTCATAACCATTTTTAAATGTATAGGAAGTATTCTTTATATATTCTTGTCTATTTCCCTTCCAGTATTTGAACTTGTTCACACCTCTCAACTTCTAATTCTCTTCTTGTCAATGTTTATTACAGTTCGGTCACTTTTATATTCTAATATCTGAGGGTAGTTACATCACATCAGTAGTAAACTTTTTGTGCTATATGACGAATTTTAAAGTATAAGCTGGTTAGAAGTTTGAGGGCAGGCCATGTAAGTTCCCTTAAGTAGAAAATTATATACCTAAAATGTGTGAACCACAACACCTCTTTTTAGAAGGAGAAATATTACTCCAATGAAGACATAAAACAACATCAAAACACGTTTTTAAAAAACTTCCCATACCAAAAATAGAAAAAAAATTCCTAAATTCTCTTCAGTCACTTTGAAAACCAATCCTGACTTGTCACAAAGACTTCTAACATCTATGCTGAAGAGTCTACTCTGTGAAGAAAGCTCCCTGCTGTGGAGGGGAAGCATGCTGTCCAAATGCCAACAACAAATCTCTACCTTGGCGCTGCTGGTGCCCAAGAGTCCCGATCACAAAAGCGTGTGAAGCTCTCTGCTATCCAACTCACGTTGTACAGTGCAATGTCCCCATTTACTTTCCTGTCATGTTCTGTTTGCTGAGTTTTCATAAAATGCCAGATGATGTGTACATTTTCTTGCATAAATATGTATGAAGGTAATCACAGAAAAATTATAGCACTGTTTAAAATAGCTATGAAGGTAGAGCTTCTAAAATATTTTTTCATAACTACAAAAGCAATGTTACATATTTCCTTCAATTTTGGCAGTAACTCAAAAACTTGGCTTGAAATTTATTCTATGGGTATTTTTTCATAGAAGTGTTACCTTTTTAGTACACATAAATTACTTGAAGCTGTCACATAAAATACCTGCACTGGTAGATCCAATTCCTGTAGTCAGCACGGATCTTGGTGTAATCTTGGCTGCATATTTGAGGAACTGGGATTTCCCAGTGCCAGGATCTCCAACCAACAGAAGATGAGATTCACCTAGAAAAAAGTAAATATGTAGTTTTATATTTCTACAGAAGGACCCATGAATAAATACTATCAATCAAAAGACTCACCTGGAATGCTCAACTTAAAACTACAGTGAATGTTAAACGGTTGAAGGAGGTATCACCCTGAAAAATTCAAAAACACTTAGTTGGGTGTGGTGGCTCACGCCTGTAATTCCAGCACTCGGGAGACTGAGGTCGGAGGATCATTGCAAGTTTGAGACCAGCCTGGGCTACAAAGTGAGCTCAAGGCTAGCCTGAACTGCATAACAAGACCTTGCCTCAAAAAAGACAAAAAAAAAAAAAAAAAAAAAAAAAAAATCAAACACACTTGTCCCACTGTTGGAAGCAGCTCTAAGTCCTCTTTTGTGACTTTACTTACAATGTTGTGGTTGCCTCAGAGTCCTGAACCAATTCGAAATGTTTACATTTCATGGCTGCAATGGTTGATTCGTTGTGTCAACTTGAGAAGTTTAGAAGTTTAGGTGACTCAGCAGGGAGTCAGAGCCCTCACTTTGTGTTCTCAGCCTGAGCAAGAGGAGGGCTCCAGGATGGTGTGAGCGCTACACCTGCCCAGGGTGGGTAGGCTGTGTACACTATATGGGGAAGAGGCTTGCTCTCTCCACTTTTTGGTCTTGTTGCTTTTGATGTCTTCTGCAGCTATGAAGTGCTACCCCTGTGCCATACCACCCTGCCTTGGGGCCAACTGATTCTGGACAGAAACCTCTACAAACCATCAGTTAAATAAACCAAATAAATCTTTCCTTCCTTAATTCTGGGCACCAGGTATTTTGTCTCAGCAACCAGAGAAAAGTAACCAAGGCAATAGTCATTTTGGTTCTAGGGAAACGCCAGAAGTCACAGAGCTGGTGAAGAAGAGGGATGAAGACCCAGCACCAGGTTTTCATTAGCCTGACTTCTGTTGGATGGCACTTGGTGGCACTATTCACTGTATTTTTGATCATCTCTCAAACTCCTGAAAGAGGACTTTCAAAATTGCTTCACAAAGTTGCAAGAATGATGGGCTAAATATGTTCAAAGCAAGAGGGAGGCCAAGTGTGGGGTGGCACAGACCTGTGATCCTGCACTTGGGAAGCTGAGGCAGGAGGACTGCCATGAGTTCAAGGCCAGCCTGAACTACAGAGTGAGAGCCTGTCTCACAAAATCAAGTGAACAGACAACTTAACAAGCAATAACAACAACAAACATCCCAAAAAGCAAAAAAAGAAAAGATCACTAAAGCAAGGGAGAGTGTTTTGAGGGGAATTAGCAGCAATTTGTCTTCTACTGTGATAAAATTATTTATGACTTTCATGGTGTATTTTGTTCACCTTTTCTGTATTTTGTATAACTTGTGGGGAGGTCTCACTGTGCAGTCCAAACTGGCCTCAAATTCAAAATCTTGCCTCGGCCTCTGGAGTCCTGGGATTCCAAGTATGAGCCACAATGTCCAGCCTCACAAGATTTTCTGATGTATACTTTTATATAAGATTGCTCAGGTTACTCCTGATATATAATTTTATATAAGGTTACTTTAATAGAAAGTTACTCAAGAAGGCTAACTAGAATATCTTTAGGAATGTTAACAATAATAAGTACAATAATCTAACTGCTAAATGTGACATTTAAATTTTAAATTCTACTTATAGATTCTATATTCTTTCCAGATGACTAACTAGGTCCATGTTTAACATTTACCATGTTCACAACGGGGCTGTACTTCCTGCCTCTCTGCCACACCGCTCTGATTTGAATTGACCGTCCTTTGGGTGGCTTGAACCACTGGGAACAGCATGAATGCCCCACTGGGTGACTTGAACCACTTTTTAAGGGGTCTTGGATTATAATAATGCAAAAGATGGCACTGATTTAGCAGGCCAGATATACTACAGTTCCTTAAGGAAAACACTGAAATGGCCAAAAAAGAAATTATAAAATGGCATCAGTTGTAAATGCATATTATATACTCCAGTAATGGAGTACTTGTAAGATTTTCATGTTAAAATTTAGAGAACTGATAAACTATTAACCTGTGAAGAAATGCCACAGGCACAAGTTACTTGAAAAAACATTCACTTTATAAAAGCTTATTTAGGGTTGGCAAGGAATGTACAGCAGCAATATAAAAAATGTTATCAAAAATTATCTGAAAAAAATGGAGGCTGCACAAATCAGCTGATTTTATGTATAAAATGTTGTAAAGAAGTTCATTAACTTAAATTTCTTTTAATGAAGTAAATAAATCTGCTGATTACTGTACTGTTTTTAATTGGTAAACTATTAACATTTATGTTTAGACAGTAATTATTTCAATTCAAGCAACTAAATTCAGTCTATTCATAGTCTTTTTATAAATTCATTTCTTTTTATAAATTATAGCATCAGTCCTCTGAATCCCACCAACCAGCACCATAGATTGTGAGTGATTAGGTCTGTTTATTTTACTGTGGTACAAGCTACCTGATGGGACAGTCATGTACGTACTGCTGATGGATCAAGTTGACTGAAACACTAAATTTTATAAAGCTTCTGATTTTATCTTTTTAAATACCCAACTACTGTGATTAAGGCTTTCCATACAAGTCATGCAAGTATTTTACTCAATTTTTATGGGGGCAGTCTCAGTGTTGAGGACTCTGTAAGTGCTTTATAAATACTGAAGTGATTAAATTGCTAACAGTTAAGTGAAAATCTTATTTTATGAAAATTTTAGTTTTGTAATAAACCAGCTATCTTAATTAACTACCCTTAATTTCAAATGTACCATAAACATGACCGTCTCAAAGTACATATTACCTTTCTAGCCAAGCAGTCATACTTAAGAATTTCAATAGAAAACTCCTATATTAGTTCACATATCCAGTGAGAGCCTTGCAAGTAACAGGTGATGGAGATACAGAACATACATAACCTTTACCCATAGCATTCCTTCCCTACAGGGCTGTATGGTTTCAGAGACCCAATGTGTTAACAGACTGATTCACAGTACTTTATTTTACACTTTGGGTTCACTCTTGGGTTATTACAGCTTACATGAGGGATGTTCAGGTCTATCAGTCTGTGAGCTGCAGAAGTTTTCTGTGTCTAGACACGAAAACAACCATCTCCGCTGGAATATGTGACCTGCATTACGCAGGTAACAGGTCTGCTGTCTGCCAGCAGAAGGGGCTCATCAGGCACATGGCTGAGAGAAGAAATCTGAGAACCCCACAGTCACGGACAGAGATGACTGAAGAGTCTTAACCATCTTCTCAGGGAGAAACCAGGGGGCTGATGACAAACAGTGATGGAAGGTGAGGATTTTCCTTCAGGTCCCTTTACATACAGCGGTATAGGTACAAACCCACTAAGAAAGGGGTTCTTTTGTCTGAAATTTGAGAAAGTAGCTTCTGACAAACACAGGAGGTACAGTAAGTCTGAATCACTCATACAACTATAAACTGTAGGAGACTATTTTTAGAAAGTAAAGCTCAACAGTTTTTTTCAGTATATAAAAGTCTAGCTTTTCTCCTGGTATGTGTGCATTTCTCAGAAAGTTTAAGCAGGTACTAACCTCTGACCCTTGTTCCTGTAGCATCAGTCCTCTGAATCCCACCAGCCAGCACCATGGCCACAGCAAGCTTCACCAGATACATCCCGAACACCTGCGGACACAGGCTGGCCAGTATCTCATTCCTTCCTGGGGGAGCAGAAAGATCAGAACTCACCAAGAGTTTCAAGAAACCCTAAGTGAAATCTCCTTCCTGTCTCAACTGACACCTTTTCATAAATGTACTTTTCCTACAAATTTAAAGTGATCAAAAAGGCCAATGCAAATTACTAAAGAGTGAATAGCTAGTTCTTAAAGTCCTTTTCTTAATGTCATGAAAGGAAAGCCTGCTTTTTATTTTTGTGTGCTTATCTTCTTAAATTTATTTCTGTCGTATTTCAGAAAGAACACAAGAAAGAAATCTTTGCTGCCACATCTACCACTCATCAGGCCAGCACTATTCCTTAAAATAATACCAGCTGTACTTTCTCCAAGGTCCTTTCAGGGAAACTGCTTCCCTGCCTAATGTAAAGGAGCACCTCAGAGGTGAAGCAGACTGTAAGAGCCTGAACTTGTAAACAGGTAGCTGGAAGTTTCTGAGCTCCTCCAAAAGTGGAAGAGAAGGGAGGGAAGAAAAATCAACCCAACCCACAAGTCAGTTCAGCATTTGCTCTGGGTTCCTTGGTAAATTTCATTCTTTCTGAAGTAAACAAAAAAGATCATTACCAAAGTACAATGCTATAAGTGCAAACTAAAGCTTTCAAATTCTTCTGTGTACTTTAAATAAATAAAAAACTATCACTATTTCTGTTCTCAGAAATAACAAAGCATTGAGTCTGAGAACCTGCGTCCCCTGCCCTCCAGTCACAGGCCCAATCCAGCCACACAGCTCTATTGGCCTTCCCTTGCACCAGTCCATGACTTTCAGCCCAAACACAAAGATCACCTTTTATAAAATCTAACCCGGGTTTGGGTTTTGCATGCTGGAGATAAGAGCTAGAGCCTTGAGCACCCTAAGCATACACCAAACCCCCAAGCCCTGGATGAATCAAAATAAGGCACACTGGCCTGGAATGGTAGAAACAGTGGAGAGAGAATATCTTTACTAAGAAAGAGACCAGAGAGAAGACTTAATGGCCACAAGAAATCCATCCCTTTCCAGAGACCGGCTGGAGAGAAAAGGTCAAGAATGTAGGAACATAAAACCTCAGAGCCATCATGTCAATTCTGACCAGAATCTAGGGATTGCACATGTAGAGAAAAAGAGGCCCAAGATGCTGATTTAAGAGTCAGCAATACTCTGGAGGCAGAGGCAGGAGGAATGGTATGATTTCAAGGCCAGTCTGGGCTACATAGTGAGCTCAAGGCAAGCCTGGACTATACAGGGAGCTCCTGTCTCAGAAACATGCACACACACACGCAAACACACACACACACACACCCAGCATAAACAAACTGACCTGGAGACACTCAAGCCAAAACTGTTACAGAACCCAGTGGTAAAGTGCACAGGCTCTGGGGTATGATTAGACTAAACTGTAGTCTTGTTCTTTACTAGGACCTGACTTTGTGTTTTACAATCCCTCTGTCTCCATTCCTTTATCTTTACATGAAGATGATAACTGTACTATATGGAATTTCTGAGAATGAGAGGAGTTATAATTTACAGCACACAGTAAAAGTGGCATGCAGTGGGAGCTTCTTGGCTTTTTTTTTTGTACCAGGGATCAAACTCACAACCTCGTGCTTACCAGTCAGGCACTTAGGGTGCTAAGCTAAATCCTTGGCCCTTGGCTGTTGATTTTTATTTCCTAAACTACCTCTGCTTATCTCTGATCTCAAGGTTTCCTCAAGTGTAATCAACACAAAGTTCTAGTATGAAGGCAGAGCTGGAGTAACAAAGACAGGAAAAGGAAAGGGCCATATCCTCAATGTGTTGTCCAGGGTGGAAACCATGATTCCTTGAATCATGGCAGCAAAAGAGTTCATGCTGTACCATGCAAGAGAATGCATCAAAAGAAAAACTACTCCCATCTCTCCATTCTTCCCAAATTCCTAACTCCAGAAGAGTATCTATAGTGTGGTGATGGCCAAGGATAGCCACTCTGATGGAACAACCCTCAGTTATCTCTGTGAGAAAAGCCTCTTTGATCTAAGATAACCAAGTTATCCCCAGGTGGGTTCAGTTAGCATGGCAGAGAGCCCGGCATCTGGCATTCTGGCCAGCAGTATCCAGGCATCATGATCAAGGGGTCCTCAAGGTCAATGCAGACTGAAAACCCTTAGACCTCATGCTAGTCAATACCCACAATATCCAGAAGCAAGCAACCTCTGAGAGCAGTGGTAAAACAATCTGTTTCTTTGCGACTGGTAAAACAGAGATGTCCTACTGGGTAAAGCTCCCACCTTCACCTCACCAAAATATACACACTCATTCTCTCTCTCTCTCACACACACACACACTCACACACACACACACACTTTAAAGTAGTCAAATATAGTGCCCAGGTACCTGGTATATAGGAAACCAAGAAAGGAAAGTTCATTCATATTCAAAAGGAAAATACTGCCTCATTTTTTCACTGTCTTCCTACTTGCATTTCTTGAAGGTTACTGTACTTTCTCTTTTCCCTTTATCTACTGATGTGCTTACTTAACAGAATCAGGACTCTGGGCATCTTTCTATTTGTATCAGGTAAAAGAGGTCAGGAAGTAATGTATATGTCTTACATAGATCAGTTTTTAAAAAGCCATAAAAGCAAACTGCCAACATATAAGCAAAAGGATACTTATGAAACAGTATCCACCTAGTTCAGCATGTAATTTAAGAATAGTCAACACAGACTTGGGGAAAATTTTATTAAAAAAAATCTATTACTGGCTTCTGTATATTTTTCTCACATGCCTATAAGGAAGAAAGAAACCAAGAGAACTTAATTGCTGGTTTATACATTTGGGGATTTTTTTTTTTTTTTGTCTTTTTCCTTTTTATCGGTACCGGGGATCAAACCCACGACTGCCTGCTTGCAAGGCAGGCGTTTATGCCGCTGAGCTAAATCCCCAGCCCCCGGGATTTTCAATAAAAACTACAGCCCGCCCCAAGGCTGCTATTTTTTATTTGGTGTAACTACATCTTAGTGCCATGCTGCGACGGCAGAGCTTGCTGTAGCATCTTCTCTTCGTCATCACCCTTTCTACTTACTTCTGCTTTTAAAATCTTCATTGGCACAGTGGAATGCTGTCTTTATTACTGAAAATACACTAGAAAATAATGGTTTTAATACAGCATAATAAGGTTGTATATTAATATGGTGAGCTCAGTCATTAAAAGAATTGTATTTTTAACTGGCAGAAAAGACAGAACACTTAGAAACTTTTGGCAGTGTGACAAGTGATTAAATAACAGTTAAAAATGAAAAATCTCCAGGAAGACCTCCAAGTGAAAAAACTAGCTAGAAAAGGGGTTCAGATGGAGACCACAGCTCGAGGTGCTCACTGTGCTTTGGGCTGGCTAAAGCCTGCCTGGCACAGCATGTGTGCTGTCCCCAAACATCAGACACCGGGTAGGCAACAAAAGTCACGTCAGTAATAAGTGTGAGCCGCACACCCCTGACCACAAACCTGCAAAGGGATCGCTTCTGTAGTACTCCCAAAAGTCCTCAAACTTCTTCCGGACTTCCTCATCCACAACGATCCCGGAGGACTGCTCGTTATTTATTTGCACATAGTTGGCTTTCAGGACTATCTCCACCTCACAGCGCACATCTTGCTGAAAGAGCTTCCAGCGTTGCATCACAACCCCATAGACAGTGAGGTCATCCCCTGGGAGAGAGCACATGTGAGTCCACAATGGCAACCCACAGCTGGGCAGAAAAGAGAACAAACCACTCCCTGCTATGGCGAAGGCTGTGGCTTGCCCAGAAACACTCCTGCCGCTGCCCTACAGGCGCATATTGCACAGCCACAGGTGAGCAGAGCGTTTTTATTTTTGGTAATATGCCACATGATAAGCATACCAGATTAAGTACTACTCTTTACTGGGAAAACAGTTTCCTGCATGAGTTAGTCTTCCGTAATCTCAAAGTCTCTAACTGCCTAGTTCTCATTTAGAAAAAAGATGTGGGAATTGCAGCCAGAAGGTGAAACCAAAACCAACCTGGGGTCCGGATGAGATAATCCTGTGTTGCCCACAACCTGATTAGTCTCTTCATGTCCATTTTCATCTTCCACATTTGTTAACATTTTACTCAGTACCTCTGCTTTTAAAGGAACCCAGGAAAGAATGAACTAAGCAATCAGTGAATATCTGTTCTACTTCAAACCATGAAAGCCCAGAACACTACCTCAGCATGCTCCTGCTTGGTGGGTTCTTCCCACTTGAGGAAAATCTCCTGTTTCAGGCTGGCTGCCTGCTAGATTTTCTACATGGCTCTGGGCAGTTTACAGGCATTCACTGAACACAGACTTTTATGCTTGTTTTCACACCGTGTGCCAGGTACCAGCGAACAAGTGTCTGTGAATGCTTGGCTCAGAGAAAAGGAGCCAAACACAACAAACCTAACCTAGTAAATTTCCAAATTCTTTCATGTCCACACTAACTGTATGTCGCTTGTTGGAGCAAATGCTTGTCCCTCTAAATGTTAACGCACAATGTGTACCTGCAGAGCTGTGGGTTCCTGAAGCACAGTATTCGTGATGCTAAGTGCATGTTTCCAGTTAAAGGCTGCTTCCCATTAATGGGGACAGAAACACTAACAAGGTGTGCAACATGTCTCCAAGATTGTTCTGCCGTGGTCACTTTCATGGATTATGTTTAGACTGTTTCTATGTCAGCTAAGTAGGGAACTTAACTCCAGATCTAACACCTTTCAATAATAATCCAAGCTCAATAAGTAGTGAATGGTGAAGCCTGTGTCACCATGAATGACTCTCATCAGATGTGACTTACACCTGCCTCCACCTTTCATTGGCTGTGTGACACTGGACAAGTCATCTAACTTCCCTAACCTACAAAAAGAGTACACTTACATCACAGGACTACAGTGAGAATCAGGACAAATAATGCCTGTCAACTGCTGGCTGCAACATCAAGAACAGAGAAGTCCTCAGGAAGCAATAGCTATCACTATACCAAGCCCACTTATATTTACAGAGACAGTAATACCTTAAAAACCCTTTGAATACATGAGGTTTTTCATTTACTCAAATGCTTATGGAATGGCAGGTTAATATGACCATGGATAGGCCATGCCTGTACTTAATTATTCTTTTTCAAGAAGCTAAAATTCTTATTTTTAAACAACGCAGTCTCCTCATGGCCTCTGTCATTCATGGTATCTTTCCAACTGCAGCCACCCCACCCAGTCAGACTCATCTCTGCTCTCCTGCTGTGTGGACAGGAGGGTGCAGGACTCCGCATACTTCAAACTGGGGTTTCTACCTAAAGAAACTTCCTAAAGGGCAAAAATTATGCTATTCACATTTCTTGAGTCCCATAGGTTAATAGCTATGGGTAAATGAAAAATTGCCGTCATCAACTACTTCCCATTCATCCTTTATTATTAATGACATTTGAAAGAAAAACAGCTTATAATTCTTTCTAGTGCAGAACAGTTCAGTCTGGAAGAACTACATGGAAACCTCTATCACTACTGCCTCCCAGCCTGTACTAGAGTCATAGCACAGAGCTCAGGATAGTCACCACCTTTCCTCTGGGCATGGCAAAGCTCTTGAGAGCACCTGACCGAGTATGACCTGCATTGCCTTGGGTGTGACTGTCCACTGCACCACTAGACTGTGTCACAGTTGCTTCCACTATGCTGCAGAGCAGTGAAGAGAAACCTGCAAGCCTAGGCTGTGGCTATGGACTCCTGCTCCAGCACCATCACTTAACTCAAGGTGGCCCCAGGCCGTCAATGCCTTGTCTGGATCTCAGCTGCAGCCCACTTTCCTCTCATCACCTGCTGATCGGCATCAGGGGAGCAATTATACTCTATATTTCCCTGCCAGAGACCTCTGGGAAAATCACAAGCAGCTTTTCCTAATCCTATGTCTACCTCCACATAAGCTAACACGTGTTCATTCTTGCTGGGCCTGGTGGAACTCACCCCTGTGACCCCAGTTACTCAAGAGGCTAAGGCAAGAGGACCACTTGCACCACAATTTGAGACCAGTCTACACAACTTAGGACGATCTTCGGTCAGAAAACAAAGTTCATTCCTACCAGATTTGCAGCTGTCTACTAAGTCGTCTTCTAGGATGATCTTCATAGATCGTGGGATACTTCCAACAGACAGCTTTTGAACCTAGTAAGGAAAAGAAAGCAGACACTGAACATGCTTAAAGATATGCTCAGGAACTACGTGCTTTGTAGATGTTCACCTGGACCCAGGTGTGGTCACATAACCAAGTTCTGGCCCAGAGGCCTAGGCAGGCATGTGCTGGAGGACTGCCACAGATATGGTTTACATGGAGACTTGGCGAGATGCAAGTACATGCCCTTCTCCCTCCTGTCCTCTCACAGAAATACAGATGTCACAGAGTTGTAGCCACTACCCTGGACCTCTGAAACCACACTTACAGAAACCACAAATTGCGTCAAATCTGAGTCCTTGGACCTGACACTATATCTTAGTCTTTTCTGGGGGAGGGTACCGGGTATTGAACTCACAACCTTGCGCTTACCAAGCAGGTGCCTGTGCTGATGAGCTAAATCCCCAGCCCCACTATGTCCTAGACTTTCGCAGCTTATCTCCTACTATTTTAGATGACAGAACAAAGCTTTTTAAGTAAAGGACAATGAGGATCACTGTAATTTTTGTTTTTGAGACACAGTTTTGCTATGTAGTTCAGGTTGGTCTTGAAGTCACTCAGATCTCCAACACTCGGTGATCCTCCTGCCTCAGCCTCCCAAGAATGTAACTTCATAAAGAGTGTTAATGTATACTTCATTAGGCACAGCATATGAAACTGAACCAAAACCTAAATCATACTTATCCCAGTGTTTAACAACCTCATAACTATGGGCTTAACAATGAAACCATTTTACTCTCCCCTCCCTTAGTTAACCACAACTATTTCAGAATTCTTAAATATCCACTTGAATTTTAACATACAAGGCATTTCACAATCTTTCTGTCAGTGCTCTAAGATGATAATGTCATTGCTTCCAAAAACTATACTCTGATACAAGGACAGCAGTACCAAGACTGATCTGCAGAGTGATGATACGAGTCCATTTGTATGCATCTGATGTGCGCTAATCCTAGAAATCTGATCATGGGAGAAAACCACTTCAAATTTGTTTCTTTTCTCACTTATTTCATCATTTACCTGTTCTTGAATTTTGATTTCCTGGTAATCTCTACATCTGGCTGGATTTGAAGACAAGTCTGAGAGGCAAGTGAATTTCGAGGAATCACAGCTCTCCAAGCTGGGGCACGAGGACGGCCGGCAGAAGGTATAATACTGCTCAAAATCAGCCTTGACCACGAATGTGTGCTTGCACTTGTTGCACATATAATCCCGTTCAAATTCCAGCACCTTCACCAGACTCGTGCGAATCACTGTCCCAGTGACAGATAAAAAGTGTCCCACGTCCTTGGTCTTAGGAATGTGCTCCCTCACCAGCTCCGGACAGACTGGCAAACCTGGTGGAAAAACAACAGCACCCACTTACTGCAAGACACCTGCCTACATGGAAGACACTCTTCTAATATTTCCTGGGAAGAAATTACAACTGCAGAGAAATAAATCTTTTTGTCTCAAGAAAAAAAATCATATTATATACTCAAGAAACAGAAGAGATTTCAAATAAGAGTTATCAACAAACTCTGTTAAAAACAGATATTATAATCAGAACTTAAAAAGAATTGATTCTCATAAGACAGATATCACAGTAGGATCTAAGGTATGTCACACTAGGTATGTCATTATAATCCCATCTTACAGAGAAGGTACTGCCTCTTGCTACATGGAAAATCAACTGATATTCTTTGAGCCAATGACAAAGCAGAGAGACAGAGAGACGGTAGTGCTATGATCAAAGACTCCATAGTGCTAGGTTACTGCTCTCCTCCGGCTCACAGTTCACTACTTGGAAATACACTCACAACATCACATAAGCCTTGAAACCCTGTGATTTTCAACATCAAGAAAACAGGCAACTGAGAGCACAAAATGCCAAAGCCAAGTCTTATGTAAGCAGAAATTCGCTGTTCCTCCTCCATGGGGAGCTGCTGGCTGTGATGGCCCACAACTGCCTCCGCAGCCTTTGCCAGGGAAGCTTTTGCTATGCTAGTCCGTGGCGTGGGGTTCACCCACTAAGTGGGCACACTGAGATCCATCTGTCAGACCCTCCGTACTCAGGAGAAGCCACCACAGTAGACCCCTGACATCTTAGGTTTCTGTGACCAGCCGCAAATACATCCACTCTAAAAGCCTAAGGATCACAGTAAGAGTAACAGCAGTAGTTATCCAGAGGTACTCTGGGGGTGTGTATGTGTGCATGCGCGGGTGCAAAAGGGCTATTAACCTGGTGTGACAGGTCATGGGCTACAGATGTTACTATTCTGAGTGTGAGACAGTCTCCACACACTGTACAAAGTGGGCACTGCCCACACATGTCTCTGTGGTTCCTTTTTCTGAGCTTCCAAGGCTGACTTGCCTGTTTTCAGTTTTCTTTATTTACACCAACTCTAACTGTCTCACATTTTGCCCCTAAGAGATCTATGCTTTTGCATAGGATGATTTTGTGCATTTCTGCTGTGCTTTGTGCAATTTAACACTCAGAAAACAAACATTTCTCTTATTTCCAAATTCTTGGGTAATACTTATTAGAATATCAAAAGTAAAATCAGTACCTGTAGCAGTCTTCCCCCATCCATTCCTACCCCTAGCTGCTAGCAACGACAAATCTAATTTCTGATGTCATGGACTCATCTTTTTGGCCATTTCTTATAAATGGAATCATATTACTACGTCACGCCTACATATGGCTGGGTAACATTCTATGGTATGTATAGACCACATTTTACCTGCTCATCAGATGAGACACAATTTGGATTGTTTTCATTTGGGGACTATTATAAATAATGCTTCTAGAAACATTTTTGTGCAAATGTTTGTTTAAGCATTTGTTTCCAATTATCTTGAGCATAAACCTAAGAGGTAAATTAAAGTGATTAAAATAACTTAAAATTTTTTTGTTTATAAACAATTAATGGTTCTCTAATGTATATATACAAACAGCTACTCATGTGGGAAATATGATTATTAACCCAATTTGCATTTTGAAGAATAAACAGAAATCTACCAACAATTACTTCTAAGAAAGACGAGGAAAGTAAACAGGAAAAATAATATGGGTTAAGCCAGTTTATTTAAATAACAATTTTTTTGGATTTAAAAAATATTCACTGGCCTAAAGAAGTACCATTTCTGCATCCCACTTCTGCTTCCCATTTTTATCTCCCAGTTCTGTTTCACATGCCACTTGATCATTAAGTTTAAATCATAGTGTCAACATATTAAAACTTAACGAATATTGTGGCCATGAAACCTTAAATGTTGGAATGTGCTGCATGTCATTCGGATGCCATGCATAAATGCGGCATGGCCAGAAAACTGGACTCCTCAATATAAATTAGTACAGTCCTGGGATTTTCAATGAAATAACATCATATGTATCAACAGAATCTTACCTAATTGTCACACACATCTCAACAACAGGATATCCTGGTAAGAGATCAGGAGACAAGCTCTGGTCAAAAAAGAAAAAGCTACTTGTTGCTGTACATCAGGAAGAGGACACAGGACCTAGGAGGCAGCCAGGTCAGAACCCTAAGGACACTGGTAAACACACAGTTAAGGGAAATGGTACACACAGTGGAGCTAGAGAAGCTTCAGCAGGAAAGTGAGGAAGAGAAGAGTGTAGGCAGTGGACCAAGGCTGGAATCCACAAAACCAGAGGCGTCAAGGTATCTTAAGTCTGCAGAGTAACAACGGAAGAGAGAAAGACTGAAAAATATCCTCCTCGTATCCATGAAGCCATCATGGTGACGCTGCTGAGGGCTTTTCAATGGGGTGGACTGAAGGTAAAGGGGAGCTGGGTGTGTTGAAGAAGGAATGTACTGCGCTTCGCCAAAACTCCAGCTGCCCAGAGAAGAGCAAGTGGAGGAAAAGGGGACCAAGAGTTCAAAGAGGGTCTTTTTCTTTTCATAAAATGGAAACTATGTGAAACAGAAAGGATTCCAGAAAGGCTTTTTTAGTCACTAGACACACCCAGGAAGAGTGCACCCAAGAGGTGCCTGCATTTACAGAACTCAAGATCAGATTAACCTGTGCCCAAGCTCCCTTGCCATAGAGAGCATCATGCTGGAAAACAACAAACTGCTCCTCACCAGAAGAGGAGGCTTTTGGGGAGAAAACTTATTCCAGAAGAAACAAAACCTTATACTAAAAACAACCAACATATAAAATTGATTCATTTCCTAAAATGGTTTCAGGTCTACCACTGTTGTGATTCTGGTATCGCCACCTCTTTTCAGCAGTCACAAAAGCTCCCAGAGCCACACTGGGTTACAGTTTTACACACACAGAAGCATGGGTGCTGTGCTGTCTCCCCTCTTCTCCCTCCCTTCATTTGCATGGCTAATATCTGATACCCAGAGAAGATAATCAGTACCCCGGGAAGAAGTGGTGATACCAGCTACCCATGTCTATAAAACACAGACATATATTTTTAGTATAACATCAATCATTTCTGAGCGCTCTGAATCTCATTTGTACCATACTTCCTTCAGATCTCACAGAAAATTCCATGGCAGTAACTCCAACTTACGTGACTTACCTGATATCCTGACATGAAGATTGTGCTTCATGGAAACAGCCTCGTGCTGAGACAGGGACTGGAAAACTGTCAGGGCTGACCTTCGCAGGGCACTATCGAACACAGTCAGTACTTCATTGGGGAACACGGTGAAGTACTCCCCTACTTCCATGTTGGTTTCAAAAAGGGTCATGGCATTAACCACCACTGGGTAGTGAGCATCCTCGTCGTCTTCCTTCAAAATGAGAATGATGTCGCTCTTATGGTACTCCGAAACATAGGACTCAAATACTTGGCCCACCAGTGCCACTTGATCGGTATTCATTTTGAATCTGAAGAAAAAGGAAGGATGACATTACACTTTTTTTTTTTTTTTTTTTTTTTTTGCTTTTTTCTGATACCAGGGATCAAACTCACAACCTCGCGCTTGCCAGGCAGGCACTTATGCTGCTGAGCTAAATCCCCAGCCCTGGACATTACACCTTTGATATTCAAGACCACACATGATTGTTTGGTTATAAATCATACTGTCTTGCCTGCCTGGCAAGCATGAGGTCATGAATTCGATCCCCAGTACCAAAATAAAATAAAATCAATTGTCTTTGGGACACACTATAATCATATTATAATCTGAATTCCAACCTTAAAATTAGATCTGAATTATCTGGTATAGTAAATAATACGTGTACTTTAAAAAAGAGTGATGTTAAATTCAATTCACTGATTATCAAAATTCAAAATATGTTTCTCATATCTTTGCACAACCTTTATCCTCATTAACCTTATGTTAATATAATTGATGTAGTATATGCAAAGGTCCCAACTTTTTCTATGACCACATTTCACAGACACACATTCGTTCTACATGTGTCTTTTGGCTGAAGTCACTCCCAGTGGAGTTCTTTGCAAGGGCCCTAGTTCTAGTTCTCATTCACACAAGAGCATACTACTCTCCTCTTGTTTCTTTAATTAAACACACATACATTTATGTGTATTCTGCTACATAAAAAGAACACATACTATTAACCACAGATAGTTCTAACAACTCATTAATGGTTAGGTTTAAAAATGTATATTTGGGGGTGAATTTGTTTTCTACTTTCTCTTCCTAATCTAGGAAAATTAACAAGCTTCAGCAAAAACAACTGTCAAAGGTATAAAAAAATTGGACAAATTGTAGAAAGGAAAGGAATATTAAGTCTTCAATAAAAATGACTGTCAATAAATACAAAACATACCATGTTTCACCTATCTCGTTCCTCTGCAACCTTCTTTGTAAGTTTTATTTGTAGATTAAAAGGATTTAACCCTTCTATTTTCACATATGTACCATTGGTTCATAAAGCACACATGCGTAAGTCCAATTCCGTGTCTCTTTCCTAGTATCTATCATGTACAAAACACTATGCAGAAAACTAAAAAGCACAACGAACAAAGCTCTGTGTCTTCAGAGATCCAAAAACAATCAATGAAACTGCTCTACCAGAAGTAGCAATATGAGCAGAGGCCCAAAGGAGAGAAGGGTTAACTGTACATGAGGTGCAATTGTAACTGGATGGGGCAGTTACAAATAAACTGTCCAAATAAGAAACCTGCCAGACTGGAAACAGAACAAGGTATTTAACTCCATGTATTTCATTTATACAACTTTACTGTACTAGGCTCAATGAATATAAAGACAACACAGGCCAAGAATCCTTGGAGGCCAGTGTGAGATTAAGAGATGAATAAATGGAGCTGAGTGTGCGCCTGTAATCCCAGCACTCTGCAGGCTGAAACAGGACAGCTGCGAGTTTGAGACCAGCCTGTGTTACAAAGTGAGCTCAAGGCCAGTTTGAACTACATAGTGAGACCCTGTCTCAAAACGACAAAAAAAAGAAATGAATAAATGCTTACCCAAGACAATGAGTGAAAGTAAATAATGGCCAACACACTAAGTCATTTAGTTTTGGGTAGGTATCATAAATTCGGCCCAATGGAAAGCATTAACCTTAGGAAGCATTAACATAAGGCACTCGGGAAGGAACAAGAAGATGTGGTCTATGCTCAAAAAAAGAAGACAGATCAAAACAACAAAACCAAACTGGGGCTTCATGAGATAATCTCTAAGATTGTATTAATGCAAATTGAACTCGGTGTCACAAATTAGCAATTAGAAAAGCAACTTCACATAGGGCAGGAAGAGGGCAGCTGCGGATTTAAAGTTCAAATGAGTTGCGCCCAGTTAGACCAATATTTAAGGTCATGTGCGCCATCGCGTTTGAAAACAGCGTTCTGGGGCAGGAATTTAGCTCAGTGGCATAAGCGCCTGCCTGGCAAGTACAAAGTCCTAAGTTCTATCCCGGGTACCGCAAAAAAAAAAAAAAAAAAAAAAAAAACATAATTTAAAAAAAAAAAAAAGCTGGGAATTTAGCTCAGCGGTATAAGCGCCTGCTTGGCAAGTGCGTAGTCGTGAACTCGATCCCTGGTACCGATAAAAAAAAAAGAAAAAAGAAAAAAGAAAACAGTGTTCCCCTCGATATTGATACTTTTCTAAGCAGTCCGCTGACCCTACAAACTTGCCAGGCACTCACAGACTCAGGGCACTTATTTTGAGAAAGGAATACTCTAAGTTCTCATTCCTCTTTTCCTATTGACTATTTGAGGCCAAAACAAAATCATTTTGCTCTACTTTGTTCTCTTTACCAAAATGACCGGCCAAAAAACCAAAATCTTCAGGACCCAGCAATCTTACCCCAGGAATTCCCGCCACACAGCTCGCGCCGGAACCACGCCCCCACGATGGCCCCCTGGAGCCCCGCCTCCGGGGAGCCCCGCCCCCGCGGGAAGCAGGGCGCGTCCCGCCGCCAGCCCGCTGGGTGTCTCCAGGCCTGCCGCCTGCCTGCCTGGCCGCGGACTCGCGCCGCCTCCTCCTCCCGTCCTCCCCTCCGCTGCCCGCCAGCCAGCGTGGAGCGGCTGGCGAGGCGTGCCGGCCGCCTCCTCTCGGCTCACCGCCCGGCTGCTCTCTGCGCAGCCCCTGACCGGGCTGGCGCGGGGCCGAGGGGTTCCGAGCTGAAAGCCCCGGCGGGCGAATGGGCGGGTTCGGGCTGAATCTCGGAGGAGCGCGCGTCCCCCGGGCGCGGAGGCAGCGGCTGCCACTTACGGGCTGACGGGCGCGCTGCGCAGGGCTCGGGGGCGCGGCGGCTGGGCCTGGCGAGGGCTGCGGGCGGGGCAGGGTGGGGTCGAACGTGCCGCTGGGCTGCAGCGAGCGCTCCCGGCTGGCGCGGCTGCGCCCGCCGCGAGCCACCCCACCGTGCAGGGCCTGCCGCTCTTCCGGCAAGGGTGCCGCTGCCTCGGGCGGGGTCGGGGGCGGGGCTGCGCGGAGGGGCGGGGCCTGGTTGCTTCCCGAGTACCTGGGGACTGAGACGTGTGGTCCCCGGAGCTTGTGTTTTTTAATGTGCGCAGTGTGGATCTAGGGTTTCGTTTTTATCCCAGTGCGTGCTAGCATTTGCTCAAAAGGCTTTCCTCCTCCCATAGAATAGCTTCACCCCATGTGCACCTCCATGGTTAAAAGCTGTTGTCTTGTCATTGGAGTTTATTCTGTTTCCGTGGTCTGTTTATCGTCTCGTTTCCTGTGGACTTGGGATGAGCTTTGAAATCAGATTGTGTTTGACTTTAGTCTGTTTTTTTTTTTCCCAAAGCTTTTTGACTTGAGGCAAAACCTCACATGCAGCCGGGGCTGGCCTCAAACTCATGATCTACTTAGTAACAATGAGGAATCATTGGACTATTGGGCCATGTAAGACTTTCCATTCATTTAGGTATTTCTGTTAACACAGATTTGCTCTTTTGTCAGTTCCATCCTTGTCAGATTTATCCCAAAGACAAGAGATTTGCAAGGGAAACTTTTTGATGCTATGTAAGTGAACACTTAAAAGTTTTACAGGTCTTTGCTTAATATATAAAATAATTTTAAAATTATGTGTATGCATTTTGTAAAAACCGTTTTTGAACATTTGTAGTTTTGTTGGTAGAGTGCACCAAATTTTCTGCACCACAGAATTTAGATCTGGGAATAGACAGTTTCACTTCCTTCCTGCACAGGATACTTTTTTGTTCCTTTTTCATGCCATTTTGCACTGGCTACAAGCTCCTATGTGATGGTAACTGAAAATGTCCGCTCAGCTTCTGATCTTAGATGAAAAACAGTCTCTGCTTTGAATCTTAGGCATTTTAGCTGAGGACTTGTCTTTTGCACTTGAACCCAGGGTCATGGGTGTGCCAAGCACACACAGTACCACTGCTCAAGCCCAAGCTGGAGGTTTTCATATACACTCAAGCAGAAGACCAGTTACCCTTTATTTTTAAGTCACTGAGCGATTTTGTCAGGAGTGGGCATTGGATTTCATCAGTGCCTTTGTGAAGCTATTGAAGTACCCATCTAGCTTTTCTTTTTCCTTTTTTAAATTGTACATGTGCTCCCCTTGCAAAGGTATTTGAAGTCCCAGTGTAGAACCTATGAATGAATAGTATCTTTTTCTTTTTTCTAATAGTGGGAATCAAACAAAGGTCTGGGGATCAAACCTAGGTGTTCCTGCTTCCCTGCAAGACAAACACTCTTGTGAGCTGAGCTACATGTTCACTCTCATTATTATTAAACAGGGTCTCCCCGAGTTACCCAGGCTGCCCCGGGACTTGGCTTCCTTCTCAGCTCCTATCCAGGCAGGTGCCACCATGCCCACTCATGCAAATGCATTTCCATGCAGGGGACCTGTAAAGGTAATCAGTGAAAAGCATGCCAGTCAGGGTGAGACCTAATCCAGTATGACGGCATCCTTGTAAAAAGTTGCCAGCCTGTAATCCCAGCCATTCCAGAGGCTGAGGCAGGAGGAGTCTAAGGCCAGCTTGGCCTTAAACTAAAAAAGGGCTGGGAATGCAGCGCAGTGGAAGAGTGCACCTGAGCTTAGTTTCCAGTGCTGCAAAGAACACTGAACACAGACGTGCACTGGGGAGAACCCCGTGTGAGGAGCACAGAGAAAGGCAGCTGTCCATGAGCCAGAGAATGCCGAGGCTCCCACAGCCAGGAGAGGAGCCCAGGAGATTCCTGTGCCAGGAAAAATGTGGCACTGACCACCTCCAAGCAGTGACAACAGTCTCACTGGTCCAGCACATTTATTCTCCTTGCTGCCACCTGGGAAACGAATGCCTATGTACACGACTTTAGGCTTTGAATGTGAAGTCAGTTTTGGTGCAGGAACTCTTAGTCAGTAATGTATTATTCATTCAGCATATAGGTTTGCTAACATTTTGTTTAGCGTTTTTTTTTTTTTTTTTTTTTTTTTTGGGTACTGGGGATTGAACTCACAACCTGGTGCTTGCCAGGCAGATGCTTGTGCCACTGAACTAAATCCCCAGCCTGTTTAGTGTTTTAATACATCACTGGGATATTTGTAATGTTTTTGCCTTACTTTGTTACTAATGTGATGCTAGCTTCACAGAATGAGTTAGAAAGTTTCTTTTTTGTTTTCTAGGGGAAAAAAAATTATGTAAGCTTTGTGTTTTTTCCTTAAATATCCCTTAGAATTTACCAGTAAAGCCCTATGAACCTGAAAGAAGATTTAAACTATAATAAGTGTTACTTAGGCTGTCTTTCTTCGGCATTTGTGTTATTTTAGTCATCTAAGCTCTGAGTTGGGGTCCATTTTAATATTCCGTTATCACTCTCATCACACCCGTGCAATCAGGGCTGCTGTTGGCCCTCTCATCCCTGCTCCAGATTTGCTTTAGGTGATTATATCAGCCTCCTAGGAATGCTGTCACAGATCCTGTGGGATGTGGAGGTGACAGCAGTAACTTGAGTTCTCAGTCTGAGGCAGGGAAGGTCCAAGTGCCCTTGACCTGTTGAGCTACTGTGCTGGCCTCAGAAAGTCACCTTTGCGTGTCTGTCTGTCCTCACAGGACACTTGCCCTGTGATAGCAACACCTCACCCTCCTGCCACTGCATGCAGCCACAGAGGGAGGGGCCTGGGCTGCAGCCTTTGCCTTCAAGGATGAGACACACTAGTTCCTTCCATCCCCAGCTGCAAGCAGCCAGGGTTCTCCCTGCTGTGGTTCCTCAGAGGAGCCCTGCCTGCTGTGGCTCAGCCTGGGTCTTCAGCAGCAGCTCTTCTCCTCCAGCCAGCACAATGGAGTTCCTTCTGGTTTCCTGTATGAGCACACAGTGAGGTTCCTGGAGGAAAGGCTTGCCTCAGGGTCAGAACATTCTTTGTAGTGCTGAGCCCTGAATCCAAGCCTTCTCACTGACCTACTTTCTCAGCCTGTTTTTATTTTTATTTTGTTCTGAGACAAGGTCTCACTAAGCAGCTAAACAGCCAAGTTCCCCAGGTGGGCCTGATCTTAAGATCAACCACCTCTGCTTCCCAGGGAGCTGGGATTACAGGCGTGTGCTGTGGTGAAAGCTGAAACCTGAGACCCTTACATTCATGGACTGGCACTTGGTGTTTAGCAATTTGTTCATTTTTCCAAATGTGTCTTTCGTACATTTGGAGTTGTTTGTCTCAAAAAGGCAGATGGAAGGGTCTGGGTCTTTTCTTCAGGCCTGTCTGCATAATGAGTTTAGCAAGACTTTCATCTTGTAGAATGGAAGGGTTTCTCTCAATCTTTGAGCTAAAACCATCCTCTTTTATGTTTAACCTGCCCTTTTCTTTTAGAAGGGCAGGCACATACTATGATTGGGTCTTGAGTTTTGTTCTGCTTCACAGCCTGCCTCTCCTGGAGATGGTTAGAAGGTCTTCACTCATTGTGATTACTGATAGTCGAAGTCCATCATCTTGCTCTCTGCTTTCTTTTGATTTCTATTGTTAATTCTAGTTAATGTTTTTGCTTTTGTTTAGTTCTAGTACTTGTTATAATTCCATTTTATCTTCTTTGTTGACTTCTTAGCTACAATTCTACTATTTTAGTGATTATGTTAGGGTTGTAGGATACATCTTTAATTTACCATATCCTGGCTTCCAAGTGATACTATATTACTAATAGCAAAGGCTTAGAATGACCCCAACTTGTAAAATGACACAGTATTAGCTCTACAGGTACATTATTATTTTAACTGTTACCTTTTACAGAGATTAAAATAACAAGAAAATACTCTGGGTATGATGTCACCTGCCTGTAATCCCAGTACTGTGGGAGGGTGAGGCAGGAGAATCACACATTAGAGCTCAATTCTGTTTCAAAGACAGGCCTCAGGTAAAGTTCAGTGTGAAGACACTGGGCTCAGAACCATTAGGAAAAGAAAGAAATACATATTCATATGCATATGCATTTATATGTATACACATAGACATACATATACATTTGCATGCAGTTACACATTTCTGGTTTCTTTGTTTCAAAAATGTTTCCCCTTTTCAAGGGAATATAAAATTCTTATGATGCCATTTCTCCTTTAGATTAAAATTTTTCTATTAACCTCTTTTGTAGTGTTTTTGGTGATGAATTTAGCTTTTGTGTTTGTGAAAGATCTTAGCATAAAGTTGCGGGTTGACAGGACTGACTTTTCGGGTCTTTTGGTGGGTCCTGGGAATGGAACTGAGGAACTTAGGCTTGCCAGGTAGGCACTGTGCCGCTTGAAAGAGTTTTGGCCCAGACAGGACACTGTAGCCAGTGAAGCCTTAGAGGCGGAACCAAGGAGCTCCTATCTCCCCCACCCCTAGGAATTTACCTGTGACTCCATCTTCCCCGCCCCTAGGAATTTACCTATGGCGCCAAAGACCAATGGGCTACCTGTGTATCCCTGACACCCCTTAGGTTCCACCCCAAACCGAGGCTGCTTATATACCCCCCACGCCACGTGTACGCCAGAGAGAAAGCCGGACTCCAGCGGTCGGGGCTGTTTTAGTTTTCTCTCTCCTCGTTCTCAGAATAAAGGCCTCTTTTGTTTTATACTTCTCATCTTTTGGATATAATCTTATCACTGCTAAGCTGCACCCTTGGCCTCACAAGGTTGGCTTCCTATGCTGCAGGAGAGAAGCCACTGTACTGCTGTCTGTCTTGCAGCGTTGCTGGTGAGAAATCTGTGTCACATGTCTGCACAGAACGTTTTCCTGCTTCTTGCTCCTTTGAAGATTTTTTCTACCACTGGATTAAACATATAACTTGCATTGTTCATGTTCCTTGTACTTTTTTTGATACATTACTTCATAATTTTCATCAAATTTAGAAAAAATTTTGGCTTGTATTCCTCCTTTCTCCCCCCACAACCAGTGAGAACACCAGTTACACATACAGCAGGCTTTTGACATTTTCCAAAAAAATTCACTGATAACTCTTGTTGAACTTTTTCTGTTTCATTTTGAGTAGTTCCTGTGAGAACTGCTTCACTGTCTTTCCTCTACAATCTTTGACCTGTGGTTAAGCCTTCCCATGAAGGTTACATCCCAGCCAGTATACCCTTCTTTCTAAAAGCTCTTTCTGGGTGCCTCAAAAGAACCATCTGGGTTCTCCCCTGCCTGGAGCGCTGCGCGTGCTACAACAGCCCTGGGCTGCTCACCCAGTAAACGCCGCAGTGCACTCTCTTAAGGTTTCCACAGTTCACCACATCGCCATGTGATGACTGCGTGGCCATGTGAGGGACACAGTGCCTACCTGGTCCAGGAAGGGAGCCAAGGACTAAGCACTGCAAGGTCTAACAGGAAAACTAGCACCGATTTGTCATCCCAGTTTCACAGATAGAAGATTCATTCTTAATTTACATCTCAGCATATGCTCTTTTTCTTTCCTTATTAGGTACTTACACATTGTCATTTAAAGAGGCATTTTACAGGTTATCTTTGATATTCAACATTGCCACATCAACACTCTTCCACTTTGGGCCATTATTAAATACTGGTTACTTGGATACCAAGATGCTACACCATGACAGCTGCTCTGATAATTAAGGTGACGACCCAGTAACTAAAGGGTAGGTGACACAGTGTAGTTATGTCAGACAGCTCACCCACAGAAGACAGCAGGATTGTGTGAGATTGCATCATGGTACTCAGATGGTTGAACACTTAGAAACTGATAAAATTCTGAAATTTTCCACTTGGTATTTTCAGATCACGGTTGACCATGGGCAACTGAAGATAAAAGTGTTAGTGATTCACTAGCTGGGCACAGATCCCAGTAACTTCTGGGGACCCCGCCATCCCTCGGGATTTGTGTAGCCTTTTTACACACCCAGGACTGGTCCTGGGACTTCTCTGGCCACACTGAATAAACACCTAAAGCTAAGCAAATCACAAAGTAAAGCTCTGTCAGCAGTGGGCCTTAACAGCCTCTTCTCATCACTGGACTGCACGTTGTAGATGGGTAGCAGATGTAACGCAGACCTCAGTTACAGTGAGTAGAAGGATGAGTTTCTCCTATGCACTGAGTGTTAAGAAACATTAGTTATAGTCTTGTTTTGAAAAACTATTGGTAGGGGAGAATGGTTCAACATTAAGACAAATACATTTCTGTCAGCAACTGGTAAAGCAAGTATACCAATATCACTTCAAGATAGGATTGGTAAGTTAAAGGCATATTCTACAAACGCTACCATAATCGCTATTCATTAGTCATTAAATAAAAGATAAAATCATGAATTTTCCACATTTCCATAAATGGTTTACAACACTGCTGCACAGCAAATTAAGTTTGATTTTTCTGAATGGACATTTTCCAAAGTAAAAAGGACATTTTCCATGTACAAAGGTCACACACCCTTAACTGAAGTTTCAGCATTCTGACAGGCTTGGTCCCAGTGGGTGATATAGATGCCACTTGGAAAATGTTTCAGTCAAAATTACTTGCCTTTTGATTGGTACTCTGTAAATCCAATTTAGGGTGATTTTAAAAACTAAACTAGATATAATTAGAAGAATTTTCCAAGGAAAACTCATTTGGCTTACACTGAAATGGTCAGATGACATGGTTACTAGGACTTCAGTTTGGTGTCAGAGCATATGGTTCCACCACCACAAATACCAAACGGAGCATGCCGTGTTCATCAGCCTGGCATGCTCATCAGCCTGCAGCCTCTTCCTGTCAGCCAGCCTCCAGCTGAGGGAAGTGCACTACTTCACTCTCCATTCTAGTCATCAAGTACTATACTGGACCACTGGCACTTAGGAGCCTGGCTTTTTTGTCCCAGAATATTTTTACATGGAGTGATTCTTAAATGTTGTGGTTTCCCCTTTTATCAAAGGGTTACTCAAGAAATTAGCTTTGTGAGATTCTCCTAAATTACTGCTGTAAAAGTAGAGAATGCAGTCATGACTTTACTCGCTGATCTCCTGTAATAAAGCTCTACATGGCAAGTGCCTTTCAGAATTTAGCACTGGGGAAGCCTTTTCTTCTTCCAAGAAGTCTTCATTTTTTCTGGTAATAAGGGCAGTGTAACCATGCATCTTTTACCCTAGCTAAAAGACACAGAGGGGAAACACTGAGGTTGAAGCTCAGTTATGCTGGCCTTCAATTACATGTTTTGGTTCTTCTTGCAGTCTATGTTAGTTTTCTACCACTACTAAATTAACATTAATGAATATACATTTGTAGTTGCACCTAACCATTTTTCAATGAAGTATGTAAATTTTATATGGATAGATAGGTACAGAATTTAGAATTGAACAGAACATCTACATATAAAACTACGTGTTTGTGAGGTATGGACATAGACACACACCATCAGTTTCTTAAATACAAACCCATTTCATTTCATTCCTCCAGTAATCATGCAGTCAGGCACTGTACTTGAAGGAATGCCAAAGGTGACTGCATGGTAACTGACTGGGAGACCATCTGGGAGACAAAAAGCCAGTCTTTGTTCCCTAGTGGCCTTTCAAGGAGGCTCATATGGCCCCTTCCACTGACCACTGTGCCATGCACCCCTTCTTGGCTCTGCACTCCTGATCTCTTCTGTGCCACCACTCTGTGTTTTCTCCCACAGATGGTATCACGTTCCAGCATGTATTTGTTGTCTGGCCATTCCCAGTCTAAGCTTCATGAGGACAGACATGTTTGTTCCAGCACCTGTATGCCTCACAGTACTTGATGAGTAAGTGACTAGTGTAGGAGCACTATGGCACACCTAGGAAGGCTTTTCCTCACACTTCAGCATGGAGGGTGTGGGAAAAGCCTTCAGAGAATGTGATGAGTCCACTAGGGGACCAGCAGAAAGGAGGGTATTTTAGGCACAAACTCGAAGCCTCAGACAAGGGTAAATGCCTTGTTCATACTGCAAGTAGATCCCATCAGTTGGTCTATCATGCATTTTGCCCCAGCATCCAAGATAACGCTCTTTTTCAGGCCTTTGATCTGAGGGAACCTCCAAGGCCCCAACCCTTCTTTCTGGTTTGAGGCAGGGTCTTCCTAAGTCTCTAAGTTGCCCAGTTGGGCCTGAACTTGTGATCCTCCTGCCTTGGCCTAAGAGACAGTCTTTTTAAGATGTTGCCTGCCACCTTTCTGACTCTGCAGCCCAAGCCTTTGCTTTCAGACACTGAGACTAAAGCATGACGCATAGTTACCAAATAGCAGAACATTTGCATACAAAGTGGCAGGAGGAAAATAACAAAAGGAATCAATCTAAACAAGAGAGATTTCCTATATACAATTGGTAAGCATAGTATATAATTGGAATCTTCATGATGGTTTTCACCACTGCCCTAGTATCCTGAGCTTCCCTTTGCCTCTCTCATGGGGCCTGGCTTTTGATGCTACTGCTGCCCTGGATTTGTTCTTGCTAAAATCATATTCTGGTTCATTTTTTTTTCATCTTGGTTCCTAGAGTCCCTGGCATTCTGGTACTGCCTGCTTCTGTCTTTCTCTGTCTCTCTCCCCCAGGAGTTGTTTTTCTGGAGCTGTAACTGCTTCTCATTCTCATACAGGCCAGTCACTGCATTGTCCCCCAGGATGCCCTGCGTCCTTGCCTATGGCTTTTCTCTGCAACCCTTCCCAAATAGCTCCAGCTTAGTGTGCTGAGCTCTGGATCCTTGTGTTTCGATGCCTCTTAATGATGATAGAGAAACTTTAATTCCAGCATATCTGAATTCAAATTTCATCCTTGTTGGTATTTCCTCCTTTGCGTTTCTTGTATGTTTCACCAACTCCCACCAGTTCTGTCTTTGCTCTATATCCTTGTGTCTCTGTTTCCTTGAACAGTTTTTCACTTTATTCTTCATCTGGGACCAATTCATTCCAGGTCTTGCTGTAGTCAGGTTCCCATATAAATCTTCTGGATCAACTGCAGCAAGTGCGGAGTCTAATTGATATTAAAGTCTAACCATAAAATGATGCACTACATGTGCTGCAGGATCAAGTTCAGTTCCTTATTGAGGGTTCCTGTCTTTTCATGGTATAACAGAAACAGCCCGGATTTCACTCTTTTCTAGTCCCCGTGGGACAGCAACTGGGCCTATGCGTGTGATGGGATGTTGCACAGTGGGGTGTCTGATGCAAGACAGATGCTGGAGAAAAGGCTGCTGTCTGATGATGGCTCCATCTCTGGCACCATCCACCTTGCACATTGGCATAGCACGAGGGTATGACCTTCCTGTTCTTGGTCTTGCTTCAGCTGGAGCCTGGAGAGGGCCCTTCCTGTCTCATAAACTCTTGTTTGCCATCCAGTGCTAGCTATATGTGGACACTACTTCTATGTCCAGATCCTGCTGGATACCACTGGGCCCAATCCTGCCTTGTCTGTGTGTCCACCATACCCTCCATAATGCTCCCTGTGCTTCTGACGCTGTGGGACGAGGGAGTCTGCGGTGGCTTGGTGAGAATAGCACCTGTGCCCTGGCCGGGCACTTACCAGCCAGTCCTGGGCACAAACTGTCCCAGTTACAAGACAGGTACAGCCAGCGGCAGGAATGTGGGCACTAACTAGAATTATTTTCCAATATAAGCTTTAACTGTTTTTCTTGGAAAATTTAATGTCTCGAAGGGGAAAAATAATTCAAAAGTACATACATTATATATCTGCATTTATCTGATTCATTTAGATTCTAAAGTCTACATCACTCAGTCAGCTAGACTTGGTATTACTGGATATGGGATGCATTCTTGTGGGCACGGAACAAATACATTGGCCTGCCAAGGTAAACCAAGTCTTAAGGAAAGTCCTCATTAAAATCTGATGATGGATGTGCATGCATCAATACCAAGTTGCCTACTTCTGAGAAAACACAATAGCTTTTAAGGCAAGTTAATAGAGACTCGACTCTTTATCTGGTAAGTTCCGGCCATATAGGATACTATTACTCATAGCTGCTAACACTAGTTCTAGAGCTCAACTTCCAGAATAGAAATGAAAACCAAATACCCATAAGTCAACTGTTTTTTATATACTTGAAAGTCCACAATCTGCATAGTACTTTTATTCTCACATTGTAAATTTAGAAAATTTAATTAAAATTATGAATGATAATAGAAGATAATATATCTGTCTTGATTTTACTATGATCACTGAAGTCAAATAATTTGCTATCATTTGATTATTAATGCAGTAAAACTTGTGTTGGCAAGTCTCATGTGGAATTAAAAAGTATTTAAAAATTAAACCAAACTATAATAAAAGTGAAAAGTATTTTAACAAAATTTATTATGCAGTAATTACAAAGGTTAAGGGCTCTTCCATCTCAAGTAAAAATAACTTATAATTACACTCATAATGTAGTACCTTAAGAGAGAGATTCCTAAATACCACAGGAAATACAGTGCATTTCAGGTCAGAGAGACAGCTGGCTGCTCCGTCAGGGCCTGCCCAGGACCGCCACGCCTGCTCTGTGCGTGGCTTAGAAGGTGAAGTAGCGGGCGAACCACTCCTGGCGCTGGGGGTCTGGAGAAGCCACCGGAGAAGCTTCGCCCTGCGGAGGACTGGATTCACAGAGAGACAGTAACCCCACCTGAGGTGGTTTGTGAAGGAAAGGGCGGAGCACAGCAGACATTGCTGCAGACCCAGGCTCCCCCCGCCCCCCCCCCCGGGCTCCCCCCCTGGCCAGCGGAGGTGGGGGGGTTCCATTCCAGAGAGCAGAGCCCCACACTACCAGCCGGCCAGGGAGCACAGCACACAGCGCTGCGGCTGGGGGGCCCCCACCACCATCCCCATGCTACAGTGCTGAGGGGATTGTGGGAAACCAGAGAGGACAGAAATGCCCTCTTGGCACTTGTCCCCTTTGAGTTTTAGACTCTGAGACAAGCACTTGGTTCTTACAAACTAAAACTAGAGTAAGTCGAGTTTAGTATTCTTTACTACCTGCATATGCATGTTAATTCTAGAAGCAGACACTCCGAGAAAAGGAGTGCACCCCAACCCGCTCCCCTTCTGACTTCAAACTTGGTTTATGCTTTATCTTACTCTAACTAGGGTGTCTGGGCTACTTGAGAAACAAAAGAATCCCTACCGTCTCTGGGCAATTACGGGGCACCAACAAGGAAAGGAAACGCGACGTCCTGCTCCTGGCTCATGCACATGCACCTTACTGAAACCTGAACGCACCCAGCCGGGGAGGGAGACAAGCAACACAGGGTTTAGCAGGCCACACTTCCGGGCTGCAGGACTGCGCATGCGCGCGCGCTGTGTCTCCTACTGTTAAAAGGACACGCGCTTGCCATGCCATCAGTCACTCAGCCCCAAACCAAAGACTTCGCCACTCTTCTGAGTGCCACTGCTGAGATACAGTAAAAATAATACAGAAAAGCAAAAAGAAAAAAATCAGTGGTAACACAGAGGGCACAAAACAAAACGCCATACTTAATGGCTTTATCTTCAGGCTAACTGCATTACACTCAAAATATACTGGTAAATTCATGTCATCAGTAACTTAGTAGTAACTTAAAATTGGAATATCATTTTAAGGCTTTTTTTCTTTTTGCTTACATATACCATTAGTTCCCAGAGCTTGCATACTTTTTCTTTTTGGCAATAAGCATATGTATAAATCTGTTAGTGTCTTGAAAATAAAAAGGAAAAATTATATAACAAGAGAAAAGGAAACACTTAAGTTTTTAAGAGCCTGCCGGGTAAGCCTGAGGTCGTGTATTCTATCCCCAGTACAAAAAAAAAAAAAAGTCAAAATTCTTCAATAAAGATGCATTATTAAATGAAAAGTTGGTGACAAGACTGAAAATGAATCAGTGTCCATAAATATTAAAACTCTAAGTACATGGATTACATGGTTTTTAATATTTAGAAAACTGACAACAAAAAAAATTATCAAATTTTAAACAGTCAAAAAGTTGTCTAGAGACAACTAGACAATAATAAAAATATTCTGAGAACACTGCACAATAATATTCCTTGGATTGTTATTAAAATAGTGGATTTCTACATGTAAGATCGATATCTGAGGTTTAAAACGAAAAGAAAAAAACCGTTGGTGAGACGGGGCTCACCTCAAAACTGTCCTGGACTCTTTGGGTGGCACTGGCTGTGGAAGTGGTTTGCTGCTGTTGAATACAACATCATGGACTGGAGAATTAGGAATGGGGTCCAGGCGGTTAGGATGTCCATTGCCCACTCCACCAGATTCCAGAGCACTTAGATTGGGAACACTCACAAACCTGTTTGTTGGTGATTTATCATTCTTCTTCTTTTGCTGCATTAAAGATAATATACGTGAGGACAGCTGCTGGGTAAGGACAAGCAAGAAGACAGAACAGCAGAGATGCAAATTTGGCATGAGAGAATTTTGGAAGCCTTGTGTTAAATTAGGATGTTAACATTAACCAGTGTTCACCAATTGCGGTCTGGGGATCCTTGGAGGTGTTATCTACATGGAATCCAGGACAGAAACAATGAGGAGAGGCCCAAAGAGTGCTTCACTGAAGTCCCCTAGGAGCCACACTCTGTGCCATTATGGGAGGAGAAGAGGTGACAGGCATTCCAGGGGGCACAGAGAACCTGGAGTACCAGGGGACAGAGGAGAAAGAGTGGTACTGCAGATACCATGAGGTTAAACTGACACAGGCTAAAATAAGGAGGAGGGGGAGTAGGAGGAGGAGGAAGAGGAGGAGGAAAAGGAAAGTTAATTGCAGTTTTAAGAGCGAGTTCCATGAACTTTAGTCATCTGTCAGAGGGAGGCGGTTCTTGCCTGGAAAAAAAGGAGAAAATGCTTGGTATCATAGCTCAAGACACTCTCACACTGCTACTTTAGACCTGAAGCTGACCTAGAGAAATATTTTGGTCTTTCCTCTGTGACATCCTTCTGAATAGAGAAAATTAAATCTGTATAACAGTCTCATTATCAATTAATTGGCACTATCAATTGGCTCACTTAATAAAGGTAAAAGATATAAAACAAGTTATCAAAAATGTTTTAATAAGTCTTTAAAATTAAGAGCTAAAGGAATACAACTGCAGATTGTGAAAATCTATCAATTTGCGAATCAGACTTTAATCGCAAATTATACCTCTAGAATCAATAAACATCACACCTTGTTATGCACAGTAAAAATTAATGTCATTCATAAATTTAGACTAGTCTCATGTTTTGCTAGTTATATGTATGCTATTTATGTATGCATTAATTCAGAATAACATTTAAAATATTGAATACAGAAGATAAAGACTTTTTCTTGAGATGTAGTTACCTCACTATCTACACACTTCCCTCTGTGTCCTCCTGTGACTCAGAGTCTCTGACATTAGCCTGTCTACGAGCAGAAAGGAGGAACAACACAACACTTCTTGAGAAGTGTGTGTGAGAATTATCAGAAGTGACAGGGAAGCTCTTACAAAGCTGTATCGTTTGCATTTCTTATCCTAGTCCCTAGAGACATAATTAAATGTGTTTAAGTTTTCCATTTTAAAAAATCAAAAGTAAAATTAATGAGTACTATAGCAATGGTTTGGCAGCTGAAAAATTCCAACAAAATAATAAAAAGTATTTCTAATATCTTATTTTCCCAAGTCTCATAATCTTGCTTCATAATTAAAAGTTTATGTCATTTTACATTATTAATTTAAAAACTCTGATGGGGGCTGGGGATTTAGCTCAGCGGCACAAGCGCCTGCCTTGCAAGCAGGCAGTTGTAAGTTCGATCCCTGGTACCGATAAAAAGGGAAAAGACAAAAAAACAAAAACAAAAACAAAAAAAACTCAGATGAATTCGGTTCATTCACCTATTATTTACAGAGTGCTTTCGTGTGACAGGCAGCATGTGAAGATCCGGGCTCAGGAGCCTGCAGGTGAGGCCTTCTTTACCAACACTTTTTATAAAGCATGCAAGTTCCAACTGTGGAGCAGTTTAACTTCTAAACGAAGATTATTTTCAGTATTCTTTTAAGAGTTTCATGAACCTCTAAAACTTTTACAAAGCAAAACTTTTGGGTAATGATGTGAAACAATAAATCTCAATTTAAAAGCAACTTTAATACTAGCACTTTTATTCATTCCACTATTGACTTCTTCCAAAAAGATTCATAATCCCTGTGAAGCCACTACCTACAATTATTTACTCATTACTTGCTTTATTGAAAGAGTACTTTGTAGTGACATACAGAAAATGGTTGAAATTTTGCAATTAAATAAATGTTTGTGGAATACCCAATTTACCCAACGCAGCATGTCAGTGAGTGGCAGGGCAGAGTGTAAGATGAACCACATCCATTCCATGCTCTACTCTTAGCCCTCAGAGAGTCACGTGGCATCAGAACCCACTATACTTAATTTTAAATGTCAGCCTGAGAAGTGGACCACTTTCCCAGCACTGCTAGGCAACACATGTCCACCTTACTCCCTCAGGACGATGGCCTTCAGCTAGGGCAGCCACTGGGCATCTGGGCTAGAGACTTTCTGGCCCCAGAGAATTGGAGTCAGTAAAGAAATGACAAAAAGTCAACTAAAGGAGAGTTAGAAGTTTAGCTTTCTTTATGAATATGAAAAACAAAAGAACTAAAGTTTTATAATATTTAAGGCATATATATTATCTATAAATGAAATTAATCTCATGTAATCAAAGAATTAAAAAATTTTATTACTAGATAGTTAAAAATATTTTGAGAGCTTTATCCTATAATGTTGCAAATAGTTTTATCAAATATTAAGTTAAATCCCTATTGTACAGTATCTACAACACATACCTTGGTCAGTGGATTAATAACACCAACAGTAGGACTTGAGTTAAACACTTTGTTGAAGTTAGTTTCTCGATTGACTAATTCCAGTTGATAAAATTTATTATCCTCCTATGTAAAAGAATTATAAACATTTTTCAACATTTTCTACCAGATATTTACAGATGTCATTATGTAAGTACTATTTTATTCAAACTAATAATATCAAGAAGAGTTCTCTACCTTGGTCAAAGATTTCTGGACCTTCATGCTGTACCTGTGGGTTGCTGGAAGGTAGGGAGGTTTGCAGCATGTGTTAAGACCTTATGCCTAGGGAACCCAACCTCAACACACTAATACTTTCCTACAAGGCTGGATCTAAGTGTTTTATTTGGTCCCAGCCCTGCCTCACAGGGCAGACTACGGAGCTGCAACTGGTCTAACTGGCATGCACAGCTGTGTACATAGCTGGGCTGTTCCCATTTATGAAGGTGACACTGTGATACATTATGGTGCTTCAGTCCCTGGAAATAGATTTATCTTCCTAATGTCTTCTTTGCTATATTATTGTATTTTAGCAACATTAGCAGGAAAAATGTGAATGGCTCCAGTAGTGATAAAACCTTTGCCTTTACCTTTGCCTTTGGCAAAGGTTTAGTAAACAGCTAGACTGGGAAAACCTGAGTGGACAGAGTGGGGGTGGGGTGCAGATGCAGGGGTCCTGGGTTCCAGCACCGCCTGACTACTCCCTCTCTGTTTACTGACATCTGCAGAACCAGTCTGTGGTAGGGAGAGAGATGGACCTGGACCTCGCACTGATGGGCATGCACCTTTGGAAAGATACTTTACTCTCTAGTCTCCTGCCCGCCCATCCACCCTGTGGTAAGGATGAAATACAGTCGTGGCCTTTGGCCTCCTGGGTGAGAGCTGCACAATCCAGAGCCCTTTCTAGGAGCTGCAGGGGAAGGCAGCATGGGGTGTGTACACTTCCTGTAGGAGTCCCTGCAGCTGGGGAGCACTGTCCTGAGGCCTGTGTTCCTCAGGAAACTGGGTAGATGGGGCTAGAAGCAGTGTGACCACGCTCTCTCCAGAGCCTGCCCTGCATTCCACTGGCAACCTTAATCTAACCCTGCTGCTTATGGCAGGCCTTCTAGTTCCCTCAGACCAGGCTTCATAAATGAATTTTGCTCTTATGCTTTATTTGTACAGTACTGTCCCAAGTTTTAGGTTGAGCTGATGAACAAGCATGTAGAATTATTAGTCCTCTATTTCTAGTTTTACTCTGAAGATTTTCATTCATCAGTGGCAGAAAAAGCAACATTTTCATTAGTCACTAGAACTGATCATTTTAGAAGACTGAAATGCTTTGTAAATTTTAAAACGTTCATTTCTCATTCTTAAGGAAAAATGGCTTAATGAAGGCAGCCTACTTATGATTAAATTTGCATTTTCACCCCAGTTAGACTTCTCCGAGCCCCTTTCACAACAACCACACGCCCCACACACACACACTGGAGAGCACTTCCTGAGTAACAGGCGTTCAGGAAAGGACTGCAATTCCCCAGAAAGTGCGGGGCGCATGGGCAAGTCCCCTGCCCCCCTGCCCCCTGCCAGCCCGAGCTCTGTGTGGCAACCTGCACCCACAGTTCAGCGGTGCATTAGCTGGGCAGTGCTGTGGACACAGAACACACATTCTATGTGTGCGGCCAAGGGGATTTTTAAAGAATACTGAGGAAAAAGGCACAGTTCCCTTGTCCTAATGTCAGACTTAAATTTTTAAAATTATACTTCTTATTCTCATTATAAACATTGTAATAAGCTTTCAGTCATCACATATTTGGTGCTATTTGCATGCAGGTTTACTTAAAATATTCTGTTTTACACATCAACCATCTATTGACATGGTTATACAAAAACCAAAATATCTTACAATTAGTTTCTTTATGACCTGGTCTCTTTCAGTAAGCATGGCTTTTAATTCTGCAATCATCTGTATATCTTCCGGTTTTGATTCTCTGTTTAGATATTTTTCTTCCATTTCTTCTAGTCTAAAAACAAGAAAACCTTCAGCTTATTGATATGACTCAGTATGTTTTCCACTTCGTCCCATTAAACATGTGAACGATTGAAAAGGAAGCTGTTTTCTCCCCTTGAAACTCTTATGCCTACGCTGACCCACACAGGAGCTGTCAGGAGCGGCTGTGAATACCGCCCGCCATATGAGGACACAGGCTTGGTGCACAGACAAGGGATGAGGAAAGACAGGAAAGGGGAACAAGGCACACAGGGAGGACACCATTGTTTCCAGTCTCCTGGGACACAGAGCTGAATGTTTCAGCATCATCAGCCGCATGGCGACGATGGCTCACCAGGTACCAGAAGTGTTACCTCCCTCACAGGCCCGTGCTGCCCTGAGTGACAGGACCAAATGCCACTATGTCGAGAGCAGACATGTCTCTGAGGACAGATCACGCACAGTCAAGAGCACGACACAGCGGAGAAGGCAGATGGGAGCTGTCGGCTTGTTTAGGAAAAAGCTGCTTATCGTTTTTAAAAATGTAAATAATAAAAAGTAAAATGTGTATTATTTTCAGAATGTAAAGGATGGCATTTAAGCTTGATAAAACTGTGGCTGCTAAAGATTCACAGAAAAAAATGTAGCCACTCAGCAAACACTGAGTGACTTCACAATGACCTGCTTTATGGAAATCAGTGACCATCCCTGTCTCTGCCCCCAGACCCAGCAGGGTCCCAGGCATGCTCTGCTGTTTAGAGACTTTATAAAAGCCCTCCTCTCACTCAGCCCAAGCTAGAGATTTGCCAAGAGCCTCTCTGGCTCCCCGCAGCACCCAACCACAGCTGCGCCTGCTGTGGGCAGCTCAGGGCGGCAGAAGTACGGGCTGAGGAGGCCACTGCCTAGAACGCCAGACTCTGTCTCCTGACCTTCACTTCTGCTCTTCAGTGGCGGCTCAGGCTAAGGGAGAAGCAGCAGGAGCGTGCAGATGTGCGCACATGTGCAGGGAACTGCGTGCTGCCACAGCATGGACGTGTCTATCCTGCATTTTTACGGGCAGGGTTTCAAGAAGGCCACAAAACATCCCCCAGTCTAGGGAAGGACATCTGGTTTGAGGGACCACATTTTTACCTTTACAAGCAAACTAAAAGATTTGTGAGTTGCTTTTTGCAGCTGAGCAAGATTATGTGACATTAGTGGTAGCCAAGAACTAAATGTAAAGCCTTACTTAAAATTTACTTCTTATCGTTCTAGTACAAGGGGAAGTTAAGATAAAGTGCATCTAAAATGATCACTTTCAGTTTCTGAAACCCCCTTATTCTGACCAGAATGCAAGTTCTAATGTATTTTTATTTAGCATAAGCATTCTTTACCTACAGAATTATTCTCAGTTAATCCTCACCACAAAGTATTTTTACACTACCAATTTAGTAAAAAAGAGAAAAATAAGCAACATCATTTTTATAAATAGGAAAGCATTAAAGGAGAGAATAAGTTAGCGTGACAGGTTTAATTTGCAAATATACTTTGAGAATTACTAGTCTTTCAGAGTCTCATAGGAAGAAAACGTAGAGTTCCCTGAGAGCCACCCGGGGAGACATTCTTAGCATTTCCTTTCCCTCAGCCACCCAGGCAGGAACCAGCTCGAGACCACCCCTGCCTCTCAGAGGCCAGATGCAGACACGCTGGCATCCTTCTGCTCAGCCTCCGGGTCACGGTGGAGACGGCCACGGCTCCATCTGCAGTGGGCGCTTAGAGCACACATCTCGGGCACACAGGCGATGGAGCCTCAGGCCAACTGGAGCCCAGCAACAAGTTTCATCCTCATAGAGGTTACGGTCACACTCTGCTATTCAGAGTAAGGAAGATAGTATTTTCAACTGTCACTATTTTACTGCAGTGGTAGCAACGTTTCCTATTAATTTTAGAAATGAGTCTATTAAAACTATTAAGAGAATACTATTATAGGTAGCTAGAAATGACCAAACACCCAGAGTTTCTATCTGGACAGTTTCAGCCTGGGATACACTTTCATGAGATAACCACATGAGTGCACATGGCCTTTTACTCCAAATATATATTCCTATCGAGTTGCACAAAGATAATAAAGAGCAGAACACATAAATCTACTAACTAGGGTCCCTGTTGCATTCTTGGCATGCATGCTGCCCCCACTTTATTTGGTCTGAAAATACATAGGTCAATGTGTGCAGTTCAGGAAGACAGCTCTAAAACATGAATGTCTGAAAAGTCATAAAACTGCAGTTTTCCAAGTGATGGACATCCCATATTGATTTGTAAAGTAAGCAAACAAAAACAAATCAAAAAAATCGGAGAGCTGAGGCATTAGAGCCTAACAACTGTATTATTAGACACCTGTGAACTGTAGAGCTTGAGCTTCCTCAAGATGAAAGGCTCCACTGTGTCACCCCTCTCTGCAGTCCTAAAGACAGGATTGAAGGGCTCTGATGCTGGGATTTCCCATGTATTTGTAGAACAGTCTCTGAGTTGTGACAACAGGACTATGACCCCCTCTCTAACATTTATGAAAATTACCACCAATGTAAATTAAAAGTCAAACAATAATAATGGCAGTTCTTGGGTATCATGGATAAAGAGTCAACCCTTTAAGGAATTCTGGTGTGGTGGAGGGCTTGTGAGTTCAAGATTACTGACTTATTTAAAGTTCACGCATGGGGTTCATGCGTGGAATCAAAATTTCTCCTGTGAAGAAATGATCTTTTGTTCCACTACAGTGATAATTAGTAGCAATCTACAAATGAAGGTGCAATGAAGACCCCAGGCTCTAGAGTGTTTCCATTTAGCTTAAGCTAGGTCCTCTCCAGTAGCCAGTCCTCCCATTTGCTTTGAAAACAAACACAAAGCATGGCATTTCTATAAGATACAAGGTCCTAACAAAGGTGAGATATTTACTGAGGCTAATAAAATTTCTATGAAACTGTCTGAAAATCTAGGCGGGATTTCTGCACCAGCTTTGGCCAGAGAACTTCTAACACTTGCCCCCTTGTGCAGGACAGGTCAGGTGCACTGCCCCGTCCCAGAGCAGTCTGGGCCGCAGAAGGCAGGCGCTGCTAGCTGCTGGGGCGTCTCAGCTCCGGTGCAGGCCCAGCGGGTGGGGCCTCAGTCCCTCCACCAGCCCCACTGAGAAGCCATCGGGTGTTTTCTGACCGGGAGGCTTTAAAACCAGCTAAGCTGGACCAGAAACACAGCTGGAAGTGGCTGAGATGCTTTCCCTCACCCTACAGCTGGAAAGGACTCTCCTGCTCACCAGCTCGGCCGACTGACAGAGAAGTGCACTGCTCTCAGTGAAAGGAGCTCAGGATACCAGCTGTGGCTGGATGCTCACAGCCGTCTGTGGCCGAATGCCCCTTTCCTTGGCCAGAGCAGACAACGCTCTCTTACTGCCTACAAAAGTGCTGCTCGCAAGAAATGGTCTGTGAGTTCTTAAAGAAAAGAGTGGAGGCTGATATATCATCACAGTAGGTTTCTGGTGAAAAAAGAAATACAGTCGTTTAACATGGACCCTAGGCAAAGTAAAAAATGAATGGCAGGCACAGGACAGCAGGTAACACTAATTCTTCAGTTACTAAAATACTGCAATACAGAAAAAATACCACTATCTACTGAAAATTCATAATGTGCAAAACCATATAAAATAGAATAAAAGTGAAAAGACACAGCCTTTTCTTTCTGCAAGCTAGCATTCTTTTTTTTTTTTTTTTTTTTTTAAGCCAGTCAAATTTAGCAGTGGGGGGGTGGTATACCAACTTTAGTGACACTAATGTTAATAAGTTCTGATAACCCACTGCCATCGGACCAGCCCAAGCTAGCATTCTTAATGAGACAATACGGGGACAAACAGACATTGTTCATCTGTGAGCAGGTTTCTGAGTGTGATGAGAGAGCCCAGGATTTCTGCTTCTACCTGGGAGGCACTAAGGCTGGGGAAATGATACCCAAGGTGCTGGGTCTTCTCTGGACTTCATTTCTGCACCTGCAAATGCATGAGGTTCTAAGCTCTTCTACAAGGAGGCCCCTGAGCTTGTACTGTAGCTCAAAAGGATGTACTAGTTCCTCCAAGAACAGCAAACATCAAGCTCATTGTGATCAGGAAAATGTAATGTGAGTCTTGACCGTTTTGGCAGAGAGAGATGACAAGGGAGAGAAGAGAAGGGGAAGAGGAGGAGGGAGGAGAAGGAAACTGTGTGTGTTTACATCAGCTCCTACATACATAACAGCATTCACTCATAGACCGAAAGGGTTACAGGGATGAACTGAGAGGACAGGACTTTCACATTCGTGGAAGGTAATTTGCGACAACATAGGAGGCAGTATGAGGCCCAGTGGAGCAAAGAGTTTTGTCTGACACTCAGGTCAGACCAGAAACACAGAAACACAGCTGTTTCTGTGTACTGCTGCAAAAGCATGTTTCAGGGTAATGGAACTGGACGTTAACTGTGACTTTACAGAAGGACGGGGACAACTGACTGGAAGAACAGAGACTAACATTGAACAAACCACTGGGGGCTACGGTAAACTAATTTGGAGCAGGGTTTGGGCCACAGAGATGACCGTAACACACAAGTCCCTATGGCAGCAACATTTTGTGAGTATTCAGGAGAGACCTACTGAATATTAAGGAATATTAAATATTAATTAGAAATTTTGATTTTAACAATATTGGAGTTACTATGCATGAGTAATAACTTCATCTGTAATCATTTCCCATTACTGATTTTTAAGATCATAAAACAAATGCTTGTTGTAGGAATTCAAGCAGTGCATGAGTATATAAAATAAAGTCTTTGTTCCTTTGCACCCCCAACCCCTCCTAACCATTCCCTAAGGGAACGGCTACCATGTGTACTTGTTCAGTAGCCTATTTTGATACTTCTGCAAAGCATGTATTATTACTGCACTATGTGCACAATATAGTATTTCTGTTGTTCACAACATGCTCCTTTTTCTTAGTACTAGACAGTGGACATATTCTGAGGTGTCATTGTGGCCAGAAGGTACCACAAGGGACACTCCCAGAAACCAGTGCAGCCAGAACTGCTGCACTCCAGCTGATAAAACATAACCCTTTAACTGCCTGATGCTAACTAATGAACACATCACTCTGCAATTAGCACCTTCAATTTCTTTTTAAACATCATTTTTATTGGATTCAAAACAGTCAATATGAGTGTAGACCCAGTGCTCCTTAATTTATTATCCACATATGAATTTTCTTTAATATAACGTGACTTACGACACTTGTAAAGTTGCATTTATTTCCTTGAGGAGCTCATTAGTCTTATTAAAATCTGCCCACATGATATTTTTCTCTCTGAGGTGGTCTGCTGTCATGACATCCAACTCTTTTTCAAGCCTCTTGTTTAAATCTTGTTCATGCAACCTGTTTAATTTAGTTTTAGTTAAGAAAATGTTATTCTGAAGTCAAGTTTTCAAATTTTTCTATATTTTATCAGATTTGAAATGCTCTTTTAATATATGGAAAAATTAATGTAAACAGCCTAAATTAAGCTACAATCTTCTATCTTAAATTTATCTTTTAATGCTTTTTCTAATACTATTTTTTAAAGACTTTAATCATGTAGTTTCCAAAGTTAATAAATACACATATGTTGTTCAGAATACAAAAATTCTATCTGTGTTCTAGATTATAATGCAATCAACAACCAAAGGAGAAAATGACCTCGACCACCTTACTAGGAGGGCAATGTGGTCAGACAGCAGCCATGTGGGCTAAAACTAAATCCCGTCACCACAGCCCTTCGGGAACTGCACAGTCCTCCTGTCACTGGGTTGTGTACCTCATCTGCTGGCTGGATTCACTTCGTATCCTCAGGATCTCCTTTCCCTTGAACTCCAGCTCTGTGGAGAGGGCGCGGATGTTCTCACGAAGGTGCTGCATCTCCTTGTCTAGGTCAGAGATGTGGTGCTCTCTGAGACGTAACTCCTCTTGCAGATCTGTTATCCTGCACACATGCTCCTTACTCTGTAAAAACAAGTGAGTGTCTACACACTGGCTTTCTGTCTTGTGAGGGAAAAGACAACATTTAGAGTGTCAAATGTAGTCCTGTTGGTACTGCTGCAAAAGCATGCTGCCTGTTTTCTTTCCAAGTACCTGAGGAACATTTATTCACATGAATATAGTTTAAAATAATGTCAGGGCTGCAAGGGACCTGAAAGATCAGAACATACCCGAGCACAGACTTGTCCAGGGTCCCCTGGACTCAGTGGCAAGGCTGAGATCAGAGCATGGCCTCTCAGTGGCACCGTCAGTGGCCCAGGGTCCTGCGGTGGGTACTGGGCCTGCTGGCCTCTACTCACCAAGGATCTGGATCACACCCACATCTCCCAGGGCCCTGCCTGCCTAGTGTGAGCCCAGAAGTGACTCTACAGATAAGTTCCCTTTTGTTTTCCTAAGACACTGTTGCCACAAGTTCTGCAGCCTGCACATTGCCCGCTTCAGTGCAGACCTCCTGACTGAATGGAACTCTCCTCTCTGGGCACAAGGGGTTCACTAACACAGTCCTGCTGCTTGAAGCACTGGTGGTGCAGGCACAGCTGTTCCACTGGGCAGCCTGTACCCCAGAGGTACAAACAGATCTAGTCACTTTTATCAACCCTCTCACTAATAAAATTAATAAAGTCTATACAAGGACCAAATCTAGTCTATTATCTGAATAATTATTGCCCAAATATAAATCAATACTATTTATACCAATTAGAAATTATCACAGTGGTCAACAAATTTATTTCATTAATCCAAAAGAAATTTATTTATAATCATGAATAGTTTATCAATAATTAATTCTATAAATTTTAACACGGAAATCTTATTGCTCATGTATAGAACATGCATATTTATAACTGTTATACCACAAACTAGCTGTATTACAACTTTTACACCATTTCAATGCTGTCCTTAAGGAACTATAATAGCACATCTGATCTGCTAAATCAACTCCTTTCTCTGCATTATTGTAAGCAAGACCCCTGAGACCTGATTCATTCTGCCCGATGCCACAGTTATGCATGCACCACCAGCGGTTTGAGTCTGTGGGAATGACTGAATTCAAATCAGAGCTGCTCAGTAGCCAGATATACAAAGTACAGCCTCACTGTGAACAGAAAACTTTGTAGCAATGAGAAGAAAATGTGGGCTGATCATTTAACACAAGCAAAGACTGCAAAGTCACGTTTGAGGTCTATTATTTCATTGCACAATGTCTACAAAATCATGCTTGCAGGTGTATACACTTTCAAGATCTCAGACTAAATAAAGGAAAAAGGGCAAGGTTTTAAAAGTACAAATGGCAGTTGTGCTAGAATGCATCAGAAATATAAGTTATCTTGTTTCTCCTTGTGGGTGCTTCTCACCCTGTGCTATGCAAAGCCCTGTTTAAACTCACATTTAAATTCACTAAAATTAAACCAAAGGGATGCTGCATCTCTTGGGCTGCACTGAAGCACCCCTGGCCATGTGGCACAGATACGGGAAGGGCCCCTCAGCACCAGGCTGGCTCTGTGGGCCACTGTGTCCGCACACTTCCCAAGTGCGGACTTAAAAAGTTGTAAGTCAGAAATGCAGTATCATGACTATCTACTAAAGTAGAATTACTTATTTCCATGGAAAAATTAGTCTGCTACATGGTAAGTAACAGCTGCATAAACGGGAGCTGTAAGTGATCCTAGCAGCAGTGAGCACGCAGCCTCTACTACCTGTCTTCTGCTGAGGTCTGCGCTCCGCTCTAACTCCAGCTTGGCGGCCGCCAGCTCCTGGTGGTGGTTATGCCGCAGCAAGTCAACAGCAGTTGCATGCTGCTGGTTGAGTTCTGAGCGTAAGGATGCTGGAATACAAAGGGGAAGGTTAGGGAACTTAATGAGTATTAACAATATGTAAAACTATAAATCACAGACTTGTGTATGTCCATTACATTATTACCAGACTGTTACACATAGACTATCACATGCTCCCATGAATTTCAGATTCATCTAGCTTTGAGGAAGATATGAAATGTTTCAAGCGCTGAAGTGATCAAGGTACTGTTACACATGCTTCCAGGTTAGAACTAAAGTGCTAAAGGAGATGAAATGCTATTAGCTCTGCTCTTCACTATTCCAAGAATAAACTTTGAGAGATGAAAGGTACATGAACACATGCTAAGGAGGAACCTACCATCCCAGTAAGAATTCTTCCACAGTACCCTAGAATATGTGGACACTCGCTGGTCAGGCCGTCCCTTTCAGCTGAGTTTGGAATGGACTGCTTCACACAACCCATGTCCATTTACAGGATGCCTGGCACTATTCCAAGGGAGAACGAATGATGAACCTGTCCTTACAGCTCCATAAGCCGGAGTCAGACACATTTAGGAAGCAGAGTACCAGCGATGAATGCTAGGCACAGTGAAACCACTGTGGTGGACGTATCTAAATTTCCTGTAAGGCACAGGCAGGGACACTGTCACTAAGGGACTGTCACAGGAACTCAGTCTAGAACACTGAGTTAGGCCTCTTCAAGCAGAGAGAAAAAAGCATTCTTCAAGTCAGATAACACACGCACCAGCACAGAGAACATGGTCTGGCTGGCAACTGTGAGGGATCTGAGGGAGTGCAGGGTTCAAGGTCCAGGGCGATTCTGGAAAGGAAACGGACCAGTGCAAGAACAGGGGCCCCAAGTGGCGTCCACTTCAACCTATGCCCCAAAGGAACTTAAAGAGGCATGGTCATCTTCTGAAATGGGATTTTACTTGAAGATTTTAGGAAAGCCAAATACTAATATGAGAAGAGATATGAGTAAGTAAAATGTACAAATTATAAATTTTAAAGCTAAAACGTAGACTTTGAAGAAATGCTGCACCTAAGGCTTCCACACTGGGCCTATGCCCAGTGCCTGGTGGTAAGGGAAAGCTTGCCAGACACTGACGTACAACACAGATCACCAAGGGCCTTACCCTGGGATCCGCAGTGACGGTCAATTAAGCATGGCACAGTTCACCCTGGCTGGGTTTAGAGGATGGACGGCAGAAAGGGAGAGGAGCAAAGAAGCTACGTCAGTGACCCAGGTGGCAAAAGACAGGTCTGTGAGTGTGCCAGAGAACTGTGGCAGAGGAAACAAAGATAACAACAACTTGGGAAGAGGAACAAACAGGAGATGGATTTTCTTATCTGTGCGACTCAAAAGTGCTAGCATTAACTAGAGAGGAGGGTAGAGAATGCAAACACATTTGGACACAGGAAGGCAGTGAATTCGTGTTTTAAAACCCCGAGTGTAAGCCAGAATGTCTGTCTAAAACGCAGTAAGAAACATAAATCTAATTACAGGAAAAAAACGGTTTGGTCGAGAAACACATTTGGAAGCTCCAGCACATCAATGGCAGCTTAGGCAGAGGCTGTGATCTAATTGCAAGGAAGAGGCCAAGACTACAAACCAGACCTGAGACAGTGGTACTTAGCAGATGCCTGTCAAAGCAGGACCAGCTAATGAGAAGAAAGGCGAGGAGGGCCAGGGATGGGAGGTTATATACCCTCAGGAAATGTGCAGGGTGGCTGGGCAGCAGGCTGCTTGCTGCTCACAGGGAAGTCAGGAAGAAAGCCAGCAAATGAGAACAGTTTGGACCTGCAGTTCTAATGTTAGTGGTGATTCTGGTGAAGACAGAGGAAATGGGCCTTCCCTCCAGTGATGGCTGCGACACAAAAGGCTGCAGCCACTCAGTTTGTCAGTCTCTGAAGAAACTGAAAATGTAACAAACCATCTGACCAAACAACTGCAACCTGGGCAACACTCCCAGAGAGGAGAACCCAGGTTTACACAGAAACTGACCAGGTGTTTAGAGCAGCTGGCCCTGTAACACCCCAAATTGAAAGTCCAACAACCTTTGATAGGGGAAGGACAAGACTGGAGGCTGAGCCAGGACTGTGGACTATTACTGGGCAAGAACAAGGAACGCACGACTGGCACACCTAACCACTGGAAGACCCTGAGGGATTACACCAACTGGACAGCCTGTCTCCAGTGGACACATACCGTGTGGCTTCGTCTGTAAGGGCAATACCAACATTGGAAAGGGAAAATTAAGAGACAACGAAGAACAGATTAGTGGCTGGCAGGAGTTACCAATGGAACAGAGGGACACAGATATGGCTGTGAAGGGACAAGAAGGCTCTCCAGGATGACAGAAACGCTGTGGTGACAGAATCAATGTGGACAGATGGCTGTGACAGTGTGCAGACCAGAGGTCCCCCCTGGGAAAGCTACCTGAGGGCTCAAGGAAGTGCCACTATTTCTAAAACCTGCATATGAATCTGCAATTACCATAAAGCCAAATAGATTTTTAAAAATCCAAAGCAGTTCTTTAGACAACCGTGTTTCCGTGGACAAAGCACCATAGCTCCAGCACCCACCTCTGTCCCCCTACCTCACAGCTCTGGAGAGTGATCCCCCAGCCACAATCCACCGGGCCCTCTGCTTACTCCAGCTCACCCATCAGCGCACGGCTGGGACCTCGGCACAAAACCAGCACGGGCAAGTCTGCCACCAGTGATGCACACTGGCCATCTAGGCTTTCCCAAGAGGAGGGTGAGCGCCACATGACTCGGCCCAGAGATCTCGGCTACAGCAGAGATCACAACAGGGTCAAGGGGCTTTTTTTCCCTTTGAGGCTCAGAATATTCACAGCACTCTGTTCCCAGTTCCCTCTTGGAAATGGTGCACTCCATTGTGATAAAAAGTGTTAGGATTTGGAAGAAAACCAAACTGGAGGATGATGGACTTAAAAGCTACCACATGGCATAAAAGCCAAAGCAAACCCAAACCTTTCAATACATGACTAGTTTTCCTTCAAAATTCAACTTATCTCCTTATAAAAAGGATCATTTCCTAGGAAAAACTCCATATAAAATATACACTAACAGGGGGCTGGGGATTTAGCTCAGTGGCATAAGCACCTGCCTTGCAAGTAGGCAGTTGTGAGTTCGATCCCTGGTACCATTAAAAACGAAAAAGACAAAAAAAAAAAAAAAAAAAAACCACCAACAAAAAGGCAGAACTGTCATGATTTTTGTTACTACAATAAGAATTTGTGTTGACAAAGGCCAAGGTGACCACACAGTCAAGGACGGTGATAGGAGTGCCCTGGCCGCATTGGCCCGTGAAGGTAGATGGGACATCTGTGGGGGCTGCCTTTGCACAGGGCGGAGGAAGTGCAGGAGCCTGGTGCCCCCGCACTCTGTACCACCCCTTGCCTCTCTGTCTAGTAGCTCCGCATGCAATGCACTGCCTGCTGAGGATTCACTGGACAGCTCAGTCTAGAGACACAGCTGTGCCCTGATACTGAGTTCTAAATGGTAGAATGCACAAAAAAAAACACGACAAGGCAACAGCTGCAGAATACCAAGCATGGCCTTCCCTTCGTCTTCCAGCTCAAAGCGCAGAGTCTGGAGCTCCTGTTCCATCTCTGCCCGGAAGCCCTCCATGGACTCCCGGTGCGCATCCTTCAGGGCCTGCAGCTCTGCAGAGTGCTTCTGCTGTAAGTGGGTTTCAAGGGCCTGCACAGGAGACAAAGGCTCAGCGCTGCACCAGATTATAGGAGCGAAACATAAACAGCAGAACACAGCTCGACAGTAAAAAGGTTATTGTCAAATAAGTTAGATACAAGATAATCATCACTAGAAAACAAACTAGGAGTCAGTCCAATAGACTAAATGGATCACCTCGAGCAGTGTGACTCTGTATTTATATTTATTCGCAGTACTGGGTTAAACCTAGTGCCTTGCCACTGAGTTCACCCCAGCCCTTTTTTAATTCATAGTTTGAGACAGTCTTAGGACTCACTAAGTTGCTCAGCTGACTGATCCTCCTGCCTCAGCCTCCCAGACTACAGGGACTTTTGGTGACTCCAGGTATTTTGTCTGACTTAGAAATATGAACCTTTTAAAATTATCAAATAAAATCATTTTGTAAAGCTTAAAACTAATGAAAAGTTCCTTAGTGCTCATACTTAAGAGGCGGAGGGCACCACACACATAGGTGCATGCTTTGATGAGGGAGAGTAAGGGGGCTTGGTAGGTGACGCAACACTTATGGAATCTTTTGTAGCTGCTGTCTGTGGTAATTCTCTGCTCCTGTATTCAAGTGAAGAAGCAAAAGCCCTGAGAGCATATGGCTGAAAAGTAAACTAAAGGCTTTCAAGTAATTTGTTTTAAAAACAGATCACAGATTACTGGGGCTAAGACAGAGAACTGCACCCACGGCTGAAGCCGGGAAAACAGAGCTCAGTGCCCATCAGGCCCTGGGACAGAACTGTGCCAGGGCTTTGCTGGCTTATCATAATCTGCAGAATAAAATATTTCTAAGATGTCACCTTATAATTAGGGCTGTATTTCTTTAATCATTATCCTAAAATGCTTTGTGAAACACAGTATTTGGCTACCTAAGCTCAGACTGCTTTAAATGTGTTTCATCTGGGTTCCTTTCAATATAGTTAGATAATGCTGCTTGGTAGATTGGCTACCTAGTGACAATACAGTGAGACTATAGGCTCTTATTTCTTTTGAAAAATGATTCAAATTAAGTGATAAAAGACTACATTGCATGATTAAAGTCTGATACAAGGTGCAGAGGAAACATCCCAGCAGCAAAGCCCCTGCCTGGCAACCACAAGGTCCTGAGTTCCAATCCCAGTACAAAAAAAGTACTCATATAAAAATTCATGTGTTACTCAAATTCATAAATTTTATCCAATCAATAGGTCGTCTTTAATCAGGCTTAATTTTTAACCTAAGGAACTTCCTTGATTTTCTAGATAAGATTCAAAGACTGCAACCTACATTATAAGAAAGTAAACTATTTTTTTTAAATTATGAGTTTTTGTTTTAATAATTTCTTTAAAACATATCATTTCTTAAAAATACTATCTACACCCAGGTAAAAGGCTAAGCAACAAACTACATCAGTAATCACTATTACAGGAAAAATTAATGTGAGTAAAACTCCATTTTTTATCAAATCTTTCCTGATTATAATAAAGTCCTCTGAATAATTTGATAAAGACAGTGTTAAAAAATTAACTGCACCAAAATACATCACACCAAGACTGTGCCAAATCAGCATTTTAAAGCAGACACACGGAGAGCCTGTCATGTACTACAACTCATCCAGTAATATATCTTAGGTCATTTAATCCCTTTGTGACTGAGCTCTGGTGTCATTATTTCTTATATATCCTCTGAGACTATGTATAAGGAAATAATACTATTTAAAAATACTCATTTCATTATGAATATCTTTGTACATAGGGGAATCGAAATAATGTAAAGGGGAAAATCTAGGATTAAAAAACACAAATGTTAAAACACACACACACACACACACACACACACACACACACACACACTTTGGATCTACTTCTGTCTTTTGTTTAAGGGTCAGAGTGAAAGGTAAGTTAAAATCTGAGTGGACACCTACTGTAAGTACCAATAATCCTTGATGACTACAATGGTTACAGTTTATTAGTAAGACCATGCTAAAAGATTTAAGTGCCTCAATTTAACCACCATCGACTATAAGGCAAGCCAGAGAGGACACTGGTCTTGGTGCTCTCACCGGAAACAAAGTGCAGAGCAGACTAACTCTCTGCTGTGCAGCTCACTCCCAGGAAATCATAGCCTGGGCACCTAAGTGCTCACAGCACGTGACACTTACCCTTTGTTCCTTTTCCTTCTCCTCTTCCATGCTCTGGAATGCAAGGACGTGTGCTTCTTTCAAGGATTTATGTCTTTGCTGGTGCTGTTCCTCTAATTCCTCAAGCTCCTGGGTAAGTCGCTGGCGTTCCTGGGTAAACTGGGCTTGCAGTTGCTGCAAAGAAGTCTGAGACTGAGAGAGCTGTATCTCCAGATTTTGCTTCAGCAGGGAAATCTACACAGCAGAATGGCACACAATAAAGAATAAACACAAGCATGTTTCACAAACTGAAACCTCAGGTGAAAATGTATTGTCAAGGTAGTCTATTTAACAACTGCCTTAAAGCTTTCACGTAAAACGCTTTATAATAAAACTTTAACCTTGTGATATCACCATCTTACGTAGTTCTATTTTCAGGAGTTGTCTCAAGAACAGTGTGCCGCCCACAGACTGTCCAAGGCATCTGCAGCGCCCTGAAGAAAGTGACACACACCTTTGTGGTAACACGAGCACCATTCACAGTAACAACTCAGTAGAAGAACACAGGAAATGCTGTGAGTGGAAAAGTGGCACGAGGAGGACGGTGTGCTCTGCACCACACTCCTGGCTCTGCCACTTACTGATGCCACATGCCTTGGTCCAGCTGTGAGAGTGAGTGTGTGACTGCACACACACAGAGCAACCCGACACACAGGAGTAATTCAGCACATGCCAGCTAAGAGTACTTGAGAACTAAAGATTTACTCTTTAAAAGATCTGTCAGCTTATAATTTAGAAGCTTTGCATTTGTTTTTCTACTTTTAAAAATTTTATATTTGATTTACTTCAAAAGCCTTGCACATCTTTAAGCTTTTTAAAAATCACAAATATCTCTGAATCCCAGAGTTTTACCCTTGTAATAATATTGGGTGCTTTACTTTCATTACGAAAAACTGACATGTCATTTCTTTTGAAAACTGTCAAGTCAGCCTTAACACGTTAGGATCATGTCCAGATGTTTTAATAGAGTTAAAAGTAAATCTTTTATAGACATAAAAACACATGTGTATGGATATGTTATATCTGTTCTCACATGTGACTGATGAGACCATTTACCTTGGCGACTTCGCATAGAAAGGCTGCTGCAATTTGAAACTATATACTCTAAAACACACACGCTACTCTTAGGAACTTAAGACACAGGCACAGAGTTGTAAAGTAAGTCCTGCAAGCACTCAGGACTCCAGTTTAGATGCAAGCAGAACAGTTTCTACAGCCAAGAAAGCTGTGAAGAGGAAACTCAGAGTGAGATTCTGTAAATGGGAGACTCCTCTGATGGCAGGCAGGCTGCCGCACTGTCTCACAGAGAAACAGTGCTGGGAAAGAAAGTAAAAGCACAGAGAAGGGCCAGAGAGGCAAAGCGAGACAGAGAAAAGAGCTCTCACTAGGAAACAGGGCAATGAGAAGCGGCAGGATGCAGGGCAGGCCAGGGAATCAGCCTCACAGGGAGTCTGGACCGAGGCAAACAGCAGGACTTGCTGCACAGGGTGGTGCACCCACTGTGGAGACGCCCAGCACTGGTGAGACATGGCACAGAGGACACAGAGGCTCAGCCTGTCAAGTGCACTTCCAAGGGAGTGACCTTGCCTGCTGAAAGTCATCAATTCTCTGTGTGAATTTCTACACAAACCTGAGGGATTTGGAGATTATTTTACAGGTTAAGAAGAAACTGCCAGCTCTGACTCCAACAGTACAATGCCCTACACTTTTAGCTGGTAGCAGAGCCTGTGGCTTATGAGCTGAACTGAGCCCTGCACGATGGGGACTAAAAGATGCCTCAGCCAGAGCCCAAGCACACCTGCAGAGTCACTCCATGGGAATGCCCCTTGTTGCATTAAGGGAATCCCAGCAGGCTTAGGGTCAGGGTGCACACTGTGGCCTGGACAGGTGTGCTCCTCCCGCCCAGCTGGCTGGCCAGATGGAGAAGGCAATTAACCTGCTCCTCCCAGAGCCAGCCCTGGAGCCCTGCCTTGCTCATCCAGGCGGGGGCATCTACATGCCAGGGCATGCACAGGAGCACACGTGCAACAAGGCCTCGTGTCCTTGTATCAACTCAAACTTGAACTACTGAAGGATGAAACTCATGAGAGGACATAACATTAAATCAGTGAAATGCCACAGTCACAGTTAAATATTCAAAATCCAAATGGTTTTAAACTTCTCCATCTTAAAACAAAATGTTTCAACAGTTTACATTATAATGTACTTCATCTTGAAAGAACTCTAAAATAATATTTTCCAATTAAGGGTGTTTGATCAATCATCGCATTAACCAAGTAAATAATATAAACCATATGCAAAAAGACATGTCATGCAATTTAGTATTCAAATATACTTATTTTGTATTAACTTTAAAGCACATGAAAATAATACTAAGGCCATCTACAATCTTCAGAATCATGCTCAATGTGGTAATAATTGTAATGTGGATTATATGCAGAAAGCCTCAGTCATGCAATGCAGTACCAAAATTCACTTATTTTTAATAATTAAACTAGTGGAATTGCAATAAATAAATCAGCCTTTTATTCAGCATGAACATTACATGGTATTTTATAAGATAAATAATGAACGAAGCAATGTAAAATGAACTAATGTTCTATAGCTGTATGAAAACAGCTGAATTTAAACTACTCTATGGAAATACATTATTAATATAGAACAAGGATGAAACCTGCATGAAAGGGTAACTTTAACCAGGACTAGTACTGTGGAATATCTAGAGGGTATTTGCTGAATGAGTGAATGAGAAATAGTAGCTGCTTTGAATCATATATTCAAATCAGGTAACACAAGGTATTAGTTTCTACACAATTTTACGACTTAAAAATTCTACCTATTGTAATACACTAAAAGAGTATTATGGAAAAAAATAGCCTTTAAAATTCTTACTCCAGCAATTCAGACAGGAATTATATAATATATTCCTCTGTTTAATAGCTATCAGATATTTTGTAAACAGCTGTAAAAGCTATGCTATGCTGACAGTTATTGATGTCTTTGGATCTTCACACTAAAAAATGCCACTATCTTTTTGAAAATAAAGTTTTACTGTGCTTTTGAAAATATGGAAGATAGTTTTATCTTTTTTCTTTTTTATTGAATACTCTTTTCTAAAGAAAAGCTTTACTGCTTTCTACAGAGCAGTTTCATGGGCATTCTGCTACTCCCACTTCCACAAAATAAAAACTAAACCACCAAATCTGAGCAGCCAGGACAGGTCGGAAAATGTCATTAATTATGTACATTTTACCCACAAACTTAGTTTTAGATACAATGTTTAAAAAAACTCTAAATAAAAGGTATCTTCTGATACTGATACCACCTTCTGTGTTCCAGGTGCTGGCCAGATGTCAGGCAAATCCTTGTAGGCTGGACCCCCAAGGCTCCGATTGAGTGTCCGGTCTGGTAGCAGACCAGGCTCCCAATGGTTTTCTCTGGTATGTGTCACTACAGACGTCATGACTTATGCCTGTCTTGGTACAGAAGTACCTGTTTTGTTTTCTGTTGGTCTTTAAAACTATCTCAACTGTGAATTCATGGCGATTCTTGCTAAATGTACAGAATACACCTGCCACAAAATACTAGCAATGCTTTATACACACAATGTTTTTGGTGGCCACAGGGCAAGCCTTGAAAAGATGAGTCCGTATTGTCTGAAGCAGCCGAGACAGAGACTCCGGGCTGCTCTGGGGGTGACGGCCCACAAGCCCAGTGCCCGGTGTGAAACACCAGGCCCAAGGCGGAGCCTCGAGCTGTCCTGACTGCGCTGCTACAGACGCCCAGCCTACTCAAAGTGAGCTAGCCCACTGATCCACATAGGACATGCAATGGTTTTCTTCTCGGGAGGGTTTTAGTCTTGTTCTGCCCTGCCCAGTGTACTCACAGCATACCCACGGTCCACAGACCTGGCCACTCTGTTCTGAGACATAGTTTCCTTGTGTGGCCCAGGCTGCCCTTGAATCGCAAGGACAGACCACCATGCCAGCCTCCCCTCTGTTCTTCTCAATGACCACACAGACCTTCTTCTGTAGGCACTTTGTCCTCCTCGCCTACTTCCTTCTTGTCCAGCTGGCTGCACATCTGAATCTGTTTTGGGACCAAATGGGAATCCTATACTACGTAGGCAGCTCCCTCGTACCAGCCCAGGAGCAGTGACTGGGGTTGGAAAGTCATAGTATGCCTCAGTGAGGCATTGATATGATGTCCAATACTCTCAAATAAGCAAGCAGCACTAAAAACTGTAACAGATATGCCTGTCATATGACATGGCAGCCGTAAGCATATACGCAAACAGCTGACAGCAGCTACTACTGCCCATCTACAAAGCATCTCACTGGAGGCCAAAGTGCGCTTTACATCAGGTAAAGCTTTAAAGCAGCGGTGTTGCTTATGCAGACCCAAGTGCAGCATGCCCCTGTGCGTCGACTTACATTGCTGACAGACTTATGCAATGCCTCCCCCAGAGACTGCCGCTGTGAGGAGACACAGAACAGAGAAAGAGTTCAAAATACCACTGCGTGACATGGGAGGACACAAGGAACAGCAAAACACAGAAAGTTAGTTCAAATAGCTCAACAACTAAGAAGCCAAAATCGGTTCTGAGGAAGAAATGAGAACATTAAAATGACCTGTAGCCCTCAAGACTGTGTGCTTGGTGGGTGGGCATGGACTTACCTACACAAGAGACTGCGAGCCACAACTGCACACCAGAATTCAGCTTAAAAGGCGACAGTGCTGAAAAACCTAGAAAACATACCGCTGCTCTAAGTTCCTCCTCCAACCTACAACAGAATCATTGAGAGCATCACAGCACTCCATGGGTGCTCCGAGAATTACTCCACAGAGGAACCAGTCATGAGAATCAAAGCACCACCGAGACTGACCACTCAGGCTGGAACCAGAAACCACCTGAGATAATCACTAAAGAGAGAATAATAATAGGGCTTTGCTCATGTGGGAAAAGGTGCAGGAGATGCCTTTACACTCTGCTAAATTCCACTTTTAATATGTATTTCCAAAATTACTTACTATCTGGATTCACCTTTTTACAAGTCTGGAGAAATTTTGAGGGATAGATCTTTGGGAAAATATATATTCTTTTCAAATACAGAGGGAAATATGATTTCATTTTCAATCACCTCATTTTTTTATCTTCCAAATACACTAAATAACATTTTCAATTTATATTACCAATTTAAATAAAAATGAAAAGATTTTACTCTGGATACTTCAAATTTTCAGAAAAAAAACTTATTTTTTCATATGACTATTCTTTGAAATGTCACAAGCTAAAGATAGCTTTTATTTGGGAAATAATTTTTTACTAAAGGCTTAGATTAACATATTAAAAGACTTAGTATACCACAGTTGAAAATACAAAGTGAGAAAAAGATACTGCCTATTTCATATTTAACAGCTTCTCAATTTGAAGCTTCTCAATTTTTTACTTTTATATGTGTTACACCAATTTTTTTCTTTTTCACATTCATTCTTTATATAAGACTTCATAAAACTTAAGGATTCAGGAATTTTTCATTTACCATTTCCTGTTTCTCAGAACTGTTGTCTTAGGAGTAGAGATTAATCTAAAACATATGCTATTTACTTGTGAAGTAGGTTTTATTTTCCATTTTTTAGAGTATCACCAGACAAAACTACTGGTTATTTAAGATGACAATCAGAGTGGCGCACCAGGTCGGATTCAGCCTGGACTTGAGGCCTCGTTGTTTTTGAGTGCTCAGAGTCGAAGCTCACACGGTCGCCGCTACTCGCACACAGATGAGGGCCACAGCCGCTTCTAAACCAGGAGGTCTGCGCAAGGCTGCGCCTCAAGTTAGCTTCATCACACGCCCGGCCACAGGTAAGGCACAAGTGTCGGGCGGCAGTGCTACTGCTGGTCACCATGTAAACAAAATGAGGTTTTTTACTTAATATTTAGTATGCTAGTGCAAAGTGACATACAGGGCCAAGTCAGATAATAAAGCAAACACAGAGGACTAAATAAAAAGTTAGTGATAAATAGGATTTTCCAAAAGGCTGCTGTAATGGGCATGCCGAGAGGGCATGCTGCTGGGCCAGTGGTAAAGACAGAGCTTTGGAAGAAGGCATTCTTACACTGCAGGGGGAGGTGAGGGAAGTTCTTGCATAGTGGGACAGGAGCCACACTGGGAGAGAAGAGCGGGAGCCCCGGAGGGATGAGCGTGTCTGTATATGGGGCAGTCTCCAGGGACAGTACACAAGGGGGTGCACTGGGAGGGTTTTAGGCAGGGAGTGCTGTGGGCTGACACATGGTGAAGAGTGAGGCCAGGGAGGCCACATGGGGAGCCACTGTAATTGTAGCTTGCACTGTGCCACTGGAGGACAAGAAAGCAGATAGAGCTGGGATGCATTTCGGAGGTGGACACACACGACTGACAAGATGACACAGGCAGCGAAGGAAAACAGAATTAAGATGACTGCAGTTCCCATCCTCAACAAGCAGTGTTAGGAAGTCAAGACTGAGCAAGGGGGCAGGGTGAGAAATGACACTCCGAGTCAGTCAGACGGCTGAGATGTGAGCTTGCTGCCAGCAGGCATGAACTCAGGAGAAGGTCAAACCTGCAAACCCCCTCTGGGTCCTCAACGTGACACGGAACTCCAACCACAGGACGGCTGTGGTCCCAGCCCCAAACTCACATGTGCCAGCCCTCACACCCAACGGGATGGCACGAGGAAGCGTGACGTGTAGTGGGAGAGTAGGTCAGGAGGGCATAGCCTTCCCGAGCGGGCTTTCCACACCAAGACCTGAAGGAACGCCTCAGTTCTCCTGCACCAAGGGCACAGGCAGCGGAGGCGGCCACAGGCACCAGCACTGTCTGCAGCACTGTGGCCTTGGACCTTGCAGCCTCCAGAATCTGGAGAAGTTATTTTTGTTTAAAAGCTACCAGTCTGCAGCACCCTAGCACTGCAGCCCAGGTGAAGACAGCAATTAAGGCCAAGAAGTGAGGGTGCAGCTCTCAGATCCCTAAGAATGCAGGGACCAGTGGGACTCATGGCAAGGAGGGGCCAGGAGATTTCCACGCTGCACTGTCTTGAGGTCTTAAAGTCATCCAGGTGAAGGCTCAGCAGGTGGAGAGAAAGTCCTGCCTTCTTACAGAATACCCAAGAAACCTGGAAAACCTGCTGGCAGAAATACAGCCCATCTGGGTCACACTGGTGAGCTGTCAGGCAGAGATGAAGAATACTGTGCAGAGCAAAGAGGGTCCTCATGAGAGACAGGGAGGCTGGCTGAACTGGGCTCGTGTGCCTGTGTCCACAGAATGGCAGAACTCAGGAGCAAGGACATGTATAATGAGCTGAAACAAGTTGTAAGCAAAGTTATGGAGGCGGGGTTGGCTTGTAACATGCACCAGAAAAGAAATGACTTCAAGTGACAACTGCTACAGAAAACACAACCAGGATGCACAGATTTAGAAAGCTCTCAAGCTGTCCACACTGTAAAAATCAACTGTGCCAGGAGAGAGTAGGGTGTGGCCACATACCTTTCTGATGGAGAGGAATGTTCACTCGGGTGTGAACACAGACCTAAAATGACTGGTCTCAGCAGAAGTCAGGCACTGTGCTGCAAGAGGAGGACAGAATGGCCCTGAAGGTGACCTGGAGACCAGCAGGACCACTTCCTTGATCCTGAAAGGCAGACCAGAGCCTCACTTCCAGCAGCAACAGCTCCTGAACCCTAAGCTGTGGGGACAGGACCACCCAGAGTCCTGGGAACTGGGCCGCAACCTCATGGTATGAAAGTCCCAGTGGGCTCAAGACCGAGGACAAAGCCCAGTGATTCCTCCCCAGCCTTTACAGCCTGTGGTGTGGCCTTGCACTTGGGACTCCCTGGTAGCCCAGTTTCTCCCTTTTGGACTGGACACTGTGACAGTTAAACCACGTTTTCACCTAAGGGTCAGTAGGGCGTACTTCTGAGGGCCTGTGGGGCCAGCAGGGGTGACCCTGAGCACTGTATCTGGTCCCTGGGGCTGCTTCTCTGCTCTGTTCTGAGTCGCCACTACGAAGCACTTTTGCTTTCCCACCGTTTCTGCTATGGGGCCCCCTGAACTGTGAGCTAAAGGAACCCCTCCTCTCTTGAGCTGTGTATTGGGGTGTCTGATCCAAGCAATGACAGGCTGATATAAACGTCTGTCCCCTTCTGTCCCATCATATGTTCTGGAAGTATAGAACACATGCTTGGAGCCACAGTCAGGATGCTGACTGTCCCCCAGGACCAGACGTGAGTAGCTTGGCTGAGGATGGCGATGCTGGGAAGTGGGAGGACTCCTGGGCAAGGGGGTGGGTAGTGGGGGGGGGGGTCAGTTGGGGGGGGTTAATGAGAAGTCCCTAGGTTACATAGTATGCCCTTGGGGGGGGGTGACTGGACCCTCATATTTTCTTCCTCACTCCACACAGGCCTGGCCCTTGCTGTCCGGGACCCTATCGGAGCCCTTAAAGTGACAGCTGGGCTAGTCATGGCCAGCAGGCTTCAAAACTGCGTCAACAATCAGTCTCTTCTTTTCTGAGTTAATTATCTCAGGTACTTTGTTACAATGAGAAAAAGCTGATTAATACTCAGCTTTATGGACCTACAGAAGGGAGCAATACAACAAATTACAATCAGAATCTTACTAACATCTGGTTTAGCTACATTCAAAAGGGACACATGATTTTAGACTTCAGACTTCTGGGTTGATACTGAAATGAGGTAAAGAAGGGGATGTCGGGATAGAATGAGTGTATCTGCATGTATGTATGTTGTTGGGCTGGGATCAATATCTGTGCCTCCTCCAATACATACAGTGAAACCCTAACCTCCTATATGGTATCAGAAGTAGAGCCTTCATTAGGTGCTAGGTCCTGAGGTTGTCGGGGACCCCAGCACATTCCCATGACCCTCCCACAGGCGAGGCTACAGTGAGAAGGTGGCGAGTTGTCTATGAGTGAGGGAGAGGCCCCATCAGACACCAGAGCTGCTAGCATCTTGAGCCTGAACTTCCTGTCCTCCAGAACTGTGAGAAATAAATGCATGGTTGAGGGGAATGGGTTCTAGCAGCCCAAGCTGAGGGCATAAGTGCCTACCTGAAGGACACTGGGTGAACTAAACGCTGTGTGACAGATACTATTTGGCATATGTTCTATCTAAGCAAGGTTAGTGTTATCAAAAATGGATGTCACATTTAATGGTCAATTTGTTCAAAAGCTGTTTCAGTTTCTTGTCAGCCTTCAAGATGAGTAAAAAGGGCCTCAGGAGATCCCCTCCCACTGACAGCCTTAGACTCCAAGGCAGAAAGTGCTCTGACTGTACCTCGGGGTTTTGAGTTGAAAAAGTAAGGAAGGGAAAAATCTGAAGATAATGTAAAGAAGTTACTGCACTTAACTAGAAATTTAGAGCTATATGGAAAAAGCATTGCTCTTTGAAGTTATCTCATTGTTCTAAACTGAGGTTTATTCATTAGAAAATAGGACAAGGTTTTACATGGTTGTAAGCACACTGCTACATGAAATCTGAAATTCACTGAATGGTAACCTTTTAGAGGACACAGACCCTGTCTTCATGCTTTGCAGCCAAGAAGCAATAAAGAAAAAATTCTAGATAATTAAAAATGTATATTGTTAAGGAAAGGGGTGTGTGTGTGTGTGTGTGTGTGTGTGTGTGTCTTACATGCAGAAATGCTGTTGAGAGGCAGGGGACATAGCACAGCAGCACAGCACCTGCCTGGCAAGTGCAAGGTCATGAGTTCAACTCCCAGCAAAGAAAAAAAAAGAAAGAAAGACAGAAAAGAGAAAGAAATGCTGTTGAGAAACGCCAGCAGATTCTTAGAAATGTATCATCTCAGGGAAGTAAGCTAGTGCACATGCTAAAAGTTCACCCAGATGCGTATCCCTGAACACAGAAAGAGGGTGACTCTACTCTCTGGAGACACACGCCCTGCCCAGCCTGTCTGCTGTTTGCTCTGCGTGAGTCCTGACTGGCCTTGTGGTGGTTCCCAAGGCTTCTGTGTCAAGTCTCAAGCCCCTCACGTGCACAAAGGCTCCAGGACCTGTCCCTGCAAGCCTTTGCAACTGTGCAGGACTGAGGTGCTACCCGGGCTGCCTGAGGCATCCCAGTCACCTCCAGTCTGCTCAGACAACAGCCTCCCCTCTCTTCACGGTCTTCACAGGTCTCTGCTGGACCATGCTGCAATCCAACACCTGCTTTCCCTGCTGGACCACCAGCCCAGGAGGGCACAGACCAAAGGGCCACTGCTGGGCCCATACAGCACCTTACACCAGAGGCACCAACTTTGAAGAAATGTGTAAGCACACGAAACAGGATACAAAAGTAACTCCCGACCTTAGACTTCAACAAATAAGCAAACAGTTATGGGGTGATGCAGGCCCAGACTAGGAAACCTTGGGCTCCTCACCAAGACCTCTGAAGCCACAGTGGATGGTGAAATGGGAAGCAGGACGCACAGGGAGCCCCTGTGAGAATCAGCACACCCCATGAGCAGAATGCGCCACTGCCCTGCATGCTTACCAGAGCACACAACCAGCACTTTAGCACAGATAGGCCAGCGCACATATCCACAAACTTACCCAACTGCCACTTCAATTCCAATACCAGATCGAATAAAAGAGTCCAAGCAACACAACAAAATTCTCATTACTCACAAATGATGCTTAGTAGGCTTTTAATTTTCTTTCTTTCTTTCTTTCTTTCTTTTTTTTTGTCTTTTTCCTTTTTATCGGTACCGGGGATCGAACTCACAACTGCCTGCTTGCAAGGCAGGCGCTTAGGCCGCTGAGCTAAACCTCCATCCCCGCTTTTAATTTTCTTGAGGCAACACTGTTACACTGCAATTCTAGTTGACTATGGTAAAGCTAGAGAAATTTCAAACCCAATACTACCCAGTATGTAATCATTTCTTACAGCAAATTACATGGTCTTTTCTAATGTTAACTTCAAGTGTACTAATACCTGGAAGACAGGAAGCACAAAACCTAAGATTTAGAAATGGATTGCTCAAAACAAACACTAAAGTCACAAACCGTCACTCAGTATGTAAAGGGAAGTGAGCGTGTGTGTCGGTGTACTCTGAGGCCTTTTCTCAGAGACCAAACATCACAGTCGCATGTCCATCGAGCCCTTTCAGACCCAAACACTCTGATACTTCCTTGTGTCCCATATGAAACACCTGGAGCCAGCTGACTGATAGGTGCCAGGCACTGTGGTGGCCTTTCAGGATGTGTCCTAGTATCGTGCCCATGCCTAGTACCATGCCCATGCCACGGTACTGACTGCTCCAGTGTGGGAGCCAGCAGGAGGCAGACCCCAGTCACGCCTCACCCTCCTCTCTTCTCCAATTTAACAATGGCACATGCTTAAATTCTAAACAGGAAATTTTTGGCAGAGAAAGAAAACTGAGTATTAATAATGAAACATTTTAGGTTAATTCAGAAAACCATTTAGTCTTGTGTATCTTAGAGGAAAAACACCAACCACATAAGTCTGATGAAAGATGATGTAAGAGCTGAAGTGAAATCATTCACTTTTTTGACTAAAGAAAAATTAAGGACAATCTTCCACTTTCACCTGAAGTTGTTGTTTCCTATTAACTGAGTCAGGAACTGAAGTAGGGAGCAGAGGGTCTCAGCTGCTGCGCCTGCTCGCCATTGTTGAGGGGTGCGCAAGGCAACCTCCCTCACTCCCTCCCTCCCCGCCTCTTCGTGGGCTGCCCTCCAGCCTTCCAGCGCCTCTGGCAGCTCCCCCCTGCCCAGCTTCTTGTACCCAGCGTTCAGGACAGGCTGCAGAGTCTGACCTGCATCACTGCCTGCTCTTGTCATCTGAGGCCCAGTTTCCCAGCATCTGACGAGGTCTCTGAGTCACCCCAGGACAAACACTTTTCCAGGCCCCTGCTGCCCCTCTTCACAGAGCTGTTTCCCCCCACTCTTCCATTAAAGCCAGTGCTGCTGGGTGCAGCCAGGCTAGGGGAAGGTGTTCACCACCCGTGTGCCCAGCCTGGGTGCAACCCCAGGCACTGGCAGGTGGGCAGCAGACAGGAGGTACTGTTGTCTGTTTTTGTTTTTAATTTTTTAATTTTTATTGGTACCGGGGATCAAACTCACAACCGCCTGCTTGCAAGGCAGGTGCTTATGCTGGTGAGCTAAATCCCCAGCCCCATACTGTTGTCTGTTTACAAAGCAAGATTGAAGAAAAGTGCTCCCACTGATAAAAAGAATACAATTTCTAAATTCACGAATACAAATTCTAAGGAGAGAGAATGCTTTCCTGCTAACATGAAGGAAGAGAAAGGACAGCAGAACGAGTCCTGAGCACTAAAGCCAAACTGACCCCATCATCCTGGGATCGAGACTGCTAGAGACAGAAGTACCTGTGAGCACCACAAACACAAGCCTTGAGTGTCATTTTACATTTTCAGTAGCCACACGTAAAAGTAAAAAGAAAAGCTAAGAATTTAGTCATGTATTTAATCCAGTATATCTAAAACAGTGATAACTGTGACATGCAATTATGTGAAAAATACACACACTCTCCCCCAACTTGTAACACCCACGTGCAGGTGACACTCACACTGCAAGTGCTGCAAGCCACCCATAGCCACAGTGCATGCTGGACTGCACGGGTCTAGAAAGCAGCCCAAAATGAGCCTCAAGGAAACTGGCTTTTCAGCATCTCCTGATCAAGAACATTGATTTTTCACTCCACAGAATGTAAGAAATTCTAAAATATCCTGTGATGTAAAATCAATACATTGAAACAAAACTTACCACTCTTTTCCCTTTCCCAGATAAGCACCTCATCCTGCCCACTTGGCCTCAGGTGACGGCCTCCTTTTGATACCCAGTTCAAATCCCACAGCAACTTTAACATTCACCCAACTTTCCTGTTTTTACCAAAGTAGTCTATTAAATTAAGTGATGCATGTCTTCAAAGTTACTTTTCATTCTCAATGAAATGAACTTAATTCAAGTCCTAAAGAGGCAGAATAATTTGTACGTCATGAATCACACAACTGGTTCTGTGGACCCCACGATCAGATTTCTGTTCCCTGTTCACCAAGTGTGAGTGCCAAGTATGTGCTCGCACGGCTGCAGGCATGGGGCTCAGTGGGGAGCAACAGAGACTGAGTCTTGCAGGGGAGAGCTCAGACAGCGCCTTGGAGCTGACACGGCTGTGCAGAAGCACAGAGCACCAGGACTAGAAGCTGTTGGAGGGGCCTACATGAGGGAAAGCAGCCAAGGAAGATCTTTTTAAGTACAAATTTAACAAAATAAAGAAAAAAGGCAAGGGGTCTCTAGAGAAAGTGCATCCCATGGAGAGGGGCCACAGGGGCAGGATGCCCAGTGGAGGTGGTGGGGGTGGCTAAGGAAAGGAAAGGGTGCAGTGGTAGGAGACAGTGCTCCCAAGGGTCCAAGAGGCCCTTGGAAGAGTGGGACACAAGGCAAGGGAGGCCCGAGGCCCACAAGGAACACAGCATCATTCTGGCTGGTCAGAAAATCGCCTGTAGGCAAGAACAGCAGCAGGAGTCGGGCAGGAGTTCGGAGCTGCTGATGGGAAGAAACACAGGGCCTGGACTTGAGCAGCAGGTCCTAAGTTAGCAACACGGCCAACCGGCAGGGGGCGCTGTGGATGGGCTGTGCTCCAGAGCACTTGACTGCACACGCCTGAATTTAGATTATTTGAAATAAGATGTTGCCATGTCAATATCGCAGCCACACAAAACTTCCTACAGTAAGTGTTCAGTGTGTAACCCTCTTCTCCATAAAACTCTGACTGTCACAGTTCACTGAGTACCACCGTTTTTCATAACACCTTGTCCCCAAACTGCTCCCCAGTTTTGTCTTCTCTTTCCGCATTCTTCATAGTGCCTGGGAAATAAGCATTCAGGTTTAATAACATGCTTCTTGAATAAATATGTGCTTTTTGGTTACTCTTCTGTATTTACCTTTGCAAAGCTGGGCCCTTCTGTGACCCTTTCCCCAGTCACACTGGCTATATTACTGTTTCCCCAGGCTCCCACAAAGGGGTACCCCATACTGCTAGCAACACCTTAGCCAGGCATGGTGATGCACACCTGATCCCAATAGGTGATCCCAACACTCAGGAAAGCTGAGGCAGGAGAACTTCAGGTTGAAGCTCATTGCGCTCAACTTAGCAAATCTTGTCTCAAAAAATATAATGGCTGGGGATGTAGCTCAGTACCAAGGCCCTGGATTTGATCCCCAGAGTGCAGGACTGGGGGGTGGGACATGCTCTGATTTGTAGCATTTGCTGATATCTGTGGGATACATTACAGCCAACATAAGTGACAAGGGCCATGGTATGTTGTCCCTAAGTGTGCAGCTGGAAGAGACCAGTACAACTGAGAGTGCCACACTTCCCACACTGTTCCTTCAGGGCCGGCTGTCTGGGCCACTCTGAGTCACGGGGTGCATTGACTCCTATGGAAGAGTGTTGTACACAAATCTCCCTACTAGACAGCAAACTTGTGAAGTGTAAAAGCTGTGTCCCTAACCTGCCTGGTAACTCTGGAGCTTCACAGAGTGGAGCATCAAAGCCCAACCTCAAATCCCACAGCTGCATGCTGAGTGCCCTGTGTTCCCTCACTTCTGAGTCCAGTGCTCTAGGTGAGACTCAATAAATAAATTATCACACTGTTTCCAAAAAGAAAGCTGCCTTTAGAAGGAGAATATGTGATATCATTTTAAGAACAAAAATAGAAAATATGATTATAGGAAACACCACATGGGCATTTTTATTTAGACAGAATTGAAGAGTAAGTACGTAGTTTTTTTGATTTAAGAAGTCACATGTCCATCCCAGGAAGATACCCAACCTTGGACTAAAAGTGTAACCACCATGCACAAAAGGAGGATGCAATGGAATAATAAAAGAAAACTAAAATACATGGAACTGATTCTTAAGTTGAAGCACAGGCTGACAATAACAGCTTTTGACAAATTCCACAAAACAGGAACATCTGATTCAAGGAACCTAAACATTTTATACTTTCCTATGTCAATTTTAGATGGGCAGGCCATGAGGGTGAGTACACTTAGGTTTAATTCTCTAGAACTTAAGATCACAGGAAGACAAGCAGCTTCAATTCTTGGCTCTAAGCAGGATGAAATACCGGTGCACTAAGACACAAAACAGTCTCCTGTTCAGTCACAGGAGACACACACACACACACACAAAGTGCTGTAAATTACGGTGAAACAGCAGACTCAAATTGTCAGGGCCCAAGCACCCTGAAAGACACTGCACATGTGCATCTATCTTATAAACGCCTGTGTTGCTACTTAGAACTTCATCATGACTACCATGAGAAAGGTCCGAGCAGGTTTCTAGCACCAACTGGCAAGCTGCTTTCTGACCAATCCCGTACTTGCTTATCAGTTGATGACTCACGAGTTAATCCTATTTAATTACTGGTGTAGCAGGAAGACACTAAGAATTCATAAACTTGGAGGCTGTGGAAAGAAGTGATGATGTGCACACACTGTTCTAACTGTGGTTTTAGACATTCTGGGAAGAAGAGAGCGATCTGCGGACAGGACACTCTCTCCAAGCGGCACCACATTGCTGGACACTGTTGGTGCACAGCTTCAGGTAACCTGGACACACTGAGTAAACATTATCTTGTCACCCAAATCACACCACAGGATTGGAGAAAAAAGATGACGCATTTTCAAAAAGTCACCAAGCTTCCCATGCAAGATTGCTAATGTTTCCATTCAAATATTAATTAACAAATCACAAATTTATGACAGTATTTAGGACTACATATGTAAGTATTTAGTACAACATTTTATATGTTTGTGAATGGCTCCTTGATTTTACACATTTTTAAAAATTTTAAGATTACTCTATTAAAAATAACAAAATACAGAGCAGCAGCACACAGTGTGTTACAAATAACACCTCAGAAAGGCATGCTGAGGACTGTGAAGTACCTGGTTTAGGAGGTCTTCCACTTTTTTCTGCCACGAATCCCTGGCAGCACTTTTCTCTCGCTCTTTTAACTGCAGCAGCTGACACATTGCTGACTTCTTGTCTTCTTCGTGCTGGAGCCGTAACTCTTCGCGGAGTTTAGAGCACTCTTGTCTAAAGGAAACACAGGCATTCACTAGGGAAAAGAATTATCCCTTAGGTAACTGGTGAGATTCATGCAAAGGGTTTCCAAATGCCTTATTAATTCTCCTCAAAAGTTTGTAACTCGGATAAGAGTAGATTATTTGACAGTTAAGGATTACAAAGTAAACTGGTTGCTTAACCAAATTCACTCATTTATCAATTCAACAATGGTTGAAAAAAAAGGTACAAGAGTAAGTTTTCCAACTTCAGGATAGTTCTCTATTTTGTATTCAATGCAAACAAATCAGAAAAAAGCAAATGTGAATTGAACCAGAAAAAAATTCTAAGATCTCTGCATCAAATTATGGGAAAAAATACTGCTAACATGGGCCACCCAGCAGGAAACCCCTGCACATCCATATTGGCAAGGTCACTTCATGGGCAAAAGGTATACCTAAGATTCTCAGTCCACTTCATCTCTAAGTCATGGGCCATCCTGTCCACTCTGAGCTTCTCCTCTTCCTTCATGGCAGCCAGTGTTTGTTCATGCTGGTGCCTCTCACGTTCCAGCTCAGCCTAAAGAACAAACACCTTTCTGTCAGGACTAGGGTTTGAAAGCAAAGATACTGCTGCTTGTTTCAGGCAATGGAGGGCCTGTATTATAAAATCTTACACGACAGCAACTGCTTCACTACCTATAACTGCTCAAGATTTGCAAATGATAAATGCACAGAACACATTTTGTATTTTAAATGCCCTTGTCTAAACTATGAGATATGATTAAAAAAAAAAAAGACAGTGACTGTTTAAATTTGCAAATAGAAACAGTAAAAGAAACATTGCCATTAGTCCTCAAAATATTCCCCCTTGCTTAGAACACACTGAAGTCATTATTCTTGCCACTTTCTGAAGCAACTCTGGAGTCTTCTTGCATGAGCGTTGAAAGGAGCAGCTGAGCTGGAGACCGGGTGATCTAGCCCACATCAGAGTGAGAGCAAATCTGGCCCTGGGAACATGGAGCGCCAGAGGACAGCCGTGCGAACAAGCTGCTGGGACTAGAGCAGGGCCAGCCCAGCACGTGTCTGGCCTTTGTGCTCCTCCCTGTTAACTACAGCACAGGTAGCTCTGAAAATGTTCCGCTTTCCGTGTTCTCAGCAAAACCCTGAAACCTTGCACTTTAGGCCCTGGCGTGTGCTTCCCCCTTCTTTACTATGTATAAACAAAGACACAGGCTGTGCTGGGTTGTCACTGCCTCTCCATCAGGGAGATCAAGTCCCAGCCGGTCCCAGCTTTTCTTTTATGTGTCTTGTTTCTCTTAATCTCCCGTTGCCCTCTTGCAGGACCCCGCTCCCTATGCAGGTCAAGACAGGGTGTCTGTTGCTATATTGTCTTGGCTGCCCTGATGGTCCTGAATTGATTCCAAATATTTATTCACACAATCATTTACACTCTGGGGAAGAGCCAGGAGTCACACAGTCCAGGTGACAGGGTGGATAAGAATGCATTGTGATGTTTTATGAGCTTAGCTTTCTGTTCTATGGCATTCAGGAGCAGTATTCAAAAACAGTTGATTGCGCCCCAGAAAGAAAAGAAAAAACGACTTCTGGAACTGCTTCAGAAAATGGCAAGAAAAAAGGTAACTGTTTTCATAGTGAGACAGGTATCTGGAGGGGACTGATGGCATCTTCTAATGTAGTAAATTTGTTTACTGCATACTTTGATCACCACTTGTACATTTAATTAAGGCTTATAATAATATGATTTTTTAAAGTGAAGTCAATATTAATCATCAAAATTAAACCTATCTTATCATGGGTACTTAACAGATTGATTACTGAGTTACCTCCACATTTATGCACATCACGTAAATACGTTATTTAGCTTTGTTCATATTCATATTCAAAACTATGAGACCTGTTTGAAGCTCATGCATCACACCTACAGCCTGCCATCACAGTGGGAAGAGTGACGTGGACAGAGGGCACTGACTACTGCTGAGCCTGGCACAGTCCATGCTCAGCACCATGGTGAAGCCCCCGACACCAGCACCTATCAGGTGGCTCCTGGACCATGGGGCTAGAGGTGACTTGTCTGGAAGACAGTGGCAACCAGGGCCCCTGCCAAAAAGGCCACAGCTGAGGGCAGCAGGCAGTGGACAAATGGCTCAGGACCCACCCTCCTGTCACCACAGTGCCTCGGACCACGCCCTCACTAATGCCATGGGACAGCACCTTCTCAGGGGACACCCAGACAAAGGTCCGAACTGCCGCTGAGCACTGCTAACCTATGAAAGGCAAGTCCAAACACTGAGTCACCACCTTGTTCTTGTAAGTGCTCTGCCTCTAGGGACTCTTTTTCCTACCACCGTTAGCGGTAAATGCAACAAGAAAAAAAATGATGTCTTCTACTCAGTGCAAAGAACCTTATTACACAGTACTGCGTGGGGGAGGGCTGGTGGAAAAGTTAAAAAACCCACTTGCTTTTAAGGAATTCAGGCAAAGCTGCGGGAAAGCACGAGGTAGAGCCTCTAATTTTATGAAGTGAAATTGTCCAGAGAAAATAAAGTCCTGGGTTTTCCTTATCATTTTTATTATTTTCTATTATTTCACAAACAATGTAGATATGATAAAGGACTTTAAAGAACTGAAACTGAATCCACAAGCATGGTTCACAGTGCCAAGACCAAAATAGAGAGGAAAGGCGGCCAGCACGAAGCAGCCTGGGTCAGGAGCAGGGTGCTCAGGAGGCCAGAGATTCAGAACTCCAAGGCACCCACCAAGACAGAGCTACACCCAGCCCACGTGCATGGTCTCTCTCAACGGGGACAAGCAGGGCTCAGAAAGGTGAGGTCCAAGGTTTCATTCCTAGCACTGACAAAAAAAATGAGCTGTTCCACTGCAAATGTATTTTTACTTCCTTGAAATATTTTCTCCTTTAATTTTTGACAATAGGAAAAAACTTCTCTTCATATAGGTTAGACCACACCACAGAGGTTACCAGAACTGCTGGGTGTCACATATGTTAAATATACCAAACTATGTATTACGGCAGCTCTAAGTTCCAACCTGGTCTTTACCATAGATTAACACTGGCAAGCTATTTAGCCACCACAAAAGGGTAAAAAAGGAAAAGATTTAATGAAAATGAACTCGGGCTCATTTTGTCACAGATTTCAATAATAAAATTAACTATAATACAATATATATACAAATGACACTTTAGATAAAATATGACTAGACTTACACAGGCACAGTAGACAAGGTATATGCACTACACTACCCTGGTTTACTTGCTTTTGAAATGTTACCAGTCATGAGATACAAAATATTAATAAAGACAACACATACTGAGTGCCAGCCACTTTGCTAACCACTGTCCTGCTCGCTCAGTCATGATAGTGGTGAAGCGTGCTACCTGCACCTGCACAGATGCAAAATAGCAACATCTGCGAAACCGAGGCATGTGCCGCTGCCTCTGAAGGGGTGCAGCAGAGCCTGTGCAGCCCAACGCAGCCCAACGCAGCCTAACACAGCCCTACTGCAGGAACCCTGAGGCCCATGCACGTGCTTCCAGACCCGCAGTGCTTCAGTGGCACGGGGTGTATCAGGAAGCTCGGCCTGCCTGGGTCAGTAGATCACAGGCACGCGGCCCTCTGGGAAGGTGCCGTTCTTCAGTGCTGAAGGGGTCAGGCTGCACACACCAGCTATCCCTGGATGATTGATGTCTTCACTCTGCCCCACACTACAGAACGTGACGTTATTTGCGAATAGGATCAGTGCAGATGCACTCAGGTAAACTGAGGTCACACTGGAGCAGGCTGAGCCCTCCTCTCCTTACCTGGGGCCATTGTGAAGAAAAGCAGGGGCTGAAATTCGGGCAGAGCCTGGAGGAATGCTGCAGCTACATGACGCAGGAGAAGGGAGGAGAGGGGTCCCGCAGGGATTGAGGGGGGCGCAGTTCTGCCCAGGCCTCGTTTTAGGCTTCTAGCTCCAGAATGGGGAGAACATACTTGCTGTTTACAGCGGTCCCGTTTGTATACACCTCGCTAGGGTGGCCCTGGAAATGAGCACACTACTGTACAAAAGCTTTGGAGAAGCACTCAGCAAAGGGGCCACGTCACTATGCTTCTCAGGCTGGGGTCAGCTTACAGCACAAGCAGCAGTCACCTCCACACTCAGCAGCGCCTCCCTGGTCTCCCTGAGCCTGCTTTTGGTGGTGTCCAGCTCACTCTGCAGCCTGTCCTGGGAGCCCTGGAGACTGGAGATGAGGCCCTCAGCCGAGCCCAGACCCTGCTCCCGCTTTCGAACCAGGTCCTGGAGGCGGGCGACCTGCAAGGGAACAGAGCACGTAACAGCCCTCGAGGCTCAGGCCGCCACCACCCGCTTCAGCGCGCTTGTTAGCTCCACTTTCACTGAACAGATTCTTTCTTGGTGATTTTGGAAGCTGCACCCAAATAGTCTTGATAACCTTCATCCTCTGTTGTTTTGGGAAAAGGTCACCATATGTACGGTTTCCTTTCTTTAGGGCAGCATGAAAAGGATCCCTCTCTCAAGCTGTTGGCTTAAAGAGAATTCCTGGTTCTGTCATAAAAGAGCTCGGTAAAAAGCAGTTGAAGCACAATAAAGATTGACAAAACTTCTGACTACTATTTTAAACCATTCTTTAAACTGCATAATTTACATCTCACTTCAGTCCAGTTCTTCTATTTACAAAAGTGATAAATATACACTGATACATACGGACAAGCTGTAAATGTAACTTGTAGGATAGGCTGTGATTTCTGTGTTTCCAAATAAAATCTGTCTCCGAAAGCCTTTAAAGAGCTGGAGCAAAAGAACAATGTATTGATTAGGTTTGTCCCTACCTTCTAATTGTAAGAACTGAAATCAATCAATGTGATACTTTAAATTATCCAGGAAAATACTATTAAGTATTTCATTTTTTAAAAACACCAAGCTTGTGAAAATTCTACAAAATTAAGATTAGCAACTTAATACCTGGTATTTCTCCTTTAAATACAGATATCACAAAGAAAACCATGAAAATTCTTCATACATGTATGGTGTATATGTGTGGGCTGAAAAATTACGGGGGTTGGTTGTGTATTCTTTCAATGTCTTTAATGGATGCTAAGATCATAAAATGATTTGAAAAGCTTCCATTTTTCTGTGCTTTCTTTTACATTGAAAGAGAATCACTTGTTTCTTGACAGTTTTGTAAATGCTATTCATTAAATCCTCTGGCCTAGTACCTCTCTAAAATGCATGTCAGATTATTTTCCTATGGGGTTATAACTGATTTGGTTGGGCTGTTCCATTACATTGAGTCGTTTTAATACTTAAAAATCTTACAGAAAGACATCTGTTTTCCTAATTTAAAAATTACTGGTGAGCTGGGAATATAGCTCAGTGATGCAGCACCTGCATGAGGTCCTGAAAATTACTGGCATTTTTGTACACAGCATTCACTCTAATATTTTAAAGTTCTATCTGTCCCCACTCTAATGTCCACCTTTATCTATCTTCTTGCTCACATTTTCCCTGCTATTTGTACTGATCTGTCTTGCTATGAACTTGAATCAACAGCAGTGAATGAATGCTTGTGTGGACGGCAGCTGCAGCAGAGCGGAAAGAGCACTGAATCTTATTTCAAGCCCAGGGTTTGTTACTATCCGTAGAGGTTATTAGACTACAGTTATTCGATATGCAGGATAAATTATTTAATTAGAAAAGATATCAGGTACCAATAAATAAGAATAACCATATTTAACAAACTAGAAAAAATTCTTCTATAATGCAGAAATTTTTCAGATGAGTTGTATGTAATGTGTAAAAAACAGTATTCTAGTTGCCACATAAAGAATTAAAGAGGGCATGTTAAAGAAACTAAGAACCCAATCAGAGACAGATGAATATTTAAGTGGGCAAAATCTTTCAATTTCTGCACAATACAATAAAAAAAAGCAAGTGACAAACATAACATTAAAGTTTGTTTTTTGTAATATAATAAAAACAGTATGTGTGGAAAAATTCCATTGTCCCCATATCAAAACTTCCTTTTGGCATTTGGGGAGCCAGCTCCCCTTCCTTGTGGTCTCAGCAAGGTGAAGGAGTCCATAAACGTGTAAGTCAACAAAATCTCAGGTCTGCTGGCCACTAGCATGGTTTAGAAGCAGACATGTGGGCTCAACTTTTCTCCTCACAGAGCTCTTAGGACTTCAAAGAAGTTCCTATGAGCAAGTAGGTCATGCCTGATCCTAGCAACCTGGGAGACTGAGGCAGGAGGATCGAAAGTTTGGGCCTAGCCTGAATGGGTTTCACTGAGTGACTTAGTGACACCAACGTCAAAATAAAAAGGGGTGGAGATGTAGCTTAGTGCAAAGGCCACACGTTCAATCCACAGTACCACCAAAAACTTTAAAAAGCAGGAGGAGCTCCTAAAAAAGATCTTTTTCTAGTTGCACATGTATCTAAAGGAATGCATGAAGACAGAGAAAATTCAACTGCAGGAGAAAAGAGAAACATGCTTCTGGCATCACCAAGTCAGTGCTGAACCTAATGGACATCTCAGTCACACGCGTCAGCCAGTTCGAGCTGGAATTCCTGTTATTTGCAGTAGAAACCAATACTCAGATTACTGTTACTTAATGGCACTTAAGTAGAACCCCGTCCCCAGAGGAGTATTACTCTCTACCCAGGTCTGTCCTCCTCTGTCCATCCTTGCAAGACCAAAGTGTATCCTAGTGACTTACACATGGACGTGAGGGGAGCCCAACCCTCAGGCAGGTGCCCCAGAGGTGCACAGGGTGCTTCCCACCCCACCTCCTGCTCAGCTAACAATCAACCCTTCCAAGGCTCAGCCCCATCGCAGCTCTTCAGCCTTCCCTCCTGGGGGCTGTACTAGCTAAAAACCCAGCCCAGAAATCCCCACCCAGACTCAAACTCTGCCTTTACCGACTCACTAGGTGTATAAGGTGGTAGTGAGAGAACTGAAAGAGAGCCGAGGATAAAGGGCAAACTACGTAGTTTCACAGCACTCGCTCCTGGGCTCTCTTCACAACAGCTGTGCCAGCACAGGCCTTCAGCACCTAACAGCCACGCGGTACTTAGTGAACAAATGACGAGTCAATTACAGAAAAAAGCTCAATATAAAACCTCTCTCTACCACCTCCTTTATCCTCCCTAAGGGCTCCGATGCCAACTCCTGTTGACCCTGTGTTGCAGCAGGGTAGCCTTAAGCCAACAGGCCCTGCCAGTGCTGCTGGCAGAAGGGCCCACCCTGGGCATGGCGCACCCCAGAAATCCCCAAAGAAGCACACAACCCTTCTTGGCAGGTGAGAAAGAGATTCCTTTTCTTCTAGGCAGACAGAGCTCTGTGGAAGTTTAAGTTGCTCTTAACGTCTGCACTCTAGGTGCTGAGATGTTCTCAGTGATCCTCACATCTGCTCTGGTTAAAAACACACAATCACAGACTGGGGTGCGCTGCTGATCCCCTTTCTAGGAATGCTGGCTCCCAGCAGCAGCTCCCGATTCCTCCTCCTCTACCTGCATCAGCTGTGGGGTCTCACTCAGTGTCTCCCTCTGTTAACTCTATGGTAATGGATGGCAGCTCAGTGATTTCCAATTCTTAAGTTATAGAGAGGCTGACCTTGTTTTCATATTCTTCTCTAGCCCACACAAATAAACTGGAGTGTTTGTCTTTTTCCTACAGTTCTGAAAACACTCTTCCAGCATTAAAGACATGAATTCTTTGTTAGTCATCAAATTCATCAAGCACTTCCTCCCTCCCGTTTCCTTGGTTTAATTTTGCTTACAGTATATTCTTATCTGTATAAGTTTTTAGCTGCAACTATACAAACATTGTTTTTAATCAAGATTTTAGTGTCATTTTCCAAATGCTTTCTTTGTCCCAAGGCATACCACTTGCATTTTCATATTCTGTTTGTATCCATACAGGTGACTTCTTATTGCATTTTAATCTTTTGTAGTTTTTGGACACTGAGGCTGGACATGGGATCTAAATTCCCTGTCCTCTCCTCGTTTTATTTATACACTGCCTTCGACGGGCAGCACCATCCACTGATATTCAGATGAAATCCACTGAACCTCGCTTCTGCCCTCTCTACTGAAACTAGAAAGGTCCTCAGAGAACTCCTGCCTGCACAGCCAAGTGCCCAAGTGCCCTCTCTGGAGCTCACACACTCCTATCTGTAGCCTGGATGTCTGAGGAATCTACATATTCAAACGACTCTAGATCTTAATATTCCAAAGTATTTTTCTCCTGTTCAACAGTAGTCTCCTTACGTGACCAAATGCCTGAGCTAGATACCACAGTTATTTTCTATCATTTACCACATAGTCCTTATATATTGTATTTTTTTAATCTTCCTCATTCCCAGTTTTACCTCCAAATCAGAATGCAAATAATTTCTTTCTTTTTTTTGTCTTTTTCCTTTTTATTGGTACCAGGGATCGAACTCATGACTGCCCGCTTGCAAGGCGGGCGCTTATGCTGCTGAGCTAAATCCCCAGCCCGCAAACAATTTCTTGCCTGGACTAACGTGCTAGCGTCTTATGTCATCTGTCTAACGCTAACGGTCCTCCTAGTGCAACAGTCTTTTTCTAAGGAGATCGTGTGATGGTGGCATCGAGATCAAGCCCAAAGCTCTGTTATGGCACAAGAGCCCCTCACTGACTTCCACATCTTTCCTACTACACGTCCTGTCAAGCCCCAAGTGCATGCTATGGCCATGTTGTAGCAATTTTCAGTCAAGGCCAGCTGTCCTCAGAGAGTATGAGATGATAAGGGATGTACACTGGAGATGATGAGGGATGTACACTGCTGGTACTGAGCAGGGAGAGGATAAGGACACTACTCCACATCCTAAACTAGCCATTGTGCTGAGGACCGAAATCCCAGTGTACTGACACAGAGCTTTCCACTGCTCATCAAGACATGGAAATTGTTTAATATGACTGCATTTATGCCAGTCCCCAAACCCATATTAACTTCTGTCACATCTACAGCAAGTAAATTGATACCCATCTTTCAAGGACCATCTGCCGTATCACATTTCTGAATTCTCCTATATCACACTGTATCATTTCATGACACATCATACCATATTCTTCACAGCTTTTACAAACCCTATGATCCTTCCTCTGGACTCTACAGTGACAGCATAGAATCCTAACAGCCGCTGAAGACTATGGGTTTCTTGACATCTTAACAGTGTTCCTCCACCTGGAAGGTGCCATGCAGTCAACAGATGCTTCATAAGCAAGTATGCAAACATGTCACTGGAACCTAGTTCCAATTTTTCTGAAGACAAATCTAGTAATAAGCAGTAAGAGCTTCAAAATCCATTATACCATCTGGTCCAGTCATTTCACTTAAGAGGAAGAACTAGATGGAAAGAAAATACTTTTTAAAACATGAACAAAAATATTTACACCCTGGTAATTTATCCATTTCCCAGGCTAAATCCCTGTCCTAGTGAGCAGAGTTGAGCAGGAACCTCCACAATTCTCCTGCCTCATTTAGGCTCCCGAGGGCCAGGATTACAGGCTTGTGCCACCACACCTGGCTTATGAATCACAATTTCTAACCAGAGTAGTGTTGAAAAAAAAAGTTTTAATCACACACAAGTCTCTTGGTGAACAGAAGAAAGTGTGTGTCCTGCTTAATTGTATGAGACAAGCTCACTCAAACCCAGGCTAAAGAATGATGAACTACATATTAGCAAACTGAATCTAACATTATATGAAAAAGATAATACACATAACTAAGACCTAATCTAGAAATTCAAGGTTGATCCAATACCAGAAGACTGATTAACATAAAGTACCACATTTAAAAATTAAAGGAAAAAAGTTATCATCTCAGTAGATGCAAAAAACTCAAAATCTCTTCATAATTTTTTAAAGTGAGGAAATTAGAAGAATTCTTCTGACCTGTAAAGAGTGTACACAAAACAGAACTCTAGAGAAGCATTCTGATTCACTGGTTAATGTAATGAGTTTCCTTTCCTTTAAGAGAGGAAGGGAAGGGGCTGGGGATTTAGTTCAGTGGCATAAGCGCCTGCCTTGCAAGCAGGCAGTCATGAGTTCGATCCCTGGTACCGATCAAAAAAAAACCCAAGAGAGGAAGGGAAAGGAGAGTGCTTACAACTTCTGCAAAGTTCAAGTCAGCAAAGAACCAGAGGAGAGGTGTCCCAGACAGAAGAGACACACTCTCTTCCATACTAGCAGGTGCTGAAAGGTGATTGAAAAGGCAGTCTGAAGGCACCCTCATACCTAGTTTCTAGCACTCTCCCTGTGCAACTCAGCCTGTAGGTTGGAAGGTCCCTTAGGTAAAGCATTTAGGGACTCCCAATTCCCATGAGGGACCCACATGGGAAACATGGGCGATCATGCAGGACTCTGGTTCTGTGCATAGCAGGTACATCGGAAATGCTGCAGAGCCAGCTCCCTGGACAGCCCACCCAGGCCAGGCCAGGCCAGGCCAGAATCAGCGTCTGCTTACTCCGCCCCCTGGGAAGTGTGGTAGGCTCTCTCTGTGTGCATTTCTGAAACTATCTCAGAACCCTAAGTGCAAAGGCTTGGCCTGCCGAGTAGTCCTGGTGCATCTTGCTGTGGGTTCTGTAGCAGAAGCAATGGTAAAGACACAGGACTTGGAGGCAGGAAAAGCTGACAAGACAGAAAGTTTCAAGCCAAGAACTGAGTTTGAGGAAGATGCCCAAGAAGCCACAGGAAGGACGAGCTGGGAGCAAAGCGATGAAGAAAGGAGCAGCAGGGATGCTTACTTAGCACACGCCTAGCCCAAGGTGGGCAGGGAAAGCGCACCACAACGCTGTTTTGCTGTTTCTCAATTAGACAGCCTTTGTGTGTGCTTCACTCACAACGTTTGGACTTACAATATTTGTATTATATCCTATTCTTAAACTTTTCTTTTCAAAACTAAGTTTTTTTTTATATGGAATTTAAAATTTATTTTAGATGGCACTATCTAGAACTTACCATGGTGGCACATGCCTGCAAGCCTAGCACTGGGGAGGTGAGCCCAGCTTGGGCTATACAAGCGAGTCCAAGGCCAACCTGTACTACACAGTGGGAACTGGTCTTAAAAACAAAAAGAGAGAGAGAGAGAAAGTGTACAGAAGACAACACTAGTGTTTTATGAAAGAACAAAGATACCTTTTCTGTTTTCTTTCCAGTAAGGTGATATTTTCTGTTTTGCTTTCCCCACAAAAACACCTTGGTTTAATGTTTTTGGTGGCAAATTTTACCTTCTGGGATATAATCAAAATGTTATGAAAAATGTCACATCAACCCAAGTGTTTGCTGGGACTGGTACTCTGCACTGAGGCTCGCCAACCCTGCAACATCACAGGAGAAGCCCCTGCACCGTGACATATCACGTGTCACATGTCACACAGGTGAGAGGCCCAAAGAGCTCTTGCCTCTTGAGCAGCCGTGCTCAGCTTGGCTGCCAGCTCTTCCTTTAGGTCTTCCAGCTCCCGCTGAAGCCGATTCTTATCCTCTTCCAGAGCCAGTTTCTCCTTTTTATACTGTTCCTCCAATTCCTCAGAAAAAAAGAATTTAAAAAGTTAACAGGATTGCAGATATTATACAACTCAAAGACTCTGGGAGCAAAAGCATTCGATTTTGTATCTTGTCCTTACCCTCAATAATACCTGAGTTAATAGCAACGCCACTGAATCCTACTGGCTTGGACACCTACATTCTGAATCACTTACAGAATGCATGTGTTGAATAACTGTGTTTAAACGGTAAGTGGCTGGTCCAGATCATGCTACAATGTACTGTATAGTACAGAACTATCTTGGTTCATTGAATGCTTCCATCTGTAAAAAATCTGATTCACTAATAAGAGTTCTGCAAAATTTTGCTTCTGTTCACAACTGCATAGAGTAACAAACATGACCACATCCATCTTCTCCACACACACACAAATGAAACAGTCTTCTCCAAAATCACAAAACAAATTAAGTTCATAAGTAAAGGTACCACTGTAGAGAAAAGTGTGATATGAATAATTTGGTGAGATAAAGAAAACATTCTAATTTTTCTGAACTCAGAATTCTGTATTTACATAAACACTAAAATCCAGTAATACTTCTGGAATTCAGATATCTAATATCAAAATGTAGCAGAAAATTCCAAATAAAAATTAAGGCAACTGAACAGCATAACCAGTAAAAATGTTTACTAAAGAGCACGTACTGTCTGTCAAGCATCCTGCATAACAATTGGGATGAAAAGACAGTAAGACATCACATTGGCCCTTACTATCAAGTAACTGAAGAACATTCTTTAGGATCAGACACTGCTAGATAGCAGGGAACCCAGGAACAGGGCAGTGGGAAGTCTAGCTCCCTGGGAAGGCCTTCAGAGCAAGGAGCTGCTCGGTCTGGTAGCAATTTGTGTACTAGGGAGAGACGGAGAGCAGCAGTGGAGTACAGTGCATTGGCAGAGGAACCAATGCACAGCATGTCATGTGCAGTTCTGTGTTTCCATAGAAAGTGAGCAGAGGAGTAAGTGGGGTCCTGTGCTGGGTGGTCCCATGACAAAGCCAGGTCTCAGGATGCACTAGGAGTGGCTAAGAGGGCCCGGTGTACACACATGCTGCAAAGATCAGCATTGGCTTCCAAAGCCCCTGTACATAGGACATGCTCATTCCTGCAGCAGGGTGTCAACTGGGGGAGACACTCTCTTCCAGAAAGCACGTGAGACAGGTGCCTAGATCCCGAAGGCCCCTCTTTCTGGCAGACTCCCAAATATCAGACCTCCAGGATGTACGTTGCCCGTTGTTTGCACAGTAGTTTTAGGCACAGCAAGCCGCTCTCCTCAAGAAGAGGGGGCCCCTCCTGCAGCCCAAGGGCTGCCTGCCCTCTTTTCAGGGCTGCAGGCTCCAGCATGCTGTAACACCTTCTTATGGGTGCACTGTCAGGTGAGAGACCTCAAGCTATGGTGAAAAATATGCAACCATACAGCGAGTGAACAGAAACACATTGCAGCAGCATCACTGACGCCTGCTCACAGCGCTCGCCTGCCTCAGGCACTAACAGAGCTGAGCCTCAAGCTCAGGGTGCGGCCCACTTTAATGCTGCATATGGCTGAGCACAGTTTGCCTTCAGTAGCATAGGCCTTGTGATCAAATCAGTGGTCCCATCCTAAGTGTAGAAAAAGCACATGGGTGGACCATTTGGGCAGTGTTGGCTCCGGGGTACGAACCGCCAGGAACTACATAAAGGCCCGACACTTCCTCTTGCACATGGGATCTGACTAAGGTGGATCTCGGCTGCTGTCAGGAGCTCCAAGGCTGCTCCACAGCACTGTCCGTGATGGGTGCTGTCCGTCAGCAAGCTGACTCCAGCACATGCTCAAAGCCTCTCCAGGGACAAAAACTTTCTACACGAGGGTGGGACTTTTTCCTGGTCGAAGCTTCCTGAGCAGTTCACCTGCTAGACTGACTCATGGCTGCACTGAGTACAGTGGCCTCCGCAGGGTTCACTACACCATGCCCCACAACAGAGACTCTATGACTTCCACCATGTTCGAGACAGGAGCTACCAACTGAAGCAAACCCTGTCTCCACAGGACAGACCACACTTGTGCCTGCTGACAGCGCACCAGTGCAGCGCAACCGGGAGTCCAGGCTTACTCACCACTTGCAGGGTATTCCTGTCTCGAGCTGCATTGCTATGGACAGCTTCAATTGCCACATGGTGCTTCCAGGCCAGTTCTTCCAGAGTCTTCGAATGGGCTTCATTTAATCGAGTCACCTCCCCTTCCAACTTGTTTTGCATGTTTTTAAGCTCCATTTCATAATATTCTTGCTGAGTTCTCTTTGCATCATTTACTTTCTTAAATTAAAATAAATAAAAGTCAATTATTAGCACCTGTTTTCCTCAAGATTACTACTAGTATTTGAACACCCTGTAAATATAGGAGCATGACGGAATTGAGCGCTACAGGACCTGGACTTTGAAACATGAAAACATATCACTGATCTTCTCAAAAGAAACAAGGCTGAACTGAAATAAAATATTTTAAATCTAGAAATGGAGAAGTCAGAACCAAATGCAAGTTGGTGCATCTGTAAGCTTAAAGAAGAAAGACTTCCTGGATGTCAGAACAGTACACAAAATAGCTTACTGTTAATCATTCAGATGATACTGCCCAACACAACTCTGCGTGCCAACTATGTGCCACAGACTGGTGATGAAAGAACCCAATAGGTAGTGGCAACACAGTCTTTCAAGTTCCAAGAAAGAGGTGTCCACTATGTGTCCAAGACAGCAGCGGAAGGAGCTAACAGATGGGTGGGAAAGGCGTGTGCGGGCAGGGAGAGGCGGTGACTGGGAAAATACTGGGCTGCTGCACCCGTTCTCCCATTTAATTTTCACAGAAAGCCCACAGGGCAACCAAAGATGAGACATGTCCAACTGAGGCCTGCTGTCGGAACCAGCTTTGGGATGGACAGAGCGGGGCAGAGCAAACCAGCTAGGTGGCTAGGTTTAGGGACATGGAGGTTCCCGCAGCCCCAAGGCCCAGAGTGGGGGGGTGGGCGGGAGGTGGTGCTCAATGCAAGCAGGGCTGCCCAAGCAAGGAGAAAGGACTGAGGACTTTGAACTTTTTCTGAAAGGAACGAGAAATCACTGTAATTGAAGTAAATAACATAGTTTTAAAAGACGATGTGTCAGGTCAGTGACTGAAGAGTTAGGGTGCTAACCTGTGTTCCCAGTGGGTAAAAAGGCAGAACAGAATAAGAGTATGCAAAGGAGCAGGGAAGGGAACTGACAGAACAGCAGCCAACAGTCACTCTGGTATCGGCTGCAATGAGAAGTGACAGAGGGAGAACATTCTGCACACACTGAAGTCTCTATGTCCAGCGGAAAGCTAGCTCTGACCCACCTTACAGACACAGGAAGAAGCACCACAGCAGGCTCCCTGACGGCACTGGAGTGGACAACAACAGACTATCAGACCAAAACGCTGCGAACACCAGTAGTAAGGGAACTGCAGAAGGAAAGGTTCGAACAAGACTTGGAGATCAGGAAGTAGGGAGGGACACAGGAGAGAATGTGGGGCACCAAGAAAAGTGGGACACCACAACCCCACGGGCGTGGGTGCCACAGGAAGGGAAGGCCATAGGCCAGCACCCGGCATATTCCAGGAGTGAGGCCAAAGTAGATTCCCAGCACTGTGGGAAAGAGAAGGCCTCGCCACATTAAGGCCGGATAAGAAGGAGCCAAGAGCAAACAGAGCGGATATTCTTCAATGTGCTTAGCTGTCACGGGGTTGAGAAAGGAGGGGATGACCAAAACTCCTCCTGCCTGTTTGGTGGACACTGAAAAGCTAGAATAGTCAGTGGAGGCTCTGTAAATAACGTCTTGTTTAATCTAGAAATTCACCATGCTGGTATATGACTACTCAAACCTTAAAGCCTGTCCTTAGTTTTATAAAAATGTCCTACGTGTGTACATACTAATACTCTTCATTAACTCGAATAACTAATACTCTTCATTAACTAGAGAAACAATTCCACTGAACTAAGAATTTATGCAGTTTATGGCCTGAAACATGCTGAACATTCCCCACAGATTCTGAGCATATCCACAATGTGCGACCAGCTAGATTCACACCTTACACTGCATGAGAAGGTGCTGTTCCTGTCAAGTGCAGTGAAGGCATCCAGCACTCACGTCCAGAAGTGAGGGAAGTGAGTCTCCCTTCCCTTTCTCTTAGGGTGGGTGCCCCACTGCTTTTTACCTTCTCCAGTTCCAGAATCTGCTGCTTCTGTTCTTCATTCAGACTTTGAGTTCTGCTTTGCAAGAAAGCTCTTTCCTCTTCAAGCTGAGATAATCGTTCATGGGCCCTTGATTTTTCTGATTCCAAATCTTTAATTGTAACTTCCTGGGTCATTTGAGTTGCTTGAAGCATGCCAATATGACCTAGCTCCAGCAAGGAAAATTCCTTTAATAGCAGAATCAGTTGTGCCAGGGTATCAAACAATTTATCTTTAGTAACACAATTGTGTTTTACACATAGATACAATAAGGGGTCTCTGTATGCATTTCTTTTTTGTTTTCTTATTGTATAAAATGAAAATATTTTCATGAGATTCCTTCTTATCCAACTATAATAATTTAAGGTAAGAAGTCAATATTTACATTGCCAATGTTTACATTGCCTATACCTAGACCAGGACGCTTTTTATTTTTAAGACTAGCAGTGATACAAGCTGAAGAAGGAGCAACTCCTCATGGTCTGTGAAGTCCACTGGGCGCAGAACAAGGTAAGAGACTGACACTAAGGTAAGGTGCTGGCAGATACCACCTAGCAAAAAGGAGTAATTGATTTCTTCTCAATCTTTTTTAAAATCCTAACAGAGAATTTCTGTATGCAGGGAACAAAGGTGGGAGACAAGAGTTTGGGCAAACCTAATTTGTTTTAGACAAGAGAATGGTCCCAGGTTAGGACAGCAAGCCTATGAGTAAATCAAGTAAATGGCAGCAGAGACGGGTGGGGAAACAGGAAATGAGAGCCTGTAGGGAAGCGGAGGTAAACAGTAAGTGGGCCAACGGTCTCCCAGGAGGCAGCCCTCAAGGCAGCAGCTAGCAGAGCCCTGAGAACTCTGGTTAGAAACACAACCACCCCAGAGCCCCAGGTCAGAAACCCTGGTGTGGAGTGCACACACCCTCCAGGCAGCGCCACTGGGAGCTGAAGGTCACCGCTCTATGGGAAGGGAGAGCCAATCAAAACCAGGGAAGGCTCCAACAGGAGCGGGGCACTCCAGGGCCTTGGTGGGAGTGAAGCCCAGATCCTACCCTGTGTGGGGCAGCCCCTCCTCTAGTGAGGACTCTCAAGAGCACGTCAGCTGCCTCCGAGTGAAGCTCAGCTCAAGGGTGCAGAAGGAGTCTTCGTGACAAGCCCACTGCCGTCACACACTGTTCAACCAACTTAACTACTACAAAACACATGGGTTTTGGGGTTTTTTTCTTTTTGGTACCGGAGATCAAACTCACATCCTCGTGCTTGCCAGGCAGGTGCTTATACTGCTGAGCTAAATCCCCAGCCCAAAAATACATGTTTTTAAAGGATGACACCTCTCAGGAACACTGGTTTACTTTTCTTTTACTCATTTATTGGTGTTTTATCTAATTCTTAAAAGTTTTAAGAAAATGCATTCCTAAAAATAAAAACGTAAATCACCATTTGCTTCTTTTGATTAATTAATAAGATATTACTTCTTTACATTTTTATGACCCAATGCTTTTTGGGGAAATGTGAGTAGAACTTGCTGTAACTGAGGCTGGCCTGGAATTCCTGATCCTCCTGCCTCAGCCTCCCAAGTGCTAGAATCACAGGTTTGTACCACCAAGAATGTCTATAATCCAAACAATTTTAAAAAGTAGAAGAAATTTAGCATTAGGTTGAGCATGATGGCACACCTTTGTATTTCAGCACTCAGGAAAAAACTGAGGCTGGAAGATTACTTCAAGGTTGAGGCCAACCTAGGCTACATAGTGAGTTCAAGGCCAGCCTGAATTGCAGAGTGAAACCCTGTCTCAAATAGACGAAAAGGAAAAAAAAAATTAAATTATAAAAAAATTTTAAGCATTCAAATTTTGTCTTAAATGAACTTGGAAGTGTTGGTTTTAGCTGGCCATTGCACCATACACTATGGACAGACATACTAGCTTTGAGGACAAGGTCTGATGCTTGCTGTTGTAAACGTTCTCTGGCTGCTGCTAGCTCACTTTCCACTTCTTTGTGCTTGCTCAATAAGGCCATTTCTCCCTCTTTGGCATCATCAAGCTGTTTTTGAAGAATCTGAGAAACATTAAATAGCCATTGTTAAAATGCAAGAATGACAGTAAGCTAAATAATTTAAGCTATAAGCATTAGCTGCATCTTACTGAGAAGTCCTACTTAATCACAGCTAATCTTGTATTTGTGAAATACTGCTGATACTTGATACTATTGTCATAAGTTACACAGCTCATCAGGAAACAATTCTACCTTTACCCCTCTAATGCTGCACAAATATTTTAAACATAGGTAAGAAAATTTCTATGCCAATAAAACAAACCCTGTACAGATTTTTAGCTTTTTTCAAATTTGTACCATGCCTTTATTTAGACATAAAAAGCAATCAACTTTTGCTCAACATCTAAATAGGTCTAATGGGTAGACCCCTATTGCTTAAAAGAAAAACCATAATTAAGCCCAAGTCCAATATTTTAATTCCCCCAAATCACTTAGAGAAAATATCAATGTGTTATTCAAATAAAATCCTTTCTTTTGTAAGAACTTTTGGGCCCTTGGGATCTGAAATTCTGACAATAGGCACAAGGTAATAAAAATCGCCCTTCATTGATTTTTCTCACACAGAAAAAGGTAAAAATGGGGGGGGGGTGAAGTGGTGGAAACCAAAAGGAGTGACCCTAAGCCAGCTGTGCTGGCTGCAGCTAAGGAGCTTCACTGAGGGGGAGCAGAAGAAAGCCCTGATCCACTGTTCCCGACCCACCTGAGCATTGCTCTCAGCCATGCTGAGTGCTGTCTGAAGCCTCTCACATTTGTCAAGAAGACTGCTGGCTTCATCGTGGACCATCTGTAACTCTGTCTTTAATTTTCCTATGGTTTTCCGTAAAATTGCTTCCTGCCCCTGAAATTCTTTTCGTAGATCAGCTTCCTTTTCTTTGCTAGCCTTCAGGCTTTCCGCTGTAAAAAGCTGTGACCTTTTTAAAGTATCAAGCTCACGCTCATAAAAGCACTGCGCTTTATTCAACTTGCCTTCATACTCCTCAATGAGCTTTCTCTTTTCAAGTCTGAGCTCCTCCAGGCTTTTGTTTAAGGCCTCCACCTCCCTCCTGTGCAGCTCCTCTGCCTTCTCCTGCCCTTTGCTCAAGGAGGCACTGTGATCCTGCTGCGATTTCAGCAGCTCCTGCACCTCCCGGCGGTGTGCAGTCCGCAGGTCTTCCAGTGCTAACCGCTTGTCTTTCTCGAACTGCACCTGGAGCTGTCCGAAGCTCCGTAACCTTTCTTCAAATTTCCTTCTGATCTCCTCAACCTCTCCGGACATGGTGACGATGCGCTGAACATGCTGGGCTTCTGCACAAAGCTGCATGTCCTCGACTCTGTGCTTATAGGCTTCAAACTCTGTCAAAGCCTGCTGCTTCATTTTTATGTGATCTTCCAAGGAGGCTTCTAAAACTTGGATCTTCCTCTTGAGGTCTAGCTCCTCTGTTATTCTGCTTTTATACTGCAGTATTTTTTCTCTTGTTTCTGCAAGAATTTGTTGGATTTCTTCCTCGTGCGCATCTTTAAGGGCTTGAATTGCAGATTCATGCTCATCGTTTTTAGTGTTCAAAGCATATATTACCTGCAGGGTTTTGAAGAAGGAAGTAGAACTGAATAAACCATATTCGTTTACAACTTGAAGTTAATTCTTTCATTTGGATTGGCATTTTTCTACGCATATAATACTGGTTCTGACAGATTTCAAGTATGAAGCTTGGCTGGGGATTTGGCTCAGTGGCGCAAGCGCAAGGTCATTTCAATCCCCAGTACCAAAAACAAAAATCAGAATATCAGATATGAAGCTTCATCTAATTACTTTTGTATTTAGATTGATCTGTTTAGCATGTTTCTATTTTAGCACAAACATCTGTTTTTAAAACATTAAAAATTAAGAATGTTGTATGGCAAACGAAACGAGAGAAGAAAAGGGGACAGATGAGGCCAACTGGCAAGGAGAAAGGGGTTCCCTGTATGGCACACATGAGCTTCTGATCAAATGATCAGGGAAAGTTTTCATGGCCCAGCACTGTGTCCTGGAGATAAGAGGCTTCACATTACCAGAAGCCCTTGCCATACGTCTTCCCAAAGCCTCTTGTATCAGTGTAATGTCCTGTTTATATATTTTAAATTTAAAATGTTCCTTTTCTAACTCCCTATGGTTTGTCTTTTTTTTTAAAGATTTGGAATTATTTAAAATAATGAACAAATTCTGCTGTGCTCTAAACAAAAATGTGACTGAAATTTCTCCTGTACTTTTTAGAAGTGCAATTCTAATGGGATTTGTCCAACCTGGGCTGGTACCTCTGGGCACCACAGGATACTAGGGACCAGAGGAGCTCCAGACAGAGAGGCCCAGACCCTTGGGAAAAGGCTTTTTTGCAAAGCAGAACTCAAAGTCTGGATGAACAGGAGAAGCAGCAGATTCTGGAACTGAAGAAGGCAAAAAGTAATGGGGCGCCCACACTGTGAGAAAGGACAAGGCTCCCCTTCCTCCCTGCACCCCCTGTGTCTTGCAGGGGTCTTGCATCCTGTGGGCATCAGCAGGGCCACTCTGCTCCACAGGCTCCAGAGTCTCTGGCACCCACCCAGCACCACTGCTCAGCCTGTGCATGGCTCTCTCAAGCTTCTTGTGGGCCCCTCATCAAACCCAGCCATACCACCACTTTCCACACATGTCAACTGCTGTGGTTTATTTACCTACTGCCTGATTTCTGCCTTTCCCCCAAGGGAGCCTGACTCCTAGAACCCAAGTTTGGGCGACAGGACTTTATCTCCATTTTAGTCCACGTTTTAGAAATTCTGGTATCTCCCCAACCTTAATTTCATGTGACACCATATTCTCTGTATGGTAACACTCTCATTCTCCAGTCGGCCTTCAGTGCCTTCTGTCAAATTGTCATGCTCAAACAGCATGGTGTTCACAACTTACTAAAGCCTCAGAGATGTGCTCCCTTTCTTCCTCTTGAGGTAAAAGAATGAAACACTACCCAGTCCAACAATCTAGCAGCTAACACCAGTGTCTTAGAGATATGCTCACGTAATGTGGCTTTAGAAGTGAATTCCAGCACCAGGTTCCAGAAACTGGTGAAACAAGTAGGATACAGAAGCACTGTGGTTTCTGTGAAGTTATTCATGCAGTTGGGGCCAGTCCAGGCAGACTAGCTGGCTCACCAAAGGTCCCGGCAACTCAAGACCCTACTTACTACAGGATACTGTCCTCCAGGCCCACAGCTGCACCTACAAAGAAACAGTACACAAGGCGTGGCACACCAGGGGCTTCCCCTCTCCACACATAGCGGTACTTTCAGACCCAGCACCTGCCCATATTCAGTCCTCACCTGCTGGGCTGTAACTACTGTGACAGCCAATCCTAAGGAGACTGACAGGTGGCAGAAACCACAACACTGTGGCTTGGTTTCAAAGCATCCCATAGACCCCCGTACTGACAGCACTAACCTCATCAGTGGGCTCCTCCACCAATGAGGAGTCTCCTGCTGACCAGGCTGCGAGGACTCGGGGCCTGGCTGGAGGAAGTGAGCTCCTGGGGCTTCCTTTGAAGGGTCCATCCTCTCTGCTTTTTTCTTGCATGCTCAGCTTCCTGGTAGCCATGACTTGAGTAACTTTGCTCCACCAATCCTTCCAACACAGTTTCTACCTTAAAACCAGCTGACTATGGACTGAAACTTTTGAAACTATGAGCCAAAATAACCCTTTTCTCCTTTCAGTTGTATTTTCAGGTATCCTGTCCCAGCAATGAAATGTGGGCCAATAAGCCATCCATCTTGCAACAGCTACCACTTCTTTTGGCATAGTCCACAGGAAAATATGTGCACATGAGAAATGCTAATTCATAGTTTTTTGTTTTGTTTGTAGGTTTTTGTCTTTTTTGAGACAGGGTCTCTCTCTCTGCAGTTCATAATGGCCTTGAGCTCACTTTGTAGCCCAGGCTGGTCTTGAACTCACCGATATTCCTGCCTCAGCCTCCTGGAATGCTGAGATTACAGGCATGCACCACCACACCCCACAGCTATTTTTTAAAAACTCTTAATTCCAAATCACAAATATGTCCCCAATGAGCTAACCCAGATCCCATGGAAGTTGCTTTTCATCTCTGTGTTTGTTTGAAGGAACTCTATAATCTAAGAAAGTCAGGTAGTTATTCCTATGGTTGTATTTGCCTACCAAGGCATTGTCAGAAAAAACAGCAGTCTCTTCCCTTGGTTCTGATACACAACTGCTCTTAGATTTCTTATCATCTCCTAAGTGGTAGAGTACTAGAACACAAACCTCCTAATTCCTTTGGCATCTCTGGGTGATAAGAGAATCTTTTGTTTTACTGAGATAACCAGTGGGCTCCAGAACATGTTTAGGATGACAGCCATCGCCAACAGAGCCCACCATATGACTACAAAGTTGGAATTTTTTCTCCCCCCATTACCGAGAGGCTGGAGGTTGAACCCAGGGCCTTTACAATGAATAACATCCCCACCTCATTTTTTATTATTATAAATAAAAAATATGATCTCACCAAGTTGCCCAGATTGGGCTTGAACTTGTGATCCTTCTGTCTCCACCTCCCAGAGTACTGATTATAGGCATGAGCCACTGTACCCATCTTGGGTAGGAACTTTAAACCCTGGACCACTTGTCCAACCTCCAATGAGGCTTGAAAGGGCTAAGCACTGACCTGATGGGTGGCCAAGGATTTAGTCATTCATGCCTACATAATGAAGCTACCACAAGAATCCCACCAAGCAGGGTTTAGAGAGCTTCCAGGCTACAGGATATAAGAGGAACAGGAGGCATAGAAGGAAGGTCTGTGTGCCTTCCACCAACCATGCCTGTGTGTCTCTTCTGCCTGCTGTTGAACCTCTGGTGATGCCCTTTCAATGGAAAGAGCAACTATGCCTCCCGAACTCTGTGAGCCACCCTAGTACCTTCATGGAACCTAAGGGGATGCAGGGGGGTCTCAAGATTGACAGCAAGATTGAGTGGTCAGAAGCACAGTTCACACCCTGGGGCTTCAAGGGAGTGCAGTGTTGCAGGACTGAATGTTCATCCAGTGTGATCTGACACTGTCTCCAGGGACCGAGTGGCAAGACTGAACTAAACGACAGGATACTTGACTGGGGTCTGCTGAAGAACTGGTTTTTGGGAAGGAAAAAAACGCATTCACATTTTGGTGACACAGGTAAAGTATTCAGAGCTGCACTGAGTGTGAGAGCAGGAAGACACTTAAACGTATGTCCAAGAGTCCTTAAGAAAATAAGCACATGCCTGTATTTCCAGAACTCTGGGAGGCTAATACAGGAATATCATAAGTTGGAGTCCATCTTTGGCAACTTATGTGAGACCTAGTCTTAAAGCATTAAAAAGCACTTGGGATGCAGTTCAGTGAAGGCCCCAGGTTCAGTCCACAGTACTGAGGGAGGGAGGAATAAATCAAGCCAAGCAGAGAGAGGCCCTTTGTCAAAGTCTGAAAGCAATGCTGGTATAGACCACAGGTCTTTGGCTTTCCCGGGGCAGGTCAGCACCCATCCCCATTCTGTCTCACTAATCACATGGAAGGAAAAAAGAATTCAAAGTGACAGTTTCCCAAGAGAAAAACCAAGTCACATCATTATCCTTATGCTCCACAAAATGACCGTGAAAAAGACCAATCCATGGCAGGACTCCTTATTCAGGGTATGGAGCAAGGGAGGCAATATTGTGCTTCCCCTGATAAATGACTTACTGAAACACTCTTCTTCTTAATTCTTTATTTCTACCCAGCTTTTAAAGACAGAGTGTATGTCCTGGCCATCCAAACTGATTGGGCCACCACCCAAACTGATTGGGAATCTATCTTCACTTGATATTCAGGACCTCTACTTCTTTACCATTATTCTCTCTTGAAACTTAGCAAATGATGAATTTGACTGAAGGAGTTTTAGTAACAAGGGTAGAAAGAAGTTTAAGAGTGTTACAAGGATGTTAGAGACCTTAGAATAAACTGTGACACTCTCACATAGGTGAATGAAAATGTAAAGTTAAAGGAGGCAGAAATAGGCATGCAAGGACTGAGTTAGAAAAGGATTTAAGCAAACTTAATAAAACATATGACAAATAGAGAACTATTACAGTGACAAGCTGTATTTCGCTTTAAATTCTAATTCACTGAACTACAACTTGAGAGCCAAATATGATGCTGTCTCACTTTGCGAATAAAGTTTTATTGGAGCACAAATATGTCCCCCTGTTTCATACTACCTACAGGCGCTCCCCTACTATAACAGCAGAGTTCACGAGCTGGGGGAAGGATCATTGCTGACCCTGTATCATAGCCAAAAACAGCCAAATATGAAAAAAATATAAAAGAAATTTGTACTAGCTTTGTCTACACTTTACTCAACAGTCTAAGTATTTTTCCACTGTAACTCATACATTAAGAAAATCAATTCTATAACTTTGAACGTATATAAAAGATCTATATACCACACACTGGTATCTTCCAGGAAAAGTAATACTATTAAAATATTATTAAAATAACTTTCTAAAAGCTTAAAAGGGAACCCTAAAAGGATGACAAGTGTAATAAATTCTCATAAATGTCCATTTGAGACTTCTGGGAAGATGGTGAAGCAGCAGCAGCAGGAAAGAGCCTCTCTGCCAGTCAGTATGCAAACACTGGAATGTAGCAATGTGCGGAAGGAAGACAAGGAGGGAGGTGGGTCCCCTAGACCCAGGAAGGACCTGAAGGGAGAATGAAGCCCAGGGAGTGGGTACAGGGAGAAACTCCAGTGAAGGAGGAGGACGTAGCCGGCCGTGCCTTCTCCCTGAGATGGGGCTCAGGGGAGGAGCACAAGAGGAGCGACCTGTGGACACACGGCGATGGCCCAGAGGCCTCTGCAGAGAGACACAGCAGTAGAGGGGAGCAGTGGACACGAAGGACTGCACCTGCTGGCAAGTGCTGAGGGCTCAGTCTGCCCATGCAAGAGAGCTATTAGCCGGGACCCATCGAAGAGAGGGGCAGGCTGACCTCAAAACTCAGATGCCGGCTCCATCTAGCAGCTCCCAGCTGAGCTCAGGCCCAGCTAAGGTGTGCAGATGGCTGTAGCCGAACAGGTCTGGTCTCAGCCTCATGAGGGTAGCAACCAGCCTGAACTGAGGGGAATAAACATACCTATTACCCCACCATCAAGAGACTGCCTGGCCTTTGTCTCCACATGTTGTCCACCAGTGGAAATGGACTCCTTTTTTTAATCACTCTCATTTTTTGTTTTGTTTTTTCCTTCATTGTTTGATCTTCTTTTTATGAGTGTGAATATGGTTTTTAGCTTCTTTGTGGTTGCTCTTCTGTTCTTTCTTTTATTTCTTACTTTTTCCCTTCTGTCTTCTGTACCACTGGCCCAATTTTTTTTCTTCTTCTTTTTTTTGGATTGAACTCATGACCTCATGCCTGCCAGGCAGGTTCTTATGCTGCTGACCTAAATCCCCAGCACATTTTCCAAAGTTTGCATGATCCCCTTTTGTCCTCCAGCCCTTGCTTCTAACCTCTCTCTTTTCTACTTATCGTTCCCTAACCTTTTAAAATTTTCTCTCCTGAGGGTTAAACTGACATACAGAGGACTTATTTACTGCATATAATTTTCTGATTTGTTTTAGATTTTGTTATATAACCACAAATCTAGTTCACATGGTTAAAGGAGGCAAATTAATGGTTACCTCAGTGTGTCATTTCTGGTCTTGTGTTTGATGCTGACTTGTTAATGCTGATTGTACCAGTTTAGCCAAAGTGAAACAATTGTTCCAACCAGATGTTCTTGTTAGTATTCCAAGACTGAGATTGCCAAACAGTCATAGAAAATACTGTGGGCCAGTGCCAAAGAATCAGGGCCTGCACCAAGCAGGCAGTAACTTCTCAAATTGAAGAGGTAGGATCTTGCAACAAGCTATAAACTCAAAAACCAGCTACATCCGGAAAGTATCTCTGAGAAAGTCATTTCCTAAGAGTTCTAAATACTAGCAAAAAAGCAACTCACCAATGACAATCTATAAACATCAACCCAGAAATCAAACTAAATAAACAGAAAAACAAAAACAAAAAGAGAAGACACAACCCCAGACATCTAGTTCGCTAAAGGCAAACCGAGAGGGCAGTGAAGTGGGATGTGGGGAGCAGCTAAAGCTGGAAACTGATCAGACGTGCAGGGGAAGGCAAGACCCCTCCATAAAACAAGCTGCTCCAGTCCAAGGTTGCTAGAAAAGGGGTGCCACATGATACCAACCTGCAAACATGTATAAATAAATGTGCTGTGGCTGAGCAGTTTTTTTTTTCTCTCAGCTGTAGGGGGGGCTCCACCTGACCTCAGCTTTCTACATACTGTCTCTTAGCTTTATTTCTCCATCTTCTCTCTGCCCTTTCTCCCAGGAACTTTGAAAGGTGCACTGGATGCAGCAAAGCCCAAACACAGGACCAGGGTGAGAAGAAACAATGAGTGAGGGGTCACTTCTCGTTGTGCATGCTAAAAGGGGAGAAGTACATTCCTAGCATCAATATTAATCACAGAGGTATATCAATACTGATATCAGCAGGTGAAAAACCCTGGGGCAAGAGAAAAATGGGTTCATCAGGGTCAAAGAGAAAAAAATGGACTCACAAGAAACAAAAGGGAAAGTGGTGATTTTATCAGGTGTTAAACATGATTTTATCAGGTGTTAAACATGGCACAAACAGATTCTTAAGAACCACAAACGTGTATGGAATTGTGTTATATTCTTGATTCCTGTTTTTACTTTACTTTTGTGGATTTGCTGGAGTGTCTTCATGGTCCTATGTTTGTTGAGATGACCACAGAGAATCTGCGGAAAAAAGATGTGGAATAATAGCCCCACCAGTAAGGGCACTAAGACGCAGAGAGCTTCTCTAAGACAGCACCGCTTAGCCCCCCTGGCGTGGTGGGTCTGGCTTTGTGCTGCGGGTGGCTCACAGGGACCTGCACTGCAGAGTGGGTGTCTGCATGCCACTGCAGGCCATGATGAGCAGCCCTGTCTCTGGCATGCTGCGGTATGAATTCCACTGGGGCCCCACTGAGCCTTTAAGCTGCCGGACCCATACCATGGCTCTTGGCTTGGGGCTATGGGAGCTGCAGCAGCTTTCTGTTCAAAAAACAAAAGAAAAGAAAAGAAGAGAAAAGAAAAGAAAAGAAAAGAAAAGAAAAGAAAAGAAAAGAAAAGAAAAGAAAAAAAAAAAGCCATGGCTGCAGAGACTGTGACCTGAGGAGGGAGGGTGCCAGAGGTAGAGATCATCCCTAGAGGACAAGCAGGAGCTACCCCCAGGGTGGGAATGAAGAACAGGAGCCCCGGGTGCCTGAATACAGAATTTTTTTTCTATATTTCAAACTGATAGTGGTCCAGCCTATGCAAGGGCTGCCTTTCAAATGTTTTGTAAGACTTCGTATTTCCTTATTACAGGAATTCCCTATAAACCTTGAGGTCAAGGAAGTATTGAAAGTGCTCCCTGTGTATACAAAATTCAATTAAAAAGCAAGAAGAAAACATCCCTATAAAATTTACAACTCATAATAGTCTTCACATGGCAGTATATACTACTAACTTTTTAAATCATACGAGGGACTGTAGCAGCAGAAAGACAATTTAACCAGGTAAAAGAGAAAAGGCTAAGAAAGGTCCTTCGGAAACATCTCCATATTGAGCAATGGAAAGGACCTAGCACAGTGTTAATTTGGGGTTGGGGGTGTGCTTGTGTCTTTCCAGAGAATGCTGAATTGCCTGTCTGGGTGCCAGAGCACACTATCTGGCTGTATCACAGATCCAGGCCTAGAGAAGGAGTTGCTTCCACCTTTCAAGAAGCTGACGCTGAGTACTATGACAGTGCCGCTGTGAAGACTGCTCTACAACTGACAGACAATAATGAAGCTATACCCAACCTGGGGCCAGTTAAGGAACTGACCCAGACTATTCAGGAAATGGTAACCAAAGTGGGAATCAAAGGTCTGGGTAGACTATAGAGAGCTTGAAGATAGCCAAGCTGAAAGTTACATGATAAACGGGACATGAAAGTTACCAGTATTCTTAAGACAAAATAAAACACAAAGATTACATATTAATTATAGATAAAAGATTTAATTCCTTCCAAAGTCTTGTAAGACATCTCTGCTAATCAACCAACAAATAATTCTGACTAGTCTATTTATAATTGCAAACTTTTAAAATTGTAATAGAGTTATTATAATTCAATTTGGTCAAAAATATAGAGTATAGGGGCTGGGGATTTAGCTCAGTGGCATAAGCATCTGCTTTGCAAGTGCATGGTCATGAGTTTGAACCCCAATACCAATAAAAAAAAAAAGTTAAAAAAAAATACAGAGTATACTCTGATTTTGTAAAGTATTTGTCCCAATCTGTTAAGCTGTATACTTATTTATCTGTCTGTCTATTCTGTGACAGTTGTTTATTTGAGCTCAACAATTTTTTTTTCTCTTTTCTTCTTTCTTTTGCAATTTTGGATCATTTGTTTATAATTTAATTTGCTTTATAGAGTTAAAAAGCATGCTTCCACCTGGGTTGCCAGCTGGTAATAATACCAAATTTGGCTTTCTCGTAGGTCAGCAAAAATTGTTAAGAAAATTAAACAAAAATTCCTTAGGGTAAAGAGAAATTGTTGGACAGGACTCTAACTGATGAATAAGCAAGCAGTTGCCTGTAAACATTATTCATTTCTTGTTCATTGACAGCAGGCTCCAGTGATTTCCTTAGCCTTATGAGAAACACCCCAATAAATATTATTAAAATATATTAGTGTAGGGGCTGGGGATTTAACTCAGCAGCATAAGCACCTGCCTTGCAAGCAGGCGGTTGTGAGTTCGATCCCTGGTATCGATAAAAATGAAAAAGACAAAAAAAAAAAAAAAAAAAAAAATATATATATATATATATATATATATATATTAGTGTAATATGTTTACATTGCTCATTCATTGAAAGATTAAGTTTTCTGGGCAATACAGTTTTGATTTAGAGATGCTCTGGTACACAGCTTTTCATGTGGCTGTCACAGATGGTTCTGACTGTCACTATATTTGTAGTGTATTGAATGTACCCAAGCCTGCAGCTTGCAGGTCTTCCAAAGCATGGAATGAGACGATTGCTTATAGTGACAGACTTTTTTTCAAGACTCAGACATCTGATTTTAACAAAAACTTACATAATGTACATCCCATTAAAGGACAAGTTAGGTAACAGTTTCTTATGTATTAGATACAGGTGATTGATTAAAAGGGTTACGTTACGTTAAATAGAAATTTAAGTATATTACAAAATGTCATCAATGGTTGTCACACTATAATATTATATATGGCTTGTGATTTATAATTTTGTGTGTAAAATATGTAACTATTAATGTTCTATGGGGATTTAAATATTAGTTGTTAGAAGATAACTTTTACATTCTAAGGTGCTTGACATTTAGATAAGAAATTAATATTAAGCTTACTGCCTTTATTACAATGTAATGTCATTAACCTTCTCTTCTGGATGTTCAACAGCGAAGTTAAGAGACCAAAAACTAGAAAGACAGGCTAAGAGAATGGTCAATATTTTGGCCCCAGTCCTTTGAGGTCAATGAGGTCCCGGGACATAAGAGAACCTCTTCTGTGACATGCCTTAATTGGTGAGTCCCTGGTCTTCTGACCAAGAAGATTGTGGGATCACAGGGCAAATGATTTACGATGTATAGTGTTCCTAAGGAGAGACACCAGGAGAGAAAAATGTCTCCCAAGCTTTCAAAGAAAGCCTCGTGGTCAAGCAGTGGCTATGACTCACCCAGACAGCTAACACTGACAGAAGTACTAAGAGGTGCTGCGCATGGCTTCAAGGTAATTCCTGAGGAGACTTAACTGACCTTTATAGATAACAAAAATTAATTAATGCAGATCTCACTTTAATTTGGTCTCGAACATCCAGAAGAAAGAAACATAAGAAAGAAAACCGTCTGCAGAGTCCTCCAAACATAAGAAAGAAAACCGTCTGCAGAGTCCTCCAAACACAGCTCCTCCAACTTCAACTGACCATCCATAGTTTACAATTACAAAACAGAAAAGAGGGAGCTATGCGGAGTGGATAAAGCTGGAAATTGATCACACATGTAAGGGCAAAGCCCCTCCAAATAACAAGCTACTCCAGTCCAAGGTTGCTAGGCAAAGGAGTGTCATGTGACACCAACCTGCAAAAATGTATGAATAAACTTGTGTGATGGTTTGAGCACTTCCTTCTCCTTGCAGCAGGAGAGGGCTCCACTTGACCTCAGCTTTCTGTATACTGTCTCTTATACTTCTCCACCCTCTCACCATTCCCCTATCCCTGAACTTCAAGAGCTATGCTGGACAGTAGGACAACCCTGAAGCCACTCACCTGCCCTCTCTGAAGTGGTAACAAAAAATGACCACTTGAAATATACCACTGTTTAGTCAGTTTTTCTCTGATTAATCGCTGTTTCTCAGAGTAAGGCAATATAAAAACTCCCCGTTTCTGAACACACAGAAGATACATCCTAAAGTAGCAGAAGTGACCCAATTTCTCCAAGCTTCAAGTTTCTAAAATATTAAGTAGAGTTAATGCTTATTCTATCACAGCAACAACACTACTGCAAGATCAAATTTTTTACAATGATGTAACTATTTTTTGAAAAATATAAAGCACTAAAAATAGTAAGCCTTCCTTAGTGGTTTTATAATTTATGGGACAGAATAAAACTAATTTATAAAGGAACTTCAGTAAGTGATCAACATCATTCATAAATTTATTGTTTTCCAAACAAGAAAACTAAAGCCTCTTTTTATAAAGTATTTAAAAAGACATTATGAGACATGTGACATTTTTCTGGGGCATTCATGAAATGTAACAGTATAGGAATGAATCATTTCAGTAATTTAACAGTTCTGTTTTATAATAATCATGCATAATTTACAAATCTTATTATAATAAGAAGTAATGTGTTTTACTTTTTATATGAAGATTTTCAGACAGCCTTTCTCAAGTGAAATGAGATCAATTCTACATCTTTTTAAATTACTACTTAGGTAAAAATTAGTTTCTTTGGTTGCTATTTTGGTTGGACTGAGTTTTATCCCTTAAAAATTCAACATTAAAGTCTTAACTCTGGACATGATGGTATTTGAAAACAAGAACTTTCCAGAGTAACGGATTTTGGAGGGATCATCCAAAGCGCTGGGGTGCACTGCTTGTGACAGGATTAGCAACACGATGTGGCGATAAATCAAAAAGCAGGCTTCCTCTCTCTCTGCCATGTGAGGACCTAGCAAGAAGGCTGCATCCAGGCCTAACAGCGCCCTCAATGAGAACCAACTTGGCTGGCACTCTGGTGGTGGATTCCCAGCTCCCACACCACAACAAAGCTTTATTTATTCCACAAGTCTATGGGTATTTTGTTATGCCAGCCTGAGCTGACTATACACTGTCAATAATATAAACATGTTCCTTCTAAAACTTATTAGGAATAAATTACATTTGCTGAGAAAGTAATAAAGTACATTAATTAATAAATTACATCTATCAAAGCAAAATGTATTATAGTGGCTTATTAACATAAAATGTAAAATACTTTAACTGGACCTTAACTGTTGCACATTGCAAGGACAGGCTTACCATTGTTTAGGTAAGGAAATCTCTGAATAAATAATGATACACTCACACAATGTGATACTATTTCTCTTAAATAATATTTTTATAACAGGAAAACACATGGCAAGCACATTTCACTTAGAATAGTATAACATAAAAAAGTTTATAATAAAAGGAACATATACAACTAAATGCTATATACAATTAAATCCAATTTAATGGGGAAAAGCATAAATACATTTTTTGAAGTTATGTAAAGAAATAAACTTAATTTTAACTGAGATGGTCAGTATTTTTAAGTCTTTAATAATTAATATATATTACTACTATAATAAGAAATACTAAACCTTTTTAAACATTTGAACACTAGCACTAATAAGATAATAATACTCAAAATGCTATAGATTTCAAAAAACATGAAAATGAGAACAAAAAATTTTAAAGAACATTCACTCATTTCCAGTAGAGCAAGTTTCTTTAAAAATTACTTATTGAAATAGAACTGATTGGCTGGGGATTTAGCTCAGCAGCATAAGCACCTGCCTTGCAAGCAGGCAGTCGTGAGTTCAATCCTTGGTACCGATAAAAATGAAAAAGACAAAAAAAAAAAAAAATGAAATAGAACTGATTTATAAAACTTAAACTTTTTAAAAAGACTTAAGTGTCAATCAGAAAAGGTAAAAAAAAAAATCTAAATATCTAGATAAAAATAGATGCAAATCTTGCATGGTCAATCCTGATTTCTTTCATTCTGCCCAGCAATATACAATTCTATAACCTTCTACACACCAAGAAGCCTCCCGGTGACCTAGCAGGGGAAGGGTCACATGCATGCGTCACTCCAGCCAGCCTGGAGGTGACACTCTTGCAGGCACAGTGCTCAGTGAGAACCAGAGTTTCTCAAGTCTTTTTACAAAGGAGGAGAAACGCAAAAGGGGTCTCTGTAAGGAATGAGTGTGAGATGTACAAGTTTTCCCAGAATTCTAGTAAAACACCCTTACTCTTTCATAATGAGAATCTCTTCACCAGCACTTCATCAGAACACTAGAGGAAAGCCTCAGAGATAACCCCAGGCTGGGGGACAGAGAGGGTAAGCAGCAGAGACAGGACGCATGGGTGCCGAGAGGGAAAAAGATGGCCACACTGAGGGACACTCAGGGCCGAGCCAGACAGGAGAAACCACTGAGAAGAGCAGAAGATCAGGATAAGTCCTGGGGCAGAGGCTGGGGCATGGGGTGCAGGTGATGACCTGGACAGGCGGTGTGCTGAGAGAAACGAGCACGCAGCATGGAAGGGACAGCTGAGAGAGGACTAGCAGTGAAAAGTAAGGGCAGGAGCCAGAGGCCACAGGAAGAAAAGGTGAGAGCTCTCTAGGAAGAAGCTGGGAAAAAGACTAAGCAAGCCAGGGACAACCCAAGAGTGGCTTCAGGAGGTAGCAGGCTCAGAGAAAGCCTTCCTGTCTGTACAAGGCAGACTGGAGACACCTCTCTCCTGGTCATAACTGATGTCAACATCCCCATTGGGGCCAGTCAAGGGTCCTATACAGGACTGCCCTGTCATACCACTTTGGTCTGTATTTATCTAATACGCATATGCACATGCAGACACAGAGAACATGCCGCTTTTTTTTTCATTCTCTTTTTTTAAAAAGAGAATTTTTTAAAAATTAAAAGAAAGGAGATTAAGAGAGGACATAACAACATAATAACACAGGTCAGAACACAACAATTTAAGCAACATAGTGTTTCACCACAAGATAACCCCATATAACAGTAGCTACCACAGTGTCTCTTTCCTTGAAATATTTGAGTATAACTTTGTATATTATAGCATCAAACACAACATGACAGTGTAAAACCATTCAAGAAAGTGAAAGTATTACAGGGTATTTAGAACCAACTAACAGAAAATGAAAAATGGTTTCTACATTATCGCTTTGTCTATAAAAATTTTTGTTTATACTATCACATATAATAAAATCCAATAAGATACAACATGATAAACCAATGGAGACAGAAGAACAAAAGCTTCATGGGATTTCAAAATAAGATGATATTGTCTCAGCACTAACTATTATATTGTCCTGTTTTCTTCAAAATAACTCTTCATACCATCACAGACAATAAAATCAAACAACCCAGAAGAGAACCATTCCAATTAATGAAACATTATAAGGATTCAAAGCAATATAATGGGGAATCATGTTTACTGCATACTTTTATGTATTCTTACCATTTCTTATCCTAGAGAAACTATTTGGTATGTATACATGTGAGTTTGATTTATTTCACTTATGAGTATGGTCTCAAGCTGCGCCCATTTATTTATAAATACCTCAATGTGATCGTTCTTTATAGCTGAGTAGTACTCCATTGTATAAAAATACCACAACTTTTTTATCCATTCCTCAGTTGATGGACACTTAGGTTGTTTCAAAGATCGGGCTATTATAAATTGTGCTGCTACAAACATGGGTGCACATATATCACCATGGCATGATGTTTTCAGTTTTTCTGGGAATAAGCCTAGAAGTGGAATAGCTGGAATGGGACTTCCAATCCCAGCTTTTTGAGAAATCTCCATACTGACCTCCACAATGGTTGCATCAGTCTACACTCCCATCAACAGTGAAGGAGAATTCCTTTTTCCCCACAGCCTCTCCAGCATTTGTTGTAGGTGGTTTTCTTGATCCTGGCCATTCTTTCAGGAGGTAGATGGAATCTCAATGTGGTTTTAATTTGCATTTCTCTAATGAGTAATGATGATAAACATTTTTTTCATGTATTTATTTACCATTTGTATTTCTTCATCTGAGAAGTGTGCATTCATCTCAGATGCCCATTTTTGGATTGGGTCTTTGAATTTTGGGGTCTGATTTTTTTTTAATTCTTTATATGTTTTAGACAGAAGTCATTTGTCTGAGGGACAGTTCACTAAGATTTTTTTCCCAGTTTGTGGGTTTTCTTTTCACTACGCTGGAGATATCTTTTGACGTGTAGAAACTTTTTAATAAGAGGCGATCCCAGTTATTGATTCTGGGAAGTATTTCCCGTGCACTTTGATTCCTGTTCATGAATCTCTACCTACCTCTATGTCTTCAAGGTTCTTACCCAATTTGTCTTCCAATAGATTTAGTGTTTCTGTTTTAATATTCAGATCTTTGATCCATTTAGATTTTATTTTAGTATATGGTGATAGGCAGTTAGCCAAGTTTTCCAACACCATTTATTAAGATGCTGTCGTTCTTCCAATGAACATGTTTGGCCCCTTTATCAAAAATAAGGTGGTTGAGTGTGTTGGTAATTGTGGTTGTATCTTCTAATCCATTCCATTGATTTTCGGCTCTGTTTTTATTCCAGTACCATGTTGATTTTACTACAGTTGCTTTTTAGTGTAACTTCAAGTCAGGGATTGTGATGCCTCCTGCCTTGCCTTTGCTGCTTAGAACAGTCTTTGCTATTCTAGGTCTCTTCTGGTTCCAGATGAATTTGAGGAGTGATTTCTCTAGATCCATAAAATATGTTGGTGGTATTTTTATTGGGATTGCATTGAACCTGTATAGCAGTTTTGGGAGAACGGCCATTTTCACAATATTTATTCTTCCTATCCATGAGCAAGGGATATCTTTCCACTTTCTGAGATCCTCTTCAATTTCTTTTTTCAGTGTATTATAATTTTCCTTGTATAGGTCTTTCACTTCTTTTGCCAGAGTAATTCCTAAATATTTCATTTTTTTTTTGGTTGCTAGTGTGAAGAGTGTGGCTTCTCTTATTTCTCTCTCTGTTAGTGTATAGAAATGCTATTGATTTTGAGTACTGATTTTATATCCAACTACATTGCTGAGTTTATTTATTATATCTAGGAGTCTTTCAATGGAGATTTGGGAGTCTTCTATGTAAAGTATCATGTCATCTGCAAATAATGATAATTTAACTTCTTCTTTTCCTATCTTTACCCATTTTATTTCTCTCTCTCTCTCGTCTAATTGCTCTGGCTAGTATTTCCAGTGCGATATTAAATAGGAGTGGTGATAAGGGACATCCTTGTCTTGTGCCTGATTTTAAGGTAAAGGCCTTCAATTTTTGGCTACTTAGTATGATACTGGCTGTTGGTTTGTCATAGATGGCCTTTATTATATTGCAGTAAAGACCATCTATTCCGATTTTCCATAAGATTCTTATCATAAATGAGTGTTGGACCTTATCAAATGCTTTTTCTGCATCTACAGAAATGATCATGTGATTCTTACTTTTGGCTTTATTGAGATGGTGGATTACATTTGTTGATTTACGTATGTTGAACCATCCCTGCATGCCTGGGATGAATCCCACTTGGTCATGGTGTATAATCTTCTTGATGATTTGCTGAATCCTATTTGCCAGTATTTTATTGAGGATTTTTGCATCGGTGTTTATTAGGGAGATTGGCCTGTAGTTCTCTTTTTTAGTTGGGTCTTTCTCCGGTTTTGGTACTAGAGTAAAATTTTCTTCCAGGAATGACTTAGGAAGGATTGCTTCCCTTTCAATTTCTTTGAAGAGTTTGAGGAGTGTCGGCAGTAAGCCTTCTTTGTATTTCTTGTAGAATTCCACAGTGAATCCATCTGAGCCTGGGCTCTTCTTTGTAGGTAAGGACTTAATTACATTATAGACTTCATTAATAGATATTGGGTTATTCAGCAGTTTTACATCTTGACCTAGCTTTGGTACTTCATATATTTCTAAGAACCTATCTATTTCTTGGGGCTGAAAGTTTAGCTCAGCGGCACAAGCACCTGCCTTGGAAGCAGGCAGTCATGAGTTCAATCCCCGGTACTGATAAAAAGGAAAAAGACAAAAAAAAAAAAAAAAAAGAATATCTATTTCTTCTGCGTTATCAAACCTATGAGTAGATGTTTTCAAAATAGGCGCTGATGATCTTTTGTATTTCTACAGAGTCTGTAGTGATTTCATCTTTTTCATTCCTTATTGCATGAACTTGAGCTTTTTCTTCCCTTTTTTAAATAAGGTTGGCTAGGGGCTTATCAATTTTATTTATTCTTTCAAAGAACCAACTCTTTGATTCATTGATTCTTTGGATTATTTTCTTAGACTCTATTGCATTAATTTCTGCTCTGATTTTTATAACTTCCTCCCTTCTTTTGGCTTTGGGCTTGACTTGCTCTTCTTTTTCTAGATGTTTGAGGTGTGGCATCAGGTTATTTATTTGTATTCATTCTGTTTTCCTGATGTGGGAACTCAGTACAATAAACTTGCCTCTGAGGACACCTTTCATTGCATCCCACAGATTCTGGTAAGTTCTATTTGTATTTTCGTTTGCTTGTAGGTATTGCTTAATTTCTTATTTCCCCTGTGACCCACTGATTACTCAAGATTGTGTTATTCAGTTTCCATGTGTTTGTGGGATTTTTGCGTTATCTTTTATCATTAATTTCTAATTTCATGGCGCTATGATCCGGTAACATACATGGGATAATTTCAACTCTTTTGCATTTATTTAAACATGTTCTGTGGGTTAATATATCATCTATTTTAGAGAATGTCCCATGTACTGCTGAGAAGAATGTGTTTTCTGATGTTCTTGGGTCGAACACTCTGTATATATTTATCAAGTCCATTTGTTCACATGTGTGATTCAGTTCTGTTATTTCTTTGCTGATTTTCTGTCTGGTTGATCTGTTCCTTGGTGTCAGTGGTGTGTTAAGGTCTCCTGTTATAATTGTGTTACTGCTAATTTGGTTTTTCATTTCTGTTAATACTTGCTTTATATAACTGGGTGCTCTGGAATTTGGTGCATATATATTTAATACTGTTATCTCTTCCTCTTGAACTTTTCCCCTAACCAGTATGTAATGACCTTCTTTATCTCTTCTGGTCATTATTGGCTTGAAGTTCACATTATCTACAAACAGAATAGCTACACCTGCCTTTTGGGGGGGGGGGTGTCTCCTGTTGCATGAGTATTGTTTTCCATCCTCTGACTTTCAGTCTATGAGTATCCTTTTAGGTTAGATGGGTTTCTTGTAGATAGCATATGGTTGGATGTTGCTTCTTGATCCATTCTGCCAGTCTGTTTCTTTTAATTGGTGCATTGAGACCATTTACATTAATGGTTATAACTGTTATATGCTGGTTTATCATTGACATGTTATGTTTCTGCTGTTGAATCTTTATCTTTCTATTCTGTTTAATTGTCTGTTTTGCTTAGTGATTTTTTTCCTAAGTGTATCAAAACTGTCTTTCAGTATTCTTTGCAGGGTTGGCTTGGTGATCATGAAGTTCTTCAGCTGTTCTTTGTCATGGAAGTATCTTATTTCTCCATCGATTTTTTTTTTTTTTTTTGGTCTTTTTCCTTTTTTATCGGTACCGGGGATCGAACTCACGACTGCCTGCTTGCAAGGCAGGCGCTTATGCTGCTGAGCTAAATCCCCAGCCCCTAATGGACAGTTTTTCAAGGTACATCAGTCTAGGTTGGAAATCATTTTCCTTTAGGATCTGAAATACTTCACTTAATGCTCTTCTTGATTGTTTGTGCTGAGAAGTCTGCTGTAATTGTGATAGGTTTTCCTTTATAGGTGATCTGTCTTTTCTCTCTGATAGCTTTTAATATTCTATTCTTATGTTGGATTTCTGGGATGGTGATTATTATATGTCTGGGTGTAGCTTTATTTGGATTATGACTATTTGGAGTTCTGTATGTTTCACTGATCCTGATGTCAGTTTCCGTTCTCATGTTTGGGAAATTTTCAGCTATTATTTCTCTAAAAAGCCTCTTGACATCTTTTATGTTCTCCCCTTCTTTTTCATTTATTGCTATCAATTGTATGTTGTTTTTCTTTGCATCATCTTGCAGCTGTTGAATTGTTATTTCCTGATTCCTTGTTATTTTTAAAAGATCTTGCCTTTCCTGTTCACTAACTGCAATCCTGTCTTCGAGGTCTGAAATTCTACCTTCACTTTCATTGAGGTGGTTTTTACAACTTTCAATGGAATTTTTGATTTCCTGTATATTTTGCATCTGCTTTATGTATTCTGTTTGTTTCTTACATTGTTCATCCAGAGATTCTACCTTTTTGTTTAGTTCCTCCAATTTTTTAACTGTGTCATCTTTAGGTATGTTCAGCATTTCTTTCATTACTTTTTTAATTTCTTCTTTTACCTGGGAGATTATTTCTAATTTGAATTCCTTTAAAGCTTCCTGGAGTTACTTCTTTATTTCAGTTGCTATTATTTCAGATATTTCATGTATATGGCATATATTTTCTTCCATGTACATAGCTCCTAAGGTTTCTTGGGATGGGCTGGAGGTTTGAGATTGCATTTTGGTCTTTCGGCTTTGTCATTTTCCTATATTTCTATGCTTCAAGTATTGTTCCAAGGCTTCCCCTATATGTGTTGGAAATCATCTCCCATGCCGTAGGCTCCTGGAACTGAATGGAAGTTGCTGAGTCTGGTCCAGTTAGGTCCTTGCACCCTCCCATGCCACCTTCAATATTTCAGGTAGCTGGGCAGGCACCTAACCCGTGGGTGATGGGTTGAAGCTCTCCCCGGGCGAAGACCAATGCCCTGGAACTCACTTTACCTACTCTCAAATCCTGTAAATGAAGGAGGTCACTGGGCGTAATATAGTTCATCCACAAAACCTCTCAAGGCTAGTCTAGTGTGCTGGGCTTTGGATGGGTGCTTAAGCTCCCAAGAGATGATCTTAAAGTCTCCCGGGGCTCGGGGTAATGCAAATTTACCTCCACCGCCACTGAGTTTCCTGGTTTGGGAGAAGGTCATTGGGTATGTCCTGGGCAGGCCTGAAACTTGCCAAGTGTAGTCTAGTGTGGCTGGGCTCTGTGCAGGTCCTTGAGCTCCGTAAGAGATGTTCTTAAAGTCTAGCCAGTGCTCGGGATGGTGCGGATTCACTCCAGCCACTAGCTGATTTTCCTGGTTTGGAGAAGGTCACTGGGCATGTCCTGGGCAGGCCTGAAACCTGCCAAGCACAGCCCAGTATGGCTGGGCTCTGGGCAGGTCCTTGAGCTCTGGAAGAGATGTTCTTAAAGTCTCCCGGGGCTCTGGAAGGTGTGCGGACTTAGCCCAGCCAGCTGTTTCCCTGAACATGCCACTTTGATGACAATGATATGCCAGGTAGAACACACAGGTTTTTAAGTCTTTATAATCTTTTATGTTGAGTTCTTCTTTCTGGAAATTTTATGCTGTATTTTCTCAGCCCATACTAACACTGTTTGGAATATCTACTCTCACACTATGAAGGCAAAAGCAGTAGCACATGTACTATACTATTACTACTTCTTTTCTAGTGTCCTCTTTTGTACTGTTCTACTCAGTTTAAATCTATAAAACAAGGTAACATTAGAAAACATTTAATTGTTTGCAAAAAGGCCTGGGATTTGATCTCAGCCTGATCTCCCTGCTTCTCTTTGTGCTATGCTGCAGCTGCCACAGTGGTCACCTCAATATGGAAGTCACAGTGAAACCTCTGCTAACAACCAGTTGCTCTCATCACTGGTGCAGTGTTCAGAGATCTCCCAGAATCACAAGACAAATAAACCTCTTCTGCAGAAGGCACTCAGCCTCAGCCTCAAATATCGTGTTATAGCAACACAATGAACTAAGCCATAGCCCAGTGCCAGTCCACAGCGTATCAGGAATCAGGCCATCTAGGAGGTGGGCACCAGGTAAGCAGGCAAGAGATGGACTGCTTTTCTAAATACAAAGATAAGGGCCAATAAAGCCAACTCGGTAATCAGAAACATGAACTATGTTGACCAATAGGAATAAGACTTCTGAAATGTAACATCATAAATTGAATTCTAAGAGTAGTAACTACATTTGAAATACTTCCCCTGCTCTTTGCTATGGCAAAAACACATATTTAGGTCTCAATTTTCTTCTCAGCAGGAACTATGTATAGTTTAATGAGACAAACACTATGGTGCTCTTCCTACTGACAAAACCTCAGTGTCACTCTAAAAGGATCTGAAGAAAAGTAATGAAGTTCCAGCAGTTTAAAATTGAAACATTTAGCTGCACATGGTGGTACTCACCTGTAGTCCCAACACTCAGGAGGCTGAGGCAAGAGGATGCCCCAAATTCAAGCCAACCTGGCCTACATAGTTAGTTCCTGACCACCCAAACTATAGAGCAAGACCCTGTCTCAAAAAAAAGGTGAAAATATTCAAATTCTTGAAAGATTCCTATTTAATTCAATGTACCCCCATATACTTCTCCTTCTACTATCCCATTTCCACTTATTTTCCCCCAGAGGCCTTTTATTGACTATGGTAAATTAGAGAGAGCGAGTGGGTACTTGTGCAGGGACCACACTCATAAGTAGTATCCCAGCACTAAGCGAGATACGTGAACACACAACAGCACCAAAGGGAATGCTGTAAAACAGGGCCAATACTGATTCCTACTGGGAGAAGGGAAATAAAAATGAAAAACCGAAGATATCTTGAAGGAAAAAACAAATACTTAAAAAAAAAAAAAAAAAAGAAGAAGAGAAAAATTTAAATTTTGAAGTCCCACCCTCAAAGATTGAATTTTAAGGCAGGATCAGCCAAAACTGCTAGAGATGAGAAAAGAAACTGGCTTTTCTTGTTTGTCTGCCTACTTCTCTATTCCTTGGCATGTGGGATGTCTGGTGGAGACAATGATTAGTTCAACTGTGGACATGTGGCACTGAGGTGATGGAGACACTGGGGCAGATGACACTCCTAAAAAAATGAAATGGACAGAGGCTGTCTGGAATTAACTTAGGACTCTTCCACCCCATGGCCACATTTTATATTCACCTGAAGGAGTCCTTGTTTTATCCAAGGGCACCGCTTGGCATTGGGCATCAAATCAGCTGGCTACTGAATCTATAATACAGTTAAGTTTGCCAGCTCCACCACTAAAACCTTCAAATATCTCCATGGACTGAAGCAACAGGCCAGCCATTTATATTGCGTGTGATGTAGTAAAGCTATCAGAACTAGAAGAGCTCCACTACTGCAACTCACACCCAAATGGAGGGTAGAGTAGGGCCTGAGGTCCTCTGTTCAGCCGCACCAAGCCTCTGAGTCATCCTGCCCAGCTGCCAGAGTATAAGACAGTCATCTGGAATTTTCCAACCCCAGCTATTTCAACTCCAGGCTGACCAAACAGACCAGTCATCTGGACATCTCCATCTGAGGCCCACACATGCCATTCCTTTCTGAAAGTCTGGCCCAAGAATCTGTGTGCATTGTTAAATGTTGGCTATTTTATACAGAAACGTCAGGTAACCTGGAAGGCAGCAAGCAGTAACAGAATGTCTGCTGGACGGCATGACCACCCTCACTCCATAATCATACTCCACATTTTTTCTTCTTACTGAAATTTTCATTCACAACTAATTTTTTGGAAAATTATAAACATCTACTGTTAATTTCTCCATTTATTTTGATAGTTCAATTCTAGAAACTATCATGTTCCCAAAAAAAGGCCAGGATTTAGCCTCAGTCTCTTACGTGCTTGCCTGCTAAGCACAAGGTTGTGAGTTTGATCCCCAGTACAAAAAAAAAAAAAAGTCCTGTGCTTTGCTTTCCAGCTTATTTGTGTTAAAAGTTTCTATCTTATCTTAATATCCTCTCCACTTACTGGAGTTATTTCAGATTTTTTTAAACTTTTCTATTTCAACCTATGTTTGAATTAGGTCATGAATAAAGATGTAATTACTTAAAATGTACACTCAACTATTGCCAAGAGATAAAAGAACATTCCGTCAGGCATAAGAATTATTCAGTACTTCCCACAGACAAGCACTATCCTAATAGTCAGGTGGTTTTATCAGTATAGATGCTTTATTAATGAGCTGGCTATAGTTAATTGTACATATCTACTCTCATCCACACATGTATCCTATGCTATTTTGCCAGAGAAACACATTTTAATATCTTCAAAAGACTATATTGTTCAATATATAATGTCAACATAAACTCTCCATATCATCTAATAATCTTATAGCTTTCTACTATATTTAATAAACACAAACTTGTCAAAATCACAGCACAAAAAGTGGAGCTTGGTTTTCTTCACAGAACTTCATTTCCTTTATGACTCTTAAAAACTACAGTACTTGGCAAAGAAAAACATAGTTCCATTGCTTCTAAGTGTTCATTCACCTCTGGACAGTTAAAACCAGGTGCAATCATCTCCGTCCCAACACAAGGCCCCTTCCTGGGCCTCCTTCCTGTGGAGTGCCTTGCAAGACTGTGCTTTATGCAGAGGCCAAACAAGGTGCAAGGAGGATCCCCACATTGCACTCCCCGCACACAAGAGTGACTGTGCTTACCTGAGAGCACTGCAGGCTGTAAGGAGGTGACTTCCCTATACCAGCTTTCAGTTAAATAGTGAGTCTGGCCGAGGCTCTGTGTACACATCTTCATGACAGCAGGCAGCTGGTGATGGACTAGCACTGTTTGCTATCAATGGCTGTGGCTGAGCTCCAACTGATAAGCTAAGATATGAGATAAGGTCTCTGCCAAGACCTGCACGGCCCCAGAGGAAAATTCCTTCCCAAAATTGGCTACAGAGCAGGTTACTTGTTAACCATAATTTAAAATCTGGCTGTTCTGTTCCTTTTGCAAGAATGCTTACTTCCTCTGGTACAAGCCTTGCCTGCCTAGCCACAGCTGTCATTGTTCCCAATAACAGATACCAAGGTTCTGTCTGCCTCATGGCCTTTTGTTCCCCATGAACAACTGGTCATCCCAAATCCCTGCTGCACCAATACTTTGAATTTTGTTTTTTTTTTTTTCTCTCACCGTGTGCTGTAACACCTGGCAGGAAATTGGGGTTGACTGCAGGGTTCCCTAATAACTGGCAATAAAGGGTCTCCAATGAAGGCATATATCTGATGCCCAGTGCTATCCTCTTGCTCATTCTGTGGGATGCAGTGGAAAAACCTTACAGGCAAGGCAGCTAAGTAGTCTAGACAGGTAAAGCATAAAGTGAAGAAATAAGGGGCTGATGAGTGGGGGGAAATGAAAGAGCTAAAAGACCGAAGTGTCTGCAGAATGGGTAAACTTTGAAAAAGGAAGAGAGAACTGAAAAGTTAAGAAATTCACTCATTTAATCAACAAGTGCTTTAAGAATGCCTCTCTGTGACTGCTATGCAGTTTAAGACTCAGAGAAAAATGTGTATAGGAAGCCTGAGGAAAGACGATTACAGAAATTTAACAGGTCAAAAACTGTGAGGCTAGGATATTTGGGTTTTTTTTTTTTTTTTTGTCTTTTTCGTTTTTATCGGTACCAGGGATCGAACTCAGGACTGCCTGCTTGCAAGGCAGGTGCTTATGCCACTGAACTAAATCCCCAGCCCCGAGGCTAAGATATTTGATAAATCCATGGACAGCAACCCTATGAATGTGAAAAGCAACAGAAAGGTGGCAGAACCAACAGGCCTAACCCCTATGAATTCCATTAAGTTAAGGGTGGGCAGGGTAATAGCTCTGGTGACAGAGCTCCAAGTAGGAGCTCCAAGTAGGAGCTCCGTGAGCACAGTGAGCAGTGTCTCTGTCCTGCTATGTAAAAGGCGGAATCCTGGGAGGAGCTGGGACTCTTCCTGTGAAAAGAGACAGAGCATCTTAGGAGAGCCAAGGCTGCAGAGAGGGTGGTCCAGCATAGAATGACAGGGTACAAGGCCACCATGGAGCCTGGTGGTGTTCAGAAGAGAGCTCCCGGCTCCTGGAGGGTATGCTGAGGACAGCAGCTGCGTGTGGTCAGAACGGGAGGCAGAGGGAAGGCACTGCTCACACCTTCCACACCTCCCATGGCGTGCTTTGTGCTGGCACCCGGCATGGAACTGGCTGTAGCTTTTCCTGGATTCCAGACCTTCTGCAGAGAGGCACCAGCAGCTTCCTACTCTGAACCCGGCAGCTCTGGGAAAGCTACTTCACACATCTCTAAATCTCAAGGTTGGTTTGTCTGCCTCATGCAGTCATATGACGAGTAGGTGACAAGCTTTGTACAACAATGTATATGTTCTGAATTTATTTTCGCTTTTTGAGGTGCTGAGGACATTGCCACACAGTCCACTCAAGAACCACAAGGGTCTACAGGGGACAGAGCAAGTTAGTTCCCCTGATTCCCCCATGGTAAAAGCAGCTGTGCCTGGCAGAAGAAACACATTCACTCCGATCAAACTCAGGTTGACCAAATATTACCTTGTCTCAGGTCCAGGCCCCACCCACCCACCAGACAGGGGTCTGCTCCAAGACAGCTGCGACCTGACCCTCACGGCCGGGCCCAGTGCTTCTAGTTGCTCACAGGGTGCTGATTAGGCTCACACAGAACAGAACCGAACAATTCCGGGACAGACTACCCTAAACTCACACTTCCCCTTTCCTTAGATAGTTCCTATGCTAGTTTTCTAAAAGATACTAGATTTCATAAAATGTCACTTTCAGACATAAGATTAAGTATTAAAAAGCAGCAAACCTTAAAAAGGAATTCTACATGCCAAGTGAACAGCAGAATATTTGTATTTTTACTTACGTTTTTCACAGATTTATGATGAAAGTTGCAGAAATTTTATATAAATAAGTTAGAAAAGACAGTTTGATCAAATAGTTACTTGAACACATCACTTCTTGGTATGAAAATTTACTGTGCTGAACATTTGCTGAATACCCATAATTTTTGAGTTGCTTCTTTTAAAGAAACTCTTGGGCTTGTGAGATTCTATACTCTAACCCAAGGGCCCCCTTTCCCACCCTGATCCTTCCATCTCCCCTAGTACAATGTCTAGACCCCCTGAGGCACACCTGAATCACCAGCTAGACCAGCTGCCTGCATCCTCTGGGCCCTGCTCAGTTTCTGTCTGGGGGAGCCGCATTTAGCTGTAGTTGACATCTAGCCAACTCTCAGAGGTGTCTGCCAGGCCACCTGACCCTATCTTGGAGAAGGGCTACAGGTAAGCAGCAGGCAGATCCAGGCTCAAACCCAGTCTCTACCAGCATGGTGCAGAGCCACAGAGCTCAGGACACAGCCCAGCGCTGTTCAGGCTGCTGGCATACACGTTCCACCTTGCTGACTCCACACCGCTCTGTGCTTGCTCCTTCCACCCATCAAGTACCTCCCAACACTGTTGCAAAGTCCTGACAAGGTGGTCTCCAAAATGTATCTCGAGTTCTAAGCTCGCTGTCCACATCACCCCCATTCTGAGCTTCAAAACTGTTCACCAATACTACTTAATTAAACAGCTCCTCAATTAGCTCCCTCGATTCCCCTGGTCCCTCTAAACAGTAATCTGTTGAAGACACAGAAGCAGCAAGGCCCGTAGGTTAAGGGCTCAAGGCATCCCAGGAGAAAATTTATGTTGGGTTTTAAATACTGGGGATTGAACCTAGGACCTAGCTCTAATTATATCCCAGAACTTTGTCCTTGAATTTGTGATCCTTCTGGCTCAGCCTCCCAAGTAGCTGGGATTATGGGTATACAGCACTGCATACCTGGCAGAAAGTTCTCATAAGGATGAATGGCCCCAATATCACTACAGACAAACAGCGTAAGCTTGACAGTCTTGGTCATCTCAGTAAAGTACACCACAGTTCACCTAATATGTGCAGAAAAAGACGACACAATTGTCCAGAGATCAACAACGCTAAGTGATTGAACTTGGACTTCATGTTTTTATGGACAACTGTAGAAGTCCTTGTATGAGAGCTGCCTAAGTCCTTCCTACTGTTCTGCCTCCCCCCCCCCCACCGTTTACCACAAAGTCAGTGGCGTAACCTTCAAACTTAGAGGTCAAAAGCAGAAAAGCATTCCACTGTGCAGAACTCTAGAGGCCCTTAAGGAGAAAGTGTTCCTAGAAGCTACCTGTGCTCCTAAGCACATGGCCCCTTCCATCTCCAAACCTAGAGCTGGCAAGCAGAGCTCCACACCCCTGTTCTGCTGCTGACTCTTCTGCCCCACTTTCACTGGGGGCGATTCTGTGGCTACGTTTCCCTACCCAATAATCAGGGACAACTCAAGATCCTGAATGAAATCAAATCTGCAGACAGGATGTAACACACTCACAGGTCTAGGGATGAGGGTGTGGGCAGCTTTGGGGTGCATGAATGACTGCTATAGTCTGTAATTTTCTCTAGCAATGCTCCAAAGACAAGGAGTAGGAAGAAAGCAAACAGCAAAACTGAGTGGGGGTGAAGTGTGAGGGTACGCAAAGGCCTGAGAGCTGCACTAGAGTAAGGGCTCGACTTCTTTGCCACCCGCTGTTTACGTGAGCATACAAAGCACTCTTCGGTGTCCCTTCTCATCAGAATGTTTACACTCACTTAGTGACTGGGACAAGGAACAGCCAGACACACACTACGCTGAAACTGCACACTCTGCAGGTCACTGAAGGAAGGCCTGGGTCAGGACAGAAACCAGTAAGAACAACCATCTTCCAGAAATGTTCTGTGTTTGATCTACAACTGTGCTTTTACAAAAATGTTGCTGCATGTTGCAAGAGGTTAACCCAAAAACATCCATGCAAATGTGCAGCAGCATCAGATTAAGATCTCTGATTATCTTTATGGAACAAAGACAACCCCCACCCTGACCATTTATGTGGGAAGCAAGCAACTACAAACACATTTTAAGCAAATCATGAATATAGAAGATAAGACTTTGTTTAAAGGCACTATACTGTGAAAGCTTTTCCTCCATGCTCTGGAATAATTTACACATTTGACTTTTTCTACACCAGGGCAATGTGGCAGATTCGAGTTCTGACTGGGAAAGAATTTCAATGGGACTTTACCCAGGGCCAGTGAGGAGACTGGCAATGAGCATAGAAGTGTTCTTGCATTCACAGCCATTCACTCCCCTCATCAGCGGGGGCTGAGGGAGTCCATCAGAATGACAGTCACAACCCTGTGGGGGTGTGCAGGGTGGCACTAAGTCACAGTCACCTAGGCCTTACAAGCCCAAGAGGTGCTCTACACACACAGAGGGAAGCTCCGCCTCCATCTCCACCAACTCCATCCTTGCTATGCCCGACTCCATGCTTAGTTTGCTCTCAGCCAAGTGTCCACCCACTCTACACAAGCTACTGTGAGTTCTGTTAATGAGTCAACAGTACATATAAATAAGGTGGTTCCACCCCTTGCTATGAGCCAGCGGTGGTCATGAGCCAGGACAACCCCTTCCTGTGAGCCAGCCATGGCCATGGGTCCTGGGAAGAGAACCAAGAAGCCAAAGCCTTTCTGCAAACCAGTGGGGTCATGCACCGGGCCAACCCCTTCCTGTGAGCCAGTGATGGCCATATGTCCTGGGAAAAGAATCAAGAAGCAGCCAACCTCTTCTTGCAAACCAGTGGGGTCATGGGCCAGGTCACCTCCTTCCTGTTAGCCAACGGCAACCCCGCATTCCAGAAGTAGAACCAAGAAGCCAACCCCTTCCTGTGAGCCAGCAGCAGTTGTAGGCCAAGCTAATCCCTTCCTGTGAGCCTGCAGCAGCTGTGCATCCCAGGAAGAGAATCAAGCAGCCGCCAACTCCTTCCTGTGAGTCAGACAGAGCGTGGACTGGGAGACAAGAAGTGCTGACCCTGCCCCCCACCCAGCAACTGGCTGATTCCCAGAAACACGGGCTGAAATAGTGGCCACTGAAGTAAAAAAACAACTTAATGCCTATATTGTATGACTAACTTTGCAGGCCTAAAGCTGGTAGCCTGAGCATCTATTTAGATAACAATATGCAATACAGCAACTAGGGGGGATTTCCTTCTGAAGGTGGTAGCCATGGTTTTTTCTCTATTATCTTGTTTTAAAGTCCTATGTCATTGTCATTGTTTTGTTTTGGGTGGTTTTATTTGGTTTTGTTTCATTTGATTTTATTGTGTGATGGCATGGGCAGCTATTTTGTCCTATGTCACTGTCATTGTTTTGTTTTGGCTGGTTTTATTTGGTTTTGTTTCATTTGATTTTATTATGTGATGGCATGGGCAGCTATTTTGAAGACAGAGGCATTATGGTTACTATTATTGATTTCCTATTAACTTGTTTTGAAGTCTTGTATCATTTTCACTGTTTTGTTTTGACTGGCTTTATTCTGTTTTGTTTGGTTTTATTCTCTTTAAAATAAAAAATAAAATAAATAAGGTGGTTCCAACAGAAATGCATAGAAAACAAGGTTATGATGGATGAGCTGACAATCATGTTGTAAGCTGGAGGCTGTCAGCAATCTAAACTGGTGTTGCTCCTGGGAAACATGAAAATATGTCATTTATATAAGAACACACACACACACCCCTCCGTTACAAAGTTATCAAGCCAAAATTATAAAACAGATGATCTACAAACCTAGAACATTAGGGTAGCAAATGGGAGAGGCACATTGGTTTCACTGTTATCAAAAATCTGATTCAGAGGGGCTGGGGATTTAGCTCAGCGGCATAAGCGCCTGCCTTGCAAGCAGGCAATCTTGAGTTCAATCCCTGGTACCGATAAAACACACACACACACACACACACACACACACACACACACACACATATTCATAATGCCAACTTACAGTACAGTATTTACAAGTGTATGTGACTGTAAACAGTACATAAGGGATGGAGGGTTCACTCTATGTTTTCAGAAACTAAAGGAACTGGATGCAAAAGAATCCCATCACTGGACTGTTCAATTTCAGGCTTCATCTCTGTAAACATAGGGGCATCATAGCCATCCTTATCTGGTGTGACTTCGTCACCCTCCCTGCCTGGAGAACGCCTGGCCAGGTCTGCAGCCACGTTTGTGTCACAACTGTGTGGATGTGAGGGCAGCTACCGGCACCCACAGCACCATGCAGGGACGCTGCTAACTGTCCCCTAAGTTACACCAGCAGCCCAGCTTGGAGGCATTAGCTGACCAAAAAGTCAACAGTGCGACCACGGAATCCTTAGTATAAGGGATTAAACGCTTGAAGCACTTAGACACAGACCAGGTGGTGACAGCATTTAGAAGCCAGAACTACAAACAAGACACCTGAGTTCCGGAAACACTACTGAGATCACACACAACACTCGGGGAAGCAAGGAGCACAGGTGGTAGGAGAGAGGTGAAGAGGGCAGAGAGAAGTGACCACAGTGGCCCTGAAACCCACCTATCAGCAGTGCCCCACTGTTTTCTTCTAATAAAGGAACAGGAAATTGAATATAGTTAAGTAGAAAGAAAAAAGGTTTGGTGAAGACAAATAGCTCTTGTCAGACAGTACACTGTCCCACTTGCATCTGTGAGTGTTCTCCGGGCTTACAAGGCTCCAGAGGGCTACCATCTACAGAGGACCACAGGTGTGTGGACACCTGGGGACACAGGCACTGCTGCAGGAGGCTGGCTGTCCACCTGTGTGTGTGTACACTGCCATGGTTCCTTCTTGCACCTGCCTTTCCCCGAGTGTGGGCACCCTGTCATGAGAGGAAATAGCAAATCCTGACGCACAGTGACCTGAGCCAGTGTTGAGCAGGAAAGCTTCACAGAACACTGCCGTGCTTTGCACAGCTGAGTTTTCCTGCTGTCCTCCTGCACCTCTGCTTTTTCTCTTCTAGCTGTCCTGGCACTTTTCAGCCCTGCCCTGTTACTTCCCATTTCCTGTCTTTTCTCTTTCAATTGGAATGCAATTCCAATTAGCTTACTCTCAGAGTCCACAGGCACTATGGCCTGAGAATTTCAGAGCAGTTATCTCGCACAGGCCTGCCTCACTGTCTTCCTGGAGCACACAAACCCTGCTGCCAAGCAGTCTCACCTCGAATGACTTCCAAAGCCGGGGGTTCTTCCTTCCCGTGGACAGGCATCACTTAACTATAAGTGACAACAAAACAGGAGACCTGACTTGAACTGCTCTAGCTTCACAGGTACCAACTCCTTCTATGACCATCATTTACCAAATAAGAAAAAGAGCTCAGTAACTTAGCTTAGCGGCCATCCCCAACTACCTAAACCACGGATGGCCAACATCTTTAGTAGTACAGGTCTGCAGAGCATAATGATTACAATTCTGCCAGCTGTTTCCTCTTTGAATGCTGACTTTTAATAACTGAAACGTCTCACCAAGTGCCAACGCAGCGGACTCACCTGCAACCCTCGAAGTCTTGTCTACAATGTCTCCTCAGACCTCACACGGCCTGTAGAGTGTCCACCTCTTGTGCTCCCCTCATCACCTGGATGCTCACCCCCACCGTAACCGGCCCCACCGAGCATCTCGCATTGATCAGGGTCGTGCGCGAAGAGACGGCGGGCGCTGGGGTGCAAGGGATGCAGGCCCTACGGTGTCCCCTCCAACCTGGGGTCCCCTTCAACCCCCGCCACTTCGGCGCCCCTTTCACACCTGCCCATCCAGGACGCCTGTGCCCGCGCCCACCCCGGGGTCCCCTTTGATCCCCTCCACTTCGGCGCTCCCTTCACTCCCGCCCACCCGGGGCGCTCCCTGCGCCTGCACCCACCTTGGTGAGCTGCGCGATCTTCTTGCTCATCCGCAGGTGCATGTCGGCGCCGAGCTCCAGGCTATGGGCGCCCGGCGGCGGGGCACAGCGGGCCGCGCCAAGGTGAGGCTGCCAGCCCGCGCCCGGGGTCGCCATCTTCCCGCGGCCCCCAGGCCCCTTCGGACAAGGCGCGAGGCGCAGGCCGGGGGCCAGGCCGCCCCTCAGCCCGCGCCAGGTCCTGCTACGGACGAGGCGGGGACCCCCCTCGGCGGTTGCTGCGACGGTGGGAAAGCGGGGTGGCGGGGAGGCGGGAAGCGAGGAGCAGGAGGCGAGGAGGCGGGGACCCGGCGCAGAGACGCGACGGCCGTTACCAGGCGCAGCGAGGGCCCGCGGAGAGTGTGCGGGCGACGTCACTTCCCCGCCGCCAGGGCCCACCGCCAGGCCCCGCCCCCACCAGACATCGCCCCGCCTCCCGGGGTCCCTCCCCGCCCATTTCCCCCGCCCCGTTTTAGGCTCCGCCTCCCACCTCTAGGCCCCGCCTGTCCCTGCCTGATGCTTCCACCCGCGGCCCTGGCCAGAGTGAAATTAGTCCGGAGAAGAAGGTTATAGCGGGACGCCCGCGGCCCTCCTGTGCACCGGCAGAGTGGCTGCCCCAGAAGAGCGGCCCTGCCCCGCGGCACCCCGGGGCCGGGGTCCTGAACGTCCCCAGGCACCTGCACCGCGGCTGCGGCGGCCCCACAGTAGGGAAGACAAGAGGTGGAATAGAGGCATCCTTCTTCAGGACGTAAGGCTGTGACACAACGTGTCAGTCCTTGCACTTTTCCACCTTCCCAACGTGTTGTTTCCTACTGACATTTAGCATTTCTGTTCGGGCAAGTCAACCGATTTAAGAAAGAAAAAAATTTGTATCCTGTGTTGAAGTAAATGAGTCATGTTAGGGCAATATAAATACAAACTTTAAAATGTTGAATAGCACTGTTTTAAAAATCTGTTCTCCGTGCAGTTCTGCAGAACTGAATTCCCTTTTCGTGAAATTTCTCTTTAGCCTGAAAATAGACATCAAATAAATTGAAAGTTTTAACACATTAAATTGAAGGTCATATTGACATAAAACATCCAAATGTGACAAAACCTAAACAAGGTCAAGGTTGCAGAGGATCCTGAAATACTTTGAGGTCTGTTGACATCCAGGAAGGAGCCCTGGACTTAGCCTTTTCTAGCTGCTAGGTATTCAGTCTGCTCTAATAGACGTCCAAAAATTAAGTTGCCAAGTTCTAAAGTTCTGAACGGAGCAGATGGCCAGAAACAAATATGCAAATTTTGTTTCCCTCTTAAACTTGAGCAAATGAAATTAAAGAGAATTGGGAGCTAGTGTTATCTCATCAAATTCTATCCAAAGGTTCATGATCTTTTTTGAATTCTCATGTTCCTTGCATTACAAACAGAAATATGTCCAAACACTTGCTGTTTCAGTAGACTTAGGTGGCCAGGAGGTAAAGAAGATGATATGCTAGAAAAAAACTAGAACCGAAAGTGAGGGCCCCAGTGTGGGCCTCAGCTGAGCCACTGATCCTGTTCATCCTTTAGGTGCTTCCTCTGAAAAAAGCAGGACCTCAGCCCCTCCAACACTGACTTGGAAGTCAGACGAAGTGGCTTCAGGACACCAGGAATTCACCCTGAGTGCCATTGTACAAGTTTCTGCCATTGCTATAAGGCAAAGCCCAAGGGGAACCTTTTCCTAAATTCCAGGCTTCAAAGACACCCAGTGTCATTTAATGAATTTAATGTTTGTCCCGGTGCAAATGGACAAAACAGGTCATTTGATATAGAATTTAATTATAATTATAATTTAATTATAAATAATATATAGAAATATAAAGAAGAATCCTACCATCTTAGGAGAGAATCTAACTAGGCAAGAAATCTTTATTTCAGGGCTGAGGATTTAGCTCAGTGGCTCAAAGTGCTTGCCTAGTAAGCACACGGTCATGAGTTCAATCTCTGGTACCAAAAAAAAAAATATATATATTTATGTAGTATCTCTTTCCATCATAAGATTACTTATGCAGAAAGATTTATTGAATACCTATTGAGTTCCCGGAGCTCTGTGAGTCCACTGTGGTAAGTTCTAAAGACGTTAGTAGTGGGGAGGGGCTAGAATAAGGTGCAACTGATGAGGAAGGTGTTAAATAATCCTGAAAGGGGAGTTACCCTGGGCCCACAGCTTCAGAGATGCTTCCTGCACTCACAGTTGCAGGACCTTTCAACATGGTGGCTGTGTCTATTGACCAAGCTCATATACAATAAAGCAAGAACCTGTCACAAAAATAAGTAAATCAATTGAAATTTTAGCAAGCCAAAAACAAGGTAGCAAGAAAAATTAAGTTGGATTTCATCAAAATTAAAAATGTTTTGCTTCAAAAGGGTGAAAATGTGAGAAAATATTTGCAAATCATATATCTGATGAAATTAATATCTGGAAAAATAAAGAACTCTTAAAACTCAATAGCAAAAAACAACTTGATTTAAAAATGGGCAAAAAACTTTTTCTCCAAAGAAGATAAATGCTCTTTAAAAAATGTTTTATATCAAAAATTACTAGTAAATCCAAATCAAAGCCACAAGATGCCACTTCATATACATTAGGGTAGCAGCTATCAAATAACCAAACAAACCAAAACTGGAAAATAATAAGAGTAACATGGAAAAATAGAGACTCTTGTGCATGATTGGTTGGAATGCAAAATAACGTACACAGCAGTTCTATTTCTAGATGTGTACCCAAAATATTGGGAAGCAGGGGCTGAAATACATTTGTACGGCACTCTCCCAGCTGCATCACTCACCTAGCGAAGAAACAGAAGCCACCCAAGTGTCCAGCGACAGAGATGGGCAAACAGGACATTCACCTTAAAAAGGTGAACACACGCTACAGGGACAAACCTCAGGACCATCTTGTTAAGTGAACAAGTCAGTCACCACTTTGGATGGGGCACCTTGAAAGGTCAATCTCATACAGTCGGATGAAATGGTGGCCACTAGAGGGAATGGGAAGTAGCACCTAATGAGGACAGCTTTTCCAGTTTGGGCAGATGAAGTTTTGGAGATTGATAGTGGTTATGGTTGCCTAGCAATTGAATGTCCTTAATGTACTTGAATCACACTTTAAATGGTAAGTTATATGTTAAAGAGTTTATAGCGCAATAAAATGAACACTGTTTTCATCAATGGAAGGTGCCCTTGCTACTTATGAGAAATCTGTCCTAGAAACTGGACAATCTGAGAGTGCTACCCCACCAACCAGCAAGCACTCACTGGTGGTGTTCTTCGTGGACATGAAGTTGTTTCCTACCTGAGGTTGTACCTGGCTGAGAAGGATGTGTGGGCATCATTGTCTGAAGGAAAGAGAAGCTGGGGAAACGTTCTCTCTGCTTTTTGTCTTCTGCTTCTTCTCATTTGGGTCAGGAGAATCTAAGGATTAAGTTAAATTATCAACTGAGAATGACATCCAAAACCTACCAAATCCCTGCACTAAGCATCTGCAAAAGCCACTCATGGCTGTGTCAAGGGCTCTCCAAGGCACAGCCGTGTCACAAATCTGGGGACTCTCCAACACTGGGACAGGATGTCAGGCCCTACAGCAGTTCTGATAGCATGAGGTCACTATAGAGGCTGCAAGCCAACTGGACTTCAGTGGAAGCATATTTGGGGGCAGTTTCATGAAAATATGGAAGTATTTTGAGTTAAATGTTTTTCAAATTCAACTTTTTTGTTGGCTCAGTTCTCTAAGGATAATGGAAAATAGTAGCAGAATCTTGAAATTTTAGCCCTGATTGCACCACTAAGCTACTTCTTTTTCCTTACACACACACACACACACACACACACACACACACACACACACAAACAAAGACATTAAACTAGATGAGCTTGAGGGTGTCTTACATTTCCTACATATCACATATGGTGAATTATTTCATATTTTAGGACAGAACTTTGTCACAGTCATTTTCTAGCCCTCACTTCTACCTCTCTACATGTCCCCTATGTCTGGTGTGTAAGATAAGCCTATGGAGGGTGTGAGTTTATTTATATAAATGTTTTTGTCCAGATGTCTGTATTGAATACCTTCTAAAATGCTTGATACTTAATACATGTACTACAAATGTTTATTTCCAGTTTTTAGTTAGCTTCAGTTCCCTCATTGGTATTAGCTTTACTGTATCGACGAAGAGATCCTTTGCTGTAAACATCACCACCAAGCAGCGTCTCCCTGGTTTATTTCTCTGAAAGTGGGGGTTGCAGCAGGTACTCTCCGGGGTAGGCGACCTTGGGGAGCGCAAAGCTGAGACACATGGAGAAAAAACACCAAAGATCCATTATTTAAACGGGCTGCCACACTGGCCAGTTAGAGCTCAGTTCCAGTAGTGACTGTCTGAGGAACCCTGTGAGACACAGGTCAGAATGTTCCTTCCCAAGGACAAAGGGCCACTAATTTCCCCACCATCTGTGGCTGGGGTCACCCAGGGCATCTCCTCCCTTGTTTGTCACAGTGGGGACTTCCTGAATCTGTGTCTTTGGAGCAAGCAGGGGTTCCCAAGTTCCCTGGGGTGCATGGAACTGTCCAGCACCACCTCAGCTGAAAGGGAAGGAAACCCACGGACACTGCACTGTCTTCTGCTGCCTGTCCCCTGTATCTTGTGTGTGTGTGTGTGTGTGTGTGTGTGTGTGTGTGTGTGGTACTGGGGATTGAACTCATGACCTCATGCTTCCCAGACAGGCACTTATGCCGCTGAGCTAAATCCCCAGCCCATGTCCCCTGTATCTTCAGATCTATTTTGCACGATATAAAATCCATCCTGCCACCAATTTTTAAATGTCATATTTTGTTGCTAACTTGCAAAGGAAAGGAAGGAAAGAGAATTAGTGCATCAAGCAGCTGGCATGCACCCCTGCCCACAGGCCATAATGAATTCTCATCAGGTCCCTTCTGTGTTTTCACCACCTATTCTAGATTTCCCTCACCCTTAGTGAGTACTTCAGATGACACAAGCTGTTTCTTGAAAAACCAAAGTTCTTGATGAGCTTGTCTGTGACAGCCTGAGGGTGCTTCTGAAATTTTTTTTTCGGTGCTGTTATCAGGCATGGAAGAATAGAGGCATCTCAGTGAATGTTTCAGGGTTTAGAAATACTCCTCCCTTGTTCTATAATTTAGTAACAATCCTAGGTACTAATAACCCTGCCAGTATGAAAATACCTTTCTTTGTCTATTAACCCTTTGACATGAAGAGCCAGAGAGCAAGAGGTGGTGATAGCTGTAGTTCTGTGGTACCCTCACTGCATTTCCTTATATGCGAGTCTCTCCCACTTACTTCTAATAGTAAATAAGCTTGATAATATAAAACAGTTTAAAGATGTAGGAGGAAGAAGGGGATCACTAGGTGTGATGGTGAGAGGAACCGTTCCTACACCTCCACCTAGATTTGCAACCTTGAGTGTCTTGCTACTGGGTTCACAGCACCATGTATCGGTCGCTGGCTGAAGGCCCCTAACACAGCATGTAGGACAACTCCCTACCATGCAGAATGTTGTACCCGAGTGAACTGAGCCCTTAATAGACCATCCCAATGTCCTATCAGACCAGCTCACTTGGGGTATATGACAGCATCTCATGCCTGTCATCGTGTCCTATTTTCTTCACTATGGGTCCTTTGGTCCAAATCAACCACTGCAGGATATCATGTCTGTGATTAAAGCTTTCTGTACATATCAAATAGTAATCCCAAAAGTGGCTGATAGGCAAGATAGCCAGACATATATTCAGGACAAAAGGCAGTTCCAAAAAGATGACTCATTCCCTCCTCAAGATGAGGATGACAAGAGACCTGATATAATAAATTTATCATTAAGTTTCTGTCTTGTATCCTTACAGGTTGGTACTCTGTCAAATGCTTGATGATGGTCTTTGAGACTGACGTATCTATAAGTCTGCTGTAAATCAGAAACATAGGTGTCAGCTTGGAGAGAGGAGCCAGTGCTCTTGGAGCTACACTGGCCTCCCTACCTGCTAGCATGGCTACTGTGTTGATGAATCCATTGCACTAGCACTGGCATAGAGGCTGCAGTTCTCCACTCAGAGAACACACCATCTACTTGGCTGTTAAGAACCACCTTGTGGATGGACACTTTCTGGTGGACAGTAGAGTGAGACACCAAATATGAGCTTGATGGCTGCTACTCCCCTGGCACATCCATGCAGCTCCTTCTGTGACAGCCTCCCCAGCAGCTGGTCGTCACATGCAGCTTGGGCACACATGTGTCTGGTCAGGCCAGCTCTTCCTCTGCTGTCAGGGGTTCTGCACCAAGCTCTACCCTCTGGGAGGTCTCCACATTGCCTTATAGAGCTACTTGTGAATGGGGTATGGTGCCACACTAGGTCACTTAACTGAAGTGACATATTGGGCCATTCCATTTTAAAAATAGGCTTGTATTTTCCCCCTCTGTCATTTGGTCACAGGAGACATCTCTTGAGGCCATGGGTGTGGGATGGTGGAGCACCGTGGGCCCCGCACAGGTTGGTGGCATATGAATCAGATCCCCCACGTGTGAAGCTGACCTGTACCCCATGGACTTGCTCAGACCTGATCAAGTGTATCGTTTCTGCCTGTGGCCGCAGCTGTGCGGCCTGGAGGATTTCCCGGTTTGCCGCTCAGAGCAGCCACCCCTGGTTGCATTTGCTCCGTGTCCCCTGGCAGGTGCTCAGGCTCTCACGGGACAGTGGGGTACACTGGAACTCTGGGGAAGCAGCAGGTGGTTCTCCGACTCAGAGCATTGGGCTCTGAACTGCTGCTCTCGGTGGCTCCCCCAGCTCACCCAAGTCAGAGTTCTAGCAACCAGGCAGCAAGCTACACTCCCCGATCCTGCTGCAGGCTTCCCTGGCTCTGGGCATCACTTGAAATGGGCAGACTTCTCAGTCATCCCAGAAAGCAGAGAATCAGAGAAGCAGCTGCCTCCAAAATTAGAAGAGGCCAAACTTGTGTGGTATCGCTTTAGGAAAACAAAACGTGAATGCTTGGGCTCTCCCCGCAGAGACACCTATTCACCCAGACTTCTCCAGGGCTGCTAAAGGTAGCAGCAGCAGCAGCACTGGTAACAGGAGACCCAAAGAGAGCCATCAGTCAACAACAAAGTGGGGGTTAGGAAACCAGGGGAAACCTGCAGACCATCTCGTGGTTATTGTTCCAAGCTTGAGAGACCAAAGGGACTGAATGTACTTTCAGGTACGATTGAAGTATAAGGTGAATGTTGAAATAAAGAATATTTCTGCAGTAAAAGATGCACTGCTAGGGCTCCCCTCAACACCTCCCCTTGCTTCAAACACATTGACTCCATTACTCTTCAGCTTTCTGAAGCTGTTGTGAAGGTCCCCATCATGGATGTCTTCTGTGCATGCTGCTGCCAAACGCCATCCAATAGGAATTCAGGAAAACATCACCATGCGTCCTCCCTGGCTTCACCATAGGATCTGGCCCTGTGCAACTCTGGCTCTTCCCCAAAGTCAGAAGGATCGTGAGGGGGAAATGCTGAAATCCACTCAGGACTTTGAGGCAGTCATGACAGAACAACTGGAGGACTGCCAGAGCCATTTCGGAGCAGCGGGGTGGTGGATGAGTACTTCAGTGGGAGGGAGTGTGTGGAAGGAGGTTAATGGCACTGTCTTCTGCTGTAAACAATTACAAACATTAAACATTCACCATCTTTTTCCAACCCCACTGTGTAACTTTGCTGTTGTGTCTGCCTTGGTATCCTGAATTCACTCAAAATGTTGACCTTTCACAATCACTTTGGCGATCACACAGTGCCCCAGTGAGGAAGGTGGGAGAAGATACTTCATTAGATGGCAGTAGGCAGCAGCCTTCCCGCCTTGTAAAGACGCCAGTCGGGAGCGCACCCCAGAACTGCGACCACCAGTGGCAAGGAGAATGCAGTCCTATGTGTGTAGTGAGGAGAGTACTTTGAGAGGGACTAATGTCAGTGTGTCTTTTACTCTGATAAATTTTAAAAAGTTAAACATTCGATATATTTCCCGTCTATGTATGATGGGGCAGCAGGGTCTTTCCCTGAGGGGCGCTGGCTTCCATCGCTGGGTCCAGCTGAGTCTGGAAACTCCACAAAGGATTGTGCTTTCCCACCATGGCTGCTGACGCTTGCCTGCTTCCCACCTGCTTTCAATTTTCTCCAATCATGATGTTAAATAATTTTTCAGGTCATGTCTTGTTCTTGTCCCCAAGAACACGATGGTCTACTGGCCAGGACCCCAAAGCCCTAGGACACGACAGTCTGGTTAGTGCTCTGGTTTCGCTGCCTGCCCCACAGTTGTGCCCACCTGGCGTTGGTTGTTTGAGTGCAGCCATCTGACTCTGAACGCATTGCCATCTGTCTTATGGAGCCCCGTTCTGAGGTAACATTTTCTTCTGGGAGCTCAGATTCACAGAGGACACTGCTCTGGCCTTTTGAAAACTGCTTGTGCATATCTTATTATTCTTGAAGGAGCTATCTCAGGAAATATGGGACAGCCCTGAATCTCAAACATCCTTCTAATAGTTCCTCCATCTCGAGCCACCTGACCCACTCAAGGCAGCTCTGATACCTCTGCATCATCGTTATGTCCCACTTTCAAGGCACTTTGTAGCTGTGTGCTGGGACAAGTTCCAAATGTCTCTGACAGGAATTGAACCTTGAGCCCTGGTATTATGTTTCCAAGGCAATAAACTAGCATACTTCAGCCTTATATCTCATGTATCATGTTCAGTCTAATACCTTCAAATTTATGGCCTTCACCCCTTTCTCTTTCCTGTTAGAATCTTCCTGTAATTCTTGCAGCAAGTGATTTCTTCCCACAGCAAAGGTTATACTTCTCCTGGCACAGCATGCTAGGACTGGGCACATTATCCATCTGAGAGGAGATAGCAATGGAGGGGACCTCATGGAGACAAGCACCACCTCACAAAACACTCAACTCAGATGTGTTCTTCCTCTCCAGGCAAGGAAAGACTGTCATCCTTGGGTAAGGGGAGGGAGGCTCACTTTTACAGCCTTGGACGGGGAACACCCAGAGGTAAGGCCTCCTCCCATGTGACCACATACGCCTCCATCCCAAATCTCAAGGTCCCACTGTTTCCCATCAAAGCCTCTTTGGCATGCAGAGAGAAGCCCACTGCAGCTGTGGCTGAGGACAGCAGCATGGGATACCAGGAACACTGCAAAGACAGCCTCCAATGACAGTAAACGGTCTCCTTGTCTGGTTAAACATTGGCCTGTCTTGCTTGCTAAGAATTCACACTTATAAGCCCTATAGCCCTATCCATTCTTTTTTTGTTTTTAATTGGTACCGGGGATTGAACTCATGACCGCCCGCTTGTGAGGCAGGTACATGTGCCGCTGAGTTAAATCCCCAGCCAGAAGCCCTATCCATTCTTACCAGGGTAACCTTGGTGAGAGAAGAAACAAATCACATTTGTTTTATAAAGCTGGTGCTGAAGCAAGGAAAGATACTAACAGTTGAAGTTGGTGTCATCCTGTCATTTTTCTTCCCAACCTGGTGGTATCGGGAAAGAACTAAAAGCAAATTGTTAGTTGGTCAGTCCGTAGTGCCCAGGAGCTACAATTTTGCTCCAACTTTCATGGCAGTCTCTGAATGGATCCCTCAGAGAAGATACGAAGATGTCTAGCTGAGAAACAGTGCAGGTTTTTGTATTTTATGAACTTCCAGTCTGTTGCCCATTCCTTTGGGTCTCGTGGGGCAGCTGGCTAAAGGAGTAAGATGCTGAATCTTCTGGGTTTCCAGTTCACTGAGGCTCCTTCTCTGACTCTGGACATTGGTGTGATTGTTACTTGTGCTTCACGCTGTCTCCTTAGACCTTCATTGAAAACAACCATCGTGTCACTTAGAAAGCTTCCGTGTTTCCATTAGTACATGTTTGCAGTGGATTTCGCTGGGGGAGCTGCTCCATGTGCATAACACATCTTAATTCTTCTCTTATTCCCACCCCTCTCCTGCCTCCTCTCTCCCTCCATCTCATGGTCCCCTCTGCTGTTGTAAAAGTTCTATCTCCTGTATAATTTGAAAAGAGTCCTTCAGACCACAGACTCAGAGGAGTGGTGCAGGGGGCAGGAATACAGGAGCCCACAGTGTGTTTGGAGCCAGTGGCTCCCAGAGCTTCCTCCCAGTCCTCTCTGCAGGCTCTGCTTTCTTCCTGCCCTTGGAGCTGTCTTTGAGCTCTTGATATGTGGGATCGGTAGAGCTTGCAGTGTGGTATTACTCACACACTGTAAAACAGCATTTTGCACTACTTTGGGAGAACAGGAAGAAAGAAAGGAACAATGCAGAGAATATTCTCCAAACCATAACGTGTTGCCATGGCTTGCTAGGCTGAGATTCGCTGTGGCAGGCATAACCCTTTGAATGTAGGGGTCCGTGCTAGCCTTAGCTCCTACCCCAGCAGTCGCCCCCTCCCTGCAATTGCTTCTCTAGGTCCGGGCTGTCCCTGGCTGGCAGAGTGGCCAGCTGGTGTCCAGGCAGCCCGTCCACTCCTGTAGCTCAGAGATGCAGCAGTGATTTTGCCTAATGCTGCTTGAGGCTTCTTCTGTTCCCGTTTGAAGTTGTTTTTGTGTCACCTTGGGGACGAGAAATGGGGTTTAAAAGAGAAACTCAAAGTGTAGGGGCCAGCAGAGGCAATCATGAGAAGAGTCTGGATTTAGAAATGTATCCCTACAGGCATATTGAGGTCAGAGCAGTGGTGATGCTGCCTCCTCCCTTTCCATCTACGGCTCATGCTCTCCTCTTCACCTTTGCTCATGACTGGCTTTATTCACACTTACACAGACACACCTCCTCTTCCAGAAATGCTCAGGTCACTCAGCAGAAGCGCTCAGCCTTCAGTGCTCCACCTCGCTCCCTCTTCCTTCTTCTTCCAATTTTTCAAGCTCATCTTTTATTCTTTTGTTTTGGTTTTGGTTTTTGTGGTTTGCTTTGGGACCTTTCTTTGTTCACCTAGCATAATTTTTCTTTCCTTGGAGGGCCTGTGTTTTATCTTTTGTTATTTTACTGTTTTTATTAGTGTACAACTGCAAGATTTTTATGATTGCAGTACATAGTAATTGCATTCACTTCATAACAAGAATAATTAAAGGTAAGAGTGAAACAAAAGACAATCAGAACCATACAGCTATAAAGGCAAGTTTTACATTCAACATAACTCATTTTTAAAGATGAAAAATGTGAGGTTTTACTTCGGTTTTCACCAAAAGTGGATTTTGGAGCCAGGATGTGGCCACAAGCAAATTGTTTGGGATGTGGCCCCGGAAACATGGAGAGGGCTGAGGGTGTGAGGTTGGCCATGTGGGGAGACGGGATTCATGTGCAACTTGTTGCTGGGAGCAGCTGGGGTCCTGTGTCATCCAGGCACATCTGAGGTGGTTCTAGCCAGAGAACATGGGGCATACAGACCCATGCTCTGCCTCCTGCCCGCCTGGCCAGGCTGCTGGCAGGGATCGTACCTGGGGCTCAGGTTCAGGAGAATCCAGGCTGTGCAGATTACCCGGCCTGGCAGCAGGACATGAGTGTGGCCTGACACTGGCAACTTTATATTTTTGTCGGAATAAAGCCATCTGCTAATTCAGACTTTTTTCTCTTGTTTTATTTTTCTTTAAACACTAAAAATACATCTGAAAATATCCTTTTTATGTCCTGCTAGGCCCCATGGAAATAGCAGTACCTTACCACGTCTCAGCTTCCCACAGTGGCTTCTGCATTATCGCCTGTTTTTATCCAAACAATCCTCAAGCTGAATATTATCAACCTCATTTTATTGTGAAAGAGCTGTAGCTGTAGCTGTAGCAAGCCAAGTTAAATATTTGCCCATTAAACCATAAAGAAAGTTGATGACACTCAAACTCAGCTCTTTTCATTCTGATCTTGGTACCCACATTCTTATTCTAGAATATTGCAGGTTTTTTTTTTTTTAGCATGAGGCATAGGACATAATATACTTATAGTGCTTATATACTATATATAAGTCATGTGAACTATCTTTTTTCCTATAGTATTGAGCATTGAACTCAGGACCTCGTACATATTAGGCAAGTGCTCTATCACTGAGCTATGTGCCCAGTTCCACAAATCACTTTAACACTGAGATGTGAATCTCTCATGCTCGTATCACCAGTGGATCCACATGGGACACATAGTAGCAAATGAGAAACCACCATAAAGATATAAGAAAACTAAAGAATAAAAGATCTGAAACTAACACAAATAGAGAAATAGTAGGAAGAAACTGAACAATAGTCCATTACAGACTAGGAGTTAGGGCAGGACACAGGAATTAATTATCAGATTGCTTCCTTCATTGGTAATGTAATTTTCCATGAGAAGAATGAAGTTGATCATAAATGTACGATCTAGTCCTCTTGGGATTTGCTATAAACCAGCCATTAGCCTAATTCTTAATTTTCCTCAACTGTTACTGAAAGTGTTATAAGCCAGAAACCGAAAAGGCGTGAAGGAAGACTATGAATAAAATAATCTTTGCCCACAATCAGATTTACAAACAAAAGCAATGGTAGCAAAACAAAAACAAAAACAAAAAAAACCAACCAAACAATCAAACCACCAGGGTCACTATTTATAGGAATGCAGAAAGCTTTTATTGCCATGGGGAAAATCTTGACTTTGATAATATCATTAAGTGGTGGCAGAGACAATCAGAAGGTAAACACGAGCCTGATGAGTCTGCTGAAACCCAGGTTCTCTCCGGGGGCGCGGCGTTCTCCCTGGCACTCCCGACACTGCCCACTGTCCTCTGCACCACACTCAGGAGCCTGATGCAGGCGCCATGCACACAGCCCTGACACTGCTCCCGCTTTTAACTGCTGAGTGCCCGGCAGCTTGTCAGGAACAGGGATACAAATAAAGGAAAAAACAGCCCTGATTTGATTCAGTTGTGTTTCCTATATTTGCTTTGGAAGTAGGGATGGCAGAAAGCCAATGGCTTCAAAATTCTAAAAGTTTTCTGGAAAAATTTGGAATTCTGGGTTCCTTAACTCTATCTGCGACTCTACCCAGTCTTACACAGAATAACATCCACATTTTTCATTGCTATTGGTCTCAGACCCTGTCTCTGTATCAAGTATCTTCTGGTTGTTTAAAAATGGATCAAATACTTAGATATAAAAATAGGAACACTGGTAACCTGCTAGAAGACAAAGTAGGTAAAACTCTTGGAGACACAGGTGTCGGTAAGGACTCCCCGAACAGAACTCCAATCGCATGAGACAGAGTACCAAGAATCAATGAATGGGATTGTAGAAAATTAAAAAACTTTTGCACAGCAAAGGAAATGATCAGCAAAGTGAAGAGACAACCTACAGACAGGAAGAAAGATTTTTGCCAGCAACCCTTTGGACAAAGGACTAATATTCAGAATATACAAAGAACTTAAAAAACATTAGGCCCCTCCCCCAATAAAAGACTCAATCAAAAAAGGTGTAGCTGAAATAAATGGACACTTCTCAGAAGACATATGAATAGCTGATAAATACACAAAATATACTCAACTTCTCTGGCTCCCAAAGAAATGCACGGCAGAACAACACTGAGATTTCATCTTACTCCAGAAAGAGTGTCTATCATTAAGAAATCAAATAATAAATGTTGATGAGGATGTGGGGAAAAGGAACTCTTCCTTTAGAATGTAAATTTGTACAAATATGGAAACTATGGAAACTATGGAAAATATCATGGAGGTATCTCAAAAAATTAAAAAAAGAAATTCCATTTGACCCAACTGCATCTTTCCTGGGCCTCTTCCTCAAAGAGGTAAAGTCATCATAGCACAGTGACACTTTATAGCACCACAAATCACAGTAACTAAGTTATGGAAATAACCTAAAGACACCAACAAGTGAGTGAATAAAGAAAATGGGAATATATACAGTGGAGTGTTCCTCAGCTATAAAGAGGGATAAATTTGAGTCACCTGCGGCAAAATGGATGGCTCTTGAGACCACAGTGCTAAGGAAAATAAATCAGACTTGGAAGTTTATGGCACTGTTTCTCTGATACGAGAAACTCCAAAGAGCAAAATAAAGGAGAGGCGGAAGGGCAGGTAGAGGTGGATGTTCTGCAGATGGAGAAGGGAAACCAGAGAAGGGAGAAGGGCAGGCGGGGGATGGGACCAAAACGGATCAAGTTGCAATGTGTATCCTTAGTAATTTGTCCAAACAATGTGATTACAGTATTATGTATTACAAACAAACTAGTAAACATATTTTGAAAAAAATATACCTAATGCATTCTGATTTGCATGGGACTAAGAATTCGGGGCAAAAATCCAAAATAAAACAAAATAGCTGGGTATGGTGGTGCACGCCTGTAATCCCAGCACTTGGGAGGCTGAAGCAGGAGGATCACTGCCAGTTTGAGGCCAGTCTGGGCTATGTAGTGAGTTTAAGGACAGCCTGCACTACATAGTGAGACTTTGTCTTAAAAAACCAAAAAATAAGATTAAAAAGTAAAATAAAATAAAACCAGTTGTTTCGAACCGATTCTCCAACTACCCGTAGAAACTGGCAGCGCCTGGCTGGAGGGTCCACTTTACAGGGAGGGCGCAGGAGGCCAGGAAAGTGGGCTTTGTGAGGAGCTTAGAGTTAGTGCTGACGTCTGCGTAGGCCCTGTCCCACCTCAGGGAAGACTGTGTCCCCCAAGACTTGTACGCAGACCCTCAGCGTGACTCAGGAGTGAGGGGACCCAGCGTGCGACCAGGGAGGTCAGGGAGATTCCGGCGCGCGTGGCAAGGGCTAAGCCTGGTGTTCGGTGGTCAGGTTCGGGGTCTTGCTGGCCACTTGTGCAGCGCTGCTCGCGCTCTGCACACTCTGTTTCTGCCACGGGACGTCCGTTTGCTCAGATACTCGTCGATCCTCAGCTCGGCTGAACATGGTCAAGGCGTGTATGATGTTTGCTCCGGTAGTCAGTGCGCTCGGCTGGGCGCTGGCCTTGGGGAGGAGAGCAGGGCCTGACCGTCATGAGGCGCTGCTGCCTGACCTGAGCAGTCCTGCGCACAGGGCCGAGCACTGCTCTGGAGCGGGGACGCCGGCAGTGCTGGGCCAGGAGGACTCTGGTGAGCGGCTGCATCCCGCCCCGACCTTCCTACCCAGTACTTCAGGGTTTTCTCTTACTTAGATCAACTGGCTAAGGGACTTTTGTCACCGCTAGCCAGGCCCCTGAGCCGACCTGCCAGCAGGGGCAGCGCAGGGCATTCATCTGGCACACTTCACCCTTCCCAGAGTTAAAGACCAGGACAGCACCGCAGGCGGCGCACCGCAGGCCACGCGCATCTGGCTGGTTTGTTAGAAAATATGCCTGGAAATTCCAACTCCAGGGAACCATATTCATGTTCCTGAAGCAGGAAGAAGCATATTTTTTAAAGACAGAAGCATTTCTTCTTTCCCCCACTAACAATGCATTGTCTCGTACATTTGAAAGTGAGGACATTTTACAAGATGTTTGAATTTGTACAAATTCCAAATGCAACAGCAAGAAAAATGAGGAAAACGTTTCTGTAGGATGTGAAATCTTCAAGATGGAAACAGACTTCTGAGGACAGGGATGGTGTCTTCTGTTTGTAATCCTAGGATCCAATAGCAAACTGAATAAGTGAGTCCTGTCAAACAATAACAATAAATATAAAGAATTGGGAAGGTGTATACCAAACGGTACCACACAGAGGATGCTGCTACAAAAATGTCAAGCCTAGGGGCTGGGGATTTAGCTCAGCGGCATAAGCGCCTGCCTTGCAAGCAGGCAGTCGTGAGTTCGATCCCCGGTACCGATAAAAAGGAAAAAGACCAAAAAAAAAAAAAAAAAAAAAAAAAAAATGTCAAGCCTAGGATCCCAGCTGTGTGAAGCTTCACAATGCCAAACCTCACCAAGACTTTTATTTCATTTGTAAGTGATACAAACCCAAACCACAACTACCATTTACCCATAAATAAAAGGTTTTCTCTTCCCTAACTGTAGAATACAAATGGTGACTTTTTCCCCAAGAGCACTGTGGAAAGGAGGAAAAGGGTAATCAGAGAGCAGAAACCAGAAAACTTACCTCAGCTAAGATAGCGTCAACATCAAGAGTAAGAAGACATTTGGACATGTATGACACTTGTAGAAAATGTCACTTAGGCTCCTGTTATGATTGATACACTGTGTCAACTTGAGCAGTTGAAAAGTGTATCTAGGAGACTCAGCAGGGAGCCAGGGTTCTCCTCTGTAAATATCCTCAGCCTGTGCAAGAGGAGGGCAAGGAGATTTTGTGAGTGCTACACCTGCCCTGGAGAGGGTAGGGGTGCCCTGAGTACAGTATATGGGAGGGAAAGAGGCTTGCTCTTGCCCCCTTTATGCTCCTGCTGCTTTTGCTGGCTGCTTCCTTGAAGGGTTGCCCAGTGCCATGTGCCACCTTGCCATACTCAGAGCCAGCTGAGTATGGACTGAAACCTCCACAAACAGTGAGATAAATAAACCTTTTCTTTCACTTTGGGTGTGGATATTTTGTTTCAGCAATGAGAGAAAGTCTCCCAAGTCCATAAGCCCTAACTATGAGAAAAGAAAAGTGGTTTTGGTGGAGAGATCCTGCAAAATTCCAACCAGCAGTCCTCCAGCTGCCATGTCACCAAAACCAAAGGCTGTCTGAGGAACTGTTGCTCCTGAGGAAATCCTGGAGAGGTGGAAATGTAACGTGTGCCCTGGAACAGAAGAGTAACAGGATAAAAACTAAGGAAAACAAAACTGCATAGGGTTCATACTTTTGGTTCATAATGAAATGCCACCTCAATATAAAATGTTAACGTGAAAAGTGGGAGTGGGCTATATGAACACTCTGTACTATGCTCACAATTTTTTCTATAAATCTATACATTTGTAAATCTAAAATTATTCCAGTTTATTATTAAATACTTGGACTGAAGACAAGTATGTTCATTTCTTATCTGTTTCCCATTTTTCCAATAATACAAAGTTGTTTGCCCTTTCAATGAGAGATACATTACAGAAATTAATTATGATTATTACACTCTTTACAAATGAATTGAACTGGGGTAAAAGGTCCATCCGGCATTGCTGTGTGTCTGACCAGGATTCTCTGGAGAGCAGAACCGGGATTTCCGGAGCGAGGCCCACAACTCTGCGGGAACCGTGCACAGCGCCTAGAGGTCGGTTGGCTTCTGGCGCTATAGAGCCGGTGCGCGGTGCCGCCACGTGGCGCGCCTCCTCCTGCGGGGTTTAATTCGCGTCGCTCCTCTGGACCTGGATGCTTTTACGAGGAACACAGATCTTCCTGGAGTTCTTGACCAGCGTTGCTTCTGCACTGGAGGTGGCCGCGGAAAGGTGGATCCTGAGAGCGCGCCGGCGAGGCCCCCGCCCATGGTCTCCGGCGCTCCGGTCACTGGGTCCCCCACTATGTCACCCCACCGCCACCCCACCTCAGTCTCCGAAGGAGATGACAGACTGGACGGACAGCAGGGGCGGAGAGCAGGGAGCGCGGGCCCGCCCCAGCCAGCGCGCTCCCGGAGGCGCAGGACCCACCCGCCACCCACGTGTGAGCCCCGCGTGGCTGGGCGCAGGGCTCCTGCCAGTCGGCTCTGCAGCCACCGCGGCGCGGGCTGCCGGCCTGGAAACCTTTTCTCGATTTCTTAAAACTCTGCCTACCTTTCTAAAGGGTACGTTTTCCCTTTAAATTGGAGAGACCACGGGCTTCACGATTCCTCCGTGGACCGGAAAGGACAGCACTCTGGAGCCTGGGCTCCATCTTCCCCAGACGCTGCCCGGGTGCCCCGCGTGACAGCGCAGGGTGCGGAGCTGCGGGCAGCGGGGCTCTCCGCCCTCCAGGAGCAGGACTGGCTTCTAGGCACCCTGACAAGCCTGTCTTTTAGACTTCGAAGGGCATCCACAGGTTGACCCAGTACTACAAAGCTAAATCGATTCCCCATGATTTTTAACAAACGCACAAATTGTCTTCCTAGCTCCTGTCACCTCCTTTCTACTTAGAAAATGCATATTTCAACTTTGTCTCTTTGTAAATTTATCCTATTCCTGTCTCCTTTATGAAACCATTCCCAACTATTCTTGGTCTTACAGCTCTCCGGATTGTCTCTATTTTGGTAGTGCTTGTCCTCCAAACCACATAATTGAGCATTAATTGCACAGTGTGTCACACTCTGCTTTTGTGTTTATGTCTTAGTTTTCTATTTTGTAACTAAATTACGAGCATCGTAAGTCATTTCACATTTCTCACTTTACAGATCCAAAAACCTGCTCCAGTGTCGAGACCGCGCCAGGGCCTCCAGATTAGGCCTGGCTTAGCCCTTTCTCCCCCTCCCTGCCCCCCTCTTTCATTTCCTTCCACTGGTGCTCTGATTCTGGAATATTTTCTAGGAGTCCCTCATTTAATTTTTCTGGGAATCCTGTTTCCCTGTTTAGGATATTAATAAATGTTCATTTTGCTGGATGAATATGTTAGTTATGCGCACAGACCTCCAGGTGTTCTTAAAATATATAATGGGGCATGGATTGTTTTGACTCGGTGGTATTTTATGAATGAGTTATTATAATACTGTGGTAAACTCTGATAGATAGAAACTGTTAATAGAGACTTTTTCCCGTGAATATTCTATGAAAATTCTTGAGGAACTCAGCTCTGATTTTATTATTTAAAAAGTCACTATCCTGTTAGCTCCACTCCTAGATGTCATTATTTCATTCATCTAAAGGGCCCTAGCTCATTAAGCACTATGCAATAGCTGCCTTAGTATTTATAGACTGCCACCTGGTAAAAATATAGTGCTGGGTTATGTTTCAAGCACCACTTATCAAATAAAAAAAATTAGTATATGTCTGTGGTTGCTATCTCTAAACACACCTGAGGGTCATCAACCCCCCTCAGAGTCCAGCCATCTGCTTAGAACTAGGGCTCTGTCTCCCCCAAGTAGTAATATAATCTGGTGTGGGAACACAGTCCTCCGAAAGTAGTGCGTCCTGCTTGAAAAGAAGGGTTCCCCTGATGCTTCCACTCTTTCAATGCAGTGGCCTTACTTCCTGTTTCCTGCCCAAGTTCTAGGTCAAAAGAGAACAGAATAGCGCGTGCTGGGAGGGGCTGGGAGGCCTCTCAGGAGAGCAGACTTCAGGTCTGCAGCTGACCCAGGTCTAGCCAGCCCAAGGACTGCTGGCTGGAAGGAGGTGAAGACAGGTGGACATTTTTTAGGTGGGGTACCAAGGCCCCAACCAAATCGGGGCTTTCCGTTACTAGGGAAGAAGGGCAGAGAGGATGTGGGTCAGACACTCACTCCAGCCTGTCTGCACAGAGGAGGGCCAGCTGATTTCTCATAAACCCGGAGCACCTCTGCTCAGGGCTGCAGCACTATCAGGATAAGACTGTGTGGCTGGGCTGGACAGGTCTGGGCCGCGCTGTAAGCAGGCTGATGCTGGTCATGGCTCTGGAGACCCAAGGCTGGAGGGGCGCCTCTGGGGATGATCTCAGTGGCAGAGTCCGGATGGCCAGGTCACCGCATGGCTAGAAACCCTGTGTGTGTGTGTGTGTGTGTGTGTGTGTGTCCCCTTCTCTTTCTCTCTGTCTCCCTCTTCTCTTTCTGCTCCTTCCTCTCTCTGTCTGTGTCTCTGTTTTTCTGTCTCTGTCTCTTCCCCCCCCCCCCCCCGCCCCTTATAAAGCCACCAGAGTCCAGGCATTGGGGCTCCACCCAACCTTATTTTACTCCACTTATCTCTCTCGATGCCCCCATTGTTGGATTAAGTCTCTGCCTTTATAGTACCTCACCCTGGGCATTAAACTCCATCACAGATCTTTGGGGACACACTTGAGCCATAGCTAGACCAGAGCAGACACCTGGAGAAAATCATTGATTCTACTTCAAAAGGACAAAATTCAAGTTTTTTTAAAAAATGTGGTTTTTGTCAAGCATTACATTTAGTTTATGGGTGTCTCCTGCCACCTGTCGTTTGAACTTGGTATTTGCCCTGGTCATCATAAATGGATACCTAAGTGTGGTACACACACACAGTGGGAGTCATTCGGCCTTAAAACAGAGGGAAGTTTAAGTATGCTGTGATTGGAGGAACCTTGAAGTCATTATGCCAAGTGAAGCAAGCCTGGTACACAAGTGGAAATGCTGCATGATTCCACGCACACAAGGCCCCTAGAATGCTCGGGTTGTGGAGCCAGGAAGTGGAACAGGTTGTGGAACAGAGGTGGGGGCTAGTGTCCCCTGGGTGCAGGTTTCAGTGGGGGAGATGAGAAGCTCTGAGGTGGCAGAGACAGCTGTGCAACAGTGTGGCACACTCAAAGCGGTGCATTCAAATGGTCAAAGCAGTAAAATGTGTGTCGTGTGCATGTTGCCACAATGGAAAGCATTTGGTACTGGTTTCTGGGGATGTGAGCAAGTTTAGCTCACAACCTGGGTGGCCCCACGTGCGATGCCAAGGGCGGCAAGCCACTCCCAGGGCAGCGGGCAGTGTGTGTGCTTATCCTTGGGATGAAGTTTGGGGACAGCGCCTGGGAAGCAGCAACTCAATGTGGCCGCAGGGAAGGGGCAAATTAGGGCAATTTGTCTGGTTCCTACTTCTGCATAGCAGCTTTTTCTTGGTGCACGGAGTTGAATATTTTCACGACAAGTAGTTTCTGGCCAGGTGTGGTGGCTTACTTGGGAGGCTGAGGCAGGAGGATCACCATGAGTTTGAGGCCAGCCTGGGCTGCATAGTGAGGTCAAGGCGAGCCCTGACTACATAGTGAGACCCTGTCTCCAAAAAAAAGGGATGACTGTTTAACATCCCTCAGAAACAGAAACAATCTTTTCCATCATTTATTTTTTAGCAGTTTTAGAACATAGTAAAGTGACAAGGCCATTTACATAGGTCTACCATTAAAGATCATATAATCACCTGGCAGTTGCTAAAAGAAAAGATGTAGGCAAGTGCCCCTTCTGCACCGTCAGAATTTTATATATTCTGGAAAGAAAACTGTTGAGGATCTCCTGTGTCCACAGGCTCAGAGTGGTCATAACCCAAGTGCCACAGGTCATACATCATGATTTCCACACATTTTATGTCTAAATCATTTAAAAACTCTTCCAGGACAATATTTTTAATTTCATGGCCTCTGAAAGTTTTAGGAAAGCCCTCCCTGTCACCTTTTCCTCTTTTGGTTTACCTGGTGTCCACTCCGGAACTTGGGATCCGATGTCAGTGCAGCAGCCTGGCACGGTGCCTGCACCCCCACAGGGAGCAGCCCGAGTCTGTCTTCTGCAGCAGGGACTGAAGCCTTGTCTCATGATCTGGGGGAGATGCACTATTTTTTTTTTCAGAAAGTTTGTTGAAATGGTAGAGACTGAATGGAGAAAGCACTTTAGATATCAGCGGAGATGGAAGAGGCAGACAGCTTCCCAGCGCCCAGGGAGGCCTGACTTGGGCCAGCAAGAGAGGATGATTTCCGAAAACTACACTGCCACCTGCCAGGAGGGGCACTTGCCTACATCTTTTCTTTTAGCAACTGCCCGGTGAGAAAGGGGAGGGGGCAGCTGTGTTTCCTGCCTCCCTGGCGAGGCAGAGCGTCCTTTACTGTGAACAACCTTGGACATAAAGCAACTTGGAGGGGAAGCACTTGTTCTTGTTCAGTTCCAGGGTCTCACTCTGTAATCACCTGGCCCTGCTGCTCTGGGCCAGGCAGCCCAGCACCACCCGGCAGAGCATTGCCACAGAAGGCAGCTGCGCTCATGCAGCTGGGCAGCAGAGCAGGAAGAGGCCAGGACAGCATGCTCCCAAGGGCACACTGCCTTCCCTGAGGCCCCACCTCTAAGGCTCCACTGCCCCCCAAAGTGCAACCATGGGGAACAAGCTAGGGGACGGTGCAGGTCCAAACTGTGAAGGAGTTGATATGTATCACACTCAGTGACAGGTGTCAGAGATGAACACAGCAGCTTAGTGACCAGGAGCAGAGCAGAAGGGCTGGGGGCCAGGCAGGGAGTGCCGATTTCAGATGTGGTTCCGGCTCAGGACGGAGACCCTAGGATGCTGGGCTACAGTGAGAAGGTGTGCAGGTCAGGAAACACCCAGGCAGGAATGTGTGCATTTCCAAGGACCAACAAGAAGTCTGTTGGAATCTGCCCTCTCCACATCACCAGGCCAGCTGCCTGCCCTGAACAGGGTCACCATGGGGCCTTGACTTTTTCTCAGAGTAAAGAAGAAGTTACCGTGGTGACCCGAGTTGTGGAGCAGGGCAGTGGTCTAATTTGGGTTTCAAAGCATTTCTGTAAGAAGCAAATGGATCCGCAGGTGTCAAAGCCCAGCAGGCTGGGCTGCACGCCAGTCAAGCAGGCAAGGCAGGTCACTGTCCACAATAGATCCAGGGCGGGACAGGGTCCATGGATTGAATGAGGGGCCAGGAGGTGGCCCCTGTGTTGCGGGCTTGGAGAGATCTACATTGCCCCCAGCTTCAGGGAGCCACATGACCTCTGCCCAGGTACAGGCAGAGGGGGCAGGGAGGTCACCAGGCTTGAAAACTGCCTGCAATCAGACATAGAAACCAGAGTGAACCTCTCCAGTCCCAGTCCCAGGCTGGTGGAGAAAACAGGCAAGTCAGTGGCAGTGGGCACAGTGGACAGTGTCCCCAAGGCTGTGAGGCCAGGAACACCCGTCATTGCCCATGGGAGACCTCAGGGAAGCCACCTGGACCTGCCCTGCCATATGAAGAGTGGCAGAAGGCAGGAGGGATTGAGGTGGAGCCTGCACGTGGGCAGTAAATTCTGGAAACTGCCCTGGGAGGGAGGAGGCAGCCGTGGAGACCAGGCAGGGGCTAGGGACCCCGGGATGCCTGTGTCGCAGGGATGCCGGGGAGCAGTGGGTGGGGTAGGGAATGGGTGGGGATGGGGTGGAGGGGTGCCAGACTGGGCCCTGTTGTGGCTTGGCATAACTGATGCCATCTTGAACCCTGCATTTAGTTAGTGCCCTGTATTTGACCCAGGACAATGGAAAATTACTCAGGGTACAAGTCCCAGGAGAAAAGCAGAATGCGCTGTACCCACAGGAGAAAAGTTAACCTGCTCAACAAAAGAAGCAGGATACAGGTGTCATCAAAAATTAATGTAAGATTCGAGCTAAATTGCCAACAGGATGTCTTTTTGTGATTCTCTGTTAAAAGCTTTGTAACTTTCCAGTTCAGGGCCTCTTGGTGAGACTCTGAAACAGGGGTCCACACAAGTGGTTGCTGAGCTCACCTAATTAAATTCCAATTTTACCAATTTGGCTTCTTGAATTCCTATACTGTTCCCAAGCCTACTTCAGGCCCTCAGGAGAGGCCGGAAGCTGCTGGTGACCCAGGCCGGGAGCCAAGGCCATGTGCTTATTTCTGTCTGCCAGTCCGCGGATGCTGAAGGAGGGAGAAAGCCCAGCGCTGTCTGGCGAGACAGCAAGTGGCCCCAAGACTCCCCCTTGCCTGCCTCTGTGGCCCCCACCTTCCACTGCTTCCCGCATCGCTTCCCACCTTCTGCATCCTGGAGCTGGGCCCTGAGCCCCAAACGCGCGGGCTCCTCACTGTGATTCATGCAGCCTTGCATCGCTACTGATGATGTCAGCTTGAAAGTGAGTTTCAGGGCTTTTTAAAATTTAAAAGCAGTGTCCTTGGGGGTTCATAGTTGTAGCAGGTAAGTATTTACGAGGTTTAAGATGATAACCAAAAAAAATTGTTTTGTTCGAAGGAATTTTAGTTATCATTTCACTTGGTTTAGTTTTCTGACTTGAAGCAGACAAATGCTGGCAGTGTTATTCTTGCTGCAGTGTTTAGCAGCTGCCTTGAAGACTTCTTACGCACATTAACAGTTCAGACAGCTTTACAGTATCAAAGTTCATCTTACAAGGTCACAACTTTGGTGGATTGGCAGTGTCTTATGTAACTTTTATATTATGCTGAATCTTATAACGGCATCTCTTAAATTTTAAAGACAATAGTGATTATAACTAGCCCATTGGCTTTAACTTCTTGCTAGTAATTGTGATTATAATAAAAAAGTCTATGTTTGTAAAATTTTACCTGGGGGTAGAAAAGCCTTCTGATACTATATTAAAATGAGGATGGTTTTATATGCTATTAAAATGAGTCATGCTGAAATCATTGCTTACAAGGGGTTCATTTAAATGATAATGGTTATAAAAAATAAGTTATGCCCTGGTAGGAGAGGTCTTTTTTTCCCCTCAGTCTGCAAATATAATAATAACTGGAAAAGATGTTAAGTCATGGACAAACTAATAGCCCAATTAGAAGAGCAAATACACATGCCCTCAATGGTTGATTTTATTTTATCTGTTTAGAGTACTTTCTAGAACAAATACAATTTGCATATTCCAAGTAAATACAATCTCAGAAACTTTACAATGTAAAAGTTGTCTTTGGCATTTCTTATGTAACTTTTCAGAAACTTTACAATATAAAAGTTTGGCATGCTTGGCATTATGTACTTTGTTTGTTTGCTCTTGGTTTTTTGAGTTAGGGTTTCCTTGTGTAGTTCAGGCTGGCTTTGAATTCACTGTGTAGCCCAGGCTGGCCTCAAACTCATGGCAATCTTCCTGCCTCAGCCTCCCAAGTGCTGGGACTACAAGTGTGCACTACCACACCTGGCTGGATTATGTATCTGATGAAAGTAATAGGTAATGTACTTTGCCTCAGGAAAATGTATATATGTGTACTTAATTTTGCATTACAAATACTCCAGGATCCTTAGCATTCTAGAACTCCTATTTAGTTACAAAGTAACTAAACTAATTTTACGAATTGTTTCGAAAGCGCTTTGAAAAGTATCAGTTATAGGAGCCAGGGATTTAGCTCAGCACCTGCCTGACAAAGTGCAAGGTCATGAGTTCGATCCCCAGTATAAATAAAAAAGAGGAAAGTATTTACAAATCCTCCTGTGTTTATGCTTTATAGACACTGCTGTGACTTGACACGCCGAGACCTTCCCTGAAGGCTCAGCCACACAAACTTGTGAGTTCTCAACTGTGACCTGCTGTCCCTCCAGGTCAGAATCTGTTTGCCTTCTACTACTGCACTCCAAACTCTGAGGCTGGAAGCAGCACGTGATACCAACTACCAGATCTACAGGGCAGGAGTCTGGGCAGCTCCTCTGCTCGGGTGCCGTGTCTGAGGCCACAGGATCACCAACACCGAGTCCCATCTGACACTTGCGTCATCTGGGAGTTCAGTCCTTGTGGCTGTGGGACTGAGGTTGGCACCTTCTGGGGTGGCCTTGTTCTCAGGGACTAGGGGTTCCCATGGTTTCTGCTGGGTGATGCCTTTGTCATGAGTCCCCTGCCGCTAACCCTCCCCATGCTTTGAGCTCTGTGGAGAGGGGGACTCATCCCTCACCTCACCCACCCAGGCAGGCCCTGAAGATAGTCTTCCTCCCTGTGGAGACTGAAGCTGGGCCTGAACCACTCCTGTCTATGCCCCTTCCCACAGCACCGGGACACCAGGAGAGGTGTGTGGTGGTGGACATCTGGCAGGCGTCTTGGGGTCTTTGCAGGGGAAACAAGGACTTAGGGTTCTCCTTAGAGAAACATGGCACTCAGGCAGGGCAGGAGGGGGCCCATCCTGCTCTGTCAGCATCTGTGGCCTTACAGAAGGGACTTCGTCTAGGCTTCAGGACACCTCCCCCTGCCTCTGGTCACCATGTGGTCTTGGCCTGGCCATTCTGCCCCCCCCAGGCCTGGACTGGACCAACTGGATCCTGTATGCCAGCTGGAGTCATGGGGAGCTCCCCCAAGTCAGCATCTGCTTCCTCTTCCAGAGGCTGTGACCCCGCAGGAGGACGGGGCAGGAAGGACGGGCGTGTGCCGTGTAAACCGTCCTCCTGCCACTCACTCCTCTGCTTGCTCATTCGAGAGCATTAACTGACCACCTGGCACCAGCAGAGCCAACTGGTGCCTCACCTCTGCCAGCCTAGAGAACGAGGCCAGGGCACACAGGACAGGCAGTTACAGGGCAGGGCGGGAGTGCCACGGGAGCTGAAGGAGGCCATGGGCAGTGGTGTGGGGCATGGTTCCTGGCAAGGCAGAAGCGTTCCTGCAGAGGTGGACATGTAAAGGACAAAGAAGGGACATTTAGAGACAATTCTGAGCCCACTCTGATCCCAGAGGGTCCACGTCATACAGCCAGCCTCACAAACAATGCAGTTTACCTTTGTATCCTAAGCACGACAGGAAAAAGTTTAAAAGTTTTAAATCAGAGTGACTTGCAAAGATTAACACTTTTTAAATGTCACTGACAGTGCTTGTGTAGAGGCAGGCAGATGGTTCCCAGGGCCCAGCTGGACAGTGGGCATGTTGGAGGGCGGGTTGGAAAGAGGTGGGGTGTCAGGGTACTGGGTGCCTAGGTGCCTCCAGTGGCAGGAGGCACTGTTTAGGCTGGGCTGTTCCACTCAGAAGGCCTGCAGGCTGCAACAAAAGAGATCTTCCAAGGCAGGCTGAGCCACGGGGGGCAGAGCTCCACTGGGAATGAGTACTTCACACCAGCAAATGCAGATCTGGGGTCCGGGGTCCCGGCTTCCGTACCTGCAGAGAGGAGCTGAGTGTGAACCTCTCTCTTTTGGCTTTTATTGGCACATGTCTGCAGGACAGGATGTGTGTGGGGTTGGTATGAGTCCCTAAGAGATCTGACTCTTTACACCACTTTTCTCCCCTGCTTCCCCTCCCTCCGTCTCTCCCTCCCTTCCCTCCTGCACAAGATCCATCTCCCTACTTGCTCTTATCTATCTTTTATTCTACTCTTCATTTTATTTTTTATCTTGGGTCCATGTGGTACCCAGGTCGTAGGTCCTAGGTAGGCCTGCTCCCCTGGGCTCTCCCTGGGGTCCGTGCTTGGCCTGCCATGTCCTTCCCGCCTGAGACTGTGACGCGGGCACTTCCCCTCCTGGCTCGGGCAGATTGCGGGAGGCGCGTCGCTATTTTTGGAATGCGATTCATATTAGTCACTGGGTTTTCACCCAGTGTCACGCCTTGGATCCCTGGAATTGCAGGAAGTGCATTTTATTCTAGCCACTAGAGGGCGCCAGAGGGACGAGCCCTCGACCCGCGCGCCTCTCCGAGGTTCTGGGTCTCGGTTCCGGCACCGAGACCCCCTTGGGATGGGACCCCCGGTTCCAGCACCTAGAAACCCCCGGGATCGGACCGCAAGGCAGGCTGACTGCTGGCGTCACTAGGGCTGCACTTCGGGTGTGCCTTTTGCTTCTTAGCTTGTTGCATTAAAGTAGCTTGCAAAGGAAGTTTGGAAGGCTCGCAGGCCCCGACCCGGCATGGCTCGGAGCAGGGCTGAGCCTGGCAGGGCCCTGCCGGCCCACTCGGGACACTGCTCAGGGCCAGCGGCTCGCAGCCCAGCAGGGCAGAGCACACAGCGGAGAACAGGGTGGGGACTTCAGGGGGAAACTTGCAGCCTTTTAATATTCGGAACAGGAATCCTGTATATTTTTTCAATTAAATAATTTCAAGTGTTAAATGCATGTGACTTACTTAGAGCCACAGGAAAATCTGAAAATATATCATTCGAGGAAGTCTTGCAGCTCTAGAAATAAAATTTCAGGGAGCCTCGAAAACAGCAAACAGTGCTGTTTCTGCAACAAGCATTTCAGGCGAAACAGCAGCTCCCTCCGCGTCTCATGTGGCCGGCAGACGCAAAGGGCCTCGTTCCGGCTGGGCGGCCTCAGATGTGTCCCCCGTGCAGGGCCATCCCACACAGCGAGCTGTCCCCAGAAGGCAGCTGCAGTCACAGGAGAAGGTGGGGCTGCCAGGACCAGCCTGGAGGCGGGATTTAAGACATTACATCCCTATTAAAAAGCAGTTTAAAGTAAAATGAAGGTGACTTTAATGATTTATAGGAAAGTACACTAGATAATCCAAATTATATGAAAAATTAGTGATCTTGTTTAAGAAACACTAGAGCTTGCTGTACAGCGGAACTTTACACCTCTTTAAACAAATGTCACACAACCAGAACCCTCAGCACCATCATGGTCTGCCAGGGACACCGAAACCCTACTTTGAGTATTAAAAAAAATTCAGAGCAAAGCTGCGCTGGCCTGGAGCCCCTACCTGGTGTTCAGCCTGCTTGCTGATGATGCTGGTGTGGTTCCGATTCAGACGCAGATGGCAGTCTTGCTGGACTCGCTCTGCCCAGGGTTCCAGGCTGGGAGGGCGAGACACACCTCTCCTGATTGTCTGAATTAATTCAGTGAGACACCAACAAAGATCTTGCAGGGCCCGGCAGCACCGGACCCCGCGGGTGTGAGAACGAGGTTCCTCTGGTCAGTGGTTCTCTCGCTATTTCCCCAAGGTGCACTCACCACGCCTGGGGCCCCAGTTCGCCTTTATAACCCCATCTCGTGAGTCACGAGATCCCATCCTGTACTGTGATTTGTGCTTTGGGGACAGTCGCATAGATGCAAGGCACGGGACAAATACTCAAGCGAGCACTTGAATGGGGTCATGCCGACCCAGAAGCGCAGCTCCGGACCTGCTGGATGTCCAGTGTGCCAGGTTCGGGTCTGCTGAAAGTGGAGAATGAATTCCTAAGGACAGAGGGGGTCAGAGTAGGAAAGGCTTATTGGAGAACAGGGCTAGGTCCCAAGAGACAGGAGGGTCCCAAGTGGGTTGCCACTGAAGCCTTTGTCAGGGTGATTTGTACAGAAACAGCACAATATGGCTACCTTTGATCAACCAATAAGATGCCAAGTGTAGCGGCTCAGCTAATGTTGATCCAACAGCAGAGCGAGGCACATGGCAGGGCGCACGGCTGACTCCTTCACCCTGGCCCATCTATGACTTCCAGGGTTCCAGGGCTGATCTTGGTGTTCTGGACGCCCATCTGGGTATCCAATGCACGCTGGACGTAAAGGACTGGGGTACTAATTACAGCACAATTGCCAGTTTTCCTTATAGGGAAGTATGCAAATCAGACCGCCGTGACTTTACCTTGGGGGCTGGCCTCCTTCAGAGTCTCCGCCACGATTCTGATACCTTAGCTTTTCACTGCCTTCATTGAGAGCCTAGTGCCTCTCCAACTGTGTGTTAACTTACACCTATCTTAGCTCCCTGTAATAATAGAAGGCGACAACACAGCCATACTCTAGACTTAGCTGGCGTGGTAGCACAGACTGTAATCCCAGCACTCTGGAGGCTGAGGCAGGAGTATTACCATGAGTCCGAGGCCAGCCTGGATTACATACTGAGATCCCATCTCCAAAACTCTGAAAAAAAGAGAAATGAGTATCATCTCATTTCTACTAACTTGATTGTATTTCTTTTGACATCTAATCCTGTCTGCTTTTGAGAACAAAATTTTAAGAGGTTTCTGCCTCTCAAAGCACTGTTTTGTTTCTGCAGTGAAGTAACACATGCCCCATCCCCGGCAAGTTTCACTATGTTAGAATCAGTTTGGGTCCCACCCCGCCTTCCCCACTAAGCACTTTTCTGCCACCTGCCTGTTGCCTGTCACTGTGAATACTGCAGGATCTGCAATGCTGGCCGGAGGGAAACTTTGGGAATGCCTATGGCTGGCTTGGCCAGAGCGCAAGAGTTCTGTTTAAGCTTCTGATGGCTCCAACCTCGGGAAGGCCTTACAGTTGTGAGCTGGTGCTGCACAGCTGCCTGGATCCTGGTTTGGAAAATCCTGCACTCAAGACCTACAAGAGAACGGCAATGACAACTGTACACGCCGTTCCTCACTGGTTTGCAGATTTCGTGTTTTGTTTCCTCACTCCCCTGCTGTCTCACACTCCTGCTTCCATCTCCATCCCACCCTGGAGGACGTCACTCATGGCCACCATTTCCTGCCTTTGTGATCCAGGTAGCTCCTATCGATCACAGGAAGCTGGCACGGAGGTGAAGTCTTTACTGCCCTGGGTTACAGTCCACCCTCAGGGAACGTTAGATTTCAGGGAACCTTTCGGCTCAGAATGGGTGGAGCAGGGACCCTGAGTCTCCCAGGATGCTTCTTTCATTTTAGTCAACCATTAGAGCTGGAAACATCTGGGGACAAAGAGCAGCACAGGCAGGCAGGTGGGACAGGCTGTGTTCCTGAGCATCGCGGAGCTGGGAACTGACTCTAGTGGATGGATGCAGCGTGGTTCTCCTCGCTTGTGTCAGCTGTGGAGATTCTGTGTGACCGATGAGTGGTAACCACATCAAGGGGCTGAGAGCTAGCGAGTTCTCAGGAGGAAGCCCAGGATCAGGAGGAGAATCCGACAGTTAACTAAGCCCACTGGCTGACTGTTACCAGGGGAATTCTACGGCTTGGTTCCTATGCAGGTCTTTTCAAGTGATTGTAATTTTTTCTAGATTGTTTTGTTAGCTTTTTATAAATTACCTTAATTAATTACAAAATGAGAGAAAATTTCTCTTCTGGTAGCATGGTTGATCAGTCATCCAGAATGCTTTTCCTGCTTAAAACACTCAAATATCAGGTAAGGAGTTTTTTAAATTTTCATTTTTTTAATGTTCTGGTACTCTGACAGGAAAGCAAAGAGATCAAAGGCTTCCAAACAGAACTGAAAGCAGGAACTCTGGTTTAGTTAAGCTTACTTTCTCATTTACTTATTTTTAAGCATCTTTACTTTTATTAGTGTGTGTTCGTAGTACACAGTGATAACGGTCCTGTGGGAAGCACGTACATTGTACATCTTAATTGGTCATCATCTCCCTCTTCTCCCTCTCCTTTCCCCCTTCCTCAGCTCTTGGCCTCTCCCTTTTTGTAAAAGATCTAGCCTCGAAAGCAGAGTTCTGAAAGTCAGAGAGCTACTGGCCAGTGTGGTGGCCAGAGGTGCAGTCCATGGCCTGCCCCTGAGTGTGAACCTGTCTGAGGAGTTTCTGTAAAAGGAGACCCCAACGTCTATATCTGCAGTCTTGGGGTAATAGGAAGAAAGGCCCCAGCACAGAGACACAGTATACCCTTTGCCTGTCTTGATCAGTGAAGGGCAGAGAAAACTCGAGCAACTTCCTGAGCCAGAACTGAGGTCATTCCAAGTTCACACTTTTCTTGTGACCAAGAACCGGTATGTGCCGAGTGTGATGTTCAGCGAGGCCAGGTGGACAGTGGCCCCGATGACGGAGGAAGAAACAGGCTTAACGAAATACAGATCGGATTCTTGGGAAAACTTTGGAGTGGTGAGCAGCAGAGAAGGAACCTCTCCAGTTTTAGTAACACAGCAACGTGAGCAAGAGGAGAGAAGTGGGTCCCGTGGACACAGAAGGATCTGAACTGAGACTTGAAGCCTGCAAGAATTAAAACAACCAGGGCAGCAGACCTGTCCTGCCGGGGGGAGAAGCCCCGGTGAGGGGATGTGACACCACCCCCCCACCCCCCCACCCCCCCACCCCCCCGTGCATGGCGGCGAGGCCCAGCAGCTGGGAGAAGCGGCCAGGAGGCATCCCTCCCCCTGAGCTCTGGGTCCGACACAGGCTGAGAGGCTGATAACTGAAGTAACCGAAATAGGGAAACAACCTGACATCTGTGTTGTCTGATTGACTTTGCAGGCCTGGGGCCAGCGGTCTGCTAAGTATTTAAGAGGTTAACAATGTGTAATAAAATAATGATTGTGGAGTTTCTACTGTTCTATTGTTGTTTTGTTTTGTTTCATTTTATTGTTCTGTTTTAGAAAGAAAGAAATGTACACAGAGAGAAGGGCTGTGACATGTCCTTCCTGAGGGGAACCTTGAAATTTTCTACATGTGTGGGAAAGGCAAAGGGATTCCAGCTGGAGCGCTGGACATGTAAGGACACCTGGAAGGCGAAGGCACTCTTCCAGGGCCGGAGAGGAGATGGAAGTGAGAAGACCCCGAGGTGGGAGCTGCAACCCAGCGGCTCCGCCCGACCCTTGGGGAGGTGGCAAGAACAAAGGTGCTCCTCTCCATGCTGTGAGCAGGCCCGTCTGGGCCTGTGGTGACGCTGACACCATGGCAGGAGCGCGCAGACCAACCTGGCCACCTCATGGTAGGGGAGGCAGAGACGGGCAAGGGCTGGGGTCGCTGTGCCCAGTCCGGGAGACTCGCAGTTACCAGCACCTCCCACCGGGCCTGTACTGAGAGTCAGTGTCACCTGAGGCGGGCCTTGGGGAACGTGAAAGCCAAATGTGGGGGCATGCCTGTAGTCCCGCACTCTGGAACGCTGAGGCAGGAGCATCCCAAGTTCAACCCAAACCTTGGCAGCTCAGTCACTTAGCAAGACGTTGTCTCAAAATAAAAACAAAAAAGGTCTGGGAATGGAGCTCAGTGCAAAGGCTCTGGGTTCAATCCCCAGTACAAAAAAGAGCCATACCATTCCATTTTTTTTCAACAAGAGAAAGGAGAATAAACTCAAGGAAAGTAAGAGGAAGGCGTGAGTTTCGTGTGCAGCACTGACACAATAACACACGGAGGAAATCAGTGCCGTCCAAGCAGACAGTACTTACACATAACAGAAACACTGAAAAGGGAATCAATGGAGTCCAAAGTTGATTTGGGGAGGGGAATTAGGGGAATTAGGAAAAAGGGAGAGTCTTTTCCTTTGACCGTTACGTTACCATGAATGAAAAGATGGCTACTGTTACGGAGTCTGAGTCATTATGGAAAAAGACCGGGACACTTAAAACTGAATGAAATGAATACATCCTTACATCAGCGTGCTGGCTTACTCCATCTCAAGAACAAATCTGAATGGTCCTATAACTAAAACCAGTGAAATCAGCTTTTGAAAAATCTTTGCAAAAAGAAACTTTAGCCTCCAGAAAATTCTAACCCTATGGTTAGAGCGTGGACACTTTGGGGCTACAACCCCCCAAAGTTATTTATGGAGGTGTCAGTACCTTGACGCCATCTTCTAGATAAAGACATTGCAAACAAATTGGAAAAACCAAAAGCAAACAGCCCAATCTCAGTTACGACTATGCACAGAAACCCTCTCCCAAAAGTACATTAATAAATCGCATCTGGAAAGGGACGGGGCAGGGGTGGCCTGTCATATGTGACCATGTCCCACTGCCCCCAACGGCACACGCCTCCTCCACCTCTTCGTGCACCCGTTTTTGGTCTTGGGCTAGTGGAGGTGAGTAGAAAGGAGGGGCCGGTCTGGTGTCATGCAGCACTGCCCAACAGGAGGGGCATACAGCCCACAGTCGCCAGAGGATGTTGCTGTGACCCTGGCCAGGGAAACGCAAACCATGTCAAACCCGGTGATGCTGGTCATGTGCCAGCGTCTGCCTCTAACTGCAGCAGCTCGAACCAGAACGAATACTTGTCCTGTGCCACAGCTGCTGTTGAGGAAGACACAGAGCAGCTTAGCAGGGAGATTCCTCCCCAGATGGCCCCGAGGAGAGCCCAGAAGTCGGCAGGTTGTGGTCACCTGAGGGCCTGACTGGGACTGTGAAAGCACTGTGCCATTTCTCTCCCAGGGCCCACGAGGGGACACTGGCTGACTCTGGTCCCCATGGGGGAGTCGCTGGAGCTGGGTGCTCTCAGAGCGAGGGCCTGGGGGAAGGACAGACGAAATCTGCAATGCCCTTTGTGATCCAGCCTTGGAAGTTGTCGCTGTCATTATTTAATACTCTGTCACTTATGCAGACCAGCCGTGTGTGCCAGGGCACGGGTTAGGCAAGGACTTGGGACACCGAGAGGCAGGTCACGGAGAGCCACCTTCAGCTTGTACACTGCACCTGTGGCTTTGTGGCAGGAATGCTAAGCTGGCTACTGCAGCAGCGTGTTTATAAAGGGGGACGTGACACAGGTATGGCCAGATCAGTGGAGGACGGGACCCTGCACCTGCCTAGGTAACTGAGAATCTGACGCGGAACGAAAGAGTCGGTCACAGGGAACAACACGAGCCACACGTAGGAGGCAGAATTAGACAGAAAGGCAAGAGAACTCTCCATATAGAGCCCAGCACGGAGTGACTGCGTGGGACAGGGTGCAGGCCAGAGCCCTGATCTCCAGGCCAGGGCAGCCCACCCCTGCTCCTCACGCCACAGACACATATCAACAGCACTGTGCAGAAATGACAGCTTCACACGAAGGGCACGGAGATGGAAAGCATCCTGTTAAAAAGCTGGGGTCCCCAGTGTGTGAGTCCCACTCCAACCCTGCCAGCAACTTGAGCTCAAGCCCCCCATCGCCCCCATCCCTGTTGGAACAGAGGCACTGACGCCCTGAGCTGGAGCCAGGAAAGTCGAGTGCATGCCCTGGTCCACAAACGCATCTCTGACAGTCTGGTGTCTTCCCCTCACAGCCCCCAGGTCGCGGTCCTGCTTAGATACGGGCTCAGCTGGTAGGTGAGGGGGCAAACAGACCGAGAACAGCGCCCCAAACCAGTGCTGGACAAAGACGGGAGCTTGTTGGCAGCTGGCTTAGCAGGTGAATTCCACTGCCGTTCAGATCTTCAGTTTCTGTGATTAGATCTTAAAATACATTTTGCACCATCATATCTATTTTCCTACTTGTTGTTCAGATATTTTGGAATAGAAACTTCATCCCTTCCAATGCTTTTCAGATGGCCTGAAATGCTAGGGTTGTCTAGGTGACAAAAATCAGCAGAAAGAATGTTTCCAAAAATGAAGCTCATTTTCTCTAATGCATGTACTAATCACTCAGCTTTTTAAAACTAAAGGTCTTGCCAAATCATAGAGAGCTTTCAATAATGTATATGCATTTTAATTGCATAATTATATAAAAATAATTCACTGGCATAAAAAATCAGCAGCACAGGATAGGGGATGTACCACTCAGAGCTCTTTGGTTGCAAGCCACCAAATTCAAATATGACTCAGTCAAACTAAAAAGGAATTTTTGAGAAGCGTCAGGAATGCTTCATCAAAGAGAAGAATAAAGTGACTAATGTGATTTTGGAAAGGCTAGGATCATCGTAGCTACAAGAGTCCAGATAATGGGACTTATTGGGCAGTATTTTTCCCCCTTGGTACTATATTGAAATAAATTTCTTTGAATATTTTCTTTTTTTTTTTTTTAATTCTTGTGTCATTGCTCTCAGCTCTCAAACTCCTGCTGTACTCTGGCCTAGTTGGAGTCATATGATCCTTTCTTACTAAGAGAAATGTATGCTTTAATTGACGTTTCACAAAGACTGCTACTGTTATTGGATTTGATTTTGACAGAGATCTAGGATTTTCCAAAAGAAAACTGCCTCAGGCACTTCCTTGTTGCAAAGACAAAATACCTGACACCTACAGCTTACAGGAGGAGAGGTTTTCTGTGGCTCACAGTTTCAGGGGGTTCAGCCCATGGTTAGCTACCTCCACAGAAGACACAGTGTGCGGAAGGGCCTGGGGGAGGAGCCCGCTCCCGTCATGGTGGGCAGGAAGTGGAGAGGAAAGGAGCCGGGATGAGCATCCACCTGGGCCCCATGCCCCTGGGGACCACCTGTAACCAGGCCTTGCCTCCTAATAGCACAATGCAATTACCTTCCACACCTGAGGACTTGGAGACATTTGAGATCAAAAGGATACAGAAGTAAGGAACTGCTGTTAAAAGAAGGGGAGTGTTGATGTTGGGCTGGCAGGATAGCAGATATCCACTGTCTCCCTTTAGCAGAAATTACTCTTGCCATAATATTCTTACCCAGAACCAGTGCACGAAACGGATTGGCACAGTAAGCAGCTAGGTGCTGCCTTCATCTGCTAGCAGCCATAACAAAACACCAGGGACTGGGTGGCCTGCAACAGCATAAACTCACTCTCTGTAATTCAGATGCTGGAGGCCAGGGCGGCAGTGCGGTCGGGCTCCAGTGTGGGCTGCAGCAGGCTTCTCCCTGTGATCTCCACACACATCGTCCAGGAGAGATCTGTCCGACCCGCTTCCTGCAGGACAACCTGTCCCGATGGGTCAGGGCCCCACATGTGTGACCTGACCTGCTTCACCTCCTAAAGCTCCAACTCCAGCTGCAGCCCCTGACCTCATGTGACTCTTCTGATTTTTCTGAAGCCCTGCCTGGAGCATGGGGAGTTATGATGTCAACATGGGAACCTGGGGACAGCTTCAGTCCCCGACCGTCATCTGCCCTGGGCCTCGGGCATGTTCAGCTCACTTTGTCTTCTGGTTCCTGGAACACTCATGACTACAAACCCAGGCAGTGAGTGCCACCATTTCTGAGGCCTCAGTCAGGGCTAGGGCCTGTGGCGATTACTGAGTTGCTGCCCTGCCCATCTGTCAGTGGCCACAGAAGCTGCTGGCTTCTTGGGGACAGCACAGGGTGGACGTGAGTCCACTGGAGACCGGAAGCCTGTACTGTGTGGTCCTGAGAGGAGCCATGTGTGAGCCTGGGCAGGAAGGCAGAGCCCGGTGTTCTGGTCCAGGCACCCACACTGGGTGAGGGGCACCTGCTGCACAGTGTCCTCCAGGATTCGCTCAGGTATGGATCTGTGGGGCAAGGGGCGGGTGACTATGGGTGGTGCAGGATGGAAGCAGCAGGGATAAGAGTGCGCTGGTGGTTCCCGCAGAGACTGCCTGGAGCTGCCGAAGGCCTGGCAGGGGTGTGGGGCTCTCCAGTGCTGATTGTGCTCAGCAGCGTTTACCAAGTGACCCTGCTGCCGGGGCACATTCCAGGCCGGGCAGTGGGCAGGGTGCTGCCTTGGCCCTGCAGAAGCCCGAGCTGAGCTCAGCAGCTGCAGCATTCAGTGGGATCCATCAGATGCTCATGTGTGAGCGATCATACGGTGATCTGTAGCCCTTGGGTTTCTGGAGAATACTATTTGTCGCCCTCCTCCCTGTGTTCCTTTCCTGCTGTTGCTGTGGTAACTGTGTAAATCACTTTGAGGCCTGAGGCTTACAGCCAAGTGGTGCATGTTCTTAAAATCTGGAGGGCAGGGGTCCAGGGCAGTCCCCAAGGTGCAACTCCAGCCCAGTGGGTGGCATTCGAGGCTGGGCAGGGGATATCTGTTCTTGGCTTCCAGGGTCATCTGCACTTGTGGGTCGTGACCACCTCCTTTCTTCAAAGCTGAGAAGGGTTCAGGTCGAACATCGCAGTTCCCTGCTGCTCCCTCCTCTCCCCCTCTCTTGTGAGCTTCTCCTGGTCATCCTGGGCTCCCCACATTATCCAGAACCCTCTTCTCTGGTCTCTCTTGTGGCTTTCCCTGCAAGATCTCCATGGGGTGAGGACAGCGAAGTCTCTGGGGTCCCCGTTATCCTTTGTTCACTCTCCCCATGCATCTGGATCACGAAACGGAAGACACTTTGCTCCATGAGCCCTGGGCCATAAAGCTACAGTAAGATGTGGATGGTGCCCAAGTGAAGTCTGCTTTTGGTCCCTGTGCCCTCATGGTTTTGGAGCACCCAGAGCCGTCATGAGATCCTCAGGCGCCAGTGTCTCTGCACAGAGCCCCACAGCTCGTCCTGGTCATCGCTGCCATGCACTGTCCTTGGGTCTTCTGCAGGTGCAGTCTGCAATCCCAGGGAGCATGACGTCCTGCCCCCCGAGGCCAGCAGGGAACACCTCCAGCAGCAGACAGGACAGAAAGAGGACAGAAAAGGACTCCAGAGATAGGGAGAAGCTGCAGGGTGGGGCGTCAGCGATGCCTGAAGCCTCTGCTTTGCCTCAGTGCTGTATCTTCAGGAATAAAAGACGCCACCAGGACATCTAATGACCTATTTAAATGGAACCACCTGACAATTCACCATCAGGGTTTAGGCTGCTGTGTGACACCCCCACCCTGTGGCCCCTGAGGAGAAGGGGCTTTGAGAGAGAAAGGAAGCGGCATTCAAAGCTCCTGGCCTGGACTTTGGGCCCTGGGGAAGGAGAGGCTTGAGGGCCAGCAGCCTGAGGGGTCTAAGAGTGTGGGTCAGCACAGGCTGGTGGTGGGAGGTTTGAGAGACTGTCCCTCCCGGAAGTCAGTAACAAACGCTGGGCGGTGTGTGTGTGTGGGGAGCCCTGCTCCATCGCTGGTGCCAGTGAATGTGAACTGGTACCGCCCTGTGGAGATCGGTGTGCAGACTCGTCATGGAACTGAAACTGTAAATTCCACCTGGCCCAGCTGTTCGTGTTCGCAGGGCTCAGCTGGTGACACGCCAGCCTCGGAGGCAGCCTGAGTGCCCATCAGCATTTAGGGGCAGGGCTAGGCAGGAAGAGGATGAAACAGGATCTGTTGGGAGCTGCTGAAGCTGGAAACTGACCACACACGAAGGGCTGCAACCCAGGCCTGGTCCTCCCGAGAACAAAGAGTGGTGGGGAAGGTCACGTGAAGAGGTTGCTTCAGCCCAGGAGAGCAGCAAGCCCTAGACAAGCCAAGCAGTGGTGCGCTGGGCAGCGGGGTTGGAAGGGACATCCTCCTCCTGGGTACGCAAATACACAGAGCTACAGTGCTGAGCGTTCCTTCTGTCCCGTCTGGAGGTAAGGGCTCCCTCTGACCCCAACTTTGTCTCCTATTTTCTCATCCACCCCAAGAACCTTGGGAGCTGCATGGGTCAAGGCAAGGATCTCATTAAAGGAATAGGAACCGGTGCTAAAGGCAGGTTTTCTCTTTGCGATTAGACTCCAACAACTAGAAAGATGAGGGGGAGGGGCAGATCCAGGAGGGCGCAGCGGGTAACAAGACTGATGTGAGAACCCAGCAGCAAGGGGACAGACCGCGCCGGCAGCCAGGACAGAGGCCGGGGAAGCGGCTCTCACCCTCACGAGGAGTGCGAGGGGAAGTCAGGGGAGTGAGGCAGCCGCCAGGCCCTGCGCGCGGCTCAGGGCCACTTGCAGCCAGGCCACCGACGGAGGGGTCTCCCGCAGCACCTCTCCGCCCTCCGGGGCCTGCGGCGGGTGCGTGCCCCTGGCCATGGCCACGCAGAGCAAGGGGGGGGGGAGTCAAGCATTTCTGTCCCGTCCCAGTGGAAGTGCTGCCACCCCAGCTTGGACAGTGTCTGTGGCCTCGCTGGCGCGGGGACTTTGGCAGTGGGACCACCGAGGAGCTGGGGCAGGACGGGCGGCCCGCAGCCCCGATGGTCTCCCTGGGACAGAGGGTAAGGTGACATGGGCTGCGCTCTTCAGAGACCAAAGGGAGTGCGGAATTCCGCCCCAGGGCCACCCGGTGCCCCTCCCCCTCTCCTCCTCCTCCCTCCCCTTCCCTCCCCCTCCTCCCTCTCTCCTCCTCTTCCTCCTTCTCCACTTGGGACACTGAGGGCGTACAAAGACTGCTAGGAGCACAGCTTGGGTTGGAGCCCCAGTGGCTCCGTCCAGCAGCGCCGGCCAGGAGCCTCGCATGGGAGACACGGAGCTCAGGGTCGCTCCTCAAGCAGGGCTCCATCCAGGGCTGGTGTCCTGGGTGAACCTCGTACTTAATTCCCCCTGCCACCTTGGGGTGGGTGCCGTGGACCGGGCTGTGTCTCCCACAGGACGGCTGGCAGCTCTAACTGCGGCCCAGGGAACTCAGCCTCACTCAGGGAAAACATCTCTGCAGACATAATCGAGTTAGATGAGGGTGTTCGGGTCAGGGTGGGCTCTAATCCAATCAGCCTGGGCCAGGGATACTCAGGCGCCTTGTGAAAGGCAGCGCCTCTCGGGCTGGTGCGGCTGAGTGGACCCCGGTGCCCCCATTTCCAGGACCATGGGCCTACAGTGGAGTGTGGATGGACTCTCCTGTGCACCCTGGGGGAAGCCAGCCCTGCTCTCAGGTCAGCATCCAGACTGTGGCGACACACATGGCTGTAGTCCAGAGCTGAGCACGAGTCAGGCGTTTGCCACCTTCCTAGGAGTGGGTACTGCGGGCCTGGAGTTTATAGCTCAGAGGAACCAGGGCCCCAAGGCAGAAGTTGCCCCCACTCTGCAGCAGCTGTGAGGTCAGATCCTAGCGCCCCACTCCCCCTGACCTGGCTTTACTTCCTCTTCAGAGAATCAGCGTCTCTACCTCTGCAAACAGAAATAGTCAGGTGGAGGGAAATAGGAAAGGGAAGGATGGTATTTTATTCCTGGATGTGACAGATGTCGCAGTTACTTGTCCACTCATGCCCCTAGTGTTGCTCACAGAACCTAAAAATGGAAACATCCTAGATGTCTGTCTCACTTGCAATGAACAGATAAATAAGACATAGCCACACTGTGGAATATTACTCTGCCTTGAAAATGAGAGGAGCTCTGATGTGGAACTGACTGAGACAGCTTGGACAGACTGCAGCGAAGTTATACCACGTGAAACAAGCCAGTCACCAAGAAACAAATCTTATACTGTTTTGGGTTTTTCCCTTTAAATAAAATTTTTTAAAAAATAAAAAAACAAAAAACAACAACAACAAAAAAGAAACAAATCCTGTGTGCTACTGCCTACATAGCCAGTGGTATCTAGAGCTGCTTATGGGGCAGGGAAATTTGGTCTTAAGAGGCAGAGTCCTGAGAGGGTCTTCTGACAGTGTGAACACACTCACTGAGACTGCACACTGCATACTTATAGCAGCACAGTGGAGTCACGTGTTCTTCTGCACAGTGGAGATGGGAGTGTGTGGGACATGGGTGGGCGTGGCTGGCCAAGGGGTGGCCATAGACCTTGCTGACACTGTGCTGTCCAGGGCTGGCTCTGCCTTCGCCCTGAGTGGACTCAGGTGCCCCCATTTCCAGGATACTCTGCAGCCCCATGCAGCCCATGCTGTGCTCTTGGGGACTGACTGCAGGGTCTGGCTCCTGGGAAGGCAGCCATGGTGCCAGTGACCTTGGGGCTCCCTCCTGGGTGCTGCCCCCAACCCCCATCCCCTGTCCAGGGTATAGCTCTGGTTGTCTGCTTGCCCTTAGCCAGCCTCCTGGGGTGCTCTCCATGCTCTTGGCGGGGGAGTGGCCCTGCCTTTGGGGGTGTCCCCAGCTTACCACAGTCTGATCTGGGGTTTTCCCCCCTTGGCACAGTGTGAAGAAAATGCACCTCAAATCTCGGCCTTTTCCTAGGTAGATGCCGCAGGTGGACAACCTTTTGCCGCTGCAGGCTGAGCTTCAGTGTCCAGGAGGTCAGGCTCATGGAGCACTTCTCCTCCCGTGGTATTTCCAGCATGGTGACTGTGTCTGTGCTGCTGCTGCAAGCGGAGGAGCCCCTGGCATTCGCCCACAGCCCTCTGGCACCCACACCCACACTGCGGCTCACTTGACAGCTCAGCTCTAGCTGCTAGGAGCTGAAGGGTGGAAGGGGCATCCGGGAGCCAGGGACACCCAATGCCCAGGGGCTGCTATGCCCCTGGCTGACCTCCGGGGCCTGCCCCCCCCATGCTGCATCTGGATCCAGCTTCTGGGAGGGGGGCGCTGTGGAGACCCCACAGGCGGAGACCCCATGTGTGACATGTATCCTCTCCTCCTTCGCTGCTGGTTCCTGCCAGGCCACTCCTCCTGCAGGGTGTGTTAGTTACTTTCATTGCTGAGACAAATACCTGGCACCCAGAGTTAAAGGGAAAAAGGCTTAGTTAGCTCACAGTTGTGGAGGTTTCAGTCCATGATTGGCTGGTTCCAAGGCAGGCCTGGCAGACAGGCAACTGTTCAGAGCAGCAGAAGACAGCAAAAGCATCGAGCGAGCTTCGCAGCAGCTGTCTGCCCATGTCCCTGACCCAGGCTACGGGCATTAGGAGGGCACCCAGCCTTTGGTCAGTGCACTGCTTCAGTCACTGCACACCCTGACCCCATGTCCGTCCACACTCCAGATCCAGCCACCTCTGCTCTGACTGCATGAGGCTTCCAGGGATGTCATGGGGAGGGTGGAGGCAGCTCCCTCCCCATTGTCCTTCAGCCTCAGGGGTGCAGCAGCATCCCATGGTGCCAGGCAGTGATTGAAGCCTTCCTCTGGCTGGCTTGGGATCCCCCCCAGCAGCTCTGTAGAGAGTTCCTTAGCCAGCTCTCAGCCCCTCCTCTGGGGGCTCTCTGCTTCCCGCTGGGACTCTGCATGTCAGTGAGTGCCAGGAGAAGAACTGTGCCAGGGAAACAAGGGTCCAGGGCAGGACCTGGAATATCAGAAATAAAGAGCCAGAGTTGAGTGAGTGGGGACCGGGGGTGGTAGCCACCTTTCATTCCAGCAAGCAAGAGGCTGAGGCAGAAACCTTGTGAGTTCCAGGCCAGTCCAGCTACAGGACAAAACTGCCTCAAAATGGAACAGAACCGGGCAGGGCAGGGCAGGGCAGGGCAGGGCAGCTCCACTGCAGACCTTTAAGACATCCACCCACCATGTGTCCTGACCATTCCTGTCTGTAGAGGAGGCAGGAATGTCTGCAGAACCTGCTGTTAAGGGCAGCTATCCACCAACGACCTGGGCCCAAAGGGGAAAATAGTTAATAGTGGCAGTCAAGGCTTACTTCCCTGTGGCGGCTTCTGCATTTCTAGAAGACCAAACTGCTTCATAACGGGATAGGATAGAGTCCCAAATCATAATGACAGCCCGCAAGATGCCCGGGGCAATGGCAGGCTGTGTTGGCCTGTCACGAGATGTGCCACCCTGACACCAGTGTCCCCAGTGCCAACACCAGCACCACGGCACCCTCCTCCTCCTCTTCCTCCTCCTCTTTCTCCTCCATCTCACCCCTACCCCGCAACCCTCCTCCCAGGTACTGGCTGAGACAGCACAGACTCAGCTGTGTCCATTGGATCCTGCCTCTAGGGGTGCTCGGTCCGGGTTGATCTTAGCCGACGCTCTACCTTTCCCGCTGGCCTGCGGGAGACCTGTCTGTGCTCAGAGAGAAGGTGAGGTGTGGTCTCCCACCAATTCTGTCTCTTCTCGGTTTGTCTGACTCAACCTGACCACTGTTCCTGGCCCCCGAGAGGCTGGCAGGTTAAATATACACACAGGCCAGGTCACCCATAGTGACAGATGCTGACCCATAGCCTGCAGCAGGAAGTCAAGCCCTTTTCTGCAATCAACAACCAGGAAGCCAGCCTGCTGAGTCACATTGCAGGAAGCCCATGGTCATCTTCGGTGACAGCCCAGAGGACAAACAGCTCCTGACGCCCAGTGCCAGAGGGCCAGGCCTTACCACCAGTACCCTGCCCCACCCTGTCCTCGCCACCCACAGGAAACCCAACTCTGCCGCCTCCCCCAGCCCACGGGCAACTTCCGCCCTGGGCACACACAGGCCCCTGGCTCCACAGTGCTTCCTACCTCAAGTCCTGCGTCTCTACCCGCAGCTCCTTTGATCTATGCAAGGCCTGGACCTGCCTGCCCCAGACCCAGCAACCAGCTCCCGCCTCCTCTTCCGTGCCCTGTGTGGCAGAGCACCTGCCCCACTGGGAAGAGGCCTACAGACTTGGAGCCCTCCCGAGTGAGCCCCTGGGTGCCCAGCTTTGCTTAAGGCCAGCGACCAGGCAGACCCAGGGAGTGGCACCCCGGCCGGACCCTTCCCTCTGCCACTGCCCTGTTGGTCCGCAGCCCTGCTTGCTCCCATGGGGAACAATCCCTAACCTCGGGGGCTAAGATTTCTCCCCGCTGCTTCCCGACTCCTGGTCCCCCCTACACGGCCGCAGACTCCTCAGGCTCCCCTCCCTCGGCGGCCCTGTCACAGGGGCTGCCAGAGCCACTGTCCAAGCTGCCCAGCAGGAGGCCCCAGAGCTCCAGGCCGACGCTGCTGAAGGACCTGGACGCGGCCACGTGGTGGCGCCGCAGAGCTGCGGGCGCACTCGGTCTGGACCCAGGCGGGTTAGGGGGTGGGGGGTGGGGTGCAGCGGAGCCACATTTTCCTGCTGCGGTGACCCTCAGAGGACAGGCCGGCTGGTGCTCCCGAAAGATCTTAACGTTCTTAGGCCCGGGGTTCGTCCTGATCAAGAGCTGTTCGTGGCTGACACTTGTCCCATCCTGCCCCCAGCGGGTCCCCCCCCCCCACGCTTCCTACTTGGCGCCCAGCACGCGCACATTTCTGTCCTGGGGCTGTACTGGTGGCTGGGCGTGTACACATGCATGCACGCACACACATACGCATGCCACACATGCACACACGCAGAAGTGCACACACGGGCTCGCACACACACGGAGGCTCAGGGACAACAGGCGGGTCTCGCCTGAGCGCGTGCCAGTGCTTCCTCCAGGGTTGGTTTCTCACAGTGCTAGTTGACTGGGTAAAGCCGTCTCACCTTCACTTACTCAGCTGGACAAATGCCCGGCACGCGTGCAAGCTGCCCGCTTCGGGTCAGTCACCACACTCAGACGGCCGGACAGCTGGCCAAACACCTGTTCTCCCGCACCTTCCCTGCACTGAATCAGAGTCTCTGGGCCTGAGGCCTGTCCCATGCGTGCTTCTAAAACCAGGGCACTGGGGATTACTTGGGCGTATTCCTTTTTAATGCGACTGCATGATGGCCAGCATGTGGGTACCAAGCAGGGTACAGACAGCACCATGTTGCCACCAGTCCACATCCACACGACGGAGGCCCTTACAGCAAAGGGGGCCTTGGGCACAGAGTCAACCACAGGAGGCTCCCATGGGAGGATGGAGATGGGACAGCAAACCAGGAATGAGACAGACTGCTGGAAACTACCAGGAGCTTGGGGCATTAAAGGGCTTTGGTCAAAGGAGAGCAAGGCATGGAACAGTCTTCCTCCCTGCTCTTGGGAGAACCAACCACACTAACCGTTGACCCTGGACTTCCAGCCTCCAGAACTGTGGGACAACAGTTCTAATGTTGAAACCACTCACTAGGGGCACTGCCTCGGCCTGGGTGTGTGTGACTGCATGGTGTTGACCAGCACCCAGGAAATGCTCGGGGCATCACTGTGGGTGCCAGCTGTGGGCCTCCCATCTCCTCTTCTTGCCTCTCCACTCGGCAGCACCCCAGCCTGCTTTTCCAGCCTGGCTGTGGAATTTACTTTTCACTTCCATGCTTGCACCTGTGCAGTGTGGAATATATAAAAGCAGGTGTCAGGATTTGTAGACAGGTCCGGAATTTAGCTCAGTGGTTCAAGCATTTGCCTGGAGCACAAGGTCGTGAACTCAATTCCCAGTACCAAAAAAAAAAAAAAAAAAAAAACCCAAAAAAAAAAAAAAACAAAACAAAACAAAAAAAAAACAACAACAAAACAAAAACAGAGAGGTGGCGGGGGGAGGGGGGAGAAAAGAAAAAAAGATTTGTGAACAATCTGAGTCCCTGGAACAGGGTCACTCCAGAAAACACCCAGCATGTACAAACAGGTGCATGTAGGCACAGGCAGAGGGCGACAAAATCCTTTGCAATTGCTGGTCTTGGTCTGGGCTGGCCAGAGACAGATCTCCATGCAAGGTGGGGCGACATGATTCCCCATCTGCCTGCTGCATGCATCTCCAGGGAGCGGGGCTCCCTCGGTGAAAAGCCAGGGCTCCCTTCGGGGCTCCATGGTGGCTGCTGTGCTCATGCCTGTTACATGGCAGTACAGGAAAGCAGGTCCCCATGTAACTGTCCTGCTGGTGACAACCATGCAGATGTCCCGAAGCCCCGGCTGTCAGGAGCCCAGACCGTGTCATGTCTAAAAGCACCTGGGCACAGAGTGAGCAGTGCCACTCCTGACACCTCTGGATGCGCAACAGGTAGTGTCTGTGGTCAGATCAAATGAACAGCAAAATAAACACATATTTTAAAATTATTTTATTCTAGGCTATAAAGATCATTAGGGCAGCCTCACCAGGGGATGTGCTTCTGAAGGCTGATGAGGACGCACTGGTGGTCTCCCTTCCTGCAGAAAGCACAAGTGCTCCCTTCACCTCACATGCTGTGCGCACAGGGTCCCCAGAAGCAGCTGCCTGGTGAACCTCGAACCTCGCTTCTCGACTAGCCCAGCTCGGCTGCTCTAGGTGTAAGTAGGACAGGTTTGGGCTGAATTCGAGGCCAGGGAAGTTTCAGGGCGGGGAATGGGGAGGAGTTTTATTCCCTCCACATTGCTGCTCTACTTGGTTTAAATTGGATTTTGAAGTTAATTTAGTTTTTTTATTTAAAACTGCAGCTCTGCCCGACCCCGTTCTCTTTTCTTCTGGTTGTGGGTCCTCCTGCCTCTCCCTTGTCCTTGCCTGGAGTGCCCAGTACTACTTTCTGTCTCTATCACCTGATAATTCTCTGTGGGTTGTCAGAAGGCAGCGTTTTCATCAGGGGTCAGAGTGTCAGCTGGCTCCACCAGACTGGCTGGTGTTATGGCTGATACATTGTGCCAGCCTGAGAAGTTTAAAAGTTTAACTGAGAGACTCAGCAGGCGGCCAGGATCCTTATTTTGTAAATACCTCATCCTATGCAAGAGGAGGGCACAGAGATTTTGTGAGTGCTACACCAGCCTTGGAGTGGGCCAAGGCTTGTGTACAATGTAAAGGAAAAATAAGGGGCGTGCTTTTCCCTCTTTTGCTCTGGCTGCTCCCTTGAAGTGTGCTGGTGCCAAGCCACCCTGCCTTGGAGCCAGCTGAGCATGGGTTGAAGCCTTCATAAACAGTGAGCTAAATAACCTTTCCTTCCTTCATTTTGGGTGTCAGGTATTTTGTTCCAGCAATGAGAGAAAAGTAACCAAGACAACTGATTATGAAAAAGCCAAGTCTCCACCCTCCTGTGGAGCTGCTGCTGGAGCAGCTGCTGTGGTTTCTCCCAGGGAGAGATGGAGCTGCCCTCTCCCAGCCTCAGCTGCCAAGTCACAGAGCGTGCATCGGAGCAGGGACATGTGGGGCCATCTCTGATGGCCGTGTTCCGTGTTCCAGGACTTCTTCACACCCTGCATCCCAGCAAGCAAGGTTTGGACCAGCTGATTACGGACAAAATACAATTAAGAGTCAGGGGTGAGGGAATTTAACAACTGGAAGTGTATAAAACTGAGACGAAGGAAAAGCTATTCTGAGTTGGTGACTGGTATTCATAGCTAAGCTTTAACTGTGAGCCTGAGGTTCTTGCAAGTTCAGAGGTCTAAGGTCAGCTCCAGAGTTCCTTGGCCAGGGGGAAGAGTGAGTTGCCAGTGGTGGATGTGTGGGAACCTGGTGTCCTCGGCTACCAGCCCCAGCTGTGTGGTTGGTTCCAGCAGTCACCTTGGCCCCAACTTCCAGCCTGAGTGTGTCCAATCTTGAGCCCAGACATTGCAGCCCCCTTTCTTTTGCTCCCTGCATTTCCTGTTTCCTGGGTCACAGCACACATTGTAACAACAACCACAGCCTGGTATGGGACCAGTGTCCTAGGCACTGAGCAGACAGACAGGAAGGGCAGGTGCTGGCCACCACTCCTCACCAATCAGACGATGCCAGCATCTCTATCCCTGGGTCCCCAAGTGAGAGCCCCATGAGAATCCATGAGATCCCCAAGTGCAGAGCTACTTGGTGTCACTGGAGACCCAGACCAGTGCCGCCCTGCCCCAGGTCCCCTCAGGGGCTTCTTCGCAAACCTGAGCATTCTTTGCAAACCAAGGTGCTGGCACCTGTGTTCCTTGGGGGCTGGCAATGAGTGGGAGAGCTCGGGTGCTTTTTGGTTTCAGTGAAAAAAGGCCTCTTTCTAGAGTTGCCTATTGTGAATGGGCTGAAAGCCCCTGGCCAGAGAACAGTGACACAGCTGCTAAGAAGGAGCTGGGTGCCAGCGGGGCACTGAGCCCCCACATTAGGGCCACCCCTGGCTCTGATCCTGCAGGCAGGCCCCCAGAGCACAGTGGGCTCCCCAGGGCACACCAGGAGCACCTCCATGAACTTGTCTCCCCCACCCCCCAGACTGTGTGTGGCTGAGGAATCCTTGTCGTTTATTTCAGGGTCAGTTGTTCCTAGCAGATGCGTGGCCTCCGAGGTCAGGGGCTCCTTCTCCACTCCCTGCTCTTTCTTCAGTAAGTATACATCCCCTGGACCAATAAACTACCCAGAAAATTCTAGTAATGATTGTACTTAATGAACATTTATCCTAGTAATGATTGTACATGGAAAATTAATCATATTTTCCTCCAACAGGGAAGTTAATGATTTTGAGAAACATTTACTATATCTTATCTCCTGTGACCCTCTTACCCATATAAACTCCTCGTCTTCTCCAGGTTTTTCTAATTAAGCAAGTGATACGTGTGCAAAATCTGGAAACACAGAAGAAAATAAAACGACGCTGAGTCCTTTTACATCAAATTAGGAAGTGTTGCCACATCCTGTTTAAGTTCTTGCATGACTTTGATCTGCTTCATACTTAACTGTGATGGTTTCCTTACCTCTTATTCTCTGGGGCTTAAATTCCCCCTTGCCGCAGTGTGTGTGTTCCCTTTCTCAGTGTCCTTGCCAGTGTGTGTAATTTTTGGCTTTTTGGGGACAGCCTTTCTCACTGGGTGAGAGGACACTCACTATGGTTTTGATTTGCGTTTCTCCGCAGGATCAGTGAGGCTGAGCACCTCCCTCCACACTGTGGCATCTGCTTCGCTCTTTAGCCCACGCTTAGCTGGGACATCTGGGCTACTGCGTGTGCAGCCTTTCCAGTGCCTCCCTCCGGATGCCGCCCCTTTTGACTGACTGACGCACCCTAACTTCAGTTTCTCTGTTACTGCTTACAGTGTGGGGTGGCCTTGGTTCCTCACTACTAACAAAGGCATTGTAGAGAGCACTCTGAGAGCAGCTCTCCCTGGACTGTGCACAGGAAACCCCAGCTGACCAAGGCTGCGAGCAAACTGCATCTAGCCTGCTAGGGTCAGGGTAACCGTGCTTGCCAGCGAGGAGCCTGCTAGTCGACCCTTCTAAGGGCACAGCCCAGGTTTCCACTGCTTCAGCACTGTGACACCCCCAGCACCCTGGCCAGGCTCACAGTTCTGACTCCACCCTCCTCGATGAAGTCTGGGTCCTCAGCCCCAGGGCAGCCTAAGGAGGGCTCTGAGGGTTGTTGGGGAGCCTGCTCTTCTGGGCAGAGGATCTGAGTCAGTGCCTCCATACAAAGGCTTTCAGGAATTTAAGGAACTCTGGACTCCACTGCGACACAGGCCCGGGCAGCAAAGTGCCCCGTCGGGAGAGGGCTTTAGTGCAGCACAGTGGGTGAGTGATGCCAGCCTCCACGGTGTGGGGCAGCGCACTGCCTTGCTGGTTGGTCCAGCTTTCCTTCTCTGAACTTTCCTGTGTGGTGGGGCCAGCTCAGGCCGGTCACTGGGCTGTGACCTGGAAGGGTGTGCTGTTTTCCTTTCCTCCCTGTGTCTCTGCTTCCCGGCTGCCAGGTGAGTGGGGTTCCCACAGCACTCTTTTTACCATGCCATTTCTGCTGTGGAGCCAGCTGACCATGGACACCCCAAACCATCAGCCAAAGTAACCCTCTCCTCCATAAGTTGTGATAGGTACTCTGTTCCAGTGGTGGGAAATCTAATATACACGTGGTGCCCTATATACACAAAGGGTCATTATAAGCCAATCAAACATAAATACAGATGGTAGAAAGCCAAAAACTGAAACAAGCCCACACAGACACAGGTGGAGCTCCCCGGAGTGCAGAAGGCCCAGGTCCGAGGCCAGCGCTCTTAGCTGAGATGGCCGCAGCGCAGAGAGCGCGCTGGTTCTGCAGAAGAGAAGAGGAGCAGGGCACGGGTGGTGGTGGCGGAGGAGTCCCTGTGCACGTTCCGCCCTCACTGCGGACTCATTTCTACTGGTTATGCCAGCAGGACTATGAGGCAGAGGGCAAGCTGCCGCCGTTTGCAGAGGTCTCACTGTGCCAGGCCGCGTCTGCAGCCTGGCAGAGGAGCGGCCGAGAGCGGGCGCTGCTGTCTCCGCGCCGCCCCAGCTGCCCATCAGCTCTGCCGGGATGCCCAGGCCTGCCCTGCGTGTCGCAGGGTTCGGCTCCTGGGGTCCTGGCCTGTAGCTCTCCAGAGTCCTAGAGCACCACTGTGCCATCTGCACCTCGCCTCATCACACCCAGCCCGCGGCCTGGCCGCCATCCTTATGCCTTTCCTTGTAGCGTCTGCGCAGCCATCGCGGGTTCCTGGTCGGCTCACCCCTGCTGCTTTGAAATTGTTCTACAGGCCTTACAGTCTCTTAACACACATGCAACTTACTTATGAAATTAGGGGTGCTTATGAAATTAGAGGTACTTATGAAATTCAGTGTAATCTGCCCAGGAGCAAGAACTTGGCTGTCAGGAGCCCTTCACTTCCTGATGTTTGCAGAGCGTGCACCCGTGGGCCGGATGCGTTGGCTCTGGCTCCTCGGGGCCCTCCCGGCCGGCTCTGACCGCGCTTCGGGGTTGCACGCAGGCGCTGGTTGGAGCTGTGGTAGGGCCAGCCCCGAAGGCCCTTGGTGGCTCCCCACTTGTAGAGAACGTGGCCGGCCTGGTTCCTGGGTGCCCCGTGAGCTGCCCACTGCGGCTCCGGCTCCGAGTCAGGGTGACACAGGGGAAGGAAACGCCCAGCCTACTAGGTGTCCGATAGGAGGTCGCCTGCTCTAAAATGGAAGAATGAATTTTAGGAACAACAGAGGTTAAGAGCAGAATATATTTACTGAGAGGAAGAAAGCTTCTAAGAGAGAGAGAAGGTCCCCGAGCAGGTTGCTGAGGACCCTGCTTTTTCCAGGAATTTTTACAGAGCAAAACCACCACAAGGTGAGACAGGTCCAAGATGGGGGAAAATGGGAATTGGCAAGGCAGACTGGGATGAGGTGGGTCAGAATTATGGTCAGCCAATAAGATTACACGTACAATTGCGCAGGTAAAATTGATTAAATTGGGACTCAATTGGGAAGCAAGGCACATAGCAAGCAGGCATGAATAGATTATGGTCTTCACTGGTAAGGGGTTGGGTTAGTGGCTCCTTCTGGCTTCCTCAAGCTGATACCTATTCAGAATATTAGTCTCTGATGTTCAGGATGTGGCTGCATTTGCTTTGCGTTTTGTATTGAGATCTGGCCCGGAGTGGGAGGTGTCTCTGTCTCCTCCAAGATCACAGGGTACCTGGGCTTCTGCACTGGCTCCTCTGAGGGCCCAGCCCTGTGTCACTGCCTATAATATTTCTAACTCAGCTCTCTTTAACAAGGGGGCATCAAGTTCTATGGTCTGGGAAGTGTCCCAGCTGCTAGGGCCACACCAGATGCTCAGGATAGGACCTGCGCTTGAGTGCCCTCCAAGTCAGACACCTGTCACACCCTGAGTCGACGGCAGGCTGGGGCTGGACAGCTTTGCTGTCTAGGAAACAGTGGACGGAGACAGCTGAATCTGGAAGCAGCAGGTGGAAGAGCAGGCAGGACAGAGCCTGGCAGGCTGAGGAGGAGCTGGGGACTGAGGCTGTGCTGCTGCTGTGAGCAGATCCTGTTTTGTTCCTAGTTTGATTAGGGAAGGAGGCGATTTGCAGCAAAGGACCCCTACCTGGGCTGAACTGGGCCAGCTGGTGGGGGCTGCCAGGCTCAGGATGCAACACTGAGCTGTTTATTCCTAAGTCAGTTTCCTTGGTGAAGATTCACTCCTAACGGCCATTCACTTGGTCTCGCTCTGGTTCTGGTTTCTGTCTGTCTGTCTTGTTTCTGTTCCTGCTGTTACGGGACCAAGTTTATGTTGGTGTTAAGGACAGTTTCCATTGCAATCTGATGGCCTGGTAATAGAAAGTTAGGCATTGGTTGTCTGAAAGGCACTCATATTGATTCTCATTCTTCCTGGCTCACTGCCTGTGCTCTAAGATAGCTGTGGAATTACATGTGTAATGAACACACCAATGGCACAGGGAGACTGTTCAGAAACATGGTAACCAGTCAGCCAGCACCTATAAGGCTGCTGTTTGGTCAACAGCAAGTATTTCTTTCCCACAAAAGAGAGTAATGGGATTAATTTAGCATTTCCTAGTGGGTGGTATCTATTTCAACATAAATGTCTCTAGAGATTGGTTGTACATATAACTATAAAGCAGAGTATTTGGGAGGAATTTTATTATGATGAGAAAAGTCATAACACACACAAATCAGGTTGTGGCTGATGACATACAGGAAACCAAGGCATGTTCCTGTGAATAGCACTTAGAAAGCAGGTTTAATGAAAACCAATCTCTGCTGTATTTTCCACTAAAGAAACCAGGATCAGCAAACCTTTCAGCACTGAGTGAGATTGTAGTTAACCTCAGATGATTCTCTGAGTTTTGCTCCCATTGGATTCTCCTCATGAGTGGCTCTGCATGACAATCTCCAAGCTTGTGTCAAGATTCAGATTGCTACATTTTGGTCACTTAGCAACTAAACGAAACAAACCTTAAATCACATCCTGGGGACTCAGGGAACATGCAGCTCTTGGTTTGCCATGATGTACCTGAAACTCACCCTGAGCTGACCGTGTACTCACACATCTGACTGCATCCTGGGCTAAGCCATGTGGTGCTCTCTAGAGTTGGGGGCTGGGACTGCTGGAAGCAGCAGCTTGCCCTGTAGTGAACACTGTGCCTCACATCAGCAGCCTGGGCAAGGGGCACAACTCAGTTTATATATATTTAGTACATGTCTGCAGAATGTCATGATTACAGTCATGTGGGTAACTGGTACATGTGGGTAATACATCTGAATTCTCTGTCTTATTTCCTCTACACACCCTCCCTCCTTGCTTTTTCCAACTCTGAGCTTTCTTCCCACTTATAAAAGCTCTATTTTCATAATTTTCTCTTTCAATTCTTTTTTCCCCATCTCCTTTCCCTCCCTTTTCTCCCCTCTCCTTTCATCTCTTGTTTCCCCATTTAAAAAGATTCTCTACTTCCTCCTTATTTATTTCTCTTTTGCTCTATGTATCTATAATTTTATTTTAAAAAACCATGTAATATTCATGCTTGTGTATCTGATTTATTTCACTTACCATTATAGTCAAAGTGCATACATCCTACCAATGCCTCAAGTACATCCCTCTTTATGGCAGAATAGTAATCTGCTGTGTATAAATACCACATCTCCTTTATCTGTTGTACAGCTTAGAGCTTGTCCATGGTCCATGGATGAATTCACCTGGTCTATAGGAAATACACTGGGTATCCACAGCACCGATTTCTTTTCTTTTTATGTGTATCTCTTCCTTTCAGGATTTCGGGTTCACGGTATTGACTGTGGACTTGGGGGAAACGTGGATGGTTTCAGCACAGAACCCAGGTCCACCAGCCTTTGTGGAGAGCACCTGGCTCACTGAGCCTGCAATGGCAAACAGAATTGCTGAAATGACACCCAGGATTTAGAGGCAGATTTATTTTACTTCAATGTGCACTGATTCACAAAATATCAGGTCCTGATGTTTGGTGGTCTAGAGCTTATATGGGAAAAACAGGAAGTACAGAGGCAGAATGGTTTGTCAATTGGGGATTGGTTTATGCAATGTGCATTGTAGTGACCAGCTCTGTATCACAGTGACCAACTGTTTTTAGAGACAGAAGCAACTGGAACTGGAACAGGAACTATTACTGGGCAAGTAAGCAACTGAAGTATATTGGCTAGGGGGTGATTTTCTGTTAGACTTCCTTCCTGTTTTACTTTCCCTGGCAAACCTTTGCTGGGCATGTTACATGTGATCTTCTGGGACAAAGCCCAAACAGAAGCAGTAACATTAGTGCTGTCAGTGATACTAGGATGGGCCGTAGCCAAGCTCCCCAAGGTTTTCTTATTGCAGAGGTTTTTCCCTAAATTGTTTTTAGGAAGAGACATAATTTAGGCTTGTCTGTTTTATAACATTACTCTGGTGAGGTAGTGAGGGTTAATCTGATCTAGGAGAGTGTCCGGTGTGTCTGATGGATTGTTCTATTCTCTTCGGGCAACCATTCATAGAGTTTAGGGCAAAAAGCACAACTAGCGAGGGGAAGGGGAAACAAGGACTGGATAAACAGCCTGCAAAGATGCAAGAATAAAGGGAACCTCTGGGAGGTCGAGTCCAGGTCAGTTATGAAGAGGGGCTGCCCAACAGGAGCCAGATCAAAGGCAGAAGAAGGCGTCTTTTAGATCCAGGCAGGTATACCAGCAGGCTGTGGGTGGCAGAGGACTAAGGCAATGGAGGGCAACTGCAGTGGCACTGGCAGCCTGGAAATCTTGAACTAGCTTTACAGGCAGAGTTCTTATTTATTTATTTTAGTGGCTGTAGTCCTTACAACTCATAGCTGAAGGTATGGCCATCTATCAGACTGGGTTTTCTTATAAATATCAGGTGCTTTGGCTTGGTGTCCAGTGAGTGATTGTGACCAAAGATCTGCAGGGCAGGCCTCAGGAGGTGTGGCTCCAGAATGAACTTTGCCTCCCCTTTTTGATATCTTTGAGAAGTGCTTGACTGGGTTGTTTCTAGGCAAGACAACCTTTGGAAAGGCTCTGGCAACTCATTTGTCAGGGCTGACAGTCCAATTTTCCTCAGTCAAAATGTGGAACTCAGAAGGAATTGCTGACAGTCATCCCAGATGGTCATTAGATGATGTCATCTGACCAGGCTCTGGAGAGAGGCAATGGCAATGACTAGCTGGAATCAGTTCAATTGGCTGCAAGTAGATGAGTCTGGAGGAGGGAGTGAAGCTGTAGATGTTGGCAGCAATTGTGGTAGCCAACCAATGAGTGGTCCAAGGTTTTTAGGAAGAATGGGCATTTTATTTTTTTATTTGAGATACAGGGAGAAATTTGGTTTCATTTTTAACTTCATTTTTAAAAGCTCTTTTTCCTGCAGTTAGGGACTGTGGCTTTTGACTAATTACATATCTGACTTCCTGTTTGTGTGTTCTGTAGCCTTGAATGATGGTGCAGCAGACATAGAGTGGGTGCCCCTCAGAGAGTGACCACTCAGATGCACGCCTGGCTATGCCTTTTGTGGGGGAATTAGGCACAGCTTAGCTAAGGAGGGTGTGAGGCCTCCATTATGCTGTATGTCAATCACTACAGAACTTCAGGTGAGAGCCCAGTTAGCCAAGAAGACGAGTGCTTCCAAGCCTTGGTGCACAGAAAGAGCAGCCTATTGCTTATGCTATCTGTTCCACTATACACATTCATTCATCAGGCACTCAGAGGTTAAACATTCCAACCTCCTCTAACTAACAAGAGTTGATCAAACTGAGCAGGACTGACAGAAAAACTAACTGGAACAGTTCCCCAGGGGTCTGACCGGAATCAGGCAGACAGATGGACAGATTGCAGCCTCCTCCCTTTGAGGTCCAATATGAGCTGCTTAAGTGGGAGCCAGGAATTCTGCTCCAGACCTCTGAGGGGACTCAGAAGTCTCAGGTGTACTTGCCCACTGGGACGTGGAGAGGCCATCAATGTGTCCTTGAAGGCCACAACCAGTGACCAAAGAGGTCAGCATAGTCAGTTTTCCCCACCAGTGCACCGGATACAGTGGCAAATGGAAACACTGAAATGACGTCCAGGGGTTGGAGACAGATTTATTTTACTTAGATAAGCATGGATTGGGGTCATCCAAAATATCAAACCCTGATCTTGGGTGGTCCAGAGTTTATATGGGATAAGCTAGAAGGAAGTACAGAAGCAGAATGACCTGTCAGTTGAGGATTGGTTTATACCTTGTGCATCATAGTGAGCAGCTATGGACCATGGTAACCAGCCATCTATAAGAGACAGAAGCAACCAGAACTGGAACAGGAACTATTACCCGGGGAACTAAGAAACTAATTCTACTGGCTGGAGAAGCATTTTCTATTACAAGCCCTCTGCATCTACCTGTTAGTTATGGTATCTTTATAACAGAGGCTTTAAATCTTTTCAAGTAGCAGACTCTCCTCTTCCTCCTTGGAGCATCTGCAGATGGAGCCTTGGTCACAGTCACTCACTGGACACCAAGCCAGACATCTGCTGTGTGTGTGGCCTTCAGGTGCTCTCCAACACTGTGCTGATCATGTTATTCATCATCTGCTAACCTAGGCACACACTAAGTACTGACAGGAGTGACATGGCCTCTGCTGGAATAAGGAAATGGAGTGATCTGTGTGGTGGCATGTGATCCAAGTTAAATGTGACAATTTGATATTGTGATTTGCACTAGCCACTTAGAAATTCAATGCTACAGTTGTTGGGTGATGTTGCAGAAGAAGTAGTTCCACTTTATGGAACTACTCTGAAATGTGACTTTTAAATTGTTTAATGTAAAATACCTTTTTTACTCTTACTTTGACCAAATGATACATTTTAAAAAGCATGGGTGCTTGGGCATGGTTGCACATCTTGTAACCCCAGCACTCAGGAGGCTGAGGCAGGAAGATTGCTGAGAGTTTAAGCCCAACCTGGGCTACACAGTAAGTTCAAGGCCAACCTGAACTAAATAGCAAGACCTTTCTCTAAAAATAAAAACAACAACAACAACTACAAACAGGGATGCATACTCTTTTCAGGGCAAATATTCTGGGGTGCAGACTGTGTAAGGCCCTCTGCAATATGTGAAAATAAAGCCATCTTTCTCCACCAAAAATCTGAGGAACTTGCTCCTAAAAATAACTCCAAAAGAGATCTTATCAAAAGCAATTAAATTCAGACCTGAATTAATAATTTTATTAACTAGATCTTAAGCAACCCAATTACATTTGTGTAACTGATTTCTTAGGATTAGCTGACTACAGACCACTAATGTTTGTTACATATCAAGTTAGAGTCCACATCTCCTGCAGCCTGCACTGGGCCAGTGGACCCTCTGCTGGGGGTGGGGTCTGCAGGGGACCTGAAGACACTGCGCAGGATCAGTGGGTGAGCTTGCTGGTTACTAAGAGGCCGAAGGTCTTCCAGAGTGCCATGGGAATGCAGGGCTTAGGGCTGGGCACAGGGCTCCTGCAAAGGAAGGACTCTGTCTTCACACGGGTAGGATGGGGCTCCTGCTGTGCACTGAAGGAGGAGTGAGGGGAGGAGAAGAACTGGAAATGAAAGAAGCAGACTTATGTCTCTGAGAAGAGGAGGGAGAGAGAAAATAGTTCCCAGTTTGAAAAATAACATCTTAGCTCAGTGAAAGAAAATATGAACTTGTGTATTCAGGCAAAAATGTAAAGGCTTTGGTAAGAAAGACCTCTGGCCAGCCCGCCAGGCCATGTACATTGGCCTGACGACAGACAGTGGGTCCATCATTAATACAGGTAGACTCCATATGAAGGAGAAAGAATGGAATTAGATCTGCACTGGTGTGTTGGGTGTTCATTTGCATTATGAGCTGAGTTCAAAGATGCATAAGTGTAATTACTTTTCTATAAGAAGGGAAATGTAGCCTGCATATTTTGGTTGCTCCCATTTGTCTCCTGAAAATTTATTTCAAACACCCTCCTAAGTGGGGTATTGTGTTTTCCCCTAATTGTCACCTATTACAAGTAATATGGAGTAGTGACAACTAGTTGAAAATAAATTGGTTTAAAAAAAAAAAAACCACTACTGTTTAAAAAAAAAACCCAAAATTCTGGGTTCATAAAGTGTTATAAAGCAACCCCATTCCACAACTAAATTATCAAACTCAGCAGTGGTGATGGGGACATTCATTTCCGACCAGATTATAGTGCCGACCAACTTATATTTGCTCATTTTGTGAAGTTAAATTGCTTTCGACAAGTTGTTGTGGTCTACATCACCAGCAGAGAGACAGCCAGGCCGCAGAGTGCTGCGCTCTGAAGGCTTCAACCAGGTGCTGAATGGGTGGCGGACCGAAGGTCCCCAGGGGGACACTGGAATGGGGCTTGAAGGAGTGGCTTTGCCTCGTAAGCCCAGAGTGAGTGCAGAACTGAGGCTCAGGACGTCTTATCTTTAAATCTTTTCTTTTTTTGTCACTGATTCTCAGGCTGGGTGACTGCTATTTAACAGCGTCAGTGTCTCTGAAACATGCAGGTTCTCTCTCTGGAGCAGTCACAGGCTCTCATTATATCTGTGCTCCATGGAGGAAAAGATGAGACCAGGCTGGTGTGTCTGGCTTGGCAGACAAAGGCTTAGCTCAGGGCCACATTGGTCATGTGCACATGTGGAGTCAGGGTCAGCTGATATTCAAGGCAGGGTGGCTAACAGTCCCTAGTGTCTGAAGTGATTGCGTTAGGGTTGTGACTTCCACAGATTTCATTTTAGGTGCATCTGTCCCGCTCTGAGACCAAGGACAGTTTCCTTTTCTGACAGCTGTCCCGAGCGCACTGCTTACTTTCTGTGATGAACTTCCTGGGGTGGTGGAGATGATTCTCATTAGTGTGCTCCCTGCTGAGATCTGAAGGACTCCCAGTCTATCTACAGCTTCCTGCAGCTGAGGACTGGAGCCTTATTATTTCATGAGAATCTTGAGCTACACAGAGGTCTCCAGGGGTTGCCAGTGACTGGCCATGGGCACTTCCCAGACATTTACCTGTTCCCTCATCTACTTCCCAGCCTTGCTTGCTTGGCTCTGGCAGTCTTGACTGGTGCGGGGAGGCCTGGGCCGCAGCTGGAAGGAAGGCAAGGGGCTGGAGGGGACAAAGCCTTCCTGTACTTCTGCAACAGCTCCTCCATGACTGAAGCCCTGGCAGATCCCCCTGGCCTCGCTGGTCCTGGTTTCCTCCTTGTGCATCTGGCTCCTGGTGCGCCCCATCTCTTGTCTCTGGTGCCACTGTGTCAGCTGGTTTTCTTCCTGCTCTTCTGACAGCACCTCTCAGCTCTGCCGTCTCCAGTTAACCGATTCCATTGCCAAGCTCCTAGCTGAGACCAGTGGTGCATGACCCTAGGCTGGTGCAGCACTGTAATAGTTCCAGAGACTCTAAGGACAGTGGAGGCACTTCCACATCTCTCTGTTGCTAGCTCCTCAAGCTCCACCAGGACCCTCGGGGTACTCTTTAACCATCTGAGAGCCAGAAAAAGCCAGTCTTCCCTGTCTTCTTTGGGGTGGGCCCACAGGTGGGGGAACCAAGCCTGGGGCAGTTCCCAGTGTGACCTGGGGAGTCCCCAGTGACCACTGCTCACGATGTGGTTACTGGCACTCGGTCAATGGCTTTTTATTTTAGGAAACAAACGCAACTCTATTGCCAAGTGTATTTTGTTCTGCTCTCATCTTTTTATGGAAATATCATGGGCAAAACTGTAACATAGCATATATTTGAAAGATAAGGGAGGAGTGGGTGCATCTCTTTTTCTCTTTGTAACTTTTATTTAAAGAGTGTACAAGACTCATCTGCAGCAGAGGATGCTCTGCAGTTAATCAAGACACACACTTGGGAGGAGTCTGCTCGGGCCTGGACGTGCAAGGACTCCTATCTAAAGGATGAGCTGTGTGCGTGAGCCAGGAATGCTTTCTGGTTTGGCAGTTTGCATCTGACCTTGGGTAGAGGTTAAAAGCCCAGATATACAATGTGGAAAGTCTGGAACTTCCACTTAATGTAATCATCATTGTGTGAAGGAGGCCAGAGAGAGGAAAGCAATCTTTTTTTTTTGTTTTGTTTTTAAAGCAGAAAAATAAGCTCATAATCTTAAGTTTATTATGTTTATCTATTTTTTTGTTCATAGTATCGTCATCCTATATGGTTTTTATCTGGTCTTTTACTGATTTATAATAGTGAGAAAAGTCACTTTCGCATGTCTGGGGATTGACGAATTGTGCTGAATCTGTTTTTTTCCCCTTGGTTCTCTGTATCTGAGCTGCTCTGGAGGGTACAGGCAAACAAAGGTGGCTGAGGGTGAAACTCTAACCACTTGCTTTTGCCACTAGTTAGAAGGCTGGGGGAAGAAGGAAGCTGGTCTTATCTGAAACACAGATACATCCACGTTATTACTGATGGGTCTGCTTTAGTCCTAGTGTTCCTTGTGCCATAACTTTACTAGAGGGCTGGCAGCAGAGTTGCTGTCACTACAGAGAACCTGCTGTTCCTTGTGTCCCCAACAGTGTCCCCTGTGCTGTGCTGGGTGGCAGTCAGCTAAGGTGTAGCCTCGCCAAGGAGCGGCAGTCATTGCAGTGGCCAGGCAACCCCAACTCTTCCCCAGTAAGCCAGCTGCTGCAGCAGAGCCGGGGTGTCTCAGCCTCCTGAGTGTGCTGCCCTTGGAGCTACCCTGGGGACAGTGCTGGCTTCCGTAGGGTCCCCAATGCAGCTGGCATACTGCGAACATACTAAGAGATAGAAGACTATTTTTGGTGGTTTCATTTTCGCTTTTGCAAAAGAGTGATGAAATTTTTCCTAATGACAGCTCATAATTAGGCATCTCACAGTCATGGTAAACACAAGATCATTCACTAAAAATAGGATCTGTTATGCAACTTCGCAGCTAGCACTGCTCGGTGCAGAGGGGCCCAGCAGGGGCTTTGTCCTTTTGTAGCAAATTTAAGATGAGAATTAGGTTTATCTTTTGAAAAACTTGGGATTAACTTTCTTGCCTTTCTTAACCCCAACTAACTCCTCTAAAGTCCACCCAATGCTCCCTATGGGTGGATGGAGGGGTACAGTGGGGCTGGGGGCAGGCATGGCATTGCCCTTAGCTGAGGGGAACACATTTCTGAGACCCTTTTGGCAACCTGCAGTAATAACTAGCAAGCCAGACAGGTACAGCAAGATGGCTCAAGATTTCACCCTATTAGCATAGCCCATAATGGCGCACATGTTGGACTTACACATTTTTAATTCTAGAACTTTGCATTTAAGCCTCATATGGTGACTGTGAAATTCCGGAGCACACAGGATAGCATCTGAAACATTTAGGGTGCTTAATAAATATTTGTGGATGAATTAATGAAAACAAATAATAAGCTGGTGTGATGCATATGAATAGGAGTTTGCACAAAGCTCTTTGGGGGCTCAGAAGACAAACAAACAAACAAACAAAACCAAAAACAACTGGTAAGAAAAGAGAGGCAGATTGGAGGCAGATAAGGAAGTGGTGCCTTTGGGGCAAGGGATAAGTTAACTTCCTGTCACTGTACCAAAATGCTGGAGAGTCAACCTCTACAAGGAGGACTTTATTTGGCTCAAGGCTCTGGAGGTTGTAGTCCATGGTTTCCTAGAGCCCAGGTTTTGAGCCTGTGGTGAGACAGTGCCTTATGGTGGGAGCTGGTGGCAGAGGAAGCTGCTCACAGTGCAGGAGATGGCAAGGAAGAGAGAGTCCAGAGGGAGGAGCTGAGACCTACATGTCCCCTTTAACTCATGCCCAGTGCTTTCATTTCCTCCCAGCAAGGTCCCATCTCCTCCCAGAAGGTTCCAAAGTGGTGGCCAGATGTTCACCTCATGGGCCTTTGTGGGGGATTTAAGGTCCAAACTATAGCACAGGAGCAGACATGGAAGGTGGATTAGGGGAGCTATGAGTACAGAGTGCCCAAGAGTGGTGGCCATGCTTGTGGCGGATGCTGCTCACCCTCTAGACTGGGCGGCTTCAGGAAGGTGAGCCCTGTTGCCACACATCGTGTCCCCAGTGCTGTAGAAACTAAGGGTGGCATGGCAAAAGGAAAGGAGCTGCCAGGCAACATCGTGGTTCCTCTTCCTTTGGAAGGGATCAGTTTTAAGTCACCATTAGTGATCACTGAACAGATAAGCTGATTTTGGAAGCTATACCAGCTCTTTCAGAAGAGTTATTTCAGCAATCCGTCCTAGTTCATAAAATTGATTTTGTTGGCCTCCAAAGCTGTTCTGAGATGGACATAAAATTGTTCTTCAATCTAAAAGGAGTTCTTAACTGCCACAGTTGCTGTTTTTCATTGGATTATTTGTAGACACCAATGGCGCGATTGGTGAGTGTTCTCACCAGTGCATCAATCATGCAATTTAATCCCAATTTCTTTGCTACAAATGCTAACAGAACACTCTCTGTTCTCTAGTAAAAATACATGGGAAATACTCAGCCCAAGACACAGGGGTGGAGAAAGACAACTGGCTCTTTTTGTCTTTGCAGGTCAGAGAGCAGGAGCTGGACCCTGGCCCTGGCCCTGGCCCTAGACTCTGAGCAGCAGCATGTGGCTGAAGCAGTCTGGCTGAAGGAAGGCATCCAAAAAAGCTGAGGGTAGTTGGAAATTGCACACAAAATAATAGCAAACGTGCTGTCCTAGCAAAGCGAGCTGAAGCTTCCGGGGCAGGGAGAGGTGAACCCTTCATGCGTGGAGGCTGGAGGTGGGAGGGGAGCTCAGCACCTTCCTTTCAGGCAGGGAGCTAAGGCCTCGTCCTAGCACCAGCTGCGTGCCCCATACAGGAAGTGCTCAGCCTTTGGGACGTCCCTGAAATATCCCACATCTATGTAATGAGCTATCTTGAGGGTGAGACACAGATACACCTTAACATGTGGCCTGAGGGGAGTTTGTACATGACTTTAAACTATCTCTCATGAAACAGCTCCATGTGTGGGACTGATTGTGGCTGTGTGGGCATCAGGACAGTGCAGAGTTCGGACACTTGCAGTTGTGGAGTTTTGGCCCTGGAAACACTGCCATGCACTGCAGTAGCTGTGTTGGTTCTCCGGAAAGGAAACATGGCGATCCCCATTGTGGTGAGGACCCTAACATCTGTCTGTAGTAGGGGGCAGGGCTCTCTAGTGTGTGTGCTGCAGCCTTGTGCATGGGCATCTGGGCAGGTGAGGCACAGCTAGTGGCTTTGCCAAAGCTCATCACACCTTGCATTTCACCAGGGAAGATGCTGAGATCCAAATCCCACGTGCCTGTGTGTGAACCCAGTCGTCTCTGCTCAGCTTCCCCATAGGTCCAAATGTACCCATCTCCCCCTCTTCTGTACTGCCTTGCATGGACAAGAGAGATATAGATGCATATAAAGGGAGGTGTTTAAATCGTATATATTTTAGCAGCCCTAGCAAAGACCATGTAAATTCCAAAGTTGGTATACTTACCGGTGAGGTTAAGACGTGCTCTTGAAGGGCAGAGTGGGGAGGGAGGGAGAGACTTAGGTGGCCGCCCATCCTGCCTGCAGCAGGCACTCTGGGTCACAAAAAGCTGCCCCACCTGCCTGGGTCCACCATGGTGTACCCCGGCTCTAGGATGTGACCCCAACCTATGTGCTCTGTTTCTGCAAAGACTTCCAAGAGCTGCAGAGTAAGGAACAAAGGTCCTTGAGAGTCTGGGAATGACTATTCACTGGTTTCTCCTAAGAAAGTTGGAACAACAGAACAAAATGAACAGAAAACTCCCAGGTGGAAATCATCTTGAAAAATGTGATTAAAAAGCTGCAGTTATGGACCTGTTTGTAGAATCATGAATTTGTGTTCATAGCCTAACATCAAAATATTCTAATACGTGGAAAAGTTTTTAAGAAGCTATGCATCTATCACTGTTTTCTAATGTTTCCTGGCAATTTGCACTCACTGGAGAATTAAATTGATCTGACACAAATTTAAGTTAATTTATTCAATAAGCAATGGCATGTTTTAAGGGAGTCCAAATGATCATACTAATGACAAGCCAGGAGCTCTCTGACGATTAGTGTGGATATGGATAGAAAAGCCCTGGATAGGTGGGGTAGGAGGAAAGAAGGTCCTTTCCAGAGGTCATTTCCAAGAACATCTCACACATTTCCATGACACAGACAGCTGGCAATTCTGTGCAGGGTATGCAAGTGAGAGTCATGTTGTAGTCACCAAGAACAGAAGAACCACCTTGAGAAGTGACTAGAAATAGCTACTGGGGGAGAAAGCAAAGGAAATAATCATGGACTAAATCAGGGATGACTGAAGTTAGTGCTTTCGAGAGTCCCCAAGTAAGAAAAACTTGTCTAAAAATTCAGTGTGAATGTGTTTCCAAAAGATTTTGGTGTAAAAATTATGGTTAGGAATGTTTTTGTGAAAAGGTGAATCTGTTTAGGTGCTCAAAATCACCAAATTGTACTTACAAGCTCTGAGAAGTCCAGAGAAAGAACATGTTCTTTTCATGACCCCAAATTAATTCACTAATCCTGCTGCTCTTGGGAATTTCATCTATCTATACCTTAAAATAGTGCTTCTCAGTGCGTGAAGAGACAGTAAACTGTGGATATGCCTGGGCCTCATCACAGTTTTGAGTTACTAAATTTTGGGAAGACTCGGAAACCTGGATTTTAACCAGCCTCACAGAACACACTGCTGTGTCCTCTGTGTCCACTGCTCTACTCTGGAGCGGCTGGTTGGATTCAACCTTTGCTTTCCTAGCTCCTTGTTCATTAGCATGAAACCTTACCATGGCCCCATGTGTCCAAGCACAGAGCAGGGATAGAAACCAGTTCCTAACTTTGGGGAACTCCCCCATTGCCTGTTTAAACTAAGAATCAGAAACACTGCCTCCACTCCCTCGTCGGCTTTGAATGTATCTGATGTTGGGCAATCAGTTCTTGAAAATCATTACTCACACACCGGCCAGTGCAGACAGAATGAACCTGGGAAAGAGGCTGTCGGCCTCTGGACCGTGGAGTTAACTAGTGTAGGCTTCCTGTGCCACTCACATGGAGCTGGAGTGGGTATCAGATACGTGCGCTCCCTGCCTGAGTGACAGAATGACTCACCTGGCTCTCTTTTCTTAAAATTTTAAGCAATCAGAAATTAGATGTGTTGGATTCCTCACTGCTGTTTCTGTGTGGGTGGCTGATTAGGATAAATAAAATACAGTATCATGTTTAGAACAAATTCTAACAAACCTGTCATTAGTAAATACAACTGGTGCCATCTGTGTTACAAAACTGAGTTCACGAGGCTCTCGTCTGACTGACTCTGTTAGGGGAAAAACTAATTCTTTTGCTTGATGCTACTGAAAGTTGTTTATTCTTAAATTTCTGTGTGAGGTGCTGGTGAAATCTGGGGATATAAAACAATAGCACACTAGTCAAGCAGTAATGTTTAGGAAGCGACATTTAGGCCGGAAAAAACTTTTTGTATTTTACACAAGGGCGTACATGGTGCCTTCATTATGTAAATAAATTTGTTGAGAATTGATTCCAGTTGCAAATATAAATTTGGTTTCTTAAAAAATTGATTTTTGACACTTGCAAATAGTGTAGCAGAATACACGGTGGAGTTCATTCATTTGCACTCACCCAGTGACAAAGTGTGAGGTATTGGCTTGGGAAGGAGTGAGGCAGGGCCTCGTGTGTGTGCTTGCATGTGTGTGTGCTTGCCTGCGTGTGCATGTGTGTGTATACATGCATGCTTGTGCTTAGTCTCTATTCTCACGGTGCGTAGTCATGAAGTTAGGTACACAATAAACAAGCAAGGAATCAAATGTGTGACCAAGAGGAAGCAGGAAATAAGGGGGGCGGAGGAAGGGTGCTGGGATCTTCTGATCTTTGGGAGCAGCCGTTCTGCCAGGGTGCTCGGAGCAGAGCTGAATGAGAGGAGGATCCAGCTATTGAAACCTGGGCAGAATTTAAGCACTGGGAAGAGCAGCCGAAATGTCTGAAGAAAATACGACAAAAGTGTGAAAACCCAGGCTGTTTCAATACCACGGGAGGTTTCCCTCAGCCTGCTCCTAGGCACTGCCGCTCCCCGATTTCCCCAGCAGTGAGCTGGGGGTCTCACCTCCGTAGGGGGTGGTGGGCGGGAGCTCAAGCTGCTCTCCGCGGATGCAGTGTCAGCACCAGCACTGCCTGTTCCTGGCCAGAACTCCCTGCCTCTGGCCTGCATGTCCTGGCCATGACCTGGCTTAGCTTCCTTTGTTGCCCCTCATTTGCAGCGTGAGGGTTTTCGCGGGAAATGTTTCCTTCCTGAGGTTCTCCACCTGACTTTCATTAGTAACTCCTACCAGGAGCTCCTGTTTCCATCCACCACTGCACACACTCCCCCGACACTCAGATTATTAAAAGGGAAAAATACAGCACATGAGGAGATATATTAACAGACTTTATTCACAATAGAGAAGTCTTACAAATATAATTTTTAAAAATTATGTGTCAATCTATTATGTTTCTCATAACATCAGAGGTTTATATAAAGTTGGAAATGACAGGATGGATTTATGTATAAATCAGAATCAATGTAAAAAGTGTATAATACAAAGGAAAAGTTCATGACAAAGAAGTCACAGAGTTCTAAAGACTGCCATACAACTTATGTGTAATATTAATTGCACAAAGTATATCAAAACATATTGCATAAACGCAAAATTAAGTGCTGTTTAAATTGCTCAGTTTTATGGATATGAATACCTATATCATTTCAACTGTAGAATTTTGGTGAAAATGAAAGACAGTGTCTCCCTACAGACTTCAGTTGTTTAACATAATTAACACAAAATATATCTTTAAGTTACATCTCCATAATATTAATCTCTATCTTGTATACATTTTTGGCATTTTGGAACTTCAGTTAAAAAAATGCAAATTCAGAACTGAAAGCCAGGGCTGAAAGATTCACTACAGGGAGTGTGGGGTACACACAGCCTGACCTCACGCTCCACCTGCTGAAGGGGTACAGGTAAGCTCTGTGTTCCCTCAAATCACACTGAAATGCAAGGAAAATTCATTAATATAAGTCACTAGTCCAAGCACGTTCATGTGAAAACTCTAATCTAAATGCATATAGCACATTTGGGCAGTGATCTTTTATATTTTACCTCAAAGTCTTTGGGGAAAAAGACTTGTACAGTCAGTTCTTTAGGGAGCTTGAGATATGAGTAGGAGAAGTTACTTTGAGTCACAGATACATTAACATGGCCATAATGATGTACCCAAGGGACCTCTGTCCCTTAGTGACAATTTTATGGACTCACTCTAACATATACCAATGTATCATACCAAAAAGCAAAACAGAAACAGGCCATACAAACCAGTCCTATTGAGGAGATCTTTGAAACATTTTAAAAGTTGAAATAGCTAAAAGTATTGTTTAAAGAGATCTATGAAAATAATTGTTTTAAAAAATATTGGGCTGAACTATATGAAATTGCTGACCCTGGACAGTTTTAATCTACAAACAGAGTGGCATAGTCCACAACTCTGTACGCTTTGGCTGACCCAGGAGGTGGCCTGTCAGGCACTGGTCTGTCTGACCACCTCGGGGTGGAAATTCAGGCTGCGAGAGTCTTTGTGCCTCAGTACACACAACGTCAGACCAGGCCTTCCGTGGAAATTTGACCCAGGTGATGTGATCTCACCACATCTCTTCTTGGGAAAACTGGTCCTCTTTCCAAACAATGTTTAGAAAAATCAAGTAATTATGCTGATCGGCTGCAGACTGATTGGGGGTGTCCATTGCTGTATGTTGCTTCTAAGTTAGAATCATCATGTTTAATTTAACCATACTAAATATAATCTTATTTGACCTAAGAGTTTATTAGACTCTTTGATTCATGAATAAATACATCGCCAAAGCTTCTCTTACCAAGTCAAATCCCGCTTTCAAATGGAATCATTCATTGCATTTGAAAAAAGATCCTTTATAGACTTAAAAAACCTGAATCAAATGGAATGCTTCTTCCTTCTTGTAAAAATTTAGTATGACGTGGAAACAAATGAACTAACAGCCACATGAAATTACCACCTTCTCTTTAGAGACCCAATTGCTTTACTTATTTGGTTAAAAGCAAAAGGTAGCACATCACCAGGGACACGGTTTCTCTTTAAGAAATGCCACTCACCAGTGGTGGAGCTCGCACAGCCGAGAGCTCGCCTTGCTGCGGAGCAGGGAATGGAAGGGATGAAGCACAGTCCAGGTCCAGAAGGGATGCTGGACACTTAAAGCAAAAGTCGAGAACCAACTCACCCATGAGGACACAGCAATGTGGTCACTCAACCAGCGCATACTGTGGCTGCATGACCTGAGGTCAACATGAGAGGACTCTTTAGGGTTGACTTTCTAGTCTGAGACACAGGGTGAGTGGCGCTGGTTAGGAGACACCCTATCAAATCACCACAGACCCACCCATGGAGGCTGTCCCAGGTGTCAGATCTGTCTCTGGTGGATAGGCCAACCATGTTCACGCAATACTGAAAAGGAAAAAGCTTTTTAGTATTTATTATTATGGCTTTTTGCAACATGGCAAAACATTACAGCTTAAAGCAGATGTCCTCTCCTCACAGAGGAGGAAAATTTTTGCAGTCAAATCAAACAGTAACGAGGAGGTCACTGGAATACCATTCTGCCTACGTGTTTAAGGAAAATGGTACCACAGCTTGATGACCTGCAGCGATAACATTATTCAAACAAACCAGAGAAACTAAATCTGTGACTTGACCGAATGGCTGCGTAAGAAAGGAACAGGAATTTATGTGTATTTATGCCTCATAGTAAACATAAAAGACTGCAAAGCAACCTCAGAACTTAGAAAAACCACAGACTCACTGGTAACAGTTTATCATGTGCCTGATTACCAGGGAAGGGTCCCTTAAGGTATGCAGTGAAGGGAATGAAGCAGAAGAAAATAGAAAATGTCTTTTTATTTCTCTTTCACTTTAACTTCCTTGTTTGCACGGAGTACGGGCAGGACGTGGGCCTCGGAATTGAAGATCCAGTGTTCTAGGGGCAGAAGGTCGTCGTCGGAAAATATTAAGTACAGATATCTGAAGGAGAAACAGGAGCACGTCAGCCCAGAGACAGCGGAAAGCACATGAGTGTCCCTGGGCTGGCGGGACCTGAGGGATGCTCAGGCACCTGAGCGGTGTCCATGTCCCCAGCCACCAAACTCAGGGAGGACTGAAGCACAGCTCCCAGACCCAGACAGCACTGTGTGATCCCAGGCGACACAGACACCTACAGGGAAGATCCACTGAGAACTCAGCCCACCCTCGGGCCAGCACCCATGCTTACTTCAGAGTCTCTGCCAGGAAGAAGCTCTGCTGCACATCGTCATAGCTCTCGTGGACCAGGTACACGTCCCGCAGGCCTGAGTAGCCTCCTGACACCCGGCAGTGATTTTCCAGGGCCTGGGTCACACAGAGGGAAACTGATCAGGAAAGCAGCTGGGAGCCCAGACCGCTGGGCTGTCAGTCAGACAAGCACTCAAGGTGAACAGCAGCTTGTTAACAGTTTAAAAGAAACATCAGAACACAAATGCAAATAAAATATGAAAAACCACAAGATATATGGAGAATATACGGAATGCTTCGACACTCAGTTTTGGAATAATTTGATACCGATTTCCACCATTTCTCCTAGGGGCTCCAGCAGAGTTTGACACAGCAAGGCCTGCAGGGCAAGTCCAGTCCACTGCTTATTTTCTAATATATTTTTCCTGTGACAGCCGTGCTCACCGTCCCCACGTTGCCAGGGCTGCTTGTGCACCTCAGGGATGGAGGGGCTGCACTGAGACCTCGGGACTCCAAGCCTGGCCTGGGCCCTGCACAGCGGCTTTGCTGATGGAGATGCTGCCTGGGATTGTGAGCCACTGTTGAGAACGTGCACTGGACCCAAATGACTTTAGTCAGAACATCTCATTTCTTAAAAATCAGTGATAGACTGAGAATTAGAGATATTGGTACAGAGCCAAACGAAGGAGCTCCGAGGCAGTGAGGCATGTGGCTGGTTCTGTTCCTGAAACGTGTGTTTCCTTTCCTGAGTGTGCTGTGAAAAAGACGGCAACACGCCTATGAGCAGGTGCCTAGCAGTCAATGGCCTCCAGGTCTGAAGCTGCACGGACGTATCTGATGCATGTTTGGAAAAGAGACGCGTAGTGTAGGTAACAAGGACCCTGCCGGTCACTTTGCCACCTGCCAGCAGCTGACTACGGTCACTGTCCTTCCCTCCACATCCCCCTTTCTGTTACTTTTCCCAGCTTTCTGTTACGTGAGTGATGAGCTGCGCATTGGAAGGTCACATGCTGCGGTCAACACCACCATGGAGCTGGTCCCGCAGTGCTGCACACCCACGTCACACATCCTTTTCCTTTACTAGTGCACGTCCCTGACCTGTTGCAGCTCCTCGTGGAGGCTGGGTACGTGTGACACGTCGTGGTCACTCTGGGTCCCCTCCCATCACGCTCCCTTATTTCCAGAAAGTCTGCCGTTTGTCCTACCTGCTCTTTACTTGTGAATGTATTTATATTTTAGACTTTGTTTGGGAGGGAAACCATGTGATATTTATTTTTCTGCGCTTTATCTCACAGCACTGTGGTGCCAATTTCCATCCCTTTTCCTGGGACCAAGGAACCCATCACTGCACAATGACTTGTTTTGCGTGGTTGTTAGTTTGCGTCAGGCCTCTACAGCTGGCTCCTCTTATGACTGAAAGCCTCTCTGGTGGACATCTGCCTTCCTCGCCCATTCTTAGCCTCTTCTAATCGCCGCTCTGCCTGAAGTTCTACACAGACGAGGCATCATGGCGCTTGGCTTTCTGCGCCTGCTGACCTTGTGCGGCACAAGGTCCTCTGTTCACTCCTGCTGCTGGAATGGCAGGTTTCCTCTCTGTGCTTAAGGCTGGGCACTGTTGCGCTGTCCTGTGCCTGCCACACCATTTGTCGTCATCGTCGGATCTGGGATCTGCAACACGGGTGTCCCCTGCGTGTGCTCCCTGGACGGTTGTCCTTGTGCTTCCTGAGGAGCCGCTGTGCCCCTCATCAGGCTGCCCCGATCTGCATCACTGTCATGGTGTACAGAGGCTTGCTTTCCTTTCTCCAAGACACCACCAGTTCCCTCGGGACCTTCCCAGGGCAGCTGTGTTAGTGGGAGTCAGGTGATGCTGCCTTGAGGTTCAGGTTTTTCTCCAGTGATCAACATGGCCAACCATCTTTTCAGATGCCTGTGGCCTTGTGCAGGTCTTCTTTGAAAATCCCTGCTCTGGTCCTTGGCCATTTTGGAAGCTGGTTTTCTGTTGTCATGGTTATCCAGTTGCATGAGTTCCTGTGTATCTGGGATGCTAACCCTTCCTCGGACACCATCACATGTCACTTAGACTACAGGCCACCTATGGGAACGACGTCGTGGCTCTTCCTTTATTTCCTGGCTTGCCCAGAACTTTCCATCTGAGGGTCCTACGTGTTCATCTAGCTTTTGCTGCCTGGAGTGTTAGTGCTAAATCCAACACCTGGGCCTGGCCCTGCCCTGGCTCCAGCAGCCCTCCCGAAGCATTTTTTTTCTGGAAGTTTTATGGTTCTGGGTCAGATATTTAAGCTTTTAACTTACTCAGAGTTGTATTTTGCGCGGTTCTTTTCGAAGCTACATGCAGTGGAGTGCTGGGGCCAAGCGGATGCCCTCTATGCAACTGTTCTATGTAGTCCTGTCAACCACACGCAAAACAACAATTCCCACTGTACAAAAACTGCTACTGGTCTCATTGACTGTGCACACCAACGGCAGAGATTAAGAGCTATTTATAACAGAATAAACTGCAAACCATACGGCTTCACTTAGTTTCCCATCTTTCAGTTTTATGGTTCACAATCTTGTCTTTCTTATACCTAGAGTAATGTCCTACTTTTTCCTTGAAAGCACAGACTTTGCCTTTGGCTAGAGAGAGGTTTGGAGAAAAACACAGTCCAACCCTGCAGAGCCCAGCAGAGAGGGAAGGAGGGCTGGCGAACTCTGTTTCTGCCCACAGGGGTTGACGAGGGGGACGATAATTTCCCATGTGAGTGAACCCAGGGACAGAAAAATGAGAGCAGAGCTGGAGTGGCAGTACCCCTCACTCCAGCACTTGGGAGGCTGAGGCAGGAGGATCTCTAAGAACTTGAGGTCAGACTGGACTACATGGTGAGATCCTGTCTCAGAAATTAAAACAAAGAAAAAAATAGAGAACCAGGCAACACAAACACAGCATGGCATTTGGAAACAGAGAGGCAGGCTAGGTTGGGGGAGGCAGGGAAGGGAGAGGTGACTTCCTTCAGAGGGTCACACAGTGCATGGAAGCTCAGGGTCAGGGACTGAGTGAGAGGGGCAGGGCTCAGAGATCCTCCTGTGAGAGTCCCGCCTGTGCTGGGCCGGCACCTTGATGAATGTCCTCATGAAGTTAACTCCTGGTACTGAGCTATCAAATGTTCACTGTTGGGATGCGATCTGCTATCGACTACAAGCCAGCACCAGGGAGTGTCAGGTGCTGAACTTGGAGGAATTTCAGTTTTCACACCATTACTGGGAAGAGCACTGGAGGACCCCTGTGTGGGGCAGTTTTGGAGCTGAATACCTGGGGTAGGGGTCACCATGAGCAACAGGAGGGGCAATGCTGCCTATGAGGGACCCTGACTCCACTGCTGTCTAGGTCTGAGTCCACGGAAACAATCACTGGGCTTGAGGCTGTGCTAACTAACCTCGAGCTCAGCCTTGGAGGACAGGGCTGGAGTCCAGGTCTGCAGAGGGCAGAAGGGGCAGCTGGCAGAGGGGCTGCGTGCAGACGAGTGGGCAGCCAGGGGCCCCACACTATCCCCAGGTGCAGTGCACCATGGGCCTGCTCGGGTTTGGTCCCTAAGCCACCCTGGTGACACTGAGCCAGATCACTGCACCGGGCAGGGCTTGGCTCTGCTTGGAATCCTGAACTGACTGGGGCAGCTGCTAAGCGTACAGAGCTGAGGCTCTGGGTAAAGGACGCTGCACTGAGTTTAAGATTCCCGGGGTCCTAGTTGGCGGTTCCTGGGGTACTGGGGGTGACAGCAGGAGTCTCCAATGAGGGGATGCAGGAGGCGAGTAGGTGCATCCTCAGGTCGGTGCTTGCAGCCCTGCTCTACAACCTGGGCAGGTGGGATGGCCACCTACGGATGCCCAATGGCTGAAGCTTCCCCTTCCTGGCCTGGCTTCCGGCTGCAGTCTTTGGGCCTGAGCAACAGAGCAGGAGAAGCCTGGGGGCAGAGGGGACACCGGGGTGAGGAGAGATTTCCTGGAGAGCAGCACTGTGGGCTCCCTGGGGCGATGGTGGAAAGGCACCACCCCTGTGGCACAGGGGACGGGATGCAGCATCACCTCACAGGTCCTGCGGCAGAGCTGGAAGCCAACCCGTCTTCCCTGAGAAGCAGGCAAGCCAGCCTGGCCCCGGGCGGGAACGGGACTTCCTTCTTTGGCCTGCTCCACATTCCCCGCCTTTGGGCACCTATGGAGATGCCAGGATGCACTTTCATTGGCAGAGGTGTGGTTTCTTAGTGACAGGGAGAATTCTGATGCTCTTCCCAGTCAGGGATCCCTGTATTTGATGAAAGGTGTTATTCTCCATATTTTTTATTTCCACTCGTATTTGCAACTTAAACTCTTAATTCCTTTGCTGGACAACTTAATATTAAAATAATTCTGTACCACCCACCAATGCTTACTTGAGCCTCAATGTCAACATTTTTTTTCCCCAAAGAAAAAATAGGGAATTTAAAGAAACAGGAATTGCCTGGGTTAAACACAATTAGAAAACTGTGCGTGAGTACTTCAACTGTTATTACTGCAAAGGACTGGTGATTAGTGATGAGACACACACTTTTCCAGGAGGGTAAAATGGAAGATTCATTAATGACTTCTAAAGACAGTTAAATTTCACATGAGGGCAACATGCATTTTTGTTTCCTGAGTTTTTCCTAAGACAGCTCGTAAAGGTAGCTAACTTTCGAACAAAGAATGCTAGAGAATGAGACCGCAATTAAAGAGTCACTTGTTCTCGTCTCCCAAATTTCCTCCCAGTTCTTCAGAACAGCGCTTAAAATCAGTTTATGCGTATCCTGAGGGCCACTTCCTCCAGCACCTGACACTCAAAAGTGCCCAACTTACTAGTTTAGAAGATGGTATCACACCAAGCAGGTGAGGACCCACAAGATGACAATTAACACCTTGGGATGGACAGAAGCTTATGACACTCAGAGGACCCAGACTAATGAAGGAATAGCCTCATGGGCTCCTGCTTCTCCAAGTTATTCCTGAAGTTACATCTTAGTAACTAATTTACCCTAAGTGAAAATATACACTATCAATTTCAACCCCTAAAAAGGGTTCTCAGAACATACAGCAGATGAGGTGCCCTCCACCCCAGTCAGCAGTGACTCTGGGGAATTTTGCACTGATCATCATCTCTCTAGTCCTGGGAACTTAACATTATAACGTCCCTTCTAGATCCCCCCACCAACACTCAGGCATGCCTGCGAAGCCACGCTTCACTGTTACTTATACAGCAAAGCTGAGGTTACCTGCATGGAGTGATTTAAATGGAAACACCTGGTCCTGAATGAAATCCTGGCCGAGGGCTTAAAAATCACAGGGAAGTTGATATGCTACCTGTATGGGCATGGCTCGATATTCCTCACAAAGCTGTGGGTCAGTAAGAAACATGCAAGTGAAAATCTCACCTCCACAGCCTCCCAGGCCCACTTCCGGTACTTGGGATCATGGGTCAGCCGCCACATGTACATGTACGTCTCGATCACTTCTGGCCGCAAGATGTAGTATTTTTCATTTTGCCTAGTGGCAATGGCTTCCACGCCACCATCAAATCTGAAGGCTTCTGGCCCCAGCTTCATAACTGAGGGGAAATGAATGGGCGAGCAAGGGTCAGCATCCTGGGGGAGGCTCAGTGTCCACTACAAAGCACTTAACAAGCCTCCGGATGATGTCCAAGTATACACTTTAAGACTGTTATGAACATCATGCAAAATTTAGTATTCCACATATCTTTACAGTTTAGACATTTAAAATTCTGTTTTAGAACTGGCAACGTTCCTTTCCTTTCCCCACGGAACCCCATTTACTGAGCACCTGCCAGGTCAGTGCCTGCACAAGACCTCTTGACAGCTGGAAGCTGAGTGGCTGTGAACCCATCAGCAGGTCTTGGGCAGGTGTTTAACCTCTCTGCCACAAATTTGTATTGGATAAAAGGAAGCCAGACTGGTGGCCTCCCTTCAGGGTAGGGAGAAGACGAGTAATGGTCGTGAAGATGGCTTCTTTTTGTTTTGGGACAGAGGCCCTTACTCAGTGTTACTTAAGTGGAAATCCAGATTCCTCCGTGTATTAACCATGCCGTCACATTTCACTACCCCCCGTCCCCCCCAAGTGCCACATGGAATGAAATGGAGGCCAGGGCCTGGGTGTCCAGGACCAACAGCCACTCACAGGTGCGGTTGTAAGACTCGTGGCAGGTGCGTGCGATTTCAGCTCCTAGCTCCAGGTAGTGCCTGGCCAGGGCTTTGGGCGCTTCTTTGGCCCCGAGTGCGAACATGCCCCCAGCGAAGCAGGTCAGATGGCCCATCTTGTGTTCTAGGAGGCCGCCCTTCCACTCCGCAATGTAGGTCAGCCCCCCGCTGGATTTGTGGATCAGGTGATTCTCGATGGCCTGAAGTAAGGAGAAAGTGGTCGAGGTTATGTGATCTTGCCTCACATTCACACTGAGCACTGCAGAACAGCGTGACTCACAGCTTGAGTGTGGAGTTAGAAACCTAATTCAACACGAAACTTTCTGCTGCTGAATCCCTCTGGCTCATTCCTCATTGCTTTGGTCAGAATTTACACTTGGGCCAGCTTGCTCCACGACCTGACATTCAATTGGTTTCCAAAGCCACCCATCAAGGCAGGCCAGTGCACCTGCACATCACAGATGTAGACAGCACACACGTGGGCACAGGAGCCACCCACGGCACTGGGTGGCAAACCAGGGCTGGCAATGAGCAGGGCCACTGGTTGTGATGGGCCGGTCACAGGGACTCGGTAACTGTGGGGGTCGGGTGGCCACCCCCAGTCCTGCACCTGTCGCCAAGCAGGGAGTGTGGCTCTCGGAGCATCTGGCACAGGAGCTTGATGAGGGCCCGCTGAGCCCTGCAGCTGACACCAATCTTTGGCACAAGAGCAAGGGGATTTCCCAGGTGGGCTCAGGGCCTATGTCAAAAGACAGTGGTGAGGAAGCTCTGCCACTGTGACCCACTGGGGCAGCGGCCCTGCTGCACTCCGCGGGGAGCTTCTTACCCTCGGCCGTAAAATGAGAATAAAGCTAAGAGCACAGAGGGTAGGCAGTCCGGAAACCCACACCTGTGGAATCAAAGTCACGGCCACTGTTACACCTCCAGTGTGGGGACACCTGCAATGGAGTTCTCCCTCCCCATCCTACTGGACAGCCGGCAGGCCGTGACCTAGTACGGCTGCCTTCCGTTTTATAGGCTCTTTGGCCCTCTGGTCTGGTCTTCAATTTGCATATATGGTAATTAGCTTTCTAAGGTCTTAGATAAATCTGATGCTGGAAAAATAAAAGAGGGTGGAGAGAAAGGGGGAGAAGCATGGTAGGATGCAATGAGTAAGTCTTTTAAAAAAAGAATCAAGATGGTCAAACCTGGGAGAAATGATAATGCTTTTCTAAAGATGTTTTAAAAAATATTTCTGTCAAGAACTGTTGATTTCCTTTAAAACTAGAGAAATACAATAAACCTGATGTTTAAAACACAAAAATGAAACGTGTTTGGAATTTGTAATTTCCAACACCTCGTAGAAAATACCTCCTGCTCCTTCCTACCTTTACAGAAGGAAAAGCACTATGATTGTGTGTACACCTGTCATTACTTAAAAAAGGTGGGGAGCTTTTCAGAAATCACATTTTGGAATAGCAGAGAATGAATGAAAGTGAATACACAGGCAGCCAAAATCTTTCTTACCTTTATTACAAATGAACAAATAAACCCCAGGCAGTGAGGAACAAGCACAACCATGCTCACTATCTGTGATTAATTTTATTGATGGCCTAGTTATTACAAGAATGCTTTATCTGACTTAATGCTATTGAACATCTTAGCTATTTATACTTCTCATAACACAAATTGCAATAAAGTCTTCCAAGCAGATACTGTTCATCACCTGAGAAAGTTTTCTCTCTACAGGGCAAGAGTAATGGCTTCAGAGCACAGGTTAGAGAAGCATGCTACCCTGCGCAGGGTCCTGAATAAAGTACTCTGTTATGTTTGGCCAGATTCTGACCAACTTGTTACCTGTGAAAATAAACTCCAGTGAAGTTTTAAGACTTCTGAAGTAATGGTTTTGTGTAGAAACAGAAAATGTAAATAAAAGAAGCAGCAAACAATCTTTAGTGGCTCTCACAAATTTCTGCAACAAGGCTACAGAGAACTGACTGGGAAGCGGGCACATTCTATATTTTGTAGTTTACCACTTCCATATTTGAAGTTAGTCTGATGAAGCCTTTGGAATCTTAAAGTCTGATGCATAATCTGCCCAGGTGGGTTCTCAGTGTGGTCTCCAGATAAGGCCTTAACAACTAGCTGAATGCTGCAAGTATTTTGTCATTAAAGCAATCCCTCCAGGACTAAAGGCGTTCTGCAATCTATGCAGAGCAAATACTGACATCCACGCCTCCAGCAAGCCAACTGCCCAGAGCAGTACCGGAAGCACCCTTCCCTTGGTAAGGACTGTTGTTTTTCTTTTTGTGAGATGAGGACCTCACTATGCTGCCCAGAGTGGCCTTGGACTCCTGGACTCCAGCAATGCTCCTGCCTCAGCCTCCCACATAGGTGGTGCTACAGGCATGCACCATGGCCCCGGCCCCGGTTGCTCTTAAGCCTCAGCAGAAGGTGCACTGTGGAAGGCAATGCTACTTCCCAAAATCACAAGTCTAGTTGTTGTAGTTTCACTATTTAAGTTGAAACACACCACAGACAGGGAATGTTTTCACTGTGAAGAGAATACTTGGACGTCACTGGTTCTTCATGAGTTTTACTGTCAACCACTTGTCTAAAGAGAAAATGCTAAAACCTTGGGTAAGTAGAGCTCTAGACACTGGGAGAAGATTCCAAAGATTGTTCTGAAGCTGCCTGTGTTGGAACATGAAGACCATGGAGGCCATTCTGAAGATAACTGAGTGTCTAAGTGTAGCAGTCGCAAGAGAGCATCATGGAGGCCATACCAGTGGAGAACACACTAGATGCAACCCAGGCCCTCGCAGGAGCAAGAACAAACCTCCTGGTGTCAAGATCCCAGGGCCATGGCCCAGCTGCTTCAGAAGCCCCATGCTGGCCACCCTTACTGCAGCTGGCCCAGGGAAGGCAGCGCCCTAGGCCTGCGAGCCCATCAGGAAAAGCAGCCCATACCTTGCCTGGTGAGGCTGCCAGTGATCTGGCAGAACCATGAGCATGCAGCCCATTACCCAGCTCAGCGCCAACCTCGTCTACACAAAAACAAAGAAGTTGAGTGGCGGCCCTGAGAGCTGAATTCAGAACAGCGGCTGCACTGGTGACCCTTTGCACTGCAGAGAACTAGCATCACTTATTATAAAACCATTTCCTAGGAGGAGAGCAGTGTTCCCTCCAAGACCTGTGTCTGGAGGCTCCAGAAACCATTCTGGGACTCAAACACCAGTTTGTTCAGAGCTTCGTGCGTGGATCCCCTCACAGTAACATTCACTTGTCTGAAGACAAAGGTAACATGGGGGCTGTCTGCACTTTCAGAATATAAAGTCATCTGTCAGAATATAAAGTCAAGGTTTTTCTCCCACTATTGTAAATGCAGGTCTAGGGAGGGAACTCAGCATGAAAGGAGTCCCGTATTGCTTGAGGAAGAGATAGGTTCTGGGCAAAGCGGGTGGCGACCTCCCGGTGTGACAGGACAGTGCGCACTTAAACCTAGCTGGCAGTGATGTCTCAGACAACAGCCTCCAGGACACTCACATGTGCAGTCTGTTCGTGACCTGGATGCTATATGGCTCCTGATCGAGGCTCTTTTTCAGATCATCAGTGCTTCATATATGAATGACCATGTCAAAAACTTTCAACTGCCTGATCAGAACTAAGTTCGCGTGGCATGATTTTTACTGTAATACTGGCAGCCCCCAACTCTACCTAATTGAAAATGTTTGGGAACTCACTCATGTAATATTCCACTTTCCTCATGAAGGCTTGATGAATGTGCAACTTATGAGAGACAGCTGAAGATGACTTAAGTATTGGTTACCTGAACAGCATCAAAATACATCTTCTTAGCTTCCACATCTGTCCTGTCAGACATTAGCCAGGCCTTGAGCAGATACTCATAAAAGCTGTCTCCAAGTCCTCCGACTGACACATGATCTGAGAGAGAGGGAAATGAAGGTCAATGACTGGGCCTTACGTCACAGCGTGTGGCAAAATCACATTAGCATGGAGGATTCAAAACCCCACATCCACTGTAGCTCAGCGCTGCGTTTACATTTGGACATGTCTCCTGCTGTGGGAAAGCTGTGTGGAGATGAGATGGTTGAGCAGAGGCGAAGGCGTCTTAGGCATGGTCAGAGTAGCTTCACAAATGTGGTGACAAGGAGACATAGTCCCCCTAACTCAAATTCTGGTTCTCCAGCAAAAGCACCGTTAGTATTGCACAGTGTGTATTCTAATGCATTTTTTTTTCTCAAACAATGTGAAATTCTGTCAAAGCTATGAATGTGAGCAGATCTTTTTAAAGAGTGACTTGGAATAAAGTGAAGTGCTCCTCGGATTCTTGCCTCTGTCCCCTTTTCAGTGTTACAACCCGAGCAGTCAGGAGCCGACGGAGTGGAGGAGCAGGGAGGAGGAGGGCGCAAGTGCTTCCTCCTGACCTCACGTGCCCTCCCTGCCGTTGGCTGTGCCTGCTCCAGCATTTGCTGCCAAGCCTGCAGCTGCGGGCAGGGCTCAGGGCTCCTGATTCCGAAGCAAGGGGATGGAGGCTCAGGCTCCAGAGCTCAGCCAGACGAGTGTTGGCTCTTCCCCCGCCCACGGGGCTCAGGTCTGGGTCTGCCTGTTCTCTGCTGTAAAATGTGTAATATTGGGCTCAAAATAATTTTTTTTATTTTTAAAGCATATTTCTTTACAAAGCCAGAAACACAACTTGTTTGAAACATCATTCCAAGAATTGAGCTAATTTCAACGTTTATAAATTAGTCATTCAACATTTCACAACTCAAAACTGCTTTTCTCCGTTAAAAATGTCTTTCACCACAGTTATGCAAAAGCAAATCAGTATTTACACAGAGAGCTCTGATGCCTGCTGGGAGGCTCCTGCGGCACCGCATGGGCATCGAGCTCCAAGGGCTGGACACCGAGCTCAGCATCTTCTCTTGACTTCAGCTCTGCCCAGGCCTCTCTGTCTCTGAGGCCATCAGCGGCATTGGGTGCGGACCGTAGGTAGGAGCCTGGCTCAGCGCTTGAGGCCTAGGTTTAATCTCCAGCAGCAAAACAGACAAACGATGGTCACCCTCATCTCTGCTGTCGCTCACCAGCCCCCGAATGCCACTTCCTGCACTCCGAGCCCACCGACCCTTCTGTCCTTGGCAGTGCCATCCTGGCTGGTGCTGCCCCGCCCCTGTCTCTGCATTTGCAGTGCCTGTGAATGTCTTGCTTTTCTTGCGGCGTGGGTGTTACTGCCATTGAAATCTACTGAAGCACACAACACTCAGCAGTTCCATGTGCCCTTGGCTGCTGCACAGGAACGCGATGACCCGGAAGGCCACCTGCGCTGTAGGAGCTTGGGCCTGGGCTCCCACCCTGCGCGTGCTCAAAAGGCCATCCCAGGCCTCTCAGTCTCTGTCGCGGCTCAGAGACCCCGTGAGAGCCGGCCTCCACCACACCCCGTTTTTGCCACGTTTGCTGTCTGATCTTCCACCACCTGAATCCTCCAGGCCCTCCTGACTCCTGGAGAACAGTGCACGCTGCATGTCAGGGGCCCCCACAACCTCAATCTCCACCTGACGTATGCATGCTTCCCCCCCGGAGCTCCGACACCCACGGTCCCCACTGCTACTTCTGCAGCTTCCAATTATCATCTGTCTCAAGAGAGCCAAGACTGGGACCAGGTCACCCACCCTGGGCCACATCAGCCCTCAGGAAGTAGCTTGCCCTCAATACACAAGCAGGGGACAAGTGAAAATCCTCCTAAATCACCCTTCATCAGGACAGCACCCTCAGGCCAGAAGGATCCGTTTTGACTCCTTACATGTGCAATTTCCTTACTGCAGAACTATAGTTATATTCATTAATTTTAATGGAAAAATGCGTTTTTCAGGTTGCAAGTCTAATTCTTAAAATAGCAGGGTTCAAAGTGACCTTTACAGCTTCCTAAATAAATCACCGCAGGAACCTCTGACATTTATAAACTAAATAGACTGAGTACCAGCTCATCAATAACAAGCCCTCTCACTGGAATCATGATCGCAGGAGACAAATGCAGGTGATGCATGGGGACATAAACCACTGTCCGGTGACTGTCACTGCACAAAGGATAGTAACAGGGAATGATGCCCTGATCCAGACGCGTCCTTCAGAGTTAATGCAGTGAATTGAAGACCAGCAGCCAGAGCAGTGTGGCTTCCCCCAGGGTTACAATTCCATCACGGGTAGGAGCAGCAAGTTTGGTCTTTGGAGATTTGTTTTAAAAAGGGGTCAAACAGTGATGTTTGTTCTAATTAATTTTGCTAAGTGTCAGTTTCTTTATGCTCTGCTCATAAAATTTCACATTTGGAAAAAAAAGGAAGCAGCAGAGGCGAAAACACAAGTCCTTGATAATGCAGCACCTGCTCACTGAGCAACCTGTGCAGGTGATGGTTGGTGGACGGCGGTTGGTGCAGGTGACAGTCCCCCCAACAGTGCAGCGGACCTGGGGGAGGGGCGGGGTTCGCAGCAGGCAGAGGCCCCCACTGTCAGAACATTGTGATGTTTCCATGCCTGGCATGTCCTATGGTACTCACTCACCTTCCCAAACCTGAAGTAACCCCTTACCAACATCAGTGCCCACACACACGCACGCACATGCACACACACGTTACAGAAGGTCAAGTACTCTGTGTGCAGACACAGAGCCCACAGCCAGCGCTGAGGGTCAGAGCATGTGGGTATCACTGGTGGCCTGATGCTGCCTCCGAGCCATGGTTGAGCAGTGAGAGCAACTTTGGAAACAGGAACTAGAGCTGTTACCAAAGCAGAGGCAGAAAGACATGCACAGAGCTCACACGTCTTCCCAAAACTTCAGGAAGGAAACACGGACGAAGCCTGAGACACTGCAGTGGATCGCCACGTGTGCCCGAGCCTGGCCGCCCCATCAGAGCTAGAAGGGAGGTGCCAGCACCTCCCCTCCCTGGTAAGCAGAGGCAGGGTGGCAGACTGCAGCCCTTCCAGGGGGAGACCCAGCAGTGTCTCCTGAGATCCACGCCATGTTGGAACTGAGGACGCTGTCAAAACAAATGACCATTCTGCCTCCCTGCTTAGCAATAGTGAACCTACTGATGCTGATGCCCGGCCTAGAACCAAGTATCCCATTCTCCTATCCTCCTTCTCCTCCTGCCCCCCCCCCACCCATTAGCAAATGGGAACCAGAAATCTGAGCATCTCCTGGGAGGTTGACCATAGCAAATAACGGGGACTCCCTTCCACCATTTATTTGAAGGCAAATATTTTTATTACTGTTTTGCTCTTTTCTGATTAATGGTACTGCTCTATTCAATATTCTGTTTTGATAAGTTCTATAGTGTTCTATATTTCATCTCATTTTGATATACGGGATTGAAAGAACAACTATTATAAAGATAACAAAATATACTGTGATACCAGTTACTTTTATCCTGGTAACCTGCTGTGAAGTTCTGTACCAATTTCACTGTACGATCTTAGTTGGCTTTATTCTGTCTTGTTCTGTTGTATACTTTCAAAATAAAAATTAAAAAAAAAAGAAAATGGCAGAGCTCTCAGAAGAAGATGGGATGTGTGTGGTTTGGCAGGAAAGGGGTCATGACAGGAAGTACTCAAGTGCAGCGGGGCAGGAGAGGAAGCAGGTGAGCAGGAGTGGATGTCAACATCTTCCCTGCGGGGCCTGGGAGAAGCTTCCAGAAGAAATGACAACCAGGTTGGCGTCTGGTGCAGGCAGGGGAGGCAGCAAGGCCAGGGGGAGAGCCAAGTAAAGACCAAACACAGCCAAGCGGCCTTGAGTAAAGCAGGCAAAACTAAGTCTTCTCAGAGCTGGAACACAGCCGTGGGGAGGGGAAGGACATGAGGCTAACCGGTTCCTGTGTTTCCTTCAGGAGACTACCCACATCGATCCACACAGAAGGGCATCCTGCGCCAGGGCACCCAGCTGAACACAGAGCACAGTGACCCAGGAGGGAAGCCGGTGTTTGTCCCTCTTCAGTGACTTCCAAACCCCACAGAAAGAAACAGTGAATCCGAGGGGCTCTTCTTCCGTCACCACCTCAGACCTCTGCTGGGTGACCCTAGAAGCAGTCGCCCTGCTGCAGAACTGCCGTCTTGTACCTCAAAACTCTGGTGGTCCTCAAACTTCTTAACTCAGGATCTTATATGCTTAAAAAAGAAACAAGCACCCTGAGAAATTTACTGATGTGAGCACTGCCAGTATTTACCATATTGGAAAATTAAAACATAATTTAAAAATCTTTGTGCTGATTCATTAAAACAGCAATTATTATATCCAGTTAATATAAATAGGTATTTTTCATAAAATGCTATTTTTACAAAAAATAGTGGGAAGACGGACCCTGTTTTATACTTATGCGAATCCCCGTCATGTTTGTCTTCCTAGAAGGCAGCCAGGCTCCCACATCTGCTCTAGCTTCCGTCAATGGCCAGTGTTGTACTGCTAAAACGCACAAAGGGTCATCACACACATTTTCCGACTGGAAAAGTGTTTTAATAGCCTTTTTAGATAACTGGAAATTTCTTTTTGATACAAAACTTGACAAGTGGTTTTCTAAAGTTAAGGTTTTCTTTAGAAGGTGAGTTGCAGTGTAGAATTAGGAATTACTAAAAATTTTGCTCTCACTCACATTAGGGTCTCTGGGGCTATCTTGTGGGTGAGTGGACATTTTTCTCATGCATGATTCTGCAACAGCAGCACTGGTCACTGGGAAATATTGTGCCCCTGAGTTACATAAATTGCCCAAGGGTTGATACATTTCACTGCAGGACATCACAGCCCATTTGTTAACATCACCACCGGTCTCATCAGCAGACTCCTGGTGTCAAATTCCTAGGGGCACATCCATGTTTTCCAAAAATCTAATTTTTAGTTAGAAACTCGACTTTTATCAGTGGCTTGAGTTCTGTCACTTTTCCTTACAGTGACAGGCTCATTTTTGAGAACATGTCTACCAATTACACAGTCTGAATAACCGGTTTGTTTTTAGCTATTCTTCCAAGTGAACACAGTGACCATGAAACAACGGTCACGATAATCCTAAGGCAGCCAACAGTCAGCAGGTGACAGTGATCCCGCCACTCCATCGCGGTGGAGAGCCTGTCCTGACATCCTTTCCCGCTGTGGAAGTGCTCTGCACAACTTCCTTCCACTGCGGGAAGCACCCACTCCACGAATGTGGGCGGATGGGCACAGGGTCAGCAGCTGTCTCCCCATCCCAGGCGGAGCTGGCTTTTAGGGTGGTGCAGAGCACAGCCACCTGCACCTCAGTCTCGTGGTCTCTACACTTTCACCCACCTCCCCCAGCGGGTGTGAGACGCCAGCATGAGAGGCAGGGAGGCCCAGCATCCTCAGAAACATGCTTGAGCTGGTGCCCTCTGAATGGCCATGGGGATTCCACTGTCTGCAGACCATACTGACAGCGAGGCCTTTGGCGACCGCTGCCAACACACAGGTGGGGCTGTCAGCTCACTTCCCCTAACTAAGTTATTCTTCTTGGAAAGACTTGAAAGGAGCACTGTGGCGTGGCCCTCTGAGGATGTGACCCTTAAATACAGGTGCCAAGCTAGAGCAAGATTTGAAGGCAGTGCGCAGCCCTTCCCATAGCTGCACATTCACTTAAAGTTCTTCACTGGCTTTCGGCTGCTGCTTAACCCCACCACTGCATCTTCTAACTGGCCTGGGCACCCCCTTCCCTTATTCTGTGTCTTCAGACCCCTGCTCAGTGCCTGCAGTCAAAAGTGAGCGCTTCTAGCCTCAGAAGTCTTTGTGTGACACTCACTCCCACTCTCCAGCCAATCTACCTGGTAGCTCAACACTAAATGCAGAAAGCACTGTTTGTGCCCCAGCTCCACAAGGAAAGAGAGAAAATGTTAAGCGGTAGGAGGACCAAGCTACACGGTAAAACCCTCATCGTGGTAACCCTTCCCCTCCCCACTTGACTAGCGTCTTACAGCCTGATGCGCCCGACGTGATCTCTTTCCAGCCAACGCCCGCTTCACATGTGCTCACACACGCCCATACGCGCAATTCCCTGTGGACGTGACATGCTGCTCCACCAGAGCCTGTGTGCTGCGGGAGCCCTGCACTCCACATGCCCAGCCCCATGGCAAGCCGAAGGGATGAAGCACTTCAGACTTACGTTGACCCCACTGTCCACTGCTGGGGTTCAGATAGTTAGGGTAAAGGCCTTTGGGTTTCTTCAGCTGGTTCAGTACTGTCCGGATCTTCTTGACCTACAACAGAAAGCGAAATGTTACTATGAAAATGGAAAAAATTCTTGTGCCATTTTCTCTCAGGATAGTTTTCCACTTTACACAGAAGAGCTGACATAAATGTTGAGTTAGGACAAAGCTGGCTGTCATGGCTTATTAACCTCACAGATCTAACAGCAGAGAGTGAGACAGTCCTGGGGCTGACACCTCTCACACCCAGGGCCCACACAAGGAGGGCGGAGGAGGGCAGGGGGTAAAGGCAGTCGCTGCTCCTGGGACTCCACATTCCAGTGGAGTGATACATCAAAAGAGATAAATGCTGAGGAAAATATAAAAGACAGCACCTTGGATTAAGGAGCATCCCTTTCCCAAACTGCCATGAGGACCTCGAGCCTTGGCAGGAGGCAGCTAGGTCAGCCGCCACAGCCTTCACAACGAGGTTAGTATTCTCACATTAGAGACTCCAGAGGGTGCTCCCCCTGCCTGCCTGCGCAGACAGCAAGGCAGAAGCCCTGGAAGGACCCGATCTCTGCACACCCTGATCTCGGTTGGCCTCCTCAGCCTCCAGGAACGATCTCGGTTGGCCTCCTCGGCCTCCAGGAACCATGGGAAACACTTCTCTGTTGTTGAAGCCACCAGGTCCTGGCAGGCCATCCTGTAAGCCCAAGCTGAGTGTGGCCACCAGAGTAGCACGACAGGGCAGTGGAGCCAGGCTGGATGGTCTGAGGAGGTGGAGCTTAGAAGGCAGGGCAGAGAACATCACCTTCTCAGCAAACACCGGGTTCCCCGACAAGTGGCTCAGGTGCATAAACTCCAGGTGCAGTGTCCCAAATTCTGCCAGAATGCTGCTGCCTCCGGAGGCCCAGGGCCAGTTCCTGCCGATGCCGCTAAAGAGAGGAAGGTAGAGAGTTATCAGTCAGACAGGGCCAGCTCCCAAGGCCTGGGAGGAGCAAGAAGCATCACAGTTAACAGTACACGGAATCAGCTGGGTTTTGCGGCTGCTGGTTTTAGGCTTTTATTATATGCAAAGGGAAAACTAGTGTTGACTTACAGCATTGCTGCTTGAGGCTGATGAATGCATATTTCAGAAGGTGCAGCTGCGACACGGAGAGATACAGTGATTTGAAGCAGAAAATAAAGCTACCCCAAAACACCGCACACCCTACTCTGCACAAAACCTTTGCATGTTTTAGTTAATGTTGGCCTGAGATTCTGCCGGGGCCTAGACCGTGATGTTCCAAAGCCTGTGTGTGACAGCAGCAGGCAGGCAGGAGGTGTGTGTCACGGGGCCTGTCCTTCCCGTCTCTTCTTCCTGATTACTGTGGAGACAGCAGCTTCCTTGTGCCACGAGATGTGGGCTCACCACAAGTGCCACGGCAACTTTACCCACTGACCGTGGACTACACCTCCTACTGCGAGCCACAGCCAACTACTCTTTTTAACTTGATTATCTCAGGGACTTTATTACAGTAAGGGAAAGCGAAGGTAGACTGCACGAGAATCTGGATGTGTGTAACACAGAGTTTCATTTCAAATATTTATTATGTATTTAGATCTTCTCCAAGTCCTTCCACTTACTAGATTTCTGTTCTTATGTTTATCTTCATATTATTTCATTTATTTTCCAAATGTGTTTTCTAAGACACTACCTCATTCCCTATCTTATTTAATCTATGCTCAAGAATCTCAACAAAACTGTGTTGTTATACAAATGTAGATGAGGTTAAAGGCACGGGCTTTAAATATTCTTGCCTGGTGGTTTATTGTTTTCTGGGAGAAATGCTTTTGTTTTTATTTTTTATCTTTTGCAGTGCTGGGGATCAAACCCAACACCTCATGCATGCCAAGCAAGAGCTCTACCACTGAGCTCTACTCCCCATCTGAGAAATACCTTTCCAAAGAGCTAGTCTTTTACAGAAAGTTATAATATGTATACACATAAATGCACATGAACCAACTCTTCACATGTGGCCAGACTCTTAAGTATACTTTGTTTCTGGAGAACCATTTAAAACTTAAGAAATATGTGGTAATTCAAATGAGTAAAAAAGTCAATTATACTTCTGACCAATAAATTTCTCATCTGATACTTAAATATGCACATTTTTGGGTCAGTTCAGATGGACATTTATTGCAGGCACTGTGCATGGCCCTGGCTTATAGGCACAGGCATAAATCATTCTTTTCTCAAACATTTTACAGTGAGATGGAGGCAGAGACTGAAGCACAAAGAATTCTGGTGGAACATGGCAGACACCAAGACACACACGTGCGGGGTGGGGTGGGGTGGGGTGGGTGTTCTGCGAGTGCCAGGAGCCAGGGTCTACGATGTGATGCATGGGGACTATAGCATGGTTCTGCAGAGAGGGCTCTGAGGTGCTTCTCGAGGCCGAGCATCAGTGGGGACAGAGGGAGACCCAGGACAGAAGGACTGACCAGCAGCCAAAGCTGGGCCAGCTCCCGGAGGCCTGAAGTCTTCACTCTTCTCTCTTTCCAGGTCCCACTGAAACGCAGCTCTCGCTGCTGTCCAAACTTTCCTAAGACATCCTTTGCTTGGGCAGAGCCTGCCAGTCCTGCCCCTTCCTTGCTGCCAGGCTGCGGAGAGGGATGAAGAAAAGCCCAGAGGGAAGCGGCTGGGGTCTGGATCCCGGGCTAGCCTCACACTGCCTGCTCTTTTTAAAGTCCAACCCCGATTTTCTTCCGAAACACAGATGCACAGTGTACCTGATGAAGGTACAGACACCTGGAAACAGAGCCCTGAAGATCAGGTACTTGTGTATTTTAGAAAATGTCCTGAGTTTTTAGGTTTTGGGAACCTGTCTGCTCTTATTTGTGTACCTGACTTAGATAGAAGGAATGTCCAGCCCTTTACAGGGCACAAACAGCTACTACTTTCTGATTTTAGTAACACATAGCCATGCACAGAGTAGCTGGCCATTCATTCATGTCGCATTGTGACACATCCATTGTGTTCCAGGCATTTTGTCGCTGAATCAAGTCGATAACCTATGAAGCAAAATGAGAAGTTTCTATGTTGTGGAGAAATAATAACACTGTCACTGAAGCTTCTTGGGGTAAGAGGGATGGATGACAGCTTCATGCTGCTGGGAAGGGGGAAGCCGCACAGGGTGCTGCCAATCGCCTGCACTCGCTCCGAGCTTACAGCTTGGCAGTGTGGACAGCACACATGCAGGTGCAGGCTGAGTCTGAATGTGCTACACAAAGCTCAGCTTGCTTTTGGGTCTACACATTTGCTCCTCGCCATTAATGTGGCGAATCAAGAGAAACTCAGAGGCACACTGAGATTTTTCAACACACTCTTAAAAATAAGATTAAAAAGGGTTATGTACTTTTCCTCCCTGCTTTTTCTGACAGTCACAGCAGAAGAAAAACTGCGTTCTTTTCTACCACTGTTTGATTACAGCAAGGACACCAGAAACAACAAGCAGGATGTGCACGGTGGTGGCCACCCACGGACTCGGCGTGTTCTAGGCCTTTAGCTAGACCTGCTCAGGGAAGTATTTCAAGATACCAGCAGGCACAGCTGTCCCTAGACGTGAACAAGAGCCCTACTGCTTTCTCAGGCAATGCTGCGAGACCTGCAGACTGACCTGGGTTTGTATGAATACACTATTGGTTCTACAAGATGGGCATGAAAGGGAGGGATATCTACCTAATCCCAATCTTATCATAATGACTGCATTTTAAGACAAAACAGAGTTGGCACGTGGAAATAAATTCACAAGAAGCCAATAAACAAGGTAAAGATGCTCTAAGTGTTTGGTTCAAAGAATTTGAACGAGAACTTTGAACTGTTGTGAAACTCTAGCTTCATGTGTCTGTCTCAATTCCTAGTTCTTACGTTTTAAACCTATAATATTATGTAATGTGTATGTTTCAATTTTTTTCAAATTCTTAATTGAACTTAAAATTTCCACATTCTAAAATGGTAATAATTATTTGAGAATAAAACATCACAACAAAAAATGATTTTGCCTACTGCGATTGGAAACACACCTTTAAAAGAGCTTTGTCACTGTGATTCTTCTGGAAATACAGAATGCAATTTTGTTTCAAGATTTTAATTTGAATGTAGTTTCCTGGCAGCAGCAATGTCCTTCTTCATCTTGATGCACTCACAACTAGGGAAGTGTACTTACTGATCTCCTCCTCCGGGAGGCAATGGGCTCTCTATCTTTGTTTCCTGTCTCCCAGGTACAGTTAACAGGGCCAGAGGAAGGAACTACAATACTGATGGTGCTTATTCTACTCCAGACTGACTCCCACTGGAAGGACCAGCTCTCAAGGCCTGCAATGACTCAAGCAGTTGGAGGAGGACCGTTCTACACTGATGCTGTACGCACGCTTTCAAGAGAGCCCCAAATGGAGGGAACACGATGTACATGTTATGGCGACACTGGGCTATAGCCTGAGTCATTAATGTACTAATTTAGCTTTTTAGTATAACTGAATGCCACAAATAAGGAATCTGCAGACTGAAACAATCTAAAAACTTGTCAGATGCATACATCAACAAAGCACTAAATAGTTCTAATCATTATTAGCTGCGGCTTTCAATTTACCTTCTTCGCTACTCGATATTCTCTAAGATGGGAAGTAAAGGATTTTCATGCAAGAATAAGGAATAAAAGTAAATAGTAATTTTCTTGAGGGTTCTGGCCTGAATAATTTCTGATTAGATGATTAATGAAAAAGCTCACTTCAGATTCAGAGTTTACCTCTTGGGGGTGCAAAGTTATCCTTTTCTGGAGGAAAAAGCTCCCCTAGATCCTATATATTACTGTTGAGCCTCACTCATGTATGCAAATGCAAGGCACACATGGGTATTTAATTCAAAAGAGCACACAATCTGACATTATTCCTTTTGAATTTCAGCACAAATTAGGAAAGAATAATTAGAAATTTCATAAATAACTGTTTCATTTAGCAATATTCCAAAGCTAACTGATTTTGAAATGTAGCAATTTCAGCTTCACTTACTAACGTCTCCTTTCCTGAACCGGCTTGCGGTGTGCAGCTCCTGTCTGTATTCTGAGAGCTCAGAAAGAGCTAAACTCAGAATTTGCGGAGACTTGCCTTGGGGGACCTGAGGAATTCACTGTGGGGCCAGGGCACGGCCTGCGGGCTGAACACCCAAGGAATTTCCGCACTGCCTTTTCCTATCACGGTTCTTTCTCTTTACTCTTTACTTTATCTGTGCTTTGGGTTCTCACATCAGAGAAAGCATGTGACGTTTAAGCTGATTAAGGCTCTGATTTATGTCACTTAACACTACGGTCTCAAGGTGCAGCCATTTTCTTCCCAATGACTCAAATTTACCCTTGTTGCAATTTCCACACAAACTTTAAAGCAGGGGTCAGAGCCATTCTTAAAATTCATGGCATCTTGCTACTCTCACCATGCGTAGTTACGTTAGACAGAGTCCCAAATGCATACTCACATGTCCGTTTATTCTGAGCATCAATACATGTCTCTTGCCTCCAGCTTGAACTATGGGGGAAGGCGGTAGCTGCAAAGCCAGGGGGTAAGAAGCAACCTCTGCCATATCCCAAGATGCCACTCTGCCCTCCCAGGTTCTCTGGGGAAGATCTCCGTGCTACGGCTATGGCTACAGCAGCTGCAGAGGGAGCTGCAGTTCACGCTGTTACAGGGTAGACCCACAGCTCCTCTTAGAAGCAGGTGTTCAGGGGTACACTGCGGAGGTTGGCGGAGCAGGAGCACTGGGTGCGTTCAGGGCCTGCATGGTGTGCACGTTTGTCGCATACTCCCCCGCCTCATACATGCACTGTGCTTTTCACAGGCACTGTCTACACAGCCATCACCAACATCCAGTGCATGGGCTCTGACTGCACGGACAAATCCTCATTTATTTAAACTCACCCTACTGGCGAACACCAAAGCTGTTTCACTGTTGCTATCAACAATTCAGTGGTGTGTCAGTCAGTTTCTTTTTAAAACTAACTCATTTTCAGATTAACTGTCCACATTGGTTTCAGCTGGAAGATGTTAGTTTAACTGCCGAAACGGCTAATCAGGACACATCTGAGAAAGCACTGGAGGCACGGTGAGTCCGCTATTTACAACGCTATTCCCTCCACATGTGGCCTTCTGCTGCCCACCACACTCGGGGGCCTGCAGTTGTTGGGATAACTCACGTTCATCTGAGATGAGTCGCTGCACACACCCTGTAAGGCTGGGCAGGACGCAGGCTGCAGCTTGGGGGCACAGCGCCTGCCTGGCAAGGATGAGGCCCTGAGTTTGATTTCTGGTACCAAAAAAAATTTGGGAGAGGGTAAGTATGTAGCCATCAGTTATATCCAGATACTCCTCTAAAAAACTCGAGGGTAGAAGAGAAACACAGTAGAAAATGGCAATTCATTAAAAGCCTGTCAGCCTTCTTTTTTTTTTTTCTTTTAACTATTTTCTCTTTTTTTTGATACCAGGAACCGAACTCAGGGCCTCAAGCGTGCCATTCAGGTGCTGTGCCCCTGAGCTACGTCTCCAGCCCATTACTTTGATTTCTGATATAGTTGTTTCAGTACTTTTTAAGATCTGAACACACACCACTGTTCCAAGATAAGTCTTTAAAACACTAAGATTACAGAGAAGCTGGGTTATGTTTGTTCATCTCTGTCTTAATGGGCGAGGGGGTCATCTAAGGACCAATGATGTGGAATCACTACACACTCCAGGCTTTAAAGGATTCTCCAGTGTGATTTTGCTGTCTGTTGTCATCACCTGTGTGGCCAGCTGTCCACTTCTGCTGGACTCTGACACAGATCACCTGGGGCAGAGCCCTGTTCCACGCGGCGGTGTAATTTCCATAGTTTAAGCACAGCCAAGAAATATGCTCAATTAAATAAAATTAAAAAGCAAAAATAGGGCCGACTCATTGGCTTCCTCCCCAAACTCACATTTCAGTAATATAAGTCAGTATTTACTGGCACTGCACGCATGCCCTCTGAGAAGCGGTTTAAGGAAAGGCCTTGCCTTTAGGATGGACCCAAGGTTCACAGCCAGGCGTGAAGCGGCCTCCAGCTGTGCTTCCCAGGAGCTAAGCAGAAGGTGCCAAGGAGAGGAGCTTCACTGCTCTTACAGATTACGTTCTAGCCTGAATTTAGATTCTTCCTGATTTCTGTGAGGCTCAGTTTGTCTTTAGCAATGAAATGACGACAGCAGGTAGTGTTTTTTGCTCCCCACCAATATTTTTCAATGACACAGAAACGCTGGTCACCTAAGGCTAGTAAGAATCTGGGAGGTTTACTTGTTCCATACAAGTTACAAGTCTGATATCATCGAGCTTAGGCTAGCTAAGGCAATGGAGAAATTACTACTGGCAAGAACAGTTCATCATCAGCTACACCAAAAGCAATGTTAGTCTTTGGCAGAAATCCTGAGGTATTTATAAGCACTCTATTAAACGTTTCTGCTCAACAGGTTAAAAAAATAAGCACTCAGGGGTGCTTCTCGCCAAACTTGGCAAGTAAAATCCACCCAGGCAGCTATCCTTCACTGAGTGCTTAACATGTGCCATGTGAACGCCAAACACGGGCAGAAACAAGCTTGGAGCTTTTCAGGTCAGGCGTGCTGCCTTGAAAGTTTGGAGAGTCAGGGTCTTGACTGTAGCTCAATTAAATATTTGTCTTGACAGCTGAGTAGAGGAAATAGTGCTTTGTGAGAATCACTTCTGGCCTTCCTATGGGCCTTCCTTAGAGCTCTTTAACCTAGAAATCAAGGAGGTCTAATTAAGTTTTTATGAAAGAAAGTGAAATTTTCCTCCTTGCTGGTATATAAAGCACATTCACATCTCTTTACCCAATTCAATAGATCCTCACTGTAGGTCTTTTCTAGATATTAGACCACTTGGGAGTGCTTGAGATGTATTTATTTCTCGATGCTCAATAAATCAGGTATTACTATATGTCAGAGTGGGCAACAGACTGTTCCAAAGGCAATAAAATGATCAATAAAATGAATGCTAAATTAAGAAAGCGGCAGTGAGAAAATGCAATTAAATACTACAAGTGCTATTCCCATGCCTAAATGATAAATTAATAGCAAGAAAGCTCAAGAAAATAGATGACGGAGTCTCAGGTTCTGGTTAAGCGGCATTATGTAAACCCAGATCTTTCTCTTAACTTCTAATGTGAACCTAATCAAGAGGACTGAGTTGGTTAATTAAACTACCTCTCAATTTAAAACTGTAGCTTTTGTTTAATTTGCATTTTACATAAGCAGCTGCACACAAAGAAGCATATGCTGGGCTTGGGCTAAGAACAAACAGACTCGGTGATGACTCTGAGCAGATGCTGGGGACAGAGACCACGCTGCCTCACCCTCTTCCTGCGGCCCTCTGCCTGCAGCTTATGGTTTGGAGGCTGCTGGAAGCTGTGTTATGAAACAGTTTGGCAGCCAAAGGTTCAAAACGCAAAGACTAGATTAAAATCATGATAAAGGAATAAAGATGACAATGAAGACTAAAATGCAAGCTCACCAAATGCTTCCTGAAGAACATGAACTACTCCAGCAAAACACCCGCCCTGCTCTGGAATGTGGAAACTTTCAGTGCATGGTATAGCGTGACACGGCTGGGGGACGACCAGGGACAGGCTGGATGGACATTCGGATCAGGCTGAGGGATGCTGAGAAAGGGTGGGTCTCAGACAGACCGTCGTGAAGTGAAGGAGCTAACAGATGGATCCCAGGGGTTATGTACTGGATCTGTTCTGGGCACAAAATACTTAGGGTCATAATAGGTGCCTGCTTTTTCCTGTCGATTTAAGAACAATAATGATGTTTATGGGCTACTTTTTCCCTTACTCAAAATGAAAATGCTTTCTCGGATCCCACAAGGGAAATGTACTTTCTTAGAATTTCAGATTACCTACTTCAGTTAATAGTTAAGTGTCAGTGTGAACAATGGCACAATTATCTCCTAATGGAAAGTGCTAAGAAAGACAGAAAGCAGGGTGCAGTTTGGCTGGCCCGGCTCTGGGAAAGACCCCACGGCAGGACAGATCTCTAAGCTGGGACCAGCCACATCACAGGCCTGTAGGGCAGAGCTGTGGGTGGCTCCTGCTTGGCCCCTGGGTGGGCAGGACTGGACCTCAGGTGCGCAGGGCTGTGGAGGGAACAGGCCAGGGGCCCTAAAGCCAGCCCAAAGGGGTCTGCAGCCAGGCCCTACACACTCAAGGGGTGTGTGTGTGTGAAACTTGACTTGCACTTTAGAAATTCTCCTTATTTGCTATTACAACAATCATTCATAATTACAAAGACAAACATTTTAATGTTCCTTTTTAAGTTTTTCATAAAGATCAATGTATTCAATTTGAGGAACATTTTCGACAATGCCCTTTCACAAATCATTTAAAATAATTCATGCAATAAGAAATGAAAAAGGAGAAATCACTACAGACCCAATAGAAATACAGAGGATCATCAACACCTATTTCGAAAACCTCTACTCTCAAAAGTTTGATAACACAGAAGAAATAGACAGATTCTTAGAAGCATATGAAGTACCAAAGCTAGATCAAGAGGATATAAAACTGTTGAATAACCCAATCTCTGCTAATGAAATTGAGAATGTAATTGGGTCCTTGCCCACCAAGAAGAGCCCAGGCCCAGATGGATTCACTGCAGAATTCTACAAGAAATATAAAGAAGACCTAATGCCGACACTCCTCAAACTATTCAATGAAATTGAAAGGGAAGCAATCCTTCCTAAGTCATTCCTGGAAGCAAATATTACTCTAGTACCAAAACCTGAGAAAGACCCAACTATAAAAGAGAACTATAGACCGATCTCCCTAATGAACACAGATGCAAAAATCCTCAATAAAATATTGGCAAATAGGATCCAGCAAATCATCAAGAAGATTATACACCATGACCAAGTGGGATTCATCCCAGGAATGCAAGGATGGTTCAACATACGCAAATCAATAAATGTAATCCACCATATCAATAAAGCCAAAAATAAGAATCACATGATCATCTCTATAGATGCAGAAAAAGCCTTCGATAAGGTCCAACACTTATTCATGATAAGAACTTTACAGAAAATTGGAATAAATAGTCTTTACCTCAATATAATAAAGGCCATTTATGACAAACCAACAGCCAGCATCATACTAAATGGCCAAAAATTGAAAGCCTTTACTTTAAAATCGGGTACAAGACAAGGATGTCCTTTATCACCACTCCTATTTAATATAGTACTGGAAGTACTAGCCAGAGCAATTAGGCAAGAAAGAGAAATAAAAGGGGTAAAGATAGGAAAAGAAGAAGTTAAATTATCATTGTTTGCAGATGACATGATACTCTACATAGAAGACCCCCTAAACTCCATTGAAAGACTCTTAGATACAATAAATAAATTCAGTAATGTGGCTGGATACAAAATCAATACTCAGAAATCAATAGCATTCCTATACACGAACAACAAAATTACAGAGAGGGAAATAAGAGAAACTGGACTATTCACATTAGCAAGCAAAACAATGAAATATTTAGGAATTACTCTTACGAAAGAAGTGAAAGACTTATACAGTGAAAATTATAATACACTGAAAAAGGAAATTGAAGATGATCTCAGAAAATGGAAAGACATCCCTTGCTCATGGATAGGAAGAACAAACATTGTGAAAATGGCCATTCTCCCAAAACTGTTATACAGATTCAATGCAATCCCAATAGAAATACCATCAACATACCTTATAGATCTAGAGAAATCACTCCTAAATTTCATCTGGAACCAGAAGAGACCTAGAATCGCAAAGGCAATTCTAAGCAGCAAAGACAAAGCAGGAGGCATCACAATCCCTGACTTGAAGTTATACTACAAAGCAACAGTAGTAAAATCAACATGGTATTGGAATCAAAACAGAGCTGAAGATCAGTGGAATAGATTAGAAGATACAACCACAACTACGAACACACTCAACCACCTTATTTTTGATAAAGGAGCCAAGCAGGTTCACTGGAAGAATGACAGTCTCTTTAATAAATGGTGCTGGAAAAACTGGCTCTCCATTTGCCGAAAACTAAAGCTAGACCCATGTCTATCACCATGTACTAAATTAAAATCTAAATGGGTCAAAGATCTGAATATTAAAACAGAAACACTAAATCTATTGGAAGACAAAATAGGTAGAAACCTTGGAGACATAGGAGTAGGTAAAGAATTCATGAACAGGACTCAAACCGCACGGGAAATACTTCCCAGAATCAATAACTGGGACCACTTCTTATTAAAAAGTTTCTGCATGTCAAAAGAAATCTCCAGCATAGTGAAAAGAAAACCCACAAACTGGGAAAAGATTTTAGTGAACTCTCTCTCAGACAAGGGCCTCTTGTCTAAAACATATAAAGAATTAAAGAAACTCAGACCTCCGAAATTCAAAGATCCAATCCAAAAATGGGCATCTGAGATGAATATGCAATTCTCAGATGAAGAAATGCAAATGGCAAATAAATACATGAAAAAATGCTCATCATCATTGGTCATTAGAGAAATGCAAATTAAAACCACACTGAGATACCATCTCACTCCTGAAAGAATGGCCAGGATCAAGAAAACCGACAACAAATGCTGGAGAGGCTGTGGGGAAAAAGGAACTCTCCTGCACTGCTGGTGGGAGTGTAGACTGGTACAGCCTTTGTGGAGATCTGTCTGGAGATTTCTCAAAAAGTTGGGACTGGAAATCCCATTTATTCCAGCTATTCCACTTCTAGGCATATTCCCAGAAGAACTGAAAGCATCATACCACAGTGATATATGTGCACCTATGTTTATAGCAGCACAATTTGTAATCGCCAGATCTTGGAAACAACCCAAGTGCCCATCAACTGAGGAATGGATAAAAAAAGTTGTGGTATTTCTATACAATGGAGTATTATTCAGCTATAAAGAAGGATCACATTGAGATATTTATCAATAAATGGGCGCAGCTTGAGACCATACTCATTAGTGAAATAAATCAATCTCGCATGTGTGAATACCGAATAGTTTCCCTAATGTAAATAATGATTCAAATATATAAAAATATGTGGTAATCATGATTCCCCATTAGGTGGCCTTGAAGCCTTATAAAGTTTTCACTCATTAATTAGAAAGGCTTTATTCTGGGCTTCTTGATATGAAAATATTTGAAGCTAGAGTATATGAAGTTTTATCCAAATATTTCAAGGAAAAAGACACTATGGTAGCTACTATTAAGTCAGGTTATAAGGTGGTGAAGTACTAGGTTGTTGAAACAGTCATGCTGTGACCTCTATTGTTATATTGTTATGTCCTGTTTTATCTCAATCTCCCCCTTATTGGTTCAAAAAAAATTATTTAGTCATTTCTTATGTTTGTCTTAATTAAAGAAAAAATTCAAAAAAATTAGGATATATAAATAGTAACTCTTTTCGATTTCCTATTAACTTGTTTTGAAGTCCTGTAGTACTCCCACGATCTTGTTTTGACTGATAAGACTCTGTTCCATTCTATATGATAGTATCAAGTTTGAAGACATAGGCAACTACTTTGAAGACAATAAGATTCACTAAGATACCCATTCTGGTTTGACTATTGTCTTCTTTGGAAGTCCTGTAATGTTTACAATGCCTAAGTTTTATTGGTCTTGTTCTCTACTGTTTTGTCCAACTTTATAATATCTAATAAGATAGACAATTCTTTTTAAGGAAACAAGGGACAACGTTGATAACCATTGTTGATAAACTTGTACTCTGTTCTACACCATGTGCTATGTCTATCCTTGGTATTGACTGACAGCTTTGTTTTGCCATATTTGACTGTATTCTTCCCCCTCCCCAAAGAAAGTAATAAGCACTAAGGAGTAATAAAATCCAAGATGTGTAAATTTTGTTGTAAAAAAGAGAGGGAAAAAAAAAAAGAAAAAGAGCTCTAACGGATATAACAGCAAGTGTGTTTGGGGGTGTTAAATAGCTGACTTTATCAATGTTTTTGGAACATTGAACACAGCTGTTTGCAGTCTCCCTGTTTGAATGTCCACCTTGTGTTCTTTGATACTGTGATTTGAGGAACTATTTTCAAGAAGATAGTGTGTAATCTACTAGCAGGTAATTTCTTACTGTTATGTTTTTTTGTTTTGTTTTGTCTTGTTTTGTTTTGTTTTGTAGTTCTGTATTGCGTGTACCCTTACGCCGCTTTGGTTTGTTTTGTGTTTTTCTCTTTTTCCTCTTAAATAAAAAAAAATAAAGATTATAAAAATAACATGCATATGGCCCAAAACTGAAAAGATACAAAAGATTAGGTAGTCCAATATGCCTCATATTATAAACATGTAAATAACAAGTCAATAAGATATCTCCCAGAATTTTCTACGCATGGTCATGTACACAAGAGGCAAAAAAAAAAAAAAAAATACAAGTACATGATAGATGTTGTGTACTGTGTTTCATGAAAAAGTACACTGTCTCACTTTACCTCACTACAGCTGTACAGTATTCCAAAGTGTGGTCACACAGAGATTTGACAATTCTTTCATTTCGAGCTTTGCTACCATAAACAAATGTGCATGGATGAGTAGATCCCCAGGACAAAATTCTGCAAGTGGGATTCCAGGTCACAAAGTATTTACAATTTAATTAAACTCTACCCAAAAGTCTCCTAAAACATTTGTCACAATATGTATTTCTTTTAAATGTGTCTAAGCATAGTCTAGCTGCTTACCAACGGGGCATTTTATCATAAATTTTAAAACTTGGTCAGTCTAAAATCTGACTGACATCTTGGTGGTGTTCTGACTTGCATTTCGTTAATTATATGCTTCTGATATTCAACAGCCACTGCATTTGTTTTCCTGAGAAGTACCTACTTATGAGCTTGTCTCTTTTATGCGCTGGCCTCACTGCTTCTTTCCTGTCTCTTACAGTTATCTATGTATCTATCTATCTACCTACCTAGCTGTCTATGCAGCACCAGGAATCAAGCCACCCAGCACCTCAGACACAGTAGGCAAGTACTATACACTGAGCTACAATTCCAGTCTTTAAGACACTCTTTATCAGTTAAAACAATTACAAGTAATGCATCCTCACTGTAATGAGTGGACAATGTAAAGATGACTGGTGGAAAAGCTAATACTCTCTCCTATTTCTATGAGGCCTCCTGTATTTCTAGCCCACCAATTCTACTTACCAATGTTACCCATCAGCCTTCAAACAACTGGCCACTGTACACTGCTATTTTGGATAAAATGGGATTGCTCTGTGTACATTACTGAGCACCATGCCTGTCTCCATTAGCTCATCAGGGACATCTCTCTGGGATAATCACTTTTAGCAGCTTCATAATAACACTTTATAAAATGGATAATCACATTTTGTTAAAGCAATTCTCTACAGATAAACAGGTAGAGCTCTCCTAATTTTTAAAGATGTTACAATTATACCACATTAGCCAAGTGCACTCCTCTCAATGCTTTCACCAAGAGCTTTTTAACATGAAAAACTTGCCTTTTGCCCAGCATGTGGTTTGTAATTCTGACTCAATTTGTTGTCCTTTGGCATCCATTTTGTTTTTTGTTGTACTAATTTTTATTTGGTAATATTTTGCAGTATTTTCCCCTACACTGTTGAAGTTCTGTGACTTATTTAGAAGTTACCGCTCCTCATGCAAGAGTATGTTGTAAGAGTCCTGAGAAATCTGGGCAATACTTTTTAGGCAGGCTTGATAGTGAAAATTATTGTAGTAGAGCATATATAGAAGTAGGCACAAAATTTATATTTTTAAACTATGTATTTTTGCTTTCCATCTTACATAACACACTTTTTCAAAAAGCTGCCCAAGGTCCCCTGGGGTCCTCAGCTTAGCTAATTATGCTTATTCAGCAGCTGAGTATTTTAAAGTTAATTTCTCTTTGACATTTCTTTCTCTTTTTGGTCTCACTGTGAAATTTCCCTGATTGAATTCTTCCTGATAGGGATTTGGTGGTTTCATCAATACTCTCCATTGATGGAAAACAACGGTGGACACTTTGTCCAGAAAACACCAACAGTGCAGGTATTGCTGAAGATAACTCAAGGACCGGGCCAGACGATCATTGGCCATTATTTATGTACAAGGGAACTTTTGGGCATGACCTTGCCCAAGGCCTTCAGCCTCTCTGCAGTGGTGACTTCCTGGGAGACAGGACCAGTGGCATCTGCCCGCACCGCCCTGAGAGTTTCAGGGGATCAGACGGGATGAGATGCACAGAACTGCTTTGGGACTCCTGGGCTCAGCCCAGAAAAATATTTTTATCTTTTTAGATTAAGCAACTGACATTTAGCTAACTAAAAGAAATATGGGTTTTTTTTTTTTTTTGGTTTTTCTCTTCAATTTTAAAGATGTCTACTTTATAAAAATAAATTCACCAAATGTTCACTTGGAGATAGAAATTAGAGGATAAGTAGTAATGAACCAAAGCAAGGCCTTCCACAGTCTTAAAAATGTAACCCAGAGCTACTGTTACCGGCCAATTTTCTTAAAGCAATTTAACTGTTATAAAACTGCCAAATATACAGCATTTTTTTTTTTGTCTTTTTCCTTTTTATCGGTACCGGGGATCGAACTCATGACTGGTACTGGGGATCGAACTCATGACTGCCTGCTTACAAGGCAGGCGCTTATGCCGCTGAGCTAAATCCCCAGCCCCCTATACAGCAGTTTAAGAAGGCTCATATATATCTTATAGTCTTCTAGAAAAGTAATTTAGAAATATTTTGAATAGTTAGAGAGCCATAGACAATCAACCAAGGACACTTAAAGTGATTTGCTATGGCCAGGAAAATCTTGTCTATCGATTTTTCCCCCAGAGGTAAATGTCCTCGCTTCATTTGGCTCGGGCAGCACACACCTTGCAAGTGGGGCTGAGTCCTTATGAAACCATTTTTTAAAATGCCCACTTATTTTGTATTTCTTATGCACTGAAATATAGTAAAAGCCATTTTCTTACATCAGAAGGAAAGCCAGACGAAGACTTTTACCAGAATACTTAATTTGCAATGATTCCCAAAAGCTGATTCCATGAATATTTCTCAGTGCCAAACTTCTCATTATGACAATTAGTTTCCTGAATGGTGCTTGTAGAACATTGTTTTACAGCTGCTGACCCAACTGCCAGTCAATCAACGAGTTAAATGCAATATAAAGTTTAAAGCTTAATTTTAAAGGAGAAAGCTGTCATGTTTGCTCTCTTTTTTTTGTTTGAGACCTTAGCCCTAACCCTAAGTAGGTCAGCAGGTAAATGAGGCCAGGTCTTGGTCTAGAGACCAAAGCGCATTTTCCAGTGCTGAAAGTGGGGATACTGCCAATCCAGATCTATTTACTGAAATAAGAGGTCACTAAAAAGAGAGGACAATACGTTCAAAGTCAGCTTCTGTAGTAATATATTTTTCCTTTAAAATAGGCTATAGAGAGACAATAAAGAGACACAAGGTAGACATGAAGGACCAGCGTGGTTTTTAACACCCCAAAGCAACCACTGGATGGGCTGTGGCTGCGGCAAAATTTTTATCAACATATGAAAAGACGTTTCGGTATAAAACAATTTTCTTACTGCATTTTAGGATTCAGTCCTTGCGGGACTTTACGACCATATTCTCTCTCACACACTTTCTTATTTTATATGTTATATATGATACATATGTATATGTATGTATAAAAGTATACAAATGTGTGAAACATTTTACTTCTAATTCCTGACTCGACTACTCCTCTTATTCCCTCTACAGATAATGAATGCTGCTTCTTAAACATCATTCTAAAGCAATTTTTTTTGCATATCACAAATATGCATAAATATCTTCCCATTTTGCATAACTATTGGCAGACTAAACAATAAGCACACTGTTAAGACCATATTCTTGTTTCTTGTCTTAAATATTCATGGACTTATTTTCTAAAATTTTATTTTTAATAAAAATTTCAAACAGACAAGGTAAAGCAGGAGTCAATAAACACATTTGCCCACACACCTACTACCTAGGTTTAACATGCATTGAATTTCTTTTGTTGTATGTGTTCTCCGCACCTATATGAAAGCACATTAATGTCCTTTTGAGAAATTATTTTAAAGAGTTTGCAGACATCAAGTTATTAAATATTTCTCACAAGAACACCAAGAAAAATGATTAGGAAGTAACCAAACTGAGGAAGTGAAAGACCTCAACAATAGAAACTACAGTACTTTGAAAAAGGAGATTGCAGGTGATCAGAAAATTAAATGAAGTTCCCTGTTCCTGGGCAGGCAGAGACAATACTGTTAAAATGGCCCTACTTCCAAGGCAGATACTTAGATTTAATGGAATCCCAACCAAAGTACCAACGCCATTCCTCAAAAAAACTACCTTCGGATTTACGTGGAACCAGAAGAGACCCAGAATAGCAAAAGCGATTCTGGGCAACAAAAGCCAAAGCAGGAGGCAACATAACCGTACTTCATGTTTTGTGATGGAGCTACAGTGATGAACAACAGCACAGTCTTGGCACAAAACGGACCCGTGAATCACCAGAACAGAGGATGCCGAAGCAACTGCAGGCACAGCCAGCTGTCTGATCCCTGACAGAGGACCAGGGGAGGAAAGATCACCTCTTCAACAGCGAGTGGTGCTTGGGAAGTTTGCTATCGATGGGTAGAAAGTGGAGTCTGGACACGTATCTTTCACCAAAATCAACATGGATCAAAGATTAAGTGTTAAAAGAAAAACGATCTGCTGGACTACAGACTCGGAAAAACTCATGAATATATAGGCAAAGACTTGCTGAAAAGGGCCCCAACTGCACAAGAAATAATACCAAGAATCAACAAATGGGATCATATCAAATTAAAAGGTTTCTGAACAGCAAATGAAACAACCAACAGGATGAAGAGACAACATACAAAATGGGAAAAATGTTGGCAGCTGTTTCTTGGATAGAGGACTAGTATCTAGAATATATACAGAACTAAAAAGGAAAAAAAAGTTAGACCCTTCTTCTCCAGCAAAACAAAAGACCCAATAAAAGACTAGGCAGCTGAAATGAACAAATATTTTCAGAAGAGGTAAAAATGGCTAATCAATATGTGAAATCAATGTTTACTATCTCTGACCATTAGAGAAATGCAAGTTAAAACACTGAGATTCCATCCTACCCCAGAAAGAATGGCCAAGATCAAGAAACAGAGGGAGCTGAGGACATAGCTCAGCTGTATAAGCATGTGCCTGGCAAGTGCAAGGTCCTGAGTTGGATTCCTGGTACAACAAAGAAAAAAGAAACAGGAGGCTGAGGAGAGGCCCTTCTACATTGCTATGAAAATGTAAACCAGCACAACTACTATGGAAACTAGTGTGGAGACTCCTCAAACAACTGAAACTAGAAATTCATTCTACCCAGCTATTCCTCTTCTAGGAATCCTCCCCAAAAGTTCAAGACATCGTATTACAGTGATCCATGCACACTTATATTTATAGCAGCACAATACATGACTGCTAAATCTTAAAAACCACCTACAAGCCCACTGATCGACAAGTGGGTAAAGGAAATGTGGTGCAATGCTCCGCCACAGAAGGTGAACCCAAGTGGGACATGGGAGAATGGGTTACCCCTGAGATCACGCTGTTAAGCCAAAAAAATCCATACATGAGCTTAAGTGAGGCATGTTTCTCTTACATGAGATGCCCAAAATGTAAATAAAGAGCAAAAGAAAAGCCTGACATAGGAAGCAGGAAAATATTATCTTTCTCAAGTGGGAAGGGGATCTGGAGATGGAGGGAGGGCAAGGGATGAGGAAAACTCAAATGTGCTGTACCCCCCTGACCACCTCCCCATGAGGCACGGGACCAACACGTACCACAGACAAGCACTAACAAAATAACAATTGAGAAAAAGTTATCTAATGTTCCAGCTTGCTGTTCAAAATGCCAGGGCATTTTCATGTACGACCACAGTATTGTACGACAACACCAATAATCATTCTGTCATCTATACTTAATTTTCTCTTACACAACTCAATATGAATTATATTATTATTAACTTTTTATAGATTATCTTTTAAAGGAGCTCATTTCTGCTCCAGAATTTCTAGGACAGGTAAGAACTTTGTGCTGGCTTGTATCAAAAATGCTTATTTCTGGTGGTTGTTCTTATTTTATTTCTACTAGTGCCTTCACCTTTTCAGCCATTCCTCCTCCACTCCATCCCCGTACTGCATAGGAAACCTTCACTGTCCTACCATTTGATGTGCCTTAAATTCATCTTAAAAATATTCCCTTTGCCGCAGCTAAAACCCTGCTGCAGCAGGGAGCAGGATGACCAGCACCCAGAGGCCTCTCCTCCATCCGGCTCTGTTCACCGACCTCAGCAGGGCTCCATCTGGAGGCTCACTTTTTTGTTAAAAAGGGAAAGAAAATGGGTTGTGGTGATGGTTGTACAACTCTGTGAATCCATTAAAACCCACAGCATCTGATACATTTGAAGGGAGCAAATATGAATTATACCTCAATAAGTGGCTTAAAAGAGAAGGAGAATGGAAAGAATAAATATAGTACTCACTCTAAAATATCTTATGAGCAGAAACAGTTCCCTAGAATGGAATTTTAAAACTTTCTGTGTATTCTTATTTACTGAAATAAAAGCATAATAATTAAACAAAACTCCTACTTATTCCACGGTTTGGTTATAAAATCTCATAACAAGTGTGATCTTTGTCAATGTAAACATAGTGTGCAAACATTTTATCAAGCAAGATAAATCAACAATGGTTTATAAAACCAGTCAAATAATTCTTTTAGCAAAACAAAACAAAACAAAACAAAACAAACATTAAACATGAAATCCAACAACACTTAACCTCAGAATAAATTTAAAATCACCTGAGGGAAAGGGCAGTAAATAATCTTTTGTTTCATGGGTGACACTTAACATTTCTGCTACAATCATCCTGCAGGTCTATTTGGTAAAATGTACCAGAAGCAGTAATAATCTTTACACTCGCTAAATTACTAATTACATTTCCAATAATTGGCCCTAAGGAAATTGTTACAGTTTTAGCTGTAAATGTAAATATTTATATCCTCAAATGCAAATAAACCACTTGTACACTATAGTACTACTCATAGTACTGTAAGACTCCCAGCATTCTGTTATCTAACAAGAGGTGACAGGTTAAAAAACTACGGCCCACTTTGAAGATCTAACATCATATACCTATTAAAGAGCTTCTGTAAGAGAACATTTAAAAACATGGAAAATTCTGTCATTATATATATTTCTAAAAATATAGGGACTTCTGGTCTCCAGGAGGGGGAGAAACTGATTGGCAAATACTTCAATTAATAAGAATTATAAAATCTGGATACTATGTATGTATTAAATATACATATTATATAGTACCTACATATTTAAATATATAAACGCCCAACAACTTAATGGCACTAGAAAGTGACAAATAGCAGACATGAACAGAAAGAGGGTTGCAATTGTTGCCAGACCATGGTAATGAGATAGAATCTGCGCTAAGATCTCAGGGACCTGCAGTGCTCTTGGAAGGACAGGGCACAGTCAGAAGCCTGAAGAGCAGCTGAACATCTGCAGAGGAAACAAGTGACCAAGACCCGAGTACGACCTCTGCCCAAGCCTCTGGACAAACACTAAGTGAGATGTGCCAGTGGTAGGCCCTGGGATGGCCAGGCAGATGGATGACAGGACAACTGCACTGGTGGACACGGATGAGTGTGCTGCTTCTCCCGGGTTAGCACTCCTGGGATGCGAGGTGGAAAGGCACTTCTGACTGCTCTGAATGTCACAGGTCAGTTTTGTGGTGCCCACCACATACCCTTCCCACCTCCTCCACAGAGGCTGTACAGCGAGGAGCCCTGGGAAGGCAAGTCAGACATCACCAGCAGCCGGAAGCAGCAAGGGCTGAGCAGAAATACAGTTGGTGCTCACAACACAGGGTCTCTGGCTGGAATGGAAGAGTTACCAGCTGGCTGGACAGCAGCTACAGCACAAGCCCCACACACAGCAGGGGCCACTTAGCATGTTCATAATGCCCAGCTTTTAAACAAAATTACCAGGCATGCAAAGAATCAGGAAAACTTGACCTGTGTCAGGAAGACAGCAGAAACTGACTCTCCCTGGGTCTGCATGTCAGATTCTGCACTTCTTCAAATCAGATATTTAAACATATTCAAAGAAGTAAAAGAAAATATAGAAATAGGAGGAAGAAATAGTAAGCTTGCAGATATCAATAAAAATGTACCTGGAAAACACAGGAAAAAGCTTACGTGTAAGCAAAGTTTTAGAGCTCTAGGGGATAAAGCTTAGAGGTCAAAAAATGTATAACTGGAGTCTGAGAAAGAGAAAAGGAAAAAGAGGTAGAAAAATATTTACAGAGAAATCAGCTAAAATTCTCAGATGTGTGGAAAACACAAATTTGTTCATTTAAAAAGCCCCAGCAAACTCAAGTAAAATAAATATGAAGAAAAATACACCTAACTTACACGTGTAAGTCAGAGTCAAACTTTGACAGTGAAAGATCATGAGAAAATCTTGAAAGGAGCCAGAAAATGGTAACAGGTTACACACAAGGAAATAACACAAGTTAGCAGCTGACTTCTCCTTAAAAACAACTGGGGAACCAGACACAGAAAGGGCACCTTCAAAATGTCAGCTAAAAAATCTGAAAGCCAATTACTCAGTATCTGATGAGATTTTCTCTCAATATGAAAAAGAAGTAACTGTTCTGGATGGGCTAAAAACTGAGATCACTGGTGATCAGCAGACCCTCCATAAACTACTGGAGGAATCCAGTACTCAGACTGCAGAGTGTGGCTACACACAGAAGTGAGATCTAGAGAAGGGAAGCCAGGCACGGGAAGCAGCACACTGCGTGCATAAATAGCGTGTCTGTCTACCTTTCTATTTCTGCCTCAATGTTTACCTTGCAAAAGACAGTTAAAAGAACTATTCACCAGAAAGGCAGTATTAGCTCTAAAAGACTGTAATCCCTGGAGTAACTACCCTCCCCCCAAAACACACTGCCAAGACATAAAGCTAGCATGTCAAAAGGGGAGTCCAAACAGAACGCTAAGAAAAGTTGACACTCAATCTCCTCCACACAAATAAAATAAATAAGGCAGGAAGCACCAGCTACCATCGCTACGGGTTCCCCTGGCCTCTCAGCACACGGTCGAGGCGTACTGCCCAGAGGCTGCTCTGTGTCACAGCTGATGAGAATGCAGTCTCTCAAATGGCTCTGAGCAAGCCTGCCAACCTCTTTGGTCACCTCCCTGAGGTCAGATAAACGGGAGCTAATGACCGCACAGGGTCACATGAGAGGCTCCACAGAAGGTAGTGTAACTTGATGAGGTGGTGGCTGCACAAGTGTATGTTTGCCGAAATTCACTAACATTTATATTTCGGTGCACTTTTGCATGTAAACTGCACATGAAAAAGAGACAAGAAAAAAGTCTGATTGTCTAGCTCTTAATTTAACACATTCTAATAAAAGACAATGTAGAAATATTTACTTGTGAACGTGACTGGCTCAGAGACTTGTAATACAGCTTTGTGATAATTACTTACTGATTCACCAGCATATTTATTCCTTGCTAACTTAATTGAGCAAAGTTTTACCTTTAGCTCAAGAGCAGAGAGTCTGATTAACTTCATTCTAGTCCTACTGGTATCTCACAGGTTTACAACAAACTAATAGCTCTGGGTCAATATGAATGATCTGCACTCCAAACACCATGACACTGTAGCATTGATTTACGGTTTTCTTTCATCATACATATCGATCTTTTTCGAACATGTTTTTATGATTTGTTAAAACCAAATATTCTGCTGAGCCACTGAGCCATATACACTCATTTCAGTGTATGTCATGGAGTATGTTACCAGAACACAGAGAGGCCTGCTCATTCAGACAGAGTTCTTCAACTATACATTTTAAATTTTACTCACGAATTCAGAGTCTTTTAGGAAACTACTTGTTAGAAAAACAAACTCCTAATTTTTTAGCCACAAGTTTGTTACAACACTGAGAACCTAAACAATTTGAAACACGAAGTTGCAGGATGTCATGATTTAGGTTTAAATTATCACCTAGTTTAAGGGAAAGGTCTGGTGGTCAGAGCTGGACTTCTGGAAGGGACTGGTCACGGGGAGCTACTCACACACTGAGTTCAGGCTGACCCTGCTGTCAGAAGCGGGGCCAGCAGGAAGAGACGGTTCACTGGGAATGGGCGAGGAAGGGAGTATGTTCGTCTCTGGTTCTTTTCTGTTTCCTGGCTTTCCTTCAGCCCTGCTATTTCTGCCACGGAACCTTCTGAAGGTGAGTCCAAAATCTCTTCTTCTTGACATTATGGGTATCAAGTACTTGTCCTAGGGATGGGAAGACTGACTAGTATGGAAAATTTGTAACAGAGACATGGTGTAGTCGCTGTGATTATATCTGACCATATGGCCTTGGGAACTAGGGGTGTGAGGGTGTTTCAACACATGTAAATCAATAAATGTAATACATCACACAAACAGAAGCAAGGAGAAAAATCACACTATCATTTTAGTAGATGTGGAAAAAGCTCTTATTAAATCCAACATCCATGCATGATAAAAACCCTGAATAGGTATAAAAAGACCTTATTTCTACCTAAAAAAACCAATTTATGATAAACCTACTGCCAATATCATATTAGATGGAGAAAAGCTGAAAAGTTTCCTCTAAAATCAGGAACAAAACAAGATGTTCACTACCACCACTTCTGTTCAATACAGTACAGATACACTACTCAAAACAATGAGGCAAGAGAAAGAAAGAAAACACACATTCATAGGAAAGGAGGTCAAATTATTATCATTTGTAGATGTCATTATCCTTTGCAAAGAAGGCCCAAAAAATTCTACCAAAGACTCACAGAATTTGTAACAAAACTGAGTAATGTGGCAGAATAAAAACCAACACACAAAAATCAATATAGTTCCTATATACCAACAATGAACACATTGAGAAATCACGAAGACCACACCATTTACAATAGCATTAAGCAAAATTAAATACTTAGAATTAACCTAACCAAGGAAGTGAAAACCCTTAACATTGCAAACTATAATACTCCAAAAAAGGAAACTGAAAACAGATATCAGAAAATGGAAAGATATCTCCTGTAAGTGGACCGGCAGAACCAATATTGTCCAAATGTCCATATATTCAAAACTGATATGTAGATTTAATGTAATTCCAATAAAAACATCAATAGCATTTCTCAAAGAACTAGCAAAAAACTAAGATTTATATGAACCAGAAAAGACATGGAATAGCAAAAGCCCTCCTGGTCAACAGAAGCAAATTAAAACATCATTGAGATTCCATCTTACTCCAGAGAGAATGGCTATCACCAAGAGATCAAATAATAATAAAAAAAAAAAACCTGGCAAGACTGCAGGGAGAAAGGAATCCTTTTACATTGTTGATAGGAATGTAAACTGGTGCAACTATTGTGAAAATCAGTATGGAGGTTTCTTAAAAACTAAAACTAGAAATTCCATTTGACCCTTCTAGGTATCTTTCCAAAGGCATTTAAGACGTCATACCACAGTGATACATACATACATACTCATGTTTACTGCAGCACAACTCAACCTAGCTAAATCTTGAAAGCAGGCTATATATATGTGGTATTTACGCTTAATGGAGTACTACTCTTCCATAAAGTTGGACATCAACTGTCGGAAAATAGATGTACTTTGAGACTATAATGTTAATTGCAACCAACCAGACCCACAAGCTTAAATATCACATTAACTTCTCCTATATGAAAAACCCAATAAATAATTTCAAAGCATAAAATGAAAGACAGATATTAATAAAGAGAAAAACTAACTAAATGGGAAGGAGATCTAGAGATGCAGGAGGGGAAGGGGAAGAAAAAGAATTGAGATATGTTAAGTCCATGTGCTACTTCCTAAGATGAATGCAAATGCTATACACTGCAGACATGTGTTAATAAAAACATTAAAAGGAAAAGAAAACTTGGTAACTAATTTTCAAAATGACACTGGAAAGTTTGGAGAACTGGGCTGGAGAAAGCCTAGATTTCTGTAAGCATTAAGCATAGATGGATGGACAATACTGGTGGAGCTCAGAAGACACTGGTGCTAGGAATGAGATGGTAAAGGCCAGGCTAATGACGCATCAGGTGGTAATGAGAACTCTACTGGAAACTGGACTACAGCCCACTTATGTTACAATCTGGCAAAGAACATGCCCACTCGTGTCCTAAAACTTTGTAAGAGGCTAGATTTAAAGACGAGAGACTAATTAGTCTAATGGAGGAAAATTCAAGGCCACCCAACATTCATGTGGTAGCATGGGTACTGCTCACTGCTTTTAGTGTGATTCACAGTGTGAATCAGGAGCAAAATACAGAGCCCAGGGCTTTGAAAAATTTTCATTTTGGCTAGAAAAGAAATGTGGGGCCGAGGAAAGTGTGGTTACTGAAAAGATTAAATTAAAAAGCAATGAAAAGAAACCAAGGAGCTGGAGGTATTAACTCAGAGGCAGAAGACTTAATTCTAGCACATATGAGACCCTGGTTTCAAACCCAGCACTGAGAAAAAGAAGAGGAGTGGAGAAAAAGAAAAACAAAAAACTCTAAATACTTTGCACTATGATGTCCGTCATTTGCTAAAAAATATAAACATAATAATGCTGATAATGCTAATTTTCTGTACTTGAGATTAATATTTCATATTATTCAATACATGGTATTCTTGGTAACAAATATGTAATAACTTATCTAAAGCTATGTCCAAATATATTTGAACCAAGAAGTTGACTACTTGCAGAAGATACGTTCACTGAGAGGACCACTTTGAAGGGCGTGAAGCAATGTTCACCAGAATCAGCTGTGAGCAGGAGGCATTCTGCACCCAGGATCCACCATGGTTCTGATAAAAGAGGTTCCATGGGGAAAGACATTCTGGAAGCAAAGTTAAGAGAAGTTTCCATCCCATATTAACCATGTACACTGCAGATTCACCAGGGAATTCCTCTGAGGCATTCACAGTAAGAGAACCTTCTTAAGCTAGTGCTTCCAAACATGCTTACTGACAGGAGTCTGTTTTCTTTCCATAGACCATATATTACTATTTCATGGGCACAGTAACCTGTGCAATGCATTTTGAAAAATGTTTTTATGTATAAATTCTGCTCAGTTGGCTCACATAATGAATGCAATCACGTTTCAGCATTCCTGCCTGAGAACCAACATCACGCATTTCTGACTGGTGATGTAAATACTGTGACAATTCCAGAGCAGGAGGGCTTCTTTCTCAGGAATATTTCTTTTGGTTTTCCATACCACTATTGCTACCTTTTCTGTCATGTTTCTGACACAAGTAGGCCCCTCTTTTCTACTTAAAATACATAAAATAAGTTAAAAAATACATATATTATGCTTGCACCTTCTTGGTTTAGGTTTTTGGCGAATGGACTCATCTTACGTGGTAGCAATTTTGAATCTGAATCCATTAGACTGGCATTGTCTTCTTCAGATGAAATGAAGTTTCCTCTTTTCAGTCACTTTTGCCTGTCTGAAGCAAGTGGACAGAGCTAACCTAAGATTCCTCACCATTGATAAACAGAAGCTGTCTGTCACCAGGGAGTCTGTTTTGTAGCAGGCCTCCTCTAAAACAGACACCTTCTTGACTAGGGTGTGGCAGGGAAACTGAGTCAAAGACCAACCTAAGCTCAATTTCAGACATGATCCTGCCAATGATGCTGGAGTCTCCATTTCCTATCAGTCAATGTAAAACAAAGATGATATGAATACCACTTTGATGGAATGAACGTTTCTTATCTTTCACTATGTAAATACGTCAATGAAAAAGACTAAAAGTTACTTTATGACTACATGCATTTTTTACTTTAGGGAAAAATAAACATCACTATAAAATATACTCAAGAGTTTTCTTTTTTGTACATTGAACATAATTATGTTTTTGTTGTTACCTGTTTTCAGCTGTGCTGGGGATTGAACTTGAAGTGCCTTCATGTTGAGCTACATGCTCAGCTTTCTATTATTGTGAGATGGGGTTTGGGTAAGTTGCCGAAGCTGGGTTGAAACTTGAGATCCTCTTGCCTCAGCCTCTGATTCTGGAATGATAGGCATAGGCCACCACATCCAGCTATGCAGAATATTTCAGAATTCCACAGCTTGGTGGTACAGTTCCTGTTCCAGTGGGGGACACGGTGTTATGAGAACAGGAAGGTGACCAGTTTTTCCAAGCTGGGAAAAGGACAAAGTAGAAAGAATGGGGAAATCGTTTACAGCAGAGCAGGCCCAGCACGCCTTTAACAGTAGCAGGGCTGGGTTGCGGTTGAAGGGCGACGCATGCATGGAGGCTTCCAGATCTCGCCTACTGGAAAGGAAGTCCTAGGCTTTGGGGAAGCAAGGAGAGAGTCTCAACTAAAGGGCAAACATGCACAGCAGAGGGCTAAGAGTGTGTGTCTGTGTGTGCATACAGGTGTGTGTGTGCACAGTTGAATGTCGGGGTGAGAACCTGGCGGCAGGGAGACCATTTCTGAAGTCACTGAGTGATGGAGCTAAGCCAGGGGTGGGAGGCTGGGGGTGAGGTGGGGAGGAGCTCAGCTTGGCTGAGAGATTTCTCAGGAACTCTCTGGAATTTTCCCTGCAGGGTTCAATGACAGGTGAGCTGTCACGGAAGCTACTTGAAGACAACCTCAGGGTTTCAGAACTGAAGTTACTGGTGTCACCAAAGGTCAATCTGGAAGATCAACTGGGTTAGTGTGAAAATGATGTACATGACTTTTGTCAGATGAAGGTTAGGAGCTTTCTGGCATCAGTTAAGGAGGAGGATAAAACTTACCTGTGATGACTATGCTACGGATTTGACAAGGGGTGTCTACTGTTTTGTAAAATCGATGATGTGACAGGATGCAATAGTGATGCACACTTCTGAGTGGGTCTGGCGGGTTTTGGAGGTGTGGCCTTGGACATTCCTGGCCCTTCTCCTCTGGGCACTGTTCCCAGCTCACTTCCTGGCTGCTGTGAGCTGAACACCTTTGCTACTCCACACCGGCTGCCACGATGGTCCTGCTTAGAGCCAGCTGAAACCAGGAGCCAAATAACCATCACCTCCTTTAAACTGTGGGCACTGGGCGAGGTATTCAGAAAGAGAAAGGCTGATGGATGCTCAGGAAAATTACAGATATGTCTGCAGGCGAGGCTTTGAAAGAGCCCATGCAGCTGGAAACCTCTTATTATTCATTCTTTTAGATACTGACTTGAATCTACCTTGATGGCAGGTCCTGGAAGGCAGAGATCAAACAGACAACACTCTCAGTATTGGCTCCTCAGACCCATGAGAGCTGCCTGTGTGAGACGGACGTGTCCCACACCTTGGGATCAGGCAGGAAGGTGCTTCCCCAACACAGACTCTTAATTACACGGCCACAGAGATGGGGAGGAGGCAGGAAGACGGGTCTAGGGAAAGACTCCAAAGGAGTTGAGGTTCTTTATTTCAGAAGAGAAGACAAAAGGAAGATGTATGTAATCTTAGCCTTTCTTCCTACAGGGGAGATGCTGGGAAAATGCTTTCTGGGTTTAACTCTGTGAGGGAGGTTCTGGGAGCCCCATTTCCTTTTGGCTGTCACACTGAGCACAGCATCCAGCACAACAATCCTATCTCAGGGAAGTTTAGTTCTGGGACACATGGAGTCTTCAGTCAGATGCACAGGAAGCTTTTTATTTTTTAAAACTAATCCTGAGTTGCGAGTGCAAACAGATCACATATGATGGCCTACGATTTCAGTGAGATGCAGGATTCTCGCCTCTCCCCTGAAGTCCCTCCAGGGGTGGGGACGTCAAAAAGCATAAAACTGTTTCTTTTCAACAGTCCCACATGCGGACATTTGTCTCTGCACCGGATTAGGTAAAATCTAATTGACGAGATGTTAGAAATGCACATGTATCTTGAATCCTGCCGGGGCTGTGGAGTCATGGAAGCACAGGGCACTGTGAGTGGCTTTTTGGGACCGTGCAGCCCAAGATTCTTTCAGGCCCACACCTCCCTCTGCTCTCTCTTCCTTTAGGATCAACAGGCAACAGAAAGACTTTGCAATACAGTGGTACCTCAGTTCATCAATTTAATTCTTTCCATAGCCCTGGTCACAGAATTAATTTGGTTGTAACCAGAGTTGTGGAATAAATTCTGCAACAAGGATCATGAGAAGAATTAAGTTCATGAATCAAGGTTATCACTGTTCTGGGGGACTGGTTTTTAGCACTTTTAGAAAAACATCAAAGGCAAATATAGATTTCTTACAGATTATCCTATATACAAATTACCGATTATAGATTCCATTTGTTGGAACTTCTTTTTCAAACAACAAAATGAAATCATCAGTCTCTCACTGACAGGACTCAGAAGCACAGATTAGCAAATTTTATAGCACTTGAATCTCTTTAAAAGTGGCAAAAATTCTGAATAGCAGCAGCAGCAGCAGGTAGGTAGTTTGTTTGAAAACAGCACTGTATCTGGACAGATGGACATCTACCCCCCCAACCCACGGTAAAGGGCCATGTGTATGTAAGCACCGTGCAAAAGCTGCTTTGTACACAAACCACCTAAGAAAAGCTTTGATCCATCAACGACCTTTCAGGCTCCCTTTAAAGTGAGGAAAATTAATACAAGCAAAAGAGACCAGGCCACAGGAACACTAAGCCTTGTGGTATTTACATCTCCTTAAGAGTCATTTAGAACTTTCCTCTAAGTCAATTTAAAAAACATCCTCCAGAGCAATCTAAAGCAGATGCCAAGGGGTTGACCTGCCCTCTGCACACTGCCTGCCCATAAGGACTGCTCTGGCCTCTGCTCAAGGGAAGAGGCATCTGATATTTATTGCTTTGGAGGCAGCCTTTGAAGCCAAATGCATGGCTCCTAATTAAGGTGCAGGAGGAAACTATCAAAGCTGTGATTTCTAAACTTTTTATCTGAAAGTATGAAAAGACTTTATTGATTAAATATTCTTCTCTATGCTGTGAAGTCATTGCATCATAAGAAGCTGCCAGTGAGTCCCTCACACACTCATGGCTGTCAGTGACTTTCGGTGTGCTGTGGTTTAAAGCCACTCCACAGCAGGTACACAGCAGAAAGATCAGGGCACAAAAGGCGCATTTTTTTCTTCTGTAAATCTGTATAACTTGTACCCCTTCACTGTTTTTTTTTCTTTCTTTTCTTTTCTCCTTAAATAAAAAAAAAAAAGGCGCTGTGTGCAGAGCCGGGTGGGGACGGTGACAAGGGGATCTGCATCAAAGGGAGACTTCTGATCCTTGATAACAGCAGTCATTTCATAAAAAGCCAGAGGTGCTGGTGAGTGAGTTATCAACCAGGTCACTTGAAAAGAAGAGAAAGAAAACAACATGCCCCACCGTCAAGTAGAAGCTACAATTTACCTGTGTAAAATGAACTTGCATTTAGGAAGACGCGCCTTCCAGGAAGGTGGCACTTTGAAATTGGACGTTTATGAAAATACCTGTGAAAGTGGTTCATCTTTAAACTCACACTTCTGTTAATCTTAAAAATGGAGTTTTTACCTTATTTAAAAATCTTACAGAGGAAGCAACTCAGTGGCTCCTGAAGTCATTTTTAAAAATTGTGTTTGTGTGTCTATGTATGTGCATCATACATATATGTCATGTCATTTATGAGTAAATTATAATATAAAATCTGTATGTTACAAACATATTTACATAATATGCATGAGGTGTAACTGAACCAACACAATGTGCATTCAAATAAAAATATGCATCACAGTAAAAGATACACTGTCATCAGACCCCTTTGAGACCCTGCCCTGGCTTCAAACACACGCCCCTGCCTCGCCGCCCTCTGAAGCACTTCTGGATGCCCTCTTTTCCAAGGGTCTTCAGTTGCGCTGCTGTAGCTGCCTCTGTGTCCTGAACTGACTGGAATGATTCCCCTTCATTGTCACTTCAACTTCGTGGAAGATCGGAAGTCACCTGGTGCAGATCCCGAAATAAGATGGCTCGGACACACCGTGGTGTCTGGTGAGCTGCTTTGGTGCTGACAGTGTTCACCACACTTCTGATCACACCATGTGAAGACACTCAGGAAGACTCCACAAACTGGCAAATGATGGGGAAGTGTGTTTGAAGGTGAGGGCACGTTCTCGGAGGCACTAATGGCAGTGCACCCTCTTCTGTAATGGTGTTTTAATTTAAACACTCATTATGTTTTCAGTCACCCTTGCATATTGTTCACAAAGTCACACCACACACAGGGAACAACCTTCCATCTCTGACCCTTCAGGGTCTTTGCACTGCGTTCCTTGCTGATCTTTTTACTTTAGTTTTTTATTTTGAGGCAGTGTCTCGATAACTTGCCCATTTCAAATTTGTGTTTCTCCCGCATCAGCTCCCAGTATGGCTTGTAATCCATACCACCAAGCCCACTCTCGAGGAGAATGTTTTAAATTTTGCACAACAATACTACGACATTAAACATTTTTCTTTGAAAGTCAGAAATACTGCCCTTCTTTCGTCAACACTAGTCTGTTTCTTTCCATGTGGGACAGAGGTTACTCCCAAGTGTGAAACAACATTGAGTGAAACTTTCTAATCACTCAGAACTTGAAATTTTGAGTGAAAGCTGAAATTCTGAATCACTCAAAAGTACAAAACTTGAAATTTTAATCTTACTGTTTCACTAAAAGTATCCCATACTCAGAATAACACACATTTTATTTCTTCATAGGCTCTTAGCCTTTCACAATTCTACTTTTTAAAAATTTTATAATAAACATGACACTGATGCAGTGATGCCAATTTGTAAGTAAAAATACATATTTTTGGGTGAGTGTGCAAGCATATTTTAAGAGAGCAAAGGAGCTGAAAGATTGCAGGTTTAAGGTCAATGTATTTGCAGTATTCAAATCTCTATATCATCATGAAGCTAATTACAGAAACATGCAAAAAGTTAAAATTCTTCCACTTCCACTGCACTAACATTCTTTGTTTCCATATTACATTTGGAAAGAATCACAGTTTAATGTTCCTATGAAGCAAACTGCTGCAACTTTAGTGCTGACCGGTCTCGGTGCAGGGCACCCCACAGTGTCAGTGAACCCTTCTTCACTGGGCCTGCGGCTGTGTGCGGCCTTTGTGGACCCAGATGACCATCGTTAGCCAGGACTCTATAATGCTGCCTTGTTTGCGGGGGGCTGCATATTATAAACTGAATACTTGGGGATTGTTTGGATCACAGATGTGTACACACGTCACAAATGTATTTCTCAGCTCAGAAAGCCCACTCTTCCTGGCTAACGTCTGACTCACCCGTGGGTGGTGGGGATGGCTCCAGGACGGCTTCAGAAAACTGCCAAGCTGGCAACAACTGGGCTGGGGTCCTGAATTCTGCACTGACCCATTCTTTTGTACCTCCAAGTCTCCTTCACCAAGTCTTCAGATTCCCAGGTCCCGCCGTAAACATTATCCCTACAAAACTCACTCGATTTATTAAGCCTACTTCAACAGATAAGAAACCGAGGCGTGGAGAAAGTGGTCAAACTTTAAGAAGTAGCTACATTCCATAAACGCAGCACCTTCTACACATGTACAGCTCTGTGCTGCTCTGCCTGCCACTCAACCAGCAGAGGGGCAGAACTGGCACTGTCAGATACTTAAAACCACAGCCAACCTGAAATCCCAGCTCCTTCCCTGCCAGCATCCATGTGCAGAGCAGCTTCCAGGCCTTACAAGGCGCTGGGCTGGCAGCTTTCAAGGGCAGAGCAGGACAGGGCACCTGGGAGCTCTGAGGGCAGCAGGCATCAACACAACCCACAGGGCCCGGAGAGCCACAGGGACAGCACACGTGAGGACACGCGATTGCTACGTCCAAGGCTGGCAGGAGCACGTGCAAAATGGCCTGGCAAGTAATTCCTTGACCTCCAAAAGAAATGTAGAGTCACAGTTCAAAAGAAACAAACACACAGAAAATCCAGGCTACTTGAACAAATTTTCCTACAGTTATTAGAAATGACGCCCACCTTCAATGATTAATGTGGCTTTCATTGTACTTTGGGGAGAGGGGACAACAGATTTATGATGAAATTTTGGAAAACTGTTCACTGATGTAGCACTTACAGTACTGTAGTAGGTCTGTTTATTAATTTGTCACAATTAGTCATTCACTAATGTTCTGCTACTTGATTGGTTTTGCAAGTGATTATCTTAAGAACTTGATTTAATTGGAAGTCTCTCAATTTATAAGGTACATTAAACTCTTTGTCACATCTTAAGATTATTCAATATATTCAGGTCAATTACCAGTAAGCACTGTTTTGTACAAATGTCCCATAAAACTATACCATGACATGACAAAGAAGAAGCCTGAGATTTAACTCACAGTGCTAAACTCTGCTGACATTTTCAGGATAGAGGGCGACACAAGCACTCACAGAGTCTTCCTGAAACTGGGCCTGCACCTCAGAACTGAGTAGAGGGGAGCCAAGGACAGCGCACCCCACAGCCCAGATACCCGTCCTGGCGGCTGAATCACCATGCCATGCCACGCCATCTAGACCATGCCCAGCCACAGGTCCGTTTGCAGGTCTATAACTTACAATGCATTGTTAGCACTGCTCCAACTTTCCCTTCCCAGTTCATAAGGATGCGATCCGCTACAGTCTACCGCCTTTTCAGAGCAGAGCGACTGCAGCTGCTACGCACAGGCCGGAAGCACAAACAGACCCTCGCGACAGTGAGGCCTCGAAAGACTACCAGCTGCCATCTAAATACTTTGCAGTGCCCTCAAACTCTTAACCAAACGTTCAATGTCTTTTGAATGTTTAAAATGATCAGCGATTACAAGGGCTGACAAAGTGCTGTGAACCTCCTGGAGGCCAGTGACCACACTGCAATCCCAAGCCACTTCTCCATTGCCAGCACCCACCCTGCATGCAGTTCAACCCCACACTGAGGCTTTAGTCTAGGAAACAACAGCTCATCCACTAATGCCTAGAAGAAAACAAGCACGGTGTCACGGGTCTCCATCATGCTAGCCACTACAGGCGTGCTTTGCTGCCAGCATCCACGTGCAGAGCGGCCCCCCGGGCCTCAGAAGGCACTGGGCGGCAGTGCTCAGGGGCAGAGTGGGACAGGACACATGGGGCTCTGAGGGTAGCGGGCGTCAACACAACACACAGGGCCCAGAGAGTGGCGGGGCAGTGTGAACTGGAGGACAGGGCTGTGCTTTTAACAGCTACCCTGACTCTCCGTGAAGAACGCCTTCTCTTCTCTATACCAGGGCGCTCGGAGTTTGTTTTCCAGTCTCATGGGATTAAAAACAAGAGGACAAGGGAAAAAAGTAAACACAAAATCTTCTTGGGTAACTAATGCTTGGAATTAATTTTCAGAAGAAGCAATGAATGGCCTATAGTTAAGTGAAAACTGTATACTTATCAACAAACGTATGTTAATAACAATAAATCTGCCTCACATCAGGATCCCAACAGGGGAGCCGGCTGCAGGCAAAGCAAAGCCCTCAAAACCCTCAAAGCTGTGAGAGCCCAGGCACTTCTTTTTTTTTTTTTTTTTTAATTTTATTTAAAAGGAAAAAGAGAAAAAACAAAGCAGTGTAAGGGTACAAGTAATACAGAACTACAAAAAAAAAAAAAAAAAAAAAAAAACAGTAAGAAATCACCAGTTAATAGATTATACATTATCATCCTAGAGATAGTTGCTCAAATCACAGTATCAAAGCATACAAAGTAGACATTCAAGCAGTGAGACTGCAAACAGTTGTATTCAATGATCCAACCAAAAACATTAATATGGTCAGCTATTTAACACCCCTAAACACACTTGCTGTTGTATCCTTTAGAGCACTTTTTTTTCCCTCTCTTTTTTACAACAAAATTTACACATTTTGGGTTTTATTACTCCTTAGTTCTTATTACTTTTTGGGGGGAGGGGAGAAAATAAAGTCAAATATGGCAAAACAAAGCTGTCAGTCAAAACCAAGGATAGACATAGCACATGATGTAAAACAGAGTACAAGGTTATCAACAATGGTTATCAACAATGTCTCGTTTCCTTAAAAAGAATTGTCTATCTCATTAGATATTATAAAGTTGAACAAAACAGTAGAGAACAAGACCAATAAAACTTAGGCATTGTAATCATTACAGGACTTCCAAAGGAGACAATAGTCAAACCAGAATGGGCATCTTAGTGAATCTTATTGCCTTCAAAGTAGTTGCCTATACCCTCAAACTTGATACTATCATACAGAATGGAACAGAGTCTAAATCAGTCAAAACAAGATAGTGGGAGTATTATAGGACTTCAAATCAAGTTAATAGGAAATCAAAAAAAGTCACTATTATATATCCTGCTAATTTTTTTAAGTTTTCCCCCTTAATTAAAAAAAAACATAAAAAATAACTAATTTTTTTAACGAGAGCCCAGTCACTCTTACAGTGGCTCTCAGATGGACACAGACAGCAGCAGCAGCAGCAGCAGCCAGTGCCTCTGTGGGGTCTGCAGCTCCAGCTCCAGAGCACCCTACAGAGCCCATGGAGTCTAGAGCTTGCGTTGGGTGCGACAGACGGGTGATGAGCGCTCCAGTGAAAGTGGGGTGCTGACAGCTTGTCATATTTTTATGTTTCACTAATTACACTGACCATAAAGGGACAGAGAAAGGTTTTCAAAGGCAGTCGATACAGGAAATGAAACGCATCCTTGAGACACTCCTTCCTACTAGATCTAAACTCGGCTCTCAGCCCTACTTCAATCCTAGTGTCCTGGGCACTTCGAAAAATGCAGGTAAAACCCGAACCAACCCGAACCAACCAGAACACGCTACAGAATCTGTCCTGAAAAAGCTTGACAATCACTGATGTAAAGTGACCGCAGGAGTCAGACATTTTGTAGAGCAGCACAGCCCACGACCCAGGAAAGAGGTCATGTGGATATAGAAAGCAGGAAAGTGCACTTTTCCACAGACCACGGTTGTACACATTAACCAGGCACCAGCTCGCACTTCAGAAAACTTTATTGCCTCATATTCTTTTAACTGGTTGAGAAGTTCTAATTTATAAACAGATTAATTCGTTAATAAATAAAATTCTGGCAGGCAAATTCAGTTTTGACCCTTATGTTGGGTCCTAAACAATCTAAAAAGCAGCAAAAGCTCAAGCATGAAGCTGCCCCAGTGCAGATGGCCCACTCCGTGCCACGCTTCCGGGCAGTTCTCCCTTCCTGGCTGAGGACGGGGCTGGCGTGGACAGCAGGGCAGGGCCGGAGGACCTCAGCAGCGTACGGGGCATCAGCGCCCGGTGGCTCTGGCTCCAGTGTTTCACTGCAGCGCAGGAGAGTTCCTGCCTTCCTTCTCCTGGGGGCTCTCTGGCTTGATCGAAGGAGAGATTAACATGAGGCAGGGGGAGAGCTGTATTCACTCTGTATGTGCAGGGGATGACATGATGGTAAAGTTCAGAACAACAGCCACAGCAAGAGGCTTTCACACCTTTCAGACAGAGAACAGTAACTCTGTGAAGGGATGACAAGACAGATGGGTCTCTGGACTAGGGCAGAAACTCTTGGGACATCACGAAGGATGGATGGGGTGTGGGGAGAGAGAATCGGCTGAAGGACAATCTCCAGCAGATTTATTTACTCAGGTTCATTTGTGACAGCCGATTACCGGTCTCCGTGGTTAAGGCTCAGGCTCCATGGGGAGGGAGGACACATCCTTTGAGGACTCTCCAGGCTTACTGCGTATGGGAAGGACAGGATGAGAGGCACTTCTGGCTCAAAATCCTCAAGGAACTCGGACTGAAACGACGCCTAGTGTAACAACCAGCACATTCTGAGATGACTCTTCATTTTTATATGCATATTTCTCTTTGTAGTCAAATAATACAGCCAGAAGTTAAAAATGAATTGGGTGTGCATTTATTTCGCAGCACTCTGCAATGTTTCTTTAATGTGTTAACTGTAAATATACACAGTGAATGTTTACAGTAGGGCACGGTGCGGAGCATCCTCCCCCCCACTTTTTTTTTGTCTTTTTCGTTTTTATTGGTACCAGGGATTGAACTCACGACCTCACACTTGCAAGAAGGCGCTTACGCTGCTGAGCTAAATCCCGAGCCCCCTCCCCTGCCTTTGAATACACTCTTCCTACCATTCTCACCACTTTCTGCTGCAGTCTGGCCAGTCTATTTTTTTTTAAGTTTTTACTGTTTTTAAATAAAACAAAACAAAAAACAGAACAAAGCAAATCACAACAGAACAATGCAAGCAACATAGGACTTCAAAACAAGACAACAGGGTATCAACAGTGGCTACCATAATGTCTCGTTTTCTTCAAAATAGCTGTCCATACCATCACACACAACAAAACAAAACAAAACAAAACAGAATAAAGCCAATCAAAACGAAAGAATGACAGCATTACAGGACTTCAAGATAATAGGCAATCAACAATGGTTACCATAATATATCCCATTGTCTTCAAAACAGCTGCCCATACCATCAGATACAGTAAAATGTAACAAGACAGAACCCAAACTTAACAAAATTATGAAAATGATGCAAGAATTCAAGACAAGACAATAAGAAATTAACAGTGGTTATCAATTTCCCTCCTAGGTACTTCCTCCCCTATCACTTTCTTTCTTTCTTTCTTTCTTTCTTTATTTATTTTTTATTTAAGGAGAAAAGAAAAAAAAACAGTGAAAGGGTACAAGTTATACAGATTAACAGAGAAGAAAAAAATGAACAGTAGGAAATCACTAGTTAATGGATTACATATTGCCATCTTAGAAATAATTGTTCAAGTCACAAAATTAAAGCTTGTAGAGTGGACAATCCAACAATGACACTGCAAACAGTTCTGTTCAATGATCCAATAAAACTCTGTGATATCATTTTCTATCTTATACACTTAAATATACATGCAGTTATATAGTTTAGAGCACTTTCTTTTCCTCTCTTTTGTACAATGAATATTACACAGTTTGGGTTTCATTGCTTTCACGGTTCTTATTGCTTTTTTGGAAAAGAGTAAAACCAAATGAGACATAACAGAACAGAATCGGTCAAGTCAAAAGGGTGGACATAATAGATAATATAAAAACATAATACAAGGTGATCAACAATGGTTACCATAATGCCTCCCGCTTTCTCTAATAGAATTGCCTATATCATTAGTTATAATACAATTGAACAAAACAGTAAAGAACAAAACCGACAAAACCAAAACATTGGAGACATTGTAGGTCTTCAAAAGTGGATAAAAGTCAACGAGAATGGGCGTTATAATGAATCTCATTATCTTCTCAGCTGATGCCTAAACTTTCGAACCTGATACTATCCAGCAAAACAGAATAGGGGAACATCAGTCAAAAACAAGATGGTGAGAGTAATACAGGGCTTCAAATCGAGATAATAGAAAGTCAAAGTGGGTTACTATATTATATCCTGCTATTTTTTCCCCTTTAATTAAATGGATAAAAATAAAAAAGTAAATAATGGAGTGGAGATTGAGAAAAAAGAGGGCATAACAGCGAAACAGCGCAGATCAAAACATAACCATTTAAGCAGAATAGTGTTTCACCACCAGATAATTCCGACCCAAAAGTAGTTACCATATTGACTCTTTCCTTGAAGTTCTTGAGTACAACTTCGTATACTGTAGCATTAAGTATATCAAAACAATGTAAAACCATTTAAGAGAATGACAGCATTACAGAGTATTTAGAATCAACTAACAGAAAATCAACAATGGTTTCTGTATAATCTCCTTGTCTTTAAAAGGTTTTTGCTTATACTATCGTACATAATAAAATCCAATAAGATACAACCTGTTTAGACCATTGGAGACAGAAGAACAAAAGCTAGATGAGACTTCAAAACAAGATGATACTAAATCAGTATTACCTATTAAGATGTCATTTTCTCCAAAATAGCTGTTCCTATCATCCAATCTTCTCTGTCTCATTTCTGTTGAGCTCTTTTTCTGTCAGTAGCTGTCAGTTTGTCTTCTTCATTTTGTTCTCTGCTCCATTCGTTGTGGCCTCCCCGCCACTATTTCTGGGTTCTTTGTATTTTTCTTTTTTTAGAATATCCTGCAATACTTTCTGTAGGGTTGAATTGGTGGTTGCAAATTCCCCCAGTTCCTCTTTATCCTGGAAGCACCTTGTTTTTCCATCAATTTCCAGGGACAGTTGTGCAGGATATCTCAATCTTGGCTGGAGATTATTATCTTTCAAAGCTTGAATTATTTCCCCCCATGCTCTTCGTGATTTGATGGTTTGTGCAGAGAAATCTGCTGTAATTCTGATGGGTGTTCCCTTGTAAGTGGTCTGTTTCTTGTCTCTTACAGCTTTTAATATTCTGTTCTTGTATTGAATTTCTGGAATTTTTATTATTATATGCCTGGGTGTTTCTCTGTTAGGTTTGTAGGTAGCTGGGGTCCTGTATGCCTCGTACATCTGAGTATCTTTACCTTTTGCTAAATTAGGAAAATTCTCCTGGATTATTTCTGTGAGTAGCTTTTGTAGTTCACTTGTTTGTGTCCCTACTTCTTCTTTTATGTTCTTAATCCTTAAGTTATGGCTCCTCTTATCATCTTCTTGTCTTTGTATTATTGCTGTTTGTTTCTTTGTTATTTTTAAGAAGTTTTTCATTTCATTTTCCCATATTACAAGTCTGCCCTCCAGCTCAGATAGTCTGTCCTTAGTTTCTTTCAAGCTGTTATGCCAGTCTTGGATAGACTTCTTAATTTCTTGATAGTCCCTTTGAACCTGCTTCACGTACTCTATGCTTTCTCTATTTTCTCCATCAAACAATCCTCCCCTCTTTTTCTGTTCTTCCATTCCACCATCTGTTTTTTCCTGGGTGGTGCTTAGCATTTCTCTAACTATTCTGCATACTTCTAGCTTCAGGTCGTCGATAACTTCATTCCTGAATTGGTCTATGAGGCTCTCTATATGGCGCTTAATGTCTATTGGTGTGGTGTCCGCTATTGCCTGTTTCTCAGAATTGGGGGCTGAGGAGCCTTTTTTGTTGCTTCCCTTCCCCATTTTCTCCGTTCCTTATAAAATGCAAGCTTACATAGGAGGCCCAGCTTCCCTGCCTGTCAGCCACAGCCTGATCAAATTGCGCTGGCTAGGTGTTCCCGCCCACCTCTGCGCACCAGGGAGTTACGGACTAGGCAGCCTACTCGGGAGTCAGTCGCCCCTCCGGGCCACCGTCAGGCTCTGGGATCTGAGTTAGGCCAGCATACCAAGTCCGCCTGCAGCGTCACGCAGGCCAGGCACTTTTCACCAATCCTGTCCGAGAGGGGAATGTGTGGCTGGAGTCGCCACCGCACCCTGCTCTTACAGGACTGCCCGAGCCCAGAAAGTCCTCCGCTGGAGTCAAACTGTGGTAGAGTGTCAGTTTCTCTCACTCACCTCGCCACCAGTCAGTGTACGCCTCCTTGTCCATCCTGTTTTCGACTCCGTTCGCAGACTCCCGTTCCCAGAGCTTCTGTGCGTCTTTCCTTGCCGAGCCGCTGTGGAGGCAGCCAGCCGCCGAGCGGCGGGAAACCCAAATCGTGGTTTCCAATGGCGCGGGGTCCAGCCTCCACACCGAGTCTTTTCTGTTCCTATTTTAGCGCCAGGACTGCATTCCAAGTTGGTTTCTCTCAGCCCAGTTCGTTCCTGAGTCAGCAGAGCATATCTCTACTGGCTCATGTCTCCTTAGTCCGCATCATTCCTGATTTCTGAGCCGAGCCTTTCAGAGAGCCTCCGGTAGTTACTGTTATCTGTCCGCCATGTTCTCCCGGAAGTCCCACTTTCATAGTATCTATTGTGCTTTTTGGATCCCACTAACTCCTTCTGTTTTTTATGCTAGGGTTCACCCGTGTAAGTTCAAACTGTTTCACCCATGAACATGATCTCCAGTTGCATCCATCTACCTGCAAGAGCTCTGAGATTATCTTTCTTTATAACTGGGTGGTTTTCCATTGTATGAAAATATCTTATCTTTCCTATCCATTCTGCAGTTGATGGGCAAGTTATCCTTGCTTTTTTCTGGTCTCCTGTTGTATGGAACAATTGCTTTCTCTCGTTTGAGTTTCTGTCTATGAATTTCCTTTCCAGTTAATTGTGTTTCTTGTATCCAGCATATTGATAGATTTTGTTTCTTGATCCACTTTTTCCGTGTTTCTTTTCCTTGGTCAGTTGAGGCCATTTACATTAATAATTATAACAAATACATTGGTTTGTCTCTGCCCTGCTGTCTTCCTGTTGCTGGCCCTTCATTTTTCCCCTTCATTCAATTTCCTGTCCTGTTTGGTGATCCTCCTCTGCTACTATTTCTGGAACCATGGTCATCTTTATCTCTCTCTAGAATATCATTCAGCACTCTCTGTAGGACTGGTCCCATGGTCATGAATTCCTTCAGCTGTTCTTTATCATGGAAGTATCTTATTTTTCCATCAATTTCGAAAGATAGTTTTGCATAATACATCAATCTGGGTTTGAAGTTGTTTTCTTTCAGGGTTTGAAACACTTCCCTCCAAATTCTTCTTGACTTGACGGTTTCTGTTGAGAAGTCTACCATGATTCTGACTGGTTTTTCCTTTACAGGTGATCTGTTCCTTTTCTCTAATAGATTTTAATAATCTGTTCTTGTGCTGAACTTGTGGGATCTTGATTATTATATGTTTGGGTGTAGACTTACTTTGGTTATGGCTAGTTGGAGTTCGGTATGCCTCACTTAGCTGCGTGCCAGATCCATTTCCCATGTTTGGCAAGTTTTCAGCTGTTATTTTTGTAAACAGCCTTTTTATTTTCTTTGTGTTGACCTCTGCTTCTTTGCTGATACTTCTCAAATTATTTTTCTTTGCATCATCTTACAGCCATTGAATTGTTATTTCCTGGTTCCCTGTTATTTTTGAGAGATGTTTCCTTTCACAATCGCTAGCTGTGATCCTGTCTTCAGGGTTTAGAAGTCTATTTTCAGTTTCCTAGCTCCTCTTTTTATTAGGTGTGATGCAAAACATGGCAAATGCTGCTGCTGGGCACCACCGAGCAAGAGAGCAGGCTCAGCTGACCCTGTGGTGCACCACATCCCCCTCAGTCACTGGTGTTCTGAGCCAGTTCAGGACACGGAATGCAGCGAAAGACACTCTGGAACGGGACCCCAGAGCTGCGGCAAGAAGTACTGAGGGAGATGGGTTAGAGGAGGATTCTGAGGAGCATTCACGGCATGTGTCTTTTACTGTGATAAACTTTATTTATTGTTCTTTTTTAGGTATCAGGGATTGAACTCACGACTTCATGCTTGCCAGGCAGGTGTCTGTGCTACAGAATTAAATCCGTTGCCCATAACGAACTTAATAAAGTAGCAGCTTTAACTATGAGAGCCTGGCAAGGGTAGCATCTGTTCCCACCTTAACTTATATCCACCTTGAGATTGCTAGAAAATGCAAAATGCTGGTTGCAAAGTCACTGTTTTCCCCCACGCCCAGCCTCAAAGCTCCTAAAAGGAAACCCCCTTTGCATGTCCCAGAAAAAGGGGACACTAGCCCCTGAGCCTCCAGCAGGCAGTCCTTAGCTTTTCAGACCCCAGAATGCCTTCAAATAATATCAAAGTGTGAGCCACAGGCTGGCCCAGGCTGAACTCTGACTAAAAGAGGAGTAATGTTTAACTTGTATGAAGATAGTTTGTTCAGCTGAAGTATTACAGGACCAGCCCTGGGGTAAAGGTTGTTTGTAATCATGGGAGTGTCCACTAAGACAAGGAAAAGTAGTCCCTGGTCACCTCCTTCACCGCAATGAAACGTGAATTCCTTCCCCTGACCCCTGGCGGTGCTGTGGCCGAGTGGAACCGCAGAACCGCAGCGGCTCAGTGTGCAGCAGTAACGTTCCAGTGCCTGAGCTACCAACCCAGTGCCCTCAGGTCTGGTCCGGCACTACTTCCAGAGCAGCAAACACGGCCAGATGAATTAAAATAAATACAAGATGGAAACCCAGTATCTTAAACAGCCAACAGGAAGAGAAAAACAACCCAAAAAGATTAGCTTTAGAAATTGAGAAGCTGACTGAAACGACTCTTCCTTTTCTAGAGTTGATAGAACCTGTCTTTAAATTCTTAACAGAGTCACGAAACATATAAATAAAACAAACTGTATGATGAAGCTTGGATTTTATTTATACTTAGGTTTATATACTGCAACAGAACATTGTAGGGTAATTAAGCAATGATTTTGCCTCTTAAAAGTTCTTTCAAACCTGAAACTAGAAGCTTTTAAAATTACTTAGCAAAGCGCAGCACTACTCCTAATTAAGGCCCTGTCTCAGCTAAAGGACTTTTCAACTTAGTTATAACAGCATGAACTGTAAGGAAACTAATGACGCTGTGTGCATTTCTGTCAGGTAACTAGAGCAGTCAGCAAACAAAGCTTTGCAGGCAGGAAACAAAAGCCCGGGAGGAGCTGACGGTGTCAGAGTGGAGACGGTACATCCCCACAGCTGACAGCGCTGGTGACGGTACGTGCTGTGGGTCCCTCCAACCTACTGCCCCCACCAGGCCACTGTCATTCAGAAAATCCACAAAGAGAAACAAGGATAAAACAGTACACAGCTGAAACTTCATCAAGGAGGACAGCGAAATTATTAGCAGAGCCCAGACTGTGCCTCGTGATGGAGAAGAATAACGAGAACATTAACCACATTACTGTAAATTAAGAACACACTTTACAAACCCCAAATTTAATGCAGGTCTGCCCAAATGCAAGCTTGAATTATACTGAGAAATATGAAAACAGTGAAATGTTGATTTTATGAATCACAGAGGTGATTTTTTTTCTGCTGCCAGTTGGAGGAATAATGCACAGGGCTTCTTGCTAATAGGTAACAAGATCTGGCATCATACTTTGACATTTTCACATCAGAAAAACTGAACACACCAGAGTTGAGTCTGCTGGAAAGGCAGCAGTTTCTGTTCAGCAGCGATGGTGCAAAACTACGCACCCTCAGTGGAGGCGTGGGGTTAGGGAGGAGGCGTGGGGTTAGGGAGGAGGCACGCTGATCCAGCCGGGGCTGTCAGGACTTGGCTACTTGCTATTAAATCACACTCTTAATTAACTTACAGTTTTGTATGGTCGCTCTTCAGTTAAGAATCTATTATGATTGTGGCAGAAGAGACAATTTAAAAATATTTTTTTCCTGAACAGATTTTAGGACAGAGTTCCTAAGGGAGCTTATGAATAAATTATTCAGGTTCTCTGCATATTTTCAGCTTGTACAGATACTGAAATTCAATTTGTCTTATTGGTATTTTGGCTTCAAATACGTATATTAACTTTCCTAATTCAAAACAGTGCTTGCTTAAATTTGCCCCAGTGAGCAGTTAATATCTTTCTTTGGCACAAAGTTTCTTTCATTTGTGGATTACATGTGTGTATATAATTTGACACAGGAAATTTATATTCTGCTTCATCAGTTGGGCTGTGTCTTGCCTCTAAGGGGAGCGGTGTACCTGCAATCTTCCTGGAGTAAAGAGAAGACAAGGACAGAATCTCCCCAAGACCTGCACAGAATTGTCATCGCAGCAGGGATGGAAAAAGGAGAGACTGATTTTATTCAGGCAGTAAGCGAAGTACCAAAGGAATGTGAGCCACTCATATGAGCAAGTTCCCACGTTTGTTATCTGGAGGTGCTGACAAAGAGTAACATCTACCCCTCTCCTCCTCCTCCACCTCCTCTTCCTCAAAAGGGAAGAGGGATTAGGGGGTCCCAGCAGATGGCAGTGTGGCCAGGGCCTCCCCAGCCTCAAAGCCAGTTCTTTGCACCTGCACCTCTCGTCTAAGACGTGTCCCCAGGCTCTCCTTCTGGGGTTCCCCTCTGCAACACCCTCTTATCTTGAGATGGTAATAAAGAAAATACGATTTTTCCAGCCACGTTTTCCCCCTTTTCCTTTGAAACTTTTGCCAGTGACAGCCCTCAAAAGCTGGAAACACAGTGCTATGTCAGCTGTCCTCTGTTCTGTGGGCCCTCGGGGAAGAGAAAGTGCACATGTGCATGGTGACTCTGTGTCCTGGCTGGAACCTAGACGCTGGAGCAGGAGATGCTGTCCCTCTCCGCAGGAATAACCAGCTCCACAGGGCAGAGGAGCGGACTCCACCAACGTCCTCCCCAGGCGCAGGGAGGAGGAGCTCAGGGGACAGATGTTCCTGTTCTTTTTGCCAGCTTATGTGTGCTTTTGGGTAAGTCAGTGCTGTATGGTAAATGGAAACTTGGATGGATAAAATACAAAATAAAAATTCACTCAAGCTGCCAAGAAAAAAAAATCAAATATTCTTCTCTGATGCCAAATAATTACCTAATTTCCTTTAGGTCTGGAAACATCAGAGAATACATAAATGAAAGTGGCTGATATTCTTTACCATATACTATTTTCCTATAATCTTTGAAAGGAAACATAAAGTCCTAGTGTATAACATTATGCAAAATAAAGTATTGTAAAAATTTGAATGCCTCAGTTAATTAACTCCTAACAAGCATAGACGGGAGAAAGAATAAAGGATTCAGAACTTAATGGTTAAGTATTCTTTTATGTACTGAAAAACATCTACTGTTTACTGAAAAACATCCCATGATACCCTGAAACTAGATTTCACCGAAGAAAAATCCCACTTTGTTGTTAGAAATTAACACTACTGAAATTAAGCATATTTCAAACAATCCAATTTCTTGGTCTGAGAGGTCAGATAGCAGTGTTTTACATCATGGACTGCGGGAAGCAAGCTGCTGCGCCTTCTTCACCTGACTCCTTCTTCCTGGGAAGCCACAGAACCTGCTGCACAGAACCGCGGGAAGGGGCTGAACCTTCCCCTCCCTGGACCAGAACCTAGGGTTCTCGGGTCTAGTAGGCTCCCGGACAGGACCGCTGGCTCTGGAAACTGAGCCTGAGTCAGTGTGCTCAGCAGCAGGCACTGAATGAGAAGCAGCCCAGCTCCATTAGAGCCTCCAGCTGTGAACTCCAAAGGGTCACAGAGCCACTGTGCTGGCCAGCTGTCCTTGGCTGTCCAGCTGAAAGGGGCCCAGGCAGCTGAGATGACCGCTCCCCAACCAAGTTCTGAGCAACTGTGAAAACCAAGCAGTAGCTCCTTGGAAGCTGTTAGTGCGGTGGACTCCTGTGCCCCTGAAGTTTTTCTCAGAAGGGAAGAATGAGTTAGTGGTGCACAGTGCTGCTGTGAGCAGAGAAGAGGACCTGGGTCAGAAGACACCCACAAACAGTCTACAGACAGTGGGTACAAGCGAGAAGGCCTACAGGGGCCAAATGTAAAACTCCTAGGCCCCCAAGCAAACACACAACTCCTCCTGGTCAGGCTCAGAGCTGACCCAAAGACCCCAAGGCTGAGCCCTGTGTGGCACTGGACACAGCAGAGAACACCCCCAGTGTAGTGGACCCGACACCTCCTCCTGGACAGCATGCCTTCCGGGTGCAGATGTAACACCCCTGGAACCAAGCACAGCACTCCCCAGATCAACCTACTATGGAAAGAGCAAATAATTCTAGGGCAGAATTTCACCAAAGTAAGTGATCAAGAAGAAATGTACAAACCACCCCACCGTACCAAACCACCTATGCATCCTCATGGTATTTCTGAAACCTGTGTGTGTGTGTGTGTGTGTGTGTGTGTGTGCGTGCGCACGTGCAAGGAAACAGCAAAAGTACCATTTCTAGCCTTGCTATTTCCCTGTCTGCAACTCTAGTTCTGCATAAGCAAAATGCAAAAGCTGCGCTCAGCTCAGCCCTACGGGGTTGCTGTGGGAACCACACATGGCAGTGTGTGGGGAAGCAACCGTATGGTGTGAGGACATCCTAGCTGTCCATTCATCCTAAGGGGCCCACGTGCCACCTGTGATTTACAGGGAGGGCAAAAGGAAAGCTTAAGACAACGAGCTCATTAGTGTTTCGCTGAAGTGGTCATGAAAATCTGGGCTGTTCTCGGGAAAGCAGTTTGCTCAGCTTAGGGTTTTCACCCTCCTGCCACTCTCCAGGTGCAGCAGATCAAGTTTCTCCTCCACCGGGCACACGAGGGCAGGACTGACTGGTCACTGGGTCAGCTCCCCTCCTTCCTGATAGCTACAGGCTGCAGCAGCCTGGGATCCCCCAGACTTGGGGCTCTCAGATCTCCCCAGTAGCTTAAGCTGGAGAGACACTGCACTCAGGCAAGTTTCCTTGGAAATGAAGGCTTTGATGCAGAGACAGGGTCGCCACCGAACAGGGTCCTTGGGATCATGCCTGGTTTGTGTAAGTTTGTGTAATTCTCTTAGGGTCCTGCTGTACTATGTCCCAGACACATCAAGCTGTGGAACCTCGGAAAGCTGATCGCTTCCCCCAAGGACAGACCCTAAGACTCCTGGGTGGGGGCAGCAGTCCCCAGCGTCATCCAAGTGATTACCCATGTACTTGTGAGTCCACAATCTCAAGTTATTTCACCTTAAAATATGTTGTTGAAAATGAAGAGTTTTACCTTTTCATATTCAGCAATGCCCAAGGTATTCCAGAGGGAGTATGAAATGCTGGTAGCAATTTTACCCCAAGTTCCACTGCTTTCTTTCGAAATATCTGAAAAGTTAAACAGTTATGTAAGCTACGGTTGCAAGCAAAACAAATATTCTTACTCTTAGCTCACAATTACCACTCTTCTATTTTCACATTGCTTTCCTGAAATAATTAAGGTCTCTTAAATTAACAGGACCACCTTGTAAGGTAAGTGGCCCGAGAGCCGTTGTGCTCCAGGATTGGTGCCCCTGGTCTCAGCTGCATAGTAGCATGATGTGGGGCACAGTTTACTCACTATGTGCCCCCCTACTTTACTCACTGTGGTTTGGGGATCTGGATCACAGGCACCCTGGGGGAGCTGCTGTCCCTGGAGACACATCCTCCCCTAAGAACCAGGACTGAGGTGTTTTCCACCCTTGGCCTGGTGCTTGCAAGAACCCAGTGACAGGACTGGTTTCAGAAAGACATCATAGGTGACTGCTAAGTCCTCTCAGCATTTGAAACCTAGACTTTCTCTGAGATTAAGTGTAGCAGACATGCAAACAATTCATGTAGGTGCAGCTTCTGCCCAGGGTATGATGGGGGAGCTTACACATGCACAGAACACAGATCAAAAGGAGTGCAGACGAAACCTCACAGGTGTTCGGGGGAGCAGGACGGACCACTGCCTGAGTGGGGCTGGTGACACCAAGGCTGAGACAGGATGGGCGGGGGACAGGCAGGGAGGGTGGCTAGCAGGGTCACCAGGGAAGTGCTAGTGAGCAGGGGCAGGTGGAGGAAGGAACACAGAAATGTCACAGGACCGTCACAAGTTGGGGTGGTACTCAATGCAAGACCAAGAATTTTATTCTGTTAGAGTAGAAATCAAGTTCTTGAGCAGTTAGTTTGGTTGAGCAGAACCATGTTTTAGGAAGTTCAGTCAGACGATGTCTATGCAGTCTTAGGGCACCCAGAAGCCCTGTGTTATCTGCTGCAGGACACACTCTGGCAGCTCTTCCCAGAGCACCTGCAGGTGCCTTGACCCCTCTCCCAGAAGCTGCATGCCTGTGCCTGGTGGGCTGAGGGCTTTTGGGTTCCTTTCAGCTTCTCAAATGAGGGAGGAGGGAAGAGGCTTGTGGTACAAGGAGAATGGACATCTGCTTGTCCTTGGCCAGTGGGCATCATTCCTTGGAGCTGCTGCCACAGTGAAGGGTTTGGGGTGCCCCACAGCCTGGGCTCCAACTAAGGGTTACACAGAAACTCTGCTCTGAGGCGGCCACCCATCCTCCTCCTTAGGAACCTAGCATGCACTGAGGAAGGAATTCCACTACACAACTTTGGCTGGCAATCAGCTTAGACAAACTGACATTCCTGGGGATAAATGTGGACACAGGTTCCTAATACAGAGGAGGGCTAAGCAGTGGGCACCGTCTCTCTACTGCTTAGTCCTGTTCTCGCCAAGCAACAATTCCTCATATCAGCGGCTCATCATTATATGGAAGAGGAGGTGAAGGAGAAAAGTGATCAAAAGGTACCTCTTCCCTCCTCACCCACAGTATTCTAGACTGTCTTCCGCTCTAAGGATTTATCCAATCACTGTGTAGCCACCTGCTGACCTGGCTCCCATCCAACTTTTAAACTGGTAATTAACATCTTTTCTAGATACTTACAAAAAACGGAAGTCAAACACTGTAACTAAAACACCATCTTGGATACAGCCTCATGCAGAAGAGCTAGGGGCCTAGGCTTTGGGGTGGAGGATGCCTGCTGGAATCTCAGCTCTACCACAAACTGGGTGATCTGGGGTGAGTGACTCACCAGGTTCCTGCCAGCTTATACCACCAATGGTACAAGCATGACCATCCCGCTGGGTGGCTTGTACCAGCGGCTGTACATGCGTGACTTCCAGACCATCAGATGGGACAGTCTTGAGTGTGCCACTGGTGGTCCAGGGCTGCCCAGCAGCAAGACAGGAGTCAAACCGCTAATCCCTCTGTGCCTAAATCTCCTCATCTGTACGAGGGAACTGCCACAGCACTTACTGCTGAAAGGTTGTGGAAACAAATGGGCAAATTACCATATGCGAGGAGCTCAGGACCCAGAATGATCACTGTGAAAGCTCAGCGGTGGCTTCTGTGATAATGATCATGGCATTCCCCGAGAAATTCACATATTTAGTGCCTGAAATTCTTGACTTTTATACAATTGCTGTTTTGGTGCCTTCCACCTACCCACGTTCCTATTTCTCTGTCAGTCGGACCCAGCTCCTTTCTGCCTTCTATGCATTTTCCGGCACCAAGCCCTGGGCTCCCATCACCTCTTGCACCCCTAAATCCAGCTTCCTGAGGTGGCTCCAGATCTGTGTCCCCATGAACACGTGTCACCTGGGTCTCGCTGGGCCTGAAACAACACGTGCAATCCACTGTCACACACAGTTCCCTGCCCCACCCCAATTCTCCTGGGATCCCTTGGGCAGCAGGTAGTAGGTGTGCCGGCGTGCCTCACTGAGAAGTCTGTCATTCTCTGCGGGCACAGGCTGTGTATTCATCACCAGACAAAAGGAAAGGGGTGCTGAAAAAGAAGACCCTCTTCTCTGGCCTGCTGTTACTCTCCCTCATTCCTACCAATCTGCTGTACTACCGGCTTCCTGTTTACCACAGTGATTCTCCAGATGTCAGAACCACAGCCCCCGGGCGGGCATCAGACCTCGCTGCTACTTCCTGCTCCCTGTGAGACTGCTGGGGCTGCGGCTGGTGGACCTAACACTCACTCGTCCAAGTGCAGACTGCCTCAGCAACTTTACTGGCATCCTGACACGCCCCGTGCCACCTTCTTGTACTCAGCTTAAACTCCTGCATCTTTCAAGGCTGAGGTCAACTCTCGACTTCAGACCAAGTTCTTTGTCTTCCGTGAAGCCCCACTGACAGCTAGTATCACACATGCAGCCTTCTAAACAGTAAGATGAGATCTCCAAACCCTGTTACCCTCTGTGTCCTGTGATAATTTTTTAAGAGCAGAGACAAAGACTCTGATTTCTTTGGTTGCTTCTTATGCATCTCCTGGATTAAGCTACTTTGTGCCTAAGCCCTAAGTGTATGGAGAGCAGCACGTGGGTCCTGTGGGAGGGGAGGAAGCTGTTCATGTGCTCAACTAACAGGACTGGCAGCCGCCCCATCAAGAGTCCTCTGGCTATGAGGCTCTTTGCAAGGCTGGGCCTGGCTTGTCCTTCTCTCCTGGAATGCATTTAAATAACCCTTGCAGAGAGAGGCCTTTTCCTGAGGGCCCCACACCAAGTGAGCCATCCTCACTGCAGCTGATCTCCTCAGCTTGATTTCTAACCAACAACAGCTTCCTAATCGTCTTGCTTGGTTGTGAAAACCCTGCCAGCTAACAGCTAGATGAAGACATGGCCACTTCCTTGTTCACTGCTGCAAAAACAACTCCTGTCCAGCAGAACAGTTGTTGGTACTCAGTAAGTGCTCATTTAATACATGAGTGGAACAATCACACATTGATTAACTTATCTGGGGCAATATGAAGAGGAACTTTTGATGCTATATTACTTGGAAAATGCCCTGTGCTAGTTCACTAGTTACTATTGCCTGCAAATGATCACCTCAAGCAGTCTGAAGTCTGAACGTTGGGAATAATTAGAAGACAATTACAGGGTGGTTTTGGATAAAAATATTAATTATCCTATCAATGTTTCAAATAAAAAACCATATACAAGCCTCCATTAGTTTCAATTCTCAATATCTGATTTGTTACCTCCTTAGATTTGAAGAGGAATCCAGGTTTTAAAAGGGAGCACCTTTCCTCCAAAGTGATGTGCGCTTTATAAAATAGCTTGTAAGATTAAAATTGTGAAAAGAATGAAAGAATGATGTCACAAATCATTGTAAAGGGCACTTCAGTTTGAGCCAGCACATCCTGGAAAATGTGTTAGAAGGCAAATTATTACAGAACGCCTGCAAACTGGCCTCTGTGTGCGTGTGTGTACCTGTGTGTGTATCTGTGTGTGTGTGTGTGTGTGTGTTTGTGTGCATGTGTGTGTGTGTGCGTCTGGGTCTCAGCTTGGTAGAGACTGAGGGCGCCCTGGGGTGCAGACCTGTATCTCCCTCCATACCAGATCTGATGGAAGCTTCATCTGGCTGGTTCTTGGTCTGCCCATAAAATGGAAGAGCAGGGCTGGCAGTTTTAACTCTTGGTTTATTGCTGGAAAAACTGGTACTGAGAAGCCACAAAACTGGGACTAAAGTGCACCTGACAAAGGAAGTAAAATTAGTATTTTTTAAAAGACAGGAGATATTAATTTTCCACCCCATTCTTTGTTGATCTTGGGCTCTAAGATTTGCTGGCACCTATATTTACGGTGGGGAAGATGTTATAATAAGAGGGCATGATGAAAAATGACAGTTCACAAAATGTAATCTCTACTTATACAGAAGATATTTTCTTTTCTTTGTTTCTTAAAAAAAGACCATTAAAAGAAAATAGGGTTTTGTATAACCAGCAATCAGTTTGAGATGAGCAGACATTTTATGATCCAAGAATACTAAAAAATATTTTGCATTAGAGATTCTGATTCTATTCACTACAAAAGTCAAAACTAATATAGTTTGCTGAAAGAAAGGTGCAAAATAAGATGAAATAGCTTCCAAAATAATAGCTTCTAAAATAATCTAACAACTTTAAATAAGAAGTTATATGGCCTAAGGTCAAGAATTTCAAAATAATCACATCAAAATTATATTTTTTCACTACACTTACATAATATCATATTGCTGCTTTGCTCAATGTTTAAATAACTTTAAAATTTAAAATCAGTCAAATGAAAACATTTATGTTTTTCTGTATTTTTAGAGATAGGATTAGACAAGGTGTAAACAAGATGCTTGGCTTTCTCTGTCTTTCTAGTTTACAGTTCCCTGAAGAACTGCAAAAGAATCGTCTACGCTCCAGGGCGAAGAGTGAGGAAAGAGACAGGAGTAAGGACAGATGGCTCTGGATGGGCCACTGTTTTGCTCAGACACGCTTCAGTTTAAAATGCACAATCAGCATCAGAGCCTTTCTTCAAATGCTCATGGTGCGAGCTTTCTCTGTTAAAAGATCAACACTAATTCCCCATTACACAAGCAAAGTCTGTCTATTACTCATTTTTACCACAGAATGCTTTCAGCACAAGACGTCACAGGTATGACGAGTATATTCAGCTGCAAATAACTAAAATGTGTATTATTTGCCGAGGTGATCAGCCCTCACCTAGTGTGGGCCAATTCAGTTATTCAGACAATACACAATCGAGCCACTCTGATAGTTCAGCTAGAAGGAAACAAGGGAAGGTTGAAAACTCAAATCTGGAGGCGATATCCAAGCCATCTGGCTCTATGGTTCTGGTGTACAGATGTGAAGTGGGGTTCAGAAACACTCTGATGCTTGGGGGACAGCTGCTGTCCAGTCTGTTCATGTACTTCTGCCTCAGAGGGCTCTGACTTGTAGGTCCCTTGTAGGCCTGTGTACACATCTGTCGTTCATTGCTTCTTTCTGAGTGTCTCTCTTGTCTCCTGAATTGGCCAAAACCTAAAACTCAAGCTTTTTTTTAATTATAAGAATTATTTTTGTTTGCTTAATTGCACTATGAACCTCATTTTAAAATTATACATGTAATTAATGACTACTTTAACCAACTGTTTTGTTTTTCTTCCTTGAGGTTCTATATAATAGTTCAACTTTTAGCCATTAAGCAATTATATGGAGAAGGTATGGCTCATTCTCCTAAAAAATTTAAGCATGAAAATCTCTCCAATTTGTTTATCCAAAGTAAAAAGGATATGTGTGCTACTTTGCCAGTAATCACGGACCACAAGAGAGAAGAATCAATGAATGTCCTTCAGACTGGATTTTAGCAATGTACAAAGCACAAAGTCTAAATGAAGGGAGAGGCTATGATTTAAAAACCTAGATGCAGTGAATGGATGTTTTAGATTTTCTAGCTTTTTACAGATAATTGTTCTCATGAAAAATTTAACAGCTGGTCAAATCTTTTAAAAAGGTTGCTTTTATACTATTCCAGGGTCAGAAGGAATAGATGTTGGTAAGTGAAGGAATAAAATTGCATCCTGATAGTCACCCCCACTCGAAGACTCTGGTTGCGTTTCTTAGCACCCCGAGGAGGAGGATTCTATTACCAGTAGGAAGGCAAAATGGGAAATGGGGAGCCCCTAGGAGAATTTCAGGCTGTGGATAATGAGTACTCAGGATAGCAACCACCCCACCTCCTCCCTGAACGGGGGACCTATGCGTCCTCTGAGGACGGGAATGGTCAAGGGCACATGGGAGGGACAGGCAGGCTCAGGGGCATCAATTCAGCACCTGCTCATCATCAGGCAGTCTGCTCCAGCAAGGCTTCCTTGCTCTGGCTGTACCAAGAGCGTGGAAGGCAAGTCAGTTCTGAGTACTTTCCTGAACCACAGGGTAAGATCTTGAGACCAGCATACACCTGGGCCTGTTTGCTAATGCAGTCAAGCTGTGAAAGAGACAATGAAAATTCCCAACATCTTGCTCTCAGGGAGCGCACTCAGCACGGCGAGACAGCCATGCGGAACTGTGTACACAGAAAACACGCAGCATCAGAGGTCACACTAAGGCGGGTGGAGGTGATGGTCAGTGACACCTGCGGTGACTGTGCGAGTCAGAAGGGAGGCCAGGGAGACCGTGTGAGGACTTGGAGAGAGGCCAGGAGGAAGGGCTAGGACTCATGGGGGACAAGAGTGCCCTTACTTGGGGTGAATGTGCCCACACCGTGCACACTCACTCGGATTAACATGGAGCTAGACGGGACAGGGAGCAAGAGGGAGCCGGAGGCATGTACAGTTTTCACGGTGTAGAGCAGACAGAGCTAAATTAATGGGGTCTAGAAAATGGCAACAAAGTAACAGGTTCAGTAAAACAAGCCAGGGGTCTTCAATATGAGGAGCAAAGTCAAAGGGAGACTGCAAGAGCACTTCTGGTGTCTGAAGAAGTCCCAGGGCCACCGTGGTACTTCTGCATTTCTCAATTACCAGGTCCTGAGAAATGGACGGCAAAGAGGCCATAAGGCAAACATGGGAATGGCAGACCGAGAGACACTACATGGGTTTATCTGGCAGAAGGATAAACCTTCAGCAATCAGGGTCCCTTAATAAACGTTCCTTAAGAAGCATGTGATAAAAGTGTTAATACATGCTTCAAATCTGCATTCAGTATGAAAGCTAAACCTGCAGAGAAGGAACCCATGGCTCCTGGGCTCAGCACGTCCTTCTGTGTACTACACTATGATGTCCTGGACCTTTCCCCACAAGGCTCCTTCCTAAGAATGGTAAGGAACAACGTGTAAGACCTGGCACAGACACTCAGGCCCCTCTGCAGTGCCAAACACGGCTCTCCAAGTGGGTCGTTCTATCTCACTTCAGGTTTCCAAAGTGGAAAAGCCCCATGATGTTCAAAAAACAATGCTGTACGCAATGGATGATACTCAGTATTATGTAAATGTCAAGATCTCTGACCACACATTTTTACATCAAAAGCAAAACATCTTTGTTTCAAGAAATATAATGCCCGACAAAGAGACAGAGAACTACGAAGGGGTGTATGCTATCTGGCTGTGATTTCTGGGAATTTGTGGATCCCTCAGAGGTTAACACATGACTTCACAGTCTTAAAAAAGGGACCGTGGTAGTTACTGTTGCTTTTGCAGACAGAAGCCATCTGAAATATGCACAATGCATGCTTGACAATATGTGTTTCAAAAAGGCAACAGAAAAATGGTGAGCTCCTGCATACGCAAGCATCTCTATCTCTGACACTTCTGAGTTACGTGGCATCCGGTGCTAGAGGATTTTCCAGTTAGCTGAATCTTATCTCTGAGGAGCACCAGAGCACGATCTATTGGTACCATTTTAGTTTGTCTTTTCCTTAGTCTGTGTGTGCAGCACACACTCACACTCCTCTTGGGAAGCTGGTACATGGACATAACACATCTTATTTTCACGTTGCCTCCTTGGTTTTGAACGGCGACACTGGAGACACACGCACAGAGTATATCTTAGTAAAAGTAACTTCCATTTCTTCCTCAAAAGGAAGCAGGTGCCTTGGAAGGTAGACAAATCCCTGCTATTGGTTTTACAGAATGACACTGACAAGTGTGTCACAGACATACAGAAAGACAGCTGGCCAAAACTATAGAAAAAGTTCTCATTGAGGAGTGTTCTGAAGATCCTAAACTCAGCTGCAGCGAAGCAGGAATGAGCAGCTCCCCAGATCTCTATGCTCCTCGGCACCCCAGGTCATCACTGAGGGCGGCCTCCCAGGAAAGAGCCTGCAGCACAGTGCTAACAGAAGAGATCCTTTGCTTAATTCTTGACTAGTATATTTACAGCAGTTTCCTAAGAAAGGTGACAGCCAAGTTCTGACTCGGTTTTCTTTGTTCCCTGTAAAAAGCAGGAATTCTGTCCATCACAGAGAGGTCGGGCGGTGCCAGGGCAGGAGCTCTCACAGAGTGGTCCTCATCTAGTGGTGTCCGGAGCACAGTTACCATGAACTGTGCCGCTGTAAACACAGGAAAGCGTACATCACTACAATATGATGCCTTTAGGATTCTTTGGGGAAGGCGTCCAGGAGAGATACAGCCGGGTCCAACAGAATCTTGAGTTTTAGTTTTTTGAGAAATCTCCCAGATGCTCATCAAAAGATGAACAGATAAACAAATGAATTATTATTCAGTCACAAAGAACCACACAATTGTTCTTTCTGGAAGAAAATACATGAAACTGAGACCATCACGAGCAAAATATCAGAGTTAAATATCACATGATTTCTTTTCTGTGAGATCTAAAATATAAATGAGGAATACAATGGAGAGATGGGGTAGGGGAAAGGACCGCAAACAGCCGAGACGTGGCATGGTATGTGCATGTGCAGCTCCCCAGACAGACACCACTGCTCCATGCTGCCATCACACAGTAGAAAAATAAAACCGAAAACAAGCATGGGCCTCAGAGAGGGAAGGAGAGAGGGTGGTCTCACCTGCTCGGCGTAAGCTCAGAGCTCCGGGAATAGAGCTATGTCTGGGTTTTCATGAGTCTTCCTTTGTGGTCTCACGTACACCCCTGAACTAGGTAAGTTCAGCAGTGGAAAACAGGCTGGAGCCACGCTACAGTCCAAGCCTTTGTGTAATCCTGCAGGACCCGGGCTGTCTCTGCAGTGGACACAGCAGCGATCTTTAATAATCTGGAAGTTTAACACAAAGCACAAGCCTTGCAAAGCCCGTGATACTGATCTGGCAGTTTAATAGCCAACTTTTACTTGCAGCTGTATTGAAGAGCAAACCGGCTCAGCCACTCGAGTGCCAGCCCATCCACACTGCGCGGTTTCAGGCTTCGTGCGCTGGCCACCGCAGTATTCACTGGGGAGCCTCATCTCCAAGTCACCGAACAGCACTGGAGTGAAAGACGCAGGCCAGATTTAGGAGGTGGAGAACAGACCTCCTGTGAGCACTTCACACACACCAGGAATCTAATTACTGGTTTGCAACACAGCATCTACTAATTTTTCTGTCTTCTTACAGACTATATTGCAAATCAGTATAGTACAGTACAGTATCCAGTTTGAAGGGGCAATACACACGTAAGTCACTGTTTCATCTGTTTGTGACAGTTCATAGAAAAACACCCCTAAAATTTGCTCTACAACACTGGGAGCTATGCCAATAGCCAGGCCTATGCTGTAGGGTTGAAATAACATGACTGAGACATCTTATGTTAATGGTATGAAGATTCATGCATGGCTTTCTGAAAGTACACTCTGGGCTTATGTCTGTTTCAATTCTTAATAAGGAAACAGAAAGGAAATGTAAACTAATGGACCTATGCAAATGTTTCTTGATATCTAGATCCTTCAGAAGCCTCAGAAATTTAAAATAAATGAAGATTTAAAACATTCTCCAATGGTTTTTCAAACCTCATACAGGTGGAATTTCATTTAGGACTGATTAGAATCTTGAGCTCAGCGAACTTCTGTGTGTTAGTTTTGCGCTGGTTGAATAACTTTGTGAATTTGGAAAATCATAATTATGATAAGAAACAGAAGGTTTTCCCACAGAGATCAGGAGCAAGACAAAAATGTTTCTTTTCAGCCCTGCTTTTCATTATTGTAGGGAAAATCCTAGCTAATTAGGGCCAAAACAAGTAAAACAAAATAAAAGGTATACTGATTGAAAAGAAAGAAGTAAAACCATCTCTGTTTTCATAAGATAACATATATATATGCAGAAAATGTGGAAGAACTGAGAAAAAGTTTTCGGAATATGTGATAACAGCAAGGTTGTCGAGTATAGGTGGGTATTTCAGAATCAGCCATGTTTTTATATACTAGCAACGAACTAGCAGATGCTGACAATAAAACCACAATACCACTTACATTAGCACCCCCAATATGAAACACTTAGGTATAAATCCAACAAGGCATGCACATCACTTAGAGGAGGAAGGCCATAAAACTCCAGTAAAAGAAATCAAAGAATGAAGTAAGTGGAAGCTGAATCCATATTCCATGTTTGTGGACAGGAAGGCTTGATGATTATCAAGGCACTAGCTTTTCCAATTGATCTACAAGTTCAATGCAGTCCCAACCAAAATTTCTGCAGGATATTTTGGATACTGACAAACTACTTTTAAAGATTTATGTGGAGAAGCGAAAGACTTTGAACAGCCAACACAATACTGAAGAAGAGCAAGGTGAGGAGCAACCTACCTGCTTCCAGAATTGTCTAAAGAGCCAACCATCAAGGCAGCAGTGTGGGGCACAGGAAGATGCCCAGCCTAGGGAACAGAGCCCAGCAGACCCACATGATCACAACTGGTTTCTGACATAACCGCAAGGACTCATCCACAACACGAAGGGACACCGGCGTTTACACGTAGGACACCGCAATCTTGACGGAGAACTTGCACCTCCATGGCTTGACAAAGAATTTTTAGTTCCAGCACTGAGGGCATGATCCGGGAAAGAAAGAACTGGTAAGCGGGACTTTATTCAAATTACAAATGTTTGCTCTGTGAAACTGACACTAAAGAGAGTGAGAAGTGGGGCCAAGACTGGGAGAAAGTATTTGCAAGACACATGCATGGTAAAGGGCCATTACCAACACAAATCTTCTTTTAAATTGTTAACAGACATACAGCATTTGTTCTTACTTTTGCAGCATAACATAATGTTGTAAATGTGTACGATGCATAATGAGCGAATTTGGGTAAAGAGTACTTCCATCTCTGGTATTATGTGTTGAGAACCTTCAAACACTTCTCCTTAGAAATCAGGTATGGGGCACGCACCTACAATTCCAGCACTCAGGAGGCTGAGGCAGGAGAATTCTGCCAGACTGGGCCACACAGCAAGACCTTGTCAAAGAAAAAATAAGACACACCCCTCTGCCCCTCCTGCCCCTGCCAATCAAGCAAACACCCCCCCCCCCAGTGATTTTGGGACATGTAACTAATTGTTGCAGTCCACAGGTGCCTTTCTAACAACACTACAGAACTGCTGCTCTCCCCATTATATTTGGGTGTCCTTACCTACCCTCTCACTGCCCTGCGCCCCCACATTTTAGTGACCTCTCTCCTACTCTCCTTCTCTACGATGAGCTTACTCCACAATAAAAAAGCCAAACATTCCAGTTTTGGAACAAGCACCATAATACAGAACTCAGCAAAGGAGATAATGCATGAATGACAAGGAGCATAGGAAAAGATGTCCCACATCACCCAGGAAATGAAAACTGAAACTCGGGACACCAACCATGTCAACTTGGAAGACCAACATCTAGATCACTGAGCGCTGAGGGTATGGAAAACGGGCACTGGCTTTCTGCTGGGGGAGTGCAGAACGCCAGAGCCTCTTTGATGACAGACTGGCATTTTCTTCCGAAACTAAACACACTCTTAGCACACAATTCAGCCCCTGAGCTCTTTGGCATCTACCCAGAGGAGCTAAAAATTCATGTCCACACAAAAGCCTCCCCATAATGTTTACGGCAGTATATGTAAATATTCATGCTGAATATGTGTATTTCTATATATATTATACTTGCACTGTGCTTTTTTAGGTCTGAAATACAATCTTTGATTTATACATATCAAGCAACTCAATATGTTAAACATCTTTTTGGAAAGAGAGGGAGAGAGATCCAAAATAGATCTCAAGATCTAAAATAAAATTCTATGAAGCTTGGTGATACTTCTGGATAATCTGTTTAAATTACTTATTTAAAGCGTATTTAAAGAAACATATACAAATTCCCCCACCCACAACACACACACAAGCAGGGTGTTACTGAGTGCTTGCCAAGACACACACCCCAGCAACCACCATACGGTGCAGGACCCTGCCAACCACTGCGGAGGCCCTGTGGCGTCTGGTCCTGGCCAGAGCTCCTGCAGCCTGCACCTCCCCACCTTCCAGCAGTGCCAGCCTTGCAGTTATGGTTTTACCAGCCAAGCCTGCATCACTACAGATTATACACAGCTATGCTCATTCAAAAATATGCCTTCTTAGCTCTCCTTTCTTTTTTTTAATCACAGGCCTTTTGTCTTCCCTTTGTTTTCATTATAATTTATCTGGACAAACTCAGGTCATCTGAAAAGCAGGAGACTTTATCTTCCTATGTGCACAGGTGTGGTGGTATTTGGCTCATTCCTTTTCTCCCTGACACACTGGAAGCTGAATTATGAGACTCCTTCCCTTTGGCCAGACTACGAGGTCGGTGACTGACCAGGAGGCTTTTACAGCTGACTCTTCTTTGAAGAGTGAGCGGCTCTGCACAGTCTCGGCCTAGATCTATTAGTGCATGTGAGTGGTAACACCATAAGTTTCAACTTTCACCTTTTGACTTTCATTTATAAACAGGAGTCATTTTATAAGAGACAACCATGCTCATTTACCAGTTGGTTGGTTACCATTCACATAGGAAATGCAATGACTTTTCCCTTCATTAGCCAGTTTTCAAGAAAGCAAATTGCTTACCTGTTATTCTTTGAAGATGATCAATAGTATTTGCTCCTTAGTATCATTATGAACTTAATCAGACTTAATGAGTTACACTGTAAATTTTTTATCTTAGTTGATGAGTAGCACATGTAACACATGATGTTTATGGTCCTTGTGGAAGTTGGTGCATGTACACCTTAATTTCCTTTCTCTGTTTCATGTTTGCAGTATACGATGTTTACATTCCTTTGTGGAGGTTCATGTACACAGCACACTGACTCCTTTTTATCCCTAGCCCCCCACCTCCCTTTCTCCATCTCTAGACGCCCTTCCCCTACGAGAACAGCCTGCCTCCTTGCTTCCCGTTTCCTCTCTTCCATTTTGCACTCTGATTTTACTCTGGGTTTCTCCCAGAAGATACACACTGTGATACTGAAGCTTAGGTGCCTGACTTATTTCGCTTTTAATGAACTCAAAAGTCTTACCTTTGGCCAGAGAGTTGTCCTGAGTCTCTTGCAGGATCCAACCTGCCAGCTTCTCTGTCATCTGATCTGAGATGTTCCCAGCTAATCTCGCACATTCCCAGCTCCCCTCAAGTGGGCGAGAAACTCTGGCTACTGGGAAATGGGAACCAGAGCACTAGGGATGCTCAGAGCTATCGGGTTCCTCACAGTTCCTAAGTCTTACAATTCAGAATACCCTTTACCCCCTCTTTAGCACTCTGACTCTGCAATTAGGCCACTTAGAGCACATGTCAATGGCTGTAGTATAGTCACATTAAGTCGATTCACCAACATCAATTTTAAAGCACTTTTATTACCCCAGACAACAGGCCAGCAGCAGTCTTTCCTATTCCCCTTTCTTCTTCCGCTCCTAGTTACTCACTGATCTACCATCTGCCTTTCCTCTGGCTGTGCCTGCTTTGGAATTCCATGAAAGCAGGATCCCAGGACTCACTGCCTTTGGAACGTCTGAAGCTCCTTCTCCAGTAAACTCATCCAGAAGGCTCTTGAACACAGTATTTTCTAAGTTCTTGGATGCTGATGATTCTCACCAGGGCCCTTTACACCCAAAGCTCCTCATTGGGTTAAAACGCTTGTTTCTCAGCCCGCTCACTGCCTATACCCCTGGAGCCAGTCACTGGAAGGGTGTATGTCCCTGTCTCAGGACTGATATGCACTGCCACGTGGGGTGGGAAAGCCTCGGCCTGGGTCCCCCATTGGCCAGTACCGTTCCTGTCCCTGTGTCCAGTGCAGGTTATTGGTCGCTGCTCCTTGCAGCATTTCCTTTCCAGGAGCAGCGGCCTCCTTCTCCGCCAGAGGACAGAGGCTTCTCCAGGGCAGCAGATGCCCAAGTTTCCTACTTTGCTTTCATTCCCAGGCACCTATGTGTCTGCTTAATCATCCTATGTCTGGTTATAACCATGAGCAACAGAAGCTGCAGCAGTGGGGTACGAAGCAAGCACTTTCTGAGTCACTCTGTGCCCTTCGTGGCTGAGCGGGGGTGCCCAGGGAGCCCAGAGAGCCAGGCCTCGCATAGCCCAGGGCCCAGGCAGAGCACTGCTCCATATCCTCACCCCAAGCTAGGCCTGGGGTCAGAAGGTAAAGGTCAGCAGCGATTTCTAAACTAGACCAACTTGTGGCCATTTCCAACACATTAAACACACACACACACACACACACACACACACACACACACACACAAATTTGGGCCATCAAATGATAACCCAAGAAAGCTTTGCAAATGAAATCTTTAGAGGACTCGTTTTAGAAGGGACCTAAATCCCAAACCAAAACATTTTTAACCAAAGCAAGTTTCTGTACATCAAATAAGTTTCCTACATGAGGTGATATTCACTTTCTAAATGAAATCCAAAATAAATTAACCAGATTTACTGTATTTGTGCACGCATGTAAGACTCTCTACCCAGAGTTCAGCAGAGGGAGCTCCGCACAGGTGTCCCAGCCTCAATGCCAACCAGCACATCTGCATTCCATCTGCTAAGCCTGAGGATCTGGCCCATGCTGAGCCTGAGGACCGGGGCCGTGCTAGGCCTGAGGACCAGGGCTGTACTGAGCCTGAAGGCCGGGGCCTGCTGAGCCTGAGGACCAGGGCTCGCTGACTTCCTAACCTCCATAGCCATGCATGCTTGTGCAGCCACCACAGTTTCAAACCTCAATCTCTGTATCTTCCTCTAGTTTTTGTTTCAGCTGCAACTTTGATCTGTACATATTTTCATACAAATTTAGGAATTTTATGTAAACAGTGTTTAAATTATAGCAAATTTAAAAATAAACATGCAGATGTCTGATAGTTTTAAAAAGACCGATGCTTGAATATACTGTAGAATCAGCCAAGCAGACAGATTTGGACAAAAACTCCCTGCTGGCCACTCAGCCTCATGATTGTCTTCTGGGTTATGATGTTGCTCAGAATGCCCCATTTTAAAAATCTCTTCAAATTCTTATGTCCTATCACATGGGAAATCTGAGACCAATGCAGACTGGTTTGCTACAATTGGTACCCAAACAGGGACACTGGGGCCAGAGAAAGTTTGGACCAGGACACCAGGACTGGAAGTCTGAGCACAGAGTTGAAAAGCCCAGACTGGGGAGTTATGCCCCAGCAGAAAGTGTAAGTGATGGGGGAGCTCTGCAGCAAAAGGAAAGGCCAGGCAGAGGAGCTGAAAGGAGAGGAGGGGAGAGGAGAGGATGGGAGAGAGAAGAACGAAGAAAAGGCGAGAAATGCAGCCCAGGTAGAAAGGCAAAAGAAAAAAGTGGATGCACATGGAGAACACTCTCAGCTGAGTAATGGGCAAAACCTGACAACTGATAGTTTAGGTAAACCAAGGCACAGTGTTTGGGTTCTGGTAAAAGGAGGCCATTCACAAACGATGAACCCAACCCCAGAAAAAGGAAAACAGTGTGGCCTTCCCTCCCTTGGAGGGGAGGAAGCCACCTGGCCGTTAGCCTTGGTCTCAGAAGAGAATCACTGGGCAACTCAGTGTCGTCTTAAACATCACAGAGACGGAGCCCGCTGATGGGAACAGGAGGTAGACTGAGTCCCAGGCCCGACAGACCATAAGGACACATCCACAGCCATTGCGAGTGCCGCTAGCCACTTCTCACCAGGCAGGAAAATGTCCCCATCTCCTCTGCGACCTCTGCACTATTGTGACCTGTGTGCTGGTCGGGGAAGAAACAGGTGTCTTCAGAGGGGTCCATTAAGAGGCAGGGGGTGGTTTCTGGGTTCTGCTGTGCCCCCCACCTGCTCCCTTGTGGGTTGGAAATGACCCAGCGGGATCTGCACTGTCCCACAGTTCTGGAGGCACTGTCTGGTCAGGGCACCACAGCTGCCCAAAGTGGTCATTATATCGCAACTACTTGAGGTGGTTACTGTGTCGTAACCGAGATACATCCAAGGCTACAGCTGGAAGACTGGGGAAATGCATGAGTGCTGCTGAGACACCGTTCTTACAGCTGATAAAAGTTTTCTGCTTTTTTTAAACAATTAAAAATATACAGGTTTATATAAAGAGGTTTATACAGAGGGAGGCAGATACCAAACCTGCATTGAAGAATAGGCCTAAGTTCTTTAATTTTCTAGGGAAAGAAAAGGTAGCAATTTCATTTGACTAAAATGCGTATAAGTTCAGAGTCCGTTCCATGTATTGCTGTAACCCTTATAAAGTACAAATTAGGCTTACCAATAATAATAGAATATTCAACACCTGACAGCTGCTACTCATCAGCCGTGAAATTTAACTACAAATATAAGCAAAGTACTGTTCTCTAATATGTTTTAGTGAATTAAACTACTTTAAATGAAGATATTAGCTGTCCCTTTTTAATAAAAAATTCAGTAAAGAATCTGAAATAATAAATTAATATTTAAAGTATACCTAAGTCTCAGCCTAAATCTACAAACTATAAGGTAAACATACCAAACAAGATGAATGCAGTCAATAACAACCAAAAGTATCATTTGATGGATGCAATGGATACAATTAAAGCCGTTCTGTTAAAAATGCAATGAATATGTAACTAGGGGTATGGAAAGTTTCAGTTGGAAAGCTTTCTCAAATTAAAGAAAATGTATCAGCTGGGGATTTAGCTCAGTGGCATAAGCGCCTGCCTTGCAAGCAGGCAGTCGTGAGTTTGATCCCTGGTACCGATAAAAATGAAAAAGACCAAAAAAAAAAAGAAAATGTATCACGGATTCCCTTCTGTTTTTACTTTTTATAACTTCCTCCTAGGTTTGTAATTTCAGAAAATGCCATAACAGTGTTATTGTATTCAAAAGGTCGATCATGACTACTGTGTTTAATGATGATTTAATTTAGATAGTGTCTCTCGTATGCTGAGACCTAGGTCCAATCCCCAGGTCTTTCAGAGAATGAGTGTGCAGACAGAGGGACAGCAAGATGTCAAGCTGGCATGACAGGGGTGCTCGCACAGGCTCAGGGGAGCCGGGCACGGGACTATTCCCCATCATCTGATCCCTTTCTCTCTCTCACCTTCTGCCCCAGTCCTTCCAGGCAAGTTGTTGTATAGCTTTTACTTTCAAAGTCATGCAAACATTTTCTGTTGGGATTTTAACAAGTCACAGTGACAGGAAATCCAGGGAAGGCAGCGTTATGGTTTGTGTCTGGATGTCTCCCCCGAATCCTCATGTGGTCTTGGAGACAGGTGGACTCTGGAGGTGGCTGAACCTAGAGTTTGTGATTGGCTCTGTCTAGTCAGGGGTGGGGATGTGAATGCTACCCCCAACCTAGGGTGGGGAGGTGGCATACAATACAAAGGAGGGAAAGGTGTGCCCCTCCCCTTTCTGCTCCTGCCACTCTTGCTGTCTTTAGCCACTGCCACCCTGTCTTGGAGCCAGCTGATGATGGACTGAAATCTCTACAAACTGAGCTAAATAAACCTTTCCTCTCATAATGCTGAGTGTCAAATATTTTGTCTCAGCAATGAGAGAAAAGTAAGTAGGACAATCAGCAAGCACTGACCCAGTATTTTCTGGGGCCAGGCTCATGGTGCTGAACAGAGGGAAACAAAACACTGGGAATTTCCTCCACCAATTCCAGCTGCATGAATTCTGCTGCAGAAAGGGAGTGTGGCGACTCCCAGACATGCCCGGGAGCTGTAAGAGGAGCAGAGCCCAGGTGTGGGGAAACAGGAGCGAGATGCCTTTCCCCTGCCAGAGAGGGCCTCAGGCCTAGGATGGCATCCAGGATGGAGGTGGACTGAGGCCAAATTACAAAGGCTTTGTGGGACAGATCAAAAAGACTAAACTTTTAGGGCCCCGGGTACCAGAAAAGGTTCATCCGAAGACTGCAGGGCACAACCACATGCTAGGGCTCAGCAAGGAGCAGGGGTGCTGGCCTGCCAAGTGTGCTGGGTGCCTCCCAGGGTGCCCCCAGGCTGCCACCACGGCCATCGGAGGAGAGGATGTGTTGGTTCCAGTCCCTGCTGTGGTTTAGATAGTGGCACTGCTCCATTAACAGATGGGCTCCTGACCTCTCAGTTCCTGGGTGTCTCAAGCCATGCATGGGACCCAGACGTAGCTGGGCCTTGGCTGAGGGACCCTGCAGGGTAAATGCAGAACGTTTGCAAACTCTGTGGATGCCCATGGACACGGCTCCAGCTACACGATCACCCTCAAACCTGGCCAGCCCGACTCTGTGCCCAGTGAGCCCCGAGTGCACACATGTGTGCACATCTCCCCCGAGGGCCAACCCTGCCCCCTGCCTGGCTACCGCCTTGCAGGCGATGTGCACCTTGTCACCTGCTGCCACCTGCACTGCCTGGGGCGTCTGGGTGCTCACAGGGCTGGAGGGAGCCACACAGCATGGCCCCCACTTGTTAAAACCCACACGCTTATTTGTATTGTGCTGTATTAGGTGGCCCTTTTTCTGGGTTATTTTTCCAAATGAACAAAATATACTTAGTTAACCATCTATTTAGTTTTTCTGCATGTAGATCTGTAAAACTGTATGTTTCTCTAATGTAACTTTCTCTGATCTTTTTGTTCTTTAAAAGCTCACTTTTTAAATTTTCACAAGTGTAATATTTCTAGTATTTTATTTTGACTGGTGCCAGGATCTCTTTTACTGAAATTTTTCATTATATGATAAACAGTGCAAAAAACTCTAACTAGTAATTTTGTTACTGCATTGTACCACTGTGTCAAGTTTCTCTTTTAACTACATTATACAAATCTCTTATTTCCTCATTGTGTAGAATTAACATGATATTTCTAAGTCCGGTACTGTGATCAGTTTCTTAAATCTTATCTTTCTTTGCAATTATGACTTTTGTTCATATCTCTTTCTGAATTTAAATGTGCTTGTTGGGATCAAGATGGAAGGGGTTCCATATGTTTGAAAGAGCAGAACAGACCTGAGCCCCATTGGTACCACTTAGGGAGGACTTGGAAGGGGCCAGGCAGACTCAGTGATGTCCCTCGACTTCCCCTGCTTACAACAGGTTTAGGCAACATTTAGCACACACATAGGAAGTGCTACACAAAAACAGAAAAACCCAACCACTGTTAATTCTCTCCCCTCCCCTGGCTGCTAGGCAATTTGAAGACACATTTCTGTTCAAAATTGAAATGATTAAGCTGCTGGATACTACATTCTGTGCTAATCTTATCTGCAACCAATTTGCACTGACTTTCTTTGCCGAGGTACAGGGCTTTCAGTGCTGAGCTGCACCCCTAACCCTCTCACTGGGTTGAATGTTGCCCAGGCCGGGATGCAGCTCAGAGATTCTCCTGCCTCGGCCTCACTCTGACTGTATTTTCTGCTTTCCACAGCTGCCTACATTGTTAGTCACTATAGCTTTCTGCAGGATGAGGCAGGAGATGGCAAATTTTTCAGAGCTTTCAATGATAACAAAGAGCCAGCTAGAGTGAGTGTGACATAGGCTCACCATCTCTGGGAGAGATGGCCGTCTCCGCTGGGCTATGGCTTGCACTGATTTGAAAGGGAACAACATCAATACTTCCTAACTTCCAAGAGCCTTTCTGAATTAATTTCATGATTATCTATCACTAAAGACACTTTTCAGAGTTGATTTTCACCCCTTCAAACACCTCGAATGCCTGTAGCCTACTGTGAAACACAAGCAGACTGTCCTCCCCCTCCACTGCTAAGCTCAGTCCATGTCCTCTTTCTCTCCTCCACCTCGCCTCTCCTCCACCACCACCGCCCAAAAAGTTGGCAGGATTAGCTGCTTATTTAGCAAGCGTCCCTCAGCAGTCTCGGTGCTGGGGCTGTGTCAGGTGTACTGGGAAGCCTTCGAGGGGTCTGAAGGAAAACCCTCCTGCTGTCACCAGGATGAAAGAGCAGCTGGCAGAGCCAACAGGTCAGGAGCCCACTCTCTGCATGTCCTACACCCCTGGCCCCCGAGAGCTACACCAATTTGGTTTCTGGGAACTGGTTTGTGTCTTTCCATGCACAGATTTAAAGCTAGAAGAGTGTTTTCTTTGATAATCTGATATGCTTACAAATTTAAATATGGGCTCTCAATTTAAAGAATAAGGTAAGTTTTCAAATCAAGTAGGGGTTTTCTCCCACTTGGCGGACTTACACCCTATTTTGACTCCAAAGCCTTTCTCTCCCTAACTCTGCTACACACCCTAAATTTTCACCCGAGATTTCCAATCCTTCTTTCTACTCGGTCTTGGGACAAGGCACTCAACCTGGCAGATTTCCCTTCTTCCTAACCCCCCAAGGGGCTGCATGACGCTGAGCTGCTGCAAACCAGCCTCCTTCAAGGGACATCAAGCCAAGAACGGAAGAAAGAGGCCGTGGTCACTACTCCTATGACTCCAGAGTCCAGTCAAGCTACAGGACCCGAGATGGCAGGCAGGGTTTCATCTCAGGTTGGTCGTCAGCCATCTCACTCTTTCCTAATAAATTCACTATACGCCCAGTACAGCTATGCTTCCTGCTGTGAAACCAAGATCAGCGGCTGTTCACACATGCTGCTTTCTAGGTGTGTCGGCCCCTTGAATGCCTTAAGTTTATTCTCCTCATTTGTGCTTTGCACTTGCAAATTTCCAATGGTTGCAAATTTTCAATTTTTGCTTTGGTTACTCTTATTCCACAGTGTCATTTCCTAAGAATTGTTCAAGAAGAAAGTAATTCCAACTCAGCACTAGCAGATGTTTCATTTTTAAAAACAGGGAGATTATAGTTAATTACATGTGGAAAACATAAGAATGAAGTTAAATTAATTACTTTTTTTGAGCACTGTGAATTTCCAATGAAGAATACAGGACCTAACTTTTTCCAAATTTCATTTTAGTGTACAGAGAGAGGCACAGATTTATCTTAACATGTCGGGAAGTTAGTGGAGGCAGCATATCTGAGTAAAGATACTCTACATGCACCTGTATTTCCTGTCTTTAGCAAGGACTTTCTTTTGCCTTGAGCTTATTATAGCACAATGCAACACTACCTTTTATTCTTAACACCCGTCACTCCTATTTAATATTCACCTTATCTCCATTCTGTTTATAATTCTTGCAGTTGCTGGAGTTTCCTACAGACTTCAAAAATGCTGAGGCTTGACTTTATGGTAACACAAAATATTTCTACTGAACTAGGACATTTTACACTTTGCATGCTGTAATCAAAGTCTACTATAGATATTTAATATCTGCACTGTTCTTTTTGTAGCTGAGTGCTCCTCTGGCAGATTACTGTTTGCAACTATAATTCTAGCACAAATCAATGCTTCTCTTGCTTCTGCAACATAGACGTTCGAATTTTGAGGCTGCATTAGTGCGGGGCTTAGACTTCAGATGGTGACTCCCAAGATAATCTTAAAAACTGCTGAGCTTCAGTCATGAAACCAGGATGTGAAATTACAGTATTAGTAACTTTTCTAAAGGTAATTCAGGAAGGCAAATTTTTCTACGTCACCTTAGTAAATTCTTTGATTGACATAAAAGTATTTGGAGGACTTTATTAATTGTCTGCGTCCAACTGAGGGACGAGAGGCTGTCAGTCACAGGTGATCAGAGAAAAGACAGGTGATTTCAGTCAGGCAGTGGGTGCTCACCCTCTCATCCAGTGCCTCCTGGGCAGAGAATAGACATTTGCGTTTGCTGACCTCCTAGAGCTATGTTATCCAAATTAGGAAGACTAGGAACAGCTTAAATATTTAATATTTAAGACTATCAAAAACTTGTTGAGATGGGTTAAAATATAAATGTACTGTTTGGAAATATGAGAAAAAGAATATTGTATAGAACTCTCTTATAAAAATTAAAATACAGAAAACCTATACCAAAACAATGTTTCCACAATGATAAGGATAAAACAAATACATTAAAAGGACAAATCAAACAGAAGTGTTCTTTGTTTTCCTATATTTATTAAAGTTTGTTAATACAGAATTAGACACACCTTATAAAGTCGTAGGCAAATTATTCTATCTATAAACAAAATATAATGTCTGTGGGTGTTACATCTAGATAAACACATAAATATACATTTTTAAGTACATATACAAATTGGAACATACATATACATAAACTCAAAATTCTGTTATGGAAAACTACACTAATTGTTAGAGTGCTATTTAGAAGAAATGTGCATTTCCTCCTTTTGCGTGGGCCCCACTGTCCTGATGGAGGCCAGACGCAGAAGGATGCAGTCCTTCTTTGCTGTAGACTGTCTCACCTAGCTGTGAATGCTGAAGGTTACTCAAGGTCACCTGACCATGCTGCGTCATAAACAGGTGCTGACTACTCTGTGCTGGTTAATCAGAGGAGCGCTGTAAATTCTAAGCTTGCCTGTTTAAACATTCAGAGTCCTTGGCTCCAGGAGTGGGTATGCTGAACCCAGTGGGATGTGTGAAGTTATTCGAGGACACTGGAGGAAGACAGGAGGGGGCATGGGATCTCAGGACCCTGGCTCCAAAGGTGACACAGGTCGTGGAGAACAGAATGCAACACTCAGCAGGGAGGCAGAGGGCTGTCTACATACACTAGGATGCCACACACACCAGGAAAGGGAATCGGTCCTCAAGAGAGAGACGACGGGGTGGGGAGGGCAGCTGGAAGGCTCCCGTTCAATTTCCGCAGCTTTGCCTAACAAATACGACCCGATGCAGACCTCGCGTCCCTAGCCAGACGCTGGGGCTGGCATGGAGCTGACTGCTTCTCAGCATTCAGTGCCACCAGGGAGAAAGGTGAGGTTCACTCCAGCAACTATCAGTGGACACTTCACATAACTCACAGAGCTGTCCAAAACCTTTCCAAGAAGATAGCATCAGTGCCTTACAGCATGAACAAAACCCTTTCCTAATCTATCAACAAAAGGCAGCTGAATTAAAAATTCCTGCTTGCTCCAAGCAGCAGATAAAAATTAACTGTATGTCCAACCTGGTGGAGCCACAAAGCACTGGGCTCTGGGAAGTTCCTGGGAGGTGGAGACTCTCGCCCCTCGATTTCATAAGCACTGTGATTTTTATACCTTGTTGCCATGCTTTCTGCATTTTAAGATGTTTCTATTAAGCTACCATTATACTAACATCAGAATAATTTTCAAAGAGAGAAAAATCACCCTCCAGACTTCCCCGACACTAACCCTCTAATGATTCCGCGGGCGGGCCTCGGAGCAGTAATCACATGGATCTAACTTAATGGAGCTGGCTTTGTGAAAGCATCACTTCTCACTGCTTAGCAATACCTTCTGCCACACTTCCTCAGCTTGCTCATTTAATTAGCACATAGTATGAGAAATTCAGTGTAAGCCACAGGCCTACTAACATGTGAAAGTAACAGATTCATCCTGAATATGTACCACAAAAGGCATATTTTACAACAAGTAACATTTTTAGACGCTTTAAAATTCACATGTATACACACTTTTCATCTTACCTCTTCTCCAGACAGATAGTAAGCTGACAGCAGTCCACCAACAAACCGGATATTCACTTCAAAAACAGAAACCTCAGCATTCTGTGGAGACAAAAGGAGGAAGGCTGAAAAATATCCCGTGCACACTGTTTGGAAAACCATCACTGTGATACACCGCTCCACATATTTAAGGTGTGCTCAATCCCACATGCTTGCCCAGAGGATTCACATGCAGGGGAAACATCTTCTCTTTTAATACACTTACGAGGATAAGAATGATTTGGGCTCTTGGAAATTACAAAGTACTTATAAAGCTCTTTCTTCCCTGTATTCAGCAAAGACTTGCTATTCTCTATCTGTGCACATGCAGTAGGCCCAGGGCACTTTTTCTACTGTTTCTCCTGAACCTTTTTCCTCTGTGTGCTGTGCCGAGTCCAGCAATCTCTTCCTATTTGTTACAGTAGCACAGACAAACACGAGGGGATCTAAAGCCAGGGACCTGACCTGGGGTCCTGGTTTTCCAGCTTTCTGCTAGTGACCTGGGGTAGCTGCATCTCTCGGAGGTGACACTAATCTCTGTTTAAGGAGATGATGATGTAATAACTATGCTGCTGCATCTGGCTAGGCTTCTCTGATTTATTCCATAGTAACAGTTTGCTTTTATTGTTATTCCTTACAGTGTGACTGGTTTTCATTCTCCTACTGAACTTATGAATCAATTACCACTCTCAACCATTTCAGAAATGGAGAAGCTTGGACTTACTGTGGGGAATGTGACTTTCTGAAGGCCAGACAATTATCAAGTGACACACTAAGCTTTGGACATGAATCCTCTGATTTCTGGGGCTGAGTCCTGTGACACCTCACAAGCCAAGCATCAGCAGCAGTCAAACAAGTGTGGCACGGAATTAGTAACTATCACCCACACTTTCCTTCTTTCACAATATGCAACCACTACATACTCCGTCTTGCACTGTTGCTGACTGACCAGCACCGCTGACCGAGAGCAGGGATAAGATGCAGGCTTGGCTAACATCTCTCCACGGGTAGCACTCTCTGCACAACCATGATTATGCCCAGCACCAAACCACGTGCTGAGGGGACCCCTGGGGCAACCCCAAACTTAGCACAGAGTCAGTACCTGGTGGGCAAACTCGTCCAAGTCATCTGGGAGTCACTGTACTGAGCAAATATTTCTGGAAGAAGTATTATGTGCCCAGCCTTGTCTCAGGATACAGGGACACGACAGAGAAGACTGCAAGGCTGCTCGAACTCACTGAGTCTACTTTTTACTGCAGAAAACATTTTCAGAAAGTGCAGGTGACAGTCATTTTACTTTCATGTGCTCTCTGTACAAGGTTTATGGATCACATAATCAAGGCTAAATAACAGCTTAAGTAAAAACATGCTTAAAAACTTCATGAACAGGGAAGATTATGAAAACAAGTTAAGAAAGATAATTTTTGTCCAAGTTAGGTAAAAGCATCATGAAATAAGACTATTTGATGACCGTGTTTAAAAGTACTTCATGATTTGTAGTATGCACCTAATGTACTTCGATTAAAAGCACTCTCTATGGGTGCTATTTATCCTATATTGCACCTGTAGAGGTAAAACTTATCCTCCTGCCTCAGCCTCCTGAATGCTGGGATGACAGGTGTGTGCCACCACATCTGGCTTGCATTTCCAGTTTTTAAACTGAGAACAGACCTCCACATTTCTGCTGGCTGAACCTATAGAGGATTTTATGTTCTTATTCCGGCTATAGGCTTATTACATATGCATCCTCTTCTGTCTACACAAATCCTGGTTCATCGGGGCCTTTCTGTAGGCAGCTGATAAAAATTACTGCAAGGTGGAGGACTTAGCCATGTCAAACACCACAGAAATGTGTCTCCAGCTAGACCCTCATCACTGGTGGCTACAGTTATTCAAGCAGCTACTGATCCAACTCTGTAGTACTCTTAAACCTAAATTCTACTTGTTGTGCTTGTCTGTAAAGTACTAACATATGACCTTCATGGTGCTAGGTCAAGGTCAGGTGCTATGACTTCTGAATTTCACAGATCTAATGGTCTAGTAAACCCATCTGCAAAGCAAATTCAGCTTGTTTGTGAATGCACAGGCAGCAGTGACCGCTGTGTCCTGTCTTTAAAAGTCTGGCTCAGGAAGGTCATAGCCTCACCATCAGTAACTCAATAGTTGCTACCTTCCTGCTCTGGAAGTAGGGTGACCTCTGAAATCACAACACAAAATTCTTTATTCTTTTTCCTCTAAGTTAAATTAGAAACCTTAATTTGAGCTCTTTATGTTATATATTGGGTCAGAATATTGAAATTTAGACATTTAGATTATTTCTTACACATCCTTAGGTGAAAAGGACTAAGAAAGACACAAAATCTTCAACTACTACAAACTGATTAGTGGATTACAAAAAGCCGGACCTTACAGGAGAAAGACATGGGGGTAAGGGCTGGCCCGGCAGAGGCAGGGACTGGCGCAGGCCGAGCTAGGGTTCTGCCATCAGTGAGGAGGGACAGCACACTCCTTCGGAGTCAGGTGCTTTCAGAGACCTGGTTCCCAGTGTCTGGCTCACGAGCTACCTTCTCAGGGAAGCCTCGGGACCCAGCGCCCACTGGCTCTGACCCTCCTGGGGTCTGGGGGTAAGACATCGCCATAGTTAAGTGCCTTCTTTGTATCCTATCCGGCTTCCCTTTGGACTGGACATACTTTATAAGACACTAGGATTTTCAAAATCAAATTCTTTGGTGCAAGTTTTCAGGCCACTTTTCAAACTTCTGCTGTCAATTTCCTTCAAAATTGTCATATTAAATTTAAAATAATATATTCCTCCTGTTAACATTCATGCAGTATTGCTAAGATATGACAGCATCTAGGCAGGGAGAGGATAGTATGTGGATGGAGCTGCCAAACACTAAAACCTGACATGCTTTGCCCTAATTTGTGTAATTTGTGTGAATTTTGCAGTCTGCCACCCTTGCTTGTTTTAAAATAAAACTAGCTTCATACTTTCATCTTTCAGTAAGATTGCATACTAAGAATATGCCTGCATGGTGCATGGCTGATCAAATATGGTCTTCTGTACCAGCTTAAGGGGTAGATGGAAACTTTTGTTTAAATTGCACACACTGATTGGCTTGTGCTAGAATGGATGAGCAAGCACTGCTTGGAAATTTTTGGCTAAAGATTTGCCAAAAAAAAAACCCCAAAAAAACCAAAACGGGCCTAGATTGGAGAAACTGCTCTTTTGTGTTTTTATTCTGGCAATGGCTATGGAATCAAACGTTTGTTACTGGATTCATATACAAATTAAATGAAATAGGCAGTGTTGTTGCAGAATCCAAGAGATCAGAGAGACCTATGAGGAAAAAGAAGGATTTCCAGGTTTTTAGAAGCACATTGACTTACTGAACTTCTGTCCAAAGTGCTGGGCATTAGAACAAAGGAAAGGTTCTAATTTTATACATTTGTTTAGGGGGTCTCTAGAAATGGAGGTAGGGTAAGGTACAGAATCAAGACAAAGCAACTGATAATTAAGTCTTGAGAGAAGACAGAGCCTTATGAATCCTGTGAGAACAGAACAATACAAGCTCCGTTTACAGGACGCAGTTGCCAACCTTATCTGTACCAGAACAAGAAATTACAGCTACGGGGCAGAGGGTAGTTCAAGGGGCATTGCTCTGTAAGTCCTGCTGCAGTATGACTAAATTTGCACCAAAATTGAAGAGGAAAGTCATGTAAATCATGGAAAAATTATGTATTGGAGCTAACCTCCATTTTTATCTACGAAGTTGGTGCCTTACACTGATAATTTCCACCGAAAGTACATGCATTCTCTTCATATTTGTCTTTAATGTGCATATAAAATGATGAGATAAGGTGATAAAAATTGCCAAAATGGATAAAGAGTCAACATTGTAAATTATTCTGTATCTTCCTTAACCACCATTGAGCTCCATCTCTCTGCTGGGAAAGGCTCTCTCCAAGCTAATGCACAAGGATGCAGTCTCTAACCTAGGCGCTTAGAATCTTGCCTGGAACCAACCTCCTCGCATCAGATAGGTAGCATTTTAAACAGGGCAGAGTCTTTTATTAGATTGCATTTTTGAGCAACTTATTCACCAACATTATCCAGAAAGTGACACATTCTGATGGTGCTCAGTAAGTGAAATGACAGGTTTGATCAAGAGAGCAAGTTTAGGCCCTGGGGCTGACACAGCTTTGCTTCCTTTTGCTGAGGGACTCCAGAGACACAGCTTCCCAGAACAGATCAGTTCTTTCTGTGGATCTCCAGGTCTCTGGGTATTATTTAGAATGAAACTTGTACCAGAATTTTGTTAATTGTTACCTTATGATTCTACACAGCACAATCCATCTGACTGACTGGAGCCAACTGAAAAGAATTTCCTGGAAAAGAACTCCTCACAGATCTTTAAGTCTTCTTCTGAATGGTTTTTTTTTTTTTTTTTTCCAGATTGAATTTAAAACACAATAGGCCTCTTTTAAAGGGCAATTCTCTGATCCCTAAAGTCAGAGTATTTCATTGCTAGCTATTCCCCCAGACTCCCTTTGTTACAGGAAGCTGAGATAGATAGAAATATTACAGGCAGGCAGATAGGGCTGAGCCCCTAACGGAGCCAGTGCAGCAGATGAGACACCTGGCAACTGAGGGGGAGACTGACACCTCAGCTGTGGGCCAGATCCCAAGACAAAAGACAAAACAAATGCACCCCCATACTTCCTGAGGATAAGCAACCAGGGCTGATATTCTAAGCAGGTCCAAAACCCAGAAGGTGTGACTCAGCCCCTGCAGAAGAGCCCTGCTCTACATTCATGTCTGCTTGCTACCTGACTCACTTCCCCATTTGATCCCAATTTAATCAACTTTACGTGAGCAATTAGACTTGTAATCTTATTGGCTAACCACAGTTCTGTCCCACCTCAGGCTCACCTTGAGATTTCCCAGTTTTCCCCACCTGCCTTACCTTGGGGTTTTGCACTACAAAAGTTGACAACCCACTCCGGACCCCTTCTGTCTCTTTTAGACAGAAGGTTTCTTTCTCTCAATAAGTACGTTCTTATGAACCTCCATGGTTCCTAAAATTTATTCTTGAATCTTAGAGAACACGAACTCATACAGACATCTAGTAGGTTGAGAATTCTTTTTTCCTTTTATCACCTTCAGCTCTGACATAAGCTAGGATTTCCAAACCATTTATCATCCATGAGAAATAACAAGGGTTAATAATCACCCCTGTGACATACCAACGTAACAATGCATTTAATAACAAGTGCCCACTGCAATCCAGTGCAACCACGACATTTAATAACATAATGGTAAGGACGCTTCTCCTCACTGAAAGGCATTTTTGAACTAACTTAAGACTTTTCAAAACCAGTGACTACAGACAAGTGACTGCCTAAAATCCTTGCCTGTATTTTAGGATTAACACACGCTATCACTTAAAACACCACTGAAAAGTGTATGTTGTGCTAACACTTCAAGGATTAAGAGCAAGTATGAAACTTCTTTTTAACAGATTAAGTGGCAATGTTTCATACACCCGGAGCTTTCAGTTTCACATTTAAGTGATATGATGAGTCTCTTAAGATCGTTAAGGAAGTGCAAGCTGTCTGGGCCACAAAGCATCTGGTCAACCGTAATGGGTGGGTTGGAGAAGCAGGATGAAGAGGTTCTGCAGAAGCAGCCAGATCTAGGTACTTTTACAGCCAGCATGTGTGGATCAAGAGCTCCTGGGGCATCAGGATCTTGGGCCAATACGCGCCTCAATGGATGAACGCTGCTGCCCTCAGCTTGGGTGCTGCTGGGAGTGGCCTGGCAGGAGGAGGCGTCAATGGGGCTGCTCCTCCATGAGCCTTGTACTGCTTCTGCTCCCCTCAGGGTCAGCTGTGGGCTGCCTGTATTCACCATCTTTTCATGCATTGATTGACTGATTGATTGATTATTGGTGGTGATTAAAAGGGAATAAATTCAGGGTTCGTGCAATAAGCTCAGCCTCCCCCTTTTATCTGAGACAGGGTCTCACTAGGTAGTCCAGGCTGCCTTGAACTCAGGGCATTTCTGCAGCCTCAACCTCCCACACGCTGGGATTACAGGCATGCCCTGCCACACTTGGCTTTGTCTTTTGGGACAAAGTCTCCGTAAATTACAAGGCTGCCCACCTTGGGCTTGAGTTGCAGTCCTCTGCTTCAGCCTCCCAGAGTGCAAACGAGCTGACCATGGGCTGAGTAAATAACTGAGTAAATAAAAATGTCCTCTATGTCACGGGGGCTGGGCACAGTATTTTATCCCAGCAATGGGAAAGATGGCCAACAGAAGCCAAATCTATCACTAACCTATCAGAGACAACAGCTCCTCTTACATCCACACCCCAAAAGATCACTTTGGTAGGTAGTCTTAGCATTCCGTGGAAAAAATACTTCTCGACAGAATAATGAACTTAGTTATCTGCACCCGTTGGGATATAACTCTGCTTCAAAACAGATCTTTTCCAAGAGCAAAGCAAAGCACCTTCTTCCAAGCCTGGTGGCACAGAACCCCGGATGGAGCCCAGCACTCACTCAGCTGTGTAAGAACATCAGGGCTGCTTCCTGAAGTCAACACACAGCTTTCAGAGAGGGAGTGCTACCCCTTATTTAGCTTATTTCCTTGTAATGGAAAGTAGGATGGTGTTCCAACTGGATAAGCAAATAGATCTTAAAAAATAAATTAAAGACACGCTTTGCCACCAAGAATCTCAATTATCTGAAACACAGTATCCACTACCATCAGAAGCACAGCCCAGAGGCGGGCCAGTTCACCGCATAGTATGCTGCTACATAACAGCTGGAGAAGCTTACCATCATCCACTGTCTTTCTCAAACAAAGCCCTCTGTTCACACCAGCACATTCGCCTTCATGTAGAAAGAGTGTTAAGAGTAGTTTTTATATAGCTTTTGTGTTTACAGTGGATTTGCATTAAAATTACCTGGAGAAACTTCTCCACATTCTACGTATTCTATAAAACTACTACTGAAGTGTGTGTTCAGCATTTCTCAGGTGAGGATCTAGGGAGCTGATTCTTCTAAGGAGCCAGCAGAGAAGAGGCCCACAGCTACACCGCGAAATGCCCTCCCGGAAACCCTTAATCATTTTCGGTTGTCCTGAGGTCATAATCTTCCCACAAGAGGAACTGCCACAGCCCAATCTGTCTGGGAGGTAGGTTCAGCCAAACAGGTAGATCAACTGCAACTGAGCTGCAGAGCATCTCTAACTATGTAAAAATCTGACACGGTAACAGCCACTTTGTGCTGTCTGCAAGCCTTCCTGCTGAGTCAACCGCACGTGGTTGACAAGCAGGACAGGACAGCTGGCTTCTCATCCATTTCACAGGACTTTCTGAGTAGCTACGAAGTGATCCTTGAGGATGAGTTCTGTGTAAGACAAACCCCTAACCTTAGATAACTCAAGATTCTCTGGCTACTTATATATTTCTCAATTCACTGACTTTCCTCTCCAACAAAACTGGGTCACCCGCAGGCTTTGCTGCATAGTTTTGGGCAGATTAATCAATCACATCCTCATCTATAAAAAATAGCGATGGTACCACACTGCTTAGCCTATGAGGCTGTGACAAAGCAAGCTAACCTCCAAAGACGCCTGCTAGCGAGCTGCCTGAACTATCTCAGATAGTCACTGACTCCTCCTGGGCCTTCTATGGACAGCCCAGCCCTAGCAAGGGGGTCTGCACACTGCCCACAAGAGACAAGGGGCTCCACGACGGTAACTGACGGCTCCTCTGAAGGATTCTGGTAAACGCTGGAGGGCTGAATGAATAATGAATGAACATGCCACAGTCTAGATTTTTTTTTGTCCTAGGATTACTCTGCATTAAAATCCAAAGGTGCATCCATTTTTCCTACAAATGACTCCAGTTTACAGTATCTCTTTTGCTGGAGGAGTGGTATGCCATTGTGTATAAAGATTCCATTTTCTTTACCCATTCATTCATCTGTTGATGGACACAAGGGCTGCTTCTAAGATTTGGCTGTTATGAGTTGCACATGTTATGAGTTGCATATAAAGATGGACATGCACGCATCACTGTAATGTGACATCTTTAACTCCTGCAGGAAGACTACAAGGTCAAGTGAAATAAATCAGACATACAAGCTTAAATATCAGGTAGTTTCTCTCCTATGAGAAACCCGAAGGGTAAGCGAAGAGCAAAATAAAAGACAGATAAAAAGAAATAGGGAGCTCTTTCTCAAAGGGAAAGGGGATCAAGCGATGGAGGGGGAGGGAAAGGAGAAGAAGGGGGTGAAAAAGAAATTAAGATGCGTTGTGTACACGCACCGACATCAAACAAGGGATGGAAGCAGTACGTACTGCACATGTGTATCAATGAAAACCCTGAAAATCCTCCAGGGTCTCCTCAATAGCTCCGCCCTCTGTAGATGGCTTGGCTGATCACAGAGCTCTGGCCATGAAGTCCTTGCTCCAACCCTCAACATATTATCCACTGGCTGATTGTTGGCCAGTTGTTAAAGCTACTGGTGCTGATGAGTACACAAAACAAATGAAAGGAAAATAAATTTCAGCTCTGGCAATGTCAGTAGCCCATGACAGGCACACATACTTCTAAGGGGTGCAGGTAAGTCTTTTGTACACCGACAAATTTACTCTTAACACTAGACTGTTTATACTTAGGAGTACCATAGGGTAAAACTCAGTGTCAGTGGTTAGTACTGTTCTGCTTCCTTCTCATCTTCATTCTCTTGCAATAAATTTGGATTCATTAATCCTTTTTAAACAATATCCTTGCACTGTCAATTAAAATACTTTATCAGAAAAAAAGTGTTAAAGATAAGCAACAAAGTTGGAATGATCCTTTTTTTTTTCTGCTAAGGCTTTTTTAAATTTCTTCTGCATTCTAATAAGTGGGAAAAAATCCTCAAATATTTGGTAACCAAAATCATGAGACACTTGTTTAATCTTTGGGTGTATGGGTGGCTATATGACAAATTTTCACGTGTAATAAACAGTGGCTAAAGAACTCCAAAACATAAGGACTGAGAACAAATCAATATGCCTTTTCTGAATTTAGACAGATTTAATATGGGAAGCACTATCACTTGTATACTACTGGTAAATTTTTTAAAAAGAAAATATGGCAACACTCAAAGAGCTGCTACAAATAGACATCAAGCCTTCTGACATTAACAACTGCACAATAAAAAGACTTTTAAATGAGATCTGTGGCTCTGATTTTTACAAGTACATTTTGTTCAATTTTTATTTTTTTATTAGTACATGTTTGTAGTACATAATGATCACCCTCAAGGCACAGCCCCAACACTACAATTAACAGCCCTGAGATGTATATACACAAAATCTGATGAGGAATTGGATAAAATCTTTTTAAAAAAGTAAAACTTTAGGGAAAGAGAACTTTAAAGGTGGTCAGTGTTTTAGCAGTCACCCAGTGGGAGTCCAATCCCTTTATCAAACAAGGAAGCCAAGGGACTTTTCCCACTGCTGCGTGTCTGACATCTCCTGCTAGAGCCACTCTGACCAAGTGGTCCACAGAACCATTCACATCCCTGAGGTGGTGTGGTGGGGAACAGCTGGCTGCCTTTTGCTATAGTGATATCTTGTCTCTCACCTTAGCTACTTCTCCTCAGTCATTTAAATGAAACAGCCCCTCGCCCTCCACAGCTCCAGCCCCAGCCCCCAAGTGCAGAGCTGCCCAGGAAGAAACCAGGCAGGGAAACAAAGAAAACTGCTGTGTCTGGGGAAACTGAGCAGACAACTGTGCTGCTGTTGGCACTGTGCAGAGTCTGATGTTACTAAAGTCTGCCCTGCTGTCTCTCACTGATGGGTTCTGCAGGAATCACCTACCCTTTCTAGAGAAGGATGCTGGGTGAGGGAGACTCACAGAAAGAAAACTTTTCCATCGCTTGAGCAGAACTCCCCTAGATGACTCTGATCAAGTAACTCGACAAACCCAGCACGTCACCATCTCCCTCTGCCTGCTTTCTCATCTTTAAAGTAAAAGGGCTGATCTCCTTTTTGGGGATATCATCTCTTATAGCCTAGTGTTAACTGTCAGATACCTTAAACATAACCCGCCCATAAAGTCTCCCAAATGTAACACACACATAGCAGTTAACTACAGAAGCAGGAACCAAATACTACAACACAGACTTAAAGATGCTTCTAAGCCAGGGTGACATGAAAGTCTGCTGTGCTGATCTTTCGTACTTCAGCGGTCCTGGTGTCCTCTCTCCATCTGGGGACAATGGAGCAGCAGAGAGCAGCACACAGAGGCTTACGAGGATGTCTTGAAAAGTATACCACCATTGCAGTAGAAGCAAAGGCCTAAAACCCAGAAGCCGGGGCTAACAGGTTTCCTTTCCTAAGTCAGATCCTTGTCAGCATCACTAAGGATGAAAGAAGCGCCCAGCTGGTCTGAAAGGACATCCTCCTATCAGGGTCCCCAGGAGAACCAGAGCTGTCATCTCCCTCAGCTTGGCCCTGGGGATGCTGCCACATGGGGAGTGCTGACAGAGGGGCCTAGGACGTGAGAGCTCAGAGCTTCTGGGAGGAAGGGGTTGCGGAGGCCTGAGCCTCACACAGGGGAGAAACATAGGGGGAGCCCCGTCCTAGGACCTCAGCACCCAGCTTCTCCTCTGTCTCCCAGGCAGTTCAAGGGCTCAGCACAGTGGGGGGTTTCAATAAATAGTAATGTCCTTTCTTATTCTTGACAAAAACATTAAAAAGAGAAAGAATATAATATAACAATATACTAATTTTTTTCTTTTTTGCAGTACTGGGAATTAAACTGAGAGCTTTTCCACTCAGCTGGAACCCTGGCCCTTCTGTTTTGAGACAGGGTCTCAATACACCATTAAATTGCTCAGTCTGGGCTGGAACTTTTGCTCCTCCCGTCTCAGCCTCCCAGAGTGCTGGGATTACTGGTGTGTATCACCAGGCGCATCCTCCTGACAACAATACTAAAGTTATATTGTTCCCACAGGGATACATTATTAAGAGGTAATACACCCCAATACGGATGTATTCAAGTTAACTAAGATTTGAGGGCTAAGTTAGCAACTTTTAAGTAACTTACCACATTGAAGTCTAAATTTTTTTCAATCCATAATTTTGCTTCTTGAAATTCATCTTCCATTCCCATAATAAAAAGTGTATCCAGGGCATCTACTATAGTTGCTCCTTTGATGTTACCTGAAAATACCAGAAAAAAATGTTTGTTCAATAAAATACATACACATATGAAAACTGACCGTACCTAGTAATTCTATACACAGCTTAAAATTCTTTCAGGGAAGTAAAATAAACAATATGTCCCCAAACCAAATTAGATATTATTGCAGAAGATGACACAGAATATTTTATGTCTCTTCTGAGCTGTAGAAAGTAAGTTTTAGCAATGTCATTTGAGGTTGCATTCTCCAGCAACAAAGACCCGAAGAGCAACAGAGGACACACACTGGCTGTCAAGGAGCTGTGCCGCAGTGCACCTGCCCGGATTGCCCGCACATCGTAGCTGGACAGCCTGTCCGCCCAGAGTGCTGAGGAGAAACTGGTGCGCGCTCTTGCCCACAGTCAGTGACCTGGCACACGGTGGACTGGACACAGCTGCTGGCCTGTGCCCAGGGCTCTCGCTTCACCCCTGAACACATGCAAACCTGATGCTTGCTGCCCCCGCAAATGTCAGCATGGGGTGGCCACAGCCAAACAGCTTGAGGTGCGACTTTGCAACTCCTAAGGGCCTTTTTCCTTCTTCACAATCTCATGCAGAGAAGATTGGTTCTTACTGTGGCCCTCTGCAGCCCCAGCGCAGGGCTCGTCCCTCCTCTTGCCTTACAAAGCACTGAGCTGGCTCCTCCAGGTCTGGGGCACTGCCAGCATCCCTACTCCTGAGCCATGGAAAGTGCTCAATGTAGTACTCCAAACCCAAGTCTGGCTGCCATGGCTGCCCAAGGGTTAATGGCACTGTGAGTGCAGCGATGTGCAGTGTGGACAAGGGGATGCCTTGCCCCCAGGCCAGGACTCACAGGTGGGATCAGACCTCAAAGCCCTGCTCAGAGGGCCTGTAGCTTAGAGCAAGTGAACTGTATGCTCTGGACGCTCCATTAACACCCAGAGGCTGGGTGTTCTGCAGCTGACTATGCGTGGCTGAGACCTAGCCAAAGGCCAGGTCGAGCAGAGGGCCCTGCTGGCCTCAAGCCTGGCTGACCCACTCCCTTTCGGGCCTGACCTGACCTGGCTGGACTCTGCCTCTTCCCCTGCTGCTCTGGTCCTCCTCACACCCTGTCGTGGCGTGTGTCTCCTGGGCTATGTCCTCCTGAGGACATGGCCACCCTGTCCTGCTCATCTCTCCCATTCTCACAGAACCCACATGATGGATAGGCCAGAGATGCCTGTACCTGGGAGGCCAGTGACCAAGTAGGAAGATGACACGTGTGGTGGCCAGGTCAAGGCCATACCTGCCATGGAGATGAACTCACTTCCCCAGCAAAGTCCCTTCAAGCCCACACTGCAAGCAGTTATCTTCAGGAGGCTGAGAGTGTTCGGGTATTACAACACTCAGCTTCCTGCATGGTATGAAAGAGTTCCACATTCGACCTGATGATAACAAGAAAAAGCCGAGGACGTTTTCATTTCATGGCATATTTTATTGTAATTCAATGTTCCCTAAAATATAACTTTTTTTTTGAAAAAGAACTATGGATTCAGGTCAACACGAAGGGGATATTTTAAAGAAACATTTTGAAATATGATTTTCAAATATGACACCGGCTTCCTATTTTCATTTCTCAGTAAGAGTTTTAAAGATTTTCATTTCTTATATTTTAGCTTACATTGAACACAGTTACCCCAGAACAAATTCCTCCCCCAGCCCAGTGTGAGAGATCTCCTAAGTGACTTCTGCAGCCCCACTATTCACCTGGAATCTCGGCACCACGGGAGGCTGACACAAGAGGATCACTGCAGGCTGGAGGCCTGCCTGGGCAGCAAGTTGAAGGCCAGCTTGTACTGCACAGAAAGCCCTGCCTCCAAAAATGAAAACCACCCTAAAGTACGTAATTTCCCTTTAAAACCATTTGTCTCTGAAATTTGAACTTACAGCTCTATTTGTGTTAAGCAGAATTGTGAAGTGCTGAATATTTGAGGTAATTTGCTATGTTCATTAAACTGTTTTAAAAAGTCACCAGTTTTCCTCTCCAGTCTCACTGGGAAAGGTCTTGACAGACACCTTGGAGGAAGGGTTGGGAAAACTCAGGTTCTTCAGGACTAACACTGCCTCCAGAGTGTGAGGGGGACACTCAGAGCAACCTATCCCAAAGTAAGGGTTTCTCCAAGAAACCCTTGGGGGCAAAGGACTTAAGATTTCCTTGTGTTTTACTCGGTTTGCTGAGAGAACACAAAGACTATTTACAGAAAGGCTCAAACGTGGGCTACAAAAGTCATTTTAAAGTTCTCATCTACAAGAATGTACAGACTGTATTCCCTGTAATGAGGCTCAGTGCACCGGCATCACTACAATAAGAAAATCCTCATGTAGTCTATTTTAATTGATATATTATCAATAGTAACATAAATACTATACTTACTGATAGTAAGTTAAATACCATTTGATTATTAATATTTCATTTCCTTATGCTAGTATCCAAAGTTCTTTTTTTAAAGAAAAATTTTTATCTGGATTATGAAAAACATTTTTACCTAAAAACTCAATGACATATAAAATAAGGCAAAAACAGCTTCAGTACATTTTTAAAGTTATGTCATTAAATTTTGAAGCCATCAATATATTGAGAGAATCACAATCTATTTGGTAAAATTATGGCTAATACATAACTGGTTTCTTAATAGAACAACTTTTGTATAGATAAAAATTCGGTGGTATTTTTTAAAATGTTATAGAGGTCTCTAGTTCAGCATGAAGCGAGCTTTTCTCGCTCCTTTGCGAGCCTCTGTTCCTCAGTTCCTGTCCCCTGGGGAAACTCAGTGACCTCGCCATGGCCTCCTCCCTCCCAGTCCCTGCAAGCCGGCTAACACAGTGTCCTCCACGCTGAGCGCACTGTTGCCTCACAGACACGGTGACGTCACAGCAGCGCCGGAAGAGGAGCCGTGCCTCACAGGCACAGTGACGTCACAGCGGCGCCGGAAGAGGAGCCAACAGTCCTGGACTGGAGGGTAGCTCAGTCCCACCAGCCCTCTGGAGCGCCCGCACTGGGCGCCCTGACGGCGCAGGCAGCTGTGCTTCACTCGGTGCTGCCCTGAGTCGCACTGTGGAGAGCCGCAGTCATGGAAAGACGCCCAGGCCTTCACAGTGAGTCACTGAGGAAAGATCCGAGGGAAGGCGACCCAGGCCTGCAGCACTACAGCCCCAAGCGCCAGCCTCAGAGTGTGTGAAGATGACTGGCAGGCCCGCCTCATCCCCCTTAATGGGACCACGGCCCGGACGCCGGTCAGCCTGCCCACTGTCCCAGCTTCTCCCTCCAGGAAATGCGCAGCCCACAAGGTGCTCCTCATCAGGCATGGCACCGGGAGCGTAAACCCTGGGGCCGCCACCGCACTTGCTACAGCAGACACTCAGGTCGCACAGGGCGCTGCACCACGCAGCCTATGTGTGGCCCAGGAGGATATGATGCCTGAGCCTGGAGATCAGGCCACTACGCTTCCTGGCGGTAGACCAGTCCTGGAGAGCTTCAAGTCACACAGACTTCTTCCAGATCCCATGGTCTACCTCCATGTCACACGGACCTCTGTCACCTCACACGATCTCTCCAAGTCACAGGAACCTCCACCACGTCTCACAAACTGCGTCACACAAACCTACTCTATGTCACACAGACCTCTGTCACATCACAAGAAGCTTCAACCACACCCTACAGACCTCCACCACTTCATACAAACTCACTGTGACATAGGAACCTCCACCACCTCACACAGACCCCTACCACATCACAGGAACCTCTGCCACATCATACAAACTCACTGCGTCATGTGATCTCTCATTCATGATACACAAACTCTCAGCCATGTCACACAAACCTTGGCCATGTCATGCAAACCTCTGCTATATCACACAAACTGTGAGCCCAGGCCAGTGGAGAGAGATGCTTACCAAACAGACTGCTTGAATGACCCCCTTTGGAGACGGGCTTCAGCTCATTCAGTCCCCAGGCGTAAAGTTTGTAATTGTCCCAGGCATGCTTCATCATCTGGAGGAAGAAGTGGAAACAACATTATAATTTCAATTGAGATGGTTTTGCTGGTGATAGACCATTTTAAATGAAGAGATTAAAACATGAAAGTTTATGTCTTAAAAGGGCAATGATGGTATAAATAAATCAGAATATACAACTATGCTTTTATGCTTAGAAGTGGAAAATTTTGTCTTGAGTTCATTTAATCCTTTTTAATAAAAGTACCATTTTTAAAAGTCAGTTCCCAATAGCACAAAGTTAGCTTTTCCCCAAAGGATGAATCATTCCTACATATTTCAATTTAATTCTCGTAACAAATTAGATCTGTAAAGACTCTAATATTTAAAAACATATTTTTTGCATTTAAATTTAAGATATTTAATTTTAAAAATTAACAGAATAAAACCAAACAAAATAAAACAGTGAAAGTAATACAAGGACTTTAAAACAACATAATATGAAATCAACAATGGCTGCCATAATGCCTCATTACCTTCAAAATAGCTGTCTATATCATCAGACATTAAAATCAAACCAAATAAAACAGAAGAAAACCAATCAAAACAGTGAAAGAGATACAGGGTTTGAAAACAAGGTAACAGGAAATCAACAATGGCTAACAATGTCACTTGTTATCTTCAAAATAGCTGCCCATATTTTGAAGAGAACAAGAGACATTATGGCAGTCATTATTAATTTTCCTATTGTCTGGTTTTGAAGGCCTATAATGCCTTCATTACTTTGCTCTGATCAGTTTTATACTATTTTGTTTTATATGAATTCATTGTGTGTGAAGATATAAACAACTATAAGAAAAGAGACACTGTAGCCACTGTAGATCTGCTGTCTTGCTTTGAAATCTGTGTTACATTGTTTTGCTTCTGATCTGCTTTGTTCTGTTTTGTTTAGTTTTACCCTTTTTAAAATAAAAAAATAGCTGCCCATACCATCAGACCTAATAAAGTCAAATAGAACAATATGAAACCAGTCATAGCTTAAAAACAGTGAAAGTGATACAGGACTTCAAAACAAGACAACAGGAAATGAACAATGGCTACCATAATATATCTTATTATCTTCAAAATAGCTGCCCATGACACCAGATAAAATAAACCAAACAATACTATTCAAAACAAAACAATGAAAACAATACAGGACTTAAAATAATACAGAGTTAACAATGGCTACCATTTTCCTTTATTAGAGGTTTCCTTCCTTTTACTTTTCACAAAATCTACTGCACATTTTGGATCCCATTGACTCTTCCCGTTTTTTTTTTTTTTTTTTTTTAATACTAGGGAGAAAACATCTTTTCACCTATGTGCGTCTGAACCATTTCACCCAAGAGCATGATCACAGGTTGCATACATTTACCTACAAGAGCTTTGTGGTTGTCCTTTATAGCTGAGTAGCTTTCCATCCTATAAAAATGCTGTGTCTTTCTTATCCATTCTGGGAATGGGCAAGCTACCCCTGTTTTTTTTCTGGTTCCCTGTTCCACTGAACATTGTTCCTTCTCCTTTGACTCAATCTATGAACTTCTTTTTGAGTTAATGTGTTTCTTGTGTATTGCATATTGATGGATCTTGTTTCTTGCTCCACTCTGCTTTTCTTTTTTATTGATGAATTGAGGCCATCTACGTTAATAATGGTTACAGCCAACGTGCACTGGTTTGTTTCTGCTATGCTTAAAACATATATTTTTGCCTGAAGTTCTGCTTTGTTTACCTTATTCTATGTTGACAAAAGTTCAAAATTTCCACTGTAAGCACTAATGTTTCCTGATCAAGACTATATGCCAGGAATGGTGATACACATCTATAATCCCAGCCCTTGGGAGGCTGACGCAGCAGTATTACTGAGTTCCAGGGCAGCCAGGATTAAACAGTGAGACCTTGTCTCAAAAAAAAAAATACAAAAAGAACTATTTTGAAATAACTACAAGAAATAAAAAGTAACCTCTGTGGTTATACCTACATTAAAGTTAAAATAAACTTCCATTTATTTTAATATAATCAGTCTTAAATTGGACATGTGTGTGTATATGTCCATGTTTTTAAAAGACAAATCTCTATTCCATAAATTATATACATTTTTTCATGACCCAAAGACCACATATAATTATTTTTGTATAGATTTTCTTTTAAAAGGGTTAGGGACTTGACTGCTTAGCACTTATTTATGCCACTGCCCTTTGGAAACAATAAAGCAGGGACATGCTCCTCAAGTGTGCTGACCAGGACCTGTATTTTAAAACATCTTTTTTTTATTTTAAAATATCTTAAAATGCATTATACAATCACAGATAGTGTTCCACTGGTGCATCAGAATCCTCAGCAAAATCAATCCTGCTTTATCCATGGGGAAACCCATGGGGAAGCCTTCCCTGTCCCTGATGGCAGCAGGGAGTCCCGGGGATTTCTAGTATCTGCTGGGGACTCTGCTAAACATTTGCTTTGGGTGTAGACTTAATTTTTGCTATGGTCCTATTAAATATGCTTTTTACCAATGTTTCATACAGGAAGATACTGAGGCTTGGAACATGGAAACACAATGTGACTCCGAGCCATGACACCATCCACAGCCAAGAAACCATTCTCATTCTCATGTTGGCCAACTTGAGCCCAAGTCAAGAACAGGCACAAGAATAGGCCAGCATAGCTGCCCACTAACCATCAGCTGTTGCTCCTCCAAAAGTCAAAAATCATGCCCACCATAGTGCTTCAGAATTTCCTTCTTACACGTTATCTAACTGGAAAGTGTTACTGGTTTAAGGCCACGTAACTTTGTTTATAATCCCTTCAATGTCACCAATTAGTCACACATTCAGGAATGAATCACAAGTTTAGGTTCTTTCCTTATCTAGAAAAACAAGAATGTGAATTCCTCATGGTACGTAAGTTTCCATCAACACCACCTCTGGGTGTAGAGTGTACTGCTTGACAAAAGGCAGGCAGTCAGATGTTTATAAAATTTTAAATATATTAAATCAAGTCATCTTCATACCATGAAAAACAGAAACCAAGGAGTCTCTGAAAGATCAGGTACATGAAATGTACAAAGGCACCCTTAGTTCAGAGCTGAGTTTTTTTCCCCTCACCAAATGTGCTGTATTTGGTAAACTCTTCCATAAATTTCCAAAGATAACTTTTAAAAATACCAAAGCTTTTAGAATACACTTGACGTAAGACAGAAATATGCATTATCAGGCTTTATTTCAGTGCTGATGCTGAACAGAAACCTGCACTGACAGCGTTAGTGACTCTTAAGACTGCACACAGCTCTCCTCTGGGGATGGTGCTGCCCTGCCATCATGCATATGACGTGCCACCAGCCAAGGGTCTCCTCAAGTCTCCCCTGTGGTGCACATCAGCTTTTCTCACCTCAGCCTCCAGGACGACCTGACACATAACTGCTTAGCTTCCTACCTGTCAAACAGTGGTGACATGTTTCTGGAAATGGATCTCTGCTCTCAAGAGAGTCTGAGGCATTAACACAGAAAGAGAAGAAACGATGTGGTCAGAGTATCCTGAGTGGGGCATAAGGGTGGTTTTGGCAGGACTCTGTAAAGTGAAACCACCACCCTGTTGACCAGCTGCTGTGTGTGACAGTCCCCTCCGAGCATATTAACACTGACTGTTACCCTGTTAACACTGACCAGAAGACGTGTATGTGGCCTGTGTGTGTGAGTGGGTATACAGGCACAGAATATTCATGAGACAGGATTCACAAACATACACATACATACAATGAGCATAACATAGATTCATGACTTACTGGAAACATCCAAACACTCCTAGCTTCTAACTGCAGTACTGAGCCACCGGCCAGTGAGCAGCCATGGGGATAAGGGTGCTCAGTCTCTCTGGGCCCTGTGTCCTCATGAGCTGACAGGATAAGGTTACTTCTAAGTTCCCCTGGCCATACAGAAGCCCACGGAAAGGGCTGATGCCTCGTTATTGGCCCCCCTTTTGTGCTGCAGTCTCCCATGGGTTTAATTAGGGTTCCACAGCTTGACACCCCAGACAGAGGTTAAAATAGGCCTGAACTAAAGGAGGATTAGGACTTCAATGCAATGCTAAGATTCTCATAAAAGTCAATAAAAGCAAACCAAAATATTTGTCCTGAGGAGTCACATTTGTGTTGGTGTGAAGTACAGTAGAGCTGACAAACTGTAGATAGAATCAAGTGAGAATGACACATTTCATAACAGCAGCCCACTGACTCAGAAAAATGGGACTATGGATAAGATAAGCAAAAGCGAGCATTTACCTCTTTATCCTCTACTTACAGAAAAGATTTGCTGATTTGTACTTGCTTTTCAATTGACATCCGGGCTGAGTAATTAGGCAATGACATTTATGGAGTCTCTCCTACCCTGAGTAATCAGCAGTCTCAGGACTAGAAAGGAAGGAGACAGGACTCCATTGCACTTATAATCTAGTGAATAATGTTCGCACACTCAACACCCTCATCAACTGCCAAAAACACTGATAAACACAGGAAACTACTCAAACTTTCATGTACATAGCTCTACTGTTGAACCTAACAACTTGTTTTCAATGTCATGTCTGACCTAACTAAGGACAGTGGAAAGAGAGCTGCCTGGATTTCCTCGGCTTTCCTGCGTGTTCAGGGCTGCTAGGAGTTCTTCCTACCACATGTTTCTATTTGCTGAAGCTTTAGTCATACATTTTGAACTTTTCATAACAGGCAGACTACAATCCTCTTAAAAACCTCTCATCTTTGCCAGACAGGTTTTACAAGGATGTTGGTTTGTCATCACCCATTCGGGAAGCCTGCAAGCTCAATTTCCCCCACTTGTAGCCCCCTTCTGGGGGTCTTACACAGCCTGTCCATAGTTGGGACCAGGTGACCTTGCCCTGCTGGATGCTCCAGGCCTGGCCCTCAAAGACAGATACCTGAGGGCTAGACATGAGCCCTTGAGGTCAGGAGGCCTGCTCTGTGGCTCTCATCACATGGATGGAGCTAGATGGATCCAATCCTCCACTCTACACAAGGCAGCACAACCTGGAGACCTTCAGGCAGAAGGTGAGGCCAGGAAGCGTGTGGATGCAGGAACACTAATGCACAAAGCAAAGGACCCATCAGAAGGAGACAGGAGGCTGTGGAGCCAAGTGGGAACCAGTGGGGGAGGAGGAGGTGGGAGGAGGACACTGAGAGGTGAAAATGGGGAGGTGTCAGTCACCTGGATGCTGTCTGGTGAGACTGTTTGGTCTGCAAAGCAGCAGTAGGGACCACAGGCAATGGCGCTGAATCCTGGATCCTGATGGGTTACACTGTGGCTTTGCACTGTGTAGACTGCAGCTTATTCCCTCAGATCCTGAGAAAACCCTCCCGTTTACTCAGCAGGAACACACAAGAAAGCCACCACATAGACACCTCATACCAACACTTTGCAATATGTACATGACTCCCATCGAGGTCACTAAGTTCAAGGAGCTGATTCAATGCCCTCACTAAATGGAAGTAAATGAAAGTCACCCTGGCTGTGGTGATGAGCAAGTACAGCAACTCAGTAAAGGACGTGACAGCGCCTAACACACAGGAAGTGCTCTGTGCATGTGAGCTATAATTACTTTTGTTAAAAACCTAAACAGGCCTTTGACCTTTGTGATCTTGTTTCCTAATTTTAACTAGTAACATATATAAACAGGAAGCACAAATACACAAGAAATCAGGCAAAGCTAGACAGTATGCAAACTCTTTATAAATCTATATACTTAAAAATGCACAACTATTTGTATCCAAAAGGCAGGAGAGGAAAGGATTCTTTTCAGGTCAAGGCCATCAGCGACACTGAGTTCTCAAAGTTCGTCTGCTCATCTAAAGGTTTCCGGAACCTCCACTGTACCAGGTGAGCTTGTGCTGGGTTTGTTCCAGGAACTTGGCTGGCTGACCTAGCAGATCTGATTCCCGGAGACAGGAGCACCCAGCGCACACCATGGGTGGTGCTTGGTGCTTGGAGGGGGTGAGGGAGGGTGTTTCTCACAGGAAGTGGTGGCCTGCAGTGGGGCAGTAAGGAGACAGCTGTAGAGCACTTGGGGTGAGGGGGCAGAAAACTGAAGTCACAGCAGCTTGGTGTCTCCCCACAGCACCCATCTCGCCAATACCAGCAGCCTCAGGGTTGGGAAGAGTCAGCAGATGCTGCATGGCTCAGGGATGCTTGGGCTGTTTTCACACAGTTAGATAACTGGAGTTTGGTGCCAGGAGTTAGTGGGCTTCTGGGGAAGAACTGGGACCAACAGGCCAGGAGACCAGGCCATCTGCAGTGCATCCATATGGTGCTTTCAGTGTGGCGCTCAAGAAAGACAGTCATGGTGCAGTGACCTGCACATCTCCATTGTCCTAAGGACACGGAGGCCTGGGGCAGGTCCAGGCCAGGTTCAGGTGGGGATCAGGCTGACTCACTGGCTGTCGGAGTGAGAGACTCATGCAGCCACTTTAGGGCTACGCCTGGTGTGACAGTTTGAAGAGCACAGACTTTAAAAGCCTGACGTTAGTTTCCACCAAACTTGGCATGACTTTTATAAAATAATTTCTTGAACTTTCAGAAGTAATCGCAACACAGAATGTTTTTCAAGTCACTTTGTCTTCTTCCTCCCTCCCAGTCTTTGGTAGAGGGGAGAAGAAGAAAGGCACCAAGGTAATGGAATCAGGCACAGCTCCAGCCTACCCCTACCCCTCACTTAGTTACCAATTCTAGCGTGGGAGACAACCATCCAGCCCCCACTCTTTGCTCCTGAATGTCATCCTGAAGACGAGGCAGACCAGAAAGAGCACGGCGCACACCACCACCAGCCGAGGCAGGGTTGGAGACACAGAGTGCCAAGCCATTCCCGAACGAGTGTTTCAGCCTCCAAGCCTGTGGCTTTCCCAGCCTTAAAAGACAAGGGTCAGTGCACCCAACACACCACTATGGGCTGTGCCAGGGAGGTGGGGCCAGCTCGGTGTGGGGCACAGGGGCACTTTCTGTATTTCAGCTCAGTTCTGTTACAAATGTAAGCTGTTCTTTGAAATACAAGGGTATTTCTAAAATAACAGTTATCTCCCTAAGGGTGTTTTTAAAAAATACTTCCCTGCCAGTCTGCTCAGGAGCTCAAACATAGCACATGGTCCTGGGGGATCGCCAATGGGTGTGCTGACCCCCACCCCCAACCCCTGGGCATCCTCTGGGCCTTGGGGGGAGAGTGGGTGCTCACTAACTGCTGTGGGCAAGGCTGCGAGAGGAGAGGAAGACTGATGGGACAGGAGCGAAAGGAGGCCAATGTCTCCTGAAGGTGACAGCATCAGGGCTGGCGCTCCAGTCTCACACTCACATTCCTGGCACTCAGTACTGTCTCTCCCAATAGGCACTGAGATGTCATCAAGACCTTGGGAGTGACCTTTGCCTGGTGCCCCCTGCCAGGTCACCTCCTGCCAGGACAGTTCCCAGTCCCACTCAGGTGGCATTAAAGCTCTTCTGTGTGTTACCTGCTCTGCTTCCCTCGCCAGTGCTGAAGGTGCTCGCTCATCCCTCTCCTTCCAAGACCCTTTTCTCAGTGTCACAGCAACAAACCTGGCCCGATGCCTATGCTGCCAGGACAAGAATTAAAAATGGGGAGTGAGCAGGTCGTCAGGGTTAGGAAAACGTAATTGAGTGGGACAACTTACATTAAAAAGGGTCTGTTGTTTATCTGAATTTCACCTCAGCCATGGGCACTGTGTTTCCTCAGGGAGGAAGGATAGGAGACTCCAAGTCACCTTCCATCCTGCTTTCAGCACTGCCTTGAGCCTTTGCTCGGCTGTGGATTCAGTAGGACCTGCTGGGCCACACAGGATTGAAGGCCAAGGCCACATACCATGGACACAATAGGAAACGCGCCCAAGCCTGGCTAAAGCCATTTAAAAATGCTACGCTGGCTAAAAGCATGAGGTGCAGTTGGCTGGCAGGCACCCTGCACTGTACCACCACACGGGACTGGGGTGGACACCAAGAGCACTGTGCCCATGGTCCCGTGGGTATCATCCCTTCACCCCAGGCAGCAAAGTCTCCCAGAGCCTTGAGGCTGAGAAGCAGAACACCAAGTGCTCACCCCTCACTGTGCCCTCCTCAGGCCAGCTGAGTGCAGCTTCACGCAGTTCTACACCCTGAGCTGAAGAGCACACCTGTAACCCCAGTGAGCCCAGAGGCTGAGGCAGGAGGCCAGTCTGGCTGAGGCCAGACTCAAGGCCAGTGGGGCAATTTATGGAGACCCTGTCTCAAAGTGTAAACAGAATGAATGAAAAGTAAGTAACGGGGCTGGGGATACAGCTCAGCAGTGGAATGGCTTCTAGCACCCTCATGAGTCAGCTCCGAGTTCAATCCCTAGAACCAGCAAGAAAAGAAAAACAGGAAAGGGAAGGGTAGAAAGGGAGAAGGGAGAAGGAGGGGAAAGGGGGAGGGAAGAAGGACGGGGAAGGAGAGAAAGGGAGGGGAAGGGCAGAAAGGAAAGGGAAGGAGAGAACCTGCAAGAGCCACCATCCCTGTGTGTGTCAGCTCTGACATCTACTACCCTGCTCTGTGAAGGGTACTTTGTTCCTCACACACCCTACCAGGTGTCAGAAACCCCATGTCACAGCTGAGCAAACAGGAACAGAAGTGAAGCCAGGTTGCTGATTTCTCCCAAGGCCAGCCACGGCCTCTGCACCTCTGCTGGTCCAGGCAGCAGCACTCAGGCCTGTGTGAGCTTCCTGTCCACGTGGCCAGCTTCTCCCTGCTGACCCTGCATGTGCCACTCTCTAGATGCAGGCAGGCACCCCTTCACTGGGCCAGGGCTGTGCGAGGCCTGTGAGCAGTGGCCCCTCTGCCCCGCAGCGTGACCACCACCTTTTGGACTAGGCCAGCAGTGCCCTTCCTCTCCTCTCCTGCTCACTGCCGCTCTCCCGTCACCTGCCCTCATCTGTCACCTTGCATGTGAGGCTGCCTCTCTGTCAAGAGTAGACGTGAATGTGTGTGCATTTTCTTCAGGTCTGGATGTCTTGCATTCCCCACAGTTAATTTCAGTATGCTTTTTTAAGCCAAGAGGACATATATAAAGCAGGAGTGATTATTTAATGCTACTGCTTGAATCTTAATGGGCCACTGAGCATGAATTCTGCAGTGAAACAAAGCATGGTTAGCAATGGCAGTGTCTTCAGAAAGACTCAGGTACTGGATAAAGCCAGTTTTTAAAAAAAACGAGAATTTTATTAACTGTTATTTGCGGAGGATGGATTGTCCTGTTTCTAAGAAGTTCTTCATTCTTCTAAGAAAAAACCACAGAGCTAGTTGTAGTAGGAAAAAAAAAATCATGTGTATATATTGGTTCTCCCTCTTTGCAACCAAAATCTGACATTATTTTGTAAAACTTTTCTCTGTGATCAAAAGGAAGAGAGTTCACGGCAAAAACAGAAACACAAAGAAAAGGAAAAAGAAAATGGCTATGTAAGTATGTTTCCCTAAAATACCCGGCAGGATGGTAATGTAGCATCTCAGAAGTGAGAGGCTAGAGAAGGCCTTGCCTACGCTAAACCTCAAGTTGCCTGGCTGCTGTTATCGAGGACCTTTTCTTCCCGTAACACAGCTAACGCAACAGCTGAGACTTTATCACTTGCATTATTTCCCCACTCAACGTCTGTTTTGTGGTAACAGCATTGGTCTCTTTATGTAAAAGTTTTCACTCGAAGTTAAAAGTTTAGCTTGGGCTTTGGGCTGGTTTACCTCGATGATTTTAATGAACACTGAAACTGTCTTTATCAGATTCCTTGGCTCAGCCTGTGTGAGGAGGCCTTGCAGGCTGGGACACCAGCTGACCTTGTGTGGCTCCCGAGCCCAGGTCCAGGGACTGTCCCGGTCCCTGTCCTACGGCAGGAAGCAGCAGCATGGCCCCAGCTCTTGGGGGATCGGCCCCGCTGCTGGGTACCAGGGCGCTCCCTTTTGTCACCAAGGAAATCGAAAAACTTATCTCTAGAAAACAAACACTACTTCTCAGGCAATGTTTCCTCTCACAATATTTTCTGGTTTTTATATTTATAGTAAAAATGCAAGCACAAGCATTTTTAACTCATGCATACCATCCTGCAACCTCAACTTTCTATCTTGTTCAAAGGAGTAATAAAATGACTTGAAAACTTGAAATGTTATCTTCAAAGAAATTGTTTATGCATATGTCAAGTTTATAAAGATCACATGTTTAGGGGCTGGGGATTTAGTTCAGTGGCATAAGCGCCTGCCTTACAAAAGCGTGGTCATGAGTTCGATCCCCAGTACCGATTTAAAAAAAAAAAATCACATGTTTAGCTCTTTTAGATTGCTTTTTTAAACTTCACAAATACTGTGAAGCCATTATCATTATCAATAATTAATAGTTATCAATTGTGAAGTCAGTAATTACAAAAGCAATGATTTGTGTAAAAGAATTAGTTTGAATTTTGTAAAACAGCAGAACTCAGGAACAGTTAACTTTTACACACACACGCATTTTATTTCATTTCATCTTATTTTTTGGCAAGCAAACTACCTAGAGAATCAAGCACTCTTCTTTAGTGGTAGGGTGTATGTGTTTCCTTGCTTTTATTTTGTATGTGTTTTTGCAGCAGTTTTAGGTTCACGGCAGTGCTAACAGAAGGTTCCCAGCACCCACATATCCTGTGCACCACGAACACACAACCTCCTCAGTCTCAAAGTCAGGGAGAGAAAAGTTTACTGTCACCCCAAAGCCTGCCTGAACGCTGACACAGCACAGACAGCTGAGGCCCAATTTACACTGCTGTTCACCAGCACCACACACGGAGGGGCTCTGACACATGTGCAAGGACGTCTTCACTACTGCAGGAGGAAGAACTCGGAGACCCCACAATCACCTGCTGCACTGTTCATCTCTACCTCTCCCCACCTCGAGCAAATGCAAAAGCCTCTGCATGGCCAAAGCTTTGTCTCCTCCAGCTACAGCCCGGTCACAACCACACCGTGCAGAGCCCTGGCATGATGCTGGCTTCTTCATTTGGGATCTCAGCATTTAAGGTTCTGTGTCTTTCTGTGGCTGGATGGCTTATTTCTCCCTACAATGAACTTTCCTTTGTTTGGATGTGCACCCCCTGAACGACAGCTTGGTGGTTTCCAAGCCTGGCAACTGGGAATAAAGCTGTTATCGAAAGGAAAGCGGCAAAATGCAAAGGCGCTCTTTTAAAATTATGACCAGAAAACACAACTCTCTCTTAATGGAAGTCCTATGAATTATAATTCACAAGTTAAGTAGACTGGTTATAAAGTGTCATACATTATAGGAAATCTGCTTTTATAAATATTTATAGAGGCCAGGAGGCAGCTCAGTGGTAGAGTGGTTGCCCGGCCTGTACCAGGCCCTGGGTTCAATCCTCACACCCTAAAAAAAGGGGGAAAATCCTTCCCAAGTAATTACCCCTAAAATTGTGTATTAGTAAACAAGCAAAACACCCACTTTCATGTTAGAATCCATGTCTTATAAAAGTCTTGAGTATTCCCTTTGTATTCTGTAGGTAAGAGTTTTAGAAATTATCCGGGCAGGCAGTGGCACACATCTGTGATTTTAGCACTCAGAGGCTGAGACAGGAGGATTGCCATGAGTTGAGGCTAGCCTGTTCTACACAGTGAGTTGAAAGCCAGCCTGCACAACAAAGCAAGGCCCTGTCCCCTCACCCCAAAAAGTATTATCTGGGAATAACAATAATACAATGCATTAAAGGAGGTATTTACAAATGTTCATGAAAGAAACGTTTACATGCTATCACCAGAAACCCTGATTCTAAAATACAGAAATGCAATTACTAAAAAATGTTTACATGCTTCAGGAAAAGAAAAACTTAACTGTCTATGTATTTTTTTGGTGGACTCTGAACAATGTTAGAATAGCATCTAATGATTCTGTGAAGCTTTAAATGCAGAGTGCATACAGGATACTCTCTCATCCTCCTGCATGAAGTAGCTCTGCCAGCATGCAGGAACACTTGTAGCTGGGAGGTGTGCAGAGCTGGGATCCTACTCATAGTCCCACCACATGGACGAAGGCCCCGAGAGGGAGGGGAGGTTGTGTCCTCACAGCCAGACCTCCACCACGTGTCAGAGGTGCTGCTGGGTTCAGGCTGCCTCCAAGGCTTCCAGGCACCATCTGGCACCCAACTGTGAGCTAAGCACATGACCCACCCAACGCGCAGGAACTTCACCTTCCAGAATAAACTTCCAAGTGTAGTATTACTCATGTGCTGCTGGCTCAGACTTGTGCGCCTATATTACCTAATCCTTCCGGGAAAACTTAACTTGTGAGATTGAGACTTTGCGAATCACAGCTGGCAAAACCAGCTTCTGATCTTCCTTCTTTCTGAAGGTTGTTAGGTGCAGGGGAAGGACTTTAAATGTATTGATTGATTAAAGAACTGAAAAAGAGACTACTTCTTGTTTCCGGAGTCCTACAGTGAGAACGTTATATTATACGTGTTGAAAAATAACTTCACATTATGCAAATTTTAACAGTTAAAATATCCTCTGAAAGGCAGTGGTTCATCTATATCTGGGCCTCCCACACAGCTTTCATGGTCTTCATTCATGACATTTAGTCACCAATAGAATATCCTAGCAATTTCCTTTCATAGCTACTAAAAAGACACACTGCTCCATCTACTAGTTTACATGTCAGTGACACTCCAAAAACTGCCCCTGAATGGGCAACATATTTCTTTGTAAGCCTATTTCTTAAAAAAAAAGTTCAAATACTATTTTTTTATATTCTTCGACTCTGCGCTAGGATCATCACTGCACATGGCAAGCGTTGAAGGCTGTGGGTGACAGCACCTTTATCAAGGCGGGCTCCCAAGGCTGGCCTGCTCTTCAGCACCCTGCGAACCATGTGTGCTGCACGCTGGAGATTACCTGAGAGGTTCCGGAGCAATGGCCAGAGTCTCCAGGGTCTGAACGTGCATCACTCGACACAGGTAGTACAATTTTAAACCCGGTAACATCTGGCCTCCCCCGAAACTATCAGTGACTTTGCTGTCTCTGGCTGACCGGAGCCCAGCATCCAACGTGAGCTGATTCAGGAACCTATTAACACGGACTTCAGGATAGGATGGCTTTGAGCGCAACCACTTCCAATTCTGTTCAGATTAAAAACCAGGCAGAGAGCTCCATAAACTTAAGAGGAAGAATAACACTCGCCCCATTAGTCAAAATGGGTGAATATTTTATGGCCCAAACAGACTACACAGTTCTTTAAGACTAACAGACATGGCAAAGTTATAGGCAGGTGTTCCTCCAATTGCACAGGCTGCAGCTGATACCCCAATCTAAGCCCCGACCCCTGCCTGCCCAGCACAGCAGCTGCAGAAGCCAAGTTTTGCCTTCTCAGCCTCTCCACGTCCAGGGGGAGCTACTGACCAGGTACCAGCAGAGAAAGGTCTGCCGGGGTCTGTAGGGGCCTGGCTGTCCCCCTACCCGGGAGCAAGGTGTGGCGCCTGTAGAGGTGCAGCTGGTCGCAGTGGAGCTCTGCTCTACTTAGTGACTGCAAAGACAAAAAGGCCCACAGTGGCAGAAAGACCCAGCCAGCTCCACTCCTAGTTCAAGTGACAGTTATTACTCAAGGGTCAACCGCTCACTAATAAATCTAACATGATACTTGGTTGCTTCTTTAAAACTTGAGAGACAAGGTCAAAACTGGACTTAGGCCAGACCTCTGATTTGGGAAACAGGAAATGGTTCTATTTATAACCCTGTTTGGGAGCTGAAACATATAGAAAGGTTTGATAGCTGTGTAATAGTGAACAGTCTGATTCACCAGAGAAACTGCTTACTACCTCATCTGACCAAGTGCTCCGTGACCACTCTGCAGGGGCGGGTGGGCAGATCAGGTCCTTTAAAAGGGGTCACCTAGACAGGATTTGTGACTTCACTCAGAAAACAGGTATACCACGAAGCAATTAGTTTCCTTCAGTCTTACTGAAAAAAAAAAAATATATATATATATATATATATATAAATATATATATATATTTGCTCAAAATGGAATCAACTTCTCAAGTAAATACCATTATCAATGATGACTAGGTTACTTTTTTGGGTGAAATTTTCAAACACCAGTTAAGGGACCATGTAGGACATCTTTTAGCCATGGTGCTCCTGCAATTATATCCCATTTTGCTAACTATACTAAATAGCTTCAGCTTTGTGAAAGGGGCTCTGGAAAAACATTAAAGTAGTATGTTTACTAGATATGCTTCTGCTTAGTAAGACTAATGACGTGTTGAAATGCTTTTGTAGGGAGTCACAGCTCAGTTACAATTTCTCTTTCTCTAATATAAATATCTCCCTGGTCTACATGTCTGTGTATGTAAAAGAACACAATTCTCCTCCCAAGTTCTATTATCAATATATCCACCCTCATTCAGAACAGGTCAGTACACTTGTGATCTCCCCCACTCCTGATTTCCATGTAAATAGCACTGTCTTACACTCTGCATTTTCTTCTCATTCTTTGAACAGTATTAGAATTCCATATCCTTCATTTCTGGGAACAAGATTGTTGTTCCAGAGAAGGTATGACCTTCTACTGCTGATAGAAAATATCTTCTCAGTACTGCATATAAAATACTGTCCTTGGCTTAGGACTCCAACTCGACTTAGAATATCCTTGTTTAAATGCTCCTTCAGGCCAGAAAATGTTTTGCCTTCACCAGGATGCTCTGTCAGAATTTAGGGGCGATCTCTCCACCCTATCTGCTTCCTTGGTCTCCTGTCTGTCCCACCTGGGTCTTCTACTGACAAGGAACTGAGATCCTGAAATCCGACAGTTCAAATACAGGACCCCCCACCATGTGCCTACTGAGCTGTGGTGCCTGGCTCAGGGTGTCCACCCTCCCCGAGGCAAAGCTGCACTCTGTGTGACCACCCTTCCCACATGAAGGAGGGCCATGGTCCTGGACTCACTTCTGCCCAGTCCCACTCTGTGACTGCAGCCTTTGGGCCCCAGCCCTGCTCAGCTCAGAGCCTGGACTTTGATGCCAGCCTTCCTGAAGTCAGCAGTGCAGATCTGATTGAGATTCTCTTCTCAGGATAGGGGTGACCAGCTCTCTGGGAAGGAACTGTTGTCCTACTATTCTCTCTAGTCTCCAGGTGCTGCTATCCACCAGCCCAGACCTTTTCCATAAACAGCTTCCATGACGCAAAACCGGGCTCCATGACATTCGCCTCTGGGTTCATTCCAGAGAGTGACACAGCCAGTGCTGATTGATGATCACAGAAGGCCATTTTTCCCCTAATCAACTCATTTCTGCTGGAGGAACAAGCCTGTCTCAACGATCCACTGGCAAAGCTGTTAAGAGTTTTCCCAAGAGGAAGCCCCTCTAGTGAGATGAGGTTGGGCAGCAGCCCCTGGGACACTGAGGGAATCTTCACCAGTTCCTGCCCTGCTGCTTGGTCTCTGAGGTACTGCTCAAACCTGCACCTGAGTCTGCAGCCGGGCACCTGCAGACAGAGGCCTTCCAGGCCAGCCAGCTCACAGGGAAAAGCTGGCCAGAGCCCAAGCCCTTGAGAGATGCTAATTGGGTTCAGACCTGATCCCTCTTCATCAGGCCTGGGAAGTAGTTGTTCTTCCTCCACAGCAGTGTCACCAAAACAAACTCGTGAAGTTTAACAAAGAGCACTCAGAAAATGCAATTTTGCTGTAAACTGTTTTTCCCAGATTTGAGGCCCTGATTTTAAAATATGGCGGCCGTGCTCTGAATCAAAAAATGTTGTTTCTTCCTCTCTCATAAAGTGCACGGGTGTTTGTTCTATGCCTATGAATTCAGAGTTGTGACACAATGAGCTGTAAAGGACTGTGTGGAGACCATCCCAACTGCAGCTAACTCTCCATGCACCAACATCTACAAGCATTTGCCAAAGACCCTAAGGCGAACGTACTCCCACTGTGTGTTTCACCCAGGCTGAGCAGTAGGCCTGTGATCATGAGTTACAGTGTAAACCTGAGTTAACCCTCAGGTGTTCCCAAGGCTTCAGTGAGGACACACAGCCGCTACGGTCACGTCTGGCAGTTCTCAGTTCCTCCACAGACCCAGAAGGGAAGCTCTGGGCCTGATGGATTCTTCCCACCTTCCTTGGGCATGGCTCGCTCAGCTCTGTTCGCAGTGCCCATCAGAGCTGCCCAGCAGCCACTGGGTGAACTCCATGAACAGGAAAAGGCAACTCCAACAGCTGATGCTGAGGGTGGGGGGCTGGGGCTGGGGTGCAGGGGCTGGCAGGGCAGAGGAGGAGAAGGAGTGGCTGATGAACACCCTAAATCATTAGCATGCCAAGGGGCGGAGTGAGACAGGCAAGTCCTAGATGAAAACAACACCAGAAAACCTTCAGGGCCTTGCAAATCGCACCTCGAAAGGTCAGTTCTAAGCCAGCTGCCGTCATGGAAGGCTGTTGTGACCATCACAGCACGGCACTTCACGACTCCCAAGGTCAACTCCAGGAACTCCCTAGGATCTGCAGAACAAGCCCCTGGGACATGAGGAAGTTAGTCCGCTCAACCTTCCACGGGGGCAGAGAATTTCCGACCCTTACATGTGCATCCCAGAGGTAAAGCACACTCCTTTCCTGTGACATCTGTGTAAAACAGGTAGCTATGAAAGCAAATTAACATTTTAACCACCAAGGAAAGTTACTTTCTACTGTTTATTTAACTAAAAAACTCAGAACTCCTGACTTCAGGCATGATCCCCACTGCTCAAGTCACTCTCAATGTGTGAAGACACTGCTTGCAGAGGCTGTGCCAGAGATCTGAAAGCTGGGCACCCAGCATGGGCCCCGGAGTGGACCCTGCTTTGTCTGGGCTGGGGCGGCTTTGTGCAGGGAGCTCTTATTAAAGACCTGAAGGCAGAGCACCTGTTAGGAAAATAACCTCACAGGGCATCCTGGGCACAACTGTAAGCACTTTACATCCACCCACACGTTCTAGTGATGCCTCTCCCCGCTCACAGGTAGGAAAGTAAGTGTGTGAACCCCCAGCACCTGCAGGGCAGACAGAAGTTACCATGCAGCACTGGGATGTCAAGCTCCAAGGTCTGTGTGCCCTCTTCCCCCCACAGCTGCTAAGCAGCAGGGAGAAAAACACAAGTCAATCATTTCTTGTATAAGATTTTTAGTGGTTTTACAGCACTGATGCCTTAAGTAACCCTACCATGCTTGGAGTCCCCATTTAAAAAATAGGAACAATGGGTTTAACAACTTTATTAAAGGTTTCAGCAAAAGTCCTAAAAAACAATGGGACTGGCTTTCTATTACCAGCACTCCCTGTGTGTGGATCTGGCCTTGTTTTCTTTTACCCAGGAGCAGCAGTTGGTGACACAAAGGAGCTACTCTGCTACTAACCGAGCTTGTTTTGATTTGGATGAATTCTACCTGTAACAAGGCACATGAAACACCCCTTAAGTGACAGCTTCTGTTTCCTGAGCATAAACTGCCATGAAAAGCCAGTGAGTCACCAAAGCAGTGGAGTGGCTCTGTGTACCTGAGGGACAGTCCCGTTTCCTGCCCCACACGTCCACACCATCCTCAGGAAGTCAGCAGAATGAGTGGCCCCAAAGATGCCGGGACCTGAACCTTCCATCTGAGAATCATCACCCGTGGCTAAGAGCAGGGTTTGGGAGCTGAGAGGCTGGGAAGTGAGAATATCCGAGCTCGACACGGATGATACTGGGTTTTCCGCAGACCATTCCTGTGCTGGCTGAGAGACGCAGCAGAAGGTAAAGGCAGGCAGCTCGATGCTGAGGACTCGGTGGGTGCTGCTGCTTTGGAAGTGGGGGTGCTCACTGTGGCACTGGGTGCACTAACACTGCAAGGCCCAGAGGAGCTGAGTGTTCAAAGACTCGGAACACCCAAGGCTCTAAAGAAGTCTGCGCTGCACCTCAATTAATATAATTAATAACAATGTCACCTATGCTTAGAAATCACTAACCAAGATGCTAAGTGTTCTCACCACAAAAACAAATCCCAAAGGAGCAGAGGAAGGCCACCCAACACCTTGCTTTGGGCTTTAGGAGATGCAGTGCAGAGAAACCAAACAAACCCATTCCTGCCCACCCCGACCCACAGAACTGGGAGGTGTCACAGGTGTTGCATGAAACTGTGTTCATGATCGTTTGCTGCTGCGCCACACAGATGCCCAACCCCTCCCCCCAAAAGCAAACAATTCCATGAAAAGCCACTTTACATGAACTACCACACCACAAACAGGGCCCTAAAGCCCGGTCTTCTACCCTGAAGTTATTTCCTGAAACAGTAGATATCATCATGGGACTACGGACATACGAACAGCTTTGTGTGGATTTACTCACCAGCTCCTGACCAAGGTGTGTGAGGCAGGCACCGTCCTCAGTGCCACAGATGAGACGAGAGGCGAAGGCAATGAGCACACAAACATGCTCTGCATGTATGCGTTGGTCACCAGGCCTCTGACCCGGGGCCCTGGCCCTGCTGCCGCTTAAAGGGGAACAATGCAGACAAACAAGAGCCTTCACCAAAAAGAGCCGGGCGTGGAGGAAGAAATGATTCTCCACTGACCGGAAATAACAGGTAATGATCTACTCATTTGTAAGATTTAAATCTAGACTGATGGACAGACAGGATTCAGAAGACAAATAGGAAGATCTGCTGCTTTGGTGACATTAGAACAGGCGTGTGGACCTAGTCACCACTGACATATTCAGACACTATCGGAGTGTGAAACAGCAGGGGACAGTGTGTGCCACAGTTAATGCAACAAGAGGAACTATCACTTTCGGGGGATGGAACCCCCAACCCCCCCACTGCGGAGTAGGCCTACACTGCAGAGTCTCCATGTGCAACACAGTGATACTAGACATGGCCAAGACACCTCCTCTTGCTGTCATTCTGGCCACAGCCACCTTGAGTGACCTTGCTGCCCTGTCCTGGCCGTGGCTGAGCAGGGACCACCCTTTCCATCCTGAGAACTACAACAGCGACTCTGAGATGCCAGTGGAAACCTGGCACCAAGCTCACAGGTGGAGCAAAGAATAATGCATGCATGCATGTCCAGAGACAGAGACCAAGTGGCCCAGGTAAGAAACACAAAGCCTCGGCCTGGTTTGTGCAGCTGCCAGCTCTGCAGTTCCAGGTCTGAAGGGTCTTGTGCTGCTCCTTCTGCTCCATGAGACACTGCTCTTCAATCCCTGTGTTGTGTATCCCTGCTCTCTTGTACGCTGGAGTGAGTGAGTCTTACAAACAAATGCCCTCTCCTACCAGACACCTAAGAGCACCGGGGACCTCAGGACTCCCACTGTCCACACACGGAGGCAGGTCTGGGGCTGGGTCACCTGCTTGCTGCCTTCTCTGCACCCAGCGAAGCAGCTGAAGCCGATTAAGGAGCACCTCAGACAGCAGGCAGAAGGGCATTGCAAGCCCTCAGCTGCCAGCCCTGCCCTGCTCAGTGCAGCCTGGCTCCTTCCCTTGGTCTTCTTGGTGTCTGCATCTAGCTTCAGTTCCACCCCACTCTCCAGGCAGCCACACAACCTTCCTGAAGGTGGGCCATCCCTGCACCACTGCGGCTCGGCTTCTGCCCAGTGGGAGCAACCTTCGAACCACTCCTCACCAGACCAAGGACAGCGCCAGCACTACCTGCCTCACAGCGGCCCTGACAGTGCGAAGCCCCAATCCCTGAAACATGAACCGTCTGGAAATGCCCAGCTGCTGACACCACTAGCTTCCCTTCTTCTCCTCCACTTCCTGCTAAGGTCACCAAGGGGCCTAACTCCTTGCTTCCCGATCCCATGCCAGCACTGCAGCCTGGACCTCCCTCTGCAGGGCACAACTCCACTGCCCAGGGCGTCCTCCTGCAATCCAGTGGCAGGCTGGGCTCCTGCCCTACCTGCTCCCCAACCCAACTAGCACCCAGCTCTCGCTGCTTGCATGCTCACGCAGTCCCACGGATCCGGCTCTCAAACATCTTGACAAGGTGCTCGCTTCCGGCCTCATTCCCCTTCTTCCTCTGGGCCATCAAATCAGGTCCCACCGCATCATGGCCAGGCCCGACACAGGTCCCCAGCTCTGCTCTCAGGGGAAAATGCAAATCTGACAAAACTTCCTCCACCTGCGCTCCTCTCCCCAGGGCGAGGCCCAGCCAGGTCCCTGCTGCTCTGCCCCTCTTATCAATGCCCTGTCCTGGACCAGCCTGGTGCCCAGCCCCTGACTGACACGCGTGCAACCATCTCTTTTGCACTGCCAGCCTCCCCTTAGCCCTGGGGTCCCACAGCCAGCAAAGTGACAGATGACAATGAGCAGCAAACTCCCAAGCTCAAGTCACTGACACCCCCCACATGTGCAGTGCTCCACAGGGTTGCTCTGAGAATTAAACAAGAATATATGAAGCGGGCAGCACAGTGCCTAATAAGAAGCAAACACTCCACCAGCAGCAGGACTTGAATACTTTTCATTAGTCTACAATAAAACTGTGATAAAGGAAGCAATGTCTATAATGGAGATGAGATTTTAAAATGCCAGTCATTGGCTGCTTCAATTTATGTATAGGTCAGGCTACACAGAAAATCAGTTAAGGAGACAAAAAGAATAGCAAACTATGCGAGAAAGAGAGGGCACATTGTAGATGACAACTAAGAAGCGACACGTAGTAACTCTGTGGTCTTTCAGCAGCCTCTACTTCAAACATAGAGATACTGCTGATATTGTTGCTATGACCCAAAAGAGTCGATTAAGGAGTACACTCATTTTAAATATCGAGGCAAAATTCTGCTTGAAGAGAAACTCTCATCCGGGATTGCATTACAGAGCAATGAAAAGCTGTGGGTGCATCACAACTGGCCAGGCTGTCTCTCTCCTTTCCGTCCACCAGTGTGCTCTTGCCAGCCTGGGCCTGGCAAGGCCCCGATGAAGCACTGGACAGTGACCTCACCTGGAGCAGAAAGAAGCAGCTTCTCTCCCCGCCAGTTTCCTGCCACCTTCAAATCAGCCCCTCAAAGTCCCAGGTGTGAACCGCATTCCCATCCTGCCCTGTGCTTTGGGGAATACCAGAAACACTACAATGATGGTGGACCTGGAGGCACTACTTCCCAAGACTGCCCTGGGGCAAATCTGGGGGCAGCCAGAGGCCCAGGAATCTGCTAACCAATCATGCTAGCAGGACAGCTTCCTTCCAAAGGGATTCTAACACCCAGGAAGTGCTCAACAGGTCAAGGGAAAGTGATCTGACTTAGGGCAAGGCTCCAGGAAGTCAGAGTGCTGCTCAGCCCCTGCCCATGGCCAGTTCGTTCTTGATCATGACTGGTGACCTGACCTGTGTCCTGCTGCTCTGCCTCTGCACCTTGGGCATTACCTGGCTGAGGAAAGCACACAGGGAGAAAGGGTGGTCAGCAACATGGGGAAACGTGAGACACAGAAGCTCAGCTAATGCCAAGGCATGGCTACAAAATCTACAGCCTCTAACAGTACATCACTCAGAAGTAGAGCATGCGGATGAAAAGTCACTTAGCGAGAAAGCGTGCATCCCTAACCAGGAATCTGCAGCCAGTTAACTCAGACCAACGCCCAGCACTGCAGATGACGCTCTCTTCTCCCCAGTCCTCAGAGAAATCCCTTCCCAATGTCCAAATTCTGAGTGCAATTCTCCAGACTACAGGTGGGTGGAGAACTACCACCACAGAAACAAGCATGTGGAAATCCTGGGCTTCTTGACACACAGAGCCCAGCAACGTCTCACTGCAGAAGCCTCGGGAGGAAGGAGGAACAGCTCCTCCACACTGGCTCATCTGACTGTGCCACTGCTCACAACAGGGCTCTTTCCCAAATTTACGAACTTACAATTGCTTTCAAACATTTTGGAAACATTTAACAAGGCATGGAAAATAAAGAAAACACCTCTGATTTTAACCTTTTCTGGTTTCTGTACTATGAACGCCAAGCGGAACCAAACTTCTAAAGGCTGAAAAATACGGCTCTGGGGGCACAAAAAACTAGGAGCAGGTGACCAAAATGCTTTGCACCCAACCAAAAACACCTTACCTCTTCATATAATCAGTCTTTTATTAGTCTGTACTTTGCATTTTGACATGAAATAATTTAAATTATCAAAATAATACCACAGAGTAAATGTTTTCTATTATTTTAGATTCAATTCAAATAACCTAAACGTATTTCTTATGTTAATAAAATAATCACAATGTTTTTCTCTTCAGAAAGTCTGTAAGAGTACAATGTTCTAATAAACTTTGGAAACCTTAGCTGGTGTTCTGTTGCCTAATCTAATCCTCCCAGGCATAAACCACGAAGTTAATAAAGAGCAGATTAAAACCAACCAAGAACAAATTATTAATTCGGTTTTCCATTTCACTCTTCAATTCTTGTTCCAATGCATGAGGAGCCTCTGCTGCCAACACAGTCTACGCGCGGCGGCTCTCCCAGACAAGGCACAGCACTGCGAAAGCAGAAGGTGCCTCTAAGAGGAGAGACCACATGCCTGTTACTGAGCTAAAGGCACACAAAGGTGGAAACACTTTCTGCTTTTGTTTTACTAAGTCCCCGTCCCATTCCTGGGAAGTGTTTCTCCACATCTCCTTCCTCAGCCCCGCTTTCTCCTGTCCCCCCGGGCCAGGAAGTTAGAGGTAACTGGACACGGATGCATCTGCAGAGCTGCGCCACTCAGCACCCTCCTGCAGTTTCCCGGAGGACGAGCGCTACTTTGCAGGAAATCCACCAGAGCAAGGCACACGGTGCTCTCTTTCCCACCCCCGGAAGCTCGGATCTGGGCAGCAGCAAGAAAGAGGAAAGCAGCGCGGAGACACAAGATCCTGGTCGGTACAGCAACAGCGAAGCCAACAACACACCCCCCTCTTTCCTGGAAGTGACTTCCTGATTCAGAGTCCCATGCCAATGCTAGTCCCGGCCTCTAACTCCTGCCCACACCGCTGCTAATAAATACCACTGTTTACTGAGCAAGGCCACATGCCAGGCATGGTGCTGAGAGCCACATATTTTCTATCTAGATGCTTGTAGCAAATCCGCACAGGAGGGTGACTGGCCTCCTTTCAGGTGCAGAGGAAAGCTTGGAAGGTCTCCATGCCAGCACACTGCCTCCTCACCTAGGTTATGGGGAATTTTGGTTTTATACCTAAGCTGTGCCTTACCTTGGCTATATCTAAGATGCCTCTCTATAGCAGTTAATCTTAAAGATCAATTTGAGTAGATTAAGCGAATCCGGGATAGATGATGAGACCATGAGTGCTACATTCATCAGTAGATTAATCCAGCTCATGGCAGAACTGTTAGGAGTGGCTGGCGGGCGGAGGCTGGGGCTGCATTGAGGGGCACGTCTTCCCCCTCCCAGCCTCCGGGAGGTCAGCAGCTCTGCCATGGTGTTGCTGACCTGGTGCCAGCTGATCATGTACTGCTACCTCTGAAACCAAGAGCCGAATAAACTATTTCCTCTTTTACGCTGTGCATCGACATTTTGTCCTAAGAACGGGAAAGGTGATGAATACAATCACTTTCTCCTGCCAATTATGACCTAAGTTCCCATGGAATAAAACAGACGCTCTACCTTTAGGGAGTCTGAATTCAGTAGAAAGGTGGTCACACATGCAGGGAAGTATCAACAGAAAATCTGAAGACGGAGATCATAAACATCATGGGAACGTGGAGAAGGAGCCCACTCCAGGCTGCACACGTAGCTGGGGCTCCAGGAGAGCACCAACCAATGTAAGAGGACACTTTCTGTGAAGAACGAACAAAGCAAGCCCCTAAGTCAGGTGCCTTATGGAAACAGTGACAGAGTCTATTCCAGGAAGGACTAGGAGATTTGATGCGGGAAGCAAGACGAGCCAACTGTAAGAGCCGCGGACATCCTCCCGAAGGCAGGATGGGAAGCTGAGAAACAAGCCCAAGACTCTTCCTCCTCGAGGGACCAGAGGATGTCCTCACAGAAGAACAAGCCTATGGAATTCTGATTTCTCTATTAGAGGATTATACCTAACCTATGACTTCTTATTTCTGTGTTACAATAAGCATTACTTATTAAAATACTTTTGTTTCAGAAACTTTTCAAAAAGGAAAACAAAACTTACCGCACAAACTTTAGTTAGGTGTATCAAGAATAAAACTGAAATGTAAGAAAAATGCAGGTCTTATAAAATCCAGTCTACTATTCTAGAAAATAGCAGAAGTGAATAAGAACTCTAACTTACAGATTATATATCTGAAAAACAAAATCCTGAATGTATATATAAGGCAGACTGATTTCTCAATGAAAAAACAGAATTTATTCTAGAATGTGCTGACCTTTAAAAAAAACTCACAATTATCTATGTTTATTTCAAATCTTTAAATCAAATCTTCAAATCAACTCCAAAGCTTTTTAGGACACATTTTTACAGTCAGTTTACAACTCATCTGAGAAAACAAGCACAGTCTTCATGTTATAAACCATCCTGAAAAACAACTTTAAAATCTAAGGCCATTTTCGACATTCATTTCTTTACTCACTAGATCTCATCCTTAAGACTTTTGATTGCTATTTTTAAAAAAATCCAAGTCCCCCTGCACAGACAATGGCTGGTAGCTCATGAGATCAGGCAGGAACAAGGTGCCCAAAGGTGGCAGACCTCCTTGGAGTCTAGGTTACTCAAAAGGAGGTCACAGGAGCAGAGTGACGTGTGCTGCTGGATCTGTTTCAGAGCGTGCAGTCCTTTAAGAAGTATTTTCTGTGTCCTGTTCTGGGCACAGTACTCACTGTACTGGTAGATGCAGGCTGAATAGGTCCAGCTCTGAAGGTGACAGCTCTGAGACAGGCCACAGGTGATTAAGAGCCTGTGACACAGAAACCTGTACTCTCAGCGAGAACAAACAAGTTTCTCTACCCTGCACTGTGGTTTTATCTTATACTGATAGGATACTTAATCATAATTTTATTCACTCTACCTGCTAATGCAGCTTTCAACAATAGTTAATAAATCATCTTCACTTTCTATGCTCCTCATACCCACCGTCCCTTTAAGGCTACTGAGTTCTTCAGTGCGTGGCTCTATGTTAAGTAACCCCAGGAGGACTAACAGTGAGGAGAGCCAGGGTGTTTAATATGAGTGGATGTATGCAATTTACTAGACACATGCCAATTACAAAATAGCCTTTGTACCACAAAAGTTCCCTTTACATTTCCTAGTAAGAATTCCTTCTAAAATTACCGACTTGGCAAGTAGCTCCTTCAATCACGATAAAGATGGCTCAGGTACCCTAAGTGTGAGTTGGAAACCTGGAGTTGAATAGATACAAACTTGACAGTGCCAGTTGACTACAAAAACAGCAAGCCTCGGAGGTCAGCATCTTAACTGTTCTAAAATCACCATCAGCTCAAACCACAATTTATAAAAACAATACAGCATGTTTATGTCAATTGTTACTCATTATCTAATACTGTCTCCAAGCCAAATTTAAATAGTCCTGGCATTTGGCAGACATTTATGAACCAACCAAGGCCAGAATATAAACACGTATTGAAATGTGCAGTCTTGGCTATCCTAAAAATCCTGACTACGAAAACTTAATTTGAAAGTTATCCAAGAAAACCCCGAACCAACTAAAAACCAGAAATACTAAAGCCAATACTTTGTAAATCATGCTTCTTTTATTTAAAAGTAGAATACTCCTAAAATAGATGCATATTTATTCCATTTAAAACACCAAGGCCCTCTGATATACAAAAGATTAGCCTGCCTTTCAAACCTAAGAATTTATATTGTTATGAAACATTAGTAATGTGTCTCAGGTTAATTTCTCAATGAATGCACCTGGAAAACATAATGTTGAGTGGAAAAAAATCAGGCACACAAGGTCGACTATCACAGTTTCTGTTTTATGAGACACCCAAAATTCAAATAAAGAGCAAAACAGGGAGAGAGATCCTTCTCAAATGCACAGAGGACCCAGAAAAGGGAGGGAGAGAGGCAAGGGGAGGGGATAAGATAGTAACTAAGATGTGTTCCGTACACAGACCGACTTCCCAGAAAGAATGTAATTACGCATTAACAAAAATAAAAATTGAAAGAAGAACTCACCCTAGTAAGACTCAGCCTCTTCTGGCACCACTATGATTATTTTGAAATTCTACCTGGACCATCTTTGACATTTAACTATGATGTTAAAATAGGAAATCACCCAAATGCATTCTACACAGATAGGACCCTCCCATCTTCCCCTCTTCGGAGAGACAGATGCCTTCCTCGAGGAGCTGATGGAAGATGAGCTGGTGGGTGAGGGGCGGCAGAGCTCGCCGGGCCCTTCTCTTCAATCTCAGGTCTCAGCTGCTAGCTCTGCTCCCAATTCTGTCCCTTACCCACTTTCTTCCCTGCACAACTCGCAAGAGGAATGGCAGCTCATTGCCAGGGGAAAGATACAAGACCCTGTTTCATCACCTGTGGACGTAACAGATCTGGCTGGAGAGCATCATGGTTCTAGGAAACACGCGATGACTGGGGACTTACTCATTTCCACGTCTAGGAGTCCAAGGGGAAGCCCTGCTTACAGAAGCAGCAGGCAATGAAAAGTGAGACAAACTCACTAGACAAGGGTGCTTGTCTCAACTTTTTAAATTAAAGCTAGGAAATAACCTAACTGCTCAAATCTAAGGAACTGGTTAAGTGGTGATGCCAAAATACATAATGTATTTTGGTACCATAGAACAAAACACTAGAAAACACAGGTTGGGGGTGCAGCTCAGGGTACAGCGCTTGCCTGGCTGGTGTAAAGCCCTAAGTCTGATCTCAGCAAATGAAAAATAACACAAAACAAATATCCAGGGTGTGGTTGGATGGGGGAAGGATGAATACGTGTTACATAGAGAAGCAGCACATGTATCCTCTACAACAGGACCCTGGAGCTCGGCTTTGCTTTTTCCATACTGTGTACTTTCAAACTGTTTTCTAAAGCAAGTACTCATTTATAATAGAAAGAAAATGAAAGACACTTGCTTCTTCTACAGACTTGCTATCTGCCTTGTTAAGACACACCCAAGATGCTGCAGTTTGGGCTGGCCATCTTTTATCTTAGGCACAGTGGCACGGAGCCCTCAAGACTGGGCACCTAGGCATCCGTGCTGGCTCAGTCACTACCCGGGCTGTCCCCTGCCTTCATGCTCTGACAGGCAGTGAAGAAAGGCATCTTCTTAGTAGCCCCAGAAGAACTAAGGTCCGGGAACCAAATCCAAACACTAGCTCAGGGATCCAGACTGCTGCCCCAGTGCAAGCCAGTTGCTATGCGCTTTAACTTCTGGGACCTTCCTGTCCCAATCAAAGGCTCCCTGATGACCCAGAGGAGCCCTCCTAGGAGGGAACCACAGGACTCAGCAGGAATGGAGGCTCCAGCAGGGGAGTGCAGTCTTTGGTGGCAGAGTTGGCACCCCAACCTCTGTCATGCAGGGCCTGTGTCATCTGTTACCACCATCTCCTTTCTATGCCCATGAACCTTGAATAAGCTGGCTTCCCAAAAGCGTGGAGCAAGACTGTCCGAGAGACGGGTGCGGCTCCTGAGCCTCCTTGCCGGGACGGGGACCCATGCTCGGGTCCTGTCTCATAGCCTTCTCTGCTCACCTATCACCCTGGGCCTGTGCCAGGCCTGGACCACACTGAGTGTGCATGTGGGGGATGGCATGGCGTGGCCCGAGGGGCGAATGTGTGAAGTGGGGAGAGCAACTGACCAGCAAGCAGCAGGGTAAGATCCAGAGGAGACAGCAGAAAGGAGCCACTGGAATAGAGAAGTGGGACGGATACCGGCCACGTGTGATACATACACGCTTTCTCCCCACTCTGTGCCGCGCTTAGGGCAGCTGCCAGCACGCTCACAGCAGAAACCAGGGTGGTGCCTCTGAAAGAGTCTGAAGCCTTAACCTCTTCTGGTTTTCTTTCTCATACCTCATCACAGGAGTCTGTGCCAGGACTCCCAGGGTCAGCAGCCAGGACCCTCCGGGAACGGGAGGGCAATACTGTCTGCTCTGCACATCAGTAGCTTCCTGCCAGGGTTCCAAAGTGCAGATTCCCCCCATGGTGAAGGAGAGGGAAGCAGCTCTGGTCCTGGTCTCCTCGGACAGCGAAACTGCAAGAAGCCAACGCCCACTGGGCCTGCTGCTCATATGCAGGGCGGTACTGGGCCAAGGGCTTTCTGGCCGAGACTTCTGCACTGCCTGGTGCAGTGTGAAACTGGAGTTCAGTTCCTCTCCACTGTGGCGGACCAACGCACTCTGACAATCAGGTGATTACAGATTTCATCACAATTACATGATTTTGCCAAGTCAGAAATGCTTCTTCCTAAGTCTTCACACTTCTTAAAACCAATCTTCCAAAGACAAAGCAGATTAAGCTTGCTTTACTCCACCCATTTTTCTGTTACAAGGACTGATTTCAATGGGGCATTTGACTTGGAGAAAGTGCAGATTCTATTCTCCTGCATCTTCTGGAAGATGCAGACCCAAAGCTTGTAAGAACTTGACAGGAATCTGAGGAGATCAGAGCTGCCCACAGCACAGTCAAAGCATGGCTATCTGGAAAGATCAGTTTGACAAATCCGAAATGTACTATTTTAAATACTGAAACTTCACAGTGCTTTTCACTGCCTTCTGAAACTTCATTACCCACCTTCCAGACTTAGTGAACAGCACATCCAACAGCGTAGTCTTAGCTTGATGGCTTTTGGTGGTGACCACAGCACAATCATGACAGATACCACTTACCAGGCACCCACTGCATGTCTAACAGCCTCCTTCATGATGACCTCTGAGCCCTGGGACCCAACAGAGGGTACTGTGGTCACCCACATTTTACAAACCAGAAAACCAGAGTTCTGAGAGATTTGGTCATCGCAAACACAGTGTGTGGTAGGGGCCAGGTTCAGATCCAGGCAACTGAATCCAGAACGCCTCCCCACCTTGCAGTGAACAGACAAAGCAGGCGGGAAAGCATGGCCAGAGACCTCCGGCCCCTTGGGTGGAGGGAATGGCTGTGGACTGGAGTGGTTTCTGAAAAGCACATCTACTTTTGAGGAAAACAGCACTTTCAAGCTAGCTGTCAGTTCTGTTACCCGTGGTGCAATATGGGAAGAGCAGGTGTGTAGCCAGCTTGGAAAAGCCCCCCGCACCACAGCCTCCTCTCCTGGAGCCTTGCATGCTTACTATACACAGCAACCCTCTCTTTTTTCCCTTCCCCTTCTTCCCCACTCATCTTCATAATGTTTAACTGTTACAAATGCCTCTGTTCCTGAAGAGATACTGGTAAAGAGAAAAGGACAGTATCTCAAAATCCCCTGGGTGGCTTTAAAATAAGGAGTCTTCTAAACCACGCTTCTAGCGAGACTGTAAAGCTTATAACAGATTACACTGAGCCGAGATCAAACCTACTACACTGCAAATCGCATTGCGTGCTTTTTGCTGTCTGTATTAGGGTTTGCAGATCAATGAGCTGGATGCACCCCGATGTACACCTCAAGAGTCGTGTGCGGCAGGCCAGCTCTGGGTAACAGGGAGGAGGATTCTCTTAAGGATCAGGACCTCCATTCCAAACTCAGCTCTGCCACTAGGTGGGGATGCAATTTCTACAAAAAACCATTAGGTGTCTGGCTGCATCCACTGTAAAATGAATGAATGGCCACATGTAAGGTTTCATCAGGTGTAACACTTTTATGCCTTCAAGTATAATGATTAGAAGCAGAATTTAAAGTTACCATTTTATGGGATATTGTTATTAACAGATTAAAAAATTGCAGTTCGTGTACAGGGTTTTACACAGGACTGGGGGAGTCAGTCACAGCGTTCGAGAACTGCACACCAAGCAGAGTGTTGGCCAGGAACGCTGAGGAAAAGGTAAAGCTTACTTCCCCCAAGAGCAGATCTCCTCACCAAGCTGTAAAACGGTGCTCCCTAATTAGAGCACAGTTCAAACTGCCAATGATCTCCTAGTATCTCAGGCCTGCAGGGCCACTCCCATTTTGACCAAACAGCTCATCTTTGCCAAACACGCACATATGATGATTTCCAGGGTATAAAGAAATTAGAAGCCCAAAGGCATGCTCCTGGAGAGGGGACGTAAACAAGTCTTATGCAATTCCAACCCCCGTGTGTGTGAGCCTTCATCCTTCACATAGCTGTGTAAATATTTCTTCCCTCTGACTTTGGATATGCGCTTAAAGCTCCCTTTAATAAAGAAGTGGACCGCCTTAGTGAATGAAATAGTTATACTAGCACCAGTGTCTCAGAATAGCTCATTAGCTCACGTGAGAAGTAGAGGTGTGCTGGCTTGGAAATGCCAAATTTTTAAACCTCCTAACTCTGATTAAGTTCTAAGCCGTCTACACAGCTCCTCTACATAAATACTAGTTGCCTGATGGGAGGAAGGCAGACTACTCCTCTTGGCGAAATTATAATTGTTTACAGAAAATTAAGCTGAACACAATTAGCTACCCATTAACAGCCCCTTCTTGCTTCTGCATGGTAATGTGCGGAAGCCAGTCTCTGCTGCTGTACTGACACTGTCAACAACTTTCTGTCTAAGGTGGAAGCGTCCTGTGCACAGCCTGTGGCCCTGCCCTCTGGGAGGAGGCTGAGCGGGGCTGCACCTGCCAGCCTGGGCCCCATGCAGCATGGAGCTGGGGTGGTGGAGTGGTGAGAACCCCAGCAACTCAGTCAAATCAGGTTTTCGGGCTGGAGCTTTTGTGACTTGGTAAATGTGAGTTTCCCAGCAGAGCGCAAAGAATGGGCTGTGTATGTATAGTACTGTGAAAAGTGTTCTGCCCTGCTTTGGCCTGCCACGCAGATTATTCCCACTCTGCTCCTTCCACAAGGACTCATGGCAGACGGTCACTGTAAATAACATTCTGTTCTCAAGCCTGCTATAAAAAGGAGTAGAATATACTTTAACCATTAGCCATCAATATTGGAGTTCTAAAAAAATTTGAGTATGCAAATAAATATGGAACCAAGCAAAAAGGAAAGCCTTTTTCAGAGACACTGATTCTTGCCACTGCACCGATGCCAGGCCTCAAGCCTTCAGTGCCCACCCAGGCCAGCAGTCTGCAGATCCCACCGCCCACCACTGGGACTCTGAGGGGAGAAGGGACAGTCTGCCTAGGTGCTCAGCACAGCTCCAGCGAGATACAGGAAACAGAAAATAAATATTCTCCAAACTGGATAGCACCCCAATCCTTAAAGGTCAGAGCAGGCTCTGTGTGTAACCCCCCCCCCAAAAAAAGCTAAAAATACTTCATAATTTTTTTTAAAGGGGCAAGCATAGAGAGGAAATGGACTATAGTAAGTGTTTCATTATTCCTACACTGTTTTATCAGATCACCTTTTTATTAAAATGTTTTGTTATGTTCCTCACAGTGCCATTGTTGATGTCATCTATGATGCCATGAGGGTGCCAGGTGTCCACACTGCAGCTGACATACTGGGAAGTCCCCAGGATTTAGTGGTTCTGGAGAGTTCTCTGGCTACACACCGGTGCTGCATCTGTCGGCAATGTTGACAATCTCATTAAAACAGTATTTCCATTGTGTTTAATGTTTTTCTGCTTTCTTCTGTCTCTCGGCAGCTCCTTGAGGGCTTTGATGATCAGGGCAGAGGCAGAGGGCACCACCTCAGTCTGAGCCTGTCTGTTCTGAATGGTCAGCTTTACTGTATCAGATCCTTCGGGTGACCAGTCGCTTTGGCAATGTTATCACCCATTTTTTTGGAGACAGACCCAAGGGGCCGATCTTGGGGGCCAGGGCAGATGTGGTGCTGACATCACCACTGTTGCACCACAGGTACATAACTGATCTCGCTGGTGAGAACTTGGGCGGCATGGTGGAGGCAGCTGGTGTCGGATGAACCCGGATTCCCAAAGACCGAAGAAAGCTGACCTTAGCCTCCTTCTAGCTGAAAGCTGAAAAGCTCCTACACTGTTTTTTAAAGCTAAAACCAACTAGACTACAATTTTAAGAAGACCAAATTCATGAAAATAAATACATACTCTGTATATATTATAGTGCAGGGAAATTCCAGAGTCAATGTATTTACAAAGTTTTCAGAAGGGAGGGGTAAGGAAAAATCTTAATTTTCATTTGAAATTTCACTCCCGAGATTTACCATTCATCAAATGAGTCCTGGAGCTCAGCTTTCTGGGAAGGGGGGCGGTCAACGTCCCACTTGGTGCTAACAGAGACTCCCCCGTGGCACACATGTTTGGTAACAACCCCCTGCAGCAGCAGGGACACCATGGTGCCAGCATCACAGGAAACAGGACTGACTGCCTCTGAACTGCATTTATGAGTTTGACTCAGTCACAGCTCAGGCCCTGGTCATGTTAGACCTGCTCTACCATCTTAAGTTCTAGCTGTGACAGTGTCAGCACATCTGGGCGTGACAGAAACCTGAGCATAAGGAGAACTAGAAAATACAGGATAGGCAAGAACAGCACCAAGACAAAGCTCGCCCAGTCCATAACCAGGACCCACTGTAACACCTGAACCTGAATCTACACACAGCCAGGGCTTTATTCAACACAAGCAACCACTGGGCCTCCTCCACTCATGGCACCCCTCCCGAGGGGCACGCCTGCAAAGGAGACATCTGCTTACACTAATCTGATGGCAAGTCAGAATTCATTTCCTCCCATCAGCCTTGGACTGGCCACTGAAGCTAACTGTGCTGACTCTTTTGGGTTCCTGCAATAGGGAGTTTTAAGTTTCACTACTTTATGCAAGATTCAGATGCTGGCACCACACTTACACAGAGGCTCTGTAAATTCCCTTTACATGATAGGTTGCAGCTTTTGATTTAGAGACACAGACAGGGAGGGTCTGGTAAGGATGGAGATGTGTGGCTTTAACATTGCCATCCTGAGCAGACAGCTACGGTCCCAACACTTCTCCAAATGCCCTTTTATAATATCACTGCTGCTCAGTACCAGGCTTCCATTTAAAATCTCCTCAGCCCTTTGTGATCTGACTAGCTGAAGCTCACGTGATTCCAGAGGCATAAAATGCATGAATTACTCTTCAAACTTAAAGGGAAACACAAGCAGATGCAGATCATCTGGGGTTAACTTGCTCTGGTCAGATGATGTGTCTCAGGAGCCCAGGAGGCGAGGACAGGAGAAGGGCAGAGCTTCATTCCAACCCCCTGGTTTGGCAGCACTGCTAGGATGTCACAGAGAAGGAAAATGCAGAAGGGAATCTGTCTCCCAGCCTCGGGTCTGTGCCTGAGGAGGGCTCTCCCAGAAGCAGAGAGCTAGACTTTCACAGGAAGCCCTGGCCTGGGAGAGAGGAAAGCACTCTTCCTAGACCTAAGCAACCCAAATCTACTCTAAGTTGCTCAGTGACAGCTTAACCAAATTCACCTGGTCTTATGTGAAGTCACAATCCTATGACAATCAGTCTGCTTCCATCCTGGAGCTGCTTATGCTATATGCATCTTTACTGCTTCAAATTCTGATTCTTCTGTGAAACTGGACTGGGACTCTTCCTTTCATGATACAAGATTTATCTTCAGGGAGACTGCATTGTTTTATAAATTGGTCTAGACAGAGACAGCGACAGAGGGACACTTCCATTCACAGTGCATTTGAGAAAACTGAATCATGATTGGGGAGGGCATGAGTCCAGTGCCTACAGTTCTTGATTCTGGGTAAGATCCAGTCTGGGGGCAGTTCTACAGGGGCTCTGTCCACAGACAGCACGGTAGCAGGAGTCTGGGAGAAGCCCATCTTCCTGACTCAAGTCCCGGGCAGGTTCTGGAGCTCCGGGACCTTGTATTTTTCTCTTTGGGATGACAGCCTGAAATGATTTTTAAGACTTCCTTCAGCCCTGAGTTGGTTATGAACTAATCACATGTTACAAGGGCCAACTGAAAATTACGAGAGAAATTACAGAGGACTTAATCTAAGTCCATGTCCCGGGGTAAGTTTGTAGTCCTCGTGCTGCTATGGAGACCGACCTGTTGCATCACGTGGAACACTGTTTTAGACCTTGCCTGAGAAAGGCAAGAGACGCTGGCTGGCTTTGTTCATTTTCTTTTTTTCTTTTTCTTTCTTAATTTCTTTCTTTCTTTCTTTCTTTCTTTTTTTTTTTTTTAAGTAAACAGTAGTGCTGTGCTGGGACGTTCTCTAGTTTCACCTCTGGAGTTCCTAAACGCACACAAAACGCCATCTGGCAGTTTGGAGCCTCAGGTCTGCGCCCGGGCGCGTGGCTCCGGGCAAGCGCCTCTCCCTCGCCTGCGCCTGACCCTTCTCTGCGCTAGCTGCGAGATGCGCTCCAAAGCCACCTCCAGACCTGAGGCGGGGTGGGGCTCAGCGCCTCGGGGTTGCCGTCCCTAGGGACAATAAACCCTACAGCAGCCAGGGCAGAAGTTCACCCGTCCCTCCCGCCGCTCGCTAGGGCTCTAGCGCACCCAGCCCAGACCCTAAATGGTACTGGCCACCTGGAGGCTGCAAAGGCAAAGCGAAAGAGGCACCAACTGCGCGCCTGGCGGGGGACGCGTCCCGCCTCGCAGCCCAGCACCCGCCCCGCCCCCAACTCACCTGGGCGATCTTGGCCCGCTTCTCTGCAACCTCGGGGTCCGCGGGCTCTCGGCTCTCCACGCCAACAGGCGGCGCGAAGTCCAAGGCGGGCAATCCGCGCTCCGGCTCCGGCTCGCGCTGCTGCGCCACCTCCGCCTTGTCGCGCAGGATGTCCCTCTGGATCTCCTCGGGCGGCTTCTGCAGCGTGTCCTTGGCCTCGCGCAGCGCGCGCTCGTGGTTCTCGCGGATGCGGGCCAGGGGGTCCTCGGCACGCGCTCCAGCGCCGGCCCGGGGTTCCGCGGGCGGCGCACGCGCGGGCTTGGCATGGAACAGCACCCCGCTGAGCAGCTTGGAGGGGTCGGGCAGGAAGAAGATCGCGCCGAAGCACAGCGTGGCGAAGGCGCTGAACACCAGCAGCAGCGCGAACTTCTCGCTCAGGCGGAAGGCGGCGGCACCCGCACCCTTCCTGCCGCCGCCCAGCCCCGCGCCCGGTGCCCCAGGCCCGCGTTCCGCCGGGCCCCCGAGCAGCGGCAGCAGCGTCCCCGCGGGCATTTTCGCCGTCAGCGCATGCGGGGCGCGCGGGGCCCCACGGCAGGCGGGGCAGGCGGCCGGACGCGCAGCCTGCGGGACGGAGCGCGGAGGTCGGGCGGGGACCCCGCGCCCCCGACGGCCGCGCCGCGCCGCGCCCCGGCTCAGGAACTTCCCGCGCGCCCCGGGCTCCCGGCGACCCAAGCTCCTCCGAACGCTTCCGAACACGGCAGCCCAGGCGGCGTCAGCCCCGGGCCCCACAGCCCCGGCCGCGGCCCATGTCCGCGGCTCCGCCCCTCCCGTTGCTCAGCAGGCGCCGAGCTGCACCGCGACCCGAGAGCTCCGCGCTCTGCCGTGGCCGGCTGGGGCGGGGCGGGGCACCAGAGTGACAACGTAGCTGGCCAATGCACGCCTCCCGGGGTCCCGCGGGGGCGGGGCCGCGAGGGCGGGGGCGGGGCCGCGCGGGCAAGCGCTTACGGGAAGCGGGCGGCGTGGGTGGCGGGGGTGGCGGTGACAGGGGCCACGGGGGAGGACGTGGGGGGGTGACGGGGGGCTCAGGGCAGGGCCTCGGGACGTCACCTCCACTGGGCTCGACCGGATTCTAGGGTGCTAGGTCCTGGTTGGCACGGAAGCGCCTGGGAAAGCGCAGGACCTCCTGGGTTCCCAGGATCCCTGGAGCCCTGAACCCCTCAATTTCCTAGCTCCCTGAACCCATGGATCCTTGGAGCCCTGCAGTTCTGGATTTCCTAGAACCCTGGGCTCCCGGATTCCTACATCCTTGAGTTCCTGGACCCCTAGGTTCCCTGATCTCCCCAGAAGCCCTAACCCTATGGATCCCTTAGGCCCCCTCGATTTCTCAGACTTCTCCATTCCCAAGCCCTCTGAACCCCCTGGCGTGCCTGAGCTCCTTGGATCTCCGGGCCCCGAGACTTCCCGCACCCTGGGGTCGCGCCCGGGAAGCCTAGGAAGGCAGGATCGCGGGGATATGCGTGGTCGTGGTGCGCGTCGCCGCTACCGCTGCCCTTGGCTATCCGGCGCGGACTGGGACGTGCAGTGGCCGGGGCCAGGAGGAGCGCGAGGGGCGCGGCCCCAGAGCTCGGAGCAGCTCCGGCGTCCTCCACCCTCAGGCCACCGACGCGGGGCGCCGGAACTCAGGGCACCCTAGCCGCTCCGCCGTGAAAAGTTGTACGTCCCCGCCCGCCCGCCCCGACTTTCGGAACGCCTTTACCTCATAGTAGTTGCTCAAATTTTCCATCCAGAGAAGACTTAGCTGCCAGAGGTCCTGGCCATAAATTGAGCCCTGCGGACACGAAGTCTGGGACTGGCTCCTATGCGAGTGAGGACTGGGGCCAATGGAGCCGCTTTCCAGGCAGCCTTGCTTGCCGCTGCTTCTGGAGCTCAGGGTGCCATGGAGACGGCGCAGCCCCACTGCGCTCGGGGACGACCCTTCCGGGCACCCGGGCTGGGCGGGGGCACCTGTGGCCTGCCCTGGGGTGGGTTTGCGTGCGCGCGAGTGCGTGTGTGGGTGGTGGCAACGTGGTTTCCCAAAATATGTTCCCTGTTCCTCTTTCCGCCAGCAACCGGCGACTATCAAACAGGAGTTGATTGACTTCCAGCCCTGGAAGCGGCCCTGTAGCAGCCTGCTTTTCCCCCATCCCCGAGACTGATTCTGGCTCTGCGGCTACTGCGCTATTACAGGAAGGAGCTCGCTGGAGTGTGCAGGTGTCACTGTCCAAGAAGTAAAAAGCGCGATGCGAGCTTCACTCGCTAAGGTTCTTGTGGTTTGCATTTCCATACTCATTGTAAACCTGTAACTATTATTCGTTGCATGCTGGTTTTGCTTAAAAATCGATGCTTCCCTCTGAGGTCTTGCTGATGGGAAATGGTGGCTCGCAAAGCTGACTTCGCGACCCGGTTATTTTGATCCCTGTATGCAATTCTAAGTCCAGAAGAGTGCAGTATATCCAAGCAGGGTAATGAATTTGGGACTGAAAAGAAAAAGATGTTTTTAAATGATGGCGAGGTAATTTTTGTTTCAAACTCCATTTGTAGGTGGAGGATCGGCTGAGAGGACTGACTCACCGTGCAAAAATATTATTTCCAATAACACCCGTAAGATCAAGTGAACTCATGAATACACGGAGGGTGAGAACTTGGGGGACATCCACGACAGATGGGTGGAAACTGGAGTGATTACCCAAGAAGCTAGTTACTCCATCATCACTTGTTAGGAAAGATATTATTTTAAAAGTTATGTTTTGAGAGTGAGATTACTTTTCGTAGCCACTGAAATACTTAGAAACTTTACTTTTAAATTAATATTACTGAGATTTCCAGAAAAGTAATAAGATTCGCTTCTAAGTGTTAAAATGGTGATGAAGAGAAGTTGCAACTTAATTGTGATCCTAAATGCCCATTCTGGGCATTTAACCTATTATTGCCTGAAGTGGAAGCTTTCAGAATCTAGTACAGCGATTTAAGAGTGACTGCCCTAGGATCCTTAACTTTGATTGATCTATATTATTTCTAACTCTTTCGAAGTGGTCCTATAATTTCAGTACACTTTCATAAAATTTATTTTTGACCAATTTCTTGTTATGTGTACTTTTATAAGTCAGAGTTCTCTTGTGAACAAAGCCTGGCTTTAATATTTAACAAGACATTAGCTTGGACGGCTGATTCAGGCTTCACTTCCAGGCTAACAGTCCACCGTGGGTGGGTGTGATGATGTCTGGGATGTCTGGGCCTGAGCACGTTTAAGAAAATCTCAGGGCTGTGATAGTGAAATGCACCAAGCCATGCCTACCTGTTTAACATAAGCCCACAGGTCTCTGTGTGTGCACAGTAAAGGGAGAGAAGCGGGAGGTCAGCAGGTACAAATGTGCTCCAAGCAGAACCCGGCCCTTGGCCTTGATTTCAGCAACCCGAGCACATTCATATTGTGCTGTCAAGCAATGTTCTGCCCCCTGAGAGGAATAAAAAGAGAGGTGACCGACTCCGACTTCTCAGGTCCAGGAACCCCCACTCTGTTGCCTGCACCCAGACTTCCCAGGTTCTCTACGTGAGGAGACGCTGGCCGAAGGTCTGATGGAAAGGGAAACCTTGGAGTTCTGTGGAGTTTTTCCTCTTCAGATACATCCTCCGCGTTTGGCCAGTACTTCCTTGTGAAGTTCAGCTTCCTCATACCTGTTGCATGCTGGTTGTAAATGACTTCTTTTCCTTTTTAAAAATGTTTACTTCTTGACAATTTTTAAATGTTTGTACTTCCAAGTAAGATCTTTAGAATTAAGTCACTTTTAAAAACCTGGTGGTAGTCCCCAGTAACACCTCAAAGTCCAGGAAATCCCCGACTTGTTTGGCTATTTGGATTTCACTGTTTTTTTTTTAAATGTAGATTCAGCTTTTATATTAATATGTCTGAGGCAAGTATTATGATTATCAGTAAGATTACAAGGGAAAGGGGGTAAACCAATAGTTTTATAAAATTGCCAAGTGTTCAAACATTAAGTGCACTTCTTTTTCTTTAGTCCATGGTTGCAGTGCAGGACGTCAGAGTCCCCGCGGGCAGCGGGCGCAGCACATCCTCCACCTGTGGCCCTGCCCCACCCAGCTCTCCCTCTCGGTGTAGCCCTGGTCCTCTCCCCATCTGCAGAAACTCTTTTTTTCCCCCAGTTCTCTCTTTTTAAAACCTTTTTCCTTTTCTTCCTCCTCCATCTCGGTCCACTGCCCATTCGAAAAAGATCCACTTCCTGTTACTATTTTTATTTGCTATTTGGGTTTCTCAGTAAGAGCAACCATGTGATATTTAAACTTGTACATTTGATTTATTTCACTGAACATTATAGTTTTGAAGTGTATGCAGTTACATTTCAAATGCTTCAAGTTTGTCATTCTTTATGGCAAAATAGTACTCCACCCTGTATAAATACATCCGCTCACTATTGATAGAGAAATAGTTTCTTTCTTTCTTTATTCCTTCCTTCCTTTCTTTCCTTCTTTTTTTTGTACCAAGAATCAAACTCAGGCAGGTACTTAGGCAATGAAACCGGCTGTTTCTAAGATTCAACTATCTTAACTGTGATGCTATAAAATACAGGTATGCCTGGGTCACTGAAATATGGTGACTGACTCTTTCTGGAAGATACCTGGAAGGGGGTAGCTGGGTTGAATGGAATTTCTATTTTTAGATTTTTGAGGAATCTCCTTAGGGTCTAGTGGCTCACATCCCTACCACCTATATAGAAAGGCTTCTTTCCCCGCAAACCTCACCAACATCTGTTATTATTTATTAATGGTAGCATTCTTTCTGAAGTAAAATGAAATCTCAGTGTTGGTTCAGCTTGAGTTTCTCAAACAGTCAGCAATGCTGAACATTTTTTTCACATATTTATTGGCCATAAAACATTTCATAGTAGGCAGTTTCTACCAGGTAGTACTTAAAGTTTATGAGAGAAGCCTTTCGAGGATTTTTGTTTTCTTTTTTAAAAAAAAGTAACCTAATGAAAATAAATTTAACTTATCTCAAGTTAGAGTTCTGATACAAATCTTCCTATGGGAGATTTTCTAACTGTCTTTGAATTTCAGGTCAAAATGGGTTTTTTCTTTTACTTAAAATTGGTATGCATGAAATACATTGCTGTGACAACATTAATCTTCAAATTTCAGTGCTCAAATGGATGGCTTTGAATTTTAACGAAAGTTTTAGATGAATGGATGAGTGGTGCTGGTACATCTGTGGTGCTGTCCAGAACTGGAGTTTTTGCCTCTCCTGAACTTCCTTTGGAAGGCTGGAGGGTTAGGGCTCTTTTCACCACTTCCAGTCTCTTGGGGGCGCTGTGGCAGGGTGAAGGGCTGGGATCCCTTTGTTCCTTTAGGGCTCTGTTGAGAGATTTGTTTATATTTTGAATACTCATTTCATAATTATTAGCAGTCGGGAACTTAAAAACACCGTGTCTCATAAATATCTGTGAATTGGCTTTTGGGAACATTCAGAGCAGTTTTTCTCCCTAGAGACCAAATTATAAATGGCGCTTTGGCTTGGTAACCTCCTGAAGACTGAGGCTGGCAATGTTGGTCCTCAAAGTAGCTTTCAGTTAGGAAGTGTTTTATTCTTCTTGAATGTTGGGGCCTGAGGACCAAGAGGGTTCTTTTTTTTTGAAAGAGGAGATACAGTGTTTGTTTCAGAAATATTCTAAAGCAACTTGTAAGGTCAGAAAGGTGTGTAGAGACTCTCAGTTCATCACCCACATTTTTATTTAATTGTTTATTTTTTAAAAAATCACTAGTAATAACCTTATGCGGTTTCCCTTTGGTTTTGATTTAATTAAGCAATGGGTTTAAGAAAGAATGCACAGGAGGAAGTTTTCCTAAGGACATGAGTTTGAGAGAAAAAGTAGTTGTTACAGAGGGGACCCGTCCTTCTGTAGACTAGGGCTGACAAGCCACCTACATTCTGTGACACACCGCTCTGCAGCATTGTGGGCATCTTGGAGTAAGGCTCAAAACTCGTGTGTCCTGCACAGTGGGCATTGAAGGAACTCAGTTCAGTTGTTTTTCTCCCCTCCAAGGGCATTGCTGTCAGGTGTGGTGAGTGAAGCCCTGAAGGGTTCTCAGGGGTGGTGCCTAATAATGTCTGCATTCCCTCTGTGGAGCTGGTGCTTGTACCAAACACATCCTAATTCCTTTTTTCACCCCTTGTCTCTTTCTCCCTCCATCTCTTGGTCTCCTTCCCCTTTGAGACAGATTCGTCTCCCTACTTCCTATTAGCTACCTTTCATGTTTCTTCTTTAAATATTTCTCTATATCCTGTCTCATAAAATATCATATGTGTTTCCAGAAAAACAAAACAAAAAAAACCTCAGAAAGTGAAAAAAAAAACTGTAATACATGATTCTGTCCACTTGCAATTTTTTTTCATGAAATAAAGTGAAATGAAACCACATGTTGTTCCTATTTCGGAGAAACTATCCACCACCAGGACACAATAGCACTTGGCTTCCCAGTTCCATTGCAAAACAAGTTTATTGCTTGCATTCAGCGTCCAAGCTTCCCTGTTGTCCTCTGGGACAGAATGTGGCCTCAGCCCTGGGTTTCCATAACTGGGCAGGCGTTCACTTGTGACTCTTTGTGCCCTGGACTTATTTTTCAGTGAGTGTAGTGCATTCTATGGGGTACACGGATCCTAGGGGTAAGGGTGAAAGGAGACCTGTGTATGGACAGCACCTGGATGAGCTCTGTCTAGGCAGCTGGGCTGCTCTCTGTTCCTCAGGTGTCCATTAGGGCTGGTGCAGACCACAGTGGTGAGCGAAGATGCCCTAAAATCACTGTAGGAAAGATCTGCAGGTCACCAATGCCATGGCGCTGCCTTGCGTCTGGTAGACCCGACTGCCTGGAACCGACCGGGGGCTTGTGCTATTTCTTTAAATGAGCTCAGCCTGAGTTGCTTGATCTGACTCTTAAATTGTAACCTTTAAACTGTTTTATTGTTTTATTTTGGTGGTGCTGAGACCAGGGCCTTGTGAATACTAGGCAAGCTGTGAGCTGTATCCCCAGCTCTTTTGTGTTTCCTGGTTGAGACAGGGTCTTGATGAGTTGCCCAGGCTGGCCTCCAACTTGCCATCCTCCTGTCTCCTGAGTAGCAAGGGTTATGTGTGTTTGCCACCCCAGTCAGCTAAAATTCCTTTTGAATGTTCTTTGAGATCATTAGGGTCTCTAGTTTCCCATAAATATTGAATAGGGTAGATGTAATGATTCTATTAGGACACTATGGTATCTGCAACAGTACCCAATAAGATCTGACAGTATCAGTGTCTAAAAGTCCACCCATTTCACATTCTGAATATTAAAAGGCACGTGTGTCTCCATCAAGACATATGTGGGTATTCTTCAAGCAGGCATTAGAAAGAATTTAGCTTACTTAAATAACCCTAGAGCTCATTCTTTTGTTAGGTGTTCCTAGGGTAGAAGAAAGGGAATTTATATTCGTATGAAACTTCTCAGTTACTAATGAGCTATATATAAGGTGATGGTGAGTCTATTTTATTAAGTATCTACCATTGTATTGTTTCCCCTGCTTTTATGCTTTTCACCATATACTCTGCTAGTGGAATGTAAAATGGTACAGCTGCTTTGGAAAGTAGGCTGGCAGTTCCTCAAACAGATAAATATAGAGTCACCATATGATCCAGCAATTCTTCTTCCACGTATGTAACCAAGAGGAATGAAATGTGTGTGCACAAGAAATCTGTATGCGATTGTTCAGAGCTGCGTTCTCTCTAACAGCCCGGTGGGGGCACAGTACAGATGTCGACTGCCTGATGAATGAATAAACAAACACAGTCTATTCGTCTATCCATACAAGAGAGTTATTCTGCAACAAAGGACTGCAGCACTGATGGGTCTCACAGCATTAGCAAACCCTGAAAATATTCCAAATTAAAGATGCCTGAGCACAAGAGCTCGTGTGGTGCGATCCGACTTAGGAAATGTCTAAAGGTGAAGGCTACACGGCGGAAAGGCCACCAGCAGCTGTTTGGGCAGGGCTGGCAGGTGGGGACACAGTTAACGAGGGTTTCTTTACGGAGCAGTGGAAGTGTTCTAAAATCGATAATGGTGATGACTGTGTGATTTGCCAATACTTTCTCAATACCACTTGATTGTATGTTTTAGGTGCTTTTGTGAAATATGGATTACAATTCAGTAAAACTACTATGAAAATGTTTTCCTTTCAGAACTGGTTTATAAGAATAGTTTTCAAAAGTCTTGAAATATCTTAAATGAAAAAGGTGATAAAATAAGGTGAAGTTTACATAGTATTCAGTAGTAGTATTAAGTAGTAAAGTCCAAAGAATCGATCAAGAATACAAAGTCAAGAAACATTTTCAAAACCAGAAAAGAATGCCACCATTTCTCAAAGTAAGAAATACATATTTTTGGTAAGTACTAGAACCAAAGGAATGCTTTTAGTGATGAATCATTTCCACGGTGTACCTTCATTCCTGTTAAGTAACATGTTGGTGTTTTGGATTGCTGGAAAGTTACTATTAATGGTACTGCAGCACTAGAGTGTCTAGGATGTTTCCAGAAAACCTAACTTGTTCTTGTAGGCAGCTTTCAAGGTTAGCTAAAGTGATGCCTGAGAAAACGAGCCGTGTTATACAGCAGAAGACCTGGTTATAAAAATAGCTGTGGTTTCTATGGATTATGCCTCACTTCCTCCTCTATAAATAATGGAGACCCCTTTAACTGAAAGGGTCATTTGGAATATCAAAATAGGTATCACATGTGTGCTGGAGGGTGCTCTACAACAGTAAGATAATTCATAGCTAAATCCTAAAACGAAAAGCATTTAGTATTTGGTAATATGTAGCACTATTCTTAAGCAATAGGAGAACATATGATACAATACTGTAATTGCAAAGACCAACTAGGTAAAAGTTGTATTTGTCTAGTTCCAAGATCTTTAATTCAAGGTTAAAATATTTTGAAGAATTGACTACTATTCTGTTTTAAATCGTAAGTATTTATAGGCTATATATATAGTTGTCTTCAAGAACATGTTAAAATTTGAAACTTCTTGTTCACTCCAGTTTGGAGATTATGGTTAATAGTAATTTTCTACACATAACAATATAAATAACATTACTTGTCTCTGTTTTACTTAGTAGAAATGAGTATACACACTTATATAGCTATAAATTTATAACAATGTAATCTGACTCATATGTTCACTAAATTCTACTAAAATAAAACCTGCTATTCTCTAAGTATTCAATAAGTAATAGTAACATGTGATAATACTTCAGTAATAGTGCCAATAGATAAGTATAATAAATAACACTGATAATTTTTATTTTTCCTGCTTTCATACCGTATGTCTCATTAAACTTACATCCCTTCTCTTTTAAACTGATTTTAATTTACTCTTTATTGTTTTGTATCCCTAACATAATCTAGTCATACTATAGGAAATGTAGAATATATAGATCAACAAAAAATTAAAATTCTTATGAAAATTTAAAATTCATGTAATAACTTTTTATGTGGTCTTTAAAGCAGCACAGTTCAAGTGAACATTGTTTTTGGATTTTCTCCTTCTCTGTCCCACTTCTTTACACAATTATCTGTGATGAGGAAGGGCTGCCTTTCCTGTCTGACCTTGAAGGCAGATGGGGTTGTGTAATGCTTTTGCAAAAATTCTAAATGTTCTTATTTTTTAAAAATGGTAACCAACAGGAAATGTAAGGGATTTGACAAGATCTCTTTCTAACCAAACATTCTCCTGTCTATTTTAACCATGTATTTCTTTACTTTTCCTTGTTACCAAAATCATTAAAAGGTGGAATCCTGCTTTTTTAATAAAAAACTGAGCAAAATAAAAATCACCAAGAAAAAAGAAAAGCAGTTATTCTCGTCTCATAGAAACAATCACATTTAATGTAATTTTCCCATCTTCCTTGTTGTTAAACATATCCACACAAAACAACAGTACTGAGCACACACACGCAGAACAGCTGATGCATGTCCCGGTGCGCTTCCTCTCGCAGCCGTCACAGGCAGAAGTAACGGAGCAGCCAGGACGGCCCGCCCCTCTTCACCTTCCTCCGCTGACTCAGATGTCCAGACTTTGCCCAGCTGCCTACAAGGATGTCTGTCCTCTTCACTCTGTTATGTTTTGCTTTCTCTTTTGTTCAGAAGTGTTGCAATTAAAAATGGTCTTTTTTTCTATTTGGCTTCAGTTGAAAACGTTTGTTTTATTTTTGTTTTCACAGACTGTCTCCCCTCTTTCTAAATAGATTTCCTGTTGTTATTTTCTCCCTTCAGTGCCTCATCTTTTCCAACAGATACAGAGGTAATTGTGGGCGGCTCCCTGGAGGCCTCAGAGGACATCTCTGCGAGCTGCCACTGGGCAGTCAGCAGCAGTGAAGAGGGACCTGGGAGGCTGAACGCAGATATAATGTTGTCCGCAGTGTTCTCCAACTCAGCTCACGAGACACGGAACTGAGCTGAAATTAGGCCGCCAAATAAATGGAAGGAGTTATGTTCTATTTATCATCATTTTCTCCCCTTAGTACAAGATATAAACTATTTTGAAAAAAATTGTTTTTATACGTGTGAATCTGTGCATCTCAAAGATGTTTGGCCGCATCTTTTCTAGCTCTTAAGAGTTATTTCAACATTTTCTTTTTAAAAAATTAATTTTGTTGTTGTTGTTGTTGTTGTCTTGTTTTCCCGCCCACGGCCTGGTGGCCTTCTTGTTTGGTACAGTTGATGATCTCAGCGAGGGTCTTGCCCAGGGTCTCCTTCTCCTGCACTTCTACCTTGCTGCCACAGCTGGCTGGTAAGACCTCCACCCCAGGGCACACAGCATAGACTTTGTCCAGCATCGGAACCCTTGGCAGCCAAGTTTCAGAAGAAAAAGAGCAAGGTGGGCCCTGCCTGGCTGCCCCCAGCCTCCATGGCTCCCTGGCCCATCCTTTCTCAGTTTGCACAGCAATGGGGGCCCCCAACCCGGGGTACATACAGTCCTGGGGACCCAGCTGACACCATGGCTCAGCCACCCAGGGCTGGGCAGCTCTCTTTGCCCCTGGGGGCACAGGGTGGGGGTATCTGCAGCTCCCCACTGCCCAGCACCCTGAGAGACCAGCATCCTGGGTAGCATGAAGGCCAGAATTTAAAGCTCAAGGAGGAAGAAGCCCCATGGGGGTAGAAGGAAGCCTGGGGACTCCCAATCTGTCCTCCAGGTAGTGAACGCAAGCTTAGACTGGAGTCAAACACACAGGACTCAGAAGAAGGCAAAGAACAGTATATATTATTATTCACCCAGCAAACTCCGTACAAAGCTCACTAACTTTTTTTATATGCCCTAAGGCCATTTTAGAGGAAAGTTTCACTGAGACAGAAGCAACATTCCTTTAGGGCCAGGTTTCAGGTATTTTTTAGTCATGCTGTCACAATCCCCTGGACAGCACACAGACCAAAGCCTGCCTGGAGGCAGAGCCTTCAGGGTCGTCCTGGGGGAGAGGTGACTGGACACAGCTGGTCCTGGCTGCTTCTGCCTGGTGGTGGGGATGGGGGTGGGGGAGGGGTGCCACAATACCTTACTTAGTCCACAAGCTAGGATGTCTGCTAAGTCCGCGATGCACAACCGTTTTTTTTTTTTTTTTGTTTGTTTAAAGGAGAAAAAAAAATAAAACTTTCAAAACAGATTAGTAGGAGGGTTACAATCATCAATACATTGCCCATCATTTTCTTTGTAATAGTTACTCAGAGTACAAGATAGAGGCATGCTATCTCATTCAAAGAATACTAGCATAAACCTTTCCTTTTTTAAAGTTTTTACTTTTCCACACCCATTTCTATATCCATTCACACTTCAGTGCTAATCTGCAGTGAGCTCTGACTGAAGGGTTCCTGGACAAGGCTCCAGGAGGCGGAAACGCTGGCTGCAGCTGGTTCTAGGTGTCCGCTTTGTGGTGACTCCAGCGCAGCCCACTTAGGAAGTGGAAACGTAATGAAAACACACACAGAAAACACTGAGTGCAAAGTAACCGAGTCTTGATTGGTTGGAACAAGGGTAGGATGCTAGATTTAATTTTTAATTATTTTAAAGATCCGGTTCCTATGTGCTACAATGGTAATCAGTTGAAAACAAGTGTATCCTCAAGGGCACATTCTGGTTCCTTCAGAGTATCGAAGTGTTGACCAATGTTGCCAAAAGATCCCCTCTGGAGAGTAAGGGTCTTCACCACTACACAGCTGCTGAAGTTCAGGGCTGGCTCTTCAGGGGTTGGACAGGGCTCGGCACGGTGCCGCCCCTGGTACTGACTCAGGAGTGCTCAGGAGAAGGGTGCTAAGGTCCCTGCTGGAGCAGGGGTCGTTCACGGGGTCAACTAAAGGTGCAGTTGAGACCCCTGGAATGTAGTCTCCAAACTAGACCCTTGTGTGGTTCAGCAGAGATGCATGACTGAAAACACAGATCCTACAGCACTGACCCATATCTGTTAAATCCGAACTTCCAGGGATGTGACCTAGGAATCCAAACATTTAGTTCCTGCTCCAAGTGGGTGCTTCTCATGTCTTACTACTGCAGCAAGTCACCCCAGTGTTTCTGCAAATGGGGGTGAGGGTGCTGCTCCTTGCTCCCCTCAGATGGGGAATCTGGTGGGGCTCAGGGTTTGTATTTCTAACCCCAGATCCTGATCCAGACTGTGAAAACGCTTTTCAGACAGTAATGTGCACGGTGTGAATCACTACATCTATTAAACAAACAATGTGTCTTCTTCCTCACAGGCTTGAGGGAGATGGTGATTTTTCATTTCTAACAAATTGCCCTAGGGGCAGCTACAGCTTCCATGAGGGTCCTAGCACCCTCTGGAAGGGTGGGTAACCCTGAGGCCTGTGCTGGTGTGGTCTACATTTAGCAGTGGACCTGAGCAAGGTTCCATGAGGAGTAGTGGGACTGAGAGTGGTATCCTGAGTGCTGTCCATGTCACCAGGAAACCTAGGAATGCACCATGAATGACAGAAAGGACTGGAGTTGCAGAAAGCCTGTAGACAAGATGAGCACACAGCCCAACTAGGAGAGAATATTTGTAAGCTGTATACCCACTAAGGTATGCAAATAAGAAACTCCTAAACTCAGTAGCAAAAACAAAACCAGAAACAAAACAATTCTTTTCCTCTCTCCTCTCCTTCCCTTCCACCCCTTCCATCCCGTTCCCTCCCCTCTCCTCCTTTCCTCCTCCCCTCACTTCTTCCCTTCTTTTTTGTGATTTTAGAATCAGGGAGCAGTCCAGAACTGAACACAAATGGTTCAGAATGCTCTTTGAGAAGACATTTCCCAAGAAAGACATATAAATGGCTAGCAGCTACATGAACAAATGCTCAGTGTCACTAATCAACTGTGAAACGCAAATTAAAGCCAAATGAGACATCACTTCCAACCTGTCAGCACCCATTGTCAGAAGATGAGCCAGCAAGTGACAGCAAGCGTTAGTGACACCTGCAAGTGTCGTGAGCAGGCACCTTGTGCTGGCAGCAGTGGGGATGCACAATCGCATGGCCCATAGGACCTGCCCAGGCATCCTCAGCCAAGGCTGAAGAGGACTGTGTGGGAGCCAGCAGTCTCTCCTCTGTACTCACCCACACGGCAGTGACATCAGTACCTTGAAGAGAGATGTCTGCCACTCCTGTTCCACAGCATTCTTACAACAGCACAGCTATGGAAATGACAGGTGAATGGACAGAGAAACTCACTGGAGTGCACAATGCAGCCATCCTCAGCCTCACAGGGGACCTTGCCACTGTGATAAGTGGAGGGGCCCAGGGCACATCATGCTGGAGTACACAGAAGTAACCGCACTGCATGACTGCATTTCTAGGTGGGATCCAAAAGGTTAGACCCATAGAAACAGGAGAAGGGTAGTTATGGGGGTTGGCTGGGAAGGGGGAGTCAGCACGGGGGCGGAGAGAGTGCATAAGGTACCAGGATGCAGGATGAACAGGCAGACACCTGCTGTCCAGCAGAGAGCCTGGAGTCAGTAACTCTTTGCTGTCCACTGGGAATCTGTGGAAGAGCAGGCTCTAGGTGGTCTGTGCACACACTCACACATGCACGCACACACACACACATGCACACTTAGTAGTCATGTGAGGTGATTATTGTAACCACCATTCCACTGTGATGTATCTCTCTCCCAAAGCCTCATACTGAACACCATAAGTATTGATTAGGTGGCATCCCGTGACTGCACTAAGTACCTGAATTAATCAACTTACAAAGAGGGCAGTGTAGTTTGGCTCACAGCCTTGGAGGTTCACTTTGCTCGTAGGCTGCGTCCTGGCTGCTTCTCACAGTGAGGAAGTTGCTGCCTCCAGGCCGCCTGAAAGCCCTGGACAGGAAAGGGCCAGGGTCCCAATACTGCTAACTTCCTTCTGTTGATGGCTCGCACAGGTCTTGCTTAGGTTGAAATGAGAACTACAACTGAGGCACAAATTGACAGAAAAAGTTTGAATTGAAAAGTTAGAGGAAAGATGGCACAGGGCTCCCCCCTTTGGTGGCTGCAGCAGGTGCTGCTGAGACACAGTCACCCCCTGGGTGTCTTCATGGCCTCGTGAAGCCAGGGTTCACAGCGAACGTGGCTCTAGAGTCCCCATCTGTCCCCGGAGGAAACTCAGGTTGCACTCTCCTGGAGCAGTATGTTAGGGCCAAGACTCTGCTGCTTGCCATCCCTGCGGTGGCCTGATGACCTTGTGACTGTCATGTCTAGGCCTGTCTCAAAAGCTCCTACACTCCTACTCGTCCAGAGGCTGGAGACCATGCTTCTTACATACACACACACACACACACACACACACACACACACACCATCCAAACCACAGCGAATACTTCCCACTTTGATGCTAAAAAGAGAAAACATATAGGCATTGTTAAATAGGCAGATCAAGAATTTCTACTTCCACGCAAACAATTAGTGTAGACCTCTGCAAGGCCAGGCAGCTGACACATGACAGGCTTGAGTGGTCACAGCGTACTCTGTCGCAAGGCTAGCGCACTTTTCTGTTCAGTCACATTTCCAGATCCTTCCACTGGAAAGAACTATCTTGATCTGGAAATTATATTTGATAGGTTTTTTTTTCTCTATCCTAATTTGATAGGAAATTATTTTGATAGGTGTGGTAGAAAAGCAAGAGCCAAGAAAAGAAAAAAGTCTTTTATTGCAGGTACTGGAGGGCTACCGTACAGTGCAAGGTTACTTTGGGGCAGATAAATAACCCTCCAGCTTTTATTCAGTTTGACCTGATAGAGTTTGAGGGACTGGCAGAATGACGTATGAACAGCTGACTGGGGGAATGTTGGTGCATGTCGAAAAGCTGGAAGTTCAGTTTCCAGGTTTGGAAGAAGAAGGCGGAAGTCAGTGTTGGAAGGAGGAATGGTCCAGCACCATGTTGAGTCTCCATCCTGTTGGGCCTGTGCCATGTTGGGGCCATGGTACGCTGAGCTTCACAGCGCTTCATGCCAGTGGAACCCATCAGTATCACCTGAGAAGGGTCCCGTCTTTCTAGTCAAATCCTTTCACATAACAGGCTGGGCTGGCCCTTCAAAGCCTCTAAAAGGTAGGTGCCAGCTTCACTTCCATTGTCACACTCTTTGAAGATGTTCATTTCTTTACACACCTGGGACCTGACATGTGATGATGTTTGGTCACACCAGACCCCCCCCCCCTACACACACACAATGATGGTCTACAGAGGGGCCAATAGTTCTGGTGACGTAATAGCCACCCCAAGTCCTGGTACTGTGTGTTACTCGTGTGTTTGCAGTGATGCTTGGGGTGACGCTGTCTCTGCTCCAACTGTGTAGACATACAGTGTGTAGGATGATTGGTCAGTATCAATGCTGTATACTGATTATCAGCTAAATTACTGGCAGTGTATGCACCGTGCCTTTGATATTTGAGTCTACTCCGACTGAGAAAAAAAGCATTTATATGAAACCTTGCACTGTGTTAGCCAGCAAAGCAGTGTCACACATCTCAAGTGACTGCCTCTCCAGGTTGCGTTAGGAGGCCACAGTGAGCGACTGACCTGCCCTTACTCTCTGCTGTGAGGACACAGTGCATTTCTCAGAAAGTGGCCCACTGCAGAGGGATGCAGGGCTGGACTGTGCTTTTGGAACACTTGGAATATAGCTGTGAGTTGGGAAATAAGGAGAGTCTCACAGTCAAAATGAGAACAAGATTGGAATGCTAAAGCTGGTGCAGTTTGCTCATAGATAACATGCCACTTATGTAGGAAAGCCCATGTCCTCCCTCAGAGCTGAGACACTCACACAGGTCCCGGAAACACAAGTTTCTCTTCTCTCCTGCTCTTCAGTCTAAAGCATATGAAAATCAGCATTGGATAGGAAAAACATTGTGTTACAGGCAGATACAATGAAAAAATGAAAAAAACATCTTGGGCCTTTTATAATAGAAAGGAGATGACGGTGATCACAAAAGGAGGAGAAGGGACTGGAGAAGGGAATAACTCATGGAGTTCAGTACGTGGTATTATGAAGCAGGTCAAACAGTCATTATTGCTCTCCACTAGAGTAATTTTCTTTTAAAATAAGAAGAATTGTGTATCATCTAGGAAAAGGTCGAGGTGTATTTAGACTACTTCAAAGAGAGTAGTGATATAGGAAAGGCGATTCAGAAAGATTTTTATAAAGACATTTAAGTGAGCAAGTCCTCAGCATTTCAGAATGTCATGCTCTCTAAAGACACCCTATAGATAAGGTTGCATTACAGTTTCTTTTATCTCCCTTCCTGGTTTAGTGTTATAGAGTGTAGTGAAAAATCACCGTACTCACACTTCACTAAACTCAACTTGGTGTGAAATTGTGAGGGGCTCTTAAGAGACCAAAGAAAGGTCCACAGTAGTATTTTCAAGGTCCACTCCCTCCATGAGCAAATATTTTGGCTTGAGTTTGAGATGGAAGCCAGGCTTTCCTGTGGCTTTGATCTTAGTGGTTCACAGGGCTTTCCTGAGAATCTTGCTGTGTGATGGTAATGTTTGATGCTATGCACATTTTGTGCCTTATTGCTAAGTAAATATTTGTTGACTAACAGAAAACATTACCAAATTCTTCAAAGACTGATTGCATTGTACTTATGGAGAGAGATTAGATTGCAGGATATAGGGTCAGATAAAAGACAACCTGGGCTGAGCAAAGACAGACCCTATTTGCAGGGACTGTTGAAAGGTGAAGAAGGAAAGCATTTCAGGAGTTAGGTTGAAAGGGTGGCATTTGTCTTATAGATAGGAGCAAATGAAGCTGGGGGGGGTGCTGGATGAGGGCCAAGGGAAGGGAGATGAGTGGGGGATCTGGTGTAAGAACAGATCAGAAATCTTCTCACCCCAGTCAGTCTGTGATTGGGAGGGATGGGTGCCATGGGGCAGTGGATGGCCCAGAGTGAGAGGGCAGAAGAATCCAGAGACCTTGGGAACAGGAAAGGACTGCAGCAAAATTTGGTTAATAAATGCCTTGTTTCCATTGATCAAGTGAGGATAATCATTCATGAGACAAAAATGCAGCTTAGTTAATCATTTATGAGACAAAAAAGGAGCACGTACACTGTGTGTGTTTCCATCAAGGTAAATGGGGAGATAGCTGCAAGCCTTATTCCAGAATGGGGAGAGGTCATTCTGTACAGTAAGTCGTTGCCCAAAACGCTAAAAGACAGCTAGGTTCCTTACTTTGCTATTTTTCAGGAGCACAGGGCTCAGTTAAAGTTTGAAATTGTCAGTTTGAGGCACGATTGAAAACTAAGGTGAATGCTTTAATTAAAATGTATTTATTACAGTAAAAGACACATTGCAATGAATCTCTCTCATAATTCTTTCTCTTTCCTTGAAAACATTTATCCCATCATTCTTGCTACTTCTCGATCAGTTCTAGTCTTTTCTGAGCATCTTTTGTTGATTGCCTTCATGTCCTGAGTTGACTAAAAATGTTTCCCTTTTTTCCCTTGGGGAAGGACCAGAAGTCAAATGTTACCAGATATAGATAAATAACATTCAGATGAGTCATCGCATTCTTATTAACCTGCCTTTCCATTGAATGACACCCAACAGTAGTGTTAACCATACTTTTTGATAACTGCGTCAGAAAGTAACAAGAGTATTGGAATGAGTGTGTTCAAAGCAAGAAGTACTTCGAGGTAGATTAATGGTAGTGTCTTTTACTGTAATCCTTTTTAAAAATGTAAGCATTCACTGTATATTTGGATCACCTCATTCCCCATATAAATATTATTATATATTCATGTTGTGGGAGTAAATTAGTTTCCCAAAATTATTTTAACTACATTCAATAATGAAGAACTTCAAAATCTAACTGTTCAAACATACTGTTCAAAATCTAACTGCTTATTACAGTTACTGCATTGCCTTTGTTATTTGCTCATCACTCAAACACAGTATGCGACACCCACAACTTAAAGGAGAAAGGTTTATTTTGGCTCACAGCTAATTCAAGACTGAAACAGTCCAGAGTCAGTGTGCCTCAAGGCAGGGCAACATGGGAGAGGAGAAACAGGTCATAGCATGGCAGGCAGGAAGTACAGTAGCATCAAAGAAAAAGAGGAGCTGTATATACACATTCTTTCAAGCCACAGCCATGGTGACCCATGTCATTCCACCAGGTTTAACCTCCCAATATCACACTCAACTATAACCCTATCAGCAGACTAACTTAGTATCACACACCCATGATTCAGTCACCTCCCAAAAGTCCCACCTATAGACCCATGAGACTTGGGGACATCTAGATATAGACATTCTTCCCCAGCCCTCAAAAGACTCATGTGCATCATTTTCTGTAAATGATTTAGTCCATTTCTAAATGTTGCCAAAGTTCTAACAGTTTCAGCACTGCTGGAAAGTCCAAGTCCAAATTCTCCTCTGAGGTTTAAGACAAACTCTTAGCTGCAAGCCCCTGTACAAATGAAAAGAGTATTTAAACACTTCAAACATAAAATGGCACAAGATAAACATTCCAAAAAGTACAAATAGGGGCATGGAAAGGTCCAAAATCAAAACAAAAATCCAGAAGGGTAAACATTAAATCCTGTAGTTCCATGTCCAGCACCTGGAATATTTTGTGTCAAGATGTGAACTCCAGAGGGCTTGATGGGTCCTTTGTGTTAGACCAGCTTTAATCATTCCTTGTAGCTTTCTTCAGACAGTCCACATTCATGGCTTCTCTAGCCTTCTGAGGTCTCCACTGCACTTTCAACTTCGCATTCACAGATTCACATACTACCTTCTTTTGAAGTCTGGGTGGAAGCCTTCCTGACCCCACAACTCTTGGGTTCTGCATACACTTAAAACCAGCACCACGTGGATAATGCCAAAGTCTGTTGCCAACTGGAGCAGTAGCCATACTGTCTTCTCTCTTAGCTGTAGAAGTCGAGCTTGGGTTGCTAAGCACTAGGAACTAAATCCTGAGGAAGAAACTCCCTAGGCCACCACCATTCTAGAACCTGTTTCCCAGGGGCACTCTTCTTAAAGTAGGGCCTTTCACTTTTGCAATTTTGAGATTGTAAAGGGTAGAACCTTGCTGGTTCTTGTGATGCCATCAGGTCATATTTTCTATTGTCCAGTTCCAATTCTAATTCTAATCTATTCAGCAACCAGGTTCTCTTCTGCTCCATCTTTGCAAGCCACAACTTTTCTAGAGCTTCTTTTCCAGCCAAACTCAAAACATTTTAAATCATTCTGATGGGCTATTTGCTCTTGATTCTCAACATAGATCTTGATAAAAGACTCTAATATTGTCCATGCCACTACCTCAACATTAGACTGCTTTGAAATTTCTTCTGCCAGATTAGTCTGTTTGCCTTAATTTAAGTTTCAGGCAAAGTCTCTTGACATGACCAAAATGCAGAAAAACTGTCTGCTAAATAATAACACACATGGTCTGGAGTCCTTCTCTTTAACTGCAACCTCCTGAAGCTAGTCTTTACTGGCTGAATTTCTATTAGCATTCTGGTCTTCTGAACACTGACCAGAATCTTCCATCAGGTGCAGTTCACAACATTCTAAGGCTAATTCTCCAGCCAGAAGCTCCAGACCTTTCCAAACTACTCCTGCAAGCCAAAGGCTTCTGAACCACACAGGTAGTGTCACAACAACAATGCCCATCTTGGTAATTAGTCTATCTTGGTTACATTCTCATTGCTGAGATACAACTCTACCTGACACCCACACTCTAAAGAGGAAAGGTTTATTTTAACACACGATTTGTAGAGATTTAAGTTCATAGTTGGATGGCTCCAAGGCAAGGTGGCATGGCAGATGGGCTAGCAGAGTAATGCCCACAATCGCCTGACTTTTCCAACTAGGCATCATCTCCCAGCATCACATCCAGCTATAAATCATCAATGGACCAATGCAGTATCACAAACCCAGGATCCAGTCCCCCCAAAAGCCCCACCTTTGAGTACACATGGCTTGGGGGAGATGTAGCTCTAAGCCATGACATATATCCATGTATGCAAATTTTAAATTTCAGTTCTCTGTATTTCAAAATCTCCAGGAAAGATATATATTGAGATAAGATACAAAATCATGTTGCTCCTCAAAGAAATCTTTCTTGATTCACCATGGAAACCTACTAGTTGCTTGCATTTTCCTTCTCAATATTTATTACAGTTATGAGTCAAGCACTTGGCGTTTCTCTTTCATGACATATTGCAAGATCAACAAGGACAGCAAAGCTGCTGGTACTGCTCACCTGCACGTCTCAGTACCTGGTCTATAATAGAGGCTTAGTGTATATTGTTTCTTAGATGAAGGAAGGAAAATGATTTTATCATTCTTTCACTGTAGAAAAAATCATGCAATAATAAAATAATTATTGCTTGTGCTAAAGTTCCTTGGTCTTAGGACTTTCAATGTACAGTGAAACTTTGGTTTGTTATATAGTTTATGAGCATAATTTGATTAAGAAACTTGCTTGTAGTCCAAAGTCCTTGTGTATCAGTGAATTTCTCTATAAGAAATAACAGAAACTCATGATTTATTCCCCACACAAAAATATTCATATAAAAATGATCACATTTTATGTAATGTAACATAGTACAAAATATTAAACACAGAAAACAAAGAAATATAAACAAATTAACCTGCATTTACTTTCAAAAATCTTCATGGCTAGTGTGAAGGAGACAAGAGGGAGTAGGGTTATAGTGCAGGACAATTTTCATTATCACTAGTGGAATCATTGGTACCTATTGGCTCCGTACAATCTTTCACTTAATGCATCTTTAGCAGGGAACCTATCCAGGGCCACTTCTTTTGTCTCCTTTTGAGGATTTTACAGGAAACATGACATTGCATTGTGGTTAAATAGGTTCATCACTCACACTGCTACAGCCTTATTTGGGTGGTGCTTTTTGACATAATTTTGTACTATTTCCTGCATTTTGTACACCTTCTTAATCTTATTTGAAGTGAGTAATTTCTCTACCTTTTTGTCTTTATCTTTTCTGCAGACAAGATATCTTCCATAATATGTTGCTGTTGGTTACTCAAGAATATGAGAGAGGAAGAGAGAGAGAGAGAGAGAGAGAGAGAGAGAGAGAGAGAGAGAGGACTTTGGCTTGGTGTGTTGTGATTATGTAACATTTGGAAGTACTTACTACTCATATTGCAAGACATTGCTGGTTTATCAAGTTAAAATTTACTAGAAGTGCTTGGTTGTTTTATAGAACATTTGTGGAAAGATTTACTCACCACCTAAGGTTTTAATGCAAACACTTTTGACTAATTATTTGTTGTTTAGGTTCATGAAAACTGGAAGGTGTATCTTGAGAATCATTTTACAACATTTTGCATAATCTAATTCTTGGTTAATTGACTACTAAATCTTAATAATTAATATATGTAGCATTTATCAAATGCTTACATGTTAAGTGCTTTTCATAACATGCTCTTTAAAGGAATGGCTTAGATACTTTATATACAAATACAGATTGTCAAACACCCAACTCCTACTGTAATCATGAGCAGGCCTGGGGCCAAAAAGTGCATTTTAATGCCAGCTATAATAGTTTATAATGGCTTCTTTATAATGGCTTGTAAGTATGGATATTTTTGTGTTTGAAAACTATGGAAGAAGCTATTTGTATTGGTTGGAATTTATGCAGGTTGATTCCACCTCTGTGAGTCACTGAAAATGATGTAAGGTGAAAATGTGAAGTATAACTTAAGGACTGATCATCTAAGTGAGGGACCCTGTGCACAAGCGAAGATGAGCCGGATGCCTGGGCAGAGGACTCGGTGCCGGTTTCTTGGGCTGGGCCTCAGAATCCAGGCTCTGGTCATCCCTGATTGCTCACAGCTCCTGCCAGCAGAGCAGATGAAGGAATGGAGCACTCTCTTCACAGTGAGCTGCTTCATTCACCCCAGGTTTCTTGGACCCTAACCCTGCTTGGACTGGTCTGTTCCTGAGGCTTGGAGTTGCCCCTCCTGCAGGCACCTGGGACTTGGGCTTTTCCTCTCCTCTCCCCTTCTTTCCTGAGGCCCTGTGTTCTCAGTGACTGGGAACTCCTGGGAAGAAGGGATAATTAAGAAGAAAAGAGCCTTTCTTACTCTTATTTTTTGCCCTCTGTTGCCCCCAGGCAGAACCGTGATTATAGCTTTGAAAGTCCAAGCTAACTCACTTAGATTCAGGGCAGAGCAACGGTAGGCAAGGTTGTGATTACTCCTGAATTATTTCTGGAATCCAGTCTGCTCTGGGTCTTCTGTCTCAGATCTGTTTAATAGAGATAATGATGGCTCTCAGAGTAAACTTGGGTCGTTACTGTCAGGCCCTTCTCTCTCTGAGTTGGTTCTGTGTCCCAGCCCCTGTTCCAGGCAGTGACAGTGTGGCTGAACAGTAGCAGAAAGTCCTCATATTCCTGGAGTTCGCTTTTGTCAGATGCAAAGGGTAATTGAGAGAAGCGTGACAGGGTGTCAGGTGGTGTTAGGTGCTCTTAAAAATAAAGTCAGATTGCACAAGAAATTGCCTGTGCATGTGTGTGGCATGCGTGCATCCTTTGTAATGTGGTGACATCAGAGAGATTTCCATGAAATGCTGTGCAAGACAAGGGATCATATGGGGAAATACTTTGGGGGTGGAGAGGGAGCAAAAGTTGGAGGGAGCATGGGCTCGCAGGAGGCTTCCTGTAGTCGGGGCAGGGTGAGGAAAAACAAGAAGTCAGGAAGGGGTCCTGGGGAAACCCTAGAGAGCCCAGCAGGTCCCATGTGGGGCTTCTTGGTTTGTGCTGAGCATTAGGAATCTGACAGAGTTCTGCTGGAAGGATCCTATGATCATGTGACATTGGTGAAACACATCCTCCAACAGGAGAAATTTGGGCCAACATAGCAAGAAAGCACAGGAAATGCTAACTATTGGCTGTATAAAAATATTTTGCTTTCTTTGTTTATATATGTTGAAAGGATAATTGCCCATGTAAAAATAACAATATATTAGAGGAGTTATAATGTGGAAATAAAGTACCTGTCAGCAAAACACAAAAACAAAGGAAAAATAAAAATACAGCGTTGTAGTATTATTATGCCATACATAGGTGCTATTCAGCCATAAAGAAGGATAGCTTTCAGTCACTGTAGGGAAACGGCTGCACCCTGAGTGCAAATCATGAGTGAAATAAATCAGACACAAGCTGTTCATTGTTGCATGGCTTTCCTCTCTCAGGAACCCAAAGTATAATAATCTAAAGAGAAAAAAGATACATAATAGGAGATAGGAAGGTAGATTTTGGGGAGATGAAAAGGTGTGGGGATGGGAGAAGGTGGGAGAGGGGAGGAAAAGTAAAAAGGATGAAGATGTGGTGTCCATGTGCACCAATTCCCTATAGTGAGTGCATTTAATATACACCACAGAGTGTCCTAATAAAAAGGGAAAGAAAAGACTTATGCTGGAAACCATGTGTAACCAGGAGAATAATTCAGAGGGTAGAGCTCAGCAGCCAGCACAGGACAGAAAGCATAATCCTGAGAACAGTTAACCCAAAAACAGACAGAGAGAGAGGGAAAAGTGGACAGAGACCGACGAGAGAGAGAGAACACGGAGAGCAGTGTGGCAGACGCTCAGTCACTGTGACACATAAGTGGCCTAAAGCACCCCCTGAACAGCAGGGAGTGCCAGGCTAGGTGACCACGCAAGTTGCCAGGATGTGTAAATTACAAAACCTACTTTAAATCTAAAGACACAAACAGGAATGGAAGGGGATGCTCAACGGTGAGGCCAGCCAAAAGAAACCTGGACTGGCTAAATTATTGCAGACAATTTGTTTTGCAGCTAGGGATATTTGGAAGGCTGGAGGAGATTATTTCATGATGACAGGGAGTCAGTTCTTCAGGAGGGCATAATGAACCTTGACCACCTGATCAGCAAACTGAGACTTGTAAAATACAGAAGCAAAACTAACGGCATTTACAAAGAGGAACAAAAAAAAAATCCACAATTATAGTCAAAGACATGTTCATCCCTCATTCAATAATTGACAGAACTGGGAAATTACAAAGACACAGACGGATCAGAGCCACATGTCAACCAGCCCGATCTAACTGGCATGAACAGACTACACTGGTCAGCAGCAGCAGAGCGTGCTCCTCTCAACTGCGTACAATATTTGCCAAAAATTGGCTGCATTCTGAGCAGTAAAACAACTCTCATAAATTTAAGAGAATTCAACTCCTTCAAAGTATGTTTTCTGATCACAATAGAATTAAATAAAAAATAAATAATAGAAAAGGAAGTCCTAAATATTTGAAAACTAACACTTTTCTATATAGACCCATGGATAAAAGGAGACAGAAATACTAATAAAAGTAAAACACCAAATAAATTATGGGAGGCAGGTAGTGTGTAATAGGGGAGATTTCTGGCACAGAATGTTATGTTAGAAAGGAGAAAGGCTCCAAGCAATCGGAGTAAATGAAACACAGAAGAAAGGAAATAAAGATAAGATAAAATAATTGGATTAGAAAATAGAGAATCAACAATGAGAATCAGTGGGATCATAGCTGGATTCTGAGAGCAATAAAACTGATAAGCCTCGAGTTGAAAGATCCAGAGTGGTCGAGACACAGACGGCCAACAGGCATGGCTGCTGCTCAGTGGTGGAGCCATTGCCTGCTGTGCAGATTGTGGCACCGCGGGGGAGAGGGAGACCCTTTACAGAACACAAAACCACCGCACCCGCATCCTGCAGACACGGCTGGATGGGAACAGTCAACCATTTGCGTGAAACATCATAAGGTTTTGGAAGAAACTGTCACAGGTCATCCAGGAAGACTCAGCTAAACTTAACTCTTGGAAATGTATTCTAAAAGGAACATCTATTTGAAACTTTCTATGAGGAAAACGCCAGGCCAGGATGCTCTCATCAATGAATTCTATCATTTGCTTAAGGGAGCAACGATATAATTTCTGCACATATTCTTTTGGAAAATTGTTGAGGCCAGAAGAGATTCTAACTCATTCCCTAAGGACAGTATTTTTTCTAGTAACAAAATCAAAGATATTGTAAGAGGAGAAAAGTTTCAACACATATTCATCATGCACATAAATGTGAATATTCTTGACAAGGTTTTAGCCAATGGAATCAATTTATAAAAATGATAATACATCATGACTAAGTGGAGCTTATTACAGGAAGGCATGGTTTGAACCATCCTTAACACTCGAGATCAATGAATGTAATTCAGTGTATTGATAAACCATATTCTTTAGCAGAAAGCCACACACCAGGTGAATTGAACAAGGAGATTTATTTCTCACGATCCTGCTGGTTAGGCAGTCCAAGATCAAGATCAGGACTCTCTGCTTCCCCCTCATCACCCTGATTTGTCCTAGGAGGCAGAGGGCGCCTGAGAGAGGTGTCACCAGCCCTCTTGGGTTATGTCCCATCCTCACAGCCTCATGTAATCTTGCAATCTCCTCATGTGCACTGTGTCCACGCAGTCACCCGGGGGAGGAAATTTCAACAGAAGTATTTTGGGGGGACACAACAAATATTCAGTCTATAACAGAATAACATTAAAAAAAACTCAATCAGCTCAAAAGATATACAAAGAGCACTTGACAAGATTTCATAGCTCAAGAATAGCAAAAAAAAGTTATCCAGATTAGAAAGGAAGAGAAAGAACTACCTTTATTCATAGATTACATGAACATCATATAGAAAATTTTATTAAAATGTTATGAAATTTTATGAAAACTAAAATTTTCATAAAATTTTGGCTCTACAAAATAGTAGAACAAGTGGTCCTAGAATAATTGCAAGATACAAGATTGATATTAAAATCAAATGTCTTTCAGCATATCTAAGCAAACAATCAGAAACTGATATTGAGAGTTGCTATTGATGACTCATAATAGTATCAATAATGCTAAATACTTGTAAGGTATGACTAAGTACTGCTTCATATTATAAGATGAAGGGAAAAAAGTATGTGAAACTTTTGGGAGTGAGAATTTTTATTCTCTTTGTTGTGGTGGTGTTGTGAGCAGATTTGTATAATAAAACAGTTTTAGTTAGTTAGGTCTACATTTACAGATCTGGAAGGACATCCATACTGTAATGTGAAAAAGAATGTTCCAGAATACAATGCCACTCCATTTCCATAGACACAGGCAGTGTAGGGCTGTCTGTGGGAAATGGGGAAGCCAGGGGGCATTCGTGTGATTGTGCCAAGGATAAAAAGACCTACAGCAGCTGCTGGCCCATCTTGCCAGTCCTGGGCATGGGGCAACATAGCGATCACTACCTACAGTGAATGACTATGGCTTTATAATGGTAATCAAATATAAACATGTTTGCCATTTTTCTCATGTGAACATGTTAAATACAAAGCCATTTTGACTTGGTGTTCAGGCAAGTCTGCATGGATTTTTAGTGTAAATAACACTGTGGTGCTGATTCAATGGGTGATACTATGGCTGTTGTAATACAAGTCTCTTATCCCCCATCTGTGTATGAGGCAATGTTCCATTCCCTCCCAAACTATGTCTGAGAGCAAAGTGGATGCATCCATATTGAAGTACTCAGGATGATGACCAGCACCTAACTAACAGCCCACCATGTATTACAACTGAATGGTTGGTGGCAATTGTGACCCTGTCTTCTGACAGTGGTTAAACGCCCCAGCTTTTGCCAGGACTCCCTGGCCAGGTGTTCTTTGCCCACTCGGGATGGCCCAGCTGGTGCACCCTGGCTGCTGCCCTGTCCTGGTACTGGACATGGGGCTAAGCAGAGGCCTCACTGAGCTGGCAGTGTTCCCCTCATCCTTCCACGGGGCAGGCTCACTGGGGTTACTCGCTTCTGGGGAGTCTGAGGGGTGCTGCAGACTCAGGGTCTGTCTGTCCACCGTGACCCATTACCTGGACAATCCTGGTGAACCCTGCTGCAGTTCCAGTGGACACAGCCTGGCCACCAGCCCAGGCAGTGCCAGAGCCACTGCAGACAATGATCAAACACTCTAAGTCATTCAGTGTAAGTTGTGGCAAAAGTTCTTCTTCAAATATCTTACTTTTACTGCATATACTTCAGGTTTTTTAAAAGACAGCTTTAAAAAAACTTAAATTTTATTATGATGGTAAACCTCATAAAATATTTAAACATGAATTGCTTGATACAGTAATTTACTACTGAGACCCTGGAAAGCAGCGTAGCCTGGCATGGGCTAGCGGTATTTTAAATGAACGTAATGTTTTTAAGAGAGGCGCTTTCCTGAGCCTTTCACGCTTGTCCAATCCTCAGTCACACTTAGGGAGCCTCTAGGAGTTTGGCCGTGATATCTGATTTCAGAAATCACAAAGGAGTCGGGGCTGAGTGGTTTTGGTCACTTTGTAAGTCCTGTCGTAGTAGCGCTGCCCTGTGGAGTTTTAACTCTTGCCCTGCCTAGACAAGGAACAGATTTCATTGTATGCACGTGACAGGTTCTGTGGCACAGCACAGGCTCAGGGACGCCCGGGAAGTGGCCCGGTTCAGAATCGGGTCTCGGTCACCGTTGGGTCTCAGCCCAGGTCCAGGCCCCAGCCTGCCCGCAGCCATCCTGGGGATCCCCTTCCCAGCAGCGGTGCGCTCTGCACCGACGCCCCATCTCTCCGCCCAGACTGGCCCCTGCTATGGGGGCCCGGGGACCCGGGCTCTGGCACAGGCCGGTGTTGGGCCAGTTTTGTCAGCTGCACAGTGAGCTGGGATCCTCCCATGTGAATCACATGGGCGGCTGGGGAGGCTGGCAATGCACGCATGGTGGTCATATATTTCTATTTGCACACAGAGATGGGGACAGAGTGGCCCGGGATTTTCCTAGTATTGAAATTTTATGATCAACAGAGACATGAGTATAGAGACAGATACCAGGTAATAACAGCATGTATGAAAATACAGACATCCGCAACTCAGGTTCTGTTTTTCGTAGTTGTCACAGGTGTGCAAAGCCTTTATTTCACATTAGTCACCAAAGACAGGGGCAGGTCTCGCTGCCCACTCAGGGAGCCAACAGACCCTACAGGACAAAGGCACCCCGCACTGCCTGGGGCTGCTGTCGGGGTCGCAAAGGGCACCGCAGCTCGAACCTCCTGGGCACCCCAGCAATAAGCCAAGCTCATATACAAACAGCCTGCTCTTTGTTCAAATGCTTACAAAACAATAATAGTAATATTCAAAAGGATAAATTTAAAAATACACAAGGCATTACTAATCCATAAAAGGAAAAAAATAGGGCACAAGTAAAAATATTGGCTTCTTTGAATAACTGATTCAAAGATATTATGCAGCATGTAGAGTCTCTAAAATGTTCATATCTTTTTCTCGCATTTGTTGCTTCTGCCTTATGAAATATGTCTCTTCTTACATTATTTATAGTGCAAAAATAGAATTTGGCACCCAGTAGTAGAGGAACAACTCAGTAAACTGTAGTCGATTCGCTGAGTAACATAAATTCATTAAAAACGGTATTTACAAAGCCTTTGAAATAAAGTGGGAAAATATTCTTGAAGTAGTTGTATAAATAAATAAAACACAGCTCTAAGTCATTTGGCACACCTCTTAAAAATATTGGATTAAACTTGTAGTTTCAAACTTCGAAAATGTGTCCATCAACTGAAAGTAGGTGTCACTGAGACCAAGAAGAAAATGAAATCAGGAGCAAGGAAGGAAGCGGAAGTCAAAGCTGAGGGGTGGGTAACACGGTAAACTTGGGCTCCTGTTGGTATTTTGGGGGCGGTGGGGCCTTGGGGTGTGGTTCAAGGACCTAAGTACCAAAGCCCAAGACTTCCCCTGGTGTGGGATTGAATAAAAAAGAGTCTCCCATTCAGCTGAACCCTGAGGGCTGGTGTTTGTTTGGCAGTGAAATACATTTCAGATGACATGAACTGAGAAAATATACCATCCTGGAGCCCAGATGATAGAAGTTTGAAAAGCTGGTACTTTAGGTAGGAGAGTGATGAAAGATTCGAGATGCAAGAAAAAATCAGAACAAAGAAAATATCAAATATGATAATAAATGTAAGAAAATATTGATTACATATAAAAATGTCCTCTGAAGTTAAGACAAATGAACTGCTTGATTGCATGAAGTTAGGAGGGGATTACATGGAATTACAGCGCTCTCCTATTGTTCAGCTGGAGGGAAATAGTGATTACATTAACATTGCTAATTAACTGTGTGTGTTGAGATTTCCACAAGAGTCTCCAAAATGAGACATAACATACAATGAGTAACTTCCAAGTGAATAACAGCATAAAGCATTTTATAATCTCAAGTAAGGCAAGACAGAAGAGATAGAGCACGTGCTCCCCAAAACAGTCCTCCGCAGCTGCAGCTACTCGCAGAGGCCGCGGGGCTCCTGGCCTCTCTCATTTTCACTTTGCTGGAGTCTCCTACCAGTACAACACACTGAACGTAGCATTTCATTGTGTCTAGCTTCTTTTACTCTGCACGATATGTTTCAAATCCATCTGTTACTGCATGTATTTGTACCTTGTTTAACTGTAGCTGATGGACATTTGCAGTCTTTCCAGTTCGGGGCTATTATCAATAAAGCCACTGTGCACATGCAAATATAGATGTTTTCCAGCATGTACCTTTTTATTTCTCTTAGGTAATAATATAAGAACAGAGCTTTTGGGTTAAGTGGTAAATGTATATTTAACATGACAGGAAAATGCATATTTTCCAATATTACTATTTAATTTTACTTTCCCTCCAGAAGTATAAAAATGTTATGATTCCTATCTTTAACAACATTTGCTTTTATTGGTCTATGCTGTGTAACATAATATTGTCTTTTCTTAGTGTCCAGTTAGAGTATTTGTCATGTTTCTTTTTTCATAGAGTGCCTCTTCCAAACTTTGGCTTTTAAAAATTAATATTATGTTCTTTTTATGGAGTTGTAAGAATTTTCCATTTCTTCTGAATATATGTATATGTTTAATATATTCTGTATACTAGTACTTGGTAAGATATATATTTTGCAAACATTTTTCTTGATGTCTAACATTTTTATAATCCTATTATTTGAGGAATAAATTCAACAATAAAAGAGAATATGATAAATTTAAATTCAGGTAGAAATAAATCCAAGTATATCAGTAATTAAACACTCCTGTTAAAAAGTCAGATTTATTGGCCCAATTATTAATCAAACTAAACAAAGTTGAGATATAAATGGTTTACAAAAGGCATATTGAAAGCATGTTACAAAAAGCTTAAAAGTAAGTTGTGAACTCAATTTAAAAAGTTAGAAAAGAAAGAACAAAGAAAATCCAAGGAAATAGAAGGAAATAAATAAAAGTCAACATTAGTGAAATAAAAACCACGTGAGGCTGGGTGTTGTACTCCTGTAATAATCCTAGAATTTGGGAGGCTGCAGTAGGAGGACTGCTGGCTGGAGGCCAGCCTGGACCACGGAGGGAGTTTAAGGCCAGCCTGGACCCTGCAGTGAGACTCTGCCTGAAAAACAAAGCAGATCAACTGAAACAAAGCGCAACAACAACAACGTTAGCAACAGCAACACGACAAACTAACAAACGAAGAAGCAAAGAATAGAAAGCACCAACCAAAGTAAAGATCAGATCACTAGCACTAATACAACTTATTGGTAACTTCTGACAAGTACAACAGAAAAAAAATGTGAAAAAGGCGAACAATACTAGGCTCAGTGCTGTTCCAGGTGTTCTTTCTCTCTCTTAAACCACCATCAAAGCTTTGGATTTTGCTTGTCAGGTGACACAATCCCTTGGTGATTTACTAAGGCCTGGATTATTGTCCTTATTCATAGGAGTTTAACTCCTGAGAATGAGACCCTGTCTGAAACAAACAAACAAAACAACAGCCCCAAACAGAATGAAACAAACAAGCAAGATGAAGTTAATACTACGATACACAAGCTTAAATATTGTATGGTTTCTCTTACATGAGAAAATATGTAAATAAAGTGCAGAATAAAATATAGCTCATCGAAAAAGAGAAAGAAATTACTGTAATTTAGCATGGACAATATATCTAAAAGTGTACCTTGATTCAGTATAATTGTCCTCTGTGTCTTACATGTTTTTTGGTTTTCTAGTCTAGTTGTTAATCTGTTTGTATGATCATTAACTTTATAAGATAAATACCTGAGTCTTATGCTGGCAAAAAATTTGATGGAGGGGAAGGGAGAAAAAGAACTTAGACATATATACATATGGACCAATTACCCACAATGAATGTAATTATTATGTACTGCAAAGATAGATTAATAAAATTTTTTAAAAAAGATTTTAGCTCCTGGCATTGCCAAACAGCCTGGGGTTCTTTCACTCAATTCAGACTGAAATCGTAAAGTGGAAAAGTGCAAACCTGTGTGTTTCCCTGAAATCACCAAAGGACACCAGATGATGTCAGTTCACCACAGTTGACACAGTTGGCCTCTGGCCACTGCCACTGCTGGGCAGCACTGTTTGATGCTGGCTCATGCTGGGTGCTGTTGGAAATGCTGCTGGGTGCTGCTTTCTGTCACTGGTCTTCACTGGGTGCTGGTCTCCGGATCTCACTGGGGCTGATAGCCCTGAGTGTCTACTGCTCTTTCCTCTAAAGTGACCACTCTGTTCGTGTTACAGGGTTAGACTGCTGGGTAGATTTATAGGACCTTGAGCCCACATTATCTGAGCATAAATTATGGGCAGCTTTGCAGGCCCTCTAAAATGAGTGTTTTACTAAAACTTGTGCAGCAGCATGGCAGTCAGTTCACAGAAAGGTGCACCCCAGAGTAACCCAAGAAGCGGGGGGGGGGGGGGGCTGCTTATACAGTAGCTGCAGGCCTGTGATTGGCCTAAGTATGGGCCTGTGATTGGTTCGAATCTTGGCTGCTGATAGGTCCATTTGCAGGCCTGTGATTGGTCCAAGTGGGTGTGGGGCGCCATAAAGTTGCAGCTTTTGGTAAAGGTTCAGTGAGGGGGTGGGTGACCATAGGAGATGGGTTTATAGTAAAAAGCCTCTCTCACTGAAGAAAAAGCCCAGGACCAAAACGTTTCACTGCTGAGTTGTACTAAATGATGAAAAACAGTATCAAGTCTACTTAAATTATTCCACAAATTTGAAGAGTGGGGAGTTATTCCAAATTCATCTTACCTGGATACCAAAATCGGTCAAAAACACAACAGTAGCAAAAAAGGAAAAGTCAGAAGCAATTATTTTTGGTGAACATAGATATAAAACCCTCAATCAAATGCCATCAAGCCTAATCCAACAGCACATTAATAGTAGTGTTCACCATGATCAGGTGGTATTCACTCCAAGGATGTAAGGATGATACAGTATACACTCAAATCAATAAACACAAGGCACTGCTTCAAAAGAAACGTGATCATCTCCATAGATACAGAAGAGACATCTGACACAATTCAATAACTTGGTGATAAAACTGAACAAGTCAGGTGTGGGGAGTCTGCAGCCCAGCGTCCTGAAGATCGTGGGTAACAAGCCAGTAGCTGACTCTGTCCTGAACTGGGGCATCTGAAATTGTTGTCTCTAGAGTGTAAATTAAGAGAAGGCTGCCAACTTTCAGAGTTTTATTCAAACTAGTACTGGAAAAGCCAGGGAAATCAGGCAAGTGAAAGAAAGAAGAGGGCACTGAAATCAGAAAAGAAGATGTCAAAGGTCATTGTTTGCAGGTTTTGTAATCTTACACATAAAGCTTCAAAGACTGCCCATCAAGCCTGTAGGAACTAGTAAGGAAATTCAGCAAAGTTAGAAGACACAAATCAATTATGAGTCAGTAGCACTGCTTTACATCAAATCCTGAAGTAGAAGTCAAAGAAATCCTATTTATAATAGTTATCAAAAAAGCCCCTAGAACTGAAACCCAAACCAATAATCCAACCAGCAAATAAAAAAACCCAAACCACAAAACCTTAAGAATAAATTTAACTGAAGTGGTGAAAGGTAAAAGAATGATGGAAAATGTGATGAAAAACTTGAGTGGAAACACAAAAGACATCTTTTGTTCATAATTTGGCAGAATCAATGTTGCTAAAATGTCCGCCTCATTCAAACTAGAGATTCAATGCAATTTATATCAAAATTTTCCCTGAGCTAGAAAATGAATTCTAAAATCCAGAGTCAAAAATGTATACACACTTCAAGAAAACAAAAACTTTATAAATACTTTAATACTAAATTTATTGAAACACTATGAGATTAATGCAAGTTACCCTTTGGCCTCTGCAACTATAAGAGCTGCTCAAAGCAGTGGTCACAACTTCCAGATGTTTATTAGTACCATGAACTGCTGCTTGAATAGCTTTGGTCATTGGGATTGGTGCACATGAATTTTGAATTTCTTCTCTAAGCTCTGGCAGTACAGGTTTTCTGCTGCATATGACATCCTGTAGGGTCCCCTATAGGAAGGTATGTGTTGAAAAAACATTATACTAATTAATTTTCTTTCCCTGATATGTCCATACATTTTTTGGCAGACTCTGTATGTATGGAGTCATAAAAATATCAAATATCCAAAGTCATTTCAAGCAAAAAGAACAAAGTAGGAGGCACTATGTTACTTGATTTTAAAACATACTAAAAAACATACTACCAAGCCATAATAATTAAAACACCATGGTATTGACATAAAAATAGATATGCACACCAGTGGAAAGTCTAGAATTGAGAGCCTAGAACAAAACCCTCTGAATTTTGACAAAGGTGATATGAAAATGCTTTGGAAAAAGGCTTTTCAGCAAAATGTGTAGGGGAAATCAGATATCTGCAAATAGAAGAGAGAAACTAAACCTGTCACTAGTAACAAAAGTCAGCTCAAAATAGATCAACAGAAGACTTGGAAATGAAACTATCAGAAGGAAATACAGGGGGAATTTTCAAGATGTTAAATAGGTAAAGATTTCTCCATCTTCCCCAAACCTAGGTTTCAAAAGTAAAAACAGACACATGATTTTTCATCAAACTTAATCATCAGGGAAATATAAATTAAATTTCAGTGGAGTCTCATCTCACCTAAGAATAGCTGTTATCAAAGAGTCATGGCGAGGATGTGGAGAAAAGAGAACCCTTGCACGCATGCTGCTAGTGGGAATGTAAATTAGTGTAGCTACTGTGGAGGTCCTTAAAAATTAAGACTAGATCCACTCTATGCTCTGACAATCCCAAAGGAAGTCAAATCAGTCTGCTCAAGAGACATCTGCATGTCTCTGTTCATCGTAACAATATTGGAAACAGCCAGGAAGCAGAAATAACTTGTGTGTACATCAGCTGATGGATGGATAAAGAAAATGTGGCTTGCATTACGAAGGAGTGATATTCAGATATTAAAGGATGTGAAATCTTGTCTTTTGTGACAATATGGATGGAAATGTAGGTCATTAGATTAAGTGTAATAAGCCAGGGACAGGAAGTCCAGCTCTGGGGGATCTCACGTGGGTGGAATTTTACAAAGATGGTGTTGCAGAAGGTGAGGGTGGAATTGGTTACAGAGGCTGGGTGTGGGACAGGAGGGAGGGGAAGTTGGTTATGGTCCTAATGACAGAAGCCGGAAGCTCTGCTGTGTCTCTTCTGGACAGCAGGGTGACTGCAGAAACTGACTCTAGGGGCTGGGGATTTAGCTCAGTGGCATAAGCACCTGCCTTGCAAGAAACTGACTCTAGTGCTTAATTCATTGAAGGCTAGGAGGGAGGATTTTGAAGACTTTCGCCCCAAATAAATGATACATATTTGAAGGAACAGATAGGTTTACCCTGACTGGAATATTACACGATGTATACGTGTATCTCAACACATGATACTTCATAAATATGTATAATTTTAGTTCATCAGTCAAAAATCCTTAACAAAGTTTTATCTTTCAGTTCTGACAGGACATATACTGACAGAGACACTGTGTCAACTAGTGACACTGCATTTTACTACAAGCAAGGAGAACTCAAGCTGTACCATGAATGATTCTCTAGAACTCTCTATGCTAAATATCCAGTTTTATCTCTTTAGATTTTACCTTCCACAAAACACCAGAAGAGAACTGAGTTCCAGCAAGTTTTTTGCCACTGATAAATGATGATTCCCTTTCCTCAAGTACCTAAGAACATGTTCCTCACCTGATTCTTTAGCAGAATGGCTTCAGATACCCATATTTCTACTCTCCAACTCTCACCTGGACCACTGTAATCTCCATATGTCTAACAAGAGACCCTTTACAGCAGCCTTGGCTTTTCCTAGAACATACCTCAAGACTTCTTCAGCCTCTAACTCTTCCCAGTTGCAAAACCACTTCTACATTTTCATTTGTTACAACAGTGCTGCGACTCATAAAAGTCAGTCTTCGCCTGCTGGGTCTGTCATAACAAACTGATATGGATTGGCGGCTTACACAGCATAGAGGTCTCTTCCTGCAGATCTGGAGGCTCCAAAGTCCAAGATCAGGGTCCTTCAGTTCTCATGTCTGGTGCACATTGTCTTCCTGGCCTGAGATGGTTGCCTTCTTGCTATCTTCACTCAGGAATGGAGGGAGAAACAGGGAGAGAGAGGGATAGAAAGAGAGAAAGAGAGACAGAGATAGAGACAGACAGACAGACACACAGAGACAGAGAGAGAGAGAGAGAGAGAGAGAGAGAGAGAGAGAGAGAGAGAGAGAGAAATATCTGGTATCTCTTCTTAAATGAACATTGCTAACATTATTTGACTCTGCCCACCCCATGTCTGATTTAAACCTTAGCTTTTCCTCTTCTGGTTTTCTGGGCCCTACCATTAGATACAATCACATTGGGATTAGAACATTGCTAATGAATCCTTTTTTTTTTTTTGCACTAGAAATTGAATTCAGGACCTTGCGCTTGCCAGACAGGCACTATGTGGCAGAGCTATATCCCATCCCACAAATGAATTCTGAGCAGGATACAATTCACACGATTGAGTGCACAGCAAGGCCTCAGGCTGAGAAATCTCTGCTGCCTCTGAGGAAAATCAGGTTGCCAGTGAGACAAGAGTGGAGCAAATGAGCTGAGAACATTAGGGGATAAGGTCAGGGAAGGACGGAGGCTAGAGATTTTAGGGCTTTCTAAGTCACTGCAAGGACTTTGGCTTTTGCTTTGAAGGAAATAAGCACAGGAATGATATGATCTAAATTACATTTCAACAGTTAAAATGCATTGCTTGGTAGAACGAAGGGCAACAAAATGGAAACACAGAAACCAGAGCTGGAAGGAAGTACAGTAACCCTGAGAGGGAAGATGGTGGGCTAGGGATCCGGAAAGAGCTGGGTTGGTGGGATAAATGGTCAGATTCTGGGTGTCTTGCAGAGTTTGAGTCAATGGTGAAGGATTTGATTGAGAGAGAGGGAGGGAGAGAGGTAGAGAAGAAGAGGGAAAGAGAGAGGGAGGGAGAGAGAATGATGGCCAATTTCAAATTTTGTGGCCAATATAATTATAAAGATGGGCTCAGCATGGACCAAAATCAGGAGAATACAGGTAAAATGGGATTGAGAAAAGAAAGACAGGATTGCACTTTAGTCACACTCACTTTAAGATGCCTGTTAGACTGCCAGAGAGAGGTGTTGGAGATGTGGATCACAACTTGAGGGACTCGGGGGCTCACAGAAGACATGTGGAGTTTAGCAAGGCATGGACGGTATTAAGTTAGGAGCCTGGATTAGCTCATCAAGCCATGGAGTGAGTACAGAGAGGGTGGAAGGGTTCAAAGAATGCACCCTGACCTGTGTTGGGTGAAGATATGCTTCTTGAATGCAAAAGAAGATCTGTACAAGAATATTCATAGGAATATTATTCACGGTAACAAGGAAATGAAGTTCCTTTACCCTGGAAGGGATAACATGGAGTGTGGATTATTTGGTGGTGAAGAGGAGTGAAATGGAATAACTAACACCAGCAAGGCTGAGTCTCAAACAGTGGTTCAGGGAAAAGCAAACTGCAAAAGGACTAGGAAGTGAGATTTCATTTACATAAAGTTCAAACACTGGCAGAGTTGAGCCCTATTAGCAATATTATATTTACTGACACATTACTGTTGAGAAAATCTATGAAGAATAATGTGATAGTGAAGGTGGAAGATGAGGAATGTGATTCACCCACGGATTTCTAAAACATAAGCTCACAAGGTTGTTAGTTAGCAAGGTGGATGGCAGCTCTGACTTCCTAAACGCATGCAGCGAAGACAGAAGGAATTATGCCGAAATGTCAGCATCGTATTCAGAGGGTGACTTTCAGTCTGATTTCTGCTTGGTTGATTTGAATGTGAAGAGAAGGTGGCGAGGGTGGAATCAACTCCTTTGTTCTCTACTGTCATAAATTAGCATAATTTTGATCACAAATATTTCTCACAGGCTTTGTAATTTTTGTAACCAGTGTGCATGATTTTTCAGCTTTTGGGGGGATATATCCCGGCTGACAGTTGGGTACATTGTATGTAGAATGATAAAATAAACTTTAAAAAATAAGCTCTACTTTCCCCCACCCTACTGTTTCAAAGGTAAAGCAATCTATTGTAGAGCTGTTTGCACTGTGGGGTGTATTGTTAGAAGTCACAGTCAGGACGGCAGCAGGACCTCCACCCCAGAGCAGACCGGAGTCCAGGTGGAAGCCAGTACTGGAACCCCACTTATGATGGCTGTTGGCTGCTTTCAGGAGGAGGTGCTGTTGGCAGGGTGGGCCGGGGCAAAGCAGGAAGCAGTGATGAGACCAGAACACTCATGTTCCCTGAGGACGCCCCCCGCGGCCTCCACAGGCCCCGGTAGAGCCGCTCGGGACACTTCCGGCTGAGGGGGTATCACCTGGCAACTGGACAGGTAGCCAGGACAGCAGGGACATCAGGCTTTTCCTACCTTCCCTTTGTTCCTAACCAACCTGAGTCGATGGGAAAGACAGGACCCCTGACCCTCCCTGCCAACACCGTCTGTGCCAGGAGGAGTCTGGAGATTGGGAGAAGCCCAGGAGGGCTGTGGGCTGTAGTCTCTACTCCCACTGCAGCAGGACTCAGCCAGGGAGCGGCGTGGGGGACCCCACAATCTTTTGAGTTTCTGGAAACAAAATGCAACATGATGCACTGGAAGAAGCAGGGGCTACACACACGGTGTGAGAGCTTCCTTCTTGTCATTGAAGGACAAGAATGGCTGTGAGAAGCTGGGTGGTTAATCTGCGGTAGATGGCGTGTCTCAGGCTGTTTTCTGTTTCTGAGGTGAAACAATCTGTGGGAAAGCCTTCAGGATGCTTGGATGTGTTATTCTGGTCTGGAAGAGCAGGGCAGAGGTAGAAACTTGGACTCCCAGGCACATTGGTGCTGGTGCTGTCCGGAGGGGATTTGGGGCTCAACCTTCAAGAGCTGAAGCCTGCACCTACCTGCACAGTCGCTGTGTGGAAGAGGGCTGTGTGCGGGTTGGGATGAGGCACGCAGAAAAGGTGAAAAGGCAGCCTTCCATTTTCACTCTGAGTGTCCTTATTTCTCTGATTCCTGCGGGCAGCAAAGAGGCAGGAGCCTCCTGCATTTCCACGGAATAAGCATGTGCTGATGAGAAACATCTCTGGCAGGGCTGAGCAGAGCAGCATCTCCAGGGAGAAGGCTTGACGCAGGCCCAGTCCTGTCTTTCCCATCGACTCAGGTTGGTTAGGAACAAAGGGAAGAGTAGGAAAAGCCTGATGTCCCTGCTGTCCTGGCTACCTGTCCAGTTGCCAGGTGATACCGCCTCAGCCGGAAGTGTCCCGAGCGGCTCTACCGGGCCTGTGGAGGCCGCGGGGGGCGTCTTCAGGGAACATGAGTGTTCTGGTCTCATCACTGCTTCCTGCTTTGCCCAGGCCCACACATGTGTGGAGGATCGAACCATCCAGAGCTTGCAGCCAAAGTGCAGTTGATCTGGAGAAAGCCTCACCCCGACTGGTTGTTACTTCTTTGTCTTCTTGCATTCATTGCGCTCTCTTTGATGAGCAAGAATTAGAGAACAGGGGCCAAATGGAGGAGAGTAAAAAACCTAGCTCAGAGTTTGGGTTTTGACATCTTGCTATTTCTTGAACTCTTCTAGAAGTGTTAAAAAAAAAAAAGAGAGATATCATTTCACTTTTATCTAGAAAGGGGGCGTAAGCCAACCCTCCTCTGGGATTCCTTAGGGGGAAGATACCCTGAGTGGGCCCTTCTGAGAAAGCCTGGTCCCTGAGCACCCTGGTCCCTGGGGGTGGATCCTCTTTAGGCTCAGGGCTCTGGAAGCACCCGGGTCACCCCACTTCAACCTCCTCTGTCAGCACTGCCTTGCCTCCCTGTAGGGCAAGTGTCCAGCAAGGGCCTGTGATGGTGGCCTCACATGGGTCCCGTCTTCAGAAGAGCCTCACTCTTGGTTTAACCCTCTGCTGTCACTGTGGTGACATTCACTCCTTCGTTTTCATTTGCTACAGGTTTTAAGTCAGTCTTGTTCCTCAGACTGTTTACCTCAGGATCATGTTGTATACCTAAAGATCATATTGCTACTGTGTTAGGTCCTCTAGGGGTAAAGTTTCTTCATCAGCATTTAAATGAATATCCAATTAATTCTTTTGCAAAGTTTGCAAAACTTGAGAACCACTGGGACATGGAGTTAAGATATCAGGTTCTTGAGCATCTTTCTCTGATGAAAGGTTTAAAACAAAATCCTAGACTTTTGTTTCTAAATCTCTTAGGTATGGGGGTAGAAGAGAAGTGTTTATAATTTAAAATATTTTTTTTTTAGTGGTACCAGGGATCGAACACATAACCACATGCTTGCAAGGCAGGTGCTTATGCCGCTGAGCTAAATCCCCAGCCCCTATTTAAAATATTTAATATGAAATATATTAGTTTTTTTTCTTATTTCCAAGATAAATATTTGGAAATTTGCCTAAATTGTCAGTGTGAGAACTCTCACAGTCTTTGTTCATTCCAGCATGGTTTCTTTATATTTACATTAATTCACTTCCCACTGAATCAAGGAAATACTTCCCTTATTTGTTAATTAATTTGACCTGCTAAGAGAGTGTACTGTTGTTCTGAAAAAGGCTTTGAATTTCTTCCAATCTCTTCCACACTGAAATATCAGAAAAGATCCTCATGCTTTGCTCAGAGGTTTGTCAGAAGGACTGACTGACTGTCCTGCAGGCAGATACAGGACATCCCCAGTGTTTATCACACCAGCTCCAGAGCGAAAAAGACGCCAGCTACTTACAGGCCACTGTCCCGCTGGCTCAGGAAGGCCAGGCCCCGGCCCGAGGTGATGGGTCTTCCTGAGTTGGTGCACGTAGAGATCATTTCTGTTATTGCTCTGAGATTGGAGCAGTGCGAGTCTACTCCAGGGTAAATCGCACAGAACCACCAGGAGGATGCGGCCCTTCATCACCATGCCCAGAATGGCACCAGCAACAAAGGCAGCCCTCACTCACCTGAAAGCTTGAAGTTTCCTGGCTCTTGGTAGCTAAGCTGAAGTTTCCTTTGTGGCCTCAGCAAGTCCAGGCTGTCACCACAGGGTATTTTTTAAAACTATTTTTTCAGGTATTGCTGACCAATAAACTGTTTTGGATCATTTTCTGATTTTTTGTGTACCTAAAAATTAATATTTATATTTTCTCTTTGTTAGAAAAACAAGAGATTTCATGACAGAAAAGTGAGGGAAAAAAATCTTTGTATTATTGGACAAATACATTAAGGCCTTTTGGAATTTTATTTTACTGAATTCATTTTAGTAAATGTCTAAAATTTTTTGTAGTTTATAGTTTGCATCTTTTTACCAAACATATGAATAAGAACTTTAAGAAGTCAACTAGCAAAACTATACTTCAGATATTTCCATTATTGTTTTTTCTTTTATTATGTGAGCCTGGATTTAAAACTTAAAATTTCTTGAGATGGGTTTATTTTCTAAAATCCAAGTTCTTTTATACTTAACTTTTGACTGCCATTTGATAAATAAATTTTAAAAAAATGTATAAATGAAACTTTTAGAGTAATGAGACAACATGCTTGCACAAGGCGGACTGAAGAGGGAAACAGAGCCCAGAGCGAGTCCTGTCGTCCTGCCGTCCCCTCCCACTCGAGTGTGGGCTGTGGGCGGAGCCTCTTAGTTCTGCTGTTAATCATCAGCCCCTTAAATGAGCCTTATGCCAACCCCACCCACAGTGGCCTTGTGTTCTGTCTGCTAGTAACAAACAGAGCTCCCCAAATTGCTTTGATTGCTAAATCAAGGCAAACAAGAGGGAAATGGCCTTAAAAACATAACACAAAAAAAGATAAAAACAGAATTTCACAGACATGAGTGTTGGATTGTTTTTGAGGTCACTGATCAGTTAAGTAGTGAAAAGGTCTTGTGCATATAATTATTTCTAATTTTGTTTAGGTCCTTTTCTCTGCATAAGACCTCTATATGTTTATTTTACTTATTTTAAAGAGAATAAAATCAAGCAAAATAAAACAGAATAAAGCTAATTAAAACAAGACAGATAAGTGACTGAGGATTGCAAAACAAGATAATAGGAACCAACAATGGCTACCATAACGTCTTGTTATCTTGAAAATAGCTGCCCCTACTTTCAGACATAGTAAAATCAAACAAAAACAGAACAGAATACAACAAATAAAAACAAGCCAATTAATGCAATAAAGGACTTCAAAACAAGACAATAGTAAATCCAAAATGGCTGCCATGATGTATCCTGTCATCTTTAAAACAGCTGCTCATGCCATTAGATATAATAAATTCAAACAAGATAAAACAGAACAAATCCCAACCAAACCAAACAATGAGAATAATACAGGATTTAAAAATAGATAATAGGGAGTGAACGGTGGTTACCACCTTATTCAGAAGGAGAACCCCCATATGTGCTACCCTGCTTATTGGTATCCTCTTAATAGATGATCAGACTACTGGCCTTAGGCCTGCACAGTCAGTGAAACCCTAAACACCACAAGCACTAAGCTGTATTTTACCTCACTGGCTATCATCACAGCCTGTGTTTCTCTGGATCAGCCAGTCTCTTATGAGAGTCAGGTTGGGGGGACCTGCTGGCTCTTCTTGGCTCCCTGCCTGCTTGCTGGAAGGGGCTGGCACCTGGCCCTCCCCAGTCAGCCTGCACACAGCGCTGACTCACAACAGGTCTGAGCTTCTTGCTTGTCCTCCCCTGCAGTCTGAATATACACTTATTTTAAAGGATAAGTGTAACACACTCTGAATAGATTCCACATGGTTTATGAGTATTTGGGCATAAAAAGGGTCAATACTAGCAAGATCTTGAAGGATATTTGCACCTCATGTTTTTTATTCTTTTATCCAAAAGTAGATGTGACCTAACCACTGTCCATGGAGAAGTGGATGGAAAGAGTGAGGCATACAGACTGGAGTATTACTCAGCTGTATAAAACAAGGAAATCTTGTCATACGACACAGCTTGGGTAGACTTTGAAGATGGGATGGTAAGAAAAGTAGTTCAACCACAGAAAGACAGACACGAGATACATAAAAAAGTAAAAGTTGAAGAAACAGAAGTAGAGTGGTGGTTTCTAGAGTAGTCAGAGACCTGCAGTGTTATGAGAAGGTTCTGGAGCGCTGCTGTAGAACAATATGAATACACTTAATGCTACAGAAGTGGCTGCTTAAAAATGGTTAAGACATCAGTTTTATGTTTGTGTTTTTTACAATAGTAAGTACAAGAAAAAAGTAAACAAAATATCTACTTAGCTCAATTAGAGCAGACACTTTAAATTTAACTGAAATAAAAAGCTTAGTGACAAGCTTAGTGCTAATTGTCTTCCTTTGAGCCAGTTACTTCTGGTGCATCAGTCAGGTTGCCAGATGTCTTCAGCACGCTTGCTAATGTGTTGAGGTGAGCTGCTGTGCTGAAGGCTTACTAGTGGGCTTCACAGCGGCTGTGGAGCACAAGGACGGCACATTTGCTGAGTACTCCACCGTTAGTATTTTACACTGTTACAGAGCACAACTCTTCAGGCACTTTAAGTTTAAAGTCTGAGAAGAAAAAGTACACAAACACATTCCCCATTCCCTTTCTGGCTTTGCTTTGAAATGTTTGAAATGATTTTTCACATTAATGAAGAATATTATGTTTATAAACATTAAAGCTGGGAATTAAGAGGGACTATTAGGCATAAGTATTTTGCTTAAATTGTACATTAGCATTTGATGTATAGAGTTTATCAAGCGATCGCCTGCTTTATAATTACACATTAATTTTCTATTATTGAGTACTGCCTTATAATTAGAAGATTAAATGTGTGGGCTTTCCACTCATAAACCTAGTTCAGTTGCGGTAAACACTAGGAGGAGGTACTGGGTTCAATGTTTAGAAAATTTCCCAGTGACTAATTCTTGACTATCATAAAATGAAAATGGTTTAGGTCCAGGTTTAGCTTGAAACGCTCTAGGTACAGGTTAGCTTCCTGCTGACTGTCCCCGATCACAAGAGCACCCAACATTTGACAGTGTGCTTCTTTGGCACAACCACGATTTTGCACCTCTATTGTGCAGCAGAGCCGGTTCTTAGCAGCCATATGTCCTCCATAGAAAGGAAACAGAGCTTCAAAATAAACGTACTGACTGAGCAATGTGTTACTTGGGGATATGGCCAGCTCAGTTTTTAGAGGTGACGTAGATTACAATTCCTTGTATTATATTCTCATTTAGTCATTGGACACTGAACCAGAAGATTTTACTCAGTTTTGGATCATTCTTTTTGCTTAAGAATGTGACTCTATAAGTTCAGCAACAGCCATGCATGAAATTCAGGTGTTTTTCTTCCTTAAAATCTCTCTCATATTTCAGTGGCCTCAGTTGTGTATCACCTGTCTCTAACCCATGCTAAGTCACCGCTGTGTCTTAAGTCACTGTGTCATTTATTTTATTCTACCATCTCTTTTTGGATAATCAAATGCAATTAAAGTGGAATTAAGCAAAATGAAAGGTTAAGAGAAAAAAATCACAAGTGGCAGCCTGTGGTCACAGCTCTTTGTTAAGGATTTGAGCATGCGGAGGTTCCATCGTATTCCCTTCGAGGTAAAAACTAAATTTACACATTTTTTTGCCTTGTATCTGTTTGGAGGCCTGTGTCTCCTAACTCTGGTATTGTAAAGAAATTCCACTGTTTTCAAAAAATGCAATTTATGGTAAATGTATATATGATGTAGATAAATTGAGACAACAGTGTCTTGGGTTTGTTATTATAGCCATGCCTCAATTAGTAGGAAATGTACTGCTGGTTGTGTAGAAAACCCTCGGAGTGCTGGTGGTGCCATTTGTTGGTAGGGAACAAGGATTCAAATGAAATTAAGAAGTAGATGTTAAGGGGTAAAAATATTCCCAACCATAGTTTCAAGGTTTTTATTTTGATAGGCATTTTTTGTCGATGTCGCTCCCGGCCGGCAGGAAGGACACACAACAAAGTCTGGCAGTGGACAACCTTTTTTTTTATTTTCCTTCTCCGTACAGCCTGCCCTGGGATCGCTCCCAGCCGAAGCCTCCTTTGGTCCGCTCCCCGCGGCTCCTTCTGGGCTTCTACTTCCGGGCTTCTTCTTCCCCCCCAGGGGTGGCACCAGTATATATACGGATACAGTGTCCAATCATGTTAAAGTAAGCAAGGCAAGCTGATTGGCTAACATCATCAGTTGCCAGGCAGACTATATTGTTGAGCGGGTTGCTTACGCGGTAAGCAGGAAACTAACGTGCTCGATGGGAGGGGTAATCTACCTCAGGCTTTACTCTTTACTACAGGCCTCACGTCCGCCAAGTGAGGCGACCGGGCTCGGGGCTGCGGCTCCCAACATCTCCCCCTTTTTTATTTTTTATGAATGTGCGCATCGTAGCCCTTCCTGGACTGGGTGCAGAGGCTTATGCCCTATGTGTAGGCCCACCGTAGGTCCTTGGCTTAGACCCTGGTCGGCCGTCCCATGGTCCGCCAAGGCCCTGAGGCCCTCGTCCTTTTTCTAGGGCCAGGCACAAACTGGACGGAACCTGGATGCACACAAGCTTGCACTCATTCTCTCTCCGTAAAGAAATCCCCTCGGAGAGAAATTTAGACCTGGGCAGCATCTAACAGTCCAGCGGCTTACGTGCAGAATGGGGTAGGGCCTGGCTTAGGTTGAGTCGCACCGGGGGAGTACGCTCTTACCCGTCATTGACTCTCCTACCCAGCTATGTCATAATTTTTTAGAGGAGGAGTGTGGGAAGCTCACCGTCCCTAGACTCGGTCGTAGGCTAGGCGAGCGAGCCATGTATATGCCTGAGGATCTTCTTGTCCATTTCGGGCTACCACTATTTCTATTCATCTTGTTGGTTGGTCTGTGATGGATCTCCGGTAGGGCAGGTCTGATCTTCAGTCGAGGGCTTTGTCGCCTGTGTCAGTCTCTCCGGTACCCACAGTGGTTCTCGTCCCGATTCCTGTGGGAAAACACAAACCGCGCCTCGGTTCCAGCTGACCACTGGATCCGGGCCTATCCATTGTCCTGTCAGGACATCTTTCCACTTCACCCACCCTTTATGGTTGGGGGAAGGGTTGCAGTGCTCCACGGCTGGGGAGCAATTATCATTATTTAAATTTAAAAAATTGTGTGTGAATAGTGCCATGGATAATCGTGCCTTTGGGGCCAGGCCTTGGCCTACTCCCCCTTTTTGTTTTTGTAAAATTTCTTTGAGGCTTCTATGAGCCCTCTCAATGATTTTTTGACCTTGGGGATTGTATGGGATACCATGTTTTAATTGAACCTCCATCATTTTGCAGAACTCATTGAAGGCTTTGCCTATATAGGCTGGTCCATTATCAGTTTTTAATATTTTTGGTTTGCCCCATGCGGCCCAAGCCGCCAGGCAATGATTGATCACATTAGACACTTTTTCACCTGTTTCTGTTGTTGCGAATATGACGTGAGAACAGGTGTCTGTGGAAACATGAACATATTTAAGAGTCCCAAACTCCTGTATATGTGTGATGTCTATCTGTCAAACATCACCAGGGATCAAACCTCGAGGGTTTACTCCCATCGGTATGGCAGGTTTGTGTGTGGCACAGGAGTCACATAGTCGCACGATATCTCGTGCATCTGCTCTGGAAACATGGAAATGGTTTGCTAGTGTCCTGGCATTGACATGAAACTTATCATGGAAGGCACGGGCTCGCTCGATTGGTGTTAGTAAGGTAAAAATCCATAACGGGCGAGTGGCAGTATCAGCAGCCGCATTCCCCTGTGCCATGGGCCCCGGCAGGGATGTATGTGCTCTTATGTGGGTGGTGAAGACCTTATGGTGTCTGTTCTGAAGCAATGTCTGGATAGACAGGAACAGCCCAGCCACTGTGGAAGTGGATCTAATTAAACCGGCAGTCTCAAGCACTTGCATAGCATTGACCACATACCTAGAATCGGAGACAATATTAATGGCTTCTGAGAACCGTTCAAGAATCATTTTAACGATCTGCAGTTCCACCACCTGAGGCTGATCAGGTTCAAATTGTATGGTAACCGGGGGCTTGTCTAGGATCACATAGGCGCCTATCCCCGTCTTGGAGCCATCTGTGTATATTGTAGTTGCTGGGACTAATGGCTCAGAGGCAGTAACCTTTGGAAAAATTATAGGGTGCTGAGTGACAAATGACAAGATAGGGTCTTTAGGGTATTGATTGTTTATATCCCCATGGAAAACACATCTCAGAATGGCCCATGTATCTATGCAGGCAGCCAGGGTCTTGATCTGGCTGGCGGTATAGGGTACTCGGATGGCTTGTGGTCCTGAGCCAAAATGTTGGACAGCTCTATCATGCGCTTCAAGGGCCAATGAAGCGACTGCCTCCGGGTAATGCTCTATGACTTTTGCAGGTGAGACCTTAGGGTGTATCCACAGTAATGGTCCTTTCTGCCAAATCACCGCTGTGGGCTGTAGACTAGTCTGTAGCAAACAGACATCAAAGGGTCACCCTGGTTCAATTCTGTGTAAGGTAGCCCCACCTAAGGCTTTTTTTACTCTCTGTAAGGCAGCTCTTGCCTCAGGAGTGAGCCTCCTGTGGGAGGCTATATCTGGGTCTCCCTTTAGAAGGTCGAACAGGGATTTGAGATCTGAATTTGGTATATGTAAATATGGCCTAATCCAATTAATGTCTCCCAATAGCTTTTGCATGTCATTTAGGGTCCTAACGCCATCCGTCCTAATGGTGACCTTCTGTGGAGAGACTAGCATAGGGGAGATTTTCGCGCCTAAGTAGGTCACCATTTCTCCTCCCTGAATCTTGTCGGGGGCAACATGCAGATTAGCTTGTCTCAGGGCCTCGACCAACTGGCCGAGCATATTATTTAGCATGTCTGGGTCCCTGCCGCTGAGCAAAAGGTCGTCCATGTAATGCACACATCTTATCTTGGGAAAGGATTTCCGTAGGGGGGCCAGTAGGGAATCAAGGTAAATCTGACACATAGTGGGACTGTTGGCCATACCTTGGGGCAGCGTTATCCACTCGTATCTGAGATCAGGGCTTTCTTGGTTAATGGTGGGTAAAGTAAAGGCGAACCTATGAGTGTCCTCTGGATGCAGGGGGATTGAGAAGAAACAGTCTCTAAGATCTATAACATAAACTGGCCAGGACTGAGGGATGGCTGAGAGAGCTGGCAGCCCCCTCTGGACCACCCCCAGGGACTGCATCTGCGCGTTGACCGCCCTTAGATCATGGAGCAGCCTCCACTTGCCAGACTTTTTCTTAATTATAAAAATGGGGGTGTTCCATGGGGAGGTTGACGGCTTAATGTGTCCTAATCTAAGTTGTGTACTGACTATTTCTGACAAGGCTAATAGCTTCTCCTTAGGCAGGGGCCACTGAGGTACCCAAACCGGATCATTTGACCTCCAGGTGATTTTGATCGAAGTGGGTAGGAGAGCTTCTTCAGCGGCCCCTAAGAAAAACCCAGCCCTTGCCTACCTTTTTTGTTTTCTACTGGTATTGGGGATGTCCGACCCTGTAGGGCATTGCCCAAGCCTTTGCCGGGGGTATATCCCTGGTTCCTGAGTATATCCTTAGCCTGGGGGGAGCAGTTTGACGTAAGCGTGACATCCATCTGAGTGAGGATGTCCCTTCCCCATAGAGACACTGGCAACTGCAACACAAATGGTTGGAAATGGCCCTGATGACCCTCCTCATCGCACCAGAGCAGGGTTGAAGCACTAACCTGAGGAGCTGACACCATCCCCAGGCCCTGCAGCGTGTTATCTGCAGTGTTGGTGGGCCAGTTGGAGGGCCAATCCTTTCTAGAGATAATGGAACGGTCAGCTCCTGTGTCTAGGAGCCCTGTTATATTTTTGCCATTGACCTTAAGTGAGAGCATGGGCCTTTTATCAAGTATTATATGGAGTCCCTCGAAGACTTCCCCTGAGGAACCGAAACCTTGACTTTCTCTAATTTTCTGCTTTGAGGGGAATCTCTTGTGGAGACTGGGGAGCAGCAAGAGCTGCGCTATCTTGTCTCCTTTATTGATTACCATAGTACCCACAAGAGATTGAACCATAATTTTAATGTGTCCTGTGTAGTCTGAGTCTATGACCCCCGGGACTACTATGAGACCCCGAAGGGCCGTGGAGGATCTCCCGATCACCAGACCCACGGAATTTTCGGGTAACGGTCCCTTAAAGGTGGTTTCAACCACTTGAACACCCATATCAGGCACTAATGTAAGTCTGGAGGCGACACTGAGGTCCACACCTGCTGACCCAGGGGTGGCCCTTGTTGAAGGCTGCCATCCTGAGCTGTCCTGTCTCTGGGGCGGGGGCCCGCCTGTGAAGGGGGCCCCCTCTGGCCGTTTTTTGGCCCTCTAGCATCTCGTCCACAAATACGGTTGCCCTGAGCATCAAAGACCGACCTACACTCCTCAGCTTTGTGTGATCCCCTCTTGCATCGCCCACAAACATATGGTTCTTCATTCCTAGGGCGAGGCCTAGCATCTGCATTGTTTGGGCAATGACGTTTAATGTGTCCTGGCTCCCCGCAGGCAAAACACCCTTTAGCCTTACATTCCCCTTCTAACCCGCGAGGTCCCCTCTGCTGTACAGCCGCGGCCAGGAGAGCAGCCACTCCCGAGTTGGAGAGCGGCCCCCCTATCTCTCTGTATATCCTAATCCAGGCATTGAGGTCCTTGTTCTTATGAGGAGCTATCGCTGCCTTGCACTCCTTTGTACATTGCTCAAAAATCAGCTGCCTTACCAGCGGTCGAGCCACTCCCGGATCAGAAAATATCTTATCGGCAGCATCTTGCATTCGGGCCACAAAGTCAACAAATGGCTCTGTGGTACCCTGAATTATTTTTGAAAGACACAAGGAGGCTGTTCCGGCACCACTTACCTGCTTCCAGGCGCGGAGCCCTATGGCATTGATTTGTTCATAGACAGCGCCGGGGAACTGAGTCTGATCATCAGCGTGCCGACCTTCTCCCATAAGCATTTCCTTGTTCCACCCCCGGTTTCCCCGACTGGCGTTTCTCTCAGCCTGCTCTGCAGAGAACTCTGCGTACCAGGCTCGCCAATCCAGGTAACTACCCGAGGGCAGACACGCCTTTGCCAGCTGAATCCCGTCCGCGGGGGTGAGGGGCCCAGAAGACAGGTTCTCCAGCATGGCAATGGTGTAAGGCGCAGTCGGCCCAAAGGTTGTAACTGCATTTTTAAGTTCTCTAATCTGCTTTATCTCAAAAGGCTCCCATGCATTACGTCCCTGGCCCATAGCTACTTGTACAGGAAATATCCCATAGGGGCCACTATCTATCCCAGGTGGTGGATGTACCTCATGAGACAAACGTCCCCTCTGCCAAAGCCGCCTGTAAAAATACCGACCCGCCGGCGGCGGAGCATAAGACGGTGGCCATGATTGGGCGGAAAATGGGGGCCCGTGCATTACTTCCTGTTCTGGCGAAGGGGAAGGGAGCTCCCGGGCGGCCGCCTCGAGGCGAGGGATCGCCTCCGGGAACAGCCCCCAAGGTGGGGCGGAAGGCTTCGCCTCCCTCTCGCGCCGGGGAGCGCTCAGGAGCTCTCTACTCCTCCGCAGACCAAGTTGAGCGGAGCGCAATTCACGGCGCAATGCTGGGAAAGAACCCTGCGACTCCTTATCGAGCGACTTAGGCTCCTGACAGCTGGTCTCTTTGGCCTCCTTGCCATTCAACTTTCCCTCGTCCTCGGAGTCAGACGACTCCGAGGCTAGAGCCCCGTCCTTCTCCTTAGCATCTTTGTTCCCCTTGACGGGCCCCTCTCGGGAGCTCCCTGACTGGGCCTGTTCAAATACCCTGCGTACTTTTGTAAGCTCTTGAGAGCTTTCTCCACAACCACCCTCGCTCTTAGTGTTGCTACCTAGCATGTTTCCCATCTTTTAATATGTTACTCACCGCGTGAGGCCCAAGGAATCCGCCACTTACACGTGAGCCTGAGGGGAGTCTAAAAGCCCTGTAGGTGCGCGCCACCCAGAGCCCAGGCTTATCCCCAACTCACCTGTCTCGCAGCTCTGTACTGGAGCGTTGTCCGCTGTCACGTCTCGGGGGTGATCAGTCCCCGTACGGGCCACCAAATGTCGATGTCGCTCCCAGCCGGCAGGAAGGACACACGACAAAGTCTGGCAGTGGACAACCTTTTTTTTTATTTTCCTTCTCCGTACAGCCTGCCCTGGGATCGCTCCCAGCCGAAGCCTCCTTTGGTCCGCTCCCCGCGGCTCCTTCTGGGCTTCTACTTCCGGGCTTTTTCTTCCCCCCCAGGGGTGGCACCAGTATATATACGGATACAGTGTCCAATCATGTTAAAGTAAGCAAGGCAAGCTGATTGGCTAACATCATCAGTTGCCAGGCAGACTATATTGTTGAGCGGGTTGCTTACGCGGTAAGCAGGAAACTAACGTGCTCGATGGGAGGGGTAATCTACCTCAGGCTTTACTCTTTACTACAGGCCTCACGTCCGCCAAGTGAGGCGACCGGGCTCGGGGCTGCGGCTCCCAACAATTTTTCTTTGTGAAAGTATTTTTTTCCTGTAAGCAAACAAGTGTATCCAAAACTTGTACTTTTCAGCTTCTCACCTTCTCCTTCTAGCTGGAGCCACTCAGCAGAGGCTGTCCTTGTCTCTGGTCACAGAGGGGACCTGCAAAAGGCTGCTCTGTAGTCTGCGTCCTCACCTGTGCCCTCCTGGGATGCACTGCGACTTGGCTCCCTGTCCACTTAGAGAAACTGTTTTTCCCACAGTCAGAAATTCAGTCTCCATTTGTTCCACTGATTTCCTTCTTCTTTGCCTCTTTGAGTACCTGTATCACTGATTATTCTCGTATTTCCTCTCCAGCATAATAAACATGCTGATGACTATATCAAACAAAGCAGAGCAAAAACACATTCACAGAGTCACACCCAAACCTTCATCGGCTCCACTGTGCCTCCATGTACATCTTATTCTTCTAATTTGTTGCAGAAGAATCTTCCCCAGAGACAATATCTACCTCCATTTCTTTGCCCTTTTATGCAATGGTACTCAGGGCAACCCGGCCCACTTCTCCTTTAACTTGTTGGGCAGAAATTGCAGGAGGCTGTTTTGAATAGAGCCCCTGTTCTGGGCCCCACAGACCAGGCTGAAAGTCAGGGTGTGGTTGCTCATGCCGAGGTTCACCAACTGTTTATCTGACCTTTTGAGCAGTCCACAGCCGAGTTTCAACAGCCCGATTTCCCAGGCCAGCTTTAATTGGCATGATAATGAAGTGCCCTCTGCCTTAGTCTTACAGAAGGAAAGGTAATCTGTGGTAACCCGTCCTTACCCAAACTACTGTTTTCCTATTGTCTCCTTGCCCCCACCACACAAGAAAAATAACTTTGGAACGATGCATCCACTCCCTGTTTGGGTTCTATTTGCCTTAAGCTCTTATCTGTGATATTATTGGAACACCTGTTTTATGAGACGAATGAAGGCTGCTCATAACGTGTCTTGCAGAATAAAGTTATTTTCTAGGAAAAAGCCTAGACATTTAAGACCTTAAACTGAGTTCTGATAATTTTGTGCTTTGATGCTCTGATCTTTCTCTTTATAAATCACTGAGGTCCTTTTCCCTGAGCCTGGTGCTCCTGCCTCTTCCTCAGGGTGCAGCCTTGCTGTGGGCTTTGTCCAAGGAGCACCCTCGCTACTTGCTCCCCACGACTGGATTGCGTGGCTTCCAGGAGCTCCCCGCCTTCTCACTCTTCCTGGACTGAGGTATCCCTGGTGTCTGGGTTCAGACCTGCTTCTGTGAGAACTTACCTACTCTACAGTGTCCGGTACGGCCAGCATGCTGGTGACGCTGAACCTGGGTTCTCAGCCCAGAGAGTCGCCTAGACCTTTGCCAATGGGCTGTGTCTCAGGCCGCTCCAAACCCAGTTTGTTCCAGACTGGAGTCCTTGCCAAACCTCAATGGGCCCTCAGATGGCCATTACCATGAGCTGGACGGCCCTGTTTCTGATGTGCCTTGTCAGCCATGACAATCTTACACCTGAAGAGCATCTGGACTCATCCTCTTATTTCTGGCTGAATTTAGAAACAGACACCCTGTGTTCTTAACAGCACTTCACTGTTTGTAGAAATAAAACTCCAACCTATTAGCCTGGTGGAGAGGCACTTTATAATTCTCCAGACTCATCTCTCCTAAACACCTCTCTGGGCTCCTGACCTGCAGCCCCTGCTGAGCCAAGGTGAAGCCACACCCAGTGAGTGTGGGGTGGGCCATAGGCTTGTTTTCCAGAGCTGTCTGCTGGGGTTTGGGACATGTTTCCTGTCCCTTCACATCCTTCCAAACTCAGCCCGGGCACAGGCATGATTGCTCAGAGAACTCATCCAGCTTGATTTGTTCTCTGTCTTGTGAGTTTATTTAAAATAAGCTTAGTTCAGAGCATTTTTTCATTTCCATTGAAATCATTTCCTTTGAACTCTTGCAGGGCAGGCCTTTATCTCAGTTTCCTAGGTGCTAAAAACATGATGACTGATAGAGACTTGGTGCTCAAGAAGTGAAAAAAGAATGAAGATGGACAGAAAATTAACTGTTGTGCTAGAACCAAGGAAAGAGCCATGGGTTTCTACTCCAGCCCACGCTAAGATTTGAAAGTCACTCAGTTTTTTTAGCTAGGAGATAGAGTCAATTGTGGTGATTTGTGTTTCTCCTTCTGTCAGGTTTTGACAATAGGTTTCCTTCCTATGTGTAGACTTTCAGGAACAGAATTTACTTTAGAAGTTAAAGTAAATGGCATGCATGTCTACTGGCAATGAGTGGTTCAAATTTCATAATCTCACATGTATACATATATTGACATTATTAAAAGATAATATGCAAGGTCCTCTGGTGTTTACTCTTGAAACTGTACTGCTTGTGAAAATATTTTCAGTATTATAATGTATATAACATGTTGAAAGCTGTATCTATTGAGATGGACTTTCTCTAAGATTTTTCTAGCATTTCACTGGCTTTATTATAATCCATATTGTTTTAAAATAATGCTATTGTAGAAGATCTCAATTACAAAGGAAAGTAAGACTCACTGTAGCTACATAATTTCAAAATCCAAGGGAAGAAAGTATTGTCATTTTAAAAAATTATTACCAAGTTTTTCCACCTTAAACAAATAACTCTGCATTGCAGCTCTGATGTGGACTGCACCTTGTCAAAAGTGAAAAGTGGACCAGTTCAGCTGTGCCAGTGTTTCATCCGCTTGACCTGTAATACCAGTTTGACATTCATTTCCAGTACTTGGAATCATGAATACAGCAGCCAGGAATTTTGATGACTTGCAATCATTAGGATCTAAAAATATATTATTGAGTACTACTTTATACATTCACAAAACTGTTCTTTACATATTTTTTGACCTCTGTGGATTGGTAAAAAGAGAAATTCCTCTAAGGTAAATGTAAAACCAGTTGAATAAACTATGTCTAATGATGATTTAGTTTAAAAAGTCAAAAAAGAAACACATGATGAAAATATAAACAATGGTACACCACAAAACCCTAAATCTTCCTAAAATCCACCATGCAAATATGTCTTTTGCCTGTGAGAATTTCCACTGCTGGCTCTCATGCTCCTGCGTGTGCAGGAGTCCAGCCTGGCGTTAATTCCTTCTCTGGAGCTCCCTGTGGGCATCCACTCTGGCCAGTGACCATGTGGCCACAGCCTTACTCTGCTGTTTGGAGAAAGAGGAGCTGGCACCTGTTCTTCACTGCACAGGTCACCACTCCATGCACGCACCTTTCTGTGCATGGATCATCTTGCTTGGGAACTGGGTTATGCAAGGGACAGGAAGCCTGCCCCGTTTCCCAGCTTACCTCAGCAGCATGTCCCAGACTTGCTTTCTCTGAGCCAGCTAGGGGGACAGTCTCTCTTTATGCTGGTGTGATAATCTGTCAGTCAGTTGTCAAAGTGTCACTATCCTGTGTCTAGTGTTTAATGAGATTTTAGAGCAATTTATTCTTAAAGGCTTGCAGATGGGGTTACGGACAGTTCCACAGTGGCATTTTCCTTCGACATAAGTTATCACTCCAAATACAGGCCTCTTCACACATGGTAAGTTCTTAAACAGAGAAACTGCATCTTATCAGGGGTTGGTTACACACCCAATTGGTGTTTAAGGCATGATCAACACTACTTTTGAAAATCCTTTGACTTACCCAGGAAGGGTACTGCATATGGCTTTGAGAACTCCACTCAGTGACTCTTGATCACCGAGGCAGACAGACTGAGGGGACAAAGGGAAAGAATGTGGACAGGGGGGTCCGGCCTGCTGTGGAGATAACCAGTGCATTTCCAGTGGTTGACAGGGTGAGGGCTCTGGAGAATGTCAGCTTGACAGCTGGGGATTTCTGTTTCGATATTAAGCCTTTACAATCTTAGCACACAAATCGTTTGAGTTGTGTCTGTACAACTTAACTGAGACGCTGCACACGTTCCTAGCACAGGTCCCACCAGACAGCGCACACTCAGAGGCCACTGAGCTGGAGGCATCATCTTGCTCGGTCAGAAGAGCGTGCACACCTCTGCTGCAAGACCACCTGCTTCCTGTTTCTCCAAGTTGCTCTTTCTCTTTGAGCAGCTGCTACTTTTGTGGTCACTGAGGAGTCACAGCTGCCTTGAGAATTAAGATGGAAAGTCCACCTGGCAAGTACGTGTGGGGTGAGGAGGCCACTGCACACCCGGCCCATTGGAGCCTCTGGACAGAGGTCCCTAGTGCAGCACCCATGCCTCCCTGCTCCAGCTCCATGCTGGCCTCCCCTTCTCCTCTCCGCTCCTCCCTCCTCTCTTCTCCTCTTGTCTCCTTGCCACATTGGGGATTGGACCCAGGGCCTTACATTCCTCTTTCTTGAGTAACAAGTTCCTTGGTGATTCTAGCCTTTTTCTCTGATTCTTTTCTCCTTACCCAACACCACAAGCAGCATCTTGGCCTGGTCTTATGCAATAGTATTCTTCTGTTTCATTTTGGTTTGTCCAACACCACGTCCTTGGAGTAGGACAAGCACCTGTCTGTCTGCTGCTGTGACAGCCAGATCTTCAGGCCCTGCTCCCTGGAGGCCAGGCTCTCCTTTCAGCTGGTGAGAGCTGCCAGTGCTGGCCCTAGTGAACCCTGCCCGTTGCAGCCCGTGAGGTTGGCAGCTGAGGCCAAGGGAGTTCCCTGCCGTCGCTGGGTTGGTGTGAGGTGTACACAGGCTCCAAGCTGCTCAAGCCAGCTCAGTCTGTTTGTTGTTGTCCATGCCTGCTACCTGGGGCTCTGTGTGAGGCGGGCCCTGGGACTCAGGTCTGAGCGTCTGCCTGGGGACAAGGTCCCAGCTCCCAGCCTCTGAGGCGATCTTGCTCAAGTCCTCCTAGCCATTCGTCAGGCCTGACATAACAGGCCACCCTCCTAGCTCCTCAGCTTTACTGCTGTAACTCCCCCTGCCTCATCCATTTCCATGCCTCCTTCTGCCCCACAGCTCTGAATCCCTCTGCAGTCCAGGTCATTGCATCTCCATCTGCCACAGCCTGCACACTTGGGCCGTGCTCTCTGTCCTTGGGGATGAAGCCTCTGTGCCATCCTTGTCCAGCAGCTCCTCTTTCTGCTTTCTCCTGGGATCATGCTCATGGCCCGAGGGTGCGCAGGGTGCCATCACTGACCTCATGGGTCTGCACATGTCTGAGCAAAGTGTGGGCTGGTGAAAAGCCAATGCGGACCACCTACTGTTCCAGTGGTGAAGTTGCCATCCACTGTGGGCTCTTAGCTGGGCCTTGCACTGCCCAGTACTGTTTCCCAGTCCCCCAGCCTGCCGTTCTCAGAGCACCCTGTACCCCTCAACCTTCCTGCACAGCTGGTCATGCTTGGCCACAGCCCCATGCTTATAGCACAAGAAGATAGCAGTAGGGTGGTAGCATGGGAATCTTTAGCTTCCTGTTGCTGCCCATAAGGGCAGGAGTCCCTCCCTCCTGTCTCCTGTGGAGTACGAAGTGTCCCCTTCTTGCTGAGATCAGTTTCACATGACCGGAACCAAGTCCTGAGTGTCCTCACCAGACTTCTCTGGAACTCTGCTCTGTCCTGGAGCTCCTGCTCTCACCCACCCTGGGCTTCAGGAACCTGGGGTCTTGGGGCTCCACTCCCCTACCCTGTATTGGTCCCACCTCCTCTGCAGCCCAGCGCCACAACTTGATCCTGCTTTCTAGATCCTAGGGAGCATGGGCCAGTCCTCAGTGGTCCTGTTTGCTAGATAGCTGCACCTTTCTGTTCCATATCGAGTCTTTCTACAGAGGCTCCTCGGTGACTGCTTCCCTGCCCTGCTCGTGCTCTGTGTTCATTCACTGTTCTCCACTCCTCTGTTCCTGCACTCTCTGCCTCCTTCTCCCTGCCTCACTCACGGCAGAGGCTCAGTGAGGATTTCAGACAACAGACACCATACTAAGAGTCATCGCTCTACCCCAAGACCAGGCCTTGTTAACTGGATGACACTCAACTGCCTGACTCCTGAACCTCAGGCCAAGAACCCTCCCTGAAAGCCACCTTCTCCCTCAACCAAGTGACCTTGCTGGTGGGCTCCCCTCCTTGATGGACACATCAAGTCCCAGAGCCCCAGCCTCATTCTGGCCTTGGCCTTTTCCTCCTCCCTTTCCTCCCTTTCCCATGCTCCTATCCATCCAGGCAGCACCTCAGTTCTTTCCAACATGAGGCTGTCATGAAGCCCTTCCCCCTGGGGACTAGTCCCAGGCTGTGGGTGTGGTGGTAACTGGTGGGTCTCCCTTAACCAGCCTAAGGATGCAGTTTGCCAGCGTCCCTGCTCCGGGCCAGCTTGCTGAGCTCCGGATCTCCTGTGCCATCTTCTGAGTCGCTCAGGATCTGGGTCATAGTTATTTGCAGACCTGAATTTTGCTCTTTTGCCTCTAAACTGTTGTCACTACCCTGGAAGCTTCCTGACATGGAGAACCAGGATAGTGTGGCTGGTGTGCTTTCTAGGGAAGTCTGAAAAGGTAACAGTAACAGTGCTCAAAACAATATCCAGTGTCAGGAAATTAACTGCCACATTTACACATGATTTTTCTATTATTCCATTGTTTAATAACCCAGAAACAAAACAAAGCCCACCAAGGGATCATTGAGTATTTTGAATTGTAATTTTGAAGCATTTTTTTGAGTGATCACAAATTTCTGTGAAGTGTGATTTGATGACAGTGAGATTATTCTCATGTGCACTGAGACCAGACTGAGCACAGGTGGATACAGAAACTGACCAGGAGCAGACAGAGTGGCTGTGAGCTGCCGCCTCTCCAGGCTCAGCCCAGGTCTGACCTCATGCAGGGTGATTGTTTAATCCATCATCCACACTGGTCATGATTAATCATGGTGCCCAAAGAGCTCGCGTAAGCCAGGGTGTCTGAGCGGATGGAAACCTCCCGTCATCTCCACTGAGGACCCAGTGTTCCCCAGGCCGCCAAGGCTCCAGCCTGCATCCGCACTGCCCCAGGGCAGGGGCCTGAGGTGGGCAGGATTGCGCCGGGGACATCTGTGACCTGTGACCACCGAGAGCACACTGTCGTCATTTCCTCAGGCCTGAGAGAGCAGGGGGCTGGCCCCTTTGGGCCTTTCCCACCTCGCATTCCTCAAGATACAGCAGGGAGCCTCTGGAAGACAGAAGAACCGAAGGTCTGAGTGAACACACTCCCCTTTCCCGGCAAAAATCCCACCCTGTAGCCTGCAGTGAAAAGTAAACACCCAGGCCGCCATAGAGCATGTCCTACTTGAAGTGCACTTGCAGTTTCTCGGGGAGGGGAACCGCAGTCCCGCACATGTTTGTACGCGTGTGTGTGTGTGTGTGTGTGTGTGTGTGTGTGTGTGTGCACGTGTGTCAGCCATGGTGGGGAGGATGGCAAAACAGAAGAGAACGGGGGTTAGAATTAAAGCTAAGTTTGCCTCTCCCCAAACTATGGCATGCACTCACGCACACGCACGTACACGCGCGCGCGCACACACACACACACACACACACACACACAATCCATGCGTCTATATGTATACACTGCATAGAAGAAATGAGAATCAAGTTCTTAGAGGATAGTTGTTATACACATGCCATGAGCAAACCCTAAATCAGTGCGATGTGGCTCTGTTCTTGTTAGACGTCCCGGCCAGAAGGCCAAGGCTCCTCTGCCACGAGCCGCCCTGGATATTCCCCTCTGATTGAGACCCTGAGGCTGGACATGGGGCAGGGTCACAGCTGCCCTCTGTAATGGCTCTAAGCTGTGGACAGCCAACCATAGAAAAGGCTGTGGACACTGCGATTGCAACATGTGTGGAAGTAAAGACTCTGCTATCCTCCATGCTCCAGGATCCTTCTTTCCCTCTCAGGGGCCAGGTGGAAAGACCTGGATGGCGAAGGTGTCCCTTGTTTTTCAACATCCCTGTGCCCCACCTCCTCCTGATGGTGGCCTCCAGGAGGGCCGCTTGGTTTGAGTATGGTTGGTGATGGTGGCAGTGTTACCATCCTTGGGCAGCTCCTACTCTAAGACATGGGAATCCATTACAGCTTGACTTGCCAGCTGCGCTCTTGAACCCTGGAAGGTCTGATCAAGGCTCCCTGCCCTGAGCCCAGGGCCCTGCTGGGGGCTGCTTCCAACGTCTTCTGTTGCTCCTGTGGTCTCCACAGAGTGGTGCTTTGTATTCTTGCAGTGACCTCCACTTTGATGTCCACAGTTCAGATGGTTTAATATCCACTTGACTAGCATAGAACATGCACCCCGAAGGGCTTCCCATCTCTACCCGCAGGGCCCCACTCAGGTGTCCTTTGCTCCCCTCTGCGAGGGGCAGGCCTGAGCACCTTTTCTCCATCCTGCTGGGGGGCAGGCTGCAGTGGGCCTCCCTGTGTGGTGTCCTCCATCCTGCAACTCTCGGCTCCCACTGTGGCTAGGTGATGGACAGGCTCTGCCCAGGATCTTTTGGCCATCCTAGCCAACACAGAGAGCCCTGGTTTTCTTTCTCCTCCCTGCTTCCACAGAAGCCTGCCTTCTAGAGCAGTTCCGCATTTTGTTTTAATGTTTGATTGCTTGCTTCCTGGACAGCTGGGTCAACTCAGCCCCTCCCTGTAGGGCCTGGCTGTTTTTAGTTAAAAGGATGGGAAAGGACAAGCCCCTCTGCCTCTCCATTTTTCTAGAGAGCCCAGCCTGTTCAAGGTACATTCGTCAATCAGTCTAATTCTTTGTTCGTGTTTGGCTTCATTCCTGTGTCTCCTTCGCTCATTGCAGTAGTGATAGAGCGAGTGAGTGGATTTCTGACCCTTGAAGCTTGCCCTATAGATAGATAGGTAGAATAGAGTGCTCTGGGTGTGGCAGCTTTCAGTGTCACAGCTATAGCTCTTAGCCAACTGAGATCAGTTGCTTTGCTGACTTGATTGTTTGTAGGCTCCTAGCTAATTGTATTGCTGTAGGTGTGCATTTGCCCATGTGTTTCTGCATTTGTGCCCAGGCTCAGAGGTCCAGTAACCTCTGTGCCTGCCATGCATGCCTCCGCTCTCTGCTGATCACCGGTACTGCAGGGCAGCAGCTGCCACTGAGGTTGGGAATGACTTCCAGTGAACAGGGGTCTTTGTCACTGGTGCTGAGCTCATGGTGCTCTCACCCTGGGCCCTTTGCCCCACCCCATGGCTTTCTGCACGTGTGGGTGACTGTCCCCAAGCCTAGGCCATTCCTAACAGATGCTCTGTGCAGGGCTCTGTGCGCTACTCATAACTCAGATTCAGTGTTCTCCGAGTTAAACTCCTCACAGCAGTCTCCTCCCAGGGTCTGTGTTTCCTGATTCCGGCATGGGCAACACCATTCACAAAGTCTCCTAAGCAAGGGAGGTGAGTGTGTGCTTAACTCAGATTTCTTCCTCTCTCTTCAATTAGGAGAACTAGGAAGCTGTGGTCACATCTGTGAGCAGTAATGCCATCACAGGCAGACATTGAGGGGCCACTTCCTGCCTAGTCCCTGTGCTCTTTCTCTTTGCTGTGGCCTTCTCCCTAAGTGGCACTGCAGGGGTTCCACGTGTTTCTCTGGGTCCTGCACTCTGTACCCCCATCCTCCCTGCCATTGTCAGAGGACCCTCTGGAAGGTGAAGGTGTCCACCCTTGGGTGCGCGAACTCACTTGTGCTTTACAGAGTGGATCAAGTGCCTTTCTTGACCTTTTGCTGCCCCTGCTGCAGCCTCCCATGCACCATTGATGCCCCTTCTCAGCAGTGCGGCCCTGGACAGATGCCCTGCACCATGCCCCTGTGTCCACATGCCTCCCCTGTACCTTCAGGACCTGGAGCAGTCGCCCTGCCCTTTCCGGCATCTCCCACTCCAGCCAGTTCCACCTCCAATGCTCCCTGGGCATCTCACGCTCAGACCTGAGTGGCAGCTCCACCTCAAGGCTCAAAAAGAAGCGGGTGTGTGGGTGTGGATCGTCTGTAGAAATCTGTGCTGTATTTGGCCATTAACAACACTGAATACGTCATGTCCCAAAGTGACGGACGTGGCCAAGGTCCTGAGTACCCACGTGAGTGGTTTGGTGGAAGAAATTACTGAGCAGACTCTCTGTGAACTGGGTAACAGCTGCCCAAAATAATGATTTTCACCTTCAGAACTGTTGGTGAAAACCACGCCTATTCTTTCTAAAACTTACAGCTGAGCAAATCCCCTGTTACTATTAGCTCATCTCTGTGAAGCTGTATCACTGGCACATGGCAGGGATGTTTTTCTGTCTCTGGGGGTAGAGAATGCTATCAAATGGTCTAAAGTGATTTCACTTTATTAATTCATAGGCTTAAAAGTTGAAATTATGACTTGGCCTTTGAGGAAGCTTGTGGCAGACTGCAGTTCTCGAGGTGATGAGGAGCTGCATACTCGGTGAGGATGCAGGGTGACCCTCGTGCCTGCTCCGTGCAGGCCCTCCTTCTGCATGTGTATCTGCATGTGTGGCTGACACTTTGCTTCTGACCTGGCAGAGGTGATCAGAGCTTAGTGGGGCTCTGACAGGACAGGGGAGGGTCATCATAGTTCTCCAGAAACAAATGGTCATTTTTACAAATGAGACAAACTTAGCACACCTAGTCAGCTGGTATCACACCAAGAGTTAATAAAAACTAATTTAACAAGCTCTCCAGATTTGAAAACCTTCAGTGAGAAAAGCAAATCCAGTTCATTTTGTTTGTTTTTATATGTTGGTTAGTGTTTGTTTTTTAAGATGCAGATCCCCACTTTATTTCTGGTTTCAAACTTTTGGATTCAAGATATTATTCTGCCTCAGCCTCCCCAGTGACTGGGACTATAGGCAAATACCAGACCCACAGCCCAAATCTGTTTATCAATCAGAAAAATAAGTCTAATGGTCAGAGGTTCTGCAGACTATACCAAATCTAAGGTGCAGAGAAATTTATCCTCAATGTACACCTGGATAGTTAAATTAATAAATATCATAAATTGCTATCAAATAATAGCTAAGAAAATTCTTAGCAAAGTGTATTTCACAAAGAGGCAAGATGTGTAGGTGAATAAGCTTAGCAGAAGCACCAACAATATGGCCCTTGTTTTGAAAGACATACCTAGGCCTGCACATTTGTTACAGAAACACGCACGGGGATGTTTATTTCCAAGGCTCCCATGAGAGCACAGGAGTCAACAGCATCTGACTGCGCTTCCTTTTCTGCCCTGAGGATGCTGGGGTCTCCCTGAGAGCACGCCTTCCAGGATGGGAGTGCCATGGACGTTGGCTGGCTTTTCTCTTGTGGAATATCACTTTCTGATCTCAACTATTTTTGATGATGATATTTCTGTGTTCATTGATGCCTCTGATTCCACAAGTCCTGCACCAGAGAGAGCCCTGTGCCACTTGGCCCTGGCAGAGTGTGGTGCCTGAGGGGTCAGGGTGAGCAGCAGATCAGCTTCCAAAGGTACTGTGATTGTTCGTGGTGGGGCTCCCCACACAGCCCGATCATTGAGAGTGGATGAGCTGGCGTTGGGGAGTGGCTGCTGGTACCTGGACATCTGCCTCCCTGCAGGTGTTGCTAGGAGAACAGATCAGGGAATTTTCTTGTTGCTGACTTTGTTTTGCTACCCCTGAGCAAGAGCCAGCATGTGTGTGTGTGCGTGCACATGTGTGCATGGCTGTGTCTGCATACATTCAGGGCATCCTTGCTAGGGGATGTGGTGTTTTCCTCAGGATCGAAGGCTTGGGCAGTGAGGGAGAGCATGGTCCACTGTGAACCGATTAACCAGGGCCGGGAGAAGCAAGACTCCCTGTGGTCTTGGTGGTGGTGGAAGCCGAGCGTGGGCTCGTTAGAGCTCTCTGTGTCCACTTTAGTCAGCAGCACAAGGACCTGAAGCTTGGGCATCCCACAGTGAGGAGTGACTGTGGGAGTTGGGTGTGTCCAGTGCTTGCCCCTGCAAGCTGGTGGGCAGCTGACCCAGGAAGAAGCATGGCTCTGCTCTGATGTCCACAATGACAGGCAGGAGAGGAGACTCCAGCTGCAGAAGGCGCTTTGCTCTGTGGCTCAGAAGGCAGCCTGCAGAAGGCGCTTTGCTCTGTGGCTCAGACAGAGCACAGCTCTTAGGTGAGTTAGGCTCAGTTTGGGGGCTTGGCCTCATTTAAGTGATAGAGGAGCTGATTTTCTGGTAAGAATAAAAGATGTATTCTTGGGACTGGGTTTTCTCTTCCTTAAGATTTCTAGAAAAGATTTAAAGTGGTTAAACAGTTGCTAAAAGGCCCTACAGCCAAAGGCATAATAATGTTTATGGAAATAAGGGCATCTTTATGAAAACACTGGGTGCACAGCCAGGGGTTTCTACAGGAATCAAACCATGTTTCCAAAACATCATTGATGTTTTTAGGTGGGATGAGGCTCACTCCATCAATGTGCTGAATGGATGAGTGCCAGCCGTGAGGGACAATGATTAAATCAAAAGAAATGGGAGCAGCAGAGGAGCACAGATAGCCCACGTTAGGATACCGGCACAGACCTACGCCGGGAATTATTTATAACCTGGAAATTTACAAGGAGTTGCCAGTGAGCACGTACAAATGATTTATCTTGGCATCTGATAGAAATTTTGCTTTTCACTGGCTTAGGTAATGGTAATTCTTAGGTGGAATTGTATATCTCTGTTTAGGAAGATTATGATAATTTGCCTGTTCTCAGAAATAGTATGAATAAAGAGAGCTCAATTTTTAAGTGGAGGGCTTCTTTTTTCCCTTTTCCTCTTTTCTTAGCATACATTTTTTTTAAAGGAACATTTTTAGAAAGCAAACGATTTATGGGCAGAGTGTGTTGTGGGAGAATCTTTCTTTTTGAGTTTATCGTTCCTGGGGAGGAATGCAGAATTCTTCCAGAGATTGCAAACCATTGGAATGTGATGGTAGAGCTTAGATAATGTCCTGTTGTAGTCAGAAGGTGGTTCCACATGTCCCACTCATACCATGATGAGAAGAAATGCACAAACACTTATGGACTGTGTTCCTCTGAGTGAACACACACACAGAACTGAAACTCAGAAATCCCATTTCTTCATTTCATTTCCAGTACAAGTACTGGACATATTAAAAGTGGGAAATAGGACAGAAACATATTTTATGTCCCCATCCATCTGTAAAATAGCCTCTGGCTTGGCATGTCAGCCTCCCAGCACCAGCCTGACAGACCTGGAACAGACCTGCTCTGAGGCCTGGTGCCCTGGAACCACCCTGGAGCAGTAGGTACAAGTCTACTTCTGTTCTGGATCCCACACACTCCCGCTTCCTTGTTTATCCATGGTCTTGCTTGTTTCCTGTTCCATTTCCACAACTGTCCCTCCTTGCGACTTGATCTGTAAGGCAGAAGATGTGCCTGTTCCACACCTGTGGAATTCAAGTCTCCTCAGCACTTCTCTCTGTTAGTTTAGAGGGTGCTTGCGTGGCCTCAGTAATAACTACAAAACTCTTCCAAAGTCATAGCTGTACAGAAACAAAAGTCTTAATTTAGCTCCTTTTCTTGCAGAACAAAATGCCCACTCTCTGGGTATGGACTGTAGGTAATAAAGGATGGCTTTCCTTCCACCCACGTCAGGGAGAACATGACTGACATGCCTACGTGGGGAGCCTGTTATTTGCTGTGCTGGGCCTTCCAGTCCTGGCAGGAACACCCTTCTCAAGACACACAGCACACACAGACAGGCCCCCCAAAAGGCCAAGGCCCCGTAGCTCTTGGGTGCCTCATGGCAGTGCTGTGTGAGGTGACAGTGCACACTCAGAGACTCACCACGTCGTCAACCACCCCGCTCGTTGTCACCCTGGGCACACAGATAGGACCCTGTGACAACTTGGACCCCGGTATGAAATTCAAGGAAGCAAGAAATTAAAATTTGGGAAGCAAAGGCTTTATTTCCAGGCCTGGTGACACAGTCTCTCTAGGATCAACCCAAAGACTGCGTGCCTGACAGCTAAAAGTCAGGGCTTTTATCTTGTAAATCCACAAACAGCTGCTGGTCACACAATGTAAGGAGGGGGATGGGGGTGTGGCACACTACAGAAATGGTGATTACACGTCTTGGGAAGGGTAAGATCAGAAGGGTTGTGCTAACAAGCAAGTCTAGCAAGTTTAGATAAGAAGAAATCTTGTTTTTCTTAGCAAAAATAGAGAAGTCTAACAGCAATTAACAACCTTAGTTACCTTACTTTAGCACCACAACTGTTATTTGTAGAGGGCAACAATGGTTAACATATCAATTAGGTAAGATTTTACAATTCTTTACAGAGGAGAGCATTGATTAACATATCAATCCTTTACTCAGAGGGAAAAAGAAAACACACATTTACAGTAAGGCCAAGTTACAGGTATTGCTATGATACAAACGAAGTTATTTTTGTGAAGAATGTACAATCTAATACAATCTAATGCAATTAACGCAATTTGTGATGGGCCACCGGCTTTGGCACGATAGTTAGGGGGGCTTATCCTTGCAGGCTGGGCTGGGGAACTCTGAGCACATTTCCTACACACACTCTCTCTCTCTCTCTCTGGGCTTTGCCTATCTCAGATTCAGGTCCTGTTTTCTGCCTGGCCTTGGCTTGGTGCTTTGGATTTGCCTTGCTTCCCAGAACAACCCCGTCTGGGGTGGGAGCTCCTCACAGATCCTGAGTTCTCCCTTTACCTCTGTGTGGCCTCAGACTTCACTTTTTGCTCCGCCTCCAACAGTGAGCCCTCCACAGCATCCAGGGACTGTGGTCAGAGTCTGAAGGAGGATGGGGAGGCAAGAAGACATGTCTTGTCTTCCTTCCTCACTGTGATTGTATGGGAACATCTGAGCTGTGCCTTCCATCTGGGGCCACCAGAGACCCTGAGGCCAGGTGGGAATGTCCCATTCCACGCATTCATCCTTGCTGACCTGAGCCTCTCAGGTTCTATGCCAATGCCGACTTGAGAGAGACTGCGCTAAGGTGACAGTCCTTACCTGCCTTTCCCGGACTTAGCTGTCTCCACAGAATGGGCTGGCCATAGCGATGATCTCAAGAAGGACCCAGGAAAGCTCATCTGTGTGGCCTCAGCTTCTAGGATTTCTGTGGTGCCCTGTCCTGCTTACTCTAGGAAGGGGATGTAGACTGGCCTCAGGCAGATGGGGCAGGACGCTCTCCTACAGTAAAGGTAGGCACCAAGCCTCACGGCACCATGACATTACAGAGCTAGGGCTTGGCCCCTGTCCTGGAGATTATCATATGGAAGACAGAGCAGGCTTCCTCAAGCCTACATGAAGTGGAACTTCTGTCCATATTGGGCAAAGTTCAACATGAATAATGACAATGGGGCTCATTGCTATGACAGAAATTTTAGTACAGAATCTAAGAATTGTTAAATTGTCACATGGTTCAGATAGGCCAATGCCTATCCACTTATTTTTTTATTAAGGTTATTGGTACAATTTAGATATAAACACTGATTACATTCATCACAGGGAATTTGTACCTGTGCACCACGTATCCTCCTTCCTCTTTCTTTATTTCCCTCCCCTCTCCTCTCCTTCCCTTTCTCCCCTCCCTTCATACCTTCTTCCTCTGCTTATTTATAAAGGTTTGTTTCCATTTGATCCTTCTTTTACTGTTTTTTCTTTTCCCTTTTCCCCCTGCCACCTTAAGAGCACACTCTTAGGTGACATAATTCAGACACACTGTGTAAATACTCTATTGTTTCTTGGGTGTGAGAAACTGAAAGGGTAAATATGGGGGTCTGTGTCTAGACCCCCAAACCCCAAATGGTACATGGCAAAGGATAAAAGGAATGAGACACACAGCATGGTCTTTAGGGCTGCAGGAGGAGTGAGATCCTTGGCAGAGCTTGCAACTCTGTTAGCCAGAGTCCAGTGGACAATGGAGGAAACCTGAGCAGGATCTTGGGCAGGGATCAAGGACCCTTCAGAGCAACAGGATGCTGATTAAGGAACGCTACCCAGAAAGTCTCCACAGGGCCTCAGCTGTGGCCTATTTTGCTCCCTGAGACATCTCCTCATTCTTAGTTCAATCATGCCCAGGCCATGCCACAGCCCTGCACATGTACTCGGCCTCAATGGTCTCCAACATAAGGACTGAAGTACAATTCACAGCACCAAAACTAATCCATTGTGGCTTCCTAATTATGCCCACTAGTAACAATGGCAACCAAGTAAAAATGTGTTTTATTGTATTATCTAAGGTTTAAGGTTAATTCTGTTTTGGAAAAGACCTTTCAAGAGACTAATTGCTTGCTTGAACTTGTGGTTGAGTTATTTTATTGTAATTTTAAGGGCGTGATTTTCTTGTCTACCCCATGTGGCATTGACATGGGGACAGGAATGCTGGGTTTTCAGAGTGAGACACAGCTGACAGAACCCAGTCTCTCTCCCACAGTCTTAGTAGGACTTTTCAGCAGAGGACGTGATACAGAGGTTGTCCCTGGGGAGAAGGGTCCACCAGCCCTGCCCTGTACTTTCTGCTCTGGCATGGTTCTCTCTTTTTAAATTTGTAGGCGTGCACATTTGCAGTACATGATGATCACATTCGTCATGGGGCGGTGGCCTGCCTCTAACACATCTGAGTTTGTTTTAGCATCGCACTCTTAACTCCTAATCAGTGTGTACTACACCCAGGCTGATCCATTAAAAAAGTCAAAAACACTGACTTTTGAGTGATTCAGCACTAATTGTCCAAGCACTTCCTATATACCAGGGTCTGTGCTTGGCTGGAGACAGAGTCGTAAAAGATGAGCATTTGCTCTTGTGACCTGGATGAATCAAAGCTGAGTATCAGAATAAACTGGTATGCACCACGTAGTTAAGTACTTGATTTTCCTCCCTGCTTTTCATCGGTGAACTCTTGGCTCCACCATTTGGGAATCACTGCAGCTTCGCTGCATTTCTAGTCAGTCCTGGTCTCCGGGATCAGCACACATCTCCGCCTGCAGATCCACTGGCCTGGAATTCAGCCAGGACTTCATGCTGCTGGCCCTGCCATTTTGGAGACCCTCAGAATCCCGTGTGGTGATGCTTTCGGGGGCCAGGGAGTCTGCCTGCAGTGGTGGAATGCTCCCTCCACACTCCAGGCGAGAACTCACCTTGAAAACCTGACGGAATGGAGCCGAACTCCATGAGACAGATTCACAGGTATGAGGAGGCAACAACGCACGCCTGACAGGGAGCTGGAAGAGGAGCTGCGGGAGATGCCAATTTGTTCTCTTGATAGTCTCGTCTTTCTGGAGTAGGACAGGAAGCACCACTCTGAGCCTAATTCTGATGATGAGGGGAAATAATTGCTGACATGGAAGGGGCAATGTTCTTATGTCACAGCCAGAGAAAGAGCCCAGACTTCCTGGGAGATGCAGATTTTTACAAAAGCAGAATCTTTAAGATGAAGGCTCTAGAAGGAGCCTAAAAGGCATGCATGGCTCTCATATAGCAAAATGAAATATACTGAAGTTCTGGCATCCCATGGAGCAGCGGGTCTCATCAGGAATGACTGTTATCTTTTTTTTTTTTTTTTTCTTGTCTTTTTCATTTTTTTTCGGTACCAGGGATCGAACTCACGACTGCCTGTTTGCAAGGCAGAGGCTTATGCCGCTGAGCTAAATCCCCAGGATAGATATATTCTTTTTCATCCTAACCTTGCTTGTGGTCTCTTTCTCCCTCAGGGTGCCCACAGCCCTGCCCTACCCCCCATTATATGTTTACTTATTGTTTTCAACCTAATCCTCTTCCCAATTAGAAGTCTGCTTCTAGCTAGGCCAGGAGCTCCTGCAGGGGTCCAGAGTGAAGCTTCTATCCCGTTGTCTCCCAGGCCTGACCCTGGTTTCTTAACATTAGTGTGAAACTTACTTGAAAAATTCTGGAGTGAATTCTTTCCTTTACAAAGTGCAGAGTGAAGAGTTCCCCTTTAAGGAGCATCTTCTCAAGTATTTGTTTATAGATTGTTAAATATGTAACTCAGGAAAAACTGAAATGTTCAAGACCACTGCTCATTAAACAGCAATCTGGAACTAAGATAAGACAAATCTAAAGAGAACAAGTAGCTTATCAGATAAGAAGTTGAAAGTACTTGGGTTCAAGCGGGGACAGCAGACAGCCCTGGGCCTCTTTTTCTGGCAGTGGAGGCGCATTCTTCAGCTTTGGGTCTCCCCGTCCCTGTCCCCTGTGTGCAGGGACTTCCCCAGGGCAGGGACTGCTCTCCACCTCAGCACAGCCCTTCCCGGTGCCCCTTGTCCTTGGCCAAGACATACCAGATGGACAGAGGAGTGCAGAACATTCCCACAGTGACTAAAAATGTCAGGGTGGAATCAGAAAGCTAAACACTGCATAAAATGCCACAACTATGAGAAGGACAAACAAGTCAATTTTGAAGGCCCACAGGAGGACCTGGTGACCAGGGCTGGGTGACCAGGGGGGACAGCAGCACCGCTCAGCTTTTGCGCCACCTCTCCTGCTCCCTTGAGAGCACAGCTGGCCTTCAAAGTGGAGCAAGCAGAGAAAGCACAGCTAACGGGACAGAAACCAGGACAGGGGACTGGAGAGAGGCGCTGGGCAGGACGACTGCCCGCCGGGGTGCGGGCAAGAAGTCTCGGTGACTTCGGAGATTTACAGGGACAGCAGAGTCTGGGAGGGGGATAGCCCAGTGATCAATCAGGAGAGAAGCAGGTTTGGACAGGAAGGTGATGATTCCAGAGGGAGGGCTGCGAAAGGGACGTGGCGAGGTCTATAGTAAGAGGGACTGAGAAAATGCCGCGTTCCGCTCTTCCTTCCGCAGCAGTTAATTTCCCTTTGTGGAGGTTACTGGAAAACCTGCCATTGTTCTCTGTTTTGATTTCTGTGCTTCATAGCTGTGTGCTCACTAGGAATGGCACTGAGGGGGCATGGACCGCAGTGACAGGTGGGCCTGACTCTGCCCACAGCCCCAGGGTGCGGCCTGGAGAAGGAGTGGGGGTCGGGTGCACAGGCAGTGAGTCTGGGTGTGGAAGCTCTGAGGCCACTCGGGGTAACCCGTTTTCTAGGCAGGCGTGGCTGTCATTCAGAGGCGCTGGAGCTCCAGGCACAGCCCCAGGCACAGATGCAGGCAGGGCTGGTAAAGCCAGGGCCCAGACGGAGGGTGGGAAGGAGGGTGTGATGGGGAGAACTGGGAAGGGAAGTGTTGCTGAGGTGGATGGGCGGGAACATGGGAGCAGGGCCCTGGGGTTAGGCGTGGAGCGGGACAGAAGCCAACCCCAGGGAGCTGAAGAGCAACAGGGGTGAGCAGGGAGGGGATCCAACGTGTTTCTGTGTGGGTTTAGCTGCGGAGACGAGGATAGGCCAGAGGGTGAATGTGGAGGCACACGACGGTACAGATTGAGGCACTTTCTGACGTTTTAAGCACACAGCGTGGTGTGAATTTGCTGAATACTGAGGCTCGTACTGAGTGCTCTGTCTCCATTATGTCACAGTCCTTACGGCCACCCAGGAGGAGCAGGCAAGTCCCCAGGGAAAGGTCGTGGTGTGTGGGCAGGGAGCTGTGGCCTTGGTCTGCAGACAGGATGGGCAGAGCGGGGACATGGACATGGCTTCTATGCAGTCCTGTCTGCGTTCTGGACCTCAGAGGCATGTTGCACGTGACCATCCCAGCCACAGTTTCCGACTTTGTAGGTCTGGGGAGGTCCAGGTACAGATGCTGTGGCTTGAGAACCACTGGCGCTGTTAGAACCGCAGAGCCTCGGTTTCTGTGATCTGCATCTTGAGAAGTCTGCAAGGCGATTCTGGTGCATGAAGTTGAGAGCTGCTGTGCCCCAGCAGAGGAAGCCGGAAGGTACAGGGTGGAAGAGGAAGGAGAGGAACAAGGCATCACTGCTAATTAAGGACCAGAGAGACAGGGAAGACTGGGGTTGCCAGCACACAGGGATCTAAGGAGTGTGTGGCTTGCAGGGGTGTGGCCCTGTTTGCGTGGGGACTATGAGGAACCTGGGATCTCAAGAGGGCTCAGGTGGCTTTGGCTCTGGGTATGAGCTGGGGAAGCTTCCCAGGGATGCGCCTGGTGCCTCCTAGATCCCAGCTCCCAGCTCCCAGCTCCCAGCTCCCAATCAACAGTGGCAAGGTGTAAATCCCAAGCTAATTACTTGGATGCCAGAGTGAAGGCTGAAAAAGATGCTGATAGGCAGGGTGGCTCAGCCAAAAGCAACAAGGCAGAATTCAGTGAGTGCAGAGAGAATCTCCTATATCAGGTTCACAAAAGCCAGCCTCACCAGCAAGGGGAAACATCAGGAGCCGAGGCTGGGGCGCCAGCAGCTCAGTGCAGGATTCCCCTCACAGCTGCCTGGCTTAGCCCTTAGATCCAGATTCAGCGATAAAACTGTTGCCCTGTTCTTCCTGCCAGGTTGTTTTCTTTAGCCAGCCTCCAGCACATCCTCTGCCTTCCGCCCCTAGGATTCCGGCCTAGATTTCCTTAAGTTTCTGCGGCTTCAGGGTCAGCTTTCTTCCTGCAAGTCCTGGATGCCAGCCCCCCGCCGGTGCAGCTGAGTTTCTGTCCCTCTCCTCTGGCCCTGCCCCTCACCTCTGTGTGAGGCCTGGGATCAGGATCGGGATGCTCTTGTCTCAGTGCTGCAGGTGCTCCCTGTTTGCTTGAGGCCACTGTCTTCTGTTCCCTTTGCCTGGTCCGCCCAGCACAGATTCCCTGTGAAGGTCTCTGCTGAGTGTGCCAGAGCCATGGCTTTGATTTTTGTGAAATTGCTCACAAAACAGAAACTTGTGTCCACCCCACACTGTGAAATTCTGAAGTACTTTGGTATACTTTTTAAACTGAAATTTTTTTTTTTGTCTTTTTTCTTTTTATCGGTACTGAGGATTGAACTCACGACTGCCTGCTTTCAAGGCAGGCGCTTATGCCACTGAGCTAAAATCTCCAGCCCTTAAGCTGAAATTTGACTATAATCCTATACATATGTTTTGGAATTTCTGTTTTAGAGTGGAGGAAACAGAAACTCAGGATGGTAAATAACTTTCCTAAAGCCCCACAGCTGCCAATTGGTGGGCCCAGGGTGAAACCCAGGCCTTCTGGGACCCCAGCACATTTCACCAGCCTGAAGGAGACTCTGGTGTTCTCTCCAGTCCTAGTTTCTCCTGAGGAAGCAGGTGGGTTGGGTCTCAAAGACACCATGGGTCTGAAAGGCTTTGGAAGAGGATATTCAGGACAGCATGGCACCTTCCCATTACTAAGCATGTTGCAACCACGCTTGGCTCTCAAAGGAATCTACGGTTTACATTCTTGGGAAATACAAGTGCCACAGCTCAGTCCTGCTCCAAGCTGCTCCTGCCACCCTGGTGGGAACCCTCCAGGCTGGGCTTGGGTAGCTGGGGCCATGGCTAGTAGGGACCCCGATCCCTTCTGTACAGTTCTGTTCACCTTGTGTCACACTGTGAGGTGGCCTTTTCTAACCATTGCTTTTATTATAGCCACATCTTGGAGCAGGAGTTTTCGCTGACTTTTTTCTCACCTACAGCATTAAGTCTGAACTCCCTGCCTGGCTTCAGTGCCCTTCATAGTGTGGCTGTATCCTAACTGTCCTGGCTGAGTACCAGTTACCATCTTCCCTCTTTGTCTCTTTTTCCCTGACAGTTGCTCTTTGTGCTCCTGAATCTCTAGATCTTCATACAAGATTATTTACTACCCACTGTAGGCAGCTCTGCATGCTGGAGCGTATAATGTCACAGTGGCTGACTTGGCCAGGGAAAGCACCTCGGCTTGTGCTGGTCCATGTTTCATTACTGTGTTCAGCAAGGAAATACCAGAGGCAGACTACTCCTTAAAGAAAAGAAAGTTTCAAGAGCCCAAGAGCTGAGGGCCCAGTTGGTTAAGCCTCTGGTGAGGACTTGGGGTCATGGTACACGCTGCTCAGAACATGGGGGAGGTGGATATGACACCCAGGGACAGGAACCTGGGGAGGGCTGGGTGGCCCTGCTCTTTTTTATCTCCAGAGCCATCAAGGTAGGACTTCCCACCAGACCTCAAATCTCTGGCGTCCACGCCACCTCCCGATGTCACCACAGCAAGCTTCCAATATATGACCGTAGGGGACACACACAACCCACAGTGTCACTTAAAACAGGGAACAGGAGTGCAAAGCCAGGTTCTCAAGTGTGAGAGATGAATATTTCCCTGAAAAGAGCACAGGCTGGGAGGTTAAACCCTTTGCGGATGGTGATCATAACCAGATGCAAAAGAGGATACAGTGTGAAGCTTATGAAAGTGCAACTCTGGATCTGAAAGGGGCACAAGTAACGTGTGTGGTACCAAGGCACAGGCCTGTGGACCAAAGGCCACAGGGTGCGGACACCTCAGCAGATGCCCCATGGAAGGGTAACATCCTAAAGGGGTGCACTGTGTTGAGTAAAACCTGAAGGTCATTGGTCAGAGGACTGGGAATTCAAAATAGAATACAGTTGTGGAGAAACAAAGCAAAGTACACTTCTTTGCTTAACTCTAGCCCTGAGAGGTTGGCCCTGCTACATGGGAAGTAAGTAATGTCACATAGCATCCATCTGTCTGTACCTGAGAGGGCCGAATTACGTTTCCCCCAAAACAGAAGTCACCATCCTAATTCCAGGGACCTGTGGATTCGAATTTACTCCGAAAAACAGTTGTTGAAGATGTGATTAAATCCAGGATCCTGAGAGGCAGCCACTGTCTAGCTGTATTAGCTTTCCTGTCAGAGAGACAAAATATCTGACACCTACAGTGTAAGGGAGGAGAGGTGTGCTTTCACCTCAGAGGGTTCCGTCCCTGCCTGGCTGCTCATGGCAGGACCATCACAGCAGCAGGAGGGTGGGGGAGCAGAGCTGCCAGTCCACGGGGACTGGGAGGTAGAGGCTGAGGCCAGAGCATCAGGGAGGACTCTATGGCACAGCCGGGCCACCTCCAACTGGGTCCCATTCCGAATAGCTGTGAATCCTGTGGGTTATTCCATGAGGAGGAGAGCGCCTCCTTGATCCCCTCACCTCTGCAGCTGTCTCTTCATCCTTCATCTTAGAGCTGACACTTAACACTGCCTGGCACACTAGATGAGCCCTAAACTCAGGGACAAGTGTCCTTATAAGAAGCACATGGAGGAGAATGCACACAAGAGGAGGTGGAGTGCAGGGAGAGATGCCAGTCATTGTGGCTGGAAGATCAGTGGTGCTGGTATCTCCAGCAGCTGCAGGGGGCCTAAGCTGTGGGAATGTGGCCCTGCTGCCACTTTGACTTCTGACTCTCAGCCCCTAGGACTGGGGAGAAAAGTCTTGTCTAAGCCACCGCGTAGTGTTAATTTATTATAGCAGTCAAGGAAACTGCCACGAGGATATAGGCCAGGTCCGCCTTGCTGGAGAGCTTCTTCCCATTGCACTAAAGATACGGCACGTGTGGTGTTATGTTCGCTTGCAGTGTTTCATGGGGGATGCTGGGGGATGTTAGGAATTCCTGACAGAAAAGCACAGAAAATAACAAACATCAGTTTTAAAAATATGAACAAGGCTTAGCTAAGTCTCAAGCATCATTGGCCACATATCACAGACGTTCAGATGTTTCATATTTGTTGATTAGGTTCCTTGCCATTATTTTTAGTATAATACAGTACAACTTAGGAAGCTGTACTGTATTCTACAGCTACAGGGGCCTAACAACTTCTTCCTGACAAATGACTGCAGTCTCTTAAGAAGGATCTCTTTACATAATACTTATATAGCATCTAAATAATGTAGCACTAGCAGTTTAATGTCCAAAGACAAAATCTTTCTGGACCTATCCATTACGTCAACAATGACTGAATTCTCCATGCAGCAATCACACTACACATAAGCTTGGTGAAAAAATATTCTTAACAAGATTACAATTCAATTAGCAATCTTTTGAATCATATTTTCTAAACATTGTACTTAAAGTTTTCTGCAGTGATTAAGTCATCTCACACACATTTTATATTTTAGTCATGCCTTGCAAAATTTGGTTTTGCTAAATGAATACAAAATCATTCAGCTTTTTCAAACCAATTCCAACAGAGTTGTCAGTTAACTCATGTATTCTTGTCCTTAATTTATTTAACAGCTTTTTTTTTCTTTTAGAGAGAAGTTATATTAACATTTTAAATAGCATTTTAAAATTATTCCAGTTTAGTCCACTAAAAGGCCATTAAAATTACTTGGACAAGAAAACTGATATTTCTTTTGTAGACAAATAATAAGACACCAGAAACATTAAAGATACAGACACAGGCAGTGAATATGTAACTCCACATACTTTAATTAAAATTGAATATCAAGTTAATTTTCAATTACTCCCATGCTCCCTGGCTTTTGGATAATAGCACATTTAATGGAATTTAAAATTTTTCTACTAAAATAAAGAAACCCTCTATTTAAAAGACTGTGAGTACCATGAAAACCGGTCATTAATTTTCATCTGTGTGACTATGACAAATTACTCCACCTCTTTCTGCCTCAGTTTCTAATTTGCACAATTAGAGAATGACATCGAGGCCTCAGAGCCCTGCCCAATGACGGCAGCGGAGTGAGGCTGGCCAGTGCAGGGCTGGAGCTGGAGGGATGCTCGGAGAGGGGTCCCAGGTCTCGGATCTTGCAGGGACAGACACAGTGCCAGGCGCCGATGGCGGCCCGGGAGAGAGCTCTGCACAGTTATAATTGTTAATGTTTCTTGGTCTGATGCAGCAGACAGGCTTTTCCTTAGGTATCCTCTGGATTTTAGACCCCAGGTGTGTTGGGGGCCGAAGCAGAAAAATGTCAGGAGTTAAGTCTGCAGTTTCTCACCCCACTCTGGGCCAAAGTGTCAGGGCAGATGGTGTGTGCGCTCTCAGCACCCTGGAAGAGGTACTCCTAGAATGTTGGGGGTTGGGATCAACATAAAAATGTCTAACAGTCACGGAGTGTGCACAGTGTGGCCAGTGCTGTATTATGTCACTTAGTTTATTTCGTTTATCCTTCACGACAAGCAAAGTGGTGAGCACTACTACTAACACTACTTTAGGAAACAGAAGAGGACACAGAGGCTGGGACTCGCTGACGATTGTGTAACCGAAGCTCAGCCCTGGACGGTCTTGGCCCCTTGGGTCACTGCAACTCGAGCTCTTATTTACTGGATGTCACACATGTGGGTGCGTGTGATATTACTTTCAAGAAAGGTGATTTCACTTGCATTTTCTCTGTAGGTTTCCAGAGTCAGGGGTGAGGTGGATCTTCCCAGGTATCAGGGGTAGCGGTGCACTCTCTTAGGACCACCATCCCCACTTCAGTCAGTGTGGCTAAGTGATTAGCTCTTTGAAGAGAAATGAGATGGACGCGAATTGAATTCAACTACTTGTGTGTATGTGTGTGTGTGTGTGTATGAGAGAGAGAGAGAGAGAGAGAGAGAGAGAGAGAGACTAAAATTCTCTTAGCTCAGTGGAAAAGACCTGCTGCTGCCTGCAGTCAGGGAAATGTAGCAAGGCTGGTCTGCACAGAGCGAAATGCTGTCCTTGAATCTGGCTTAGTGCAACAGCCCTGGGCCTCCGCCTCCCCACCCAAGTAGGGGTAGTTATTTGAAGGAAAAGGAGAGCAAGGAGCCAGTGGGGCTTTGTACAACGGGCTGAAATGGAAAGCTCATTAGAAAGCTCTTGGCAGAAGAGTCATTTGTGGCCTGTGGCTCCAGCCGAGTGTGCTGGGTAGCTGCTCAGGCAGAAGCACCTGAGGAGCAGATGACATAAAGAAGAAAGCCAGGAGAGGTGAGTACGACATTAGAGGCTGGACAGAGACCCCAGCCATGAGGCAACAACTCCAGTGGGAATTAGGGACCTGAATTCAAGTGTGGATGAAAAGCTAGAATTTGTATGGCCAGGAGTTGAGGAGTTGAGGTCACAGAGGAAGGAGAGGTACAGAGAAGAGAGATCAGCACTTAGGCATTTGATAAGATGTACAAAGCAAGAGGCTAAGAGGCAGAGCAAAACTGGCACAAGAAAGAACAGTTTTATGCAGCATTGTGTTTTGGACAGACAATAGTTGGAGCTTAGAACTGGCAAGGAGAAAGAGTCTCAATAAACAATTCCACATATTAGACTTGTCAGATACAGACTTTAAAACAACTGAGATTAACATCCAACGCAACAAATCGACAAATACAGAATTCTTTAAGAGAACTGGAATTGTTAAGAAATCAAATGGAAATTCCAGGCAAGAGATTGTAATAAAAATATTAGAATTAAGTTGATGGATGTAAGAGGAAATTGGATCTCATGGAAGAGAAGATTTACAAATTGGTGGATGATCAGTGGAAAATATCTAACTTGAAGGGCTAAAAGTCAAAATGGTGAAAAATGTAGAAAAATGGGCAAGAGATTACCAGGGCATGGTCTTAACATAGTCCTAGAAAAGTGGAGACTGGAGTAGAAGCAATGGAACAAGTGCTCTTGGCTGAGAAAGAGCAAAAGGAATAAGCAGCATCAAGTCATAAAAGCCAAAGTCACCCTCAATCTGAAGAGGGGTAAGCACAAAGAAACCACAAATATACCACAGGAGAGGCATGGAAAAGTAGACAGAAAGGGAGAGAGAGAGAGAGAGAGAGAGAGAGAGAGAGAGAGAGAGACAGAGAGACAGAGAGAGAGACAGAGAGACAGAGAGAGAGAGACAGAGAGACAGAGAGACACAGAGAGAGACACATTAATATCCAGAAGAAAACAAGAACCTTGACTTCAAAAGAATGACATGACTGAAAGATGGCATCTTAGCAGAATATCAGGATCAGGAAGACAATACCTGCCAACTTGAAATTCTATATCTGGAACACACAGCCTTATAAGTAAAACTGAAATGAAGATATTTCCAGACCAAATTACAGCCATCATGAGCAAGAAAGGGGTGGGGAAGAAAAGAAAAGATAAAAGCAAAAGGAAAGAAAAATAAGTGGCATATACAATTGTGTCCTAGTATATTTCTAAAAACAATGAAGATATGCCTACTTACATAAAGAAAACCTTAAGGGCCTTACTTTCTTATTGCTGGGACACAATATTCAGAACCCAAGTTAAAGCAGGTAGTCAGCTGGTTCCAAGACAGGGTGGCATGGCAGGGGGCATGGCAGAGGAGAGACAGTCCTTGGCAGGCAGGCCCAGCAAAAGAGGGGAGGCAGGGGAGGAGGAGGCATAGATGCCCTTCCAGTGAGTCCACAGTGACCCACTGCCTCCCAGCAGGGTTTACCTCCCCACATCACACCCACTGCAACCCATCCGTGGGCTAATCCAGTATCACACAGCCAAGATCTAATTACCTCTCCAAAGCCCCACTTATGAGCACATTAAGGTTTGGGGGGTTGTCTAGATATGAGCCATAACAATAAGGCTTAGAGGTAAAATGGATTTAGGTATACAACACTTAAAGTTTCACTGCTGACACAGAATAAAATAAGTAGAACCTTAATAAAAATTATAGCAAGTATTTATGCATGTTAAGTGGTTAAAATATATAAACTCTATGTTAGATATGGTATCTTGAGAAATACCTGAATTTTAAAAATGAAAACATCAAGAGGGTTGCACCCTGCACATTATTACAGCAAGGTCAAGAAGACTGTCAGAAACTAGAGAGGAAGTGGCAGCACCTGATGTCTGTGGGTGGGGCCCATTCCACACACGGTGAATTGAGATCACTGACAAATGCTTGAAATGAGTGCTTGTGTACATTTTGTGGATTTTATGATGAGATAAGCTGTTCAGTATTTTTTATTCATTTGTGTCTCTCATGAATAGAATTGAGGAAAAATGAAAAATATACACTATCCCAATCTCTATTATATCAATCACATTGAAACAAATTCATATTTTCAAAGCAAGCAATATGGAAGAGTTGACTATATGTAAGGAAATCAAAATGAATATTGACTGTACAAAACAGCAACAAAATACACATTAATTTTTTGGCAGTAATAGTGTAAGAGGTTGAGGGAGGGATATTATTAAATTTCTTATGATTATATTGTGATCTAGGAAGTGAAAATAGAATAATTTATATTAGGTCCTAATAATTCAAATCTCTAGGGGTAAAAGAAAGCATATCTAAGAAGACAGCAGAGGATGAGAAGGGGAATTATAAAGGAAATACTGGTTAAAGCTAACAAAAAGCAAGAATGAAAGGGAAACAATTAGCAAAATAAATAAAAACAGTAAAAGGATAGTCATAAAGTTAAATATATCAGCAATTATACTAACTGAAAAAGATCTAAAAACTCTAATCAAAAGACAGAAATTTCCAGGTCATCTCTTGAAAATCCTCCATGTTTTATGAGAGACAAAATAAGATACAAGGAAGCTCCAAGACAATAAAGTAATGAACGTGACATCCCGAAGGAGCTGGTGTGCTCCCGAGCTGTAGCCGGTCACCAAGATGGCTTAAAATGATACAGATTTATCACCCTGCAGTTCCTTAAGCAAAATTTGAAGTGGATTTTATGGGGCTAAAGTCAGTGTCGCAGCTCTGTGTTCCTTCTGGAGTCTCAAGGAAGAATCTTTTATCCCTTGACTTTTTCAGTTCAATGGAAATATTTTACTGTACATATTTGCAGCATGTAATGATCACATTCATTGTGAGGAGCTGGGCAGGTGCCTGAAGTGTCTCAGCCCTTTCTTCTTTCCCCTCTCTCCCTCCCTCCCTCCGTCTGATGGTCCCTCCCCCATTCTGACTTCCAGAGGCTCTGCACTTTGGCTTGCAGACTGACTAGCAGACACACCTCTGCCTTCCCTTCTCTCTTCTCACGTGTGCTCTTTACACTCCTGCTGGCACACGTGGACCCCTGCTCTCAGCCACAGCACCGTGCACACATGCATGTGAAACACCTCCCAAAACCAAGCACGCTGTGCATCATAATCCACACTTATTTTTAGGACTGAATCCACACTTTTTAGGACATAATCCACACTTATTTTTAGGACTGAAATCCCTAAGAATGAGGTGTCTGATCAAACTGTAATTAAGGTTGAAACTTAATACACAAAGATAACTAGCAAATCCCCTAAATGTTTGAAAGTAATGCATGAGTCAAGGAGAAAATAATCATGGCAATTAAAATATCTGAGTTGAATGATTCTGAAAATAAAACTTGGGGGTTGCAACTATACCTGTGTTAAGAGGCACATTTATAGCCCTAAGTGCTGTATTATAAGAGAAGAAACGCTGAGAATCAATAACTTATCATTACAAAAATTATAAGGCAAAAGAAATTAAACACAAAGAAAATAGAAAGATTAAAATAAAGGTAAGACTAAAAATTAATAAAATAAAGAAAAACCACCATAGTAAAAATCTGATTTTTTGAATGCTTAATAAATCTGAGAAGTCCCTGGGGGCTGATAAAGACGGTAGCAACTACTAAAATTAGTCATGAGAGGATGTTGATGTATTTTCTGTAAACTTTTAAAATATAAAAGGTCTTAAAACAATAGCATGTTATTGATATATTTGATACAAAGCTGAAATTAAAATCCATGACAGATAGGAATATACACACAGTCCTACACCTATTTGTAAATAAATACCATTTCAGCAAAAGCACTCTGGGGGTGGAAGTTTCATTCATGAAGATGAAGTATGTAAAGAAATTAAAATGATGAAAAAATCATATAATCATCTCAGAAGACAGAGAAATACATTTGAGTAATTTCGACATTCATTGGATGATTGAAAATAAAATTCACTCTTAGTAAGCTGGGGTTGGAGGGGAACTTTTCTTAGTCTACAAATACTATTTCATGAAAGGTGTGTGCATCCACCTGTGTTCAGGTATTTTCCCTGAGACTAGAACAGTCCCGAGATTGCAATACTACCTTGCTTCACACTACAAGTGGTTTAGCAAGTATATTAAAGAGAGAAAAAGGTTTTAAGATTGAAAGTACAAGATGTAACCATTCTTATTCTTAAATGGAATAGAATCTAAACACTGGCAAAAAAATTAAACAGTACAGAGTTCAATTATTCAAATGAATAAAAAATTTTATATTTCTAGGGTCAAAGTGAATATACAATTTCAATTGTATTTCTTTATATTAGCAACAACTGGTAATAAAATAATAAAATATTTATATTAATACCAGAAAGTATCAATTACTTAGAATTAAAAGTAACAAAAATGCATAAAGATAGTGGAACTTCAAAAGGAAAGTTAGTGGAACTTTTCTGAGAAAAGTACATTCAGACTTTCGTCCCTGGAGAGTTATTCCTAGTCTGTGCGTTAGGGTTTCAGAATTATAAAGATGTCATTTTCTGGCACTCATCTATGGATTCAATGAAAACTCAAAAATCCTAGCGAAATATTTTTCCTAGAATTTGGTGAGGAATCCTGATTATGTACAGAAACGCAAGGAGCCGGGAAGAGTTGAAGTGTTAATGCACTTCTGCAATTACAAACCCCGAGAAGCAGGAAGAGCCCGGGTTTCAGGGTTTGCCCAGTCCTGGACGGAGGCAGTGGGGGCTTGTGGATGCAGGGAGGAGCCTGCTCCAGCGCTCCGTGCAGGACACCGGTGCCCTGACAAGGCATCTCAGCGAGGGCAAACTTCCAGCCTGCCCTGCATGCGCACAAAGGTGACCCCAACCCTTGGGTTTCGTCACACACAAGTGTCGGTCCAGGTGGGTCACACGTCTCAATGTAAAAGGTGACGCAGTCAAGTTTCCCCAGGACAACAGGGGGCATATCCATGACTTCGCAGCAGGCAGGCTGTGTAAGGAGGACACGAAGGACATTAATCATAAAGAGAAAGATGGGCACACTGGGATTCATCAGAATAAGCAAGTCCCCAGGACAATGCACAGCCAAGAGAAGGAGGTGGCCAGCCTCCAGACCGTATTAGGGATGCTTATGCTTCAGGGAGACTCACATCCTGGCCGCAGCACCGGCCCCCAGTTGATAAGAAAGTGACCCACAGTGCACTTAGAACTGTGCAAAGACCAGGACGTGCACTTGACAACAGGATATCAGCAGCCAACAACAGATACATCCACTGAGAACAGCCACGGCAGTGGGGGAAACAGGTGCACACGCAGCACATGTCGTTACCAGGCGGGTCATTACCAGGTCTGAGCAAAGAGGCAGCCATGCTGCTGCCAGGTACTCTCCCACAGAAAGGCAGGCACTGACCAGCACGCTGCTGTGACTTTGTCCGCTTCATCTGCCACTCTGCAGCCTCTGGCTCTTCCTCAAAGTCAAAGCACCAGGAAAGGCCAACGTTTTGAATCCATTCAGACATTGAGGGAGCCCGGACTTTGCAGTAAAGACAGGCAGGAGGGCGCGTGTGCGCTGGGAGGAGCAATGGGATTTTGAGGGCGATTCATGGTGATGTCTTTTACTGTAAAGCATTAAAAACTGTAAACATCTGCTGTAGTTTTTGATACACTTTGCATATGGGTACACACAAAAATGCAACTATAGCAAAATGCTAATAATAATGTTTTAAATTACAGTTGTCAAATTTAAGGAGGAGGAATACAGTGTGCCCATCTTTTGGTGTTTCTGTGCGTTCTGTGTTTGGGGTTCATTATAATGAAGTGGAAGAAAAAAAAATCCTAAAGCGTTGGTGTTTACTGCATGTGCCCTGTATGCGTGGAGAGTTAAAGGAACACATCAGACAGATGAAGTGTATTATTATTTTGCCTGTTTCTTTCTTTTTTTAATTTTACCTGTTTCTTGCAAATATTGATCAGCTTATTTCCTATTCCCTGGATTCAGGGGACAAGGTCCAGGCCAGCAGCTGCCCCACCAGGCCATCGGTTGACTGGATGTCAAGTGCCCTGGAGGGGCTCCCTGCAGACCCTCTCCTTCCCTTCTCTCACCATCCTTTTCTCCAATGCCTTCTCATACCAAGCGGTTCAACTCCATTGGTTTGGAACATGAAAAAGAGAGACAAGGAGTCAAATAAATATATCACCTCAGTTCACTGGTGGAGGATCTAATTGAGCCAAATTAAAACAGTTTCCTTGCAGCCGGCACCACAGCAGGCACGGGGCTCTCCAGCACACGCCAAACACTCTGTGTGCAAATATTTTCCAATTGCCTTGTTAAACAAAGAGGAAGCATGGGCAGAGGCATGCATTGTCCAGAAGTGTCAGATGGATGGCTAGAGACGCTACTGGCAGAGCAGAGAATGTCCCTGTCACTGGTAAAAGACAGTGTGAGAAGTACAAAAGGGAGAGGCAGGTACAGACAGTGTTCCAGGTGCTCCTAGGTAACTGACAGAACATTGCCAGATGCAACTGAATAAAACCCTGCATGCGAACTTGGCTGGAAGAGGAAGCGTCCTGCAGAGCTAGCCTGACAGAGGCTGGGGGCCCGCTGCAAGGAGAGTTGGGTGTGAGTCCTAACTGCCCTGGCGTATCCTGGGTCCACTAGGAGAATGTGTGTCTAGCAAAATCAGCGCTGTTGTGCCTACTTCTCCTCCAGCTGTAAAAATTTTGAGGTGGATGTTTGAGGCAGATTGCATTGGTTTGTAATTTGGGCTCCACTGCTAGTTTCTGAAAAATGCCTCACCTTCTGTGCCTCTGGGTTCTTCCTTTTAAAAGGAGAAGATTATTAGTCTACACCTTGTGAATTTAGGGCAGTGGAATCCGCTACTGTGGTAAGAGGCTCAGTACTCTGTGTCTGGCTGTAACTGTAAGGATGGTCCTGGCTTGGTAAAGAGGAGGAGGAGGTGGAAGAGGGGGAGGAAGAGGGTGAGGAGGAGAAGGAGGCGGAGGAGGAAGAGAAGGAGTTCATCCATTTTTTTTTCTTGGACAACATTTATTTTCCAGTTTCTATTTCTGATATTGTTTCAGTCTCAGACTGCAACTTTTGCAGACTCAGTTGACTTCTTAATTTCTCCCAGATTTTCAGGGCTCGACAAATTTCTTGGCCAGTCCTGAAGTTCTGGCTTTGTGTGTTTACCATGTCTCTTACCTTTTTCATAGTCAAAGGATTTGTGTAGGCTGTTTCTTAGCCAGAAAGCCAGTGACAATGACTCCTTGGTCCCATTATCCTTATTTGGCCCCTATTCCTCCATGTCCCCTCAGATCTGGCAATATGGGTGATGGAAAAGCCAGTTCCAATCCTATGGTGACCTTGCATCACCTGTCAACTAAGCACAAAGCTTTTAACTCAGCACTTGGAGCCCTGGGAAATTCTGACCTGCATTTCTAGAATTAGTCTCAATTTCTTGGTTGCTGAATGGCACAGGTTGTGCAGTTTTTAGCAAGGTGGCCTTGGCATTAACAAGAGTTTCACATCCCTCTTCTGAGTGGAGATACCAGCAGCCTAACTGCGCTGAATGCAAGCAAAGAGCCCAGGGCCAGCACCTGTGAGGTCGTTAGCGCAGGGCTGACCAGAAAGTGGTTCTTAGTAAGTCCCGGTTTCGATGAGTGCTATCGCTGTGGCTGTTCTTTCACACAGGACACCTCACCTCTGTGTCCTCTTGGCAAAACCCCAGTCAAGTCTGATTCAGCCCCTTTTCTTCTCTTTCTTTTTTTAAAATTTTATTTAAGAGGAAAAAGAGAAAAACACAAAACAGAACAAAGCGGTGTAAGGTTACACATAATACAGAACTACAAAAAAAAACATAACAGTAAGAAATCACCTATTAATAGATTACATATTATCATCTTGGAAATAGTTGCTCACATCACAGTATCAAAGAATACAAAGTAGACATTCAAACGGAGAGACTGCAAACAGCTGTGTTCAATGATCCAAAAACATTGATATAGTCAGTTATTTAACACCCCTAAACACACTTGCTGTTATATCCGTTAGAGCTCTTTTTCTTTTTTCTTTATTTTCCCTCTCTTTTTTACAACAAAATTTACACATTTTGGATTTTATTACTCCTTAGTTCTTATTACTTTTTTTTGGGGGGGAGAATAAAGTCAAATATGGCAAAACAAAGCTGTCAGTCAAAACCAAGGATAAACATAGCCCATGATGTAGAACAGAGTACAAGGTTATCAACAATGGTTACAACGTTGTCTCTTGTTTCCTTGAAAAGAATTGTCTATCTCATTAGATCCTATAAAGTTGGACAAAACAGTAGAGAACAAGACCAATAAAACTTAGGCATTGTAAACATTACAGGACTTCCAAAGGAGACAATAGTCAAACCAGAATGGGCATCTTAGTGAATCTTATTGTCTTCAAAGTAGTTGCCTATGTCTTCAAACTTGATACTATCGCACAGAATGGAACAGAGTCTAATCAGTCAAAACAAGATCGTGGGAGTATTACAGGACTTCAAAACAAGTTAATAGGAAATCAAAAAGAGTTACTATTATATATCCTAATTTTTAAAATTTTTCCCTTAATTAAAATAAACATAAGAAATAACTAAATAATTTTTTTAAAGAATAGTAGTTACCATAGTGTCTGTCTTTTTCCTTGAAATATTTGGGTAAAACTTCATATACTATAGCTTCAAATATTTCCATATCAAGAAGCCCAGAATAAAGCCTTTCTAATTAATAAGTGAAAATTTTATAAGGCTTCAAGGCCACATAATGGGGAATCATGATTACCACATATTTTTATATATTTGAATCATTACTTACATTAGGGAAACTATTCGGTATTCATGCATGCGAGATTGATTTATTTCACTTATGAGTATGGTCTCAAGCTGCGCCCATTTATTGATAAATATCTCAATGTGATCCTTCTTTATAGCTGAATAACACTCCATTGTATAGAAATACCACAACTTTTTTATCCATTCCTCAGTTGATGGACACTTGGGTTGTTTCCAAGATCTGGCGATTACAAATTGTACTGCTATAAACATAGGTGCACATATATCGCTGTGGTATGATGCTTTCAGTTCTTCTGGGAATATGCCTAGAAGTGGAATAGCTGGAATAAATGGGATTTCCAATCCCAACTTTTTGAGAAATCTCCAGACAGACCTCCACAAAGGCTGTACCAGTCTACACTCCCACCAACAGTGCAGGAGAGTTCCTTTTCCCCCACAGCCTCTCCAGCATTTGTCGTTGTTGGTTTTCTTGATCCTGGCCATTCTTTCAGGAGTGAGATGGTATCTCAGTGTGGTTTTAATTTGCATTTCTCTAATGACCAATGATGATGAGCATTTTTCCATGTATTTATTTGCCATTTGCATTTCTTCATCTGAGAATTGCGTATTCATCTCAGATGCCCATTTTTGGGTTGGATCTTTGAATTTTGGAGGTCTGAGTTTTTTTAATTCTTTATATGTTTTAGACAAGAGTCCCTTGTCTGAGAGAGAGTTCACTAAAATCTTTTCCCAGTTTGTGGGTTTTCTTTTCACTATGCTGGAGATTTCTTTTGACATGCAGAAACTTTTTAATAAGAAGTGGTCCCAGTTATTGATTCTGGGAAGTATTTCCCGTGTGGTTTGAGTCCTGTTCATGAATTCTCTACCTACTCCTATGTCTCCAAAGTTTCTACCCAATTTGTCTTCCAATAGATTTAGTGTTTCTGTTTTAATATTCAGATCTTTGACCCATTTAGATTTTAATTTAGTACATGGTGATAGACATGGGTCTAGCTTTAGTTTTCGGCAAATGGAGAGCCAGTTTTTCCAGCACCATTTATTAAAGAGATTGTAGTTCTTCCAGTGAACCTGCTTGGCTCCTTTATCAAAGATAAGGTGGTTGAGTGTGTTTGTAGTTGTGGTTGTATCTTCTAATCTATTCCATTGATCTTCAGCTCCGTTTTGATTCCAATACCATGTTGATTTTACTACTGTTGCTTTGTAGTATAATTTCAAGTCAGGGATTGTGATGCCTCCTGCTTTGTCTTTGCTGCTTAGAATTGCCTTTGCGATTCTAGGTCTCTTCTGGTTCCAGATGAAATTTAGGAGTGATTTCTGTAGATCTATAAGGTATGTTGATGGTATTTTTATTGGGATTGCATTGAATCTGTATAACAGTTTTGGGAGAATGGCCATCTTCACAATGTTTGTTCTTCCTATCCATGAGCAAGGGATGTCTTTCCATTTTCTGAGATCATCTTCAATTTCCTTTTTCAGTGTATTATAGTTTTCACTGTATAAGTCTTTCACTTCTTTTAGCCCCTTTTCTTCTCATTCTCCTCTCAACCCTCAAGGGCTGCTCCTCCAAATTGTATTCCAACATTTCATGTGGTTATAGTCTGCACTTAAGTACTTCCTGAAGCCAGTCTTACTTTAAAAACCAACACACACATGGGTGCGTGCAAACACACACACATACACACACCTGAAGCAAACAGGGACTGGTGCTTTAGCCATGTTTGTATCCAGTGAGGCCACATGGAAAACCCTTAATTCCTTTTTCTCCATCATTTAGTTCAATTGATTGATTGGTTGTTAAGTTTAACTAGTAAGAGCACTACCTGGATTACCTGTTCCAACTCCCAGAAGTCCTACACTTTGGGAGGACAACCACAGAAGAGGTCTGGGACAGTTCCCGAAGTGCCCCGATTCTACAGGGGATAATTTAACACAGCACAGCCTTATGACAACCACAAAATTAGGGCATCCAACACTCTTAGGAAAATGTTTTGTGGTTGCTATTGCACTGTTAAGAAGTCAAGATCAAGGTGGTTCCTGGAGGACTTCACTTACAGGCATTGCAGGCTGTGGTGGAGCGGAATGCGTAACATTTTTTTTCTGTGTTCAGCTTCTCCCTTTCTTCCTCATCCGTTTGTCACTTGCTGATGGAGCGATGGAGGAAAGACCCTCTTCTCATTGGATCCTGCTGAGCTGCATCTCCTATTTCCTCTCTCTCCCACTCCCAAAAGGTAACGGTATTAGTTACAGAAGGCAGCTAATCCAGGCTTCCAATGAAAGGCAGAAAAGTTACCAAAATAAAGCAATCCTGTTTCTTTGGGCAGACTCACTCACTTGGGCTCTGGGGTCTCTGGAGTGCTCTAAGAGTTGGTTTTTAAAGTAAAACTGGCTTCAGGAAGTATTTTAAATGCAGAGATAACCACATGAAATGTTGGAATACAATTTGGAGGAGCAGCCCTTGAGGGTTGAGAGGAGAATGAGAAGAAAAGGGGCTGAATCAGACTTGACTGGGGTTTTGTCAAGAGGACACAGAGGTGAGGTGTCCTGTGTGAAAGAACAGCCACAGCGATAGCACTCATCGTCCCTCAGGCCAACCAAGGGGAAGAGCTTGAGAAACCAGGGAGGGGTTGGCTTTTAGAAGCGAGCTTTTCCTGAGACTCTCCTGCATGCGTGGGGATTGCTGCTGCTCACACTGGGCCTCTTTGGAGACAGCTCTCTAATGTATGTACCTCCCGGACACCCAGATGCCAGGCTGCAACAGATGAGTTGTTAGAAAGTTCACTGTTCCAGTTAGTACGTTCTTGATGGCATTTTATGTTCTCTTTGCAGTGCAGTCGCTGGTTCACACTGCGTTCTGAAGGCTTAGTCTCTGTGCGACGCTATAAACTCTGCATCTTGGCTCTTAAAAGAGAAGTGTATAAACTGCAGCGCTGCCGGGTAGATGTGTAGGAACCAGAAATATTTCATTTTGTGTTGTGGCTTCGTTTTTGTTTGCAGCCTTTGAGTATTTCCAGCCCTTCTACTTTCTTTTACTTTTGGAGTTGTGGCTGTCCTCTCTGTCCAGAAACACAGAGCAAAGTGTCTACCAGATAAGTTCTTTGTATTATGATACACATTTTAAGTTTAACTAAAAACATCACTAAGCACTGAGTCACCCTGTTCATAAGGGTTTCTGCTAGATGTGGGGAGGGCTGCAGATGTGGGGAGGGTTTCTGTTCCCTGAGAATGCGTCAGCTCAACCCAGCCAGGAGATGAGGAGGAATGTACTGCAGACCATTAGACAGGTACAGTGCATCAGAAAGGCCCGAAAGGGCTGTGCTGCACAGTATCTGTGCACAGGTCTTCTGAGATGTGAGCTGAAGGGTGCGTGGGTTGTTTCATCAGGACATGTGTGCAGTACATGCTGTTTGCATCTCTCCTGGGGAGGTTCACAGACAGAATACGTTAGTTCCCTTTTTCACACTCCCCCATTGAAATGAGGATTCGAGCAGATGAAGACAGTTTGGGTAAGAATATTCCAGGGGAAGGAAATCCATGCACCTGGGCACAGATCTGGGGCTGTGAAGCCAATGGAGACCAGTTCCAGATCACATGGGCAATGGCAGGAGCAGAGGCTGTGTCCACTTTGCTTTCTGCTTCCTCTCTGCCCTGCTCTGGCTGTAGAGAGCGGAGCACCACACTCCCCAGGAATGAGGAGGAAGAGACAGAGGAGGACAGAAGTCACTCCCAGGCCTCCCGTGACAGATAGAGACTGGGTTCTGGGGCAGTCTTGGATGCCTCAGGGTGGAGGGGGCAGGCCTCAGGGAAGTGAGCCCCACGGGAAGAGAAAGTCCTGCCATGAGGGGGCCTGAGGCTTGAGTTCCTGGCAGCACTCGAGGTTCCCTTGGCTGGGCAGTGGTAGAGAGTGGGATGGCTCCCAGAGCTCGCAGGCTGCACGCGCTCCCTGATCACTCACTCACGTGGTGGTTCCCTTGGCATTTCCTGCGACTTCCCCATCACAGTGTGAGTGAAGTTTGGGGAGTGCTGAGGTTAATAACGTACAGCTCCTGGCCCTGGGAGCTTAGAGGGGCATGGAGGAGACTGAGGTCAAAGCAAGGGGAGATGGGGCTGGGTGATGCTCCTTTCCCACTGCCTGCTCCTCCTGGGCCATTAGAAATGAGAACCTCAGGTCCCACTCTCTCATCGTCACAAAGCAGGAGCAGATTCAGGGGCATTTGTGTGTGCTGTGAAGTTTGAGCCGCAGACAGTGACCTAGATGCTGCGTCGGGGAATACTAGGGGTTCCATGGAGCCTGAAGGGAGCTGCAGAGCCTGGACCTGAGGGTCTCCTGTGTCTCTGGGGCCAGCTGAGGGCTGAGCTGACTCTGTATAGTTCGATTTCATCACAGGAATCCTGCAGGGCCTGGCGAGCCCTGGAGGGCTCTGCTTTGGTTTCCATCTCTGCGCAAGAGGGCTAATGTTTCGAGGTCATTCTGGACCTGAAACATTTCAAGGCTGTTTTGGGGCTCAAATGTGAGTAGAGGTGCTTGGTCTCTCAAAATTTGCCTATAAATGGGAAACTTCACTTTTTCAGTGGTAAAGTACAGGAAAAATGAGTCCTTCAGTGTAATAATGCATGTTTCACCCTGTTTAGTGAAAAACAGCACCCTGGCCAGGATTCTTTGTTGTGAGTAAACATCCAGCAGAAGCAGAATCTTTTGCTCCTAGCTGCTGCAGAAGGGCATGATGTCTGCAGTGGCTGAGCCCAAGTCCAGCGGGAGGCAGCTGCTGGAAGCTGTACTCTTCAGGGTGCAGCTCTTGACCTCTATCGTGCACCCGTGTTCAGGGTCAGTCGGAATCTGAGCAGGGCCTCCCGACCAGCAAAGACCCCAATTCCCTGGCACAAATACAGAAGTCAGACTGAGTGAGTCAGTTATTCAAACTTAATAGAACTGCAGAAGGTTAATGCAAAACGGAGACTTAGACTCTTCTGGCCTAGGTTCTAGGCTCCAGCAGGGGGCCAAAATGACCAGGGCTTCTGCTCCTGTCTTTCTCTTTGCCAGAAGCACTATTTCTTTTATGGACCACTTGGGTATCCTGAACCACCCCTCGGTTTCCTGAAGGAAAGCTGACACAATGGCTCACCTGGGAGAGCTTTTATGGAACAAGTCAGGCCAGCTGCTGCTCCTCTTGCTCTGTACCCCATGGGACAAGAAAAATAGATCACACGATGCCCTGTTCATCACTGGGAGTGTTTGCCCCACACCTGACACAGTGAGAGCCTCAGTCTGGCCTGTGTTCACTTCTGGTCCCGAACATCTGACATGGTGCCTAGCATATAGCAAGTTCTAAGCAGACATTTGTTGAATGAATTTGAGACAGGCTAACCTGTTAAGAATATGTAAGTAAACACTTCTGTACTAATACTGACAGAAGCTCAATTACTTGTGGTCTCAGAAAGGGAACTTTTTCAAACAATCTTCTAAAATATGTAGAAAGATGTCACAGGTCTTAGACGTCTTGTCCACAACTGTATCTATGTGCTGAGAGATTAATGTGTGTATAACATCACAAATTCTTTAACCCTAAAATTCTACTTAAAGAAATTATTGTATAGATTTTAAGAATGTGAACAAACTCCTACCTATGAAGATATTTAATTAATTATGTTTATATTGAAAAGATCTAGAGGTAAACTAAAATGTGGATTAGAAACTGATTATGGCATAAAATTAAAGTAATGAGGTGAAATGTGTTAGGAATTTAGAAGATATTCATATGCCATCAAGGGTAAAAAGCAAGATAGCAAATCATACACCAAGTTGCCATTTTATTAAAAATAAAAATAATAAGATATTTATGAGGGAGGTCTTGGAAAAAACGTATACTAAAATGCTAAACAAGATTTCCTCTGGTCTGTGGCATTGTGGATCATTGCTGTTATCTTTGTGTGTAATTGCTTGACATTTCCATCCTAAATCCTGTTAACTGCATAATCAACCTTTAAATTAAAAACAGGAATGATAAACATGTTTAGGACAAACCAAGCCAGCCTGGAGGGCTTCCAGGCAGCTGCAGAGCTCTGGGTACTGCTGTGTTCTCTCTTGCAAGTCCTGGGCCCTGGCACCTCCTCTGCACATTGCACTGCCTGAGAATGGGTGGACGACACCCTGTCTGTCTGCCCACGCCATTCAGCACAGCCTGGATCCCTGCCGCTGTGACAGGGCTGTGCCTGGCCTCTGGCAGCAGGACCTGTGCTGAGAGGAAGATGCGAGCCAGGTGCCAGGACCATGGTGGATGTGGATGCCGCTCCTGGCAGTGAAGGCCAAGGCCAGCGTAGCATGGGTGTTGTTTGTCGCAGGCATGTGGCTTCCTGCCCCCAGGAAACGAGGAAGGAGTTGGCTCTGAAAGCAAAATGAACAGGGCAGATTCTGGCCACACACACACAGGTCCGGGTGCAGGAAGGGTGAGAGAGGACATGGGGCCTAGGGTGGTGACAGGGTGGTCAGGGATCCAGGAAGGTGGGGCTGGCTGGCGTCCAGGACAGTAGCCTCTCCCCTCTAGTCAAGTGGATTTGTCTGCCCCAGCAAACACAGAGCTTCCTGAGCCCTGGGCGTGAGTTACCTCCAAAGGGAGGAGACGGCTCCGGGCTGCTGGCACCTCACTCCAGCTGGGAAGCCACGCCTGACACACATGAAGGAACACCCACAACACTGTCAGGAAGTCCCAGGTGATGTCAGCCAGGCCCTCTGACAGCAGGGTCTAAGCAGATGGCACCCGAGGGCAGCAGACTCTGGTTCCCGGCCTGCACCACGCTTTTTGGGATCCTTTCCAATCTACCATTCCATTTTCCCTGAAACACTGGTGGGCAGGAAAAGGCCCAGCATCATCCCTGAGGACAGAGGCACAGAAACTGTCCCTGTTCTTCATGTAGACTTCACCTCCCAGTTACTTGTGATCATTTACTCCGCAGCAATCTGTTAAGCTCCTGTTCTGTGGAAGGCTGTGAAGGGACCACAGGGGAGGACAAAGTTAAGGTCCTTGTTCTGACCACTTTACCATCTCATCTGGGAGGTGCCAAAAGCTATGAGCTGAGTAACCCTGCTCTGCATGGCCAGCACACACCATGGCGCTGAATGGTGTTCAGAGGAGGACAAGACGGCACCAGCGGGACTGGCTGAGAGACTCCCAGAGGAGGCACAGGTCAGAGACAGCCCTGACAGATAGACAGATGGACAGGCAGACAGGAGTGAGGAAGCCTTGACAGTGTGGCTGGCAGGACAGTGTGGGCAGCAGCGTTTGCCTGTGTCCAGGAGTGCAGCTGATGGGGCCTCTCCACACACCATTAGGTGAATACTTTGTGTGCTCTCGAGCCCTCGAGCTCTTAGGGACTCCTCAGGAGCCCAGGCAGGTCCACATCCCTGCCCTGTCTAGGTTGTGTCCAGCAGGCGAAGGAAGGCAGGCACATGCTGAAGAAAAGACGATGGGTTCCAGTATAACACAGGAAACTCAGGAGGAGCAGGACGGTGTGAAGGGGGATGTGATCCTGGGAGGCTCAACCCCGAGGGCCTTGCTGACCAGGTGCTCAGGGGACAGGGCAGGGTGGGGTGGCCACAGGATTTCCAGGTGATGAGGGTGGCGAGGCTGCATGTGACAGGGCCAGGGTCCCTGCCTTGCTGCAAGGCAGCTGGGCAGGCTCAGCTTCTCAAACTCCCAAAGCCCCTGCTCCTCTCACCCCTGCCGTGCAGAGGGGAGTTAGGGACAGTGAGAGTGAAGGCCGCAGGACAGCTGGAGCGGGTTGTGAGGGGCCTGACCCCTCAGCCCAGGGACAAAGATTGAAGCTGAGAAGCCAAATTTATGTGTCCACCCGCCAGCGGGCATCAGCCCCATGTGGCGCGGCCCTCTCCAGGGCCCTTTTGATGGCTTTAAGTGTTTGGAGTTCCTGCCGTGCTGTCGGACAGGAGGAGTCCAAAACAGGCCAGCGACAATTACACCTACTGTGCTCTACTTCCACACCGCACTTCAACAGACACCAACAGACCGCGCTCTCAGGTGCTGTGGGCGTAGCACAGATACCAAGCATGCCTTTGAGGCAGGCTCAGTCACGAGGCTGACCTTCCCCTTCCGTGGCAGTGTCTCCATGTCGGGACAACTCGGCACTGTGCAGCCTTATTTGGTGACATAAGCCACACTCTTACAATAGCTTCATTTCTTTCAGATTTTCCATGGCTCCTTGTTGGGCCCTTGATTATCTCTGTCTTCTGTATCCCTTCGGCTTTTGCTGTTCGCTTTAGGATTTCTGGGTGCCCCATGGTGTGGTGACCTCAAGTATTCCAGGGTCTCAGCTCTGGCTCCTCACCTCATGCCCTGGATCTGCTGCTATTCACAGCACAGCCTGGCAAACCGTCGTGGGCGAATGGCGAGGGCACTGCTCTCAAGACATGCACTAGGCAGCTGAGGGAAACTGGCATGGGCAGTGCTCATTCCTGGCTGGGCTGCCCACGTAGACAAAGCACTGTAAAGAAGGCTCCATGCAAACAGACTCCTGATGGGCCACACGGCACACTGACTGAATTCTAAAGGCAGGGCTGGGTACCGTGGGGGTGCACAAATGATGTGGCATTATTGACACTATTGCTGCCCTCGGGGTGTTTAAGGCCCAGCAGGAAGAGGCCCCTGTGGGTAGCACATCATGGTAAGATGTGCGTGGCCCTCTAGGCCACCGGTAGGCCAAGCCCCCAAGCATGCAGAGCGGACCTGGCAGTGGACTGGGAGGGGCTGGAGGGTGCTGACGTGTGTCTGCGGTCTGGAGAAGCGTGTGTCTGATGGTCAGATCCTGCTTCAGCTTTTCATATAAGCACCGTGATGAGAAACTTACCTACCCCACAGACAAGGCTCCAAGCAGAGCCAGATTATGGGATAGCAGATGACAGCGTGATAAGGGTAAAGAAAAAATGGCTCATTATGATAAAACTATGGCTCATATTAATCAGTAAATGTAAATCTCAAGGTCAAACAGCATGTGGACATTTTGATCAGCCCATTGTCACTACTCACTTCAATGCTCATTTGTCATTTAACCACTTTAGCTTTTCTCTGAGATGTCACACCTGCTGCTACCGGTCACGTGTGGTCAAGGTTGGTCAGAACACTCTTCTGAAGGCTCTGAGGTCAGAGTAAAGGCCTTCACCACTCTGCAGCTGACAGTCCTGAAGTTTATTTTGAAATAGCCATATTACCAAAACAAACTACCTCAACTTTTTGATTAAAAAAAAAATGACAATTTTATTCCTCCTGGGAAAATGTATGAGGAAATTTTCTCTGTAAAATTTAGGCTTTTTATTGCCAGATGGTTTGCATTTTTCCCAGCAGTGTGTGCTCAGGGGAAGGCTGCACATGCGTGGACTCGTGTAGACCAGGCACACAGTGTACAGGAATGCCTTGGGCAGCCCTCTTCTATCCTGAGCCCCGCCATGCGTGTTCACATCATCTTACTTCCTGCTGTGGACCCTGCATGCAGATTAAGCGTGCAGCATACAGTGCCTAGTTTTCTAACACGGTAATGACACAAACTCCTATTTTTCCGGGGTGGTGTTAATGTATTCTTACCAATTTGAGGTTCTTTCCATGTCTGTCAGCATCATGACTAGAGTCTGAGTTTCCCACTGTCAGGTTTCTGGAAAGTGGTTTCTCCCATTCCAGATGCTGTTTGCTCATTCATAGTGAAATCAGAGATGTTCCTTACTCCTGCTCTAAATTATCCCAAGAAACCAATTAACATCTTCAAATATCCTAATACATTAAATAATTTATTGCTTTGCTACAGTTCATTCCTGTAGTTACTCATTAAGTATTTATCAAAATGTCCTGTACATATATCTCCATGAAACAAAAATAAAACAGGTAAATGCAATCTGGGGTTCACTTTTAGTTTTAGACACCACACCCAATGGAGCCGTTTTAAACCCTTTATGAAAGTAGGAGTAAGTATAAATAATAAAAAAGCCCATACTTGATGAATTTGTAAATTTAATGATCTGTAATCTTATTTCTTTCTGAAGAGATTACGGAAGGCTTACAGAAAGGGAGCAATAATATGTTATAAAACAATAGATAAAAATAGGTTATGTAATGGGTTTATGGGCCATGGCTAGAACTGATTCGCAAATTTAATTCTGAGTTTTTTAGTGGACAAAGCAGAGAGGAGCTTGCAGCTTCTTGCAGGCTTCGCGTTCCACCAGCAGCCCACAGGCAGGGCGGCTTCACCAGACCCGGGCAAGGAGCAGGGTGCTGGAGATCACAGCCCGGCACCTGGTCCCCACTGTGCCCGGCGCCTCTCAGAAAGCCACCCACTGCTGACACACATAGTTATGGAGGTGACTTCAGGAGGGGGCAGCCCAATGCTGCTCAGGTCCTGAGCTCTGTGGGTCTTGCTTGCAGGATGGCATCTGAAGCACTTGGTGGGAGAAGTCCAGCCTGCGCTTCACTGGATTGGACACTTCATTTCCTGATGGAATGAAGGCTGGGTGGACACCCAGGACACAGCGCATCATTCAGAGGTCTCTGCCATCAGCTGGAACCATGTAACTTCCACCGTGTAGTGGAGGACAGGACCTTGTGACCTTAGGGTCCAGAGCTCGGCAGCTCCTGAGCCTGGCACAGCAGCCTGAACCATGCTTGTCACCTGCGTGGCTCAGATGTGGCTTTTAGATGCTGCTATTATCAGCGCTGCCATCTGCCTGCTGCCTATTTTTACCAGCTATTTTTGCAGCGAGGTGCTGAGTGCACGTGTTTCTGTCTTGCTGTGAGGGGGCGTATACTGTAAATAAGCAAATGTCATACGTTTTAAAAGGAACACACGTAAAAATATATCGTGATTTTCCTGTTCTAAATTTTGATGTCTTGAGACAAGTGTCAGCATTTTCACCTCCTAAAGTGAGTTCCACAGCTTGGGGAATATCTCCCTTTCCAATCACCTACAACCTGTCCAACTAAAATCCCAGGACCCTGAAAAATGGAAGCCTCAGCTGTTCTACTGACATTTATGAATCATGTGAATTTATTTAACAAGTCTTTATCTGCATCATTTTGCAAGTTTCCTGAGATCAGGATTTATTTGACTTTGATAGATGTTTTAAAATTTTAAACTTCCAACTAGTATGGAGTTTTTTATTTTAAAAAGTACAAGAAAGTACATACAATAATTCTTTATCATCTATTCATCTGTGGGCACTAACAAAAGGTGACATCTTGTCACATTTTATCCTGGTTTTTATTAGGAGGACCAGATTTGGGGTACAATTTATATATAACAAAGTGCGGAGCTCTCAGGTGAGGAGAATGAGGGGTGGTGAACACTGCAGAAGTTCTTTAATAGTCACCCAAGACACAGCAGTCTTTCTGCAGGTCTCCCCCATCCCTGCTGGGTGGCCATCGCTTGCTTTTTATCACTGTACATGAGTCTCCCCTGGGTTTAGACTGGCTGTAAGTTAAATCTTCCGGGAGATGTTCTTCTGTTTCTAGTTTCTTCTACTAAGCATGATGTCTCTGAGATTCATCCAGGTTGTTTCTCACAGCACTTGTTCATTTTCCCTGTCGACGTGTGGCATTTGGTTTGCCTCCAGTGAAGTGTGTGGTGAAGACTCCTGTGCTAATCTCCTGATGGAACTGTATTCTTTTTTTGCTTTTGGTGTGGGGGCTATAAATACTTAGAAACTGGATTGGTGGTCAGAGGATGGGTGATGTTTAACATAGGACAATGTCAACTGTTTTCCCAAAGGGCCATAGCATTTACAGTCCTGCCAGTAGTGTGTTGGAGCTTGGGTTGGTCCAGGAATCCTTGAACTAAATTTGCTTTTGTCAGAAGGCTGTGCTACTGGCTTTAACTGCATTTTTTCTCATGTATAAAGATGTTAAATACCTTTTCATGAGCTTAGTGTGCGTTTGTCTATCTTCTCTTTCAACATGCCTGTTCAGGTTTTTGCTTCCTTTAGCTGCTGTTTTTGGTTTGATTTTCTAGTTATTAAGAAGTGGTAGGAGATCTTTATATTCTGGATATAATTTCTTTGACAGCTATATGTACTGCAAATATTTTTTCCCAGTCTGTGACTTGACATTTTTACTTTTGTCTGTACCAATTTGTAAAGATATTCTCCAATATTTTAAAAAAGAAACACTGATGTTTTAGGCTTCACTTCCAGGTCTGTGGTTTATTTTTAATTAATTTTATGTGGAGTTTCAAGGGTTTTTTTTTCCCTCTTACCTCAATGATTGGTAGTCCGAGATCCATTTATTGAGAATTTCTTGATCAATAAGCCACTCTGGTGGCTTTGTTGTGAGTAACTGATTAGGTGTGATCTACTTCTGAATTGTCTGTGCTGTTACCTCCATCTATTTGTCTGTCCCTTATGTGTATGCCTGACCCTTCTTCTTAGATTACTGTAACTTTTAAAGGTGGCCCTAGTTCTCCTGCTTTGCTTTTCTCAATAGTTTTGGCTACTGAGAATCATTGTTTATCTAGTAAATTTTAGAACTGGATTATAAAGGATTATATGGAAGCACAATTGAATGATTGGATAATGGTTACAAATGCATTGAATCTATACATTTATGAGAGAGAATTAGCATCTTCACAATGTTGATTCTTCCAGTTTTCTACTATGGTACATCTGTGTATTTTAAATATTTTCTCAATTTTTTGGACCGTATTCTTGTCAGTGTAAAAGTTATGTTTTCATGCTATTATAAATAGAATTGTTATTTAAATTGCTCTATCCAATTGTTTGCTACCATTGTACCGAAATACAACTAAGTTTTTCATATTGACGTTGAATCTAATGGTCTTACTAAATTCACCCAGTAGTTATAATGATAGCTTTGAAGATTCTTTGGTTTCTCTCCTAGACAATCATTTCATCTGAGATTAAAGACAGTTTTACAAAATCTATTTAAATCTTTTGTTTCTTTGCTATATAAATTACAACATTTGTCATATTTGCCTTGGTCTTTTTTCTCTTTCCTCTGCCCAGCCCCTCTCTCACTTCCTTCTTTCCCGTATCTGTTTTCTCTTGTTCCTTGTTCTTGGCCTAGCCCTAAACTCCCCATTGTTAAGATATGCATCCAAATTTCCTCTGGTTAGTCACATCCTCATTTATAATCAATTAGCATTTTCCATGTATTCATGTTGATGGAGCTTGAGAGATGCCCTTTTGTCTATGACTAATCGGAGAAATTAAAATACAATTTTGGGGGAGGCCTGTACCACACAGTCAGGAAATAACAACCTTCTATGTGGGTAGTAAATTCTAAGCAGGGGATTTAGTATAAAACTACCCGAATAAATGAATCACAAGTAAACCCAGAAGTGATTATTTATTACTCACAAGTGCCAGCCTATTTCTAAAGGTACTTTTGACACTGCCTAATTGTGGAGATTTAAAATCCTATAAATTACAAGTCATTGAGATAGCAGTTTTATTTGGTTGATTTAAAATGATAAATTGATATAAAATTTTATTTGTCACAGCAGATGCTCCCACATATTACAGCCATTGTAAGGAAGGCCTCTCTGTTTCCAATAAAAGATTACAAAACTGCTCTAAGCCGGTACTTTATATGCGTAACTTTACCTTAAAATGTATAATGGATATAATTAATCAACTCCTGTATGAGGTGATATTTTCTTTAAGTGGATTCAAATTTGCTGTAGAAATAAGACCATCAAGTGATCCATTTAAACTGTTTTACCAATATGTAGTTCACAAAATAAGTAAAAATCTGATGAGGAGACAGAATGCTGCAGGTTCATTTATTTGTGAATCTCTCCATCTGTATATTGATGAGAGTTCACATTTAAGATAAAGTTAATTAGTGTAGTATAAATGAACCAAAACTCAATCTTTAGGATAAGTGATATTTCTTAAAACTATGGATGACACTAAAAGTTTTGTGACACAGAAAAACGCACCCTGCGTGTTGGGATTAAGCATTAGTGTTGGTTTTCAGGTGCACCCCTGTCCTAAGTGTGGGAGGGTCTGTGCACTTGCGTGTGTAACATGACACGTCTAGGAAAAGTTTCTTGTCACATGTCACGTTAGACCCATGTGCGATGTTTCTAAATACCCTCACATCATCCATGCCTTCTGTTTCCCTGTGAGACTTTTGCTACCTGCTCATGTCAACCTCTCTCCCTCCTGCTGTCTTAGTGTGCTACAGCCACGTAACAAAGTACCACAGGCTTAGTGGCTTAGAACACATCCACTTACCAGCTCATCCTTCTGTTGGCTGCTTCCACGTGGCTTGATGGGCTCTCTACATGGGGTCTCCCCAAGCCCCAAATCAAAGTGCTGCTCGGGAGGAAAGTCTCCTTGTGCTGTTAGAGGAGCTCGGTTTCCTGCAGTGTAGGTCTGCAGCCTCTGTGTTCTTGCTGGCTATAGGAAGAGGGGGGGCTTTGCCTCAGGCAGTCCTTGCCTTGGGTCCTTTCTGTGGCCCCCACTCTTTCTCCACGCTGGCATGGAGAACTTTCTTGTGCCTAGTGCCCATCATGCTTTTCCTCTCTGACTTAGTCTTTTGAAGCTGGATGGAGAAAGGTCTGCGTTTTGAGAGGTTGTGGTTAATTTTGTTCCTCTCAGATAATCTCCTGTTTCAAAGATAACTGATTTGGCAAGGTTAAACACATCTGCAAAAGCATCATGCAATGTAAGATGACGTAGTCACACTAGCAGCTCTGGCTGAAATCGTGAGCAGAACCGTGGAATTCTGTCTTCCTCATGATACAGGCATGATATAGGACTCCGCATAATCCAAATAGCTTAAAGGGAATATTGTAACTCCCAACCTGCTAGGGGTCTGATACGCTAAGTTCATGGTACCCCAAATCAAAGGATGAGTTCTAGGAAGTAATGGAATTAAAAGCAGGAAGTACTTATTGGGGGATGGAAAGCTGCTGTCTAGGAGAGACTGAAGAGGCCCAGGGAAGTGGGTTTCATAGTAAAATCATGAGGTGGCTACAAGGTGGGATGAAACTCTGATCAACTAATAAGCTTACAAGTCTAGTAGCTTAAGTAGTATTGATCCGGTGGAAAATCACAAGGTGGGACAGAACTATGGTCACCAATTGAATGACAAGTACAGTCACTGAGGTGATGTCGACCCCGTGAGGAAGCAGGTCATGTAGCAGGTGTGCGTGGAATGAACAAGGACTTTTCTTGGAGAGGCTGGATCAGGGATCCCCTGTCTGATGGCTATTTAGAATATCTGTCATTGTTTATTCTGTGGGAGGTATGTAGGTATAGGCATTCCATCTGCAGCTTGAGGTTTGGCCCCCGAGAATGCGCCTGCACCCCAAATTACAAAGCATCCCATCTTATGCACTGGCTCCTTCGCGGGCCCAGGCCTCTCTTACTGCACATAATATTTCTACCTAATTGAGCTGTTTATAATATTCATACAGCTCATATCTCCATGCCCATGACCCTTTAAACATTAGACTCCCCGTCTATCAGTTTATCGCAAACTGTAATATTGTGTAAGGACTCACTATTTATGCTTGGTGTTGATGCTTAAAGTTCTAGCTGTGTGGCTGGAGGTTTCAGCTTTTTGATGCTGAAATCAGGGGTCACATTTGGGTGCTGAGGTTCAGCCAGCAAGTGATGCGCAGCGACTAGGTCTGTGTTCTGTGGTAGAGGGCTGCCAGGAATGGGGTGTTTGGCCAGTGTCAATCTGGCATTCAGTGGTCTCCAACCCCAGCCTAAAACTTGCTGGACTGCCAGGCTTTGGGGTAGAGAACTGGGTAGTCGTGGAGGGAGTCTGGGGAGGGTTGCGACTCAGCTGCATAAGGAGGCTGTGTAACAGGGCCATCTCAGCCCATGTGGCAGGGAGACGGTGAGTTTGTGGGGTGTACAGCTCCTTTAGGCTTACTGGTGGGGCTGGAGAAGGTAGGACCAGCATCTTCTGACTGTCTGTCTCACGGAACTTCTCAGGACGAAGTACCTTGCCCCATCCTTTCCCCATGTGAAGACTGGGAAGAGAAGCGTCTTCCATTTGTTCCCTGCAGGACTCCCTGGGTGTGAGATCTAATTCTGACCACACCATGCAGGATAAGCAAGGGGCTGGCTGGAAACTTTCGTGGATGGACAGCGCTGATACTGGAACCCACAAAGCAAATCCAAATCTAGGAGCCTGCCTTAGTCTGTTTCTGTGGCTGTCACAGAATACCTAACACAGGGTAATTTATAAAAAAGCATAAATCTGTTTTTTATAGTTCTGGAGACTGGGGAGTCCAAAATCAAGGTGCCAGCTCCTGGCAAGAGCCTTCATGCTGTGTGATCTCATGGTGGGAGGTGGAAAGGTGTGGCAGCACCAGAGCAAGAGGGTTCTGCCTACAGTTTGTGACAAGTCACTTCCTCAGTAGCCAACACACTGCCCTGACAATGACATGAATCCAATCATGAGGGATGAGCCCGAAAGACCTAATGCTTCTTATGGAGCTCAGCCTCCCAACACCGCTGACTTGGGGATTATGTTCCTGCACATGAGCTTTGGGGGATACTTCAGACCACAGAAGAGTCTACCAAAGAGGGTTGCAGAGAAGAGCGGCTGGGTTTGGGGTGACAGGAAGAAGCTAAAGGGCCAGGAAAGTCAGAGTGCAGCAGGATCCAGGAGCCGGGGAAGGCAGATCTGTGGACAGCTTGATGTTCTTCCTCCTCCTCCTCCCCTCTCTCCGTCATCTCTCCTTCCCCTCAGCACTCCCTTCTCTCTCTCACCCTCTCTCTCTTTCTAATATTGTCAGCTCATTTTAATTTCAACAAGCTAGAATGAGTAAATGCATCTTTCTGTTCTACTTTAGCCTAAAGTATTCCCATATATTTTCTTACAAAACGAGATTCTCCAGGTCTTAGGACTGCTTGAGCACTTAAAGGTAGCGTTAAGTTTTTAAAAGAAGCATAATAAATTGAGGAGAAGATCTTGTTCACAGCCTGACCAGAACCACGATCGTAGCCTTGTATGGCTAGGATTGTCCCAACAACTTCTTGAAAACTGGTTAGTAGCTCGGAGTTAGCCCATTTTTATGAGTGTTATTTGCTTTTGCTTGATTAAATTATAGTGGTGTTAACCATTATTAACACCTATGGTTTACATATTGTAAGGATGCGATTCATTCCAGCTCATCCTGATCCTTCTAATAGTGCTTCCAAGTTCTTCAAGTACTGGTGTAGAGAGCACCTTAACGGAGGGTAAACTGTGGATCCTTTTAGTGACTCTGCTGACATCCAGGCAACTAAACTCTCATTCTTTGGGCGTCAGCCTCTGGGGTGCCCATGAAGAAAGAGCTGGAGATTATTGTGTGCTCTTCCAAGCTTGGAGAACCTATGATCACGGACCATTTCTCCTCTTTTTAAAAGAATTTCATGATAAAAATATTTGAAAAGGAGGTTCTGTTTATTAGAGACACTAACCATATTATACATTTTATATGCAGCCCATGACAATTCCTCTCCACTCGATTCCTCTTCACTCACAGGCTGGGCACCCTCACTAGAGTCAAGCTCAGTCTCATCATGTTGCAGCAGTACCCCGTTCCATGGTCCAGGAAGTTAGCAGGTGGTGTGGAGGGCTGCCGGGGCTCGGCTGCACAGTATACGTGTATTAAGGACTCTGTTACTTTTTTCCTAAGCAAGATTTTGGGCAAATCCAGAGAGGCATGACTGACTCCAGTGATCACTTCCTCTCCCTCCTGGCCTAGACATGTGGCTGGTGTGAGTGTGGCCTCCTGTCACTCCTGTCTGGTACCTGTGGCACTGTCACAGACAGGTGTGTGTCATCTATCCTCTGATCCTGCCTAAGAGGGTGGTACCATTCTGTAACTAGCCTGATTACCTGGCATAACTACAAACGAAGACAATGGCTCCTGTTCTGCCTGTTGAAATCATTATTAAGAGACCATGTTTGACTCCAAACTTACCCAATGGTCTGTAGTCCACTCACTCCCAGATATGCCTGCAGTGCTCTAAAGCTCTTTTTGTCCAGAGGTGTGAGGTCAACCTTATAAAACTATTTCTGCCTTTTCCTTTTGAGGCAAAAGAAAACAAAAGGAAAAGGCATTGGCAAGTACTGTGTGGCACTATTTCTTTCTTATTCTTTAAAAATATACAAAGCTCTACCAAAATAGAGCTTCATATTACAGGTTGCAGTTATTAACTTAGGAGGCAATGAGTTTCTACTTTCTGGGGGTAAAAGCTTCCTGGGTCACTTCCACCCCCTGTACAAGGTCTTGGCATGATGTGTAGAATTCTCTTTGTTACATCGCTAGTGAATGGCAACTTTTCCTTCACACATTCCAATTTTTAGGCAAAGATAAGTCCATGAGTGCTAGGAATGCAAGCTGGTGTTTTCCTTAGAAATAACAAGCCAGGCAATAAAGCAGATACTATTTTTAGATTGTTATTTTACCTCTGGTTTTATTAATGACACAGTACTTTGTTCAGAAAGTTTTCTTAAAATGTGAATATGAAAACTGTAATTCTGTACTACCAAACTAATATTTCTGGAAAAATGTATAGTCAGAAATAAGAACGGAAATAAATAAAAGCTTTGGGAGAAAATCTTCTTTGTCTCTGTCTTGGTTACTTTCCTTGTCACTGGGACACCAGGCTGGATACCCATGTTTAAGAGGAGAGCTTTTGGATCATAGTTTTAGTCTACAGGCAGGTGTAAGAGCCTGCTGGTGAACCACGGGCACCTGGGCACCACGGTAACCAGGAAGCAGAGAGCTTGAGGGGGAACTGGGAAGGGAGAAATCACCATCTGTCACTTCCCATCAGGCCCCGCCTCATGACAGCAGCTGCCCTAAACCCTGTAATCCAGTCACCTTCCAGAGGTCCCACCTGTGATTCCATGGGGTTTAGGTTTACCTAGATATGAAATACATATCTAGGGTCTCCATCTCAGTCTTCCAGGATCCTCACATCCAACTCCTGTAAACCTGGACTTCATTTAAACCCAGTTCCCCAGCGACTGAGGAATTGGGAAATGGGGAGGGGTAAATGTGGGTGGGGTGGCTCCTGATTTTGGAGATTCCCAAAACTTCCTGAGCTGGAGGGTGGAGTGGGCACTCAAGAGAGCTAATTTGCCTTTACCACAGGAACTGATCTGAATTATAAGCAGGGACACAGGGTTTTTTTCTTGATGAATATTTAATGATAGTGATTTAAAATTCAGGTGAATGTCAGATCCTTTCCCTTGGTGATCTCAATTGCTAGAGAGGATCAGGCCTCCCAGGTCCTAGTTTAGATTCTTGCTTCGCTAGAATTGTACTCTTTCCACTAAGCTACTTATAGAATAGATATTGATCAATAGGGCTGGGCAATAATAGACATTTTTAATTTTTATTAGCACATTTGCAGTACACAATGATTACACTCATTGTAGGGAGCTAGTACATGTGCATAACACATCTCAGGTCTTTGTTTTGTTCTCTCCACCACTTTTTATTTTGCCAGCATCAGATTCATTCATTTATCTTGTGAGTCCTTATAATTAGCCTCTATACAGATTAACAACCAGACTAATAGGCCCCAAAACATATAAAATACATGACATAATTATACTAAATCAAGATATACTTTTAGATACATTGTCCATGCTATCTCTCTTTTTCTTTTTTCCTAGTATCTTTTATTTCACACTCTATCTACTGAGTCTTCATATAAGAGAAACCACATGACATTTAAGTTGTATGTCTGATTTCTTTCAGTTAACATTATGGTTTCAAGGTACCTCTGTTTTCCTATAAACGAGTCAAGCTGATAGGACAACTAAGTGTTGGAGATCAGTCCTTTGAGGTTGGAGGGAGAATTGGGGAGTTATTAGATTTTCATCATAATTTGAGATTTTTAAGTAGTGGAATTTTTAATTTTTAAACTGTTCAGGTTTCAGTTTCAAGTTAGGGTAGAATAGATAAATAGTGGTATGTTAACCTGAACAAGTACTGTGCACAGCTGTGAATGCTTTCAGCATATAATGGCAGATTCATGAGTTTCAGAGGTCCTCAGTAATGAAGCCCATTTTTACTTTGAAAACATGGGTGGCACATTTCTCTCTGCTTGTTATAGTAAGTAAATGGAAGAAGAAAACTTTGAGAATATTGTGAAGTCTCGTGCTTTCGACTAAGGACACTGTTTAAAATGCTGATTATCATTCTCATTTTATGTCCAGGAATCAATATGTATTTTATAATATGTATTTCATAATAACAATATGCATTTTATAAAATTACTCCGTTATGAGGGGATTAAGCAGGTTTTTCTTTTATAGTCATTAAGTGTTCAAATGTATTTGCATCATTGGTCGATACAATTTAAATCCCAATGTAAATATAGTGCTTAGGAAATACAGTGCTGATTTTATGAGCCTTTCTTTTACAAGCCTTCTGCATGGGTAGAAGGTTACACAGCTGGGGGACCATGAGACTTAGTGCCTTTTCAGCTGGTGATGAAGAGCTGTATCCCAGATGTGTGGCAGCTTGAAATTGTTATCAGGTGAATGTCTTGTGACACAACACCTTTTAGTATTTTTAGAAGAAATTTTCAGCACAAGGGATTTAAAAGATGATTCATTGGTGCTTAAGCTCATGACAAAGACAAGGTGTAGGTTTTCCTTCAGTGAGATTCCCAGCAGGTGAACCTGAGACCTGGGTCTTTTCATTTCCTAAGGAAAATGTGATGTGTGCTGTTGGTTCTCAGGGCCTGTCTCCTCTTCCTACTTCCCATGAGGTAGACACCCTGCTGGAGTTTAAGATCTACCTTGTTCCCTTTCTGCAGGTTAGGAGAAAGGGTACCTGAGCCAACAGCCTAATAAACAAGTACTTTACTCTGATACCCAGAATTACCACCCATAGTGCGAGCATTTATGGATGGCTCTATGGATAAAGAGTTTCCAGAAATCTTTCTGAGGTTTCACAGATCAGACCATGGGTGGGGTTCTTAGTTTATGGATATAGTTGCCTTTATTTTCACACAAATTCCACAGAATATAATCCTTTATGGTTAAGCACATTACGACTGTCTTGTTCTACCTTTTAGCCAAATCACAAGTGGCCACAGCATTCAGGTCTGAACAGATTCTCTAAAGAAATCAATGTTTTCAGTACTTTTTAAATTAAATGTAACTAGTAGGAAACTTGACTTGACTTATTTTCATGACTGTGAAGGTGAATATTATTTGGTTAAGGATGAGTCTATGTTACACAAGTTTGATTTCCGAGCTGAGATTTTTGCCTTTACTTGACTGAAATCTCTCTATATTTTAATGTGACAAGATTTATTTCTTGAGATGTAGTTTGGGGCAGGTGAGATACTAAGTCGGTTTAATTTGTCCTATTGGACCAGCACCGCGTGTCTTTGAGCTTTGGAGCCAGAGCACTGAACTTGCCTTTGATTTGCTGCTTCACACAGGGCTGTGACGTGATGGCAGAAAGACTCCCTCTCTCTGCCTGCCTTGTGCTTGACATGGCTTTGTTCTCTCCGACAGTCATTCAGCAGTAAAAAGTACTATAACTGTTAATTTCCAGCTTGACATTCTGAGTATTTCAGTGCCAAGTTAGCAGGTAAGAATGTCACAATAAAAAAAAAAGTCACAATCCATTTCTATTATATTTATCTATTGAACTCCAAAGGGTTCCTAGCAAACCGCTGGAGTCAGGATGAAGATCACTGCAGCATGCAAATATCAAGTCAAATTAACTTTGTTAGCAGTGCTTGACCTTTCCGTAAAATACTCAACTTTGTCAGATACTCTTGTTCATGATGATAGTTTGGAAGAAATTAACATTCATCATCTCCTATTGCTTGTGCAATAGGAGAGAAGAAATCATTTCAGCAGTGGATGCACATCGGTCCCTCTCCCATCCAGCGAATGCTGCTCCCTGGGGCTGTGATAACCTCCAGCTCTCAGAGGTGTGGGGAAGCCAGGCTGCTGGCCGGCTCTGCTGGACAGCCCTGCTGTTCGGTGGGGCGGGAATGTTGTGCCTCACAGTGCACTCCCGGATCATCAGCCATAGTACCCAGTGCAGACAAACATTCGTACCAAAATTCTTTAAAAGTCACCATAAAGATCTAAGTAATAAGTGATACCTTATGGATTTTTCCAACAGGGGGCAAGGATAACCAAAATGGCATAAAAATGGCTAGTGATGTCCATAGGTTTAGTGAAGGCTATCCTCTGAAAAAAAAATAAATAAAAAATACTGGGCCAGTGAGACATTCGAAAGGAAGACACTTTTCTAAGTCTTTTTTTTCTTTTTAAAGACTAGTCTAATTACGTCAAAGTTCAGTTTTTAGAGATACGGTGAAACTGAAATTGTGGTCCTCAAAATATGTATGGAAAAATTCTAATTTGGAAAAAGAATATGGACATGGATAATATCAGTTTAAGAATGAAGTTGAAAAAACACAAAGATTCACACTATTTTTTTTTTATCTATGAGCTGTCTTTAAAATGAGATAAATTAATAAATAGATAAAATTTATTGAGCATGTACTCTTTTTAGGATGTTGTTAGGTTACAATGATATGGCAGACATTTGCTGGCTTATTGGAAAGCTAAGCATTATGTGAACGTCAGAGGAATGAAGGAGGTGGGATATGAGTCCTGCTACAGGGGGTCAAGCGATACTACCTGCTGTGGTTGGAAGGAGCTTGTCGTTGGGGCACAGCCGACCTACAGGAGGAACTGGAGCAGGGAAATGGTGCAAGGTCTGGGTGATAAAGGTAGCCACTGGCTCCTTCTCATGTTTGCTCTGTTCTGAGGTGGGGCTCGTGGGGGAGATTGGATGCTGGGGTGCTAGACCCATCAGCAGGTTCACCCATCCGTGAGTTCATTGCCGAATGTGCTGTGTGACGGTGGGCCACGGGGGCATCCCCTGGGGTGTGGATTCTTTTCCCTACTTCCCTTCTCCTCTTTTCTGCTTCTCTTTCCCTTCCTCACTCCTTCCCTCTCTGCTGCTTCCTGGCTGCCAAGGGGTAAGCAGATTTTTACCAGGACCTTCTCCATTTTCATTTCTTTTTAGAGCCAGCAAATCAAGAACTGAACCCACTAAAACCATGAACTAAAATAAACTTCTTAAATTTGGGGTGCTGGTATTCTGTCCCAGCAACAGAAGAGTCATGCAGTCCCTATGCTTTTTGCAGTAGCATTTGAGTAGCATGAAATAACCCTTCTAAACTATTTTATATGTCCATATCAATGAGATTAAATAAATTCAAAATATTGTGCAGCCACCACGTCATATATCTCCTCAGCTTTTCATTTTATGAAAGAGAAGCCCTACATCCATTAAGTAATAACTCATTTTCCCCAGTCCCCAGTTGAACTATCTTTCAACTTTGTCTCGACTGTTGTAGGTACCAATATAAGTAGAATCATTGGGTATTTCCTTTTTTCTGATTGGCTTGTTTCACATCCCATAAAGTCTTCAAAATTCACTCATGTTGAATTATAGCAATTGCTTAACGTCACAATCAGGGTGCACTGGGGAAGATCCAGATCTGTTCTGTGTGTGAACTCAAACTTTCCTGACTCAAGGACTCTGAAATGGCTCTCAGAGCAGGCCAACGAGAGGCCATTGGTCAGGCGGCTGGCCTCACTGAGGCGACACTGATTTATCACGGTCCAATCATCTCTGCTTAAGGAGGCATATAGTTCAGTTATGTTCAAGTGTAACCTAATTAGGAGGAGGATGGGACTGAGCAACCATATAGAAACCACAGAGCATCTCTGAGAGGTGGCCTCCACAATGCTGGGAGGGTCACAGTGCAGTCGCCTTGCCTGGAGCCTGCGAGCTCTGGTGCCAGTGGTGACTTCAGTTGGTGAGCGAGGACGCCGTGTGGCTGTGCTCCATGTGTGCTCCTGATCGCAGTTGTCTCATTTCTTCCCATTCTATGCTGGCTTTAACGCATAACAAGTGGAAGGCTCAGTAAAATGATTGAGATCACAGATTGTAGAGATGCAAACTTTATGTCACCAGCTCAAGGGGATAATTTATTGTTATCTCTTCCTTCTTCTCAAAATAAAGAATCCTGACAAATGGTATGTAAAGGAAAATAGAACAAACAAAAGAGGCAAACTTTGCAATTTATTAACTGCATGAAAGTATAGAAAACAAGCAGGGCTCAACTTCCTTGGAAAAATAAGTTTGAACCTATTGTACTAAAACATGGTGCTGCACAGATCTAATGGGTTTTCAGACAAATGAGGCACGAAACATTGCTGACATATAAAGCCAGTAAAATATCCAAATTACTCTCTAATGCCATTATATATTTCATCTTATTGGGGGCTAGTAATGACTAGATTATTTCTAAATCTGCATCACTAGCAAAATAAGTGGAATGATTTTAAAAATGATTTATTATTATGATAAGTGGGGAATAGCAGCTCATCAAACTGAGGCCTCTACCAAAGACCTACAAGGGTGTAATTCATAAGGACGCATTAACAGAACATATTCTGCTTCAGCTTTCAGGCCCTAAGAACTCAAGGGATGAGGCTGAGTAGCAAATAAGCACTTTGGAGGAAAGCAGATAGTAGCTAAAGGCTGAAGTATAATTTTCTTTCAAGGAAAGATTAGAATTATTTGCAAGATGTATTCATGAGCTTATTTTGAAAGTATTCTCCCAGTGTTTTTCCTGGAATGTTCTGACATGCTGTAAGTGGCTGAGCAGAATGTTTCTCATTAGCTGAGTGAACCTAGCGAAAAGCTCTGGGTAATGTTTTCAGTAGTGAAAAGTGAAAAGGACGCACTCTAGAAACATCTATTGTATTATACTAGTACCAAGTTATTAATTACTTCCAGATTCTTTATAGTTGAGTAAGGATGGCCCATATTTTTTAAAAGCCTTACTTATATGTTTGTTTGAATCTACTTAGGCACCATTTGTAATTATTTCTACTGGTTAGTACTACTGGCCGTCGCAGGACCAACTGTGTTTCCCAGAGGCCATGCCGTGGGTGTGATCTTGCCTTACTCTGTGCTGATCCTCATGTTTTCCGGCATGTTTGGACAGCCCATTTGGGTTCCAATGGTTTTGATGGCACCCTCACATCTGCACTGGTGTGCTCATCATGATTAAGCAGGTTTCTCACGTGTGCTCATTCTTGTCACCTTGGGCTGAATTAAATGTCCTTGAAGAATCTGGACAGCAAGAGTCTGTCTTAGCTATTTTCCCTTTGCTAGGACAAAATACCCAACGTACAATTATGTTCAAGGAGTAAAGGTTTATTTTAGCTCACAGTGCATAGTGGCTTCAGTCCACAGTCTGTGCCAGGACCAGCTGGCATGGTACAGGGGAATGGCAGGAGGGGTTCATGGCACGGAAGGCAGGAAGCAAGGATTCTTTCTCCTTCTTTCGCTTTTTATTCCTTCCGGGCCACAAGCATATTGGCGGTGCCTCTACACCCACAGTGGACCTTCTCTCTTTATTAAATCCATCCCCCACTCTCAGAACTATGCAAACCAATGAGTGGACTAATTGTACACCCATGATTTGGTCACTTCCAAATCCCCAGCCATGATCACATGAGGCTTTGAGGGAACATCTAGATATAAACCGTAATAGTGGCTATTAGAAAAAGGAGTTAATCCAGCACAGAGGGAATTTGGAGTGTCTTGTTCTGCAGCACCCTTTGATGCTCAGGACCAACCAACTGTTAGGTCTGAGAGAAGAGGGAAGAAGAGGGGAAAGGGGAAGAGGTCCGTGGAAGGATTTTGGGAATGCGGGGAGAGACCCCCCCCTGGCCCCGGGGCGCAGCATCTCCACTGCACCCGGGGCCGGTGGTCTCTCTCTGGAACACACTCTCCCTTTCTCCTTCTTCTTCTTCCTCTTCTTCAACACGTGGAGTCAGGCCCATAAGTAACCTCTGTCTGGGGTGGACCCCAAGGGGCATTAGGGATGGACAGGTATTTCATTGGCACACGTTTTGGCGCCAGGGTTACAGGGATGGGGGTATAGGGTTACACGCAAATCTATAGGGGCGGGGGAGGCAGGAGCCCCCTAACTTGGCTGCGGCTTTTCCTGGTTAAAGTGTCCGGTCTGGGCCAGCAACTCTTTCACCAACGACCCAGCCACCACCTCCTCCATCACCTTAATCCCCCCAAGCCTGACCTACACGCAGTCAGCACAGCTTTTGTGTCCATGCCTTTGTCCTACCTGTGTCCTGAATTTAAGCCCTCACAGCCCTGGCCTACCCTTTTGAGCTTTATGATTTGAACTCTTGACAAATGAAGTGCCGTGCACTGTGTTGAATGAACTCTATTATTTCTTTGCTTTTTCTCTGCAGTTTGCACATTACATATGGCCACTTGGCCTGTGAGGGACCTGAGATGAAATTTCTGATTGATTTCTATGAATAAGTCACATACAGACAGAAGTGTGCATAAACTGGAAACAAATGTGCCTGGTCTTCTTCAGTCTCCCTACGATGGTTATGGTGCTAGAGCACGTATCACCATTAAGTCTCTGTGTGACTCACTTTCTCCTCCCTGTGGCAAAACAAATGAGAAGACAACTTGAAGGTAGAAACACTGGTTTCAGCTCCTGGTTCCAGAGGTTTCAGTCCATGGCTGGGGGGTTCAATAGCTGTGGCCATGGGCCTTCATGGTGGAGGCTGTGGTGGGGCCGAGCCAGTCAGCTCATAGTACTTGACAAGAAGAGTGGGTGAGAGAGGATGGGGGCTGGGACCACAGTCTCAAGGTCGTGCCTGTAGCTCATTCCCTTCATCGAGACCCCACCTCCTGTTCTTATCGCCTCCTCACAATGCTGTCCATGTTGACCTCACTGACAGGTTAATCCAGGGTTGAGTGAGTCATTTACGATGCAGGCACTTGGAATGCTGCTGCATCAGTGGCCTCTGTGTAACAGCCTGAGGGCCACTGATGTCCACGCCATGTCGGTCTCTGTTCCCTGACGGGGTGAAACTGTAAAACCTTGCGGTCCTGTCTTCCCTAGGAGCTTCCTGTACTGGGACTAGGAGCAAATTGCTTTGTTAATAAGTGTGGGAAGGATGAAACAAAACTGTTTCCACACAAAGGAGTTTGTTTGTTTAGCTGCTGTGCTGCATTAAGCAGATGTGTTTACTGACACTGTTCCGATGTGTCTATCTGCCTTGCGATCTTCCGAGAGGAAGGAAGCCTTCATCAGGCAGGGTTTCTGAGTCTGTGCGCCATGCACATCCCTGAGATCTGCCGAGCCTGCCTGACCAACGGTCTGGTGGGGGCTCCTATTTCTGTTCACTGAGCTCCGTCTTCCTGGTCTCTGGTGGGAGGAATATCGAGTGGCCCAGTGCACACCTGGGGAGAAAGTAATCTACACCAAGATCTGCCACCGCGCTCATCAAAGTTTCCCTGCGGTAATGCAAACCCTTCTATTCTCCATATAAAGTTTCCTCCCAAATTTCTGATGCTGTACAGTGTCAGGGAAAAGCACCACCATCTGCAGGACTGCGGTATGGCGTATTTCCCTGCTGGGCTGGGGCCAGGCAAAGGGCGGGTGCCCATCGGATGTTTTATTAGTGACCCAGTGCTCCTTGCCCCATATGTTCTCTGTCAGTCCTTAGTGGTTTATTTAGCACCCCTGCAGAGATTCAGGTGAAAGGACTGGAGCCAAGAATAAGGTGCCTCTGGGGATACACAGTGAGCAAAACCAGGGGGCAGGTGTCAGGCTGGGACAGCCTTGAAGGCCTGGGACTCCCTGGCAGTTCTGACCTCTGCTGTCATCTGCTTGCTCTGTTCTGCAGCACCACATATCCTGGAGGCCTTGGGTGTGGCTGCCACGGGCACGGCCTGACACCCTCCTGGCTTCCCCACTAGGGTGCCAAAGACCGGGCTCTTCCTCGTGGCTCAGAGACTCACAAAGGGTGTGCAGCCTGGCTGCCCTGCATCCCTGACGGCGACTCTTCCCGGTGGCCTGGAAGCAGGAGGAGCGAAGGTGGCAAAGGACAAGGTGCAGTTCTCAGAGTTTGGCAGGGACACAGGACGGAGGGGGAAAAGCTCTCCAGCAGGTGACCTCACCATCACGGTCCCCAGTGTTTTCTGGATCACTTGCTTGCCCTCCCAGGTCTCTCTGCAGAGGTCCTCAGCCTCTGCCCACCCACAGCTCGTGAGGGCACCACACCTGCGGCCCCCAGGCCGAAGGAGCCGTGTGCCGGCCCTGGGCACGCCGGTAAGAGCCATGCAGCAGCAGCTGCCCTTTAGCTTGCTGCTTGCAAGGGAACCAGTTTACCAGGGGTGACTGTGTCCATGTGGGATGACTTCTTAAGTCTCTTCCAGTCCAGTGACCCTGGTGATTGTCCTTGTGTCTATGGTCTTGCACTTGTGACATTTAAGCTCAGTTTTAAATTAGTCTCTCCTGTTTCCTTCTGTGAGGCTGAGAAGGGAGTAGAGAGGATGTCCCACATCTGTTCTTTCTTCTGACCATTGCCAAAGTGGACATCCCTGTAATTTTATTAAGATTTTCAGCAGTGGAGTTCTGCTACCACTCAAATTTGGTTAGCCTTGCCTAATGTCTGTGGGTAGGCTAGACTTGAATAATTAAAATAGATTAAAGTGGAGTTATGAATTTCATTTGGTATGGTTTAATTCAAATTAACAGAAATCAGATTGCTTTTTACATTTTATTTCTACTAATGTCTGTAGTGTGATGAAATCAGTGAACAGTCCATAAAATTTCAAGGTTAGCGGTGTGGAAATTTAAGAATCAATACCTTCTCTTTTAAAGTTGAGAAAAACAGATGGCCAGATTGGTAAGACATGTGACTCAGTTGAATAAGTAGGTTTCTTCACTCCCTGTGGGCTGAGGATTTTTCTAGTTTATATTGATGCCTCTTAAATCTTGAGTCAAATGGATCATTAGAAAACGTACATTTCATTGATTATTTAGATTCGTCAGTGTGGAGGAGAGGAGATCAGTGTGTTCCAAACTTACGACAGTAAACATCAAGGTAAGACAAGTGAAAAGAAGTCGGCCCCAGAATTTTCTCTCTTGGCTGGATGGTTTGAATTTTTCTCTCCTCTCTCCTTGCTTTCCTCCTTCTCTTCTCTTGTGCAGTTACCATTAGCAGTCTAGTTGCTTGGAATTAAAATAATTCTTCAAGAAATGAGCCTTCATCTGGAATAAGAATATTGCCTAGGTTAAGAAGCACAGCTACATTTGCATAGCAAAATTTGTCAGTAATGGATGGAAACCATATGTGTCCTAACAAGGAACGTGCTGTCATTCATTCCAAAGCAGTAATGGATTTTTATAGAAAAGGAGCTTACAATTGCTACATTTTTATGGGATCTTTTATAGATGTTAAAGCCCTCTGATACATATATAATCTTAATTGTGGTTGCCAAATCTACAAAAAAACTAGTTAAATTTGAATTCTAGACACACAACAAATAGCTTTTAGTGTATGTTATAAACACTGCACTAGATATATTTTTACTTAAGTGTGTATCTGGACTGCGAGGTTAACTGACCAGTCTGTATTTTGTTTGCCATTCTGTATTTGACAATCTCCTCAAGTTGGAACAAGATTCCCATACCCAGAGGAGGACCTCAAATCTGGGTGTCCTGTTATGAGTGAGGTCCTCTGCCATTCTTGGCATGGCGTGATGTATAAATTCTGGACTCCACTCTTAAGGGTACTCTAATTTAGTTATCAGAAAAGCCACTGAGTGCAATGCGTGGAATACCAGGATAAAGCATGGGGACCGTAGAGTACTCTGGGTACCTAACCAACCTCGGCAAGTCAGGTCTCCTGAGGGGGTGCCAATGACGTTGGATACTGAATGCTGAAAAAGAACTACGTCCAGAAGAAAGAAGGAGTAGGGATTTATTGGGCTGCCATCTAAAGAATCGTGTCCTGTCCCTAAGGATGGGCTGGAGAGTGTACTTCGATGTGGGTATTGTTGACAGATGCACGTGGTGAAGTGAGCGTGTTCTTCTTCTTCAGGGTGCTTCAGTTACCCTTCAAGGTGAGATGGGCTGACCTAGTCCACGTCTCACTCTGACCACCATTTGTAGTTTGGGGAATGGGTGGAAAGGGGGGAGAAGTAAAGAAGGTCGCTTGTTTTTCAGCAGGTTTTTGAGCGCTAACATGAGTAGGCACTACCTGGGAGACCTGCTAATCAGGTGACAGAGGAAGGTGTTAAAACTGAGGTGGAAGAGGAGGCTGTGAGGAGCTCCAGGATGACCCTGGTCATCAGCAGGGCTTGCTGAGAGAAGGAGAAGCAATGGGTAACGCTGCTGGCAGCTGGGCGGGAAAGGGGTGTCTTTGGCTGACATAAGGAACACGCCACATGGAGGGGCAGCCTTCTCAGTCTGGGATGCACTCAGTTTAATGGGCCCGTGGGGCTTCCCAGGGCTTAGCAGGGTGTTTGGGATCCTCAGGGAGTGATCTCAGGGAGGAAGACCTCCCTGAATGCGTGGGTCATGGCTTATGGAGATGACGAAATGAGAAGCGAGAAGGAGACCCTCCCGGGAGAGTGTGGGGTGCAGAGTGGTTGCCAGCGGAAATCTGCATCTGAGAAGCTTTTCCCACAGTAACTGCAAGAAATCAGAATGAGGATGTTTGATTATCTAGAGGAAACCGAAGAAAACATTTCCACAGCTGTAGTGATCGCATATCAAAAGTGGAGGACATATGTAGTACCCCAAGATCTGAACAGAAAAGTTCCCAGTATCTGCTTGGGTTCTTAGATAGGTATCAGGAAGCCGGAAGCAATGCTCAAGTGGGAGAGGAAGGGGGAAAAGGAGGCAAAAAAAGAAAAGAAACAAAGCTTTTGTAGATAAGGAGGGGAAGAGGGGCTCCAAATGACAAAAAACAAATAGCAAAGTCCCCTCCGAGCCACATGAGCCACATGCTGAGGGGGCAGAAGAGTCCTGGGCTCCGTGTGCTCATGCTCTGGGCTGCCACAGGAGAACGGCACTGGCTGTGATGATGACGGAAAGGCCGTGACTCTCACGTTCTGAGGCCAGGAAGCTCCAGCTCCTGTCACCAGCGCCAGGCTGGCCTCCCCAGGGAGAAAGCAAGCAGGAGTGCATGAGAGGAAGAGGAAGAGGAGAGGAGGATGGAAGGGGCTCAGACTTAGACGTCATGGAGCCCATGCCTGTGATGATAGTGTTCCTGCCTTCACGTGGCTGGAGCCCCATGGGTCAATGCCTGTCACACCAGCTCTTTAGAGGTTCAGTTTCCAACACAGGAATATGAGGGGGGGGGCACATGTTCCACCTGCAGCATGAGGTGAACTGTTCTCAAGGAAGGGGGGAACTGTCCCCACAGAGAAGGGGGAACTGTCCCCACAGAGGAGGGAAACTGTCCCCACAGAAGAGGGGGAACTGTCCCCACAGAGGAGGGGGAGCTGTCCCCACAGAGGAGGGGGAACTGTCCCCACAGAGGAGGGGGAACTGTCCCCACAGAGGAGGGGAAACTGTCCCCACAGAGGAGGGGGAACTGTCCCCACAGAGGGGGAGGAACTGTCCCCACAGAGGAGGGTGAACTGTCCCCACAGAGGAGGGTGAACTGTCCCCACAGAGGAGGGGGAACTGTCCCCACATAGGAGGGGAACTTTCCCCACAGAGGAGGGGGAACTGTCCCCACAGAGGAGGGGGAACTGTCCCCACAGAGGAGGGTGAACTGTCCCCACAGAGGAGGGGGAACTGTCCCCACATAGGAGGGGAACTTTCCCCACAGAGGAGGGGAACTGTCCCCACAGAGGAGGGGGAACAGTCACCACAGAGAAGGGGGAACTGTCCCCACAGAGGAGGGGAACTGTGCCCACAGAGGAGGGTGAACTGTCCTCACAGGGGAGGGGGAACTGTCCCCACAGGGGAGGGGGAACTGTCCCCACAGAGAAGGGGGAAATGTCCCCACAGAGGAGGGGGAAGTGTCCCCACAGAGGAGGGTGAACTGTCCCTACAGAGGAGGGGGAACTGTCCCCACAGAGGAGGGGAACTGTGCCCACAGAGGAGGGTGAACTGTCCCTACAGAGGAGGGGGAACTGTGCCCACAGAGGAGGGGGAACTGTCCTCACAGAGGAGGGGGAACTGTCCCCACAGAGGAGGGGGAACTGTCCCCACAGAGGAGGGTGAACTGTCCCTACAGAGGAGGGGGAACTGTGCCCACAGAGGAGGGGGAACTGTCCTCACAGAGGAGGGGGAACTGTGCCCACAGAGGAGGGGAACTGTCCCCACAGAGGAGGGTGAACTGTCCCTACAGAGGAGGGGGAACTGTGCCCACAGAGGAGGGGAACTGTCCTCACAGAGGAGGGGAACTGTCCCCAAAGAGGAGGGGAACTGTCCCCACAGAGGAGGGGGAACTGTCCCCACAGAGGAGGGGGAACTCTCCCCACAGAGGAGGGGGAACTGTGCCCACAGAGGAGGGGAACTGTCCTCACAGAGGAGGGGAACTGTCCCCAGAGGGGAGGGGAACTGTCCCTACAGAGGAGGGGAACTGTCCCCACATAGGAGGGTGAACTGTCCTCACAGAGGAGGGGAACTGTCCCCACAGAGGAGCGGAACTGTCCTCACAGAGGAGGGGAACTGTCCCTACAGAGGAGGGGAACTGTCCCCACAGAGTTGGGGAACTGTCCCCACAGAGGAGGGGGAACTGTCCCCACAGAGCAGAGGGAACTGTCCCTACAGAGGAGGGGGAACTGTCCCCACAGAGGAGGGTGAACTGTCCCCACAGAGGAGGGGGAACTGTCCCCACATAGGAGGGGAACTTTCCCCACAGAGGAGGGGAACTGTCCCCACAGAGGAGGGGGAACAGTCACCACAGAGAAGGGGGAACTGTCCCCACAGAGGAGGGGAACTGTGCCCACAGAGGAGGGTGAACTGTCCTCACAGGGGAGGGGGAACTGTCCCCACAGAGGAGGGGGAACTGTCCCCACAGAGAAGGGGGAAATGTCCCCACAGAGGAGGGGGAAGTGTCCCCACAGAGGAGGGTGAACTGTCCCTACAGAGGAGGGGGAACTGTCCCCACAGAGGAGGGGAACTGTGCCCACAGAGGAGGGTGAACTGTCCCTACAGAGGAGGGGGAACTGTGCCCACAGAGGAGGGGGAACTGTCCTCACAGAGGAGGGGGAACTGTCCCCACAGAGGAGGGGGAACTGTCCCCACAGAGGAGGGTGAACTGTCCCTACAGAGGAGGGGGAACTGTCCCCAGGGAGGAGGGGAACTGTGCCCACAGAGGAGGGGAACTGTCCCCACAGAGGAGGGTGAACTGTCCCTACAGAGGAGGGGGAACTGTGCCCACAGAGGAGGGGAACTGTCCTCACAGAGGAGGGGAACTGTCCCCACAGAGGAGGGGGAACTGTCCCTACAGAGGAGGGGGAACTGTCCCCACAGAGGAGGGGAACTGTCCCCACAGAGGAGGGGGAACTCTCCCCACAGAGGAGGGGGAACTGTGCCCACAGAGGAGGGGAACTGTCCTCACAGAGGAGGGGAACTGTCCCCAGAGAGGAGGGGAACTGTCCCTACAGAGGAGGGGAACTGTCCCCACATAGGAGGGGGAACTGTCCTCACAGAGGAGGGGAACTGTCCCCACAGAGGAGCGGAACTGTCCTCATAGAGGAGGGGAACTGTCCCTACAGAGGAGGGGAACTGTCCCCACAGAGTTGGGGAACTGTCCCCACAGAGGAGGGGGAACTGTCCCCACAGAGCAGAGGGAACTGTCCCCACAGAGGAGAGGAACTGTCCTCACAGAGGAGGGGAACTGTCCCCACAGAGGAGGGTGAACTGCCCCTACAGAGGAGGGGGAACTGTCCCCACAGAGAAGGGGGAACTGTCCCCACAGAGAAGGGGGAACTGTCCCCACAGAGGAGAGGGAACTGTCCCCACAGAGTTGGGGAACTGTCCCCACAGAGGAGGGGGAACTGTCCCCACAGAGTTGGGGAACTGTCCCCACAGAGGAGGGGGAACTGTCCCCACAGAGCAGGGGGAACTGTCCCTACAGAGGAGGGGGAACTGTCCCCACAGAGGAGGGTGAACTGCCCCTACAGAGGAGGGGGAACTGTCCCCACAGAGAAGGGGGAACTGTCCCCACAGAGGAGGGGAACTGTCCCCACAGAGAAGGGGGAACTGTCCCCACAGAGGAGGGGGAACTGTCCCCACAGAGAAGGGGGAACTGTCCCCACAGAGGAGAGGAACTGTCCCCACAGAGCAGGGGGAACTGTCCCCACAGAGGAGGGTGAACTGCCCCTACAGAGGAGGGGGAACTGTCCCCACAGAGGAGGGGAACTGTCCCCACAGAGGAGGGGAACTGTCGCCACAGAGGAGGGGAACTGTCCCCACAGAGGAGGGGAACTGTCCTCACAGAGGAGGGGAACTGTCCCCACAGAGGAGGGGAACTGTGCCCACAGAGAAGGGTGAACTGTCCCTACAGAGGAGGGAGAACTGTGCCCACAGAGGAGGGGAACTGTCCCCACAGAGGAGGGGGAACTGTCCCCACAGAGGAGGGTGAACTGTCCCTACAGAGGAGGGGTAACTGTCCCCACAGAGGAGGGGAACTGTGCCCACAGAGGAGGGGAACTGTCCCCACAGAGGAGGGGGAACTGTCCCCACAGAGGAGGGTGAACTGTCCCTACAGAGGAGGGGGAACTGTCCCCACAGAGGAGGGGAACTGTGCCCACAGAGGAGGGTGAACTGTCCCTACAGAGGAGGGGGAACTGTCCCCACAGAGCAGGGGGAACTGTCCCTACAGAGGAGGGGGAACTGTCCCCACAGAGGAGGGTGAACTGCCCCTACAGAGGAGGGGGAACTGTCCCCACAGAGAAGGGGGAACTGTCCCCACAGAGGAGGGGAACTGTCCCCACAGAGGAGGAGAACTGTCCTCACAGAGGAGGGGAACTGTGCCCACAGAGGAGGGTGAACTGTCCCTACAGAGGAGGGAGAACTGTGCCCACAGAGGAGGGGAACTGTCCCCACAGAGGAGGGGGAACTGTCCCCACAGAGGAGGGTGAACTGTCCCTACAGAGGAGGGGGAACTGTCCCCACAGAGGAGGGGAACTGTGCCCACAGAGGAGGGTGAACTGTCCCTACAGAGGAGGGGGATCTGTGCCCACAGAGGAGGGGAACTGTCCCCACAGAGGAGGGGGAACTGTCCCCACAGAGGAAGGTGAACTGTCCCTACAGAGGAGGGGAACTGTCCCCACATAGGAGGGTGAACTGTCCTCACAGAGGAGGGGAACTGTCCCCACAGAGGAGGGGGAACTGTTCCCACAGAGAAGGGCGAACTGTCCCCACAGAGGAGGGGAACTGTCCCCACAGAGGAGAGGAACTGTCCCCACAGAGCAGGGGGAACTGTCCCCACAGGGGAGGGTGAACTGCCCCTACAGAGGAGGGGGAACTGTCCCCACAGAGAAGGGGGAACTGTCCCCACAGAGAAGGGGGAACTGTCCCCACAGAGTTGGGGAACTGTCCCCACAGAGGAGGGGGAACTGTCCCCACAGAGAAGGGGGAACTGTCCCTACAGAGGAGGGGGAACTGTCCCCACAGAGGAGGGTGAACTGCCCCTACAGAGGAGGGAGAACTGTCCCCACAGAGAAGGGGGAACTGTCCCCACAGAGGAGGGGAACTGTCCCCACAGAGAAGGGGGAACTGTCCCCACAGAGGAGGGGGAACTGTCCCCACAGAGGAGGGTGAACTGTCCTCACAGAGGAGGGGAACTGTCCCCACAGAGGAGCGGAACTGTCCTCACAGAGGAGGGGGAACTGTCCCTACAGAGGAGGGGAACTGTCCCCACAGAGGAGGGGGAACTGTCCCCACAGAGGAGGGGAACTGTCTCCACAGAGGAGGGGAACTGTCCCTACAGAGGAGGGGAACTGTCCCCACAGAGGAGGGGGAACTGTCCCCACAGAGGAGGGGAACTGTCCCCACAGAGGAGGGGAACTGTCCCCACAGAGGAGGGGAACTGTCTCCACAGAGGAGGGGAACTGTCCCTACAGAGGAGGGGAACTGTCCCCACAGAGGAGGGGGAACTGTCCCCACAGAGGAGGGGGAACTGTCCCCACAGAGGAGGGGAACTGTCCCTACAGAGGAGGGGAACTGTCCCCACATAGGAGGGTGAACTGTCCTCACAGAGGAGGGGAACTGTCCCCACAGAGTTGGGGAACTGTCCCCACAGAGGAGGGGGAACTGTCCCCACAGAGCAGGGGGAACTGTCCCTACAGAGGAGGGGGAACTGTCCCCACAGAGGAGGGTGAACTGCCCCTACAGAGGAGGGAGAACTGTCCCCACAGAGAAGGGGGAACTGTCCCCACAGAGGAGGGGGAACTGTCCCCACAGAGCAGGGGGAACTGCCCCTACAGAGGAGGGGGAACTGTCCCCACAGAGGAGGGTGAACTGCCCCTACAGAGGAGGGGGAACTGTCCCCACAGAGAAGGGGGAACTGTCCCCACAGAGGAGGGGAACTGTCCCCACAGAGAAGGGGGAACTGTCCCCACAGAGGAGGGGGAACTGTCCCCACAGAGAAGGGGGAACTGTCCCCACAGAGGAGAGGAACTGTCCCCACAGAGCAGGGGGAACTGTCCCCACAGAGGAGGGTGAACTGCCCCTACAGAGGAGGGGGAACTGTCCCCACAGAGGAGGGGAACTGTCCCCACAGAGGAGGGGAACTGTCGCCACAGAGGAGGGGAACAGTCCCCACAGAGGAGGGGAACTGTCCTCACAGAGGAGGGGAACTGTCCCCACAGAGGAGGGGAACTGTGCCCACAGAGAAGGGTGAACTGTCCCTACAGAGGAGGGAGAACTGTGCCCACAGAGGAGGGGAACTGTCCCCACAGAGGAGGGGGAACTGTCCCCACAGAGGAGGGTGAACTGTCCCTACAGAGGAGGGGTAACTGTCCCCACAGAGGAGGGGAACTGTGCCCACAGAGGAGGGTGAACTGTCCCTACAGAGGAGGGGGATCTGTGCCCACAGAGGAGGGGAACTGTCCCCACAGAGGAGGGGGAACTGTCCCCACAGAGGAGGGTGAACTGTCCCTACAGAGGAGGGGGAACTGTCCCCACAGAGGAGGGGAACTGTGCCCACAGAGGAGGGTGAACTGTCCCTACAGAGGAGGGGGAACTGTCCCCACAGAGCAGGGGGAACTGTCCCTACAGAGGAGGGGGAACTGTCCCCACAGAGGAGGGTGAACTGCCCCTACAGAGGAGGGGGAACTGTCCCCACAGAGAAGGGGGAACTGTCCCCACAGAGGAGGGGAACTGTCCCCACAGAGGAGGGGAACTGTCCTCACAGAGGAGGGGAACTGTGCCCACAGAGGAGGGTGAACTGTCCCTACAGAGGAGGGAGAACTGTGCCCACAGAGGAGGGGAACTGTCCCCACAGAGGAGGGGGAACTGTCCCCACAGAGGAGGGTGAACTGTCCCTACAGAGGAGGGGGAACTGTCCCCACAGAGGAGGGGAACTGTGCCCACAGAGGAGGGTGAACTGTCCCTACAGAGGAGGGGGATCTGTGCCCACAGAGGAGGGGAACTGTCCCCACAGAGGAGGGGGAACTGTCCCCACAGAGGAGGGTGAACTGTCCCTACAGAGGAGGGGGAACTGTGCCCACAGAGGAGGGGAACTGTGCCCACAGAGGAGGGGAACTGTGCCCACAGAGGAGGGGGAACTGTTCCCACAGAGAAGGGCGAACTGTCCCCACAGAGGAGGGGAACTGTCCTCACAGAGTAGGGGGAACTGTCCCCACAGAGTTGGGGAACTGTGCCCACAGAGGAGGGGAACTGTCCCCACAGAGGAGGGGGAACTGTCCCCACAGAGGAGGGGAACTGTGCCCACAGAGTAGGGGAACTGTGCCCACAGAGGAGGGTGAACTGTCCCCACAGAGGAGGGGTAACTGTGCCCACAGAGGAGGGGAACTGTCCTCACAGAGGAGGGGGAACTGTCCCCACAGAGGAGGGGGAACTGTCCTCACAGAGGAGGGGAACTGTCCTCACAGAGGAGGTGGAACTGTCCCCACAGAGTTGGGGAACTGTCCCCACAGAGGAGGGGAACTGTCCCCACAGAGTTGGGGAACTGTCCCCACAGAGGAGGGGGAACTGTCCCTACAGAGGAGGGGGAACTGTGCCCACAGAGGAGGGGAACTGTCCTCACAGAGGAGGGGGAACTGTCCCTACAGAGGAGGGGGAACTGTTCCCACAGAGGAGGGGGAACTGTCCCCACAGAGGAGGGGGAACTGTCCCTACAGAGGAGGGGGAACTGTGCCCACAGAGGAGGGGAACTGTCCTCACAGAGGAGGGGGAACTGTCCCCACAGAGGAGGGTGAACTGTCCCTACAGAGGAGGGGGAACTGTGCCCACAGAGGAGGGGAACTGTCCCCACAGAGGAGGGGGAACTGTCCCCACAGAGGAGGGTGAACTGTCCCTACAGAGGAGGGGGAACTGTCCCCACAGAGGAGGGGAACTGTGCCCACAGAGGAGGGTGAACTGTCCCTACAGAGGAGGGGGAACTGTGCCCACAGAGGAGGGGAACTGTCCCCACAGAGGAGGGGGAACTGTCCCCACAGAGGAGGGTGAACTGTCCCTACAGAGGAGGGGGAACTGTGCCCACAGAGGAGGGGAACTGTGCCCACAGAGGAGGGTGAACTGTCCCTACAGAGGAGGGGGAACTGTGCCCACAGAGGAGGGGAATGTCCTCACAGAGGAGGGGGAACTGTCCCCACAGAGAAGGGGGAACTGTCCCCACAGAGAAGGGGAACTGTCCTCACAGAGGAGGGGAACTGTCCCCACAGAGGAGGGGGAACTGTCCCCACAGAGGAGGGGGAACTGTCCCCACAGAGAAGGGGGAAATGTCCCCAGGGAGGAGGGGAACTGTGCCCACAGAGGAGGGGAACTGTCCCCACAGAGGAGGGTGAACTGTCCCTACAGAGGTGGGGGAACTGTGCCCACAGAGGAGGGGAACTGTCCTCACAGAGGAGGGGAGCTGTCCCCACAGAGGAGGGGGAACTGTCCCTACAGAGGAGGGTGAACTGTCCCTACAGAGGAGGGGGAACTGTGCCCACAGAGGAGGGGAACTGTCCTCACAGAGGAGGGGAACTGTCCCCACAGAGGAGGGGGAACTGTCCCCACAGAGGAGGGGGAACTGTCCCTACAGAGGAGGGGGAACTGTCCCCACAGAGGAGGGGAACTGTCCCCACAGAGGAGGGGGAACTGTCCCCACAGAGGAGGGGGAACTCTCCCCACAGAGGAGGGGGAACTGTGCCCACAGAGGAGGGGAACTGTCCTCACAGAGGAGGGCAACTGTCCCCAGAGAGGAGGGGAACTGTCCCTACAGAGGAGGGGAACTGTCTCCACATAGGAGGGTGAACTGTCCTCACAGAGGAGGGGAACTGTCCCCACAGAGGAGCGGAACTGTCCTCACAGAGGAGGGGAACTGTCCCTACAGAGGAGGGGAACTGTCCCCACAGAGTTGGGGAACTGTCCCCACAGAGGAGGGGGAACTGTCCCCACAGAGCAGAGGGAACTGTCCCTACAGAGGAGGGGGAACTGTCCCCACAGAGGAGGGGGAACTGTCCCCACAGAGGAGGGGGAACTGTCCCCACATAGGAGGGGAACTTTCCCCACAGAGGAGGGGAACTGTCCCCACAGAGGAGGGGGAACAGTCACCACAGAGAAGGGGGAACTGTCCCCACAGAGGAGGGCAACTGTGCCCACAGAGGAGGGTGAACTGTCCTAACAGGGGAGGGGGAACTGTCCCCACAGAGGAGGGGGAACTCTCCCCACAGAGGAGGGTGAACTGTCCCCACAGAGGAGGGGGAACTGTCCCCACAGAGAAGGGGGAAATGTCCCCACAGAGGAGGGGGAAGTGTCCCCACAGAGGAGGGTGAACTGTCCCTACAGAGGAGGGGGAACTGTCCCCACAGAGGAGGGGAACTGTGCCCACAGAGGAGGGTGAACTGTCCCTACAGAGGAGGGGGAACTGTGCCCACAGAGGAGGGGGAACTGTCCTCACAGAGGAGGGGGAACTGTCCCCACAGAGGAGGGGGAACTGTCCCCACAGAGGAGGGTGAACTGTCCCTACAGAGGAGGGGGAACTGTCCCCAGGGAGGAGGGGAACTGTGCCCACAGAGGAGGGGAACTGTCCCCACAGAGGAGGGTGAACTGTCCCTACAGAGGAGGGGGAACTGTGCCCACAGAGGAGGGGAACTGTCTTCACAGAGGAGGGGAACTGTCCCCACAGAGGAGGGGGAACTGTCCCTACAGAGGAGGGGGAACTGTCCCCACAGAGGAGGGGAACTGTCCCCACAGAGGAGGGGGAACTGTCCCCACAGAGGAGGGGGAACTCTCCCCACAGAGGAGGGGGAACTGTGCCCACAGAGGAGGGGAACTGTGCCCACAGAGGAGGGGAACTGTGCCCACAGAGGAGGGGGAACTGTTCCCACAGAGAAGGGCGAACTGTCCCCACAGAGGAGGGGAACTGTCCTCACAGAGTAGGGGGAACTGTCCCCACAGAGTTGGGGAACTGTGCCCACAGAGGAGGGGAACTGTCCCCACAGAGGAGGGGGAACTGTCCCCACAGAGTTGGGGAACTGTGCCCACAGAGGAGGGTGAACTGTCCCCACAGAGGAGGGGTAACTGTGCCCACAGAGGAGGGGAACTGTTCCCACAGAGGAGGGGAACTGTCCCCACAGAGGAGGGGGAACTGTCCTCACAGAGGAGGGTGAACTGTCCCCACAGAGGAGGGGTAACTGTGCCCACAGAGGAGGGGAACTGTCCCCACAGAGGAGGGGGAACTGTCCCCACAGAGGAGGGTGAACTGTCCCCACAGAGGAGGGGTAACTGTGCCCACAGAGGAGGGGAACTGTTCCCACAGAGGAGGGGAACTGTCTTTACAGAGGAGGGGGAACTGTCCCCACAGAGGAGGGGGAACTGTCCCCACAGAGGAGGGTGAACTGTCCCCACAGAGGAGGGGAACTGTCCCACAGAGGAGGGGAACTGTCCCCACAGAGGTGGGGAACTCTGCCCACAGAGGAGGGTGAACTGTCCCTACAGAGGAGGGGGAACTGTGCCCACAGAGGAGGGGAACTGTCCCCACAGAGGAGGGGGAACTGTCCCCACAGAGGAGGGGGAACTGTCCCCACAGAGGAGGGGGAACTGTCCCCACAGAGGAGGGGAACTGTCCTCACAGAGGAGGGGAACTCTGCCCACAGAGGAGGGTGAACTGTCCCTACAGAGGAGGGAGAACTGTGCCCATAGAGGAGGGGAACTGTCCCCACAGAGGAGGGGGAACTGTCCCCACAGAGGAGGGTGAACTGTCCCTACAGAGGAGGGGGAACTGTCCCCACAGAGGAGGGGAACTGTGCCCACAGAGGAGGGTGAACTGTCCCTACAGAGGAGGGGGAACTGTGCCCACAGAGGAGGGGAACTGTCCCCACAGAGGAGGGGGAACTGTCCCCACAGAGGAGGGTGAACTGTCCCTACAGAGGAGGGGGAACTGTGCCCACAGAGGAGGGGAACTGTGCCCACAGAGGAGGGTGAACTGTCCCTACAGAGGAGGGGGAACTGTGCCCACAGAGGAGGGGAATGTCCTCACAGAGGAGGGGGAACTGTCCCCACAGAGAAGGGGGAACTGTCCCCACAGAGAAGGGGAACTGTCCTCACAGAGGAGGGGAACTGTCCCCACAGAGGAGGGGGAACTGTCCCCACAGAGGAGGGGGAACTGTCCCCACAGAGAAGGGGGAAATGTCCCCAGGGAGGAGGGGAACTGTGCCCACAGAGGAGGGGAACTGTCCCCACAGAGGAGGGTGAACTGTCCCTACAGAGGTGGGGGAACTGTGCCCACAGAGGAGGGGAACTGTCCTCACAGAGGAGGGGAGCTGTCCCCACAGAGGAGGGGGAACTGTCCCTACAGAGGAGGGTGAACTGTCCCTACAGAGGAGGGGGAACTGTGCCCACAGAGGAGGGGAACTGTCCTCACAGAGGAGGGGAACTGTCCCCACAGAGGAGGGGGAACTGTCCCCACAGAGGAGGGGGAACTGTCCCTACAGAGGAGGGGGAACTGTCCCCACAGAGGAGGGGAACTGTCCCCACAGAGGAGGGGGAACTGTCCACACAGAGGAGGGGGAACTCTCCCCACAGAGGAGGGGGAACTGTGCCCACAGAGGAGGGGAACTGTCCTCACAGAGGAGGGCAACTGTCCCCAGAGAGGAGGGGAACTGTCCCTACAGAGGAGGGGAACTGTCTCCACATAGGAGGGTGAACTGTCCTCACAGAGGAGGGGAACTGTCCCCACAGAGGAGCGGAACTGTCCTCACAGAGGAGGGGAACTGTCCCTACAGAGGAGGGGAACTGTCCCCACAGAGTTGGGGAACTGTCCCCACAGAGGAGGGGGAACTGTCCCCACAGAGCAGAGGGAACTGTCCCTACAGAGGAGGGGGAACTGTCCCCACAGAGGAGGGGGAACTGTCCCCACAGAGGAGGGGGAACTGTCCCCACATAGGAGGGGAACTTTCCCCACAGAGGAGGGGAACTGTCCCCACAGAGGAGGGGGAACAGTCACCACAGGGAAGGGGGAACTGTCCCCACAGAGGAGGGCAACTGTGCCCACAGAGGAGGGTGAACTGTCCTAACAGGGGAGGGGGAACTGTCCCCACAGAGGAGGGGGAACTCTCCCCACAGAGGAGGGTGAACTGTCCCCACAGAGGAGGGGGAACTGTCCCCACAGAGAAGGGGGAAATGTCACCACAGAGGAGGGGGAAGTGTCCCCACAGAGGAGGGTGAACTGTCCCTACAGAGGAGGGGGAACTGTCCCCACAGAGGAGGGGAACTGTGCCCACAGAGGAGGGTGAACTGTCCCTACAGAGGAGGGGGAACTGTGCCCACAGAGGAGGGGGAACTGTCCTCACAGAGGAGGGGGAACTGTCCCCACAGAGGAGGGGGAACTGTCCCCACAGAGGAGGGTGAACTGTCCCTACAGAGGAGGGGGAACTGTCCCCAGGGAGGAGGGGAACTGTGCCCACAGAGGAGGGGAACTGTCCCCACAGAGGAGGGTGAACTGTCCCTACAGAGGAGGGGGAACTGTGCCCACAGAGGAGGGGAACTGTCTTCACAGAGGAGGGGAACTGTCCCCACAGAGGAGGGGGAACTGTCCCTACAGAGGAGGGGGAACTGTCCCCACAGAGGAGGGGAACTGTCCCCACAGAGGAGGGGGAACTGTCCCCACAGAGGAGGGGGAACTCTCCCCACAGAGGAGGGGGAACTGTGCCCACAGAGGAGGGGAACTGTCCTCACAGAGGAGGGGAACTGTCCCCAGAGAGGAGGGGAACTGTCCCTACAGAGGAGGGGAACTGTCCCCACATAGGAGGGTGAACTGTCCTCACAGAGGAGGGGAACTGTCCCCACAGAGGAGCGGAACTGTCCTCATAGAGGAGGGGAACTGTCCCTACAGAGGAGGGGAACTGTCCCCACAGATTTGGGGAACTGTCCCCACAGAGGAGGGGGAACTGTCCCCACAGAGCAGAGGGAACTGTCCCCACAGAGGAGGGGAACTGTCCTCACAGAGGAGGGGAACTGTCCCCACAGAGGAGGGTGAACTGCCCCTACAGAGGAGGGGGAACTGTCCCCACAGAGAAGGGGGAACTGTCCCCACAGAGGAGGGGAACTGTCCCCACAGAGAAGGGGGAACTGTCCCCACAGAGGAGAGGGAACTGTCCCCACAGAGTTGGGGAACTGTCCCCACAGAGGAGGGGAACTCTCCCCACAGAGGAGGGGGAACTGTCCCCACAAAGGAGGGTGAACTGTCCCTACAGAGGAGGGGGAACTGTGCCCACAGAGGAGGGGAACTGTGCCCACAGAGGAGGGTGAACTGTCCCTACAGAGGAGGGGGAACTGTGCCCACAGAGGAGGGGAACTGTCCTCACAGAGGAGGGGGAACTGTCCCCACAGAGAAGGGGGAACTCTCCCCACAGAGAAGGGGAACTGTCCTCACAGAGGAGGGGGAACTGTCCCCACAGAGGAGGGGGAACTGTCCCCACAGAGGAGGGGGAACTGTCCCCACAGAGTTGGGGAACTGTCCCCACATAGGAGGCGGAACTGTCCTCACAGAGGAGGGGGAACTGTCCCCATAGAGGAGGGGGAACTGTCCCCACAGAAAAGGGGGAACTGTCCCCACAGAGGAGGGGAACTGTCCCCACAGAGGAGGGTGAACTGTCCCTACAGAGGAGGGTGAACTGTCCTCACAGAGGAGGGGAACTGTCCCCACAGAGGAGGGTGAACTGTCCCCACAGAGGAGGGGGAACTGTCCCCACAGAGGAGGGGGAACTGTCCCCACAGAGTTGGGGAACTGTGCCCACAGAGGAGGGGGAACTGTCCTCACAGAGGAGGGGGAACTGTCCCCATAGAGGAGGGGGAACTGTCCCCACAGAGAAGGGGGAACTGTCCCCACAGAGGAGGGGAACTGTCCCCACAGAGGAGGGTGAACTGTCCCTACAGAGGAGGGTGAACTGTCCTCACAGAGGAGGGGAACTGTCCTCACAGAGGAGGGGAACTGTCCCCACAGAGGAGGGGGAACTGTGCCCACAGAGGAGGGTGAACTGTCCCCACAGAGGAGGGGGAACTGTCCCCACAGAGGAGGGGCAACTGTCCCCACAGAGGAGGGGAACTGTCCCCACAGAGGAGGGGGAACTGTCCCCACAGAGGAGGGGAACTGTCCCCACAGAGGAGGGGAACTGTCCCCACAGAGGAGGGGGAACTGTCCTCACAGAGGAGGGGAACTGTCCTCACAGAGGAGGTGGAACTGTCCCCACAGAGTTGGGGAACTGTCCCCACAGAGGAGGGGAACTGTCCCCACAGAGTTGGGGAACTGTCCCCACAGAGGAGGGGGAACTGTCCCCTCAAAAGAGGAGCTACTAAGCCCTAGAGAGTCCTTTGCTATGGTGTTTTCCCATGGTATGTTTTTATCAAATTCTACAAATTAACCAATGAGGTAACACAGTTTTAAAAGTAAAATGCAACAAAGTAAAAAACAAAACGACAGAAAAAGCATTTTCTTTTCTAACCCTAATATTTTCAAACCATATTAGGAATTATTTAAAGATTAATAATCACTATGATCTCTCTACTCATTCTAATCATTATTACAGCATTTTGGATACGTAAACTTTAAAAAGTAAATCAAGAAACCATTATTTATATTGTCTAGGGATTGTGATGTTTAATGCTATGTCAGCTTGATTGGTTTGGGAACTGTTCAGAAATCAGTGGAGCACATTTCTGGGAGTGTCTGGGGTGGCTCATGGATCATGACCTGGGACACCTCTTTCTCTCTGGAACCGTTCCTGTGCTCTGCTTCCAGGCCCCCATGAACTTAGTTAGTGCCTCTGTGCCACCATGCCTGCCTACCACTCCTGCCTTGGAGTCAGGTGGCCATGGACTGAATCCCTTGAAGCCATGAACTGAATTAACCCTTGTCTCCTGCGGGTTTTGGGTGTCTGGCATGATGTCCCAGCAATGGGAAAGCTGAGTGGTACAGTGATCTAGGTCCTACCCCAGCAGTGCTTCATGGGTCAGAAGCTATGGGAGCATCTCCCCTTCCTTCAGAAAGTCTTATGGATAAGCTAGCCCTTTGTTTCTAGAGGATAGCCTTCACTATTTTATTTTAGGAGGTAATTTACATAAGGAACAATTGAGGTGGGATTAGAAGCACAAGCTATTCTGCATGTTTCTAAGGTCTTTTATTGTGAGGGAAATTGTATGTTTGGTGTTCTGTAACACTTCATTTATGGAGCAACAGTGATCTTGCTGTCTGTGGGCTTTGCCTGTGGGATACTGGCAGTGAGTAGTGTGTTTTCTCTACTAAGAATTTCAATAAGGATTTCTCCAAGAGAGGAAAGAGACACAAAGAAAGGTCTCCAAATCTTGACGTCACATCATGTGTAAAATTAAAACATCACTGAAACTCTCAAAGGCCAACATTACATAGGTGGGTATCTTTCTAAATTCCCATAGAGATCACTGTTATCACTTAAAATTTCCCAGTAGCCCATTTCCAAGTTTCTCAATTTCTTGCTCCGAAGTGTTGGGAGGTACAGTACAGCCTTCACCCGGTGCACTCACACACCTCTACTCAGCCGCATGCCATCTTCCCACGTGCAGGTATGATTATGATTTCCTCTTTAAGAAGCAGGATTTGTGGGTCAAGGAGAAAACACACAGAATTTAAAGTTGTACGTAATGCCAGATGACTCTTCTGAAAAGCGTTATCAATGTAAACACCTAACGTGCTGGATATTATTGAGCGTTTTAATATTTACTCATACAAGCAAAATCAAGTATTGGGTTTTTTAAACAATGAATTTGAATGTCTCTTCATGTGTTAGTAGATTGTATATCTTCATTTTCTTGTTTGGGAATTATTAGTATGTATCCCTTCATTATCTTTATATTACTGTTTGCCTTCCTTTATTGATCTGGAATAGCTTTTATTATATCAAAATACTAATCTGCCATTCATCACGTACACTCCAAATACTTTTTCTAGCTTGCCACTTCCTTGTGACTTTGTTTATGGTTCCTTCATGGTGGTTTCCCGATCTGCACATCTTCCCTTGTGATCTTAGCTTTGCTATTTTGCTTTAAATGTATGTTGACAGCCCAAGTTTATGGCAGTGAGAGTATTCACCTGAACTGCCTTCTAGTTATTTCATCTTCACATCTGCCCATTAAAATATTTGCTCCTCTTCACTCTCTGCCTAGACTGTTTCCAAAGCACCTTTATAAGGTTTCTGTATCAAGATCACAAAGCAGTAGAGTGATCTTTTTCCTCTCTACATTGGAACTTCATAAATGATCTTCAGCTTTCCTAAGGCCCATTACACTAATACTTTGAGCTGCGGTACTGGAGGATTCACACCGTGTCTGCTGTGCACACAGGGATCTGCCCCTGATCGTGGCCACCGTGGTGAACGATGCCATATAGCCAGCCCCACTCTAGCCTCACTGGTGACCTGCATGCTCGTGTCTGGGATCAGCCTCTCCTCAGCGCCAGGAGCATGCCTGCCTCCTCCTGGCCTCAGGGGTTCATGTGACCCAAAATGGGACAAGCAAGTATCCCAAAATTTGACCTGTCCATCTTCAGAGAGAGAGGGAAGGACACATTTCCCTTTGGAGGAAAAACTTTATTGAAGATATAAGTTGGAATTATAACATCTTGGAGTTTTTTTTTTTTTGCTTCTTATGTAAAAGATATTGATGTCAACATACAAAGAAATAGAGATTAAGACCAGAGATTCAAATCCGAAATCAGTATTCAGCTTCAACTCCCAGAGACGTCTCTAATGAATTCACTTCTCTCTTTTTTTTTTTTTAATTTTATTTAAGGAGAAAAGAAAAAAAAAAGCAGGGAAAGGGTACAAGTTGTACAGATTTACAGAAAAAAAATAAACAGTAGGAAATCACTAGTTAATGGATTACATATTGTCATCTTAGAAATAATTGTTCAAGTCACAAAATTAAAGCTTGTAAAGTGGACATTCCATCAATGATACTGCAAACAGTTCTGTTCATTGATCCAATAAAACTCTGTGATATCATTTTCTATCTTATACACTTAAATATACATCCAGTTATATAGTTTGGAGCACTTTCTTTTCCTCTCTTTTGTACCATGACTATTACACATTTTGGGTTTCATTGCTCCCACGGTTCTTATTACTTTTTTGGAAGAGAGTAAAACCAAATGTGACATAACAGAACAGAATCGGTCAAGCCAAAAGGGTGGACATAAGAGATAATGTAAAAACATAACACAAGGTGATCAACAATGGTTACCATAATGCCTCCCGCTATCTCTAATAGAATTGCCTATATCGATAGTTATAATACAATTGAACAAAGCAGTAAAGAATAAAACCGACAAAACCAAAACATTGGAGACATTGTAGGTCTTCAAAAGTAGATAAAAGTCAACAAGAATGGGCGTCATAATGAATCTCATTATCTTCACAGCTGATGCCTAAACTTTCGAACCTGATACTATCCAGCAAAACAGAATAGGGGAACATCAGTTAAAAACCAGATGGTGAGAGTAATACAGGGCTTTAAATCAAGGTAATGAAAAGTCAAAGTGGGTTACTGTAATATATCCTGCTATTTTTTTCCTTTAATTAAAAGGATAAAGATAAAAAAGTAAATAATGGAGTGTAGATTGAGATACAAGAGGGCATAACAACGAAACAGCGCAGATCAAAACATAGCCATTTAAGCAGAATAGTGTTTCACCACCAGATAATCCTAACCTAAAAGTAGTTACCATATTGTCTTTCTTTGAAATCCTTGAGTACAACTTCGTATACTGTAGCATTAAGTATATCAAAACAATGTAAAACCATTCAAGAGAATGACAGCATTACAGAGTATTTAGAATCGACTAACAGAAAATGAATAATGGTTTCTGTATAATCTCCTTGTCTTTACAAGGTTTTTGCTTATACTATCGTACATAATAAAATCCAGTAAGATACAACCTATTTAGACCATTGGAAACAGAAGGACAAAAGCTAGATGAGACTTCAAAACAAGATGATACTAAATCAGTATTACCTATTAAGATGTCATTTTCTCCAAAATAGCTGTTCCTATCATCCAATCTTCTCTGCCTCATTTCTGTTGAGCTCTTATTCTGTCAGTAGCTGTCAGTTTGTCTTCTTCATTTTGTTCTCTGCTCCATTCGTTGTGGCCTCTCTGCCATTATTTCTGGATTCTTTGTATTTTTCTTTTTTTAGAATATCCTGCAATACTCTCTGTAGAGTTGAATTGGTGGTTGCAAATTCCCCCAGTTCCTCTTTATCCTGGAAGCACCTTGTTTTTCCATCAATTTCCAGGGACAGTTGTGCAGGATATCTCAATCTTGGCTGGAGATTATTGTCTTTCAAAGCTTGAATTATTTCCCCCCACGCTCTTCGTGATTTGATGGTTTGTGCAGAGAAATCTGCTGTAATTCTGATGGGTGTTCCCTTGTAAGTGGTCTGTTTCTTGTCTCTTACAGCTTTTAGTATTCTGTTCTTGTATTGAATTTCTGGAATTTTTATTATTATATGCCTGGGTGTTGCTCTGTTTGGGTTGTAGGTAGCTGGGGTCCTGTATGCCTCATACATCTGAGTATCTTTACCTTTTGCTAAATTAGGAAAATTCTCCTGGATTATTTCTGTGAGTAGCTTTTGTAGTTCACTTGTTTGTGTCCCTACTTCTTCTTTTATGTTCTTAATCCTTAAGTTATGGCTCCTCTTATCATCTTCTTGTCTTTGTATTATTGCTGTTTGTTTCTTTGTTATTTTTAAGAAGTTTTTCATTTCATTCTCCCATATTACAAGTCTGCCCTCCAGTTCAGATAGTCTGTCCTTAGTTTCTTTCAAGCTGTTATGCCAGTCTTCTATAGACTTCTTGGTATCTTGGTAGTCCCTTTGAACCTGCTTCACGTATTCTATGCTTTCTCTGTTTTCTCCATCAAACAATTCTCCCCTTTTTTTCTGTTCTTCCATTCCACTGCCTGTTTTTTCTTGGGTGGTACTTAGCATTTCTCTAACTATTCTGCGTACTTCTAGCTTCAGGTCGTTGATAACTTCATTCCTGAATTGGTCTATGAGGCTCTCTATATGGTGCCTTATGTATATTGGTGCGGTGTCTGCTATTGCCTGTTTCTCAGAATTGGGGGCCGAGGAGCCTTTCTTGTTGCTGCCTCTTCCCATGCTGCCTCTTCTTCTCTGTTCCTTATATATGCAAGCTTATATAAGAGGCCCAGCTTCTCTCCCAGTCAGCCACAGCCTGATCGAATTGCGCCAGTTAGGTGTTCCCGCTCACAGCTGCGCACCAGGGAGTTACGGACCAGGCAGCCTAGGCGTCTCCCCTCCCGGCCACCGTCAGGCTCTGGGATCTGGGTTGGGACAGCCTACCAGGTCCGCCAGCAGCGTCACGCAGGTCAGGCACTTTTCACCAATCCCGCCTGAGAGGGGGATGTGTGGCTGGAGTCACCACCGCGCCCTGCTCCCGCCGGACTGCTCGGGCCCAGAAAGTCCTCCGCTGGAGTCAAACTGTGGTAGAGTGTCAGCTTCTCTCACTCACCTCACCACAAGTCAGTGCACACCTCCCTGCCGTTTGCAGATTGCCGTTCTCAGAGCTTCTGCACGTCTCTCTCCTTGCCGAGCCACTGTAGAGGCAGCCAGCCGCCGCGCGGCGGGAAACCCAAATCACGGCTTACAATGGCGCGGGGTCCATCCTCCACACCGAGGCTTTTCTGTTCCTGTTTTAGCACCAGGAATGCATTCCAAGTTGGTTTCTCTCAGCCCAGTTCGTTCCTGAGTCAGCAGAGCATATCTCCACCTGCTTATGTCTCCTTAGTCCGCACCATTCCTGGCTTCTGAGCCGAGTCTTTCAGAGAGCCTCCGGTAGTTGCTGTTATCTGTCCGCCATGTTCTCCCGGAAGTCCACTTCTCTCTTTTTAAAGCTAGGTTGATTTATTAATATTTCTTGTCACTTTCAACTAAAAGATTGTTGATTGATATCTTAATAAAGTCACAAGACTTACAAATCCAAGGTTATTATAGGACAGAGATTGATCGTTGGGTTTTAAACTTGATGTTAATCTGGAAATACCTTTAAGATGTGAATGACTCTAACTGTGAACAGGGAGACAATGTTGTCTAGTGAAAGGGCTCTGGAAATTATTTTCTGGCTCATCACTGACTGACTATGCAGCTCTGCTCTGAAAGTGGCAGAAGCGAGGCGGATTGGGGTGATGCCAGAAGATGCTGCTCAGTGCCAAGAAGTGCCTCGGGCCGAGTGACAGGGTCCTGGCCTGTGCCTGGAGGGGCCTGTGTGGCTGGGTTATAGCAATCCGTGCCCCTCAGGGCTCAGCCACTGGGCAGCCTGCCCTGCCCACTACACGGCTGACTTCTGGTGTCCTAAACACTAAGACCTTAAAATTTAGGCAGAGTGTGAGGCACCATGTGATGATGCTAGGCTTTGCTTTCAGAAGGAAGAACGCTCCCGTGGGTTATTCTCTGGCCTTCTAGTTTATTTATGTATTTGCTTTTTTGTGTTGCACCCAAGGGCGCTTTATCACCAGGCTACACTCCAGCCTTACTTTCATTTCTGAAGTTTTTATTTGGGACCTTTGCTAAGTTGCCCAGACTAACTTTGAATTTGAGATCTTCCTGCATTGGCCTCTGGAGTAGCTGGGATCACAGGCATGCCCCTCTAGGCCTGGCATGATCTTTTACCGTGACACATAGCATGTTTACAAAAGTATGAGAAAAGGTAAGTGCCCGGATGACTGGGGCCCCCTTTGCCGTGAAGCTCTTGCCGAGGTGCTGGCTGCGTGACTGTTTCCAGTTTTTGCTCTTTCTCTGTTGTTGGGGTCCCTTTTTATCCACATAAGCCCACTTCCTTTTCTCAAAGATGCCTGTTACTGTAGTGCATCACTTAAAACACATAAACTAGTAGGGAGATGAGAAAACCAGCTCGACACCTGATGATGTGACTCTTCCTGAGTCTTTTGACAGCGTTTATCCAGATAGCCAAATAAACCTGCCAGCGAGACAGAGCAAGGGAGGAGGAGACACAGACGTGAGGCCGTGGGTACGGCAGGGCTTCTCCTTACTGCAGTCTGAGCAAACATATAGCAGTGAGTGGAGCCGCTGCACTGACCTTCACACCCTGCCTCCCAGGACCGCGCTCGTATCCCTGCCCCAGCCCGCGCCCGCCCGGTCCTGCCTGTGACTGCAGGCCAGGACTGCCCCATCCTGACCTGCGCACAGCGGCCATGTGCACCTGGGCCCTCTCCACTCACTGGCTGCTTGACACTTCTCTGTGAGTCGTCATTGTTCTTTGTGAGAACGCATCCCCACTTGCTGTGGCCGTCAGGATACATCAGTTACCAGATCCAAGGGCACGAAGGGGATCCATGGTTTCTGGGGGTGACACAGGGGCTTCACCACAGAGGGTGTGGGGGCCCTGTGGGGCGCTGAGTCCCCCATACCTGGGTCACCATGGTTGTGCAGCAGAGGAACCTCCCTAAAATCCAGAGCCGCACGTTTCACATTGTGTGGATGTGACAGTCTCAGCAAGCCGCCGACAGCACCACAGTCCCGTGCTGTGCTGTGGCAGGAGACCCTGGGCCGGCACGGTCTGTGCTGTCTGGTGTGAGGGCAGAACAACCTTTCCCAAAGGGTCCAGCGGCCTTGCTGGCCCCCAGTGCTTACGTTCCTACTGCAGCGTGGCGCTTATTTAATGGATCTCTGAAAGTTTTACAGTTTAATTGTACAATTAATCTTGAAAAAATAAAGACAGGAACTTGGGTTCATTACTTTTACCACCCACAATTGAAATGTAACAGCAGCCTAGCTTTGTATCTGCCATCTGAGTTAGAGAATTTCCTTTTCTTTTTAAAAAAATGAGACATTATGGAAATCTTTGTTTCTTTCTAATATTTCACAGGCTTCTTCCGTCAGCATCCCCAGGGTCTATCCTCATGGACTGGGCATCTGCTGTGCTGCCATGTCCTTCTGTACTTCAGGAAGATGCACGTACACTCGTAACCAGGGCACAGTATGATTTTCAGCATGTGTACGTGGCTAAAATTGCTGCATTTTTCTCTTAAATGGCAATACTGGGCCCACATTGTTCCATAACATTTCTGTTGTTCAATATTATCTTTTTTGGAATCTACGTGGCCATATAGTGTTTTTCTCCCCAGGCACTGGGAATCAAACTCAGGACCTTGCACTTTGCCGGGCAGTGCTGTGCTGCTGAGCTATGTCCCCAGCCCGGTGAGGACATCCAAACCCATATAGTTGCTAAACAAACTCCAGAACCTGTGGCAGAGCAGCTCACACTTTATCTGGTACCCTAATGGTAGGCTTTGATTGCTGTCAAAGTTCAGTTTTTCCCAGGCCATAAAACTCATCTGGGGGTGTCCTCCAGAACCCATGCTGGGCAGCTCTGCTGGCCACGCAGTGAGAAACAGCAGCTGGGCCAGGCCAGCACCCACGCCGGCGCCCACCCTCCTGTCTCTCCGGGGCCAGGCCACCGGTGTCCCGCTGGCCCTGGGTGTGTCCTGCAGGCCCTGGGTGTGTCCCCCTGGCCCACATGCCAGCCCTTCCCTCCTTTCCAGTGGAAACAGCTCTTCTCCGGTGACCTAACTCACAGGGAGGTCAGAGCACGCGACCGCCTCCTTGCACTCATGCGCCACATGCGGTTGTCTCATGGTGCAGCCCAGGAAACCCCACTGCAGTCTGCGGCCTGGGCACACAGAAAGGACGTTGGAGTGCCCTGGTCCTGTCCCCTGGTGGTTTGAATATATATTCTTACTGTTTACTTTGGAAAAAATGTGCTTGAACTTTAGAAAATTTTCTGTCAGAAATTTCTACTAAGTACCTCATAAATATTCCATTAAAATACATTGTGAATACATTTCTCTGCAACGTAATTTATAACTAAATGGCATTTCTTTGTGGGTCGTGCAGATTTGTTATAATTTGCTTTAATATGCCTCGATTTGGCATTAGTTTTGTTCCAGTGCAACTTTAATTTTAGTTTTTAAACATACGCATTACCTCATAGTATTGGTTTTTTGTGGTAAGGACATTTAAAATCTATTTGTGTAGCAATTTTCAAATTTACAGTATTTTTTCATGTGCACGGTTTACAATTTAAGTGAAGTTAATTTTCATTTTCCCAGGCAGTGAACACATCCCTACTGTATCCTTCTGTTTCTGAGTGAAGCCCTGCAACCGCAGAACTGTAGTATAGGCTACTACGGCAGCAGATACGTGGAAGAACACTGCGTTTTGTTTTGCCAAAATAAACTCCTGGCAAATTTGCTTTGTTTTGTTTTTGAGACAGGATCTCTATGCAGTTCAGGCTGGCCTTGAGCTCACTTTGTAGCCTACGCTGGCCTCGAACTTGCAAAGATCCTCCTGCCTCAGCCTCCGAGTGCTGGGATTACAGGTGTGACCCTCCACGCTCCGCTGCTCCTTGCCAGTTTTATCCTTTATGAAGTACGATGCTGGCTTATGAAAAAGAAGCAGGTTTTGTCTCAAGATAGGAAACCACATTGCTACAGTATAGCTGACCCAAAGCCACGGAAGCAGATGTGAGGGACCTTGTGCGGGGATTCTGCAGGTGCTCCTGTGGGTGGCAGCTGATTTGTGAATTTTAATGACTTTCCGCTGTCCCAGTTGTGAAGGCGCTGCTTCCTGTTCCTCATTCCTCCCTGCCTGATTCTCTTACAACAACTTTTTAGTAAAGACATGTTGATCTTAATGGCAAGATTACCGGCTGGTTTCTTTTTACAATTCTCGTTAGGGCCTGTGTTTGTATTTCCAGATACACAAAATGACACCTCCTCATTCCTTCCTTCAGAAAGAGGGCACTGGCGCACAGCTGTTAGAATGACCTTGGGAGGAATTCATCTTAAATTCAGACTGTGCTACTGCTGATGTTCTGTGCTGGAATGCAGACTACATGGAGTTAACCCTCGAGCTCTGTGAGATTAGTCTCCATGAGAAAGGTCTGTTAAATGTTCATCATGGGAATAAAAATCTCAGGAAAAATCAGGACACCACACACCTCTGTGAACTTCGTGTTTTCAATGGACCTGGATACTGAAGTCTCCCAAGATCAGCACGATCGCCTTTATCTTAGGTTAATGCATGATGAAGTGTGTCATTGCAAGACCGGCTTGTCATGATTAGGTTGCCACAGGGACAGGGGAGTGGACTGGAGTTTATTTTGTGAAAGTCCCTCACAAGGACATTGTGCTTGGATATCATGTGCGTGGAGAGTGTGTGCCCATGTAAGTTCTCCGTCTTGCACACTGGACAATCAATACCCATTCCGCAGTGCTGCCATGCTGCAGTGTAGTGAAATTAGAATGTCAGGGACAGAGATGCTTAAGTCAGACATTCAGATAATGAGGACAATGCCAGGATTCTAATTATTGTCTCACCCAACTTGCATTTATCTTTCTCCTTAGTTCTTTTAGAATTCTTTCCCCATTTAAATATTACCAAGATACTTATAAACACTTACAGGAATTCTTTACTTTGTGGTAGTACAGATAAAATTGTGTGATGAGCCTACATTCTGGTGACAGTAATGATGACCCTTGCATGGGGTCTTAGAGTTAACATCCAGTGCATGTTAGTTCTCAATGGTATAAATTTAACAAATCTTAAAAATATAATATTATTTTTAAAAATGTGAATGTGAGGATATTCCTGAAATACTGATAAAGTTACACATTAAACATAAAACAGCTGAGGCATAGGTTATCAGTCTAATGTTTGAACTGGGAATGTTTGAATTACGAGAAAGACAAAATAGTATGTCCATATGGTCACTAGGGGAAGAGGCTGTTTTCAAAAATGCACAGAAGTTAATGGGAATACTGAACCTTTAAGCAGTGTTATAGCATGTTAGTATTTCTATTAAAATAAAATCCACATTCTTAATAAAGTATAAAGTATTACATTGAAATCTTTATTATCTTTACTTTTATTAACAGGAATTGTTTGAGTATATTTTTCTGGTAATTTTTCCAGCATTTTCAAGGATGTTAGAATTTTGCCTTTCTCACTTTTATACTTTTATTTCATTTCATGATTTTAGAATGATCTTAGAATTGCAATTTGTGTGTTTCTGACAAACAAATTTTGATGAACTGAGAACAAACATGATGCTTGTAGTTGGGCGGCCTTTGTAAGTGTTTTCATTATAAAATTTGATGCCTTTAGTGAGGCTGAACAGCGAGGAACTTGTTTTGAAGCTCTTTCCAGGCCCTCCTGAAAGAATCAAGACATCCTGGTGCAGCGATCTGTGCATACCTGTGTTTATAGCAGGACAATTCAGAAGGCCCAAATCCTGGCAGCGGCCTGTATGCTCACAGCAGATGGGAGGGTAAGGGAAATGCGGTGTGTGCACACAATGGAGCACCCTCTGCTGTAAGGAAGGGCAAATCTGAGTCATTTGTAGGAAAATGGAAGCAGCTGGTTTCCATAATGTTATGTTAAATAAATCAGCCACACGAGGTTAAAGAGTGCACGGTTTCTCTTACAGGAGAAACTCAACTATAAATAAAGAGCAAAATGAAAGATATAGAGGAGGAAGGAGGAAGGGGGAGGGAAGAGACGGCGGGCAGGGGGTGAGGAGCAGTGAGGATGGGTGTAGGCTGGACCAGCCCCGCAAGGGGTGCAAACTCTGTGTGCAGCCAAAGCGCAGTGAGAAAGAAACAGCGCGAAGGGCTGTGGCGGTTGGAGGTGTCTTGCTAACTGGGACCGAGGGCTCCCGCAGAAGCCTGGGCTCCAGCACGGCACAGGAAGGACGTAGGGTCGCGTTTCCCCTGCGGCAGACCCGGCAGGGCCACCCGCAGGCTGCGCTAGGCACGTGGTTCTGGGGAGAGGGCCGCTGGGGCTCCGCTTCTCTTTCCGGGTGAACACCTCGTTTTGCTTCCCCTTTGGCTATCTCTGTTTCCTTCGTGTCTTCATGGCTGTGCAGTGGAGATGTGATGCAGAGGAGGCCGTGTGGGACAGCAAGAGGGGCTCCAAGCTGGCTCAGGGCGGGGGGTGGTCCTCCCCGCTTGGCTTCCCCGCCCAGGCTCTGTTCGGGTCTCCCTCCTTCCCACCGCTGCGCCCACGCGGAGGCACACGCGGCCTCGCAGGTATGCAGAGCCAGCCGGCACAGTGATGGCGTGGCGTGAGTGCGCCTGTGCCTAGGAGGACTTGGGGACCCCACAGGGATGGATACCGGCATGAATAGAAGAGAGGCAGAGTGACAGCTGCCTGTCTCTTATCACTTTCTCCTCACTGGAGCAAGATACCTGATACCTGCAATGGAAAAGCTCAGGGATTCCTTCCAAGGATGGCTGGCGGCAGAAAGCCCGACCTGGAGGAAGCGCTGGCGGAGAGCAGCTGCTTACATTATGGGGGACAGCAGCTGAGGGAACAGAGAGGAGCTGGGGGAGATCAGCCCTTCTCAGCCACGCCCCAGGGAGCCCCCTCTCTCCACCAGAAAGCCAGCTGCAGCCCTGGTTGTCAGGTCACCTCCCAGAGCTCCACCTCTAGGGTGGGGCTGTAGCTCAGTGGTCCAGTGCTTGCCCCGCACTCACAAGGTCCTGAGTTCAATCCCCAGTACCACAAAAAGGAGTGACACCTCTGAGTGCACCAGGCTTCGGGGGAGCTTCTCCATCTAAACCCTAAGACCACACAACTGAAGACTTGAAACCAGGGAGCCAAAACCAGGGCCTGCGAGTCATGGGGAGTTTAGGGAGACAGATGTGAAGAACTTAGCATTCTGCATTCACCTGAGCTTGCAGCTGAGCTCACTGCAGCGCGTTGGCAGATGGCACTATGGGTGCCCTGTTACCCTGGCTTCTTTCGGGAGAGCATCTGTCTGCAAAGGCCGCATGGTGCTAGGCCTGTGAAGGTTCGTGGACTCCTGAGCAGGTCGTGATACTAGGTTTCCATGGACTTATTTCTTTACTCACAATTAATAACTTGAGTTGTCTGCTCGAGAATGATTCTGTTTTCCATGTGAAACACTGATACACCGACGCCTTTTCCTTTGGCAGTTTTCTGAGATACCTTCCCTTGACCTCAGTTCCGAAGTGCCCAGAGCTTCCGTTAACTCTCAGCCAACTCTCCTGGCCCTCTGCGGGCTGCACAGGAAACTGCACAGGTCATATTAATATAATAGAAGGCCTTAGTTATGATCCAGGGAGTATATAATAGAAGGCCTTAGTTATGATCCAGGGCTAACTGCTCCTCCAAGATGAAAATGAAGAGTTTATGGTTTCCACCAAGGATAAAACACACAAGAATCTTATAAAACTAATGAGGGGCACATGAGCAAATTAGAAGATGAAAATGCCCAGGCCTGGAAGAACCACCTGGTGGCAGAGGACACAGATTCCCATTCGGCAAGTGAGGTCCAGGAGGCCGTGTTAAAGGTGGCCATGCCACAGAGGGTGACAAAGCTCTGCCTCAGCTGCCATGAGGAGACACAGCCGCCCAGCCTGGGCCACGACACCCTCCATTTCCTGCAGGTGGACACCTGAGGGCCACGCACGCCTCCTCGCCAGGTGCCACGCCCCAGGGTGTGCAACTCTGCTCTGTGGTACGGTCTGGCAGGGCCTTCAGACCTGTTTTCCCCAAGATTTATCTGCTCCATGCGGGGCAGACAGCGTCCTGCATCAGTGCCCTGGAGCAGGGAGGGGAGGGGATGGACAAGAACCCATGTTTGCATGAGGTCTTGAATCTCAGCCGCCTGTGACTTCTTGGTGCACCTAACACCTGATTCTGCCCTGAGATGTTACTCCAGGGTCTGTCCTCCCGGAGAGAGCTGATGGCGGCCACCCAGCAGGACAGACCCCCATTTGGAATCGCACTCGGTGGAGCGCAGGTTGGCTTCCCAATTTTCTAGGGGAAGGCGTGAGAGGACTGGAAGGGGGCTGTGAACCAGCTCCTGGGGTCCCTGAAGCTGCTCTGCTGCAAAATTAAATTAGTACTTTCAGGTAGGAGAAAGGTGGGGCAAGAATTTTTCTTTATGATAAATTACTTTGGGGGATTTGCTCCATGAGGAAGATTAATTATTTTTTCCATGAAAAATTCTCTCTGTAGCTCCAGGGAGGGAACTTAAAAAGGCGGGAGACTTTGTGGGAGATGTTATAGAAGGTCTTTCAAATCTGTGTAATGAATATGAAACAGTGGAAAAAAGGCCCCCTGCCTTTCCCTGTGAAGAGCCCGTGTCCCTCTCTCACAGGGAAGCTCACAGGGCCTGCAGGTCTGCAGGTCTGCAGGGGGCTGCTCTTGGCTATGCCACTCTCACCATTCTGCAGAGTGGCTCCTGCTCAGTCTCTGAGAATGGCAGGTGCCCATCTCCCCACTTGCTGGCTGGGGAGTCACAGCTGGCCCCTCCCGGGGTCCCCACCTCTGTCAGAGAACCAAGGTGGCGGTGTTGAGTTCAGAGCCCTCTTCTGTGAAGAGCACCCGAGACAGCCCTGGTGAGGGAGGCTGGGACACTGCAAAGGCCATAGTCCCTGCCAGGCAGGTGTCCGCAAGGACGCAGGTGCCAGCAGCGAGGACTCGGAGCAAGGCATCAAATGACACAGGTACAGAGGTTTTAAAATCCCATTCAGGTGCCCTGAAACCCAATTCTGCTGCTAAATACCCAATCTGCTGTTAAAATAAAAATGGAAAACCTTCTTTTAAGTGAAAACTAAACTTTGGGAGCGGGGAGCTAGTGTTCCAACATTTCAGTTTGGTTATTGACATTCCTTTACGAGTGTTTGCTCTGCTTTTCTTTTCCATCCACTTCTCCCACTTGTCACTTCCTGCCTGCAGATCCTTTGCCGGGTGCTGTGTATGCCAAAGAGCACAGGAGAAGGGGCCGTGGGCCGCGCCACGGTTATCTGAGTGTCCTTTGTCCCCCCGTCCTGATGCACCTGCCCTTCTGTCCCACCCATCCTGCCTTTATTGAATCAATGCCGGGCCTTCCAGGCCCCTCAGCTGCTCCTCGACAGTGAAGTAACCGTGGTTAAGCCTCCCTTAGCAGGCTGTCTTCATCGCACTTAATTCTAAGTCTGTGCTACTGTATTTTCTAGGTGCTCCCTTGGGGATAAGAAACACCTTCCTGTGATTCAGTTTGCACGATCCATCCCCCACAAATACATTCAGCACGTGTCCGTGCCTGCTGTCCCACTGCGTGAGTGTGCAGGGTAACCATGGCATCCCACCATGGATCTCACACTGTGAGGTGCAGGCTCCAAAGTTAGATCTCTGGCCTAAGAGGTGGGGGCTGTGTCCTGTCACTGAATCACAGTTTATAATTCAGGTCAGTGAGCATGGGGTGTTCTCTGCAGTTTCCATGCCAAGCCTTGTTCTGCGGTGGAGGCAGACGGCCACTATCAGTGATGTCGGAGGTTTCTCTTCTCCTCTCTGCTCTTTTCTGAGTTGGAGCAGAGCTCCAGAGCATGTACAGGGCCAGGAGGAGAGTGCTTCAGGTCCTTGATGTCCCCGGAAGCTGCCTGTGCCCCTTCAGATGTTTGCCTAGGATCCTCATGCTGGGACACGCATTCCTCTTGTCCTTACCCTCATGCTTCTCCAGTACCAGCAGCTCTCCCGGGCACTTCCGCACCACACCTGGGTGCAGAGTGCTCCTCTGTGTCCCTTCAGCTTCCAGGAGAGACAGGGGCTCACAGTCACAGATGCTATCTGCTTGCACTCACGGATCCTGGGGACTCAAGGCTTCTCGCCTGGACTCTGACTCTGTCTCCCTTTCTCTCTTATCTTGTCCTTCTCTGCCTTTCTGTCTCTCTGTTTCCAATCAGTGTTACTGAAATGTTATGGGAAAGCATAAACTGCATATCTTTACAGGAACAATTTGATGGTGATGACAAATCTTGACTGTCACCTTGACAGGTCTGAAAAGCAATCAGGGGGTTCTTAAATCATGCTTGGTGTGTCTCTAAGGGAGAGGAGGGTGTGACGGTGGGAACCCCTCCTGTCCTTGGTGCTCCCCTCTCGGGCTCCTCCCCTGCCCCAGCTTCCTGCATGCATGAGTTGAGCAGGTTTCCTGCATTGTGCCTTCTACCACCACGCCCTGTCTTGGGGCCAGCCATCCACGGAGATCTCTGAAACCATGAGGCCAAATCAACTCTTCTTTAAATTGCAGTGTCTGGGGTTTTGTCCTGGCCATGGAAAACTGACTATCAGAAGCCACCCGGACCATCCTTGCTTTCTTTGTGTACTCTCCAGAGTTCCTCACCCCACTATTTCTTCTGCTCTCACAGCCTCCTTCTTCTGAACTCCCCTAGGAGCTCCACACCTGCCTGTCCCTGCCTTCCGTGGGCCTCTACCTCATGCTGTGGAGGAGCAGCTCTTGTCTCTGGCCATGGGGCTAATCCTCAGTCACTGTAAGGGTCAGGTTTAGACATATGGAATCTGGAGAGGATGGTTTTTCCCCGTTTTTCTGCATTTCTCTGAGGCAAGGATGCATTGTGTACCAGCTGCTTGCACAGCTGTTAGGAGGACAGGGGATCCAACCAGGGAAAGGCAGCAGGATCTAGAAAGGGGCTGACCAATAACGTCACAGAGGTATCCCCAGAGGTGCACCAAGGGAGATGCTTCACCCCACTTGCTAGGTGGGTTGCAAGTAGCAGGAGAGCAGTGCACCTCCTCCTTGGTTGGTGCCCCTAGCCTGCGCCCCACAGGACGGGAGCTGTGCCCACAGTCGGAACCTCGTGAGGATGGGAAAGAGGCCAGTGGCCTTTTCACATGTAGGCTCACTGTGCTGGACCTAAGAAGCCACTTGGTTCCACATTTCTCAAAGGAAGATGACCAGATACAATCAAATGATATTACACAGTCCTGCCCCAAATCAAAAGATCCTATTACTCAAAGCATCACTGGCAAATGAAATTACACACAACCTCCAATTGCTGGGGTTTTTGTTTTGCTATTTTACAGAATAGATAAAACATATGTGCATTTTGAAGTCGGCTATAAAGAAATATATGTAGTCATGTTAGAAAAAATGTGTAACAAATATTTATTTCAATAGTGGGTGCCTACCATTTGGGAAGGCTGGGTAAAACCCTTTCTAGAGCAGTGACTCTGTCTGCCAGGTCCTGGGTTGTCTACCATATATTAACTTATTTTTGTTTTGAAATAATTTTAGGATGTAGGTACTATTATCTTTTCATTCTACAAACAAGAATACTGAAGTACAAAGAGATTACGCCAAGAGCACATGCCTAGTCACCAGATGAACTAGGATGCAAACTGGGTAAATTGAAGCGATTGACCACTGTGCCTGGTAAATATGGTACAAAGTTTAATTCTCCTAGGAGTACACCTATGAAGTAGGACCTTCGCTTTGTAGATGGGGAAATTGTGCCGCAGAGAGGTTAAGCAGTGTGCAGAATAACATGAACCCCATAGTGTTAGTAGATTCAGACTACTACCCGTGGTTTGTATACCTCACTCTGAAAATTCACACTGTTAACCACAATGCCATAAGATCAAGACTGGTAAAATGCTGAAGTAGTTGGCCCAAGTTAATTTAACATTTCTAACTCTACTAGGGAATAATCAGAAATTTTGATGAATTTGAGCATGAACTGTTTATACACAAAGCATCATAACTAAGCATAAACAGGTTATGTGCATACATGTAATATTATGGAAATAATGTAATTATGTCTACAGAGAGTTGATAATTATTCAAACAATGTTCCAGAAGATACTTGGGAAGAAAAACAGGATATTCAACAGTTACTGCAAATATCTCCCAAAACAAGCAGAAAAATGAGTGAAAAAAAAACCAATTAAAAATGAATGAAAAAATACATCAAAATGTTAATGAATAATGAAAAATTTGGCATGGTTGGGTTATGAGAAGTTTGTCTTAGAACTATGAAGAACAACATTGAATTTTCCCCTTTATGTTGACCTCTCTATAAATTTCTCTTGGAAATGCAGTTACTTCCATAAAACATTAAAAAATATTGTCATACATACCTACAAAAGGTACTGAAATGAAAGAAGTCACTTACATTTGCTCATTACAGTACTTTTGGTGGTTGAGTGCACTGTGTGACTCTTGTAGGAGCACATGAAAGTTGCTGTGTGAGATTGCACATTTTATCCCCACCACAAATGTAGCCCATGTGTTTCAAACAGGGCCTAATAAAAATAAAAACTAAAATATGATATTTGATCTATAGCTGGCCACACGGAAAACATAACCACCTGTGTATGCTAGGGTCTTCCTTGCGTCAACTGTGTCTGCCCATCTGCCTCACCCAGTGCCACAGCGAGGGCTCCAGTTCCTGGCTGCAGCCAGGACTCCTTCCCTGCACTCGTGGGCTTGGTCCGAAGCCAAAAGGTCAGGAAACAGTATCACATTTATGGAATTAATGTAATTACGTCTACAGAGGGTTGATGATTGTTCAGAGGATGTTCCAAAAGATTCTTTGGAATGTAAAAGTCACAGAGCAATTTCCAGTTACACCTTCAGTTTCACTTTGTGATTGTGAGCAGGTCACACGCTTCTGGGAACCCAGCACAAACACGAGATTGCCGTAAAGAATAGTGCACCCTTAGAACCTGTGCACTTGAGGTCTGGGATCGGGAAGAAAGCCTCAGCACTCAGGTGAAGACCTAGAGAGGGGATTCCTGGTCCGGGTTAATGAGGAGGAGGATGGCTCCAAGAATGCTCGGCCCCAGTTGAAGGGACAGAGAAGCCAGGGAGGGCAGGTGGGACAGGGACCCTGGGTTCAGTGAATCCTCAACACATCACCTACAGTTTTGGAAAAGTTCTTTGATGTGATATTGGCTGTTTTCAGAAATGGGCCAGGTGCCTCTGAGGTGCACCTCAAGGGGGTTGCAGCAAATCCTCTGTTACTCATGAACAACAGGCTGAGTTCCAGAGCCACGTCTGGAGAACTGCATTTCCAAAGACTTGCCTTCCCTTTTGCATCTCCAGGTGCTGAGCCAGGTGCTTTACATAAATTACCCCATTCACTTTCCCCAGGCAGCATAATAAGGTGAATCCAGGGAACAAAGGCCGAAACAGTGAGGCCAGCCGCCCAGAATCACTGAGCTCACAGTGGGAGTGGACACCAGGGCTGCTCAGCTCTTCATCCCTTCCTGTCCCCTGGAGCACAGAAGCCGGGTGTGTGAGACTTACAGGTATTCGGGGCGCGGTGGACTCCCACAGAGCTGTGCAAGCCTGGCTAGGAAGCTGAGAAGTGGAGCAGACAGATGTGTGTAGTAGGAGCTATTTATAGTCTCATTACACAACGTGGGGGTGAAAGCGTGTGACGGGTGTGGATGGAGATGATGCTGCCGGAAAGAATGACACAGGGAGGCTGGGGTTAGGGGAGAAGTCCAGATGCTTCTAGACAAATAGGCAGATGGGGGGAATGACAGATGTGGTGCCAGGCCCAGCTGCTGGCCGGATGCCTCCTGATGTGGTGTAAAGTGTGCGCAGGTTCACAGTGGTTTAGACCCCATGTCCTGTGCATGGAAGTTGAGTTCTGAGAGACGGAATGAGTGTGTGTTCTTTCCTCTTGGGAGCTTCGTACTCTGCATGGAAGGGCGTAAAATTAAAGGCACCGAACTGGCTCCTATGTGTGAACAGAGATACTGTTTAAAGCAAACAGAGGACTTTGGTTTCCCAGAAGAGGAACAGACTAGAGGCAGATTTGGTGAGCTGTGCTGCGGTGTAGAACCCTGGTTGCAGTTTAGAAAGGGAATGAGCTATGTGGAAACTGGTTTCACATTTCTTGTCCTCAGTAGATGTCCAGTGTTACTGCTTTAGTTCAGCAGAAACTGAGTGTGGTGGATTAATAAAGAATATGGTAATTTCCAGGTGGTGCAGTTTCCAGAAGGAGAGAGAGGTTCAGCTAGGACTGCACCATAAGGTGGTTCAGACCAGTGGGGTCAGGGATGTCAGTCAGCGAACAGCAAAGAGGACTCAGGCGCAGAGGCAGAGGCAGGGGCAGGGGCAGGGGCAGGGGCAGGGGCACTGGTTGTAAGAGGGAGGTCGCCTGCAGCTGTCTAGGCTCCCTGGGCGCTGATGAAGCACTGAGCCCTGCATGTGGGGTTCAGAAGCAGCCTACAGTGAGGTGCTCTGCACCCCAAGGAGGGACTCTCAGAGGGCCTTGGCAGCTGGCCCTGGGGGCCAGGCTGACAGGGGTGTCAGTCAGAGCCCACTCTGGCTAGCTGAAGAAAATGTGGTTGCAGTAGTCACAACTCCCAGTGTGACCACAGAACGAGTGAGAAGATGCAGGAAGCGAAATGGAGCTTTCAGAGACTCCCTTAAGCTCACATCTCAGAACTAGGCTATCCAGAGGTAGGCAGGAGAATTAGGTCATCCCTGACTTCCATGACTGGTGAAATCCCACTCAGGCAGAGAGGCCTGCATGGGAGAGCATCTTCCTTTCCACTGTGACCTTCAGTCCCTGCAGGTGAGTTGCTGGGGCCAGGGGATCACGTGCTCTGACCTCTGGCAAGGGCAGGAGTTGGATGGTCCAGTGCTTGGTCACTGCACCCTGTAGGGAAGCTTCCAGTGGGAGAGGAGCACTGTGGGGGTACAGCTGTTGGCAATGATCTTCCTCATCTATCATTCTTTTCATTTTGTTTTCTTCTTGATAGAAAACTCCATGCATTTATGGTCAAACAACAAAAAGAGTGACTTTATGCTTTGTAACCTATGTAGCCAAATGATCAATTATACCCCTCCCTTTCCTGGAAGAGAAGGTTGTGATACTGGGTTGTTTGGGGCAGGGTTACCCATGGTGGTAGATAGAATGCTTTCCTAGGAAGTTCACCCCTGTGGTCCAAACATTATGTTCCTCTTGGCTCCAGGTCCTCAGGGTCCAGAGAGAGTGTTCCTGTTACCTTGATCCTAGGAGCAGGGCTTCTCAGACTCTGTGAAGTCTTAGCGAAGAAAGGCACAGGTGCATTTGATCCAGGAATAAGCGATTTCTTGTTTTATGTAATTTCATGTTTTCCTTCTGGAAAGTTACTTGGTACTAAGACTGCAGACTATGTGCCTGCTGTAGTTTTTAAGTTCTGGCAGCAGATTAAGTTCTGGGGCAGAGGAAAAGCAAGGCAGGCAGCAAAGGTGGGGTAGCTGTATGTAGAAGGGGGTTCCCTTGCTCCTGGAGGCTGAGGGGGCCCCTGCCAGGAAGAGTATGGGGCCCACTGCCGGCCCTCTGCAGTTTTCACCTCCTCACCAGGGTGGGGCGGCGATGCCAGGGAGTGGCCAGGGTGCTGCTGGCTGCTGTGTGCTCGGTACACACTGGGAAAGGAAGATGTTTTCCTCCCCCATCCTACCCTTCTGTCACTGAGCTGTGCATGTCACAGCTGAGCTGTCACAGCTCTCTCCCTCTCCGCAGTCTGTAAGTTCTCCAACTGAATAACCTCAAAAGTGATTCCCAAACTCTGTTGAATTTGACTCAGTAAGAGTGTTCCACTGTAAGTTGTTAAACTGTAGAGTTTAAAATGACATTTTAAAGTCATTGTCCAAAATGTATTATTCTAACTCTAATGTGGCAAAGAATATAATTTTCAGCATATGATCAGTATTGATGTATTGAAAGAAACCACTAGAACACTTAAAATGTGGCAGATACGATTGTGATTTGGCTTTGCTGTCATCTGATTAAAACATTCGAGCAGGTTCTTCTTTAAAATAATTTCACAATGTTTCTTCTAAAATTTGCATTTTCATTCCATTTCTCCCATCAAGTTTTATCCCATTCTTTAGGTCAATATGTCCCCTGTGTACGGTAAACCTCCACTGCTATTCGGTAATATCTATATATAGTCATGCATAGAGGTTTTCATTCCTAACTACTTGTAAAAACTTGAAGTTTGTTTTATTTCCTGTGACGTAAAGTCTCAGATCAATGTCTTGGTCTCGTTTAAGCATCAGTTTGATTCTATTCTCTTTGGATGAGTTCTGTCTTCTGGGTTATGAAACAGACGGTTAGTTTTCAACACTGTTCATGGAGTGGTTGGATTTAAGTCTACCATTTTATCATTTGTTCTCTACCTCAATGTTGTAGACATTCCCCATTTAACCACCTACCTGTTTAACCACTGTTTGGACCGAGCACCCAGCTGTGCTGTTGGGAGCTATGACCTGCTGCTTGGGTTTATGATTAGGCTTTTGATTTTTGTTTTGCACTGTTCTTTCTGTACTCTTGTTTACAGAGCTCGATGTCTGTACACCATTCTGCATACATACAGTTCAGACTGTACGTAACAGTACTGTAACTTTTACTGATTGTACTGGGCAGTACAGCCCTGTAGATTTATGTGCTATTATACATTACAGTGCTGCATGTAAGTGTTATGCAAAGAAGAGCAAAGTCATCAAGAAGGCGTTTCCTCTGGCTACGTCTGTGTTCTGAGTGTTGTGTGTATAGCGATTCCCCACTCACCAACCAATGCATTTAATGGTCTAGGTGCTCGGTTGTTGAATGAGGCGTGTCTGTACATTCTATTCTTTCATAAGCTGCTATGGTCAATTATTACATCATGTTAAGCCAAATGTAGAAAATTTACAACTTATCGCTCTTTTTTGCCTGTTTCTTTAAATTATAGATATTATATATAGCATCTACATGCACTAGAAGTCCCATCATAACATTATAATTTTTGCTTTCAGAAGAATTTAAGAGGAAAAATAATATTTGAAACCAATCCATATATTTATCACTTCTATTATTGCTTGTTTTTCTCTATCCAGTCAAGTTCTCTTGTGGTATTATACCCTTACAATGTGAAGAATCTATAATTCCTTGTAGATCGTGTTTGTTGCTGGTGAATTTTGCTAATTTTTCTTCATCCGAAATGTCATCATTTCTGCTTGACATTTGTTAACCATTGAATTCTGGGTTGACAGTTGTCCTAGTTCAGCAGTTTAAAGATGCTGTGTGCCTGCCCTCTGCCCTCCTTTGTTTCTGACGAGAGAAATCCATGTAATTCAAACCTCTGATTTTTTGGACGTCAGAGTAAGAACTCTAGGTGCTTTCACAAGGTTTTCTGTATGTTGCATTCAGAACCTAATGAGTCTAGGAACTGTCATTACTACTTTTTGAGGTGCATTTGTTTGGGAGTGAGCACCATGAAGGAAGGCCTGGGATTTTTCCCCATTTGCCAGGTGCCAGGTGACCCCGACGCAGTCTGAGATGCTGGTCAGTGATGCCTCTGCCGTGAGAACACAGTAACTTTGGCTGTTCATGGTACTGTGGGGTGGGCAGAGCTTCATGTCCATGGGGTTTCCCTTCCTGATTTCCATGGTGCCACGTGGAGCAGCCCACCACGAGGGATTAGCAGAGATTTGAATTATCACTGAGGAAAGCCTCCCATTTTAAGGGGAATGGATTGCAAAGCTGCCCAGCTATGCCCACAGGAGGCGGTCTCTTTTTGCTGTACTATCCCTGCGGCAAGGCTGCCCTCTGCCTCCCAGGGAGACATCATTGTAATCACCCAGGATCATTTGCTGCACTAAACATACTTTGAAAAGATAATCTGAAAGAAAAGCTGAGACAAAATATGCAGAAATGCCATGGAACATTTTCTTCCCACATGGAAATGTCAGGTTCATTATACCCTTTATCAGAATTATGAACCTTGGCCAGTCTTTTTTTTCAAATACCCTGATTGTCTTTTTTGTTCCTTTGGGGGTCCCACATCATGTATGTAGACCTTCTGATAATATCCCATGGGTCTCTCAGCTCTGCTAAGTTTTTAAAATATTTTCCTCTCCTTTCTGAAGATTGGGTCATTTTTACTGATCTATCTTCAAATTCACTGAATATTTTCTGTGTTATTTGCAGGTCATTTTCTCTGTCATATTGAGCTCATTGAGAAACTACTAAATGTCGGGTTTGTTTTGTTAAAAAACTTCCAGTTGATTATTTTATAGTATATCATCCTCACAAGTGCATCTGCTTTGTTCACTGACATATGCTGTCCTTTAACTCCAGGAGCATGGTTATCACAGCTGCTTTAAAGTTTGCTTCGTGGTCCAAAACTGCTGCTATCTTGGGAATGCATCTGCTTGTTGTGTCTTTCCTTGAGAATTGATCAATGTTTCCTAGTTCTTGGCGTGCTGAGTAGCTTTGGATTTTGTCCTGGACAATAAAACTGTGTTGGGTGGATTCTGGTCTGGTCATAATTTCCCAGAGATGGTTGGTGTTGGAAGACAAACAGTTCTACTAGGTTAAGATCATGGCTCTGTCCTGTCGTCTTTATGGTCACGTACCTCTCACATCTCAGTTCCGTTCCAAAGGCATTTTCAGTGCAGTTGAGCCTGACTTAGGTACCAGTTATGTGGGTCTTATGCAGGCAGAGATTGAAACCTCACTTTACTTGCAAATCCTTTATTCCATCCATTTGGGTCCATCCCACCCTTTCATAGGTGGCAGGTGAGGCTGAGCCCTTGTACAGGTGAAGGCCTGCGGTGATGGCGGAGCTGTTAGAGACCAAGCACCCAAACTGCGACCAAACCCCACTTATTTATCACAACGCACCAACACTGCAGTTAACCTGAATATCTGATGCTCAACTGCTGGGGCAACTTGGCTCTTGTGCCCACTGAGAGTGCTCTGCATGCCCACTGCGGGACACGTGCCATAGGTCTGCCACCACTCAGGGGATTCCCTTTTCTAGCTTGCAGTGCTTTGGGATGCCTTACATTCTTCCACCAAGCGATCTGCTTTTCTCATTTCTGTGGCAAGAAACATAGCATTGCAAACTTTGTGTCTGTTCCCGTTACCACCCCACTTTCACACTGGAATTCACCCATAGGAGCAAAGAGTGAGGAAGAAACCACAGGAAGCTTCCCCAAGTTCTTTGCAGGTTTCAGCTCCTGTCTGTAATCTGCCTGCTTCTATTTACTTTTTTCAATCCCTCAGTAGTAGTAGTATAGTTTTGTTTGTTTGTTTTTAGACACTGCAGAAGGTGAGGATGGAGCTGTGGGGTATTTATATTCTCTACTGGCTCTAGAATAATTCTCAACTCTTAGTTGTTCTAATAAGGATCATAATTTTCTCTGTAAGGCGCACTCTGGTAAGGAACACTTGGGAATGGACACCGAAAAAATCGTGATCATCTTTGTCCTGCTTCTCTGATTTCTTCTCTTACTTCACACAGGCTCCTTTCCCCCTAAAAGACCGAAAATGCTACGTTTACTCCTGGGTGCCCGGTGTCTGCTAATTAAAATCTTACCCCAGCCAGTTCTCATCTCTTCACTGGTATTTTCTTAACAGTCAAGATCCCATTTTCTTAGTGACCCACATGAACTGCATTATCAGTGAAACACTTTTGATAAACTAATTCTCTTTAAGGTGCTCATGTCTGATAGTGGTTATCTCAATCCCATACCTGCTTTAAAGTATTTTGAAAGGAAACTTTATATTAAATCTAAAGCTTTATCTCTAATAGTAGAATTTTAAATTTCAGTATAAGGTAATTATAGAGATATTTTAATAAGGAGAATAAACAAGAAACTTTTACTCAAATATAAGACCAATCATGTTTGGTTACTCATATGTGATGATTAAAAAATCATATTAGTAATATAAAAATAGATATTTCAATAAGAATTTATACTTTTTACTTTCCATTTTTAAAATTCAGCAATAAAAGTAGAAAGTCTCCCAGGAGGAGCCAGGATTATCTTTTTGTTATTACTTTTATGATGACCTTTAAGATGTCATTAAATATTTTTACTAAATGAAAATGGTAACTATAATGAGCTGTAAAAAACAAAGCCTTAAACATACATTTAAAAGATTTAAAAAATTACATACCTGTATTTTCCTACTTTCCTCACTGTCACTTACACTCCAGTGAAAGAATGTTCTAGAATATTAAGCTAATCTTACGAGTTTCCTTCTTTGCGTTTCTAAGGGGTAATGGAAGACAGCATTGTCAAGAGCACAGCATTTGGATGAAGTAACTGGTAAACCCCGATGGTCAGCTCAGTTGTCATCTTCCATGTGATTTTCCAAAATCCTCTTATTTATCATACAGTGTTCTGTGGCTTGTTTAAAAGACAAATCTCCTTCCATGGATTATAAAGTCCTTCTTGCTTCTTCGGAGTTAAAGCAAATCTCATTAATGTCTGTTTAAAAGGAACTTGAAGAGTGCAGAAGGAAAGAGGAACATGAGAAAGACATGGGCCACACCAGGCTGCTATGGTCTGAGGGACCAGGACAGACAGCCAGGTGTCCGGCACAGGGGCTTGGTGCAGAGGTGAGGCTGCAGGACCAGAAAGCTGCCGTCCCAGCTGGGGGTCAGGGGAGTCAGCATACTGGGCTCACTCCTGGTGAGGAAGGCGTTCATGCACCCAAGGATCAGAAGAGGCTGTGGCTATGCGCAGGGCAGCCCATGCAGTGCCACAAGTGTGGAGCTCAGCAGTGAGCCAGGGACTCCCCCAGCCAGCCACAAACCCCAGGAAACCCGCTCCGCTCCAGGCACAAATTCCAGCATGGCAGTTGAGGAGGGAGTGACGGCTACTGGTGTTTGTTTTCTGCTACTTTCTTTAAAAAGAGCTTTTGAGACTTTTTCACTTGCACTCTTGGCCATTTGAAAGGGTCTATTAGCAGCACAACAGTGAGTGCTTATTAAGTGTTTAGGGTGTACGGGCAACCAGGCAAAGTGCTGTGTTAACAAAGGCCAGCAAAGAAATGACTCTGCTTTGGGCAGGAGTGCTATGTCCTTTGTGCGCATGTGTGGTAGACTTCTGCTAGGCTGAAATAAGGTTGGCCTGGCTTGGCCTTGGCCAAAATAATAGTGGAGAAATTCAATGAAGACTAGAAAATCAGTTTAGGGACACAGCTAACGTTGGGGGAGTATTTTTCCTTGGGATTTCTACATTTTCCTTGTATCCATCAAGATTCTGGGCTACTAGATTTTCCTGGATGATAAATAGAAATTTCTCAATCCCAGTTGAAAAACAGTCTTTCAATCAGTTCAGTTAAATGAGAATTTTCAAATGCCTTCCAAGCATCCAGTGTTGTGCTGTAAGTTGTGGAGGATAAGACAGAATCTTGACATTATCATGTCTTTGAATGTTTATTGGAGGAGAACAAATGAAGTAGTATAAAAATAATAAGACAACTCATAGCCAAGATTTTTAAGATCTAAAATCCATCGGGAACACTAGCATATATAATGTTTTCCCAGATTGCCCAGTCATGGACTTGGATGACCATTGTGATGGTTTTTAAATTTAGGCCGCTCATGGCTGTGTTCGTGTTCTTAAGAAGCTGTTATTTCTCTTGGGTCCTAGGAACTCCTGGGTAATTCGGTATCGTTGCCATGGCTTTTATGTTGGATCTGGCTGTGATAGAGCTAAGACTCCGGGCGGTACTAACTGGCCTGGGCTTCCTGCTTTGCATTAGCAGTTGGAGCGAACAGAGCATCCTATTAGCACTGGGTGGGTGCATTTGCAACAGCTGGAATGGGGCATGGAGAAGCAAAGAGTTCTCAGCTCACATATGGCTGGCATGATGCGCTCTTTCTCTGGAGCTTGAGAGAAGGCACTTTTTTCTTGATTCAGTGGCAGCTCTTCTGGCCATCCTTGGGTGGTTGATAATCTTATGTTACGTGATCCCAGCTGTTGATGTTTGGATTTCACAGAAAAAACTACCAGGCAGCTTGGAACATGTTCTTGAGGACTGTGCACTAAATTGTTAACTGCAAGGCACAAAGCTAGCTCTGAGAAAGGTCATTCATTTAATAGGAAAAATGGAGACAAGCTTGTGAATGGAGTTGGAGACTGGGAAGTTGATAGAAGCAGAGCCAGCCACTCTCTCTATCTCTTTCTGGGTTTCTGTGTTTTCCTTCTCGGATCATCTGCTCCATTCTGTTTCTCTGTGAACTTAGCTCCCTCTGACTTCAACAGCAGTGCAGACTGGGCAGGAATAGCCCTGCAGGCCCCACGTCTGCATGACCCTTAGGTGGAAGCTCCTACTATCTGACTGTGCCTCTCTAAGTCTCAGTTCAAAGTCTCTGAATCTCAGCTCCAAGTCTGCCCTGAAGACAGGGCCAGATATTGCCTAGTCCCTGTGGCACAGGAGCAGGGTCACAGGGGAAGAGATGCCCCAAGCTCACAGCTCCTGAAGAGGTGTGCTGAAGCAGGGAGGATGACATTGTTATGCAGGCATCCCCAGCTCCCTGCAGAGCTGCCTGTGAGTGACATCCAGCCCATGAAGCAATCCTTCTCCCCAAAGCCCCATCACCTTCCTAGCTCTCTGCAAACAGGATGACTCACTGCTTTTCCTGAGTCTAGAGTTTGAGAACTTTCCCTTTGCTCAAATGCCTCAGGGATTTAACTGCCAAATTCAAAAATTACTGTTTCAGTTTCCTCAAAGAAGCTTTAGGAAATGATTCCTCATGTAGAAGGCATCATTGGGCCTGCTGGGGTCTCCCAGGGCTCTGAATGTGTGCCCACAGACCTGGATGCTGGTAGAACGTGACTCATACACATATGGTGCTAAGTTGCATGATTTTAAAAGAAGAGATGAATAAGACAAGGTCGACATGAGAAAGGATTGCAAGTGGGAAGATTTTCTTCTTTGATTTATTTTTCTCACAGAAGCATTAAAGAAAATGAACTCTAGAGCAGACTAAAATCTGTCTTAGAAATTAGGGAATACATTTGATTTAACTCATTCACTGAGTGACTGACTCAGTGACTGACTACATTGTTTCAGCACTGTACATACTCTTGGGGCCTCAAAATTGATGTTTCTTGGTTGGTAATTGCCCCTCTCTTTGATGGATTACCCACACACTAGAGGGATCTTGTATACCACGAAAATGTAGGGCCCTTCCTTCTAAGGTTGCTAAGAATTTTCAAGATCGTTTGGAGAAATAGCATGGAGCCCAGGCCATGTATGGACTGCAGGGAGTACAAGATGCCAGCCCCTTCCTGTTAATTGGCACCATTCTCAGGCCACAGGAAGAATAAGAAGCCAGGCATTTCCTGTGAGTCGGCGCCATGCATGGGCTGCGCCATGCAGATGGCAGCCCCTCCTGTGTGTGAGCGACAAAAAGAGCCTCTTCCCTCCACCACACCCCACCTGCCTTCCTTCTGTGACTGACTGATTCAGAAGAACACAGGATGAGATGGTAGCTATGGAAGTGAAATATAATTTACTGCTTGTAGTGTTTCACTGACTTTGCAGGCCTAAAGCCCATAATATGATGAGCTATTCAGAAAATAACAGTACACAGTGTAGCATCTATGGGGGGGCCCCTTCCGAAGTGGTAGCCATTGTTAATTCCCTATTGTCTTGTTTCATGGTGTTGTGTCATTTTCATTGTTTTGTTTGGTTTGGTTTTATTCAGTTTTGTCTTGTTTGATTTTGTTATATGTGATGGCATGGGCAGCTATTTCAAAGATAACAAGATATATTATGGTAGGTATTTTGGATTTCCTATTATCTTGTTTTGAAGTCCTGTATTGTGTTGATTGCTTTGTTTTTATTGGTTCTATTCTGTTCTTTTTCATTTGGTTTTCCTATATCTGAAGTTATGGACAGCTACTTTGAAGACAAGAGGCATTATGGTAGCCATTGTTGATTTCCTATTATCTTGTTTTGAAATCCTGTATCACTTACACAATTGTTTTGATTGGCTTCATTCTGTTTTATTTTGCTTGGTTTTGTTCTCTTTAAAAATAAAAAACATTATATATAAAAATAAACAGCACAGAGCCTCGCCCTGCAAATGTGCAGCTCCTGTGCTGGTTTCCTGTTTCCGCCACATCTCCAGAGGAAAGGAGGAGCCTGCTTTCTTCCCGCGGAGGTATGTGCAGGAGCCCTTGATCTAGCTCTTTCTTCAGATAGTTACTGTGCAGCAAGAAAGCTTTTGTCCATTTTGAAAAGAATGAAACTCCCTGCTTTTAGTTCTGTCCTGCCTTGGTGACTGTCACTAAGTCATTTGTTAATTGTGGCATGGTACCCTTGGTAACAGTTTTCATGCTAAATCTTGTCCTTTCTTGTGTTTGAACTTTTAAGCAGTAAAAGTCATAAACCCCTTCATGGTACATTTTACACAGAGTTCGTTTTGGTTCAGTCTGTATCCGAGATTATAGTATTTCACAAAATAGCAATTCAGTACATTTTAGGTAAAGAAGACAATTGGCTGGTAATGTTTCATAGGGATAAAGTGATTTCTAATGCTTGAATTTGTGAATTGTTGGAATTTATTATGTAAAACCAAGAGAAGAGGTTTATCCTGAGGGGAAAATGGCAGTTTTCCATGAGCTGTATAATGTGCTTTAAAATAATTTAATAAGTTTCATCCTAGGATTTTCATTAACTCAAGCAGCATGTATTATAAAATCTATCAAGCTGATGTATTATAAAAATCTGGATTTTATTTAAAGAAAAAAGGACTTACACGAAATGTTTAGAAGAAAAAGTTTTTAAAGAAGAAGGATTTATGAACAATCACCCTTTGCAACACCAACATCGGCCCTGAAGTGTAATGCGTCCTCCAACTCTGAAGTCGCTCTTTTTATCTTCAGGCCCAAGCTTCTGGCCAGTGCATCTTCCTTTGTGCATTTTCCCCTCACCTGCTGCTCCTGCAGGTCCAGCTTTTAGTCTTTAGGGCTCGCTCAAAGCCTCCTGTATGCCAGTCTCACCATGTCCCATGTGGCAGGAGCCCAGTTCGGGTGTGCAGGCAAGTGATCCCAGGCTCGATCAGCCCTCCCCATCGTGAGCCAGCAGGTGCAGGACTGGCTGCATACCCAGCATTCTTCCCCACCAGTGGGAACGGGCTGGAAGTAGCTCCCCTCCATTCACGGTCTCCTTTGCAGTGCAGACTCCATGTCTGCTGAGCAGCGGACTGCATCTTCCCTTGTGCACCCCACAGACCCTGTATAAGCATTCTGCAGAGCTCCCACTCTGGTTTCTCCTGGGCCTGGATGCTCCGGCCAGGGCTGGCTGGGGTTGACTTTTTTCTAAGCTCCCACTGGGCTTGCAGACACACTTGCCTGTTGGTTACATCTGGTCTGAACCTGGTCCTCTCTTGACTGGACATGGCTCTGTGCACGTCCCCTGACTCCTGGGAGGAGATGGCTGGAGTACAGCGGCAGGCCTAGAAGTTTGCTGTGCTGCCACAGGTAACATGCCAAGTTGACCTCACCCCACTGTTAGCACAGAACTCCTGTGCTGGGGGGGTCTTGCAGGCAGCGGGACAGCCCCAAGATATGGCCAGCTCCAACAGGAGCCTGGGAGTTGATCAAGACTGATAATCAGCTTTTGTGTCTTATCAAAGTACTTTGTAACCAAGTTGATCTCTACTGATAAAAATATGAGATATATTCCATCTATTTGCTGAAAATCTCTTAGGCTTCTCTATGGCAGAGAATTGTGTGTAAGCACCATGTTTCCTTTATCTGCTCCTCTGCTGACGGACAGATACACAGGCTGTTTCCAAGATTTAGCTCTTGTGAGTTGTGCTGCTGTAAACACGATGTGCGGGTGTCACTGTGTTGTGAGGCTTTCACTCTTTGGGAAGACACCTAGAAGGGGAGTAGCTGGGTCAAATGGAATTTCCTTACTAGTTTTTGGAGCTATCTCCATACTGATGCCCATAATGGTTTCCACAGTTTGTATTCCTAATGGTAGTGTAGATGATCTCCTTTTTTCCTCACAGCCTTACCAGCATTTGTTGTGATCTAATTTTCTGATGATTGCCGTTCTTTCTGGGGTCAGATGGAATCTCAGTGTTGTTTTAATTTGCATTTCCCTAATGGCAAGAAATGTTGAGCATTTTCCATGTATTTATTGGCCCTTGCTCTTCTGAGAAGTAGCTATTAATTTCAGTGTCCACTTATTTTTGATTGGGCCTTTTATTTTGGGGCTCTGGTTTTTTTTTACTTCTTTATAAATTCTGGATATTATTCCCCTGTCAAAGAAGTCAGTACCCCAATTATTCCCATTCTGTAGAATGTCTCTTCACTCAAGCAATTGTTTTCTTGGTGGTGCAGAAACTTTAATTTGTTATGTTCTCATTTATTCATTTCTGATGCTATTTCTTGTGCAGCTATGGTTCTATCTAGAAAGTCTTTTTCTGTACCTGTGTCTTCAAGCCTTTTACCTATTGTATTTTCAAGCTGATTGAGTATTTCTGCTTTAATATCTGTGTCATTGATCCATTTTGGTGCACAGTGTTGATGTAGGCCTATATGTCACTTTCTACATGTGTACAGTCAGGTTTTTCAGTACCTTTTGTTTAAGAGGCTGTATATATATGCATGCCCCTTTGTCTAAGACCAGGTGGCGGAGTGTGCCTGAGAGTGTTTCTGTACCTCATACTCTGTTTCACTGATGTGCTTGTCTGTTTTTGAGTGCGGACCATGCTTTTTTGTTGTGGTACTTTGTAGTATGACTTGAAATCCCAGAGGCCTTCTGTGTTGTTTTTTTGGCCAGGATTGCTTTTGCTGTTCCGGGTCTCGTGTCGTGTTAGTTTTAGGATAGTGTTTTCTAGTTCTGTGAGGAGTGCTGCTGTGTTTGATTGGGATTGCATTAAATCCACATGTCAGTTTTGTTAATAGGGCCCTTTTGAAAATACTGTGTTTGCCTAGCCAGGAACAGGGCAATCTTTCCATTTTCTGTTGCCTTTTTCAATTATTTTACTTTTCTTGATGCTATTGTGAAGGGTATTGTTTTCCTTATTTTCTCAGTGGGCTATTGATTTTTGTGCACCAATTTTGTATTCTGCTACAATGCTAACATTGTTTATTAATTCTGGAAGTCTTTCGGTGGATTTTTTGGTTCTTCTATGTAAAGGATCATGGCATGAGCAAATAGCGATACTTTGACTTTTTTGCCTTCTATTCATATTCCTTTTATTTCATTCTCTGTGGTTGCTCTGGCTAATGTTTCAAGTACTATATTAAACAGGAATGGCAATAGTGGACATTCTTTTCTTATTGCTGATTTTGGAGGGCAATCTTTCAGGTTTTCCTCATTTAATATGATGTTGACAATAGATTTATCATAAATGGCTTTTATCAAATTGAAAGAAGGTCCTTCTACCACGATTTTTCTTCAAGGTTTTTGTATGAGTGGATATTTGATTTTGTAAGGGCTTTTTTTTGTACCCACTGAGGTGATCATGTGATTTTTGTCCTTGCTTCTTTTACATGGTGTATTCCATTTATTGATTTGCATATGTTGAACTGTCCTTGGGTCCCTACTTGGTCATGGTTTGTTGCATTCCATTTGGTAGTATCTCTATTCATTAAAAAGATTGGCCTGTAGTTTTCTCTTTTAGTTGAGTCTTTGTCTGCTTTTTGAATCATGTTAATGCTAACTAGGAATGACTTGAAAATACTTCTTCCCTTTAAATTTCCCTAAGTGTTTAAGGAGTTTTAGTATCAGAGCTTTCCTGAAATTCTGTAGGATTCAGTGGTAAAACTCCTGGGTCTTGGGCTTTTCTTTGATAGTAGGTTTTTTTAAAATTATTATTGCTTCAATATTATTGCCTGTTAATAGATTGTTCAGGGTTTTCATATATTCTTCGTTAGTTTTAGTAATTCACACATGTCTAGGGATCTAGCCATTCCTTCTATATTTTATCATTGCTTGAGTACAATTTTTCATAGTGGTTACTAATGATCTTTTGGATTGCGGTGGTACCCCTTGTAATTTCATGTTTTGATTTCTAATTACATGGATAGGAGCTTTACTTTCCTTCTTTAGTAGAGTTTGGGTAAGGGTTTGTTTACTTTGTTTATTCTTTCAAATAACAAGCTCGTCAATGGATTGCTTTTTATTCTCAATTTTATTTACTTATGCTCTGCGCTTTATGATTTCCTTCTTTGTAGTTGGTTTAGGTTTGGACTGTTTTTGTTTGTCTTTGACCTGGAAGTGCATAGTTAAGTTATTAACTTTTTAATTGGTAATTTATTTTGGCTTACTCTTTTTTGTAATGTGAGCATTCTTAGCTCTATACTTCCATCTATATTGTTTTCATTGTGTCCCTTGGGGTTGTAATGTGTTGGACTTTCACTATGATTTGATTCTAGAAATTTTTTCCCTGATTTCTTCTATGACTCACTGAGTATTCAGCATGTGCTACTTAATATCTAAATATTTATAAAATTTCTATGGTTTCTTTTGTGATTCATTTCTGATTTCAGTGCCCTTTGATTATTCTGTATTCATTTAAACAGCCTGAATGCGCTAGCATGTGTCCTGTTTTGGAGAAAGTTACATGTGTTGCTGGGCAGACTATGTACCCTGCTGTAGTAGAGTGGAATACTCTGCAGCTGTCTATTTAAGTCCATTGGTTGGAAGCTGCAGTTTAGCTCTGATATTACTTTACTGATTGTCTTGTTTAGTTGATCTATTTGTGACAGTGTGGTGTTGAGGTTCCCCATGATAACTGTTTGTGTTTATTTGATCTTTTATGCCCAAAGATGTTTATTTTATGCTGTTGGGTGCATCAATGTTTGTTGCACATGTATTTATAATTGTTATTTTTACCTGTTAAATTGTTTCTTTAATTAATAATTAGTTACTTTCTTAGCCTGTTCTGATCAGTTTTGGTTTGAAATCCATATTGTCTGAGGATAATAAGATTGTTACCTTTGTTTGCTTTCGGGGTCATGGTGCATGGAATACTGTTTTCTATGCTTTCACTTATGAGTATGGTCTCAAGCTGCGCCCATTTATTTATAAATATCTCAATGTGTTTTCTATGCTTTAATTTTAAGTCTATGAATTTCTTTGTGTATTAGATTTATCTTTTATATTCAGAAACCATTAGGTTTTGTTTTTGATCTAGTCTTCCAATCTGTGTTTTTAAATTGGGCTGAGGACATTTATATCAAGAGTTATTCCTGGAAGGTATTGATTTACTCCTGATTCCTATCATTGCAATGTTTTCTGTTTTCTGTTGGGTGGAAGAGAGGAAAGGGGAATGGGAAAAAAGAACTAAGATATATCATGTACAGGTTCAAATTCCCTATGATGAATGTGATCATTATGAATATCTAACTTGTACCAATAAACAATTAAAAATATATTTCACATATACATATATATATTCATATATCTAGAGATACATTATATCTCTATGTATAGTGTATATATATAGTGTATACAATAACTTTTAAAGTTTTATGGGGAGTAATTGTTCAAGGCAAAGGCATGTGAAAGTGTACAGTACTTTGCTGGGGTACATTGTCCCCTGGACTTCTTATATCATACTACTTTGCCCTGTGGTCGCCCCTGAAATCGGTCATCGGGTGTTGGCCCTTACTTCACCGTGAAGTATTTATGCATCTCTGCCCATTCTCCTGAACATGCAGCTCTGAGAATGAATCACACCAGGTGCTCCCGGCTGCTCCTCTTGGCCGTCTTTCTGGTATCTGCTGTACTTCTCTAGACATACTGCTCCCTGGTTCACATTCCTGGCAGCCCCTTGACTTTATCCGTGTGTTCTATACAGCTACTTGGCTTACTCCAATGATCAGTTTAGACAATCAATGTGTATCTCACCACTGCAGAGAGCTTTTTTTGTTATTTCATCATAGCTACAGGCAAGCAACTGTTCCTTCTTCAGTAGACAATGTTCTCAGACCTTTTCCCAGATGTTGTTATCCCAACTGCCTTCTTTCTTGGGCCAATAGGAGATGTTCCAGAAGCATCCCTACTGTATATTATGTTGCATCGTTGTTACACTCATATTATTTCTCATATGTAGGTGAAACCTCTAGGTGTCTAACACACCAGTGCTTCTTTTGATTCTTGATACTTCCATCAGAGAGGATTAGTGAGCACAAGCATTCACTATAATTAGAGACAAGTGAAGGGCAAATGCTTTGGGAGCTTTTGTGTGTGGAGTCAAGTTCTTCCTAAGCTGTAAGTAACTGAGCCTGATCTTTCCCAGGTCGTGGATGCGTGGTGGATGAGGGCGGGCAGAGAGTGGGAACAAGGAAGCAGAGTGTCTCCAGAGGAAATCTGGGGGCAGTAGAATGAGTTTGAGGTGAAGCGGAGCTAGGCTAACCCAGAGTGTGAAGTTTTGTGACTTTACCTACTTAGAAATGGTGGAAGACAGATAGCACATGCTTTCGGTGTGAAGCATGACCAGGTTTCGGGTTGCCAGGCTCATTATTTGCCTCCTTGACCAAAATGATTGTACATACAGATTTGGGAAGGGAACTCTCGGTGGTGAAGTGCCTGGGTGCTGGTCCCGTGTGCTACAGACCCTAAGTGATTTGCACTTCCATCTCCCGTCCTGCCCTGACTTGCTCTCCCCATTCTCCTCATCTCAGTAAATGACGTCTGTCTTTGCTGGGAATCAGGATGAAAACTTTGCCATCACCCTTTCTCATCCACCCATTTGCTGTTTATGCTGCTGGGGTTCGGAGCGATGCCTCTGAACTGCACCCGCAGCACCCCTTCTTCTGCCTTCCTTTGCAGTCTCCTCCAGTGTTCTATTTCCCTGGGCCCTGGAGCCTGCGTAAAATGCGAATATCTTCCCAGGCTTCAGACTTGGGAGCTGGCCCCGAGGGAATCTCTGACATTTGCTTACTCTCCAATTTACGCTCTGTACTGTTCTTGGAACACACACACACACACACACGTGCACACACATGCACACACGTGCACACACGTGCACACACACTCTCCCCAGGAACTGATGCATGCCAGGCTCTCTGCCCATGATTCTTTCGTGCCAGTTCATCAAGCTCCACTTTGCTGTGGTGTCTTTCTACATATCAGGGTATTAGAAAGGTCTTTCCTGGGCAACCTACCTAAAATGGCACTTCCTGCCACCCATCTTTTATTCTGCTTTATTTTTCATTACTCAGCAGGATATCATGCTATTAGTATTGGTTTATGCCATATGTTTTTATAAGCATTGATTTATTGTGTCTCTTGCTAAATTATACTTACTTTCCTTATAGCTGCTATTTGTTCTTCTTTGATCTCCAGATTTATTGGATGAATGAATAAATTGAAAAGTATGTAAACTTCTTAGAACTCAGAACTATGACCATTAAAACAGTTTCTGATTAAGGCAAAGGTAAATAGCACATGGTACAATATTCTTGGGGTGCTGTGTGTGGAAACCACTTACCGCCTACCTGTAAGTGCTGCCTGGTTTTCCTGGCAGTGAGGACAAGTATCGTTGTTGTATGGGCCAGAGAAGCTGCAGCCTGGTGCTTCCATGGGGCCGGCTGCCTCCTTTGCAGAGAGGTCAGGGTAACCTAGGAGGGCAAAGTAGATTCGCATGCAGGCACTTCTTGAGGAAGCAAGCTTGCATTAAGACCACTTAGAATAACAAAGATAAACCCAACTGTGAGGGCACCAGCCATCCCTCAGCAGAGGAAGGAAATGTGCCAGGCAGAGTTCCATGGTGACCATGTTGCCTGCTTCGTCTGATAACTCTCATAAAGTGTGGTGGGGCTGGTGGAGAAGTGCTGTAGTCTACACTATTTGGAATAGTGGTACTGAGGTATTAATGATAGCAAATATACACTGATTACTTACTTGGATAAGACAATACCATATGACCAGATAAACCAAGGAGTTTCTTGTTAGGATAGGACGCATTTGAACCGGTCAATAGACAGAAGATACATAAAATGGACCGAAAAGTGCGTGTTGTGTAGAATTTGGGAGGCCAGTGCTGGCAGGACTCTTGCAGAAGCTTGAGATAAACTTAGGGAACATGGGATGGCTCAGCTGCAAGCAAGATAAAAGAGTCAGAAAGTACAACCCAGGGGGAAGAGCACTGGGAGTTGAATCAGTAACCGTTTTTGGATTTATAAAGAGCTCTTTTGCAGAGAATAAGCGGCTGCTGTTCCTCTTCCTGGTCTTTGAAATGCTTGTCACTGTCCGCACCGGTGAGACTCCTGTGCATCTTGCGGAGCTGTTCCTTACTATGCGACACTCCAGGTCTGCTGCATGGGGTGTCCTCTCTTTGTCACCTGGAGAATCTCATTTCTACTCCAGGGTAGCTCGCTCACCCCGACCCTTGTGAAAGAGCAAGTGCTCCGTGTTCTTTCCCTGCGGCTCTGTGGTTTCTTTCTGCCATCCCCGTGCCACACTGCTTACCGCAGTACTTCCAGACCCACTTTCCTGATAGTTTGTGGTCTTTTCAAAAAGTGGGTGAGCATTGCTTTATTCATTGCTGTCTTGACTCTGTGCAGAATAGGTTTTTGCAATGAGTTGCACTAAGTCTTTCTGCTGTCCCCACTGTCCAGCCACTTCCTTTGTATGTCCCCTGCTCCATTGTGCTCTGAACTACTTGAATTTATGTGGGAGCCCCCTGTGGCCAGGAGCCTATATCTGCTCTTATATTCCTTAATATTACTGGTGAAGTTTCTCCTGGGTATGCTGTGGATACTCAAAAGCATCTTCAAATTGCGCTGGAGGAGGAAATACTGACCGAGGCTACCAAGGAAAAATTTCTCCTTAGCTGAGAAATTGTCTATCTGTGATGAGCTATAAGCATTAGCTTAGATATTAGAATTTGGTGTCTAATTTATTTCCTGAAAATTATGTAATTATAAGTGAAAAAGTGCATGTCTTTGAAGGGGGAGGAATGCATGGTATGACCTTACAAGTTGGCTATTTTCCATTCAAAATTTGCTAAATTGTCTTGTTCTCATAGCTCATTTTTGAAATCATCTCTGCACTCTCCCTTCACGAATCCTTTAAGTATCTAATCCAAAATATCCATTTGAAGTTTTATAAAGAAAAATTATGATGTGCTTAAGGGGATTACAACCACAGCAAGGTAAGCTGCAAAAGATCATGCTGTATTTAAAATAAAAATCATGTAAAACCCAATGGACTCAACTGCTAATAACGGAATTTTAGAAAGATACAAAAAGGGAATGGATTTGATAGTGAAATTTGATCAGTCCTTCAAGCCATCCGGCTGTGTGGTATCACTCACTGGGAACAGAATATGGAATCTTTCGAACAAAGCAGTTGTAGCAACCTGGCAAGACCTCAAAGACACAGAGAGTAAAATGAGCAAAGGACAAGTGGCATCATATCAAACTAAAAAGCTCTTGCGCAGGTTTGTAAACTAAACATCCACCAAAGAATTAATGCCCAAAATGTATAACAAATTCCAAATCTCAGTAGCAAAACCCCAAATAACCCAATTAAAAATAGGCAATAGACCTAAATAGGTATTTCTCAAAAGAAGACATATGAATGGCCAGAAAGTACATTAAAAAAGCTCTCAGTATCACTAATCACAGTAATCATAGCTGTTGTCAAAGACAGCAAGGTATTAGCACCGGTAAGGATGTGGAGAAAGGGAACTGTAGTACATCCTTGGTAGATGGGCTAGTGCAGACCTTATGAAAGTGGTATGGAGGCTCATCAGAAATGAAAAACAGAGCTACCACCTCACCTACAGAGTCAGCTCTGTGTGTGACAGCCTGGGAAGGAAAACAAGCTCCATGTCTACCAGTGACCAATGGGTGAAGGAAATGTGGCTGTTGTACATGGTGAAATCCTACTCAGCTGTAAAAATAATGAAATCTTGTCATTTACAACAAAGTGCACAGAACTGGAAATCATTATGTTGAATGAAACAAACCTGTCACAGAGACAAGAGCTGTACAATCTTACTCATGTGAACTCTGAAAGCATGCATTTCATGGAAGTTGTCAGTAGCGTGACTGTGGGAGGCTGGGGAGAGGTGTGGAGGAGGGTGGGTCAGTGGGCACGCGTGAGTTACGCGTGCATGGGAACATGATCTGCTTAGTTAGCATGCAGCAGAGTTGACAATAGAAGCCAGTAAGATGCTGTACATGTAGAAAAGCTAGGAGGAAAGAATTCAAAAGTTTTTAGCATAAAGAAAAGAGTAAGGAGATTGACGTGTTTAACCTCATTTAAACATTGCACAAAGTATATATTTATCAAAATGCCACATAGTGCTTTATTATTAATAGCAACACATATTTTTATGCTTTTAATCTATCAATTAAACTTTTTAAATTAAAAAAGCCCATATGATGATGACTCAATATCTGCTCATGCACTGGATGGGTGGAAGGAAACCCAGTGCACTAACCTTTCTTGAAATGAAAGTCTTTTTTTCCAGAGAGACTCTTCACTGATCTACAGATGTGTATGCAGTCTGTGGAGTCTTTCCTACACCTCTGCTCTGCTTTTTTGGCTTCTACTCAGTCAGTCTGCCAACCTCACTACGTTAGGAGATGGATTCTGCTCACGTATAAATGGATTTTACTTTTTGCTTTGTATTTCACTCCAGTTTTAGAGCTAATATCAAAGCAGGGCAGCTTTTCCTCACTGGAAGGGTATGAAATATGGGCGCTGTCTTTGAGGCCTTTGGGAAATCCCTTCCTATTGCTCACTCAGGGAATTCTTCACTTTAGTAAGAAAGGAGGCAAGGAAAATCTCCTTTTGGTTATTCTTGTTGAAAATCTTATTGACTCAATGTGGTTATAGTTTTCCACTTTATCTCATGGATCACAGAATGCATCTCTCTCTTCCACCCCTCTCGTGTGTGAACAGACAGAGTCACCATGATTTGGGAGACTCTTGGGTGTTACACACATCCTCACGCACTGCAGGCATGGAGCCAGCACCTCTGCAGGAGGAGCACCCCCCACTTTTCTTCCTTGTCAGGGCTTTCAAGTAGGAGTTGAGAGATTTTAGTGTTTGGGAGTTTTGTCTGTAAGCTCGAGACTCCTTGAGCTCTGCTTTATTGACAGCTGTTTTTGGGTAGTCTACTGTGAGTGAGCTGGCAGACTGGATAGTGCACAGACGGACTCATTCTGGAGTTGTATTGTGAGCTTTTTATTCTATAGATGGCCCTGTTTGTTAACCAATATGAACTGCATATTTTTACTAAAAGGAGTGTGTCTACTCATAACCTGGCCAGGCTAGAGCTCAGCTGCCCTTCCATGATGCACCTCTTTCAGTAGGAGCCTGATGTGCTGAGCTGCATCTCCCGGCAGAGTGCAGGAAGCAGGTCTTCTCTGTGTGCAGAGTAGTGTGCTGTTTCTTGACCTTCTGGCGCATGCAGTTCAGTGGAAGCCACATTGGTTGGTTATCTATCCGGGAGGATGGGAAAGAGGACTGGACTGAGCACTCGCTGAGGTCATGGGCTGTGCTGTATGTCTCTGTGTTCCAGGTGGATACACAGCTGGGGCACAGACGGAGTTTCCTAAGTACCCTGAGATTGAATGAAAGCCAGGGGCTTTCACATTCGTAGCCAGAGATGCTCTCTTTTGGTCCTGATCACAGTGATGAAGAACAGACTGTGGCATCAAGCATATGTAGATTATCTGTTGAATTTGGTCTAAACACTGAGTACTGCTTTATAGCTGCATTTCTCCTTCAGAAATGTGTTAAATAGGGAGCTTTCCACAGTGAGCTCACAATAGGTGGGCTTGATTGTGAGTGGTGAGTTGTGAGTTTTATAGGATATTTGCCTATCTTAATTCCTACAAAAGTCTTCTTCAACCAAATACCAAGCATCTGAACGAGCCAGCTTCTTTTCACTTGCTCTGTAATAGGAACGGAGCAGCCCCTGCCTGAGCCCCAGCTGTGTTGATTTTGAGTTGGGGCCTCTTTATGTTACGGCTACAGAACCGGCAGAGGGTCTTATAGGGGATGCATTGCACGAGGAGCTGGACATCACAGCAGAGGAGAGGTGGAGGTGCCATGGGACTGAGACAGATATGAAAGCTCATTCTCAAGTTCGCACTTCTAGCAAGTCGGTCAGTTCCTGGCTGAGCTCTAGGATATGGCCTTCAGGAGGGGTGAACACTTACTACTGAGAGCTGCAAGGAAACAGTGACACCATTTCACCAAAATCTTCATCAGACCATGAAAACACAGACGCTCTCTGTGTGGTTCCAGCACCCCTGGAGGCCGGGAGACAAAGGTACGACCGGTAGACTGTACCATCAGCTGGCCGGCCCGAACCAGCAGTCTCGGTGGTGCTATCTTCTGTCTCCCAGCCCTTGCTGCCCTGGCTGCACTGCCAGCCTGGCCACTGTCTGCGTATTTCCAGGGGCATCATGGTCCAAGCAGCAAGACAGTGCGATGGCACCACAAAAGTCGAACTGACAGGGATGGCCCTGATGGCTTCCTAGATATATTGGTTAGGATTTTGAAGAAAAACTCAAGTTCTCAGAAGATTGTAAGTACATTCAAATAAATAGTTTGGTGATTGTTAGTGTGACCTGATTTTTTTCCTGTAGACTGTGCTGCAATGCATAATTTGAGAGGAAATAAGTCAATGTAAATTATGAATGAGAAAAAGAAGCCCTCACAGTGTGCTTTTGACTTGGTAGCAATTTAATGCCACGTGAATTTTTGTGTGTCCAAAGAAAGTACCTGATTATCATCCCTGAGCAAAAGTTGTTAGAAAGGAAACAAGATTAATATTTCTGAGTTTTGCTGTGAATTTCTTGATTTGTTCTCTGGAGTCAATTATAAAACTCCTACTGAGAATTGTTCAGTAAAAATTTGATTGCAAAATCCCTAATTTAGAGGGAAGATGGAAATTATGAATCACCTCCAGTTGCTGCTGCTTTGTGTCTTTTTGGATCATCTTTCCTAGGCAATGTTCAGGAAGAATGACTGGATTAAAATATGTTGGTTGCTGAAAGTGAAAAGGAAACAAAAAACCACAAGAATTTCCCATACCCTGTTTCTTCTCCTTTATGAAAAATTTAAGTGTAAATTTCTTTATTTTACTAGAATTTTTCTATTGATGTTTGGTATGATTCATACTGGGTTTCATAGAATGACGAGTCTTATTTATTAATTTAAGAGTTCAATCAGCGTATTTTGTAATAAAAGAAAATTTGTAAATCTTAGACCTATTTGAACTGAATGACTCTGAGTAAGCTAATTGAGGCCACTTGTTGACTTTAAAGTATTATAAGCATAGCAACTGCAAATTCCTATACAAACCTACCGCCACACACACACACACACACACACACACACACACACACACACATTTGGTTAACGTAATTTTAGATGTCTGAGTATAAATTGAATGACAAAAATAATTTTAGAAAAACTAGCTTGTTTATACAGATGACTTAAAAGTTAAAAAATTTTAAATGCAATTTTTAAAATTGAATTTTACTGGACAAAAACAAAGTAGTTGAATTATTAATGATCCACATAAATCTTTCTTTTCAAGTCGAGCTTGTTCCTAAAAGATTAATTTGATATTAGTGTAACAGATTTTTAATTATACATTTCAACTTTATAAAATATCTATTGACTTTATCTATGAAAGATGAGAAGATGAGATTATAAATTAGAGACTTAAACGTTGGAATGCAAACAATAAAAGCTGACTATGGTTAATGCTCATAAAGCTTTTTTCCTTTTTGAAGATAAGTTAGGTCACAAAATTGATAGAGCATTCTGACATCTCATCCAAGGCGCTCTGAGTAGAATATTATCTTGCATCAGTTAACTATTGTGCAAAAACTGTAAAATGCAGTTGTTTGAATCATAGGTGTTTTGTTACTGATCGTGAGTGTGCATGTCAGATGTCTGTTCTTGGTTTGTGCCTGGCATGACTGATCTTGACTTGCTCCTGATGCATTTGGTAACCTGCTGTCAGCTGGTGCCTCTTTCCTGTTCGGGGTCTCATGGCTATTGTCTACAGTTAGATAGCCAGGTCACAGGTATAAGTAGGCCTAGACAACTCAGGCCCTGCTCTTCCCTAATTTTGCACTAGTTTTTCAAAAGTCTAAGTCTTTCTGAGTTTCAAGGCATACTCTTAAGATAACTGTAAACTTCTGTAAAAATAGAAAGGGAAAATCAAGTTGTATAACATTTAGGTGTAATGGCATAGGGTTAACAGTCACATTCCAAGAGGGAGGAAAGAAGGATAGAAAAGAATATCACCAAACTAAGTCTGAAAGCAAGCAGGGAAAATATTAAATTCTTTAGCACATGGTGGTAAAAGGTGAGTTCCAAAGGGTATGGATGACCTCCTCTCTGTGATCTTGCAGTTATAACCCACAAAATTCTGTCTTGGGCTGTGGGCATGCATGTCCTGCATCTTTCCTTGCAGACATTTCACATTCCTGCATTTCTGGCTGACTCTGGTCTCCACTGCACCCTTTGATGTCATTCCCACAGCTTTATGCATTGCTCTCTGTGCCTCACAGGCTTTCATTTCAGAATGCAAGAGTTGTGGGTTCGAGGAGACTTTGAGATGCAATATCTCAAAGTCTTTGAGATGCAACATCTCAAAGTCTCCTCGAACCCACAACTCTTGCATTCTGTGTTCCAGTAAAACCAGCATCGTGTGAACAATGCTAAGGTCTGCTGTCAGTGAAAGCAGCAGCTGGGCACCCCTGGACCATGGCTGCAGTGGCCTTTGAGTGCTTCAATGATCAGTTGTAGTGAAATGAATTCCAGAGAACCAGTTCCCTAGGGTGTGATTCTTAAGCAGGGTTCCAGGGGCTCTATTCTCAAGTGAAAGACTGACACTTATGTACCCTAAAGCTTGCTAAGGGTGGAGTCTTGCTGATTCATGGGATACTTGCGAGACATTTTTCTTCTTGTCACTGTATAAAGTGCTTAGTTTCTTTTTAATGGCATTAATCTCTTTAGCAGACACAGCTCCTTCAACTCTGACTTCACATATACCTCCTTCTGGCCCAACTTTTAAAAAAGTTTTTTCTTTCCTATAATTTGTTCCTGTTATAACTATAAATCTGGCTGAAAGGAGCTATCAGTGCCCATGCAATATCCTGAATGTGGTTCTGTCTTAAACTTTCCTCTGCCAGATTACTCCCTTAATTTCAGTTGCAGGACATCAGCAAAATGTTGACACATTTGCTGCCAGAGTATAACCTATGTGTGTTCTAGTCCACCTAGTGCACCTGCCAATGGAGTCATTCCTATCTGTGGCCTTTACTGCCCACATTTCTATCAGCATTCTGCTCTTCTGAGCTCTGACCAGGATCACCCATCAAATTCTACTTACAGCATCCCCAGGGCTTCTGTAGGCAACTTCATTGAACCTTTGCAAATTCTTTCCGTAAACCAGTCTCAAAGGCTTTTAAACTACATGGTAAGGAATAGTTACAGAACTTTCAATTCTCTGGTACAGACTATCTCCTATTGGTCAGCTTTCCTGTCACTGAGACACACATTGACTCACAGCTTAAAGAAGGAATGGTTTAATAGCTTATGGTTTCAGGAAATTCAGTTCAGGGTTGACAGCTCCAAGGAAGAAACCATATGGTGGAAAGGCAAAGTGTGGAGCAGAGCTTCTCTGTGCATGGTGGCTGGGAAGCACAACAGGGGAAGGGCACCAGAGAGGAAGAGGCAGGAGGCTAGATACAGACCCCAAGACTCCAGACACACTCTGAAACATGCTCACCTTATTTGCTAGGCATTTCTTATCCAGGGAAGTTGACATAATGAGGATTAGTGGTCACCTTCACACACTTAACATACAATTCTGAGATAGGAATGATAGCTGGAAATCACGCTCCTGTAGAAGAGGGGAGTGCGGCAACCTCTCTGCAGTCACTGGTCTGCAGCAGCTAGGAACACATTGAAGCCGGGCCATGTTGCAGGCCCAACTCTTGAGAGGTAAGGATGCTCCTTAATGGGCTGTGGGTTCCCATCCTGGGAGTGTCTTCTTAGTCTCTTGTCTGCTTCTTCAATGTGCATCAGCAACCAACTGCTTTACCCTCTCATCCTTCCTCGCGAAGCACCCTTTTACTACTGAGAAAACAACCTACTTTTGCAGCTAATTTGTCTCCTGAACCTGATTCTTTCTCACTGGAAGTGGAAGGTTGAGACCTTTTTACAATTGGAACAATCGGTCCTTTGCAGTCCAAGCCACCAGCATTTTTCTATGTATACTTCTATAAGAAAATGTTGTGATCTTCCTAGGAATTGAATCAAAACACACTACTGTTGACAGAAAAGGAGAAAGCCTTTTATCTGTGGGCTTATTGTTACTGCGAAGAGCCACAACCATAAGATTCCTGAAGTTTTGGTGTCTGAGTTAGAAAATCTATTAGGTACCACTGTAATTCTCTCAGGGATTTTAACCTTGGTTTATCTCTTGTCCCCAGGCTGTGGAGACACTAGTGGTGAAAAACCATTTTATTTTCCAACTCATTAAGTCATGGCTTGTGATGTTCCCTTCAAATCCTCTTTTTCCCCCCAACTTTATTTTTTTCCCAATGTGTCATAGCACAGACAGCTAGAATACTAAATATTTTGCCCGTAGATTTTCTCAGTGAACCCCAGAAGTTCATTAGATTCTTGTTTCATCTTCAAAGTAACCCAGGAGTCTGCCTTCTACTTGTTCCACTACTCCAAAATATAGGTCACCATATTTTCCTCCGCCAGGGCTATCTCCTCATGGTGTTTTTCCTAACTTAGCTAGCAGTCTTTCTTTTTTCTAGCCTCTAATTCTTACCCATATTCAAAGCAAATATTATAGTAACTATTCTGTTTTGTTAGGGCAGCATCTCTACTTAGGTATTCATTTCTATGTTCCTTAGATATTGCTTCATAGAAAACCATACACAAAGATAGCACTAAAGGCCCCTGTATTTTGTTACTGTCCCCAAGTCTTTGCGTTGGCCTGGCAGTTTTGATCTTGGCTGGGCTTTCATCTGTACAGGAGTCACTCACTGTAATATCTGGGGATGACCTGAATTAGGATGTCTGGGGTTGGTTGCTGCTCAGTGGTAGCAGTAATCTGCACTCAAGCAGACCAGACTCAGATTGTTCTCACAGTGCTGGGAAGGATGCCCTGAGAGAAGTAGAAATGCTCAAGGTCTCTGGCAGTCTGAGATTGGGAAGGGCACAAGCCTCTCTTGTTTATCCTCTAACCTCCAGTCATAAGGTCAACCTGGGTTTCAGAATGGACAATAGGTTTCACTGCTTGATGAAACAAACTGTGAAGTCACATTGTGAAGGCACAGGGGGAAGAAAGAGTGGAGAACTGAGGCCATTTTTTAGCATACCTCCTCCACAATACCAAATGCCGAGAAGCTTGTTTCCTGGTTTTAATAGATTGATGGTTGTTTTAAGAAGTCAATCCTGTGGGTGCCTGGTGGGGGCCTGGCTACTTTCACTTTCTCCTGAAGGAATACAATGGTGCTCAAAGCGTGCATGGGGGTGTGGGCACCTGGGACCCCACTGGATGTTACTGACAATAGTGGATAACTCCAAAAATTCATTGGAGTTTATGTCTGGTGTTGCAACAAGGGCTGAGATCTTTGGGATTGGGACATCCTCAAAGCTATGTCCAGTGCTTTGCTGATCTCACAGATTCCTCTAGAAAGTTACCTGAAATTACTGTTCGAATTTTAAGTGTCCCCCAAGGGGTCATGGGCAGCAGGGTTATTTCCTTGCAGGTGGTGCCATTGGAAGGGGTTGGAGACATCAGGAGGTGGGGCCCCTTTCTCTCTCCATGCTTCCTGTCCTCCATGAGGTGAGCTGCTCTGCTCCAACACAGCTTCTGCCATAATGACTAATGATGGGCCCAGAGCAATGGAGCCAAGGATTATGGATTATGGAAACATGTGAGTCAAGTTAAGTTTTACTCCTTTAAACTGATTTTCTCGGGTATTTTGACAAGTAGGAGTGAGGGTACTCCCTGCACTAAGGCTGTGTAGCCTGATAGAATTTAAGGGATAGAAAGAGGGCTTTCACTATCAGTTGCTGCCTTTGCTACTTCTACTCACCATGAGCTGTTTCTCCTCTGTGATGCCCACTGCTACTGCCACCCTATCTTAGAGCCAGCTGAGTATGGACTGAAACCTCTACAAACTGTGAGCTAAATGAACCTTTCCTTCTTTAACTTTGAGCACTGTTACTGAAAAACTCAGTAACAAGAAAGTTACTAAGACACCAACTAACATTGTTGTCCAACAAATCTAACTCAGTACCTGGCTAGATATAATCATTTCAGGAATCTTTAGGGAACGTGAAATGAACATCATGGAATCATTGTGCCAGTGGTACTGTGTTTTAGTACATTAACTAGGATTTTTTGTTGTTGTTGTACCTACTACACAGAATCTTTGTTCCTTTTTGTTGTGAGCTGCCTTTAGGGTGAGGGATTACACTGAGCGAGAGAACAGAATCTTTGCATCTGAGCTTCTAGAGATATTTATATAACATCAGAAGATATGACTGATGCATACAATAGGCTGGCTTGAATATTTAGGAGGACTGTTCTGCCTTTGAGAATAAAGACAAAGTCAGTTGGCTGAGAGAGAGAGAATGAAGTTAAGAGCAGACAGAATAAAGTTGATTGTTATGCATTCTGCTGGGGTTGAAGTCCTTCGTGTTAGTGGAACAATTGAAGTCTAAAAGAAGTTGGAAGGCTGTGTAAGAAGATGGACCTGGGCCTTCTTCCTCAACTGCAATAAGAAGAAACCACTGGTCTCCCTCAAAATCCTGGGTCTAGTGTGAGCCAGAGCAGGAGCATATCCCTGATTGAGGGAGACGGGTAGGGAGAGGAGTCCCACCGTCTGTGCTGGGAAGGAAACGTGGTCAGGAGAATGGAGGCTCCCAGGGGTGCTAAAGGGCCGACAGACTTGCAGACTCCCTGCAGCTTCAATCATGCTGGGCACAGGCACACAGAGGCCTTGGGCAGGCTACTAGTGTCCATCCCATAGTGAGCACATCACACTGACATACTGTGCTCTGAGAAAAGCCAGAGTTTTCCCTGTGAAGGTCAAAAAGTAGCCCTCATCCTCAGGAAAATTCCGAATGGATTGTTTTCCCAAATGAGATGGAGTAACATTCAGAGGAGACAGTGTACTTTAAACTAGCACAATCAATGCTTCTGTTATCAGTAAAAATGAGATTTGAGAGTTAAGTGCACTCATAGCAACATTTTAGTTCATTGATTCAAAGACATTTTTTGTGGTTTAACATATCTGAAACCCAGATGTCGCTCACAATACACGGCATATCAGAGTTGAGTTGGCAGTGATTTTCCGTTCTTAATGGTACGTAAAACAACAGTGCATCTTACAAATGGTGATCTTTTCACTTCAGTGAAATGCAGCTCAATGGAAATTAGATCTCAGGATTTGTGAATCTCTGATTACCACTGCCATGCCAGAGAGTGGGCATGCATAGCTCAGCCTTCCGTGGCATTCCTAATGCTTCTCGTATCTACACGGATGCTGTCGTGTGGGAGGAGTCAGTACCTGCTGCTGAGAACTGAGCTGGAGGCCTCCCCGGGCACTGGGCCACAGGTCTCCGGGGCCGACTGTCTAGGGGATTGTCCTCTTTCCTGAGTGATTCTGTGAGGTCTGCCTGGCTCTCCCCATGGAGTCGTGTCTCTACCTCTGGGTCCTGTCTTAGACGATTATAACAACCGCTCGTAAAGTTTCAGGGTTTCTTCAGTGCCAACCTGGAAAGTCAGTGTCAGAGCCTTGTAAAGGAGAGCGAGAGGATGTTAGAACCTTTGGAGGTTCCGAAAGTAAGCGCATTCAAAGGAAAACATCTATTTCAAAATATTGCCTGTATCTTCCTATCATTCAGTGGACTAACAGTCTCTGTATCTTTGCTATGTTTCACTGAAGACCTCCTCCACTCTGCAGGGGACAAGGAGAGTTTATAAGACAAAAGAAAACCCCAGCTTAGAAAAATTATTTAGTTTCTTTGTGATACTCATAGTATTACCACATCTTTTTTTTTTTATTTTAGAAAATATATTCTTGGTTTTATAACTTTTCTGCATTGATGTCTCCAAAGTAAATACATTTGATTAGATAGTAATGATAATATCTTCAGCTTTCCAGGCTATTGAAAATAAACTATAGTATTTTCCTGCTACAAGGGTGCCAAGAAAATAACAAATTTTATAATAATACAGTTTCTTCACTTGGTTGAGTTTTGCATAAAAGTATTTTGTCTTAGGTATCATAAAAGAGAGTTACTGAGAAACCCAATGCACCTTGTTTTTATAAAACTGTTTCACCTAGATAGTTCTATAGCACAAATTCTGAGAATTATAGGATAGTAAAATTTGGAGTCTACATAGATTGAAACAAGGCAAGATTTGTGTTGTATAAGATGAGAGGGGAAAAGCTCCCTCTGGGATATGCATTGTTGGTGAGAGGTGACTGTGTTAGTGTTTCTATCAAACTGTGCAGCATATATTAAAACCCTTAAATGTATTTCTAGCCTTGACACAGTGATTCTTATATGAATGTATCCTGAGGAAACATTAAACATTAAACATGAGCACCGAGGTTTATGTGCACAGATGTTCCTTGCCCCACTATTTCTCCTGGAAAGAAATCTACCCAGAGCATATGCATTTAATAAGAGGCCTGGTCAATGGCGAATGTGTACCAGGTCTCTACAACACTTCCCAGAAGGAGTGCAGTTCATCTCTTCAGTCACATCTCAGCAGCCCTGAAGACTTGGTGTGGCTGGAGTGAGGCAAGCACAGCATGTGAATTCCCCGGCCGGCAGCCTCTGTTCTGGCCCGGTCCTCTTCCCTGTGGACAGTCGGCTGTCTCTGTGAGGGTAAGCCAGTCAAGGCACCCACGCTGACCCAGCCAGGCCTTGCATGTGAGGGAGCCCAGCTGGCACTGCGTGGAGTCACTGAGGCAGCCCAGCTGAGCTCAGTCCAAACTGCTGCTCCATAGAATTGTGAGCAAATCACTAATTACCATGTTTAAGCAACGGAATTTTGAGGTAGGATTAATTCAAGTTTCCCATACTATGTTGCCTGGGTCACTGGTATCTCACAGCAGCATGAAGTAGACCATGTAACAGCTACACACCATGCGTTGTGTAATAATATATAATCACAAGAGGTGACATGTTAATAAATTACAGAATAATAATAGAAATGGAAAAGATATCATCTGTGTTAATCAGATTTCAATGTCTGTGACAGAATGTTTAAGAAAGTCAACTTAAAAGAAGGAAAGATTTACTTTGAATCATGGTTTCACAAGGCCCAGGCTGTGGTTGTTGGTGCCATTATTTCTAGGCCTGTGGTGAGGTCATGAACCACGATGCAAAGACAAAAAATGTGTGTCTCAGTACAACAAAAAGCAGAGTGAGAAGGAGTCAGGAGGGAAGGGCCAGGTACGGTTCACAAGGGTGAACCTCACCACTCACTTCTTGCCAGGAAGTCTCCCCTCTGGTTTCCACCAACTTCCAATAATGCCTTCAAATTGTGTTCTCATCAGTGGGTCAACACTGATAAACTTAGAGAGAGCCCTCGCTCATGATCGACTCACTTTCAAAAACCTGCCAGCTGGGAACCAAGGCTTCAGGGCATGGGCTTTGGAGCATGTTCCAAATCCAAACTGCACATCAGCATATTAGAGTCCTAAGAAATCCTGCTGTAAAGAACTTTGTTTAATAATGCTTCTCTGTGTAGTTTCTGACTGCTCTCTTTTCCTGTGGAAGCCCTTTAGCATCACACTGGATGGTACTGTCCCAAGGAACAGGGTGTGGAAGGAGGGGTTTGGCAAGTACTACTATTACTGATACCCTAAAATACTTGGTGCCAGTAATCATAATTGTGCACAAGCTTTCATAAAAGCAAATGTTTTCAGAGTACATACAGATAGAACAGCTCTTTTTGTCAAGTATATTGTACATTCTATACCATGAACTCTGAAAAGAGCTTGGAAGTTAATTTATTGGATAGGAGGAGGAGGAGTCATTTTGATTTTCTCTTTTATAACCCTCTGTTATTTCTAAATTTCTGTGATGTTATGTTCCCGTATGAATTGTACAATGGCCATTTAAAAGTGTAATGCAGGGTCCTCTGGACAATTTCCCGAGCTCTGGTACCTCCTTCCCACTTCTCCCTTCGCTCTGTGGGTTGAAGGGTGTGGGACTTCGTCCTCTGCAGTGTTTCATGAGCTGTCCCTTTGGAAGAAGCTCACGTGCAGGTGTGACTATTTCTAGTATTCTTTACTGTCTCTAAAGGAGATAGCAAGTGCATTTAATTGGTCATACAAACATTATAAGTGAGGATTTTTAAGAAATTGAAAAACTCACCTCTGTAGCCTACATTGGGCATCAAAACAGTTTTGCATATGTTGTCCTATAATATTAAGTAACTGCAATCTCAGAATGCTAAGTAGATTACATGTCAAAGAGAATTTGTTTTCTTTGGGCTCAGGTAATTATTTTGTTCACAGTTTGTTTGATCCCTGATCAGTGTTACAGAACTTGAGATGAGCCATTGTAAAATACTTTTTGGTTAACTATGCTTGTAAAATACTAGGCTGAGAGGCGCACACACCTTCCATCGTTTTACAATATTCTCCATGTTTATTGTGTTCTCACTTGCTCTATATTCAATAAGCTATTGCCAAAGTGTGATTTCTAAACTAATATTCTATATTGGCAAATAGAATTCTACATTATGCCATAATGCTAGACTTTTATGCTCTCATAAAACTGTTTTAGGTAATGATTTTTGGGTCCAAGCTTTAGGCCATTTGCTTAGAACACATCTCACTTTTAAAGAAGATTGCTTGGCATTTATTTTTCTTCAAAATCAAACACCATGAAAGATGATAGAATATCGATCTCCTGCATGTACTGTTTTCAGAATTCATTATCTCAGTTGTGACAGTGCAGTTAACATGTCGTGTTTTGGTAGCTCAGCATGACCCACAGAGAGCCAAGTTTTAGCATGAGATGACACAAGCCCAGCTTTCTGAGAGCACAACCCCAGCTCCAGAGAGGGCAACTCTAGAGTCAAGACTTTGGTCTGCTCCTTAGTGCCATGTGCTGTGAGGATTCTCGAGAAGTTTCTCACTCTGTTCTGCTCACATTACAGCTGACATTATATTCAAGGATCAGTTTTTTCAGATATTTAGAGATATTCATAAAATTGTTGAGCAAAAGTCAACAAATAGCAAACAAATACACAGCATATGTATTGGTACAGTATTCTTTTATTTGTAATTTTTTTATTTTGAAGGTAGTAAAATACAACAGAACAAGACAGAATAAAGCCACTGAGACTGGGTAGTGAAATTGGTATAGAACTTCACAGCAGGTTACCAGGATAACAATAGTAGGTATCACACTATATCTCTTTATCTTCATAATAGTTGTTCTTTAAATTGCATGTATCAAAATAAAATGAAATACAGAACATTATAGAACTTATCCAAACAGAGTATTGAGTAGAGCAGTACCATTAATCAGAATAAAGCAAAACAGTAATAAAAATATTTGCCTTCAAAGAGATGGTAGAAGGAAATCCCCCTTATTTGCTATAGTCAACCTCCCAAGACATGCTCAGATCTTTGGGTCCCATTTGCTAATGGGGGTCAGGGGAATGGGAGTAGGGGAAGTGGGATGTTTGACTGTCAGCCTGTGTACCAGTAGGCTCACTATTGCTTAGCAGGGAGGCAGGCTGGTTGCTTGGTTTCCCAGCATACTAAGATCCAACATGGTGGGGATCTCAGGAGATGCTGGTGGTTCTCCCCCTAGAGGGGCCACAGCCTGCCACACCACAACCGCTTACCAGGGAGGGGAGCTGCTTGCTTAGTTTCCCAGGGTCTTAAGTTCCAATGTGGCACAGATCTCAGGAGACACTGGTGGCTGTCTGATACAATATTCTTACAAACTTTGTCTCAAGCAGGCACTGTCTAAAGAGCTCAAAGAATAGCATAAGAAGATGGGAATATGGGTAGCTTGTTTATAAGAAAACATTTGGAGGGTATCTTACTTTTCTTAGATGCCTCTTCAACAAATAATAGAAAAAATGATAAACCAGCAATTATATGGTACATAGGTTACTGCAGAGAAAGCATTACAGTCTATCATGATTTTACTCATGTTTTAAAACATTAAAGAGAGATTGAATCTCATCAAAATTAATATACATTGTGGTCCAAAAGATACAATTTAAAAGTGCAAATGAGAACTTATGGAAGTGGAGGAAATATTTGCAAATTGTGTATCTCATAAGGCAGGTACTTGTATCTAGAATATATAAAGACTCTTACAACTCAATCCTAGAAATACAAACAACTTAATTAAAGTGTCCAAAATCTGAATGGACATCTCTTTGAGAAGGTAAAAAATTGAAATTAAGCCCATGGAGGGATGCTTAATATTATTAGCTATGAAGGAAATTAAAATGAAAATCATATCCATTAAGATTGTTCTAATAAGTCTTTGCAAGGGTGTGGATAAATTGGCACCTTCAAATACTACTCACTGGTGGTTACTTGGTCACTTCGCATATTGCTGGGACAAAACACCTGGCATACACCCACAATTTAAAACCATTTTGGTTGGGAAGAGTCAGGAGGCAGTTGATAGAGACACGTTCCAGCGTGTGCTTCAGGTACCAAACGCATGACTAGTACTGAAACAAAACTTTTGCATCAAAAAGGTTTGTGTACCAAATTCAACGAGTTTGCAAGCTGTTTGTTCTGTGATGTGACTATAAACCGGAAAGAAATGTTTGTGGTTCTTCCAGAAAAGGAGCAGTTACCATTCCTCCCTGGTTCCCCTTGCACCAAAGAGCTCTGGTTATGATTAAACAGGGGTGGGGTGCTGCAGACAGCGGGCATAAGATGGCGGGCAAGCAGGGCTCAGCACTGTGGGGCTGCGCGAATGTGACTTCCCTGGGCTCCTGACTTTTGTCCACATGCATTAGATCTCACTCTGGCCTCAGGGACAAAAATGGTGCTCAGACAAGCATTTAACTTTTAGGCAAAGGATGAAACCAGTGTGGTATTATGTAGAAAGCCTTTCTGGAAAAACCCATCCTGTTGTAGCCAAGGGCCAGTGGAAAAGCCACTTCACATCCTGTTGTAGCCAAGGGCCAGTAGAAAAGCTGTCCCACCTCCCACAGTTTCAGAGGTACCCGACTGGGAGCTGATGCCCACCCCCCGCCACCCCGCCTGCTGCTCAGAGGAGGCTGGCTGTGCCTTTGGCTTCTCCTTCGTGTGATGTGGGTGATCCCAGCTGGGGGCTGGTTTTCCATCTGCTGCCCAGCAGAAGCAGGCAGATGTTCCCTGCTTCTCCTGCTGATCTATTATCAGCAGGACAGAGCGGGCAGCTGATCTCCTGCCCCCTGCCTGGCGAACAGGCAGTTCTGAGTCTACCGCTAGATTCCTGTTGGTGAGGCCTAGAGAGGCAGATCTTGCTTTCCCATCAATGGGAGCAGATGGTGCTAGGGTCCCGCACCTGGTTAGTGTGATAGCCTCCAGGGGCAGGCAGACCCCACTGCATGCACACTGCAGTGGCAAGACTGAGGAGACCGTGCAACGAGAGCTGGTGGTCATGGCCTGGAGCTTTAACACATAGCATCCTACATCACCACCCACCAAGCCTGTGCTCTCGCTTGGATTCTGACATGGACGGGTGGTACCAGGACAAGTTACCCAGTGCCCACTTGCCCGACCCTTTTCTGTGCAGCAGGATCCAGCAAGAGGCTGAGTTTCCAAGTCTACCACAGCCACCTGTCCCTATAGCAGGGAGATCTCTCAGCCTCACTAAAAACCAGTAAAGTAGAGCAAGTTAGTCGCTACAGTGCTATTGGGTCATTTTGAGAGGGACCAAGGGACAGCTGACCATGTATATGCACCCCTCCCTTGCGCTATACCTTAAAAGGGACACTGATTATTGAAACAAAGATTTCATAGGGTCTACAGTCTCAGAACATCATATGCAAATGTCCAGGGTATATTAAACCTCATCAATGCAAAAGCATGAAAATAGCATACATAAGAAAACAAAATCCATAGATACTCAAAGTGAGATGAGTGACACATTGGAATTTTATAACAAGGATTTCAAAATAGCCATAATAACAATGCTTGGCTAAGCAACTTTGAATTCCTGAAACAAATGAAAAAAAAATTTAAGTGAAGAAATAGCACTTATAAGAAAGAACAAAATGTAAGTTATACAATCAACAAATGTGTGAGTCAAAATTACCCTTTGTAATAGCTTCAGCAGTAGTGTGGAGATGAACAGAATTAGTGACGTACAGTGCAGATAAATCCTCTATCTGAGCAATAATTAAATGTGTATTTAAAAAAGAAACAACAATTTCAGAGATCAGGGTACAATAACTAAAAGCTAATAATCATACACTCAAATTCTCAGGGGAGTAGAGTGAACCTGAAATATCAGGTAAAGAGATAAAGACTGAAATCTCCCCAGATGTGGCAAAAGAAAAATGGTTATGGAAAAAAGAAGCTGAGCAAATCTCACATTTGATAAACCGTAGGAGATTATGTCAGACACTTCAAGTTGTGCTTTTGCTGGAGACTAAAGACATAAAAAACCTTCAGAGTACCCAGCTGGAAACAACCTGTTACTTATGAGGGACGATAATTTTAAAAATAGTAGATTTCACGTCTAATACCATGGAAATCAGAAGAACATGGTATAATTTTTTTTCAGTAAGAAAAGAAAATAAATGTAATCCATAGATTTTATGTCAGGGAAATTTTTTCTTCAGAAATGGAGGAGACAGAAAGATATTTTCAGAAAGAGAACAAAACAGAATTTTTTGCCAGCATACTTACCTTTAAGAAAGGTGAAAGGGATTTCTTTAAACAGGAGGGAAGTGGTAACAGAAGGTTTCATCCTGCCAAAGGGAAAAAAGAGCATCAACAGGTGTAAGCAGAGGTAAATATAATAGACTGTCTTATTTCTTGTGATGGTTATGCTTACTTGATAACTAGATTGCTTTGAGAGCTGCCCAGAGGATTCACGAAGCACATCTCTGGATGTGTCTGGTGGCTCATGGAGCCGTGACCTTGAGTACTATGTTCTCCCTGCTCTGTCTCCCAGATGCCATGAGCTTTGCTCCACCGCAACCTTCCATCATCATGTTCCTGCCATGAAGCCAGTTGACCATGGGCTGAATCCTATGAAATTGTGAGCCCAATACAACTTTTCCTTAAGCTATGAGTGTCAGAAAATTTCTTCCTGTTGTGAAAAGGCTGATTTAAAAATTTTTCATGAGTTTCTTAAATCATATTTGGTGACTGAAGCAAAAATTTTAGTACCAATTTACCTAGTGCTCAGTATATAAAGGAAATATTTAAACATCATATTTTAAAAGAAGAGAGGGCAAAGAGACCTAAATGAAAGGTTTTAACACCTGAAGCTGGGGAACAGTACCAGGGAAGAGGTGAGGAGGTGAGGGACTAAAGGGTAAAATGTTGATACTAGTAAACTGTGATTATGTGTATAATATTACAACACCTAGAACAAACCCAAAGAAAAGTAAACAAATATACTCAAAAACTATAAATACAGCCAGATGGATTCTTTAGAATATGAGGTGTGATAAAGAATATGGTTAATATTTAAATAAAATTCTAAAAATATTACAGTAAAAGACATTACCCTTTAAAATATTTTCTATCATTCTAAACACTTTTCTCATCATTCTAGTTACTTTCTGAAGTAGCTCTGAACGTCTTTTCTGAGGGTCGTTTTGTGGCTCCTGTGATGTCCTGAATGGATGCAAAATGGTTAGTGCAATTTCTGTTAAATAAATACATGACCATGTGTCCTTATCCTCCTTATTCACCAGATCTGGCATTGTGCAATTCCTGCCTCTCCCCCAAAGTCCAAATGACCATGAAGAGGGAACATTTTGAATTAATCAAGACATCAGTGTAGCCATGACAGCACATCTAAAGACACTCAGGAAAGAAGTTTTCTAGAACTGCTTTAGAAAGTGACACGAACAATTCGATAAGTGTGTTCCAAGTGCATGTGTGTGTGTGTGTTTTTTTGGGGGGGGGTATTGAGGAAGATTAATAGGAGTTGTGTCTTTTTGTTTAGAATTTTTAAAAATTTAATTATTCACCATGTGTTTTAATCACATCACACATGTACAAGTAACTCACTGATGATATGACAGGAGGAAGAGGAAATAAACAGATGAAAGCAATAAATGACAGACTTACACCTAGCAATCCACTGATTATTGCTATGGACTGAATTTGTGTCCCAAATTCACATATGAAAGCCATTATATGAGGCTATTTGGAGGTGAGGCTTTGGGGAACGAAAGTAAGAAGCCATAAAAGTAACTCTGTATGGTAGGATTGGATCACATATTTGAGCCAAGTCTGGGCACTGTAGTGACTTAATAAGCCACTCTAAAAACAAACAAACAACAAACAACAATAACAAAAAGCAGGGCCTCGCAGTGTAGGTTAGTGCAAAGGCCCTGGGTTCTATTCTTATACCTCAAAAGAAAAAGAATTAGATAAAGAAGAGACTTATCCCTTTTCCCTCTCTGTCATGTGAAGATACAGTGAGAAAACTGCTATCTGAAATCCAAGAAGACAGCTTTCAGCAGATACTAGGTCTGCCAACAGCTTGTTCTAGAGCTTCTTGGCTCCACAACTGTGAGAAGTAAATGTCTGTTGTTTAAGCCACCCGTGCTGTGGTACTTCTACCCCAGAAGCTTGAACTGACTACAGTTACCTTAGCTGTGGAGAGCTTGGACACCATGCTGTCCCCTGTATCTACAGGTCTCCTTTTTATCACTTTCACTACAGTTAGCTGCACTCTAAAAATATTAAATGCAAGATTCTGAAAATAATAAATCCATAAGATCTAATTTATGCATCATTCTGAGTAATGTGCTGGGACATCTTTTGGTATAGCACATCCATGTTGCAAATGCTACCCACCCATTAGTCACTGAATATCATGTAAAGCGATAGTATATCACAGTTTGCACAGGAAAAGTATAGCATACATAGAGCTCATATTATATGGGACTCCAAGAATCCACTGGAAGTCTTGAAATATGTCCTCCATGGATAATTAAGAGCATCTAGACCAGCTAAAGAGCATACATTGGGACCATGGTTTTAAAAAAACAGAAATGACTAAAAATGGTGCAGCATAAACTGACAAAAATTCCATCGAATGTGTCCACATAAGATGTTAAAATTAAAAGACATCCCTGGAACTAATAAAAAGGAAAAAGACAAAAAAAAAAAAAAACCCAAAACAAAAATACTAAATAAAGGTGCACTAAGCAACATAGCCACAGAATACACCAAGCAAAAACTAATAAAGCTGAATGGAGAAACAAACTACTTAAAAAAATACCTTAGAAACTCAGAGAAGAGTCTTTGTGGGTTTAAAAGAAAGGAAATAATATAGAATTTGTTCCATGGCCATCTGGAAGCAAATGAGGAATCAATAACAGAAAGGAAAGAAGAGCTCCTAGCATGAAGAATTTAAAAAATAAAAACAGTTCTGCATAGGTCAAAGAAAAAAATGTACAAAGGACTTAGGAAAAAATACACTTTAATTAAACAAATATATAAAAAATTATACAGCATACAAGTAAAGCACATTTTGAGAATGGAATTTTTCATACTAAATGCTTACATTACGAAGATAGAAATGTCTAAGTTCCTACCTCAGAAAAATAGAAGAAAATTAAGTAAACCCAAAGCAAGTAGAAATAAATGAAATTAAAAACAAAAAAGAAAATCAGTGGAACTATATCCTCAAGATGTCCTAGGAAGGTGGTATTTTTTCTAGTAAAACTGATGAAATATCAACCATGTAAGAATGAATAAGTGATATAATGACAAATCTTGTAGATATCGCAAGGATAACAGAAATACTATGAAAAACTTTATAGTCATGATTTCAACAACTTAGAAAAAATAAACAAAACCTCAAAATCCACAAACTATTATTAAACCAAGATGAGGTAAACTAAATGATGCTACTCATAATAAATAATATATTTATAAATAAATCCTTAAAAAGGAAATTTAACCCATTGATTTCACTGGGCAATTATATTAAAGAATTCACATCAACTTTTACATAGTTTAGTAAAAATACCTTAGGTTAGAAATCTTTACCCTCATTTTGTGAAATTAGCACAAACCTAATACCAAAAACAGGGACAGTACCAAAAAAAAAAAAAAAAAAGAAAAAAGAAAGAAAACTACATACTGACATTCTCAATTAGCTTAGATGCAAAAGTCCTCAACAAACCATTAGCAAGTTAAATCCCACAACATGTATTAGTCGATCAACAAGACAGAGGTCCAGTACACTCTGCTCCCTCCACAGAAACAGACATTCAGCAGAACGCACGCACAGATTTTCTTTATGAATTTAACTAAGAGTCCTCCTTGCCCTGACAAATGTGTAACTAGACTCCCTGAAGACAGTGAGGAAGCTGGAATCTTCAGCCTGACCCAGCACAATATGGCCAAGAATAGACTCAGCTCCCTGCCTTCTCCCAGTAGAGGTAAACCATTGATTCATACATCAAGCACCCAGTTTGTGAATGGTATCCCCAGACAATGGGCTTCTGGGGTTGCTATCTGGAGTCTGCCATGCTGGATCTCAGGTCTGTACTCCAGACACCTGGAAAGAATGCAGTGCCTTTGCTGCTGTTTGGTGTTGTAGCTGCTCCACATGGGCTAAGCCTAGAGACAGCGGATGAAAAGCTCCAGCTCTCAAATTTCCCTTGCAGAAAGAAAGTGCTGCTCCTGTGTTTACTCCCATCTTCTCTGACATCAGTCTTGTCAGGCTTAGAACTCCAGAGGGTGTGGCACCATCTAGTTGCCCAGGGGAAACAGAGGTGAGAACTCTGGCTGGTCAGTGCTGTCCAGAGCTCCTATTCAGGAGCAGTACGAAGCAAGCAGGTAGCATCCACTGTCTGCTTCTCCCGATTATGGAAGCATTGGTGCCAGCAGCCAATCGACAGCTTCCAGCAGGGTTTTCCTAAGGACAGCTTGTAGCCAGCCTACTGGAGAGTGTTGAAGGGACCTGGAGCAACAGGCTACCGAGGAAAGTTAGAACAGAGGTAGGAGGTGGCTGGCTCTTGCTATAACCTCCCTCCTCCTTTAGTGTGGATCAAGTGGGCAAAACCCCAATTTCCAGGTTCTCCTGGGGGCAAAGAAACTTGGATGGGACAGGCAGCAATCTAATTTTCTGAAGGAAGCCCAGGGAAATAGCTTTGCCTCACCTGTCTCTGTGCACTGGCAGGATCCAGTCTCCCTTGGGTGCTTGATGTGTACAGAGTAGAGGGACAGTGGGCTGGACAAGCGTCTCTGCCTGGGGTGATGACTGGCAGAGTCTTCTCTTTTGTGAGATCTGTCTATGGTTTGTTTAATGGACAGAAATGAACAGAGAGGTGGGGAAAGAGAAATCATCAGGCAAAGACATATCAAAGGAATGAGATGAATATCCAGAAACTAAGAGCAGTGCCACAGAGTTATGTGATTTACTTGACAGAGAATTCACACCATCATAATGATGCTCCTGAGGTCAAGGACATTGTGCTTGCTTGAGCAGGTGAGTTGAACAGCATTGGAAGATGTATCCAAAAAAGCACTGACAAAAGTCATAGGCTGATGAACATAACTCACACAAAGACTGAAAAATTCAGGGAAAGGGTTCCACAGCAGACTAAATGAAGCTGGCAAAAGGACCAGTGAACTCAAAGACAGATCATTATAAATTTAGTCAAAGGAGAATAAAAGAAAACATTAACAGTTTCAGGACACCATTAAGTGGGCCAATATACAAATTATGAGACTTTCAGAAGAACCAGAGAGAAGTGATAGAAGAGCCCATTTATCGAATGTCTGAGAAGCTCCCAGACTGGAGGATGTGGAACAGGTTAGTGAAGTCTGAAGGACACCACACAAGAGACAAGACTCCCTCGGAGAATTTTATTTGCATCTGGTTATGATATTTTATGTTTTACGTTATGCTATCTATTTTTAGTATTATTTTTTGTATTGCTGTACATGCCATGTGGTTTGCACCCATTCTTTTTGAAGTCCCATGAGGAATTTAAAGACTGAGAGGCAGAGAGGCTGCGGCTACCCCGGTGCTGGGTGCTGAACTCCCTGATTTCCTGTCTGATGGATTTGTCCCTTCTACCACGACACCACCTCCTGGTCCTGCGCATCCCTCCCCGTCCTGGAGGAAGTTCAAGTGACCACCATCTGTACAGATTCTCTTTTGTGAGAAGTGTGTTACAACGGTAATCCCAGTTGTTGCCCATCTTAAAGACAGCACTAAATGTTTCCATTTCTGAAGCCATATTCGTTTTAGCAACATAAGGTGAAACTTTTCCTTTTGCAGAACAGTTGCAGGGCCACAGCATTTGTAAAGCTGAGTGTGAAATCAGGCAAACCCTCCAATCTGAATACTGATTAGAGCCCTCATCCATGAGATTGGGCCCTGGTGACCCCAGGGTGGGGGCTGAGGAGTTTGTGAGGTGCATCACTCCAGTTCCAGAGAAGTCAGCCAGGCTGGGACAGAATTCCCTGCCCCCTCCTTACTCACTGATTTCAACAGGAAGCCGGATCCTGGGCCCCAGGTGAAGAAAACAGTTCACTGGACTGGGGCGGGGTTCCCTGCTTCTGCTGGACTTACTCCACAGACAGGAAGACAAAGCCTGGCCCCCAGGCAAAGAAGAGAGTTCCACGCCTGCACTGGACTTACGCGACCCACAGGCAGCTGGATCCTGGGCCCCAGGCAAAGAAAACAGTTTACCGGCCTAGGGTGGGGTTCCCTGCTTCCGCTGGTCTTACTGGACCAACAGGGAGCCGGAGCCTGACCCCCAGGCGAAGCAGAGAGTCCACGCCTCCGCTGGACTTACGCGACCCACCTCTTCCAGCAAATCTTAATTAGTTTGCTAACACTGGAAATAGTTGAGCTACATTTAGATTTCACAAAACATACAGTATCAGAGATACTTACATACTTAAGTTGTTCCAGAAGCACTTAAACATTTCCAATATCTAAAATAATATCAACTTTTCAAAATAAATCCCTGTTGATTAGAGTTACAGAGAATAAGAATGACCATGTTTCAAGTGTGCAGAGGCTACTTTATTATAGGGGCCTCATGAGACTTAGGGAAAGCCTTATTTAGGGCACACAACGACTGGGCAATTGAACCTAATTTATGTGCAATGACATATTTTAGATGAATAATAGAATAATAATTGCTATTGTGATTTTTTGTTCTCAAGACTAAAAGTTGTATGGCATTCTAGCAGGAGCACAGAACTGGTGGCTTGTCTAGATTTACTATTTCCAGGATAATCAGAGGCAGAGCCAGGAGTCAGCAACAACAAAGAAACATTGAGGCCCAGGGTGGGTCAGAGCCCTGGTGTTGGAGTGAGGCAAGGGCATCACAGCTACAGAGAAAGGCACTTGCCTGTCACCCCACAGGGCCTGGGCTCAGAGCTAACTCTGCTGTCCAGCCGATCTGCTGCCCCTCAGGTCAGCTCTGGGGATGTCGAATTTGTAGGCATGGCGACACTCAGCTCTGTCTTCTTAAAGAGATTGAGTCATTAGACAGAGAATTTACTATGCTTGCTGGGTGACCCATCCCAGACCACAGGATGGCACTGCTTTGAATGGCGGGAAGAGAAGTTGCCTCTGCTAATACCACTGATTTGTTTGACTAAGGCTGCCGAACACAACCGCGGTGAGGCTGCTGCTCCAGCAGGCACAGAAGAAACAATTTTGCTTTCCTTTCATTCCCTTCCAGCTTCTGTGTGGGGAAGGCTACTGCTGGCCACGGATTCTTCTCAGCTGAGAGGAAGCGAAGGTGGGTTTTCCTCCGCGGCTGGCTGACCTCGCGGGTTCAGAATGGTGAGTGTCGGTGATTTCTCCAAAGCAGCATCCACAGACCACCAAGTTTGTGCCCTCTTTTTTATTTTCAAGAGAAAAAAAAATAATAACAATGACACAAAATTCCGAAACAAGATAGTAGGAGAGTAACAATGGTTAAGACAGTGTGTGCTGTTATCTTCAAAGTGGGCGCTCAATTACAGGATATGGGCATGAAAAGCTGATCAAACAGCATAGGCACAATGCTTTCATTTCAATGAGCTGATAGAAATTAGTAGTATAACTATCTTAGCTGTCATATATATATATATATATATATATATATATATATATATATTTCATTGTCCCTTCCATCTTTTCTCCTTCTCCATCCCAGTTTCTCTTTCTTTTTGAAGTTCCTTCTCATTTCACAGTATTTATTGTAAATTTGGACCTTATTTACTCTGTTTGTATATGTGAGTCTGATTTATTTCAACTATGAATATGGTCTCAAGTTGCATCAATTTACCCAATAAAAGTCTCGTTTATCCTTCTTTATAGCTGAGTAAGTACTCTGTTGTATAAAAATATCACATCTTTTTTATTCATTCTTTGGTTGATGGACATTTAGATTGTTTCCAAGATCTACCTACTAGAAATTGTGCTGTTACAAATGTGGGTGCACATATATCACTGTGGTATGATGTTTTTAGTTCTTCTGGGAAAATATCCAGAAAGGGAATAGCTAGGTGGAATGGGATCTCTAATCCTAGTTTTGTGAGGAATCTCCTCACTGATTTCTACAGTGGTAGCACCAGTCTACATTCCCACTAACAGTGGAGAAGGGTTCCATTTTCCCCACAGCCCTGCCAGCATTTGTTATTGGTTGATTTCTTGATAACAGCCATTCTCTGTGGGACAAGACAGAATCTCAATGTTGTTTTGATTTGCATCTCTCAAATGATCAGTGATATTGAACATATTTTCATGTGTCTATTTGCCATTCGTATTTCTTCATCTGAGAAGTGCATATTCATCTCAGATGGCCATTTTTGGGCTGGGTCTTTGAATTTTGGAAAGTCTCATAGTTTTCAATTCTTTATATGTTCTTGATATAAGCCCTTTTTCTGAAGGACAGTTGGCTAACCCCCCCCCCACACTGTTGTTTCACTCTGTTGCTGATTTCTTTTGATGTGCAAAAGACTTTTAATAAGAAGAGATCCCAGTTGTTGATTCTTTGAAGTATTTCCCATGTAGTTTGTGTTTTATTCATGAACTCTCTGCCTACACCTATGTCTTCAAGATTTTTACCTAGTTTCTCTTTCAATAAATTATTTCTGTTTGTAGTTGTGTAGTTGTGTTGGGCACTATTGTGAAAGGTGTGGTTTCCCTAATTTCTCCCCCAGTGAGTTTGTTTTTTGTTCACAGGAATGTTGTTGGTTTTTGAGTGTTGACTTTGTTTTCCTCTACTCTACTGAATTTGGTTATTAACTCTATTAGTCTTTTGGTGCAGTTTTGGGTGTCTTCTAGGTAGAGCATCAAGTGGTCTGTGAATAATGATAATTTAATTTCTTTTTTTCCTACCCTTATTCTTTTATTTCTCTCTCATCTAATTGCTCTGGATAATATTTCCAGAACTATATTGAATAGAAGTGGTGATAATGGACATCCTGGTATTGTTCCTGATTTTAGAGTAAAAGTTTTCTGTTTTTGTCCATTTAATTTGATGTTAGTTATTGGTTTGTCATATTGGCTTTTATTGGCTTCTTTTAGATTGGCTTTTATAAGATTGAGGTAAATAGCATCTATTGTAATTTTCTGTAGGACTTTTATCATGAGTAAATGCTGGACTTTGTTAAAAGCTTTTTCTGTATCTATTGAAATGATCAGGTGATTTTTGTCTTTGGCTTTATTGATATAGTGTGTTACATTTATTGATTTGTGTATGTGGACCTGTACCTGCACTCCTGAGATGAATCCCATTTGGTCGTGGTATATAATCTTCTTGATGATTTGCTGCACTCTATTTGGCAATATCTTATTGAGGAGTTCTGTACCTATTGGAGAGATTGGCCTATAAGTCTCTTTTTTGATTGGTATTTGTCTGGTTTTGGTATCACGATGATACTTGCCTCTAGAAATGTGTTAGGGAGTATTGCTTCCCTTTCAATTTCATTAAAGAGTTTGAGTATTGGTATTAAATCTCTGAATTTCCTGTTGAAATCAGCAGTGAATCTGTCAAGATCTGGGCTTTCTTTGTTGCTAAGTTTTTAATTACATTTTGTTTCATTAACTGATATTGAGTTATTCAGAAGTTTTATATCTTTTTGATCCAGCTTTAGTAATTCATATGTTTCTAGGAATCTGTCTATTTCTTCTGTGTTTTCCATTCTGTGAGTGTAAAGATTTTCGAAGTAGGTATTGATGAGCTTCTGAGTTTCCATAAGATCTCTACTGATTTCACCCTTTTCATTCCTCAATACATGAAATTGAGTCTTTTCTTTCCCTTTTTTGGATAAGGTTGGATAAGGGTTATCAATTTTATTTATTCTTTCAAAGAACTAACTCTGTCTCATTAATGATTTGATTAATTTATGCTCTGATCTTTATAATTTCCTGATTTGTATGGGATTTGGGCTTGTCTTGCTCATCTTTTTCTAGAAACTTGAGGTACAACATTAGGTTGTTTATTTGTGCTCATTCTGTATTCCTGATGTTAGAATTCACTTCTATAAATTTCCCTTTTAGCACTGCTTTCATGGTGTCCCATAAGTTCTGGTATGTTTTATCTGCCATTCTCAATTAGTTGCAGATAGTGTTTAATTTCCTGAATGATCCATTGATTGTTTAGGAGGGTGTTACTTAATTTCTATGTATTTATGGAGATTTTGCGATACCTTTTGTCATTAATTTCCAATGTCATCGTACCATGTTCAGATAATATTCATAAGATAAATTCAGTTTCTTTGCATTACTTAAGCATGTTTTGTGAACTAGTACATGGTCTATTTTAGGGGATGTTCCATGTGCAGCTGAGAAGAATGTGTATTCTAATGTTGTTGGCTGGAACACTGTAAACATCTACTAAATCCTTTTGTATATAGGTTTGGCTCAGTTCTGTTATTTCTTTGCTGATTTTTTTGTCTAATTGATCTATCTCTTTGGACACTGGGGTAATAAGGTCTCCTATTATGATTGTATTTTATTGATTATTTGGCTTTTTATGTCTACTAATAATTGTCTTATACAGTTGGCTGCTCCATATTTGGTGAATACATATTTATGACTGTTATCTCTTCCTCTTGCTGTTTGCCCCTAATAAGTATACAATGACCTTCTTTATCTCTTTTGATCATTTTTGGCTTGAAGTTTGCATTTTCTGAAGGCAGAATAGCTACCCCTGCTTATTCTGGGTTCCTTTTGCATGGAGAATTGTTTTCCATCCTTTAACTTTCAGTCTATGAATTTCTTTTTGAGTTATGTTTCTTGTATACCTGGATTTTGTGTCCGTCCACCAGTCTGTGTCTTTTGATTGGTGAATTGAGGCCATTTACATCAGTGGTTATAATGGATGCATATTGGCTTATCTTTGTCATGATATTTTCTTGCTGTCAGTTCCCTGCTTCTTCCTTCCACTGCATGGTGCTTGCACTGCATGGTGGTTTCTTTCTGTTGTTTTTGGAATTGTAGTCATTTTTAAAATCTCTGTCTGGAATACCTTTCAGTACTCTTTGCTGGGACCCATCTTCTGTTGGTGGAGTTCTTCAGAGCCCAACTGCTGGCTCCTCACTGCTCCTCAGACCTTTGCGCATTGCTGGCACTGATTACTTTGCCCTCCAAAGGCATGTGTGTGCACACGCACCGGGGCTGGCTGTCCTGGTCTCAGTGTCCTGGTTGCTCTGCCTGCCATTTTCCACTTCTTGAACCAAATCTCTTGCCCACAAGTACCACCCTTGGCCTCTCTGTTCTCTGCCTTTGTGACCTTGGAGAGGCCGTCTGCCCAGGAACACAGTGCTTGAGTTGCCAATGTTTTTCTTGTTATTTCCTTTTACTCTTTGACCATAATAAAGCAAGAAAATCTGAGGAGGGGAAGCAGAGAGAGCTTTGAGGGACAGACTGTGCAGAATGTGTGGTCAGGGCAGAAGTGAACACAGGTGTTTCCTTGGGAGTGTCCCCCACAGGTGCCACTGTGGAAGGTGCACTTCCTAGCTCTGCACCACTGGAGACCACGGGCCAAGCAGGATGTTGTGGGTCACAGGGAGCCTGCCCGCCCCTGTTGTCTCTTTCTCTCCCTTCTCCTCACTGCACAGGATTCTCTGGGGTGCAGCCTCGCCCTAATGGGTTGCCTTGGCACAGGCTCAGCAGCAGCAGCATCAACCACCTATGAGTGAAATCTTCTGAAGAAATCATGACCCAAAATAAACCTGACCTCTTCTTCTGAAGAAATCACGACCCAAAATAAACCTGACCTCTTGATTATCTCAGGTCATGGCTCCAATAATGAAAGCTAACACAGAAACATCAATTTTTGAACATCTAAGATTGTTGATTTAAGATTGCTCATACTATTTCAATTGATGGCCTGTCCAGAGTTTCTAAGCTTCATTACTAAACACAAACCTGAGCCAATTTATGTGGGGTCAGTTCACTCATCCTGTGAGGAATTTGTGTGTGGAGAGGAGAGGCCCTGACATTACCCGAGAGTTCAGTGAGAAATTTACCATGAGGAGAACCCTAAGATCCCCTAAGTTTTCCTTTTGGAGGAAATTTTGATAGAAGGGAATTGGCAAAGGGAAGGAATGTAGGAAGGCCATGGTTTATGGCTACTATGAACTTCAAACTTTTAATACTTACCAGACCTCTTTCTGGTAAAGGAAGAGTCATCCTGCCAGTGTCAGCTACCCTGCCCACCACTGAATCTGCTGTAAGGGCAACAGGCTGAATATAGTGGGTAGACGTCCACTGTGTGCTTTATTTTTGCTTCCAGAACTTGTTTCTACCTAAGGTAGGATTTGTGAAGGGTCCACGCCACAGGATGAATTATTAAAGCAGAGAAAAGGTCATATAAGAGCTGGCCAAATAATTCATTTGGAAGAATACATATTTTATTAATAAGACATTTCTTTTTTGAATGAGATGCTAGGGTAAGAAATATCTCTGGATATCCACAAGATAACTTTGGAGTGGCCCATGTTAAGCAGAGTCTGGACCAGATATAAAGAGCCAAGATGGAGAGAATGCATGAACAGGGCAGGTGGTGGAAGAGGCTCTGATACTGGTTGGGTTTTGAAAGAAGAGGCAGCAAAATTTTCACAAAGTTTAACACATGTGGGAATAAAAAGTGGAGCCAGGCATAACCCAAGGTTTGTGACTTGAGCCACACCGGGGATTTCTATCACCTGGGGCACGGAAGACCCAAGCAGAAGCAGACGGCTTTTGGTGAGGGAGTGAAGACCGTTTTGTGTTGGGCACCTGTGATCTAAGATGCTGCTAGTGTCCAAAGGGAGCTGCTGAACAGGTGGACAGCGAGGCTGGAATTCGAGCTGGAAATCCCAGCACGTTTGGCTTGTGGAGGTGGGTACAAACCCTGACTGGGTAAGACTGTGTCATAGTCAGGGGTTGTGCAGAGAACAATTAGAATCAGGACATGGAGTTTATAATATTGTTTTATAATAGTCACTGGGAGTTAACACAAGAAAATTCTGGAAATCTCTCCGCAATACCAAAGACATAGAATATTTAGTCAAGAGCCTAAATCCCACAACAATGTCCCACGTGAGTCCAGATGAAAACCCAGAGCTCATGACAGTGTCTCCCATGAGTCCAACTGGAGGTCCAGAGCCCACAAGAAAGACTCACACCTGTCTCTTTTATGGATCTATGCCGGGAAGGTCCAAAGGTCAGTGGTGGAAGCCAGAAAGTCTATGCCAGCAGGGTGAGGGAGCTGTGCTGGGGAGATGAGGGTTCTATGCTGGAGCCAAGGAGTCACACTCATAACAAAGACCAGGGCTGTCCTGCAAAGCACCACAGCCATCCTCAGCAACATGGAACCCCTGAGCTTCTCCAATGATAAGCACAGTCAGGTACCTGCCAGGAAGCTCATGTGATGAATTCATCTTGGAGACCAAGCAGCACATGTCTTCCTCTCTGGAGCCAGGAAGCAATGCTCAATGTGAGGACCAAAGCTTTTCCAGGGGAACCAACAGCTCAAACAGCAACTCATAGGAGAACCCACAATGCCTCAATGCAATAACGCATTAATGCCTTAACGCCCTCCTTCTCCTTCTCCACCTATTTATGCTGGCAACTTTCCTCAGGCGGAGCATCTTCACTCAGTGCCATGCTGATGTAACACATCTGGCGTTAAGTTGACCACCAGTTCTTAATGCATAACAGATGGCAAGAGAGGAAGTGTAGACAGAAGGGAGGACCAATGAACAGAAGTGCTGAGGTACGTGGGAGAGGATGGAGGGCAGAAATCAGTGAGCGAAGAGGAAAATCACAGACACCCTGAGTCACACGCCCAGCAGTCCCTGCACCCTAAAACCCCGTGCTCTGGCAGGTCTTCTTTACCTGGAAGAAGCCACTCTGTCCACTGAGGCAGAGTCGCATAGGGTAGTGCCCCCACCGCGGTTTCCCAGGGAGACGCAGGGAGCCGTGGGCTGACAGTATCTGCAGGAAACCTTCAGGCCTGGCCACTCTGCTCTTGGCGGCTTCACCCCTTGGCCTGCCTTCTGCATGGATCACTGGTGGTTTCCCTGGGACAGCGAGGGCGGTTCATAATTGAAGTCCCAAAAATGAACGCTTCAGTCTTATACGTTCTGGAAGCATCCCCTTCCACTTTCAGAAAGAAATTGTGGTTATCTCCTTGGACTGCTTTCTGTCCTAAATCTTCCTCAGCATCCATCCTCCTTGATGGATTCCTTGCTTTTGAAACCAACTTGATTTAGTGAAGGCGGATGATGCTTTGCGTACCCCTCCCCTCCATATCGCTCTGCCCAGGAATGTTTGGATTCTGTTTATGAACAGCGATTTTTAGGATACTGTTACTAAACCTCTTGATTTAGTACTAGACCTGTATTTTTAAGAAATAAGAGAAGTTATCTACAGAATAAATGAAGATTGGCAGTCATGGCATCTTCTAGCATGGGGAAGCACTTTATCTCCTTGGATATTTCAATGGGAATAAAAGAGCTGACGGGCCCAGAATATGCGTCACATGGTCCAGGTCCTGAGGCATGCTAAGAGTCAACTTTCAGAACAGTGCGTGTCCCCTGAGGGCCACCTGAGGAGGTAAAACAGGGTCTATCAGAGCATCCCATCCCTGGACAGTCCTTAGGCTGCCTCGTCTTCATCTTCATCCTTTTGATTCTGCGAAGTCGATTCAAGACCTAACCCCACTTTACAGTAGCACAGAATCATTGGTCTTTTATGTACAAATTTAGTGGCCAGTATTCAAAACACAGAGAACTTAGCCTGAGAATAAGGAAAATCATCTTACTGGCATCATTTTTGTGTGTTTTGGGCAGATTTGTGTCTTCCCATGTGTATAAGGATGTTGTCAGTTCTGTAAGGGCAAGGATTATGTTTCTATTACATAATTTGCACAAAACCTAAGCACAATATTCTGCCTTTACTTGGATTAAAATGTAACTCAGGGATAACATTATGCGTGGCTGCTTTACTGCTATTTAATACCATTGAGTAATGATAAGTATTTAAAGTGCAGAGAACTTTTCCTTTTTGATCATGGTTTCTACACAAGTGAATAATGAGGCTGATTTCTTCAACTTAGGTTTTTTTTTCCCTTCAGAAGTTGCCCCCAAGTATTAGTTAAGTCTTTATTGTATCTTGCATACTGTGACGTGGTGCATGGTGCTAGACTCTGACCATTATGGCATTGGCTAAGCAGTCTCAGAGGTTAATTGAAAATCTCCAAAAGCTGCAATACCACACAGACAAAATCCTCGTGGCTATTTTCTTCATTTATAAAGGCTTGAGTCTTTCTTACCATTAATGTCAGAAGCACAAATGATTTCTTTGAAAGGGACTTGAGAGCACAGAATCTGCAAAGAGGAAAGAATTGATAAATGTGGATTGCTTTCCAGGAGGCTTCAATTCGTTTCACACACTTATTTTGAAATGCTTTCTTTTCCTGTGCTTCAAATACAAGTAAATAACCCCCCTACCCTGTGGGAAGAGCTCCAAGACCCCTGGTAGATGTCAGGATAGTACTGAGTATGGTATATATATATATATATATATATATATATATATATATATATGTGTGTGTGTGTGTGTGTGTGTCTATGATTGTTATTTTATAAATTGAGCACAGTGAGATGTTAACCAAAATAACTAATAATGATGTAGAAAATTATAAAACTAAACTATAATAGAAGTTATGTGAATGTCCTCTCTCTCTCTTTCTCTCTGTCTCTGTCTCTCTCTGTCTTTCTCTCTCTCTCTCTCTCTCTCTCTCTCTCTCTCTCTCTCTCTCTCTCTCAATATCTTACTACACTTTCACCCATACTTTAAATTTTCTCTTTGCACATCAGAATTTCCACTATCTGCTTGGCCTCTGGGATGACTGATAAGTACATTAAAGGTCGCTTGGACACAAGCACATAGCATGGTGACAGTAAACCTGATAACCGGGGCTGCTTCCAGGTGACTAGCAAATGGGTCCCACAGCAGGACCAAGGTCTGATTCATGTTGTGGGCCAGTTAGGGCAGGCACCATGCGATTTTATCACACTAGTCAGGATCGATGGCAAAACATGAATTATTTGTTTTTGGATTTTTGATTTTAATAGTATTAAGTCACAGTTGACTGTGGATAACTGTGAAAACAAGCAAAGTGAAACTGAGTAAGGAAGAGGACTGTATGTACAGACATAGTGGAAACCATCGTGAGCCTGATGAGAGCCAGAGCTGAGCCAGGCATACCTAATTTTTTTCTCCCTGAAAGCAGCCAATTTTAATTAGACCTTTCAGATAAAGTTACCTAACAGACTCTGTCATTTTGAGTATGGGCACAGAGGGGTCTGCGGTGGAGACTGAACTGAGATCCCACCCACCTTCACCCTCCATGGTGTCATGTTTTCTCCTCACAAGATACCTCAAGAGCTGCCCCTCTGCGCTGGTGACTGAGACTTGAAAGGCTCTGATTTTGAGATTGTTTGCTTTCTGACATTTGATCTCGCCTAAGTCACAGAACCAGCTCTGCTCCATTTTCTCATCAGTGAAAGAAAGATGATCCTTTGATACCTTCTCGGCTCTGAAGATTTTATTAGAGGGCCCTGCACTAATGTGATATTGAAGAGCACCTTTGGTATCTTAAAGACAGATACTATCTAAGTAAACGTCTGCAACAGTTGTATCACTGTGACTGACTTATTGGGTCTATAGAAAGAACTCATGCTAAATATTTGCTTATCTCTTTAGTTCTTGAAAACCACACATGTAATAATACTCTCTTTTCTCCATAAAGGAAAACAAGTGTAGAATGTACAAAGGGAAATAGTTGCTCCTTGTTGCAGACCGTCAGTCAGTTTCCAGTCCTGCTGCTGAAACCTGAAAAGCGTTTGCTCCATTTCAAAGGTCTGGCTCATTCCTGTCAGCATCCTGGATCACATCTCCAGCTTCACAGCAGACAGAGAGCCTGCCGTGGGAATATTCTAAGTTGTGCGTCTTCGTGCTGAGCCCCGACGTGATCACCCTTCACAGCAGAGCTCCAAATGGCACCCTAATTAACTGCTGTAACATAAAGGTGTTGGTGGAGGAGAAGGAGTAATCACTTAGGAAAAAAGGCAAAAGCAAATAAAATACCCCTGAGCACTGGTCTCAAGAGTCCCCTGGGCAGTCTCTCCATCACAGCTCCCGGAGATGTGGAGCGCGGTGACGCCTGTGCTCTCTCTGCCCATTTTGTGTTTCCTAAGATTTCCAGCTCCTCATTACTGCTTTACTGCTGAGAATTGCTTTCTTCTGTGATGCTAAGATTATTTTTCATTGTGCTTTTCCTTACAACTCCATCACTGTAGAATTTGTTCCCCTCAGCCAAAGCGAGTTCCTTGTTATTTTCCCATCTTCACTTATTTCCAATATACCAGTCAGCCAGGCAGCCAGCAGAGTGAAAGGCCTGTTGGCATCATTATGTGTGAGATTTTCTGTGGGAAAAGCTTTCCTTTCATTCACTTTTTTCTAAAATGGTGTCTGAGATGAGGCCATGAGGCAAAAAGCTCAAATTGGATTTAAAGAAAAATAAAAATATAGGAAGAAGCAGCAGCTCACAAACAGGAGCCTAAAATGTCATGTTCCTTCTAAGAACCAAGCGCGACTCTCAGATTGAATGCAAAGGGTTCTTCTTTTGGGATCAGCTCAGCTTAGAGAACAGGAGGCACCACGTGGAAGAGGCTCTGCAGCAGTCACGCCGGTGAGAGTCTGCAATGAGATGGGTTAGAAATAATAAAATCTAGATGAACCAGGCCTGAGTTAATCAGAACTTTCAATTATCCGAATTTCAGTCAGTCTTTTTCTTCTGGAGGAGTAGCTAGGTGATGGTAAGATAAACTTAGAGAGTTAACAATCCCTTCTTCTGTTATTTTGGAGGAAAATGAGGCATACAGTTTAATGATTAGTGTCTGTTTTTCTGTCTAAGTTTAGAACTCTAGCAGCTATCTCTATTTTTTCCCAATTTTTAGTGCATTTTGCTTACGCAGATTGGGTCTCACGTTTGCAGACCCATAGATGCACATACCCTGCTTCCATCACCACTCTTCCACTGCCGCCTTACCTCACCCCTAGTTTTATATACTTTGGGTGGCTTTAATGTGCATGATGTATTTTGGTCGGATTCATGCCTCCATAACACACCCCTGTGCTCCTTTTTTCTATCCCTTCCTCTTGGTAGTAATAGTCTCCCTTCTACTTTCTCGTTATCTTTTTTAGATTCCACATCTTAGGGAAAGCCTGCAATATCTGTCTTTCTGATTCAGGCAGTGATCTCTCATGAGGGATGTTGAGGACAGGACAAGAGCTGATATCCACAGTTACCTAAGACCGCGGCAGACTTGTGCTTATGCCCCCAGGAGGCAGGCATTTCACTTCCTGCTTGCAGCAGTCATGCAGCCTCATGCTAGGAAAGTGCGGCTCATTGCATGCTTAGGCGTGCAGGGAGGCGAGGCAATGGGCCAAGGCCACATCCCCACTTCTAGCACCAGAGTGGGGATCAAGATTTCAGAGCAGAAGGCCATTGTCATCGGTTTTTCTCCATCACATTTAATGGAGAAATCTCAAGGACTCCATTGAGTTTGGAATTTTAAAATCGGAAATATGATTTTACATAAATATAAACTGAAAGAAAAGCAGATATATTCACTAAAATTTCACGAATTTGAACTGTAGATTAGAAATAGGAAAATTAATTCAATATGAAGCAAAAACACAATAGAACCTGTTAGACTTTTAATAAACTCTAATTTCAAATATGCATTTAAGAGTTTGGGCATCCAAATAGGTGTTATTGCTTCCATTTGTTCCATTGTTGATTGACACTCTATTATGGAATTGTATCTGAAGGAAGCAACATATTAGTCTTATAAAGAGCCCTTCCTAGACCTCATCATAGCCCCAGAAGATTGTATTTGTAATCCCAGGGCAAATTTACTGGAATTCCAGTAAATTAATCCTAACCTACCACTTTCAGTGCAACCCATAGCAAGAATAAAGACACCAAGGCACATTTATAAGTATGGGCAGCCAAGGGGTCCTAAGTCTAGCCAGGATGACAGTTAACTGGGACAAAGGCCTTAACCCAGGGCTCAGCCCAGATTTTGTTAGTTTGCAAAGCAGGGAGTGGTTTGGGGATGAGCTTGAGAAGTGCTGTGTGCCGAGCTAGGTGGGAGGCCTGAAAGCACCTCGGCAGTGTGCAGAGGGAGGGATGTGCAAAAAGGCCAGTCCGCATAACATGATCCAGGTAGCATCTAATATTTAGTACTGACGTGCAAACTCTTGTGCTCTGGAAAGTCACAGCTTCTCATCTTGAGGTTTGATCCCAGCTGACACCCCTGGAGCCCTGGGTCTGCCTGGCTCAACCATGTTTAGGGAATCACAGGGAAGAGAAATAGTGACTGTCATCTAACTTCAAAGATTACGCATCAGCACCTCAGCCAGTACTATTTACATTGCTTAGAACCAATTGAAGGGAAAAGGAAATGGCTTAACCCATCTGTACACATCTGTGCATGGGGATAGGGCATGGAGATAATTGCTCTTTGTTCAAGGAGAGTTGTCTGAGTGGTCCTCCACACAGGCTCTCATCTCTTGAAAGTAGGCTCTATTTTGGAATTGGTAGACTGTGAATAAATCCCTTAAGCTTGTGTCTGTCTTATCTTCTATTCTACTGCGCCTGAGTATCTTACTTCCCAAACTGTCAATAAACAATTTTTAAAAATGTGATTTGTCATTTTTCACCATACTGAGAGATGAAGGAAAACTTTGTGAAATTATGACTTTTAATGTCTTTGTATGGCAAAGTGGGAGGTTTCATTGAGAAGACTTTGTGCTTGCTTTGCCTGTCTCCAAGAATAGTCTTAAATCACTGTCAGCAAGTGCTGAGAAGCACATTACATATGTGGGGTCAGAATTCATTCCAGCAGGCCTGAGAGGCAGGAATGAGTGTTTCCCCCATAGGAAATTATTTTTCTTTTTTTATGAAAGCAATCACTTCACTGTTCACAGTTTTTAGGTCATAGGTACAGAGTGGCCCTTTGCATTTTTTATGTGATTGCTTAGATGAAAACTGTGCAATATATAATTAAAATTAATAATGTCTGTTTATGCCAGGAAGTTGTTTTGCTTCTCAAAAGTCCTGTGGGTGATTTGGGGGAGGGTTTGCTTAGGAGCCTCACAAATGGGTTGTACTCCTGACATCAACAGGCAGTGACTGTGTCTGCCTGTGTCCGGATGTGATTTCCGGAAACAGTATCAGATGGCCACACAGCACCCAGGCAGTTGAAGCCAGAGCTGCAGGATATGTACTTTTCTTGATCTTCTGGATGACAGCCCATGCCTTTTCTATTCTCCTGGGAAAGACAAACCCATTTCATATTTTTCATAATGGTACTTTAAGCATTTCAAATTATTTATTGCAGGCCTGAAAGATTCTGAGAAAATGCAATCTATAGAAATCTCCATGACTCTAGGGCAGGAAGAGCTCTCAGGGACAGAGGACACACTGCTCCTTGCCCCTGGATGAGACCCGCAAAGCTAAGTTGTCTCTTAAGCTGAAGGTGTATGTCCTTTCCTCCTCTGGGACAGTCCAGCTTGGATGTAAAGGCTCCATCAAGGCTGATACTTCAGGGAAGGAGTTGGAAGGGCCAGTGCTGTGTGATGGGTGGGCAGATGCTGGGTTTGATTCTTCTTGCCCGTGAATCATCACATCCTATTATGTCTTAAGGTATCACACATTTTGCTGTTCCTGCAGTTTCGTAGCATTGCTAATTAAAAGTGTCTGCTTGGCTGAGCAAGTTTTCTGTGCTTTCAAAAGACACTTCTGTGTTTTCCCTTATTTGTGTTTCTGATGCCATTTTTTATCTCGCTTTTAGCAAAGTAGGAATATAGGATGCAGAGGTCAAGGGCTGTGCAAGTGCTGTAGAACAGTTCTGGCCACCACAGGCAAACAGGAGACACCTACTGAGGGAGGTGTCTCTGAGCACAGCCTTTGGAGTGAAGGTAGCTAGGCTGGTGGAAAAGTGTAAGACAGATCATAAAAAAATTGGAAATACTGAATTCGAGAAAAAAGAGCTGATGTTGGAGGGAATGAAACAAAAGGACAGTAGAGTGGACAAAGGGGAGCCTGCGCCAGCCAGCGTGGAACAGAAAATGCGAAATTCTGAGGGGGGCCCACATCTGCTAGCGACTTGAGACCATGGATGCTGAGGCTGAAACTGAGCGACGTCTGCAGATCGTAAGATGAGAGGCTGAAGGAGCCAGGGCTCGAAGGCAGGAGGTCTGAGGTGGTGTTGCTTTCGTGATGCAGAGTGTCCTTCTGTTTTTGCGTCACGTACGATGCCCTCTGCATTTCAGACATCAAGTTCCCCCGTGACCACACCCTTATTCATGTCCCTTATTGCCACAAAAATAAACAAGTAATAAATAAATAAAGTCGCTAGCTGTTTATCTCAGAAACTGCTCTTCAGTCTTGATCAGGATATGGAGAATCTGTGGCCCTGGTTTTGCTTTCTGCCCTGATGGTGCTGTGGGAAGGTGGCTTGCTGGTAGTGGTCAAACCACATGGCTCACATTCCTATAAGCCTTTCCCAGCCCCTGAGCTTGGCTTCCTTATCTCTCTGCTCCATGGATGGCTCCTCCGGCTTCTGTGGTAACAGTGGGAACAGGGATTTGAATACCTTAAAGAGAAGAAATAACTGCATTCTTTGGTCGAATGGACTATGCTGATGTTCAGGACCAGCCCTGCTTTCCTGACAGGTGATTTCCTTTTGTTTGGAGTCTTCATATGTAGGAACAGGGATTTAGCTTGGCTTACAATGCCCCTGAGTGCTCTTTCACCTTCTTAATCTATTTGTTTGATTGTGTTGACATGGCAGGCAAAGGTATTTGAACACATTAATGTTCAAATACTCTTGTTTGAAAAACAACCCAGCAGAACAAACTTCAGCCTACTGTGTCACTGCATTTGCAAATCTTCTTATTCTGAAAGTCACAGTGCATCTCCACCAGTGCCTCCTGATTTTACCTACTCCAAGCTTTTATGAAAACAGAAAGCTTACTACATGTGGGATAGAAGAGGATGCAATACTATCGATTTGTTTTACCAATTAGTTGTCATAAAATGAATAACAGTAAAAGAAAATTGCTGGCCAGCAATGGAGAATAACTTCTCCCAGAATGCATTTGCAGATAACAATTAAAAAGTCTGAGCAAAATTAAACACGCACACACACAATCTAAAAATATGGAGGAAACACTAAGCAGTCAGAAAATGGAGGACTTTGGGCACTGTAAGTGCAGTCTACACTTATGAGAATTTTTCTGTTAGCATTTATGGCATCCTGCCCCAGGTGACCCACAGGGAGGCTAGAAATCAAGTAGAAAGCTGTACTTTTCTTAGCTTGAGGTGTCACTGGGCAGAGTCTAAAAATGTGTGAGAGCCTGAAAATTGAAATGAAAAAGTTTGCAGTGAATGGAGCCCTCAACTCTGAATTGAATGCCCTGAAATTTTTGTCTGAACCGGCAGAATGCTTTTAGTGGAGCCCTGCAGAAACCACAGCTGGGGAGCAGGAGAGACTGAAGCCGATAAGGACTGCAGAAGAGAAAAGGTTTGGCACTTGCCTCCCACCAAATTAGAAGGTCTTGTGAAGTAAACTAAGCATCTATATGTTCAGAGTGATGAGCCAGTAACCCCCTATCTGCTTAAGTAACAGTCAATATTCTTTACAAGAAAGAAAGAGAACTCAGTCTCTAAAATGTTTATCTAGAATGGTCTGTGTATAATCCAAATGACAAGAACCCTTACCCCTGTATGTCCAACACTGTAATAGAGGATGTAGCTCATGCAGTGAGTAAAGGAAAAGGAAATAAAGAACACACAGATTTTAAACAAAGCTGTAACAGCGAAGCCGGTCAACATGGTCCATGTAGGCAGTCCTACAAAGACATCTGAAAAACTCCAAACAAATAACAAAAACTAGCTATAATTTATGAATAAATTCAGCAAGTTCTTAAGCTACATGGTCAGTATAATAATAAGCTATGTTTTCATATGTTAATAGTAATCAATTTTAAAGTTAAATTAAAAATTCTTATAGACTCAATGAATTTTTAAAAAATGAGGTCATTGTTAACAAAGGCAGGTGAGATATTTTTATACTACAAAAATTTGCTGAGTGAAACTAAAGACACTCAAAGTAAGCAGACTTACCATGTTAATAAACTGGAAATCTAATGGAATCAACGCAGTTCCTATCATAATCTCAGATAACATTTTTAACAGAATTGCTCAAACTTTATAGGAAAATGAAATAATTGAGAATAGCTAAAACTACCATGAAAAAGAACAATTTGGAGGATTGAAAACACTTGGTTTTCACTCTTGCTGTAAGCTTTTAAAATTAAAACAGTACAGTCCTGGAGTGAAACCAACAAACAGGGATTTGTCACTTAAACTGAATGCTAATCCAAATCCTGGGAGGAGGTGCAGACCAGCAATCTCAGCTGCTCTGTCGCTCACAGCTCAAGTTAGGCATGGATGCTGCTATGCTGTATTATTTTTCTTCCTGACATCGTTCTTCATCTGGGATAGGAATTTTTCCAGCATTACCCCAGATGGCTTCCAAGGTTGCCATTCATAACTCCACTTTGCTTGTCTCTGTATTATGTTACTCTCAGGTGGGCACCACAGATATGGGTGTCACAGGCAGGGAAACCAACAGTGGTGTGTGCACAGAACAGTTTGCCTGGGTCTTTATTGCATCCTGATTTACTAAAAGAAAAAGCCTGGGGTGGGATAACAGATAGATCCACTGAAAGACTTGTGTCCAAAATACATAGAGCTTTAACAAATCAACAAAAACGGAGAAAAAAAATGTGGAAAGTAGGTAAGACACTCAGGCAGTCAACAAGAAAGATAGATGGATAGACCGTGACCTCTGCAAAGATGTGGAATGTCATTAGGTGACACGGAGAGACACGGATCCATTGCACCATTCATTGTCACTTTCTGTTCATTAGAACAGCTAAAATAAAAGAGGCTAATAACTGAAAATGTTGATAGAGACATAAAACAACATGAACATTCCTAAATCACTAGAGCGAGTGCAAAATAGCACAAACACTTTGGAAAGCTCCTGGGGTAGTTCCTTTTAAAGTGAAACATATGAGCAGGTCTTTCTAATCCTAAGTATTTACCCAGTGTAAATGAAATCATATAGTCACAAAAAGCCTTATTACAAGAAGGCATCCTAATAACTCAAAATTGGAAGCAATACATACATTCAAATGCTAACGGCATGACCCATGAGGCCATCCCGTAAGAGCACAAAAGTATACACATGAATGTCATGTGAAAGGGCACGGACGGCAAACTCCACTGAAAGGGAACCGCAGAAGCAGCGTTAAGACAGGGCCATGGACACATGAGCAGTCACTGCATGGGCTTGGGGCGGACTGGGGGAGGCTTGTGAGTTTTGGGGTGTGGAAGTACTTTGGGTCCTGTGCCACAGCAGTACACATTTATCAGTTAACTGAGGTGTTTTGTAACCTGCAGGTCTGAGTATTTCAGTGTATTTAAACCTGATAGGAGGTCCATGGCCCCCGTGTGTCTGGAGCCTGATATGTCCTGCGGTGTCAGGGTTGACAGCTCACCCTGGTCACTCTGCTGAGGGCTTTGCAGGCACCTGGCAATCCAGTCATTGCCCACCCTGGTGCGGCTCTGGAGCTGGTCTGTCTGACCCTGGCCACACCCCAGCCCACCTTCACCGAAGTCTCCAGAGCCCCCTCCTTGTCCTACCTGTTCTCCTTTCATTACCACTCCACAGTCTGCCTAGAGCCTATGTGGCCCGATGTGGTTCAGTCTCAGTGCACACCAAGCTCTACCAAGGCTACCTCTCAGTCCTGTGCCAACTTGAGCTGCTGTTGTCCGAGTCACTCAGCCTTGCTGTGTCTCACCTCTCCTGCTTGTCACAGGGGAGAAAAGCATCCATGCCCTGCTGAGTGCATGTATAGAATGGTGGCTTTCAGCAGTAAGGTTGAGAATGATAAGAACAGTGATGGGGACAGAACACTGAATTTGCACCTGGACTGCATCTTAGTGATGGTGATTTAGTTCATGTTTAACACCAGCAGTGACAGGTCCATGCAGTGTTAAGGTATCTGTGGAAAGGCTGTGTACTGCAGTATATTGTTAGGAAGTTCTGAAATGACTTCATCCTTACAGAAAGGAATGCAGCTTGCTGGGATGATCTCTCTCAAAGTCAAATCCTAGGAAATCTTACAGAAAAGGGAGAAACTTCATAAAGATTATAGCTGAGCAGCAGGATAGAGGCAGGCTCGCCAGCTCCAAGCTAGTGGCTCCTGACATATAGAGGAAACCGGCAATTTCCACCCCATTGAGGGGGAAATGGGGAGGAATTGCATTCTCCAGAGTCTAATCAGGAAACCAAAATAGTAAAACACATACACGCTCATCAGGGAAGTGGCTGGGTGGTGTGGTTGGGGAAGGACAGATTGTGACTTTCAAAAGAAAAAGATTTACAAATGTAGTAACACAAAGGTAGTGACAGCTGCAGAGTCGGAGAACCATGGGGTGGAGGGAGGCTTTTTAGCTGCTGCTTATTAAAATACCGCGTGGGAAGTGAGGAGCTTTTCATTCTGCACCAACACATTCATCTAAGGGGACTTGTTCTGTGATGTGAAAGAAGCAATATTCTATGATTCTTAAAATTTTCTGCCAAAGCACCCTCGGGGTGGATGGAACCATGCATTTACCCAGAGGGATGGTAGAGGAGGAGAGGGGGCTCTGTGGAGGCGGAGGTTGGTCTCTGACACCCTAAGAGAGCAGGCCATTCCTTGGAATCTGCTCGTCTTGATGATGTGCATGGCTCCCACGGTTACTTGCAGAGCTAGACAATGCTTTACATTATTCTCAAGGTCACTTTGCACACTTGCCATGGGAGTTACATTTTGGTGTCTGGCTTGCTCTGGCTTGTTGGGCCTTACCATGCTTTAAGGGACATGTGCATCATCCGTACGGCTGCACCCACTGCTGCCTGGTGGAAACCCGGCACGAGTGGTGGTGGAGGCGACAGTAAGGGCTCGGCAAACAGCCACACAGCAGTGGACATCTGCTGTCCTGCCAAGCTTTGGTGTTGGCCAGTGGGCTGGTTGGGACTGCGTGAATATTTAACTTCAGGGTTTGGTGGAGGAGCCGACTGGAGGTCTCTGGCTGCTCCCTGGCTGCAGGCTGTCAGGCGCGGCTGCTATTGTCTTCCTCAGGACATCATTCTTTGTCTGACATAGGGTTTCCCAGACTTCTCCGAGAGAGCTTCTGAAGATGCCATTCATAACTGTGCTTTGCTTTCCCACATCTACAGTTAATTGTTCTCACTGGGGCACCACAGGTGTGGGTTGCGGGCAGGGCATCGGCAGCAGGGCCACACAGAGTCCTTTGGCTGGGCCTGGCTCTCTCCCTGACCACATTTCCTCCCCAGATCTGAGTTTAAAGAGAAAATCTTCCCTTCCTTTTCCTCTCCTTGTTTGTCTCCCTCCTCCCCAAGGGCTGCCTAATCATCTGTCTCTGCTTCTTTCCTCCCCATTCCATTTCAAGGTCAGAATAATTTGAAATAATTTCCCCCAGATTTACTGCTTTAACTTTTGTTTCCATAACCTAACCTTGTTCTTTATTCTTCTTGCTCTAATATATATTTTTCTCCTCTGATCAGTATTTCTGTGTATGTCTTTCATGGGTTACAGTGGTAGAAATAATGATAATAATAACGATAATAATAACAATGCCTTTGATTGGCTGGATTTTGCATGCACACAGCACTTGCATACGCATTATTCCTACGAGCAAAGCAATGGGCAACAGGAATGGCCAAGCCACACTGAATGTGTGCTATAGGCCAGATGCTTGTTATTTATGTTTATTGAATGCTTATAACTTTTTGAATTTACAATAGTCATTTTCAGACACAAAGAGCTTAGCAATTTGCAGAAGGTCACAGTTCTCACAGTAGAGTGCGTTGAACTGGGATTTGAAAGCAAGCGAGTTTTGTTCCATATTCTGGGCGGTACCATCACTGCACTCTTTCTGAGAGTGTAATTATGGTGGCTGTTCTGATCAGCTCTGGAGTGGGGCTTTGCCAAGTACTCAATCTGGGTCCCCATATCCATGCACATTTTAATTTCTCTGTAGATTTCTCATCAGAGGGAACCAAGATTCTAAACAAGTAATCAGGAAACCTGCTTATACTAATAGGCAGGAAGCCAAGTCTTCAGTTCAGTGCTGATGTAAATCTTCAAGTACTGGCATGTGGTCTGAGATTAACAATGCTATTGTGTGTCCTGTCAGAAAGTCATTGACATTTAAGCCCGAAAAGAGTCCTAGATATTAATAACAATGCTAGCTGTGCAGCATGCTGGATTCATTATAATCTAGGTCTTTTCCTAAGATAATTACACACATTATTTATATAATGAAATCATTGGGCTAAGATAACAGGATTTGTTATCATTTTGCATGACCATCTGACAAATGAGAAAATGGATGACTTTCCTAATAGTGATGGGCAACACTGAGATTCAAACATGGTCCAGCTTGTGCTATGGTTTTAAGGCAGGACCTGTGTCATATAATAAATAATGTGGAAGCCAGGGGGCTGCAGAACTCGGGAAGATTCTTTGGAGGATGTGGAGTCTGAAGTGTGCCTTGAGGAAAGAAGGAGTGGAACGGAGGCAAGATACACACGGTGAAGTGGGAGTCAGTGGTGGAGTGAAGAGGACTGAAGGAGGCAGAGGCAGAGAACAGGAGGCCAGGGAAGGCTTAGGGACCTGGAAAGGGGGACAGTGCTCTTGGGGACAGCAGGAAGCTGCACAGGCCAAGGAAGGGTCCCAGGTACTGCCTGGGGGGAGTGCACAGGGTGCTGGGCCCAGTGAGAGACCTGAGACAGGCACTGGGCAAATGATGCCACCAGGCGGTGAGGTGATGGTGACAGGGACAGGCAGGGCCGGCACAGTGTCCTGTAGACCGAGGTGTAATGACAGGCTGTGAGCAGCTCATGTAGTGTCCTAGGTGACTGCAGCTCAGGTTTCAGTCCTGTGCTTGCATAATCCCATCATCTTTGCATCTGAAGAACATAAGCCATCCATGCAACAGAAGTCGGTTCTCTCAAAGGCTTCCTCCCTGTGGTGCAAACATCGTCTGGCAACAGGCAACGTCTAAAATGTCGAAGTCTGCCTCGGCCTTCAGTGATTTTCCACAACTGCTCTCCAGGGTGGTGCTGATCATACTTTCAATATGATTTAAATCACATTGTGCTAATAAAGACAGTCAAGTCCTGCGGTGCAAAGCTCAAGGTGGGAAAGATGTGGAAAGAGGCCACTGACCAGGTGGGCATCTGACAAGTGGGTGTGCAGAACTGGGGCCCCCATTCACCCTACATGAAACCCATGGACTTCTCAGGCTGGAGCTTGGTTCTGGGCCTCAGGGCCTGCGATTTCAGCCTCTGTGGGCCCCCCTGAGAAGAATCTTTGTACTGGGGTCCTCCCTGAGCCAGTAAAAGCGCTCTCAAAGCTGCACTGTCCCCGGCTCTCCTGGTGCCTCCTCCTCCTCACCCCACTCCGCTCCTGGCAGCAGCCTCCCGCCTCAGTTGGAATGCTCCAATCCTGCTCACAGCACTGCTTTGAGTCTCCTGTCCTCAACTCCTTTTGCTTCTTGGAAGACCTGGACTTACATAACACCTTTCAGTGATCCAACTAAAGAACAGGGCTGTGGGCCAGGAAGGAATTAGGAAACACTTCCTCAAGGACCAGGTCATCTACATTTGAGACCTTGCAGGCCCCCTCAGTCTCTGGCTGGTCTTTCTTGCAGGTTTTAGAACTGTCAAAGCCATCTTTGGCTGGGAGATGCCAGCCAGCCTTCGAGGACCTGGTCTCAGACAACCTTGCTTAGGACCCCTGGAGAGCTGCCTGTGGTTGGGGCCTCTCTGCCCAGTGGGTGCCCAGGGCCTTTCAGCTGCATTGGTGAAAGCAGTGACTTCAGTGTGCTTTGGAGTATGAGGGAAATTCAAGAAGTAAAAGCAGCTGCTGAGGGCAAGGCTAGGTGTGAGGCTGGAAGAGGATGGTGAGGGGGCACAGGACCAGTCCCCATGCTCTGGAACACTGGAGAAGAGGAGGAGATGGGGCGGGGCACATGAGTCAGGATGGGACCGGCAGGAAGGAAGCAGGCTGTTCCTTAACCTTTTGTTTCACTGACAGAGGTAGGACAAAAAGTAGAAACTGAAGGCCTCAGCCTGCAAGGCGGGACCTCCTGAGCCTTGACAGAAAGAAGGGCTTATCCCTGAAGCCCACTTTCACTGCCGAAGAGCAACTGTCTGGAAGGAGCCTCGAGCTTGGGGCTGATAGACAGTGACAGCACCCAGAGCTCTTCTGGCTGATTCAGCTTTGGGGTGAGTGTGAGGTTTCAGAAAACTGATTCTGTGTTAATGGCACAGTGGAAGGAAGCAGATTTTCCAACTCCTCCACCAGACAACTGTGCAGAAGAGTTTTGTGCATCCCTGGGGGGAACGGGGGATTCAGGATGTAGGGATCTTCTGTATGAAACACCCCAGGGAAAGGAGCATTCGGGAGTGACTTTTATGTTTTGTTTGTTTTATTTTTAATAAGTTCATTTTAGATATCCATAATGATAACATTCATTGTAGGGACTGTGTACCTGCACATAATTAGCTAACATCATTTAAAATGGGATCTTGCTAGAGTGTGCATCCTGGTCTCAAGCTCATGGACTCCATGGGCTCCTCCTGCCTCAGCCACCACACCTGCTTTAATGTGTGATTTTTACGTTGGAGAATATAAGAATACAGTTTGAATTAAAGTCAGGCTCTAGACAGGATTATCTACCTGGGACAGAATCTTTGTCACATAATTTTCTTTTCCTGGGTGTGTCTTGCAGATTAGTTGGAACGTGACTCTGGATGAGGTGGGGAATATCCCTCGAACAATTCCTATGACCTCAAGGTCATCTTCTACAGCAACCCTGAAGGCCTAGCGTTGCCGGTTTCCACTATAACTACAAGTTGAAGGAAGGCAGCCCTGTCTGTGCCATGCTGAGGCTGAGGAACAAAGTGTAATTGGGCTGAACCACTGATATTTGTTGTTTTAATGAGGATACTAATAGTGACCTAGAGAGTCCACAGGTGCTGAGTGCAGTCGATGACTTGCTAGGTATGGGGCACAGGAAAAAGCTGAATGTCGTGTTTGCTTAGCTGATGAGGCTAGGGGCCACAGTGACACACATACCTTCTGTTGCAAAGCAGATTAAGAGGGAAGCAGATGTTACTGGAATCATTTCAAGGACACAGATTTTTTAAAAAGAAAAAAAAAGCCCAGTAGATGCTGCTTGCGTAGATGAACTCAAGCACGGCTGTCAATGCCTGTGGAAGGGGGAAAGCCCACTGCACACAGTGTGGATCTCAACATCCTGCAAAGTGTGTTGGCCAGTGCTGGGAGTGCTGTGGGCTCTGGCTGAATGCAGCACGGGCTTCTGCTGCTTAATGCACACAGATTACGATAGGGGAAGGTTCTTCTGAAGGGATGCGATTGTTGAGAACAGTGAGTGGGTAACATGTTAAAGGTGGGTACCTGTTCTCTAGAAGCCTGGAGAGTGACCCACCAGACATACAGCTCTGGTCTTTCCTAGTCCCTGCATAACAGTGCATGGGTTCCTCTGTCTCCTCCCTTAAGTGCCATGAATGCTCATCACACTGAAATACTGTTTCGTGGGTGCATCTTCTCCCTGTGCTCTTTGTGCCCACGTTCAAGGCCGAGGTGAATGCCATCTTCTACCTGAGGACTTCCTTGTGATTCTAGATCACTCCCTCCTCTCTCAGGTCGCCCCTAGAACCCAGTGCCTCTCTGATGCATTGCGCTGTAGTACTTGCATTTATGTCTGTTATAGTTTAGCTTGGAATGCCACCCCAACTCTCATGTGTCAGAGGCAAGGCTTTGGGAGGACTACTGGATCATGGGGTGCTGTCCTCACTCAGGGTTCATTGTCTACTAGTTTGGTAGCTCAGCATGCTTTGGTGAGGTAAAAAGGTGGTTGGGAGGTGCCTGGGGGAGTGGCCTGAAAGGGTGGGTCTCCTTCTCTTGCTTTTCTCTCTTTGCTTCATGGCCCTCATGATGTGCCTGGAGTAGCTAACCATGGATCAAGGCGTGATCCCAAAGAACTTTTCCTTTGTTGTGTTACAGTGCTGCGCAGTTGGTCCCGGTGATGAGAAAATGACTAGGACAATGCCTTTCCTACAACTACTTCAGAAACTTTCCAAAAGCACATGGAATTTATTTTTTGTATACTGAACAATACAGACCAAATGTCTTAATCTTATTGTATGATAAATTCATGTCCAGTTCATTGAAAATAATTGAAAAATAAAAATACTACTTTCTTTGGTCTTACAGGTAATAAGACACTATAAAATGATAATTAAATTTTTAAGATTTAGTTATATGAGATGAGGAAGTAAGATGAGTGGAAAAATTGGTGGCCAAACAGTTGTTATTAAAAATAAGGTAATAAAAATAATGAGATAAATAAATGAAAATGGAATAGTTATGTGCTATTTAAAAATAAAGGGAACAAGTGATTTTACAACCTTATTTTATGTTTCAAAATGAATTCCAGACAGAATCAAACATATACAACTTTAAGCCATAAGACAATGGGAAAGGTTAATATTTATCTTGCATATCAATTTGAAATGATTTATAATCTTAAAAACATTTGGAAAAAATCACAAAGAAAAACTGAAATTGACTTTAAAAAGTTTAAATCACTTTAGTTCTGCAAAACTAACAAGGTAAAACATTCAGGATAGGCATCAATTTAGGGGAATTATTTTCCAGAAATGATATAAACAGAATTTATAACCCAAAAATACAAAGTGATATACAACTTAGATGTATATTAGGATTGCAACAACATATGAAATGAAAATTGATAAGGGAAATTTTTCAAACCCTTAAGAAATCAAAGAAATGCAAATTAAAGAGGAACAATTTTTGACTCATAGGTAATAAAGATTTAACAAGTGATAATGCTATTGTGGGTCAATGAATATTGCATTTGTGTAACACAGACAGCAGTTCAAAACTTTTGGAAGGTAATCTAATGGTAGTTATTAAAAAGCTAAGAGGTTTCCGATGCCTACTCACCAGTTCCACTACTAAAAATCAGTGTCAAAGAATTAATGTGTAGTATAGACAGTTGTATGCACAATGAAGTTAAGATTAGTGGCTGTTATAAACAAGCTGAGTATCTTGTGGGAAGCATAGTTCAGGACATCATAATATATTTCATGAAAAAATTTTGCACAGTCATGAAAGTAGTTTTTATAGAGTTGAAAACATGATGCTTTTTGTGATATAATATTGAACAAAAATATAGGGCATATACTTGTGTAAAAATCTATGCACAGCAAAATTGGTCAGTGTGTTTGCTGTGCTTACCCTTGTTATTGGCACTGTAACTGTTTTTTATTTTTAACTTTCAGTTTTTCTACAATAGCCATGTACAGATTTCCAAATGGAAATTGTTGGAAAAGCATAGAAATTTCTAAAAGAGCAATGACTTAGGTTTAAAAACTGGGAAGATAAAATGATAAAAGACCTACATGTGCAGGATAAAAGTTCACACATTTGAATTTCAGAGTATCTGCAAAGGTCTTTGGAAGTTACAGCATTTAGAATCGCATTTGATCTGTATTGATGGGGAGAGTATACTAAGGGATCCCCTCCTAAGATGTGTAGGGTGCTTGATGGAGCCGGCTGGAGGCAGTTCAGAATCCAAGGTAACCAAATATCTCCAGCACCAGCTCTGGGGTGATGAGGAACCCATGTAGGGACCGGTAGAGGAAAGGGTAGATGTGTGGGAACAAGGACTTCTGCCCCTGCGGACCAGTGCCTGCGGATGCTCATGTGGGGGTAGGGTGGGCCATGGGCACCTGGAGAGCACAGCCCTGAGGTGGTGGAGTCTCCTGACACTGTTCCAGAGGAGCTCTTGGGTGAAGCTGGTGTGGAAGGAGATAGGATCAAGTTTCCTAGTGGAGAGGGAGACCTGGTCTAACCAAGGTCTGTGAACACTGCATGAAGAAAGAGATGTTAGGGTACAGCTAGTATTGGGGGTAAGGAAAATAAGCAATGCATGAAGTCTTTTTAAAACAAAGCAGAACAACAAAGAATCACCAATTTAAAGACAAAAATTCTCTGAAATCATGCAGTAGCTTACAATAATTGCATACAGAGGTCAGGGAAGGAGCTGAAAAGGCCAGCAGAAATTAAAAAGGATACAGGAACCGAGGAGGAGAAGATGCTATCTTGAGGAACTGGAAGGCAGGAGAGATCTGTAACACTGCATATACTTTGGTGTATTTCTTTAGGGAGAAAGCATATGAGTGAGAGTTGAAGAGTGAGATTTTTGTTAAAAATCTGTGATGGTCTCATCATTTATGGTTAGTCAAAACTAAATTTAATAATAATTTTTGTCACCTCTCTGCTTTATTGGTGCTAATTTTCAATGACAATGCTGAATTCATTTTAAACATGTTTTTCCTGAATTTCTCAGGTTATGTTATAAAAGGCAGAATATGGTAGCTTGTCAAAGTTCCCAGATAATTGTTTTAAGTGGTGATAATATGACCCTTGGCAAATAAAACGCAGCTGTTTGGGAAAGATAGCATTTCATTCAAAGGTGAAAAATATATTGACAGCCTCCAAGATTTAGTGGAATTGGTCTGTAAGATAAGACCCACGTAAATATTTTAGATATTGCCTGATGGCAGAGAGATAGATGGTTGTCAGGAAATGGAAAAGGCTCGTTTCTGAGTGGCAATTTTCCTATAATTCTGTCACATGGATAGAGTCCTCTCTGAAGCCGCCTGGCTGAGGCAAAGGAAGAAACGCCAAGATTGAGATAACTAAAAATAATATTTATTTTCTGAGGCACTCTATTACCATCCTGAGTAGGTCTGCCAGACCCCTTCTCTGAGTATCGTGATGTGGATGACATAGCGAGGGCAGGAAAAGGGAGGAACACTGCAGAGATGACTTTGGCAAACGCAAAGCCCTCATGTGACCGCAGGTACCCACTGCCCGCGTCTCATCTCTGGGTGGGACGCTCGTTCACTGGCCCTCTCTTGTGAGGGAGCTTGATGAAGGGAACTCAGGAGGACAGCTCAGCCTTTGCAGTATTTAAGAGTAAGAGTGACCTGCGCCTTGGCTAAAACCTAATTTTGCACTGAGTCTCTGGCCTCTACCAAGAAGAAAGAGAAGGATATATGGAGTAGGGCATGTTGTCAGTGTAAATTGTGACTTTGGAACTTAGGAAACACTTTTAGTCCTGGTATAACTGTGGAAGAGAGCTTTCTTGGCATGGACAAGGGCCCTGTTTGATCCTTCTCAATGGAAAAAAAAAAAAAAAGAAAAAGAAAAAAGTGCCTTGATACATGTTATATTTGCTAGTTTATAGTATAATACCAATTTATATCGTACTATAATTCCCCATCCCTTGCCTCAGACGCTAACTTTCTGCTGTTAGTGTGGGACAGGTGAGAAACAGACTGTGTCGCGACTCGGTCATTCTAGTATGTAAGTGCCCTGCGGCAGCATTGTTAGGGTTTGGATCTAAAACTTTCCCCAACATCTCTCGTGTGTAGAGGTGAGAGTTTCAGCAAATGACTGGATCTTAGGGGTTTCACTTCCCCTGAGATTAACTTGCAGACTCGTAATCTGATGGAATTATTGAGGGGAAGCAGTGGGTGCAGGAGATGGACTGAAACCTCTGAAGCCCTGAACCAAGATAATCCCTTCTTGGTTTATTTCAGAGATTTGTCAGTGATAAAAATTGTTATTCCTCTAAAGGTGCATCATGCAAAACACACAGTAGGATGGCCCGCTGTGTGCCGGTGAGCACAGGGGGGTGTTTTGCCTCACCCGGTGTGTCCTGCTGGCTGGTTTTGGTTTAACCTTCACATCTGCGTAAGTGTGGGAGACTCCAGGGATCCAGAAATCCCATTCCACAGAGGAAAGCTTCTTTGGCATTAGACTTCTTCCTTCAATGTTTATTTGCATGTATGTATGTTCTCTATAACATGTACTGAACTGATCTATTTTTATAGAAGCAGAATATGTAATTCTCTGATCCTTTCCTATAGCTGCGTGCTAACTTGCTGCATGGGTAGAGTGTATTTTCAAAACTTTTTATTAGTGAAAGTTGAGCTCATTCCAAATTTTCCTTATGATACAATGGCTTAAGACCTTCACAATGACATGAACCATTGGATTCTCGTATTATTGCTATACAGCAAATCTAAAATGTGAACTGGTTAGCATTACCTACACTTAGGTTGCCCTATGTGTTGCAGTATTGCCATCCAGAAAACCTGTGATGTTTATGTTTTGAGAATTCCATTTCCTTATAATATTTCTGGCACTAGGGTCTATTGCTCTTTTAAAGTTTAGATATAATAGATAAAAAGCCATATTTTCTCCCTTTAACTTGCCTATCAACAAGTAGAAACGTTGAGTCAAATTTTACTATGAGAAGGTTGACATCCATTTACTTATCATGAAAAAACGGGGGTAGGAGGTAGTTTGTCCAGAATGTGTCCACTTTTCTCATTGCTTAGCAGATGTTAAATATTATCATTTTGCTCTCTGCCTCTTTGTGAGTTCTGTCTGCAGGCCAGTGTTTTCCCAGAAGTGCTGTGACCTGGGATGTGGCTCTGATTATCATTGTGTGGTCTCCTCGCTTTCAGAGAGAGCGCTCTCCCCGCTGCAGACTGTCTTATGAGACTGATGGTAATCCCGACATGACTCACCGAGTGGAACCTATTCCTTTGTAACTTAATGGTGATGATTTTTGCAGCTTCAGAAATAAATTCTGTTTAAATTTTCCTACTATTTACAGCTGTTTTCTTCCCCTGGACAATTTCCTTTGTATGGTAGTGTATATGATTTTATGATTTCTGGATGTGTGAATTTCAAGTGGTTCAAAGCATAAATATCCAAACTTAATACTAATTCAACACTGAGAGTTATTAAAATTTCCACCAGACACATTGTTCCTCTGTGCATTCAAGCTTGGATTTCAGAGTAATTTTTTGTATTCTCTATTGAAGGGATCACGTTTATAAATAGAGTGAAAGGAATGTGTCTGAAATTTAAAGGCTTGTGTATTAATATTTCAATGTTATCATAATACATATTGAGGTAGTAAAATGGCACTTTGTCTTGCTTTATGTGAGACTGATATTATGATTTATATATTCATGGGAAGAATTGATAAGAAATGGAATTCTAAGTAAACTTTTTATATCAGTTATGTTGATGACTAAGAGAATATGATGATCTGGAATGAGAATTTTTGAGTTCTTACCACACACTGGCTTCTAAGTCCAAGGTTTTGAAGTGTAAATAGTTATGTCTCTTGGACCAGAGTTATTTAATAAAAAATGAGGATATTAATATTCCTGTCCCACACACAAAACAAGCTATATTTGATATGAAATCAGTATGCATCCTTTTTCAGTTGTTTTTATTATCTAAATTCTGTGCTTTTGGGGCTGGGGATTTAGCTCAGTGGCGTAAGCGCTTGCCTTGCAAGCAGGCAGTTGTGAGTTTGATCCCCAGAAAAAGACAAAAGAAAATAAGATAAACCCTGTGCTTTTGCTGCCTATATAGGAATTTTCAATGGCTGCACATGAAGATTCATATTAATTATGAAATTGGATACATGTGCCTGGTTTTTATCTTTTTTTAAAAAAATTCACCTTCTGTAGTGAGAAACAGCCATAATTGAAAGACAAACCCAGGGAAATGTGCCTGTTTAGTATTTGTGTCTTGCTTTCCATTTTTCTTTTCCATATTCTTGATCTCATTTTTAATGCAGTTTCAGTAGATATTAAGCCAGTATCTGGGAATCTGCATCAAATACTAAATAAAAATAACTACGGATGATGGAATTGGATCACAGGGAGATTCGGTGACCTTCCAAAGCTTACATGGTCACTGAATGCACCCCATACTCTTCAGGACCCAAACACTGTTCCCCCTCCCCACCCCCAGCACTGCCTGTATCACACAGCCTCTGTATCTTCATGAAGCGGATAAGATGTGTCAATCTGTGTTAGGATCTGGGGTTAGGGTCAGCTATTCATCCTCTTGGCTCTGTGATCTCAAGTTCCAATTTAAATTTTCTGAGCTGTCATCTCAGGCTCTGAGGACTGAGGCTGCTTTTCCTACTCATGGTTGGAGGATTGCACACAACAAAACTTTTATACAGTGTGAATACATTATATTATCATTCAAAAATTTCACTATTTTTCTTGTGAAAGGACTTGTATTTCTTTTTTTGCAGTAATGTATGATTGGGCATGTGTTTTGGTTTGACCAATGAAATATGAGCAGAAATGATATCCTTTGTTATAAGACTTTTTATTTCTTTTTGCCTGGCTTTATTCTGTTTCATTTTTGCTTGCAAGCCAGCTAATTCTTTCCTGAGCTCACCTCTTCTTTTTGTATTTATTGCTAAACATGATTGAGAGTAGCCCACCAAACAGTTTTAAAGAGGCTCCGACTATTAAAAGATGAAACTGTAAAGGTGCTGTACCTATAGGGGCCAAAAAAAGAGATAAAATGTCTTGGACGTGAGCAAAAGTCCTATTGGTAGAATTTCCAAATTGATACAAGTAGTATCCACTGATTTCTTTCAACTGGCTGAAATTTCCCAGGGAGAGGATCCGAAAGTCATGGCTCTTAGAAGTCCGATAATCTAAACCGGACTGGAGGAATATCCTGGCAACAGCAGCTGTTGTTCATGGCACACCTGGCTGCTTTGAGTCACATGTGAAGGACCCTCCCTTCTTCTCTGTGCTTTCACTTCACAGAGTTCCAGTTACCTGCAGCCAATGGTGGCCCAGAAACACTAAGTGCAAAATTGCGGAAATGAACCCCTTGTACTTTCAGGATAATGTGCCATTCTAGAATCCTGCCTGGCCTTCCTCTGTTCCCTGGGGATGTGAATCCTACCTTTGCCTGATGCACATAGGTGGCTGTTTATGCTTCCTGCCCTTAGGCAGGAGTGGCCACATGAGGTATCAGGCTGACAGTTCTCAACCCTGACTTTATTCAATATTGACCTCAAATGCAACAGTCATGCTGAGAATTCTGTTTCACTATACAATTTTTCTGTCTTGTCAGTAGTTATTATCAACATCTTGTGCTTAAATCATAAGTTTAGCTTTATCTGGGGAATGTATGTGAGGATAACCAGTGTCTGTAGCATTGGGTATTTGGGGGGTCGGGCATATACCTGATGTCTTGGGCTGTATCCCTTGCAGATAAAGTGGGTGCTGCTGCAGTTCAGAGGTGATCCCCACTTTCCTTATCTAGACAAGCAGAGCAGAGATAAGGCTTCCAGGCTTCAGATGACTGCTGGACCCTTTACACAGGCAGACGACAGCATGCAAAAGTACTCATCTTTCAAGAAGGTTGTGTGCTCAGTTGCTGTCCTGGAATGCACAACAGAGAAAGGATGATGGAAAATAGTGCCTTGGCCCCTGAAAGTGGGGGACGGGGCTGCTCCCCAAAGAAGGGCTCTCTGTCAAGAGCCACTTCCTACTATTTGGGCATGGAGGGCAGCATTGAGAGAACAGTACATATGCACCCTACAGCTTTACTTCCACAGTCCCCGAGCGTGGGAGTGTGAGGCCAAGGTGCCCTCTAGGAGGGTGGATTCCTCCAGTTGTGTGTGTGGTGTGTTGTGTGTGTATGGTGTCTGCATGTTGTGGTGTGTGGTGTTTATGGTATGTGTGTATATGGTGTGTGTATGCTGTGTGTATGCTGTGTGTGTATGGTGCATGTGTGTAGTGTGTGTGCGTGTGTGTGTACAGTGTATGTGTTGTGTGAGTTGTGTGTGTGGTGCTATGGGCATGAGGGGTCCAGAGCCAGTTTTCTGTGTCTCCTAAGAGGCCATCTGCCCTAAGGGACTGGACCCCTTCTGGTGCCTTCCTTTAACCTTGGTTACACCCTCAGAGGCCTGGCTTGGTACAGCGGATGGGGAGCTAGACCCTCCACTTTGGCATTTTAAGGGCCCAGCATTGGGGGTTTAATGCCTCCCGGGGTGGTGTTCACAGCGCACCCGCATGGGTCCTGTGGGGAGCACTGTGGGCAGTGGCTGCTGTGCCCCTTCCTCCCGGGAGGGGCAGGGCTGACCAGAGGTTCTGCTCCTGCATGGGGGGCAAGGAGGAGGCAGGTGGGTCCCACTACATCTCTTCTCAGGTGTCCAGCCTTGTGCCTCAGAGGACCATGGGCTTTGCGTGGCTTCCTTGTACCAGGATGAGGATGACTGTGTTTTCTTTGTGAAAGCAGGGTGGTAAATACTTGTGAATCAGAGTGCACACTGTGCTGTGTTATGAGGCTCGGTTTCCCTTGCGCTGCCCCTCACTGTGCTTCTTATGCAGAAGGGTTTAGGACATGGCATCCTGTTGACATTGGGCTTGGCGATATGGCTGGTTTTGTCTGGCTAAGAAAATGTGCTTGAGAGTGATGCATGGTGCTTTTGTCTGGAAAGGTTAAGCCGGGTGTGCTTTGTTGTAAGGTGGACAATGTCCTGGATGAAGGCTGGCAGCACTCCCGGTGCTGTTCGGAAGAGAACAGCAGAACCACAGTGATGAGCCTTGGACTGGAAAGGGTGCAATGAAACAAAGCCTCTGCTGTCCAGGGCGGCGCTGCCCTGAGGAGTGTTTACTCCTGTCTAACCCAGCCCAAGCAAACTGCAGGCTCTGTGAGGAAGTATGGAAAATCACGTCACACTTACCGTGTAAACTGCATTCAATTTACCCACATGGATTAAACAGATAGCATTTCATTTTACTGGCTAGGGGGTTGAGCCAAGAGTGATCTATTAAAAGGTCCCTTTTCATACTGAAAACTGACCAGAGAAGGATTGCACGCCTTGTTTTACTTGGGTGCTAGAGCTGTGGGACCTCTAAGACTGGATTTTGGGAGTGATGAGCCCCCCCTGATGTGCCCGACCGCCGCCCTCAGAACCTTACTGAGAGGGGAAGGGTGCACTGTTTCTGCTCCTACAGGGGACGAACATGCTGCTCTTGCAGTCCTGTTTCCTTACAATAAGTTTGGGAAGACTTCAGCAACCTTTTCTATGAACTGGCCAAGGCTATTAAGAGGCCAACTCTGCTTTTTCCTAATTTAAATGCAATAGATGCATCAGCCTGAGTTCTCTGGCTTCTCCAGGCTTCTATGGTCTTGTTAAACTGTGAAAAAAGTAATGCATTTTTCGACATTTACACCATTACATATACTATTAATTAGCAGAACATACAATTAGCTGATTAGAATAACTGTTCTTTGTATGTATGTATCATTTTTCTTACTCTAGAGTCTGCATTCTGAGTCACATTAGGAATGGAGAAAGCAGAATTTCTATGTTTTAATAGAAAGGGGTGCCCAGGCATTCCATGAGCATCGGTGTTCTTTTCAAAGCTATGCCAACTGAAACTCCTTGAGTAGCATAGTCTAAAGCCCTCAAAAGGCTGAGCGCTCAATAGTGGGCTTCTCCAGCCAGATTTTGGTGCTGCATGTGGTGCTGAAGGAGACAAGGACAATGGTTCACTCAGCCTTGCAGATAGGACCGGTTGATCCTTCAAATACCGGGAGAGCTTCTCCCACCTGCCAGGGCCTCTGGGTGGCATCATCTGGCAGCTGGGAGCAGAGCAGCTAAGCTGGGAGATGCCAGCAGGCTGTGGTAGGATGTGGGGATGGCCCATCCCTCTGCGTTAAGAGCCAGGATAGTTTGTCTGCGTGAAGATCCAGGAGCACTGACAGGAGTCCTTTTTTTGTTCAGTAACTCAAAAGCCATAAACCCTCTGCTAAGCTGGTATCAAGTGAGTTCAAAATACTGTTCTAATGGGAATACTCACTTTCGTAGATGTGAAATGTAGATATTTGTGTAAGTTCATTATGACGTGAGAAAAAATGCAATTTAATATGGTGTTATTATCAAAATAGAATATCCTTGTTTGGTCTTATTCCTGTGGTTTCCAGGATGAGTGAGTCTAACTTGATCGCCGTCAGCCAGGTTAGGGGACGGTGGTGGTGAGCATCAGGCGCCTGAGGTTCCACACTGAGAACATCTGAAAACAGGTGAATTCTGCTTAAAAACATAGGGTACAAAGCTATTTCTGGTATGAATGATTTATTCCTGGAGAAGTTCGTTTTCTGATTGTTGCTGGTGGAGATGCTGGTAAAATCCGTGGAAAATTCTGTCATCCCAAGCTTCTAACTGCTTACTCAGTTCCTGCTTTGCTCTTTATTTAGCTTTGTGCCTTATTTTCATTTTAATGAGTTTATGCTCTCCAATATTTGGAGGTGATAAATCCTTATCACGAAGTCTTCTTGCAAGGCACCAGGAGTGATTTAGTGTTCTTGTTCATGTTTATTCAATGCTGAGTGCTCTCTAAATGCTTATTGGGTTTTAGCAATCAGCTGATGCCCACAAACGTTTACTGACCACTTACCTGAGCAACTTCTTATACAGTGGCACAGTTTATATTTATGTTGGTGCTAATTTTTGGTGTTGACATACTCTGATGTATAAATACAACCATTGTTAAGGAAGATTACAGCTTTTCCTAAGTACGCATTGAAGTAAGTATAAGAAGTACTTAGCAGTGGAAAAAACTGTTAAGAGATGATTAACCAAAAACTGATAGTCTGTCTTGCTGTTTTAATCAAGGATATAGCATATACATATTGTAAGGATATATAGTATGTATTTACTATGGTGTCTAGTATGAATCTGGGGAAATAATTGAGAAAAAATAATCAGATACAAAGATATTTTGAGGTGGTTTTAACTTGTTTCATGAATGATTGAGAATATTTAATAACATTAGAAGTGATTGCAAGTAATTATCAGACTACAGATCTGAAAGGGCTCTCAGAAATCACACTGTACAGATCCTAGATTTTAGAGATGAAAAAAATCCCAGACATATCCAATACATACCAACAGCACAAGGCAGCAATAGAGGAATACTTTAATTAGAGGACTTATAACTCATCAGTGCACTGCTATTTGAAGCTGACTCCTCTATTCTTAAAATTTACAATTTAGCAGGTTTATTAGGGAAATCAATGTTACTACAATCTATACTTTTCTTACCAGATCACATAGGCATTGGTTAGCAGTAAAATTATCTTTGAACAAAAATCTAAAATTAGTAGTTTTACAGAGAATTGGTAGAAATTAAGAAACTGATACTTAATGACCTAAAGAAGGTATTGTTCCTTAAAGTTCTCTCCACTCCTCCATAGTTCATAATTTTTTCCCCTGTGCAATGCTTTCATTTATATACTAGACTAAATAGCTGAATAAAGTCTTATAAAGTTCTGTTCTATTATTTGTGATACATGGGAATATCTGTTAGCAGGAAGGGAGTGGTGGCTATTGTTTGAATGGTTCTCGAAGCAGGAACCTGACTGGTCTTTGCTGGTTTATCCACCCTGGATAGACGCCTTGGGTGGGGGAACCTGATCAGTGTCACACAGCTGTGTCTCCCGTCTCTTCCCCTGACTCCTGGCAGGGAAGGGGGCTTGCTTCATTGGAGGGCTTGGGGAACGCAAGCTTGTTTTTGCTTCAGTTCCAGCCCCTCTTTCTTTGGGGCTACTGGCCCTGGAAGAAATTCTTCATGTTCTGCCCAGAGAGAGGAAAACTGCCGCACTTCCCCTGTTTCCTGAAACAGCCTGGCAAGCTCGGCTGACTTCTTGGGTGTAGTTTACAGGTTTATCACAGTTCTCACAACAGTCTTCATCTTCCATCTCCATCTTAAGGTAAAAAATGTGATCTTTTGATCTATTTCCCTTTCTTATTTAACTTTTGAAAGACTTCAACAAATGCTCTTGACAGACTAATAGATACTAACTCACAAAAGTATTATATTAAAAAATCATATTAAAAGCACTATCTGGAGGTGAGCCCCACTTTAACGCCTCTTTGTGCACAATATTAGGGATCTCTTGAGTGAAGGATGGCTCTGAGTTGTGAGAGAAGAGCTCGCCCTGGTTGCCTTTTTGGTGCAAAACTCCTGTCCGGTTCTCTGTGTTGAGATCTTTGCTTCTAACCTTCTGGGAATTAATGCTGAGCCCCTTCTTCTTCCTGCTCTTTTCTATACCTCCTCTTCTTCCTCTTCTCCTTTCACTCTGTGTCTGTCTCTGTCTCTCTCTCTTCCACCAACCTTGCACATCCTGGATCCTCTAGGACCCTATATCATACCTATAGGGTTTTTCCTGAAAAGAACTTCACATTTTTATATTTAGTTATTTTTGTCCACATTTTTCCTCCTTCCCCTAATACTCTGTTTTCTTGGGACTCTGAATCTCTCTCCCATGCATTCTGTACTATTCTTTCCCGCTGGTCCCCTACACACATGTTATATGCACACATAATGTATAGATTTCTGTGTAGTATATATAATTATGTTTTGTGCCGTAGAGAGTGAGGAAAATGATTTGCAGGGAATAAGTCTATGCTACAGAATATGCATTGTGCTTTGGTGAAGGGATATTTTTCTTCATCTATTGTACTTTCTTTGTTACAACTATAATTTTCAGTATTTCACCAGCTACCAATCTTCACTTGGAGTACAGTTAGAAGCACCATTTGAAATTTCTTCCTCTGGAGCCATCCTTCTAGACAGGAAAGAGTTCACAAAAAAAAAAAAAAAAAGAAAGAAAGAAAAGAAACTATTCAACCTTTCATTTGGCAATGCAGTATGAAATAATGTGGCCTTAGGAGAAGTTTCCAAGGTTCTTAAATATCGATCAGATTTAATAGCATGGAAGAATCATATACATAAAGACATGAAATTCAGCCCCCTGGCTACTGCAGGCAAACTGAGCTATGGGTTACAGGTCACTTCCTGACAAGGACACATTCTGAGACTCATGTTGCTGGGCTGTGTTGTCACTGTGTGAACATCACTGAGTGTCCTCACACAAGCCCAGGGGGTACAGATCGACCCCTTGGCATGGCCTCTTGATCAAGAGATTCAGTAACCATAAGATGCAGGTGGCAGCTGGTGTGTGTCCTGCTTTACAGTCAGCTATTTTTTTAAAAGTGGAAGGAGCACATTCTAAACTAAGAGTAAAGAGTCAGCGCAGTAAGACGTAGGAAGTACCTACTAGCATCACTCAGTGCTGTGTGGTACACGTAACTCAGGCATGACTCTGCCTAGGGAGGGACTGGCAGTGCAGCAGGGCTGTCTGTGCTGGCATTGTGACGGGTGTGTGACGGAAGCCTTGTGCTCAGATGTCACTGGTGACAGAAACTTTTTAGTCCATCATAATCTCATGGGGCCAACGCTGCCTGTGGAGTTCGTCCTTAGTGGAAGCACTGTTAGGCTGTGTGTGACGTACAGAGCCAGTTTTAAATGGTGACACCAGAGCTATTGGGCTTCAAAGATGACAGGCTCAAGTTACTTAGAGACTGAGGCAAAGTTCGCTGCATGTTGACCCTGCTGAGTGACGTGCTATGCCTGTTGAAGAAAAGCCACTCAGCGCAGGGACACAGGAGATCTAAGGAGAGCACGGCCACTGCCCATCAGCTTTGTAGATGAGAGACCTGCTGGGTTGTGCTCCGTGAGGACAGAGGGTGCTGGGGTGAGAGACATCTGCCTGACAGATGCCAGATGCACAGCCGGAGCAGTGCCTGCTGGACGGGGAGAAAGAGTTTTACAAATGAACTGTTGGTTTCATTTTAAAAATCAGTTCTAAAAGACCAACAATAAAGGTGTGATTGACTATGTGCTGACATTTCTGACCATGAAGGGACTTGAAGGAACACAGATACACCTTTCTATGTTCTGTTAAGGTTGAGTGGCATTTACCTGGGACACAGATGCCAGCCATACTTTCCCTTTCTGACAGCTATGCGTTAGGATGAGGGATGTAAAAGATGGCCTTTTATAAAGAGTTTTTCATTTATACATCTGGGTTTTGCATCTTATTGGCCATTGAGATCAATATCCAACATGACCCCTGGTGACCAGCAGTTCCCTCTCAGGATGCTTTTGTGCATCTTCCTTCCTTCCTTCCTTCCTTCCTTCCTTCCTTCCTTCCTTCCTTCCTTCCTTCCTTTCTTTTTGTCAATGTTAACCAAAAAAGTAAGCTGAAATTAAATCATGTTTGAAAGTTAATGATGAGATACAGGAGTGCTTCCAAAACTTGGTCGTATCTTGGTTAGTAGTGTACTAGCTGGATTGCACAGCAAGGCTTTCCTCATGTCATGTACTTGTCACAGAGGTCACATATAGCAACACTGAGGTCAGGGTGGCTCATGTACTGATTTTGTCTGTTCATTATGACAAACTGAGGATACTTAGAAAGAACCACAGATGTTCGGATTCTCATGAAGAGTTAGAAGATCTGGCTGCACATTCTCCAGCTCCTTCCTGGCTGTGACCTGATGGAGTGGAGTTGTGTTGCACACCCATGTGCCACCTCTCGCTGGAGCTCCACTTTAGGCCTCATTCACTACTGAACTGGGTTCCCTGAAGGCACTTGATTTTGTGATCCTGACCTATTACTGATTGATCCTTGTCTCTTGCAAACCTTTTTATCAGTCTTTTCAGTAACATTATTTTCCTATATATTCAAAAAAGAACTTATTAAAACAGCCTTTGAAAATCAATTCTTATTTCTTTTACTAGCAGTTATTTCAGATTTTGCCATTTGGACCATCATTTGTTTTACAAATGTATGATGTCAGTCATGTAGGTGTGGTGCGAGGTGCAGAGTGTAAGGAGATTAAGTAAGAAGAAGCTGGTATAGTGACATTCTTCTCTGTGGAACACAAGACTGGCTAAGTAAGCAGAAGCTGGGCAATGCATGCTCTTACTTTATGTGAAGCGATGTTCATGTTGTCTTCTGGGCTCCTGTTTCTGTTTTTTTCTTTTTCTTTTTTTTATTTAAAGAGAAAAAAAGAAAGGATATAAAAAAAACAAAGCAGTAAAAGGGTACAAATAATACAGAATTTCAAGAAAAAATACAGTAAGAAATCACCAGTTAATAGGTTCCATATTATCTTCCCAGAAACAGTTGTCCAAATTACAAAATTAAAGCATATAAAGTGGACATTCATACAGTGATATTGGAGACAGCTCCGTTCAATGATCCAACAAAAGCTCAGTAATATGGTTCTCCATCCTACACCTCAAACATACCTGCGGTTATATCCCTTAGTCCACCTGCCTTTCCTCTCTTTTTTACAATAACAATTAGACTTTTTGGGTTTTATTACTCCCACAGTTCTTATTACTTGTTTTGAAGAGAATAAAACCAAATGTGACTAAGCAAAACAGAGTCAGTTAGAACAGAAGGGTGAGCATAGTACATGATGCAAAAATAGAATACCAGGTGATCTAAAGTGGTTACCATTGTGCCTCTTGCTATTTTTAAATTGAGTTGCCTACATCATCAGGTATAATAGAATTGATCAAAATAGTACAGAATAAGACCAATAAAACCTGCACTGGAGACCTTACAGGACTTCAAAAAAAGGATAATGGTCAAACCATAATGGGCAACATAGTATATCTTATTGCCTTCAAAGTGGTTGCCTATACCCTCAAACTTGATACTACCAAACAAAATAGAATATAGAATAATCAGACAGAGCAAGATGGGGAGAGCAATATTGGAGTTCAAATCAGGTTAATAGGAAAACAAAAAAGTTACTATAATATGTCTCGCTATTTTTTAATTTAGTTTTCCCTTAATTAAAAAAATGAGAGAAAATAGATTAATTTAAAAAGGGGGGGAGATTGAGATAAGAGAGGACATGGTAACAGAACAACGCAGGTCAGAATTGAACAATTTAAGTATCATTGTGTTTCACCACCAGATAATCTAACATAATAGGAATCGCCATACTGCCTCTTTCCTTGAATTATTTGAGTGTAACTTTGTATGCTATAGCATCAAGCATATCAAGACAGTATGAAACCATTCAAGAGAATGCAAGAATTACATGGTATTTAGAACCAGCTAAAAGAAAACAAACAACGGTTTCTATATTATCTCTTTGCCTATAAAGAATTTTGTTTATACTATCGCATATAGTGAAATATAGTAAGATACAACATTTTAAAGCCAGTGGAAACAGATGTACAACAGCTTGATGGGACTTCAAAACAAGATGATATTAAATCAGCACTAGCATTTATGTTGTGTTGTTTTCTTCAAAATAGCTATTCGTACTATCACAGATACTAAAATCGAACAACCCAGGTTAAAACCATTGCAATTAATGAGTGAAAACATTATATGGCTTCAAACCAATATGACTGGGAATCATGATTACCACATACATTTATGTATTCTTATCATTTCTTACACTAGGGAAACTATTCTGTATTTATACATGTGAGTTTGATTTATTTTACTTATGAGTATGGTCTCAAGCTGTGCCCATTTATTTATAAATGTCTCAATGTGATCATTCTTTATAGCTGAGTAGTACTCCATTGTATAAAAATACCACAACTTTTTTATCCATTCTTCAGTTGATGGACACTTAGGTTGTTTCCAAGATCTGGCTATTACAAATTGTGCTGCTATAAACATGGATGCACATATATCACTGTGATATGATGCTTTCAGTTCTTCTGGGAATATGCCTAGAAGTGGTATAGCTGGGTCAAATGGGGCTTCCGGTCCCAGTTTTCTGAGAAATCTCCAGACTGACCTCCACAATGGTTGCACTAGTCTACACTCCCACCAGCAGTGCAGAAGACTTCCTTTTTCCCACAACTTCTCTAGCATTTGTTGTTGGTGGTTTTCTTGATGTTGGCCATTCTTTCAGGAGTGAGATGAAATCTCAGTGTGGTTTTAATTTGCATTTCTCTAATGACTAATGATGGTGAACATTTTTTCATATATTTATTTGTCGTTTGTATTTCTTCATCTGAGAATTGTTTATTCATCTCAGATGCCCACTTTTGGATTGGGTCTTTGAATTTTGGGGGTCTGATTTTCTTAATTCTTTATATGTTTTAGACAGAAGTCCTTTGTCTGAGGGGCAGTTCACTAAGATTTTTTCCCAGTTTGTGGGTTTTCTTTTCACTGTGCTGGAGATTTCTTTTGACGTGCAGAAACTTTTTAATAAGAGGTGATCCCAGTTAATACTCTGGGAAGTATTTCCCATGTGTTTTGAGTCCTATTCATGAATTCTCTACCTACTCCTATGTCTTCAAGATTTTTACCAATTTGTCTTCCAATAGATTTAGTGTTTCTGTTTTAATATTTAGATTTTATTTTAGTACATGGTGATAGGCATGGGTCTAGTTTTAGTTTTCAGCATATGGAGAGCCAGTTTTTCCAACACCATTTATTAAAAGAGACTGTCGTTCTCCCAGTGAACATGTTTGGCCCCTTTATCGAAGATGAGGTGGTTGAGTGTGTTTGTAGTTGTAGTTGTATCTTCTAATCTATTCCACTGATTTTTAACTCTGTTTTGGTTCCAGTACCATGCTGATTTTACTACGGTTGCTTTGTAGTATAACTTCAAGTCAGGGATTGTGATACCTCCTGCCTTGCCTTTGCTGCTTAGAACTGTCCTTGCTATTCTAGGTCTCTTTTCGCTCCAGATGAATTTTAGGAGTGATTTCTCGAGTTCTATAAGGTATGTTGATGGTATTTTTATTGGGATTGCATTGAATCTGTATAAAAGTTTTGGGAGAATGGCCATTTTCACAATATTTATTCTTCCTATCCATGTGGGCTCCTGTTTCTTATGCTGACAGAACTTTGATATGTTGGTTTTTTTCTCGAGACCGAGACAACCTCTGTTGCTGTGCTGCCTTTCATATCTCTGGCAATGTGTTACACTTAATGATTAAATTTCAGGGGGGATGTGTGTGAACACCACAGTTGAGTGGCTCTATGTGGAAGCAAATTATCTTAGCAATATTTATTTTCTTTGACTTAGCAAGTAGCAAAATATCAACTTACTGTCCTGTTTCAGGACATAAATTAGGACTAGACTTATCCATATAAAATTTAGATATGGTGGTGACCCTGCTGTTCCATAGGCTTCAATTTAGTGTCTGTAGTTGTCATGGCTTGCATCTGGATTCCCCCCAAAGCCTCATGCAGTCATAGGGACAGGCTTCTAAACTTTGTGATTGATTCATGGTCCAGAGCTGGGATTATGGGTGTGAGGGCTGCACCTAGCCTGGAGTGGGTAGCCTACATACTTATAAGGGACAGAAAGAGTCTTTTCTCCATGTGCCTCCCTGTTCCCTCTTGTTGCTTTTGCTGTCTTCCACAGCCATGAACTGTTACTCATCTGCTGTGTGCCACTCTGCCTTGCAGCCAGCAGATTATGGATTGAAACCTCCACAAATTGTGGGCTAAATAAACCTTTCCTTCATTAGTTTTGGGCCTCAGGTATTTTGTTTGAGCAATTAGAGAAAAGTAGCTAACATAGTAATACATGATTCTCATGTTTTAATTTTGGATCAAACCAGTGTTAACATACTATTTAACCAGATACTGACCAGCATCACCTTTTGCATGGAAGAAATGTTACCTTTATAAAATTTGAAACACACAAACAAATGAGAACATGCTGTGAATATGAAATAACTGTTACCTCATTAAAATCTTTCTTTCAAATGACATGATTACAGACTATACTCTGTTCTGCAAGACTCCAGGCAATGCAAGTCAGGAGTACTCAGTAAATGAAAATATTTTGTCCACTTGCTTAAAACTCTGCTTATCCTATAGGGAAATAAAATAGAGACCCACACATTCAATGAGACACAAGGAAATTTGACAGGAAATCTAACAGTTTAACAATAAAGAATGGCGATTAAAAACAAAATGCTGGCAGCCCATCTCAAGGTTGGAGATGTGTAAATACCTTGCTTTATGCCTTGTGATTAAGTAATTCTCTACAGTGGGTGACATTTCCTGCCTTGTGGGCACTGCATGCAAAATATAACTTTTCTTTAATGATCAAGAATGGCAACTGTGGTGTTCACACACATCCCCCCTGAAATTTAATCATTAAATGTAACACATTGCCAGAGAGATGAAAGGCAGCAAGGCAAAGTTTTATTCACAGCTCAGCTGCAGTGTCCAGTCCTATGTGGTGTATGGTGAGGTGTTCAGTGACTGTGGTCCCCTTGGGTGTGGCTGCAAGGGGCACTGGGCTCCTCCCAGAACTCCCTGGGAGTTCTGGGATCAATTGCCACTCAAGGACCTGCGCTATCATGAGTGTGCTTTAGACAGTGCATAAATGGTGTAGAAACGTTACTGATTGAAGAAATAGAGGGTGCTTGTGAAGTTAAATACCAGCTGAGATCAGCAGACTGAGAGAAGCAAGTATGGGCAGGATGTGAAGGCTGTCCTAGCTGATGCATAAGAAAATGAAAACCAAAAATGCAGAAGTTATGTAATAAAGAGTTATTTATTTTATTTCTTGGAGAAATTCATGTTGCAAAACCACAGAATTTTAGAACACTTGGATATATTCTCTAGCATGGTGGAAAGGGATGTCGACTTGCCACTAAGGGTGATCGTTAGTGACCAGCGATTACCCAGTAATGATGTAGTTCTTATAATCTAGAGCAGTGGCTTTCAAAGTTTCCTGACCATGAGGTGCATCTCCTTGGATATGTGCATATACAAAATACTCAAAATTCATTATGGAGGTTTTCTTCCACCTAATAGGTTGCAACCTTTCAGTTTGTAAATCACTGCAGTAGAGCTATCAAAAGTACGAGAAAGTAAGTTATTGCCAACAGTTTGTTTTCTAAAAGTAGCAGTTATTAAGAGTTCTAGGGAGTACTTGGTCACACAGTCTTTTGTGACTTCTTTAGGAATGTGCCCCACTCACTAATGAAAACATCCTTAGTACACAGTAGCCTGAGCAGCCCCTGTTCCCCTGCATCCCCGTGTTCATGGCTAGCTTAATCCCTGGAATGGGGCAAGATGGGGTTTCTTCTTGGGTTTGGACTATGTCACACGGCTTGGTTGATCTGAAGAGCATTTGTAGAGTAGTCTGACCTCACCATGCGGGGATGTTCGAAAACCTTCTTTGACTGGGACAGAAGAAGACATCATGGACTCAAGCATGAGGAGCCTCAGATACTGTCCCACTGCCTTGAAGGCAGAGGGGTCCATGTGGCAAGGGTCTCGTGGCAAGAATCACCAAGTGGGTGCTCCCTAGGCCTGCAAAGCGCCACTCTAGACAGCAAGGAGAATAACCTTAGAATAAATTTCCCTCAATGCCTTCAGCCAAGGACACAGTCTGCCCAGCACCCTCCTTTCACCCTGGGAGCCCCGAGAGAGATGATCACACCGCCTCACACATCCAGCCCGCAGAGGAGCAAGATGCACCGTATGCCCAAGGTGTGCAGAGTTCTTTTTTTAAGTCTTAGAAAGTTAACTGAACAGCCAAAGTACAGTGCCATTCTTGATCATTAAAGAAAAGTTATATTTTGCATGCAGTCCCCACAAGGCAGGAAATGTCACCCACTGTAGAGAATTACTTAATCACAAGGCATAAAGCAACCAAGGAGGATTTTCTTCTACATTATCCACTCATTTTTGTTGCTTGGGGTGCTGATTTATGAACCCTGGCAATAATATGCATTATTTTTATTCCAGGAAGCTATCACGTAGTAGTGAAATGTCTCAGGTCAGCCCCTTGACAGCCTGCTCACAACTGCCAGGGTGATACTGGTCTCAGTTGACAAATGACAATGACACACAGAGTTGGTTTGCCACTTGGACAATGTGGCAAAACTAGCTAGAACACTCTCACTCTTTGCTTCTCCACTTGTTCAACAGCACTCGTTATAGGGAATATTGTTTAGTATGCAGCAGATAGCGTGGTAGTGAAAACAGAGAACGTCTGTCAGTACAGAGCTTGCGTTCACGACACGGGAGGCAGAATGTGTTTGCCAGCAGGCGCTTTCCAGGGCTCTTAAACACGGGGGTGCTGTGCTCCCCTGTGCACGGCCTCATGCCACAAGCTCAGCACCCGGAACACTGAAGCGCTTCTGTGAACGCCGAGGGGGAAGGAAGCACACAGAGCCTCCTGCCCGGCCTCCTCCGACCCTCTGCCCTCTCCTCCCCAGCAGCTCCTCGTGCTTGACTGAGAGTAGCTCTTTTCTTTCCCGGTTTCTATTTTTGTTAGAAATATTTGCAGTATATGATGGATGGTCACACTCATTGTGGGGAGCTGGTTTCCGAGACAAAATCCTCTTAGTTCCTGTTCTTACCTGCTCCTCCCTCTAAGTCTCAGTCCCTTTTCTTTCTGCAAAAGATCCATCTCCCTGCTTTCTATTATCTAGCTTTTATTTTGCACTTTATTTGTTCTCCACTGTGGGTCTGTCATGAAGAGAAACCACTCAATATTTAAGCGGTGTGTCTGACTTATGTCGCCTAACATCGGGGTTTCCCACTCATGACTCAGGTTTACCTTTCTTACAGCAGAGCCTGCTCTGTGGTGTGCGCACGCTGCCCTTGCGTTATCAGCTCACGTGTTGGTGAATGTCTAGGCTGCCTGCAAGACCATCTCTCACGAACTGTTGATTTTAGTGTTTTCTCTTTCAGGCCTAATTCCTTATGTGAAGCACTTTTTCAACTTCATAAAAATGGAAACATTATAGTATGGGTTCTTTTGTGCCTGGTTTCTAACGTGAACATTTTAAGATTTACGTGTGCTGTTTTGCTCCATGTCATTTCTGTGCCATACCTATGTCAACACCCTAATCCACATGTCTGTTCTATTTTAGAGACACTTGGGCTGTTTGCTGGGGTGAAGCATGAACTCTCTGGCGTATCCCTTTGTGTGTTTCCAAGCAGCGTTTCCATTTATGATCTGTTCATGTCCAGAATTGCGGGACCACACAGAGACTTTAATGAAATCACCAATGGGCAGTTTTAAAATGCCAATTTTCTGGCAATTTATTATGCAGAAAACACAATAAAGCAAACCCAAACCCCAAAACTAAACAGATGAAACCCAGCCAAAACACTGTAAAACGAAGACCCTGGATGCAGGAGTAACCCAATATATGCTCCCACTGTGTACCACGTCCTTGGCCGGGGGCTGGGACATGTGTGGACCAGCCAGGCTGCACTTTCAGCCGCTGCAGTGAGCTGTGTCCTCTCACGGAGCTTTCATTCACACTCCTCTGTTTTCATTTGAAACTGAGGAGCGTTTCTCAAGCCTGTTAGACCCTTATTTCCTATGGTGGCATGAAAATCTCTCACCCAATGTCTCTTTAATGTCTTATTCTTATTGCTTGATGAATTCTGTTTCTCTAGGTAAGAGAACTGTTTCATAACTTGCTGTAACAAATGAATAACTTGCCTTTTCATGCTCTTAATATGTCTTGGCAAATAGAGGTCAGATTCATTAAGCATTTTTCTCTATGGTGGCACTTTTGGTGTCTTCCCCACTATGACATCATGAGAATTTTCCTCCATATTATACATAGACATTTTATAGTTTCAGTCTCTGTTCATGACGTGGCCATTCTTGATTCTTGGCATTTTAGGGGGATTAGGTGTGTGTAAGGGATTCCTCGTTGCTCTGCTCCCCTACGGTATGCAGGGTTATTTTGTGATGTTTCAGTGGAAACACAAGCCCCTTTCTCCGTACCAACGTGAGTGTGAATGTTTACTACTACCAATGTCACTATGTAAATTAAGTGAAACTTACACTATAGCTCAATATTCAGTATGTGAAGCCATTCTTACATAGTTCTTTTTCAAGAGTGTTTCTAGTTCTCCAACACTTATGCCTATGTTTCTTTTAAAAAATACTGGTTATTAATTTAAAAAATACTGAGTTTCAGTGTACATAAGATATTTTGATCATGCCCATTCAGCTATTACCTAAGACATTTGCAATTTAAATTTAAAATGCCCAGGTCAGTACATAAGAAGAAACGGGATGATGCTTTGACTCCCCTGACTTGGGGTTTGGCTTGGGGAGCAGTCACAGTCCGATCCCTGCATGTGGTGTATCCCCCAGGTGCCCTTTAATTTCTCCCAAAAATAGTTTCAGATTTTCAATATAGAAATCTTATACATCCATTATTATACTTATTATCTAAGCATTTAATATACTTGATGCTTTGGAAAATATTTTTAATAGTTTATTTCTATTAACATGAAGTATCAAAGTGCAAATAATTTGCTAGATTTACCAGTTTTGATAATTTATCTGTAGATACTTAGGTTGTGTATAACTAGTGACACTTTTATAGCTTCAATACTTCTTCTTCTTACCATAAAGTACTAGTTGGAATTCTAATATGATGTAAAATTAAATGATGATAGCATATAACCTTATTTTAACATTGACTCATCTCAGCATAGAAAGAATTCAATATTTCATGTTAAGTATGATTTTCTTAAAAAATGCTTTTTAGAGTATAAAAGTATTTCTAACTTTAACGTGTGTGGTTTTTATAAGTGTATATTGAATTCTATCAAAAGCCATTTGGCCTTCTTTCCATGGCCATATTAACTTTACCCCTTCCTCTGTTAATGATGTGGAGTTCTTGGCTTTGGAATGCTAAGTTCTGCAGCTTGGGATATATTCAACATTTAAATATGGTGGCGCCAGTTTTGTCTATAGAGCCCACCCTCCACACCCACGAGGTCTGCCTTTGGGGTGTCCAAAACCTGCAGATCAAAAATACTAGAAAACAGCGATTTGCATTTCAAGTGAACACGGACTGTTTTTCTTGTCATCCTCCCATTCGCGTTCTCAGATGCTAGCTGCAAGAGGGGCGCCGTGAGGACAGGAGGGTGCTCGGGTCCCACGCAGGGCTCTCATTTGATGTGATCTTGCCTCCAAGACTTGGCATCCGGGGCCTGGCGCTAGGCTGGGCGCTGCACCCTCCCGGCGGTGTCTGCATCAGGACTGGAGTCTGTAGAGGTCCTGCTGGTGTCCACCCCAGGGGTCTCTTGTAGCACCGGTGTCTTTTTCTCCTTAAGTGGGTTTCACCTCACAGCATCACTGCCAGCGTCGTGGCCCAGTTGGAAAAGGCTCTGGTTGAGGTTCAATTTCTCTTATGGCCCTAGGACCGCTCAGATTTTCCTTATTTATTGCTGTGGTGAGCTAACTTTTCATCTGTACCTGTTAATATATCACCTATTTAGCATGTGTCTCATGTTTTTTCACATTAGTGCTTTCAGAACTGTAGTGACACTGCCTGTTATGCTTCATTTTTAAAAATTAAAAAAGGACAAACTTTTGTTTGCAGTGCATGATTACATTCACTATAGGAAAGTTTTACACGTGCGTAACACATCTTAATTCATTTTCTTCTTCCCTCTGCCTTCCTTTATCTTGCCAGCATCAGATTCATTTATTTCTAAGACCTTGTAAAGTTGATTTTTCACATACAGAGATTATGCTTCTAGGCATCCCCCCAAAAGAGTTGAAAACATCATCCCACAGTGATGTGTGCATCCCAGTTTTATAGCAACACATAAACATATTACTTTTAAATATTTCCTAACTTTATTGTGATTTTATATTGGGCATGGGTTATTTATGTGTACAAGTGTATTTCTTAATTTCCAGATATTTGGAGATATTTTCATCATCTTAATTTTAAATTTACTCCTAGTTTAATTCTGTGTTGTAAACTCTTTCCTTAGTGGTAGAAAATTCTCTGATGTTATCTTTTCAAATATTTCTCTGCTCTGTTTTATGTATTTTCTCCTTAAACTTCAGTTGCATAGACAGTGGGTCCTTTCCTTGTTTCTATCCTCTTTGCCCCTCTTGTTTCTTAGTGCTTAATTTTGTATGTATTATCTTTGTTAATATTTCAGTTCACTGATTCTTTCTTCAACTGTGTCTAACCTGCTGACACAAGGATCTATAGAGGGACTCATTTTGGCTATTTTATTATAATTTCTTGCCTAGATTTCCTAGGTGGTGTTTTATCCTTTTTGTTTGTTCATGAACTCTCTCTATATAATCTCTCTCTCTATATATAGGGGGGCACTTCTTGGGTCACTCCTTTTACAGTTTGTGGAGGATAAGGTTTTAATCTACAGCCCTAAAGATATGCTTTTCTTGTGTTTAATTTCTGCTGATTTCCACTCATGTCTTCTTCACACTCTTACACGATAGCACTGCTTTTGAGCCAGATGTTGTTTGCAGCATTGCATGAAGAAACAGCTTCATGCTCAGAGAGATACCATCTTGTGCAGAGAACTTGGGTTTGTTGCTGCTGAGAGATCTCGCGATGTGGAAGCTGCAGCCTCTTGCTCTCAAAGGTTGTATTTATATGATTGAGAGCCTGGTAGGACTCAGACTGGGACTGTAGTCCAGGGGGAACTGCAGGCACTTCCGGCTCACCTTTATTCCTGGGGTACCCTCGAGCGTCACAGTGCTCAGACGATGGGCTTTCTGAGGGTCCCGCTCTCCCACCCAGAGCTCTGTTGCATCTCTCAGGCTCTCAGGCATTTCCTCTCCGCAGTCATCAGTGACCTTGGAAAAGTCAGCGTTGAAGATGGACTCATCTCTCTGGGTCTTCATAGTTCCTGTTATGTGTTTTACACAGTTGTTCAAAAAATGGTATTTTAGGATGTTTTTAAAATAGCTTGCCCAGGACTTTTAATCCTCCTCAAGTAGAGAATTGGTTCCGTTTCCCACCACTACCAGAATTAAGTTTTTGAAATCTTTAGTTTATGGTGGTTATAGTTTCTTAAAACGAACGCTAACACCAAAAACTTTACACGAACGTCAGCACTTATATTGATATATACATATCAATGTATGCAGATTCAAGCATCAGATCAATCTCCTCTTAAGTAAGACTATTGAATTGCTTTTTTCTTAAAAAATCCTCTTTTGGGTGATAATTTCTTTTCCTCTCCTGAACTGAAATAAACTCACATATTTATCATTCTAATAGATCTTATAAACTACAGTTTGCAGGTTTGGCTTCTTTTTTAAGCTTTGCCTCAGAAGCTCTAGTCTAGATGGATTTGCTGATGTGCTTTTAGTGGCTTTGAGGATGGTACTGGCCACTGAAATTATACCTACCCTATTCCCTTTGGGGAACATCCTGTTTGTCTGACAACTTTGCTTTTACGCTTAAAAATGTTGTTTTCACTTCTTCATTGCTTAGATGAAAATCCATAATGGAAAATGGTTTATGATTCTGCTGGGCTGTGAGCTCATGCCACACCCTTGCTGGCACTGGTTTGGCCCTGGTCAGGGGAGGCAGCTCAGCATTGGGCACCAACGGCACTGGCCCTGCTCTCAGGCCGCTCTCACAAACACTGCCTTCTGTGCAGATTCTGAGCCCTGCAGTCCTATTTAAAAATTCGAGGCTTTAGGAAAGTTCCAGGAAGTTTGTAACGCCGATGTCAAGGGCCCACTGTGTTTCGTTTTAATTAGTAAAAAGAATGTGTTTTCCTTGCCTCATATTTAAAATCTGACCAGGAATTTCAAGAAAATGGTTAACCCGGGGTAGAAGGAATGTGTTGAATAAATGAGCTACGAGTTGAAAATTTTATGAGAATCCTTCTTCCAGTCAGCTTTGTAAGCCAACTGCATGAGATCGTTTGTTAACCTACATGACTCTACCTAGAAATATTTCAGCTTTTGCTCTTTAATGTATCAAAGTAAGAGGAGAGTGACTGTATTTCAAAACATGAAGATTGGCATTGGACAGACAAGATGTTCTGGTGTTGGGAATTAAAAGGAAATTCTTAAATAGCTTTAAATAATTCAGTTAAAGTCCTTTACTACAGGAGTATAGTAAAATTGTTGCAAAATTATTGAGCCATAGTATTTAATTTTCTTCTTTGTGTGTGTGTGTGTTTGTAAAAGCTTTTTTAGTAAAGTTCTTAGGCAATAGGGTTCAAGGTTCACTGAATTTTTGATTAATTATTGCTCAAGCTTAGAGTCTTTAATGTTGATGGAAATAAACTGACATCTACTCAATCAATTTACTAATACATACTGAGCATAATTGAATTTTCTTCTTTATTATGACACAATAAGTGACTCAGGATGGTCATTTAGAACTGGAATTCTGTGCACTGAGAAAGTGCCATCAGTTGAAATGATCTTCTCTCATGCATAGTGTCAGCCTGTTTCCTTGTATTTGGAAGTGTAGAACAAAGGATGAACAGCGTGCAAATAGTGATCAGTAGCGATAGTCCATGTAGGTGTTGCGAATGGATTTATTTGTTCTAATTTTGGGAGGTGAAATTTTCACTTCTTGACAAGAATGAGGATGTCAAACTAAAATGTCTAAACATATCTAAAACAGAATCTGCACCATTTGATACATTACTGTGAAACTGGCCACGTTTCTGGCTTGTGGAGTGATTGAAACTTCCTATGTAATTGGGGGAGCTGCAGCAGCAAGTTCCTGTAATAGCTTACAAGCTGTATCTAATTTCTCCTTGGGGGAGAATTTTGACTCTATTGCTCCCCAAATATGGTTAAATTTGGCTCCCAGCTTTTCTTGAATTTGGTATTCATCTTTCTGATGAGCTTGCAGTTTTCCTCTGCTTATTACAATTATTTTTGATGTGAAGACATAACAAAGTCCTTTGATACTTTCACAACCAGGAATTAACATCTTGGTTTAAGAAAAATTCATTGCAAACTTGAAAACTTCAGCAGAAGTGTCTGAGTTCCTCTTTCTGTGCTAACCCGGTAATCACAGCCATCGTTACTCAGTGATGACTGGCTGAGAACCAGCTATTTTGCTTCATGCCAGGCACAGGGAGGGGTAGATGTGCAGACAGGCTGAGAGTCATGGTCAATGGGCACGGAATTTAACGAATTTGTACAGTATTATAAAGTGATCACCTTTTGCACACACATACACATGATTTCAAAGACCTTTTAGCATTTCATTTAAACCTTTGGGGATATGAGGTGCTCAAGTTGGAAGTTTGAAGCTTTGAAGGGCTCCCCATGGCATCACAGGATGGTGTGGTCCGCTTTCTGGTCACCTGAAAAAGGGCTTCTTTACCTGCCTGTGTCTAGACAGACCTTCATGAGAGACCGAAGGGGACCAGGCATCTGTTTTACTTTCTTCTTTTACTGTCATGCAGTGCACTGACTAAAAACACACTCTTTGGATGTCATCCAAGCTCAAGCAACTTTGAAAACCTATTTAGCCTTTTAGAGCCTTAGTTTCCTCCCCTGTAAAATGGGGCCATGGGGATCCTGAAGTCTGATTCCCTGAGCAGGAGGATTTGACATGGATGCCCCTGGGGTCCCAGCATTTTGGTGTCTCCTGCACGGCTCACTGGATCAGGTTGCAGACTCGGATTCTGTAGAATTGCGGGAAAGCACAAGATTCTGCATCAGGGGCTGCACAAGCCACTGATTCTGGAACCCAAATCTGAGGAGTGAGGCTCATCTCTGCAGTCTCTTACTCAATCTGAGCCCCAAGTTCCAGCCTGGGTTTACTGGGGTCTGTGCCTAGATACCCAATCTCTCAAGTGAGTGCACAGTGAAGGCCCAAATGAATGAGGCAAGTGGTCTGATCTTTAGAGCTCCAGCAGGACCAAAACTCTCGGCAGAGTCTGTAACTCTGATAGCTAAGACAGACTGTTTCTGGGTGGCCAATATTTATTCAAACAAGGAAGGGGTTGAAATGGAAAATGCAGGAAACCTGAGCAGGATCTCGGGAGGGGTTCAAGGACCCCTCAGAGCAACAGATGATGCTAATCAAGGAAAACTAGCCTGGGAGAAAGTTTCCAGATGTCCTCAGCTGTGCCTATCCGGCCCCTGCGGCATCTCCTTAGTTTCAGTTCAGCCATGCCTGGGCCATGCCACAGCCCTGCATGTGCATTCAGCTTCAATGGTTGCAACGTGGGTTCCACTCACAAATGCTGCCTGTGGCCACAGGAGCGCCTGCTGAATGTGCTTCTGACTCTATAAAGACCAAATTGAATCTGACTTACACGACTTTTAAGGGCAGAAGGACAGTCTTTGAGGTCCTAGTCTATTGTGGAATCAGTCTACTGTGGCATCAAAAGTTTCAACTTTTATGACTGATGCAAATATACCAAGTTCTTAGGCAAATGGCCATGTCTTAGAAGCCAAATAAATTGCTAACATGGTAAAATAGGAGGACCAGAATCCTGTGTCCAGACATTGTATTTGACATGAAAAACACAGCGAAGATGGATTTGCAATTGTTGAGAAACCCACGCTACTGAAAAGATGGAGAATCTGAAATGGAAGAAATCTGCGAACATTCAGAATTCCTGTGCACACCTGTGCTCCTGCTGGCAGTCATATGGGGAAGGACAAACATCTGGAAGTGTTGCTCTCCCTTCTCTTTAAATTATGTCAGTGAAGGAAGGAAAAATAATACATTTTGGGGATTCTAGAAATTACTACTCGTGGAGTCCAGGGCAAAATTCCAGCGTTCAAGTCACGACTTCAACTTTAGCCTGGCCGAGGTTCTCACATGCACTATTGGCCCCTGACGTGTGCCTACTGCTCGCTGGGGGATGACTGCTTTTACTTCCTACCACCACTCTGCAGATTTGCAGTTTCTGTGTAGCTCCAGATGCTAAGTGACATCTTGTGAATTCACAAATATTCTATGTGTCACTGTTGTAGCTCATCCTATCTTGTGGATCCAGTTTATATATTTAATGCAACTAAAAAGGACAAGCAATTTAGGTAAAATTCTTTCTTTTTGACATTCATGGAAATTTTAATATACAAATCGTGATCAAGGTTTTCATTCTGCCTCACCTGTGGTGGTTACTTCCCCATGGGCAGCTCATTCACGCTGAATGTTTCTGACTGACCGACTGATGGGACTGCCTATAGGACTATCATTTAGTCGTTGGGTATTGAGTTTGCAAGAAAGCAATATAAAGCCACTTTCAGCCATTAGCTGGGGAGAAAGAGCTCTGAGTTTTACATCAGTGAATTTGGAAAGGGTGATGTATTTAGTTACCTGTGTGTGAGGTGATTATACAATTGCTTTGTGTCTTTTTATGTAGTGATCAATGGAGAAGGCTTTAAAAGCTTATTTAAATTTATGCTTTTGCCTGAGCCTCCACTGGCTCTCTGTCAGCAAGGCCAACAGAGTGAAGTCACCTATGGGGCTGACAGTGACAACTCGGTGTTGCGGTCACTGTCGCCCGCCCCAGGCTCTCCGTATGCAAAGGCTGACTAGCAGTGCAGTCCAGCAGGACTAGGCACCTGGTCAGGGCCTTGTCTCCTCAGAGCTCTGCTGCTAGCCTTGGGCTCAGGCACAGGAATTTGCAGCCGCATGCTGCCCGTGGTGAAGGCTGGCCTCTGGAGCTGCTTCCCCTAGACAGCTACAAGTTATTCAGCAAGTTTTCCCCAAGCATTGATTTTTCTCTTGCTTCTTGTTTTATTCTAAAAAGCTATCAGCCTCAGGAAACAAATGTCTTTTATTTTAGCTGTGAGGAGACAATCACGTAGTCAGCCTTGAGGCTGCTGTTGCTGGAAGCAAGTCTAGCTCACTCACTGCAGTGGACTGGGCGACTTCCTGAGGCTCCAGCCCAATCCAGCTGCACAGTGGGATTTTATAGGCCGGAACCAACGCTCAGCTGTCTCTGGAAGGGTCACCGCACAGCTGTAGTTCAACTACAGGAGGTGTGACCTGGGTTCTGGGGCGTCCTCTGTGTAGCAAGACCTGTCTCAAAAAAAAAAAAAAAAAAAAAAAATATATATATATATATATATATATATATATGTGTTGTTCACCTAGGTCTCTGAGTTAGACAGTTAGAAGGAGGAGTTAAACACTGCTTGAAAGTAGGTTAAGAAAATATGCCATAACAGGAAGAAAAAAAAATCAGGCCTGTCAAATGCATGTGCATTGCAAAATCTAATCTCAGACCATCCTATCTTGAATCACTCAAATTTTAAGTCAGCTGTAAATAGTAAAAAATCCTTACCCACTTCACACTTCAAAAAAAAATATAAGCTCAAGACCTCGTGGCCTGTAAGGAAGCCTGTTACCTTGTCTGGGCTGCAGAGTCAGATGCCGGCTCGCTTGGATTTTCTTTTCCTCGGGTAGGGTACATGGCCTCAAGGTGAGACTCTGAATCGGGAGAGGAAATGTGCTGCTTTCTCTTTGTTAGGTTTTTATTGTGTGTGCAATTCTAATGTTTTCCCTAATGGGAAACCTAGGCGTGTCTGAGGTAGAAAGAGAGAATATTTAGGATTTACTTCAAGGGCACTGTCAGATGCCTTTTTCCCCCTCTAATTTTTTGCTTTCAGTGTCGGTCTCATCTTGAAAAGATGTGTCAGAAGCAAAGAATTAAGCGTTTTCAACTGGCAGTCTCAAGGAGGAGGAAGAGTCTCATTTCTGTGCTCTGTGGCATTATAAATCAGCAAGGAGAATGCCTGTGTAACTCTAACCTGGCATTAATTTTGGCACTAAAATCCTGATGTTTTCTTGGCCAACCTCTGAAGTGTTGGGAGATGAAGGAGACTTTTACTGGGGGCAATCTGAGATCACAGGGGTGAGGTCGTGGGAGTGTGGGCCTTGCCCCCAAGTGGGCTCGGGGTCTCTTCCAGTCATCCTGAAAGGCATGCGTGGTGAGTGAGGGTGGCACATGGAAGAGCGTCTTCTATAGGCTTGAAACCCAGCTTGTGACACTGTGGGCAGGTGCTGGCACCTTCAGATATGCTCATCTCAAAGGCCAGGTGCAGTTGCAGACAGCTAGTCATGCAGCCCCATGGGATCACAGACCCTCAGCCCAACGGCGCGATCCTCAGTGGTGCTGTTCACAGATTTCCCCCACAGTCCTGTAGTGTGTGCCACACAGGAACCGCATAGCCGTGTAGCCAAGGCGTGGCCCGGAGCCAGCCCCTGCCCACGGCTGCCACAGGTGGAGGAAACTCATTCATTTGTGTGATCTTACCTGTGACACCTGTGTGTGACTTCACCCATGCCTGTGCCACCTGGCGAGTGTCCCAACCTCCCTGCATGCTCACTTGTGAGGACAGCAGTCATTGTCATTACACAGATGTGTAAGTGCCCTTATTTAATTATTAAGCATGGGCTTTTGTGTTATTTCATAAAGCAATGCATTAAGTTAAAGTATTAAAGGGAAGTTTTGTTACTTACGTACATTAATGATGTTACATATTTTATATGCAGCCCAGGACAATTCCTTTTCTCAGGCAGCAGAAGCTTGCAGTGCCATGCTTTAGACAGCATGGAAAGTCTTTGGAACATCGCAGCTTGGCCTTGAAGTGAATGTGGGTCCTTGGGCCCTTCAGCCTTTTCTCTTTGCTTCTGGATTCATGAGGAAACCAGCTTTGCTTGCAGTTGGCACTGCGCAGTATTATTTCTCCAAGACCCATGGCAAGGAGTTCAGTGACCATAGACTGAAACATCTGAAATCATGAGACTGAATAGATGTTCCCTCCTTAGAAGGTGAGTATCTTGGATATTTTAACAGGGACAGAAAGCTGACTGATATACCCTGGTGTATGTATGAAGACGGTAGTTCAGTGTTTATAACAGTTCATTTTTTAGATGCTGATGTCCCTAGCTTAGTGAGGTATATAATAAATGTTGAAAACATGAGCATTGAAATGTTTATAACAATTATGCTCTTACATTCTTTTTCATGGACTGATGGATTAATGTTCATTGTCAAATGAACCAAATCAACATTCTTTTCTGCAATCTCATTAACTTAGCACTTGCCACGTGGATAATTATTTTTAAGTCTGGGCCACATATTTTGGATTGCATACATGAGGCTCTTACAAACTTATTCTGAACATTCCCTATTTTCTTCAGTGACTAAATTGATGCTGTGAAGAGTAATGTGCTCTCTGTGTGAAGATATTTTCTAAGACTAAAACTAATGAATCTGCATATTTTGATAAGAATGCAAAAATATGTACAATTAGTTTCAGCTGGGTCCATCATAAGGCGTTTCAAATTCTCTTTCTCAAAGTAAGGTGCTAAGTTTTGCAAAGAAGGGATTAAGAATGATGGCTAGCAGAAAGAGAGACAGAGAGAGAGAGAGAGAGAGAGAGAGAGAGAGACAGAGAGACAGAGAGATAGAGTCAGAGACACAGAGAGACACACAGAGACAGACAGAGAGACATTGAGACACACAGAGACAAAGACAGAGAGAGAATTAAATTGAATTACTGGCCAACTGGAGCCTGATGTACCTGAAAAGGGTGCTCAGAGACCTCTGGGGCATTAGAACATCCCTATAGAAGGAATCTGAGAGGAGGTCTGTTGTCCGTGACCAGGGACCAAAATAGGGCTCCTTACCATCTGGAGGGATCATGAAACACCAGAAATACATAGGGGAAACATTTCCAGAGATGCTGGTGGTTTTGGCAAATTCATAGATAAACTTAGAAAAGAATAAGTCCATTTAAAATATCCCTGAGGGTTTGAAGAAACTAAAGTCTCATAATGCTCATTCGAGTCTTGGAAGGTGTTCCTGTTTTATTTCTCTTCAAGAATTGTAAAAACTGAAAGACCCAGCAAGGAGTGAATGGGAAGGATAACTGGGGATGGAGAGCCATCAAATAGAGAAGGCGCCTTGTCTTGATGCTGGGTTCCCACTGGTGGCAGGGTTGTGTTGAGCAGAGATGTTTGGGGCTCATTTGCAAAGAAGCCAAAGAGGCTGAATACATGGTGGTGAAGTCAAGAACAGTGTGAGTCAGGCTAGCGAGATCAGCAGGGACTCTGCAAGCCGGTGTAAGATGGGGAGCAGGGCAGAGTGCTAAGCAAGGCAAGAGGGGACCTGAGGTATGTTTATGATGCTCTTTAGCTGATCTGTGCAGAATGTATTGTAGTAGAGCAAGGAAGGAGGGAGACGAATTGGAAGGTTTTTACGAAGTGAGACTGCAGATGATCATGACTTGAACAAGGACAGTGGGGTAGAAATGGAGGGGAGTGGATGGATTCAGGACGGGATTAGAATTTTAACCAGCAGCCTTAGTGGTGCTCTCTCTAGTTGTGGAGGTGTTCAAGGGCGTATGTTAGAATGTTTGCTAAAGCAGTTGGGTTAGTTCAGCTTCGGTGTATCCGTCCTCCATAAGGAGACTTGCCTTGGTGCTATCAGAAAGTTGGACAGATTGGTAAAGTTTAAAATGAAACTTGTCATTGGTTGTGTCACCACAGTAGTGACAAAAGCAATGTGGCCTTCAAAGGGAGGATTTCATTACTCCTACCACTGGCAGCAGTCTTGGCTGCAATGGATGTTGAGTTGGTGGTGGCCAGGCAATCTGTGGCACTGGGGACAGTCCAGTGGGTGGCACAGCCAGTAGAGAGGCATTATTGCTGGACACCCGACATAGTGTGGGTATTAGCATCATTTCCAGTGCCAGCCAGAACAGCTTTAGAGCCATGCCAAGGGCTGGCACCAGCTGTGATGGTGGTCATGGAACAGCAAAGTGACCTCTCCTGATGTTGGTCATAAAATGCACCAGCAGCAGAGAAAGGAAGCAGAAACTGTCCAGGAGCATTGGGTACATCTTGCTTTATAGGCAGGCAGTTCCAAATTGTTTCTTAGAAGATCTTCCAAGAAACTTGGAGGAAGCTTGAGTTCTCAAAGAATAATTAGGAGAGTAATAGAAACGTTTTGTTTTGTGATTATTGCTTACATAGAGTGCAGAAGCTCTTAAAAGGAATGAGGTATGTAAACATGCTGCAGTTCAGAATAACACAAATGGCTTAGAAATGCAAGCTCTTAGGTCCACAAAAGCTGTGGAGTGGCTCTCAAGATGCCACATGAAGCTTTGTAGGTGGGCGTGGACAGGTTATTTTGCTTGTAGTGGAAGTGTTAGATTTGCCTTGTGATTTCGGTATTTCCGTCCTTTGGAACATGAACTATTAAAACGTTTCAAGAGCTTCCTGGGTTCCTACTTCCACAGAGGATTTTTGGGCAATAAGTCACCCTAAAATAGATGGTGGGAGCCAGGTACAGATTTTGAGCACTAAAGAAATACAGCTTTGAAAAGTGAAGGTTTCCTTTGCATGTGATTTACTGCACTGGCTGCAGTGTTTGTATAGCATTGTTTTCTGGGGCTGAGTCTATTCTCAGCAGGGCTGTGACTCAATCTTTCAACCAACGAATTGGAGCGCTGGATGGATGAGAGCAGAAAAAACAGGGCTTCACCTGGGATTTGTGGGAACTCAAGAGTCTGTGGTTCTTTCTGTAACGTGATTTTGGCCAACAGAAACGGGCCCAAAGTATCCCTTTTCCACTTTCCTCATTAGGCTCTTGGCTGTTTTTCCCCCTGGTTTCCTGCTATTCCTGAAAGGTTTGCATTCTTTGGTAAAACCGAATGTGTGAGATTTTGACAAATGCTTAGGATGAAGTGCTATCAATCCAAAACATTGCCAAGAGATTTATTTGTTGTTTGCCTGTTCCTCACACCCTTCCCACCTCTGTGCTTCCTAACACATTTTTCTTGCATTCCATTTTTCCTCCCTCCAAAGCAGGGAAAGGCTGCCTGCAGCTCTCCCCAGGGTCTCCAGGCAGAGCAGTCTTGGGGAGCAGCTAATGTCTGCAGTGCCTCCCCTCACAGGCACTAGAACATTTTTTTTTCTTTTAACTCCAGATTTGCTGATCTTTGTTACTGATATCTACCACCTTTCTCTGCCTCAAATAAAATATTCTTACTGATGGTGCGTGGGTCTACCAATGTATGTTCCTAAATCTGTTTTTTTTTTCCTTTCTTTTTTTTTTTTTTTTTTTTTGCAGAAAAGGTATTTACCTCTCTAGAGGTACATATTTTTCAGGTGTAATTAATAATACTATTCACACAATTCAAGATGCAAATTTTGGCTGAGTCAGAGATGCTATCTGAAGCCAGGTAGCCTAAGTAGGGAGAAAGTTCATTTGTCTCAGTGAAAGGTCACTGTAATTAATAAAAAATAAAACCCCATGCAGACTCACCTTGTGCCCTAGAGTAGGGCTCTGCTCATCATGGGTTAGTGGGGGAGCATCTGTTTCATGCCGACTCCTTGTCACATTATTGAGCTATGGTAGGAAGAGCGTCTTAAGGCTTTTGCTGAACCTCACTGCAGTTCTGTTTTTAGGTGCAGATTCTCCATGCAGTCAATAGCATGAGGAGAGCATCATTGATTGAAGCTCTGACCCCATTATGAGAATCAAAAAGCTTGGGTGATTATCTAAAGCCTCTAGGAACTTAATCACATTGCTCTAGTTGTGGAAATGAGCCAAGATCTAAGATATCTGTGGATCTACGGGTGAAAGAGGATAATGTGATTCTGCTTTTGAAAACCAAGCCTTACTTTTAGAAGCAGAAGCTATGACGGGTGTAGGCAGCAAGGAAGGGTGTGGTCTTTCTTCCATCATTAGTGCTATTTCAGAATTTCCCAGAGTTGCTACTAGCTGGACTTGTGATTGAGAATTTGAAATGTATAAATCATATCTGTACAACTAACTAAATATTTCTGTCTTCAGACTCTGGTAAAGAACCACATTAGAATCAGCTGGGCTCCTTTTTAGAATAAATATGGCTTCAATATTTTACAGAATGAATCGGTATTTTAATGAAGTGCTCAAGTTTTCAGCTAATGTGACTCCTTTTATTGGAGGATTTATTCTACTTTTCTCTTCTTTAAGGTCATCCTTTTGGCCTGGAACTCACCCTTCTCTGTCTGCCTGGCATCTTGTAGGGACCAGAAAACTGTGCTCCTGTGATCGAGGTCCTGCAGCATGTCTTTTTATAAGCAAATCTTTGTAAGAACACAGCTATGACCTTCATGTGCACTTTGTTTCTGGCTGCTATTGGAAGCTACAGCAGCAGAGCTGAGCAACTGTGACAGATTTTGTGCTTAAAATATTTACTATCTGACCCTTTAGGAAAATGTTCCTGACCTCCTCTTTAGTCTAAAATGTACAAACACCTTTCTTGCCCTTATCACTCTTTGGGCCTGTGGAACTCCTAGACCCCTCTCAATTCTTGTTATCCACACTTCTTGAAAATAAACTTGCTATTCATGGACTCTCCTTCTCCCATTCACATCTCAACTCTAAACTCTTGTTTCTGTTGCTACTCTATTATGGCTGCTGTTGGGTTGAAAACTATTCCTTAACTGTCAGATCTCATAGCTAAATTTTTGATCCTTTCTTATGGCATTTGGTGCCAGGATGTCAAATCCTCGCACAAGATTCCCTGTTGTGCACTCTTGCTTTCTGTGACAGGTAGTTGGAGGAAGATTTTTTTCATGCTTCTTTTTAAAGATGGCGGGGAAGACTCTACTCAGCATGAGCGCTGTTTTGAGTGCTAAATCCCCTCCTCCCCAGAGATTCATGCACTGGAGGTTGGTGGCACCTTTAGGAGGTGATAGGGACTCTAGGAAAAGGGCCTGGAAGTGGGAAGTAGGCCAGGGAGTGTGGCTTCGAAGAGGTTGTAGGCCCTTTCCCTCTCTCTCAGTCCTGCTCCTGGCTACTGTGAGGGGAGCAGCTCTGCTCCACTGATCCAACATGATGTGACCCCTTGCCATGGGCTCAAAGCAGTGGAGCCACGGGCTATGGGCTGGAGCTCCAGAACCTCCTTTAGGTCTTGTGTTTCCAGGTACTATGTCACAAAGAGGAACAGCTGTGATTACAGGGACTCCCTACAGTGAGATTTGTAGTGTGGGAGGGAGATTGGGCTCAACTTTATATACAATAAGCTAAAGTGGGAAATTATAACCATGAGACTTTGTGGGGTCACAGCATAAAAGGTCACTTAGAAGGAACACGAAAACTGGAGGGGTTTGGTCCATGTGGGGTAGTGAATGTTCAGTGAGGTGGCTCAAGACCTCACAGGAGGCTAAAGTGGGGATTGGAGATGCCAGGCAAAACTGAGTGGGGCAGATCTTGAGGAGCCTGGTCTGCCATGCTGGAGAATTTATATTTTGTTCAGTAACAGTCCATTGTCTCTTTTTAAGCTGATCAGTATCATCAGGTTTATATTTAAGAAAATCCTGTCTTAACATTTCATATTTCTGGAAGTCAACTTTGATAATACATGTTGAGATCACAAAGGGATTGTGGAGCTGTCTCATTGAGGAGAAATTTTATGATATTTGCAGAGAACCACTGAGCTCAATCGCACTGGCTTGTGGAGAAGGCTGGTGCTCTCTGGATGCAGAAGCTCAGCAGAGGCTCCAGGAAAAGGGCTCAGGCTCTAGGGAAGCACTGCTGCGAGGGTGAAGGCCTTTGGGAAGGAGAGCCATAGGGCTTCCCTTGAAAGGAGGGCGAGACATCTGATCTCTCCTCATTCTCTCTTGTGTCTGGGTCATGAGCTCAGTGATTTTGCTGCATCACTGACTCCCACTCCATGAGCTGTCTCAGCACTGGCCAAAGCAATTGTTGCAATGGACTGGACCTGCGACCTAATGCAAACCTTTTCTCTTTGTAAGTGGATCATTTCAGGCCTTTAGTAACAGGGATGGGGTCATTGATGAATGACTTACCAAAGGGTGAGATGGGAGTTAAAGGCTTAGCATGGATAAAACAGGGGATACCTCAATTGCAAGTAGGGTGGAGGAGAAAAATCTAATGGGAACATTTATGATATAAGGATGAGTGGAAGAAACAGAGAATTCTCTTACTTGACTAGTGAAATAGGAAGCCATGTGACCATCAAGGAACAATGAAGGAAGAACTAAAACATGGGCATGATGGGGCTTGGATGACCAGTCAAAGAAAGTGGGAGTGAGAAGTAAGTACAAGTGAGCAGAAGGGTCGTTTGACAGTGCTAAGATTACATAGAGTAAGAGGTCAGCCATTTGGAGTTGTGGAGAACTATTCAGACTGCTTCCAAGCTCAGGGGCATCTAAGGACACCTGAGGGTGTGACTCGTTGTCTAGAGCAGGTGCACATTGGGATACAGATATGCAACCATGACTCAGCACAGGTAGAAAGGCGTGGCTGATATGGTTCTATGTAAGAACGTAAATATGCAATAACAAGCTGTATAAGAATTATACAATAAAGGTGCAGGCAACTGCGTCTTGTGCTGTGCTCCATGCTGCCTGCTGTTGTTGCTAAAGTCTTGCACACATGCCTTTGTTAACCTGTGGACATCATCCCCCAAGTGGGCCAACAAGAGTGACTTCCACAAAAACTATCTCACCATACAAATTGATCTGTAACAGCAGAAAAGTAATGGTGTTTTTTTGAGAGTTAGATACAGGCCTAGGGTTCTGTCATCTGAAGAGACCATGGGGCACAGAGTGCTGACATTATGATTTCTGAGCCCTGCATCACAGGTTTTAAGGCTGGATGCTGACGGGTTAGACTTTCATAGATTCCAGGTCATGGTAGGTACACAAAGCTTCAGCCTATTGTGATAACGCTCTTTGGTGGTCCCTAATTGCTTTGCATGTTAATGCAATCTACTGGCAATCAGTTTTAATATCCTCCAACTGTCAGCTCTCTTCTCAGTGACAGTTGTGAATGCTTTGAAAGTGAGAGTCTCAGGCAGAGTTGGAAGGGAGTATGCAAATTTCCAGCTTAACTAGCAGTTAGCACGCCTGACTCTGTATCTGCCTTTTGTTTCTTGAGACATACTTTATTACCCTTGATCTTCCTTCATTCTCTCCTGTTCTGGATCCTTCTGTTGCTCATTTGTTCCATCAATAAATACTTGAGTACTATGTGCCAGGCACTATAATTAAATCTCAGTGACACAGTCTAAGCCTTTAAGGAAAGGACTGATTTTGACAGTTGTTCTTGGTTTTAACATATTAGGAGGAATCAGATATATCTGGGGACTTTTTTTTTTTTTTTTTTAGAGCTATTGGGTTGTGCTTTATAACAAGGTGACAAAAACTCACAGAAAAAAATGAGATTGATTTCATGAAACCTCCAAGGGCAAACTCTCCTACTTAGAGGAAAAAGAACCCTTTGTGGTTTCAGCCTTGGGAATAACGCCTGCAGTGTTTACCATGAGGTGTTAGTGGCTATGGTAATTGGAGTTTTACTCCATACAGAATTTCTTAATGCTGAGTTTGATTTGAGACAATGCCTTCCCGCCTCTTCTCCCGCCGGACTGCACATGAGCAGGGTGAGGCTGACATGGAGTGCATTACTGAACAGTGTCCTTTAGAGGAGTGAAGGAGGTCACCCTAACAAACACCATGGGCCCCCGATGATGCTAGGCTCTTCAAGCCAAGGTCAAGCCCTGCTGTCATCTCACAAGCCCCGGAAGCCAGGCTGCTGGGGAGAGAGGTGCCTGACAGGATCCAGCGAAGGCCCCACGAGCTGCCCGAGGCGCTAACTTCAGCCGGGCTGGCCGTTTGTACCCTCACAGGCCACTTGCGGCTGCGCGGCTGCGGTGTGTGCTTTCCATCCCAAAGTCCTCCAGGCAAATCGCGTTTGAAAACTCATGTAAAGCACCCGAACTGTCACGGTTGAAGCCTTTTCTTGTCTTTTTTCCCCTTTACACTGCTGCCTCAGTCTTCAGGTCTATCAGCTTGTGGGAGAAACACTGTTGAATGATGATATGTTAATGTGCATATTGCATTTTTTATGCCTTACAAATATCTGGGGTCTAAGAGATTGCTTGGTTTCCTGCATATGTTAAAAATAAACAGGCAAAACAAGCAGCAATACACAAAAATAACATCCTGTATAAGACCCTCAGAATACACAAAAGGCTCCAGCCTAGTGCCCTTAACCCTAGCTGTATGACACATGCAGTGATGTCTTTTAGGTCCCAATAAATGTAAGTCAAGAATTTATTTACTTTCTAACTGTCTATGATTTTCACCCTCTGGGCCACGACCAGCAGTATAACTTGAGGCTGTATCATTTCTTGGGACCTTGTTTAATGCCTGTAATAAACCTCTGTGTATCATCTGCAGTTTGCAGGTCAGGGGTCAGGTTCAGGGACTGGATCATTACCAACGAGTGGCATTCAGATAAATGAAAAGGCAGATATCAGGCTCGACATGTACTGTCCCCATTTTGCAGAAGAATGAATTTCAGGTCAGAAGAAGTGTCCTGCCTGGGCTCTCAGCTGGTGTCAGTGTGTGACAGCAGTGAGGGTTTCAGCTGTGGTCTGTCTAACTGCGGGGCATGTGCACTTCCTGGCTGACGCCTTGTTTAACCGAAGGGAGCTTCTGTCTGTGAGAGACCATTCTAGAATGTGCACAGCTTCCCCTAACAGGGAAATTGCAGGATTAAATTGTACTCTGTTTCGTCCAGTTAGCACTGGGAACCCCGAGGGCCTAAACGTGAGTGCTGGTGCTTCTGCTCTTTCATTGGCAGCTTTGGTCTTGCTCTTAGGGAGGGAAAGCTTGACATGCAGCAGCCAGTAATACCTAGTGCTGTCTCCTGTCTTTGCCTTTGCTTCCTTTTCTCCTTAGCCGGTACTTGGTGCTCACCTGACGCACACTTCCCAGAGCACTGTGCTGCAGAGCCTGAAGGCCCCCTCCGTGTTTTCACTGGAGCAGTGTGCTTCTGTCTTCAGTCACACAGAGCTAGGAAGGGCGAGATGCTGCCTGGCATTTTCAAAGAAAGTAAGCATCACAGCGACTGCCTCTGGCTTCCTGTTGGTAGAAAGGAAAAGCAGGGACATAGATATATATAAAAAACAAAACAAAACAAAAACAGTGGTTTCTTTCACATCGCCACACCAAGGTCATTCTCTGACTGTGTTCTCCTCACACTGAATCACATCAAACTAGCTGATGACACAAGAGCTCTCTTCCCTTGGCCCTTTGCTAATTACTCTTGTTAATTATTTTTTAATTATCCTTCTATCACTGCTTGTGGAACAACTGCCATAATTTCCACCGTGGAGGCTGCAGACTTCACAGACTCCTGAGTGCCATCTATAGGGTGGTGGCACTGTGAGAGCCCTGCAAGGATGCGCAGAGGGGAAGCCAGTGCAGGCGCAGCTCCCACCGCATGGGTGAGCCTCAAATTGCTCGTCTTAATTATTAATTATGGGAATGCGCATGTAAACCCTTTAACTGGTCAAGGGCTCTGATGATCTAGTTCATATCCCTGTATTTCAGGGTGTCTGACAGCCGCCTGGACGGAGCGGTCTCTCTCCACCCGTGCGGTTTAGATGCCCATTAGACTGGCCCACCTCGAAGGTGATGACTAACTCTGCTGTGACTGGATACTCGGGTGAGGCTCACTGGCATTTGATTTCCGTTCCCCACACTCAAGTAGTTTATTGTCTCAGCAGCAGAGCAGAATATGCACAGGCAACACAAGCCAGGTAGAACCAAGGAAGTGGCATGAATAGCAGTGCAAAGCAGATTGCCGTGGAGATCTCCACAAAGGGTTCTGGGTGGGAAGCCGCAGCCAGGTGTGAGCAGGAATGTAGAGGGTGGCATGAGTGCAAAAACGGGGCAGTCTGCAGACAGACAGCTGGATCGGAGACCGCTGGTGAGCAGTGTTCAGCCGGCACGTCACAGTGAGATGAGAGTGAGTGGACGGACAGCTAGACCTGCGGTCTGTGCTACATGTGCAGTGTGTGTCTCATCCCGGGTGTCCTCTGCTGGCTCGGGCCACCCTTGTCAGACTCCTTGCTGAGACCAGCGGTTGCACAGCAATGGTGATACAGTTAGTTCCTCTCCTATGAGACGAATAATTATGAGTAAAGTCAGCCCCACCACGCTGTGCGTGTTTGTTTCTCAGAAAGATAAATTCTACATCATCATTATTAATTAAACTGCTAGCTGGGTCAGAGAGCAGTTTAATTAAGATTGCTGTGGAAACTCAGAGGGTAACCTGCCTTCAGAAATGTTCCATGTGAAATAATCAAGTTGATTGATCGGATGCCAATCATTGCTGAGAGCAGCGATGTGGAGACTAGGACATGGGGACTGTCCTGTCTTGTTTCATTAAAGCAGGGGCTGAGTGGAAATCAGGACAATCAGTGACTACCCAAGATACTGAGACTTCTGGTTGGGCCCGAATCTGAGAAAACAAATCATTCTTAAATCACAGAGTCAAGAATGAGGCAATCTCTCTGATGTGCTGAAGTGAAGAATGGAGAAATGACACTTGGAATGACTTCTGGGTCTGCTCATGCTCTAACAGTGTGATTGCATTGCCTGTGCACTCTCTCCTTCCCTCTAAACAGATTAGTGAGGCCTGGCTCCCAGCGGTCACAGCTGATGGACAGGAGCATGCTGCACTGCACTGTGCTTGGCTGAACCCTCATGTGTATACCGTGTGTGTGTGTGGGGGGAGCATGCCACGACCTCAATCATGTCTGTTAGACACGAGGAAGACAGGGCACTAGAGCCTTAGAGGCACCACAAATCAGAGACACTGAAGCCGAGGGTTTTCCTCTCAAGCTAACACTGCCCCGCCCACCCTGTCCTCCCTTCTCTTCCTCATTCTTCCTTTGCTCTCTTTCCTTGCCTCCTTTGTGTAGATCATTTGGTTATATTGGAATTATGGGAAAGATACGCATTAGCTAAAATGGTTTTCCCAGGAAAAAGGTGTGGGTCTGTAGTGTGTGTATGCGTGTGTCTGTGACACATTTGTCCTGGAGCCTAGAGAAGGAGTCATTGCTTACATCTGGTTGCCACAAATCACCGAAGTGGGTGTCTAGCCAGACTAAGATCCTCAAGTTACTGCATTTTCTTCCTCCCTCCTGCATCCTCTGAGTGGACGGTTTAGTTGTGGAGTTCCCTGGAAATTCTTGGTCAGAAGATAACATCTGGCACTGTGGTTACATCCAGGGCTCCTGGACGGCTCTGTCTTGTGCCCACCCTAGGTTGGCAGGAATGGAGTGCAGACTCGGGGAGAGGAGGGTGACCCTCTGGTTTAGGGAAGTTGAGTCTGAGTGAGAAACAAGCCAGGCAGGAAGTGAGCTTTTCGGTAACTTTCAGGTGTTCAGGCTCATGAAATGTGAGCCCTATTTACACTCTTGCCCTAGGCTGTGCTATTAGGAAAAACATGATGGCAATTCTATTGATGAATGCGTTTTGGTTAAAAGACAGTAAATTAACTGCCGAATGTCTGGTAAAATAGAGTTGGAATTTGAACATTGATCTGCTGAGCTCAGAATCTGATGTTTTGGGTAGGCAGGAAACAGTTTACAGAGGGAGAGCTGTGACCAATGTGGACTGATGTTATACACAGGGCCTCTTCCAGAAGTCTCAGAAGAAAAGCAACATGAAATGGTCTTGCCCTGGAAAGGCTTGGTAATCTGAAGTCTGCTGCTTCTCTCTGGCACATAACTGTTAGCCCTAGTTCTTAATCCAAAGGGATCCAGAGAGCTGTTTCTTAACATCTGATTCAATCATGGCTTTACATGCAGGCTGATAGCTTTCGTATGTGTGCAGAACTCATGCAAGAAATGTTCTCAAAAGAAGAACAGGAAGTTGGGAGTTAAATGAAATGAAATAATGTTCTTTATGCAGGACTCCTTTGGGTGTCTGTGATGTAAATAGGATGCAGAATTCCTCAAATTCAAATTTGATCTATTCTGTGGAACTCGTGGAAGTTGTGATTTGTGGTTTCTCCCTTGCTGACATTTTGCTATGGTTTCAGTGTTGTTTATCTTCTTGAACTCATGTAGGAGTTTAATCCCCATGGTCTGGGGATTAAAGAGTTCATGATTAGTGATATTTAGAGGGTGGCAAAGTAGGGTGGTTTTCTAGGAAAGGGAAAGGGGATCATAAAAATGTATACACCTGCTCCCACCAACACGTGAAGCAGCTAAAGGGAATCTTCACTTGAGCTGGTGCATTGTTCTTGGAGTTTCAGCCTCCACAAGCATGGAACAAATAAACTTCTTTACTTTGAAGAGCAGCCTGCCTCAGGGATGTCATTATAGTAATGAAAAACTGACTAACACATGCTTCTCCCAGAGGAAGCAGAAGGGAGCCGCATGACAGCTGCCTGCTCTGACTCACAGTAACTTCAAGTAATGGTTCTCTAGTCTTCCCAGCACTGGCTCTCTGACAAGCAAGGGAATACCAATCAGCATGGCTTTGTCATCGCAAAACTAATTTTCACATCACACCGGTGTCCTGACAGCTAGGGCAACCGATTTGAAGAGAAACTTAAGAGCCTGACTTTTGGCAGTCAGGTTAGTCTTTGTGACTTTCCACAATAGTGGAAAATAAGCCCCAAACCAATACAGTTAGTTTTGTGTTTCTGCAATGGGGAAAAGTAGAAGAAGTAATGAAAATCCAAATAAATGTGGACAAAGTCAGACAAGGGAAGGAAATGAAAAGTATCGAGTGTCTGTGCCCATGGGCTAGCAGTGTAGCACACAGAATATCCACAACAGGCGTGACAGAAGAAATGTGAGGTCTGGGGATTTTATATTAAGAAAATCTTCCAGCTGCTGGATAACACAAGCATTGAGAAGATGTTACTATTCGAATTGTTTTCAAAAGGAAACGGTCATGAAATGTAAGAGTAGAATTCACTGATTTCAAAATATGTTTGAAAGGATAAATTAGTGCTTTTCTAAAAACAGAATATATATTCCATGCCTGTAGGACAAGTGAGAAGTCAAAGAAACACGTGAAACGGTAAGAGTGAGAAAGAAGGTAACACAGAGAGTCAGATCATCAGATCATGTTTTTTTTTTTTCTTAATTTGCAAAGTTCTAATTGACAAGAGCTGGTAAGCAAGTCTGACTAAGGTGAAGTTTTAAAATCCAGCTAAAAAAGAGTTTAAGCACTGTCATGCACATCAACAGAAGTGTAAGTCAGTGCAGACTTTTGCCAGGTAGGATCTATCAAAAAAAAAATACTCATCCTATTATGGCTATGCACCACACAGCAAAGTCAGTGAACACTGCCCCCCATTCCCACACAGAATTGTCCCAAAGAAGTGTCAGCTTTCCCACCCAGAGCCCCTTGTGAAGATGCAGAGGTGTTTTGGGGTTGAGTGCATCCAGACAGAGGTAGTTGTGGCTGCAGGTCAGAGCCATGGTGGGGTGTTTTTCTCTGTGACTTGGGAAGCAAAAGTAATCCAGTGGGAAGAACACTATATAAGGTCAGTATTCAAACTTGGATGCATGAAGACAGGTCATTAATTTTTCAACCTGCCTTATGCAGGTAAGCTGGTGCTAGCATTCTTACTCCTGTGAGATCAGCCAGGTCTCCTTCACGGCTGGGGAGTTGGGAGCTGAACTGTGCACAGAGCTTCCTTAGGTGCCCTTCTTATCCACTTTGAACTTCACTTTTGTCCATATCTTGCTCTGAAAATATCTTGACTCCTTCATCTTATCTAAGTTTCCAATATCATGTTGTTCAAGTACATCTTCCTTTCCACAGTGGCCCCGCTGCTGGCCTCTTGCTCCTGCTCGGCTTCCTTCTCCACGCCTGTTCTCTCACTGTGTCTGTGGTTAGAGACTTCACTCAGTTTATGCAGAAAAAGTGACTGTCTTGGAGTAAGGTTTCCCCAGCATAGAATTAAGTGTCTTTTGGGGTACCAAATGCATTCTTTAATTGGGTTGCTTCTGTGGCTTGACTGTGTCTCCCATGGGCTGGAAGCTTGGCCCCTTGTGATGGACTGGGAGATGTTGGGTCATTGGAAGGTTGCTTGGTTTTTGGGGACACCCCTTGACGGAGGTTAAGGTGTTTCTGCAGTACCCTGTTAGCTCCCATGAGAGGGGCGGCTACACAGTGAGGCAGCGCACCTGTGTGGCCTTTTCCTGTGTGAGCCCTGCACTTCTTGCTTCCCTTTACGTTGTTGTGTGGTGCAGTACCTCACTGTTGGACTCTTCTGGACCCCACAATGTTGAGCCAAATGAACCCCTTCCCTGTGTAAGTCTTTCTGCATCCATATTTTGTTACAGCAAAACAAAGTAGATTAAGGCACTTACCAGTGTAGTCATTTCCCCCCATAAAAACATTTTAAAAATTTAGTTGCAAACCACAGATATATGCTTCTTGCTTAATCTGGGCCAAGTACTGGGTATTATGTGGGAGGAAAATATTCCACCCGCAAAGAACTCAGTCTTGCAGGAGTCGGGCGAGTAGTGACGGAAGCTATGGTCCAAGGTTTCCTTTTGGTGATACAGAGCCTGGATGGAAACCAGCAAGGCCGTCAGGCAGTTTGGTACCAATGATGGTTTACTCTTCTAGTTGAGCTTTGATGTTATAAATTGTTAGAGAAGTCGAGATTAGACTCCCATTTCCTGCTAAAGATCTCCGTGCTGTGTGGTCCACACCATTTCCTTTGTAATGTGCTAACTCCAAAGATAGCCCACCTGCTCAGAAAGGTAAGATAACATATAAAACAGTATATTGCTTTGGAAAGAGAAAAGAAAATACAACCTAAAAGTTCACCAAGGGAGCTTTTCTAAACTTTGTATTAATTTTTTTTAAAAAATTAGAATATAAGAAAAGATGCAAGAAATGGAAAAATAAAAATATTTTGTTCCTTCTCTAGGTAATATTGCACGCTCAGTTAAGACTCTCTTCATTGCTGTAAACCTCCTTATCTGATTTTAAAACCTAGTCAGTTGACCTTGAGGGGACCTTAAACCCCAGTTGTGGAAAGGGCAGCCATCTGCCCTCCCTGAGGAGTCTTCCTCAGTGTGTAATACTCCTGCTTTTCTGGTTGTGACTTGCTTGTGCTCCCTACATAAAAAATTATCTCTGGTTATTTCTGTGTCTTCAGTGGATTTCAGCTGTTTTCTCCCGTGACCCCTTCTCTCGCAGGTTGCTTCACGTTAGAGACACGAGAGAGCTGTCTCCCGGGACCTGCTCATGGCACACGCATACCTCCGATCTCACCTCTACGCGCATCCAGTGTCTGCAGTCCTTCCTTTAGACATCTTTCTAAACCTTGCACTGGTTTGGGAATCTGTCATTTTCACCTTTTCGGGAAACTTATACCCTGGATTATTCTTTTTTATTGAATGATTTTAGCCTCTATCACCCAACAGAGTGTCCTATTTTATAGTATACTCAATAACACCATAGTAAAATATAATAACCATTAATCTCCTCTGCATACATCGTAACTGTTCCTCTGCCTGCCGCCCATTCTCCGTAAGCTGTTAAAACAGCAGCAGCAGCAGCAGCAAACATTCACCCAGATGGAGCTTCTGCTGCTGCCCCATCGTCCTTTCCCTGGTCAGCCCGTCCTCACCTGGCCTGTTCCACTCACCACAGACAAAGCAGCTTTTGGTAAGGTTACCCATTTAACATGTGAGATAGTTTTTGGTCCTTTTCTCATTGGGATCTGAGTCATTCTGTCCATGGGCATATTCATCTTTGGAACCCTTTCCTTGCCTCTTTGACAACACACCCCAGGTTTCTGTCCTAACTTTCTGGATTGTCTCTGCTTTTCCACTGCAGACCTGGGTTCTCATGTGGCCAGGAGAGTTTGGAGTTTCTCATGGTTTGGACCTGGCTCACTGTTTTCCTGCCTGGGTCTGAGTGTTCACAACCTTCCCAATTCGTCTGCTGAAATTCTAATACCCATGGTGCCAGCAGAAGGATGTCAGGCATTTTGGGAGGTGATCAGTTCACGAGAGTATTATTTTATTTGTGTCCTACTCTCATAGACCCAAGGAAGATCTTTGTTTGCTGCCGTGAGGATGCAATGAGAAGACACCGTCTATGAACTACTCAGTTTGTGATGTTTGGAATAAGGTACCTTCCCATCTTATAATTTCTTCCATGTTGTTTCATTTGCATCCATGACTTTCATCGTAATTTATATGGGGAAGACTCGTATGTTTATTCTTTACTAATGATCTTACTTTGATTTCCAGGTCCACATAACCAATTCTTATTTGACATTTTTTCAGGGAATCCCAAATTCAACTTGAAGATAGCTAAATTCATCATTCTCACTTTCTTTTCAAAATTTGATCATCTTCTAAACATGTGATTTCAGTGACTGGTACACTAGGTCCCTTGGTCATGTCCCAGTCCTAGTGGACAGCTTTGACCCCATTTTAATTTATCTTCAGCATTCAATCTGTCATCCCTTTCTCCTGATTTTCCTTTCTAAACTTCTCTCACCTACCCACTCTCAATTTTGCTTTTCACACCAAAGTCAGGGTAATCCTTTTAGAACTAAGAAGGGAGCTCTTAAAATCTGTCAAACTTTCTCATTGTTATTTTTAATAATAAATTAATCAAGATATAATTTACAGTCTACAACATGTACTCCTTTCAAATGTACAATTTCCACAGCTGAGCAAGTTTAGAAGTGGCCCATTGCCCGAGGAAGCCTGTGCCCTTGGTGATTTCTCTCCACTCTCCCTGGCCGCAGACACAGCTCCTGGCGACCGCCGACCTGCTTCTGTCTCCGTGGATTTGCTATTCCTTATATTTCACATAAACAAACCTGTGAAGCCCTCTGCTCTCTGAGTAGGAGGGGCCCCTGCCCATGGTTGGAGCACTCCTCAGAGCCTGCACTCCCAGCTCTCCTGGCCTCTTATTTCCCAGGGCTCTTCCTGGTCTGCATCATGAGTCCTACGAGTCTCTCTCCTCTCTTCTGCTTGCCACACATTGTCCCACTAAAGCCTTTGCCCAGTATCTCCTCTCTTCTGTTCTGTTTCCAGTAAACTCTGGATCATGACTCAACCAGACCCTGCAATGCCTTGTGAGAATCGCTTCTGATGCTTCAGCTTACTCCAGTCTTCCCAACCCAGGTGGTGAGGGTGCTGGGTACTAGGTTCTGGGTGCTTCCCCTTCCAGTGCTGCCAGAGTCATGCCTGCCCCTGTTACATGATGAATGGCTTTCCTCTCCTGACCCATGTTCTGTGAGAATACAGATCCTGCCTGCTTTTGTGAACCCTGGTAACTTTTCTGTGCAGCACAGAATAGGAAAGAAATTTAGAACAAGATTAGAAAATGGGAATTTGGGCTGAGATGATGTTCGAAAGACGACGAAAAGCCCCATGGAATGTGCAGCCACGGAGGGTGCCCTAGCTCGGGGACTGGCCCTGATTTTCCAGGACCCACTGGAGTGCTTGCCCTGCACCTGCCTCCTGAAACCAGCACAACATTTTCCTTTTATATTCCAGGCAAATTAAAGACTCACAACAGGAGATGTGTTTGCATAAGGTTTGCAAATCATACATCATTACAAAGTGTTCTCTGAATCAAGAAATTTGCATTCAATAATTTTTGGTATTCATAGAGTCTAAAACCAGACTGCAGGGAAAAACTGGAAGAATGACATATCTTTCATGTTTAAAATTGATCATTTACAAAAACAATAAAACCCCAGATGATCAACAAACAAAACTCTTGAGACATTGGAGCTGGGAGTATAGCTCAGTTGCAGAGTGTTTGCTGAACACATGTAAGGTCCTAGATTTATCTCCAGGAATGCACACAAGGCAAAAATTACAGAAAGATCAACATGCAGAAATGAATAGCACTTTTTACTTTATAAAAGATTTAATTAATACAATCACTATGAAAATCAGAATGGAGGTTCCTCAAGAAACTAAAACTATAGATAACATTCGATCTGGTTCTACCATGTGAAGAATTAAAGACAATCTGCTATAGAGATGCCTGCATATCTGTGATTACTGGGGCTCAACTCGTGATAGCTTAGTTTGGATAGCGAAAAGAAGATGAATGGATAAAGAGCGTGTGGTATATATACACACCATGACACTTTACTGAGCTATAAAGAAAAACAAGACCATTTTATTTGCAGGAAAATGCATGCAACCAGGCATCATGTTAATTGAGATAAACCAGAGCCTAAAAGTTAAATGTCACATATCACATGTTCCTCTTATTGAATGTGTGTGTATGTATCAGTATATACCACATATTTTAATTTTCTCTCTATAAATAATTTAATTTTCTCTCTATAAATAAAGGAACAGAGACAGCAGAGCAGTAGGTGGACCATTAGAGAGGAAGAGGGTACCAAGAGGAAGGAGATGGAAGGGCAAAGGAATGTGGGCGTGAAATAATAAAAACATGTTGTATGCTTATAGCAATGTTCCAAAACCAATCTCAGTAATTCACAGCCACTAAAAATTACTACATTTGATGGTGACACTCATATTTACCAGTAATGAAGTTAGATTTCTTTTATTATTAGTGAGAATGGGAACTTTGCAATTTCATGAAAAGGAAAGCAGACTGGCCCTAAGATAAGACAGTGAACACGTGTGACGACAGGGTGAGATCACAGCCAATGCCATCAATGCTAGCAAAACACTGAGATCATAGCACCGTCTGAACTCGCTGGTGTTCAAGGTGAGTTTGTGAGCAGGAGTGACGGGAGATTTCATAGGAAGAAGAGGGAAGGTGTCATGGAAATACGTGCTGTGCATGAAGACAGCTGTGTTCTAGTTCCATAGGGTTGATTAAGTGTGTTGGGAAGTTGTAATTTAAGTGTTCCTGAGTCCTTTCTGCTTACATACTCAGCAGCAGGTTGTGTGGGATAAAGGCTCTGTGTGGAGACCAGTCATGGACCTGAAGAAAGCAAGATGGCATTAGTAATAATACTGTTTGATAAGTATTGTGCACAAATGTCTCTTACACTGATGTATGATTCCTGTGGGCTTAGTGTTTGGTTTGGTTAAACAATCCCAGAAGCAGAAATATCATTAATGAAGGCTTAAATTCCTGACACTGCAGAATTTTAGGGTGGACAGGACCTCAGGCTTCAAGGTCTTATGAATTGGGAAGTGCAGGGATCTCCTCAGGGCAGAAGCCGGCCTGCAGTATAGCTGTTGAGATTTGCAATCTGAAGGTGTTTTTCACCATTCACTGTGAGTGACATTTGCCACAAAGAGAACAGAAATGGTGGAATTACACTAAGATACAGTCTTGATGAGCCAGGAAAGTAACTTAAATTGTGTTATTGGTTTTATCTCATCTATAATTATCTCTGTATTAATGTGCCTCTGGAGGTTGGCTTGTTTATATTTCCTTCATAGACTATTGTCAAGGAATGCTTACTCTAGCTACCATATTCCTGTTTCTAGTTGTTTTATTTCTTTCTTTAATTTTAGTGCTACTGTAATTAATGTCCAGTTGAGAATATTAACTGGGAAGGGTCTGGGATAAGGGATGGACTGCCTATCTAAAGTCCATGGCAAACTTGTTCTCCTTTGTTCTAACTCCTGTAGGTGTCGACATGTGTCAGGTGAGAAATTCAAACAGAATGTCAGGAGTACATTGCACTCATCGTAACTGAGACGTGGATTATATTGCTCAAGGACAGTCATTCTATTAAGTTGTAAACATTTTCTCAGTGGTTGAACCATAGTAGGAAGAGTTTTTAAAAAATGTCATCCAGACTCTATTTTACTATCTTAATGTTTTTTTATTATCTTAATGTGTACATCTGGAGTTTATTGGCAAGGACTTTTCTCTACAGTTAAAGTCTGCAGCTGAGCACTTTATACACATTGTACTATTTTTTTCTAGAACAAGGATTTTAAGAATCTGTCATTTGTGAAGGGCTGGGAAGGACATGAAGTTTTCTGACTCAGCATGTTATGTAAACTCTCATTTACTAAGGTGCCAGAGACCTGCATTCAGAAAAGTACATATGCATTATGCATTGTTATTTGTATCTAGAGACAATTTGCCCTATGGGCTTCTGGCTCACCGTGGGCAAGCAGGCCCACCTGCTGCCCACTACACCTTCATCCTGGGCTGTTCACCCTTGGAACTTCGGACCCCGCCCACAGTCAGCTTCATCCTCAGAACCATTACAGTTACACTTTGTGAAATTCTTCTAAACTTTTCCCACAACATTACTCTCTGTATCTCTATTCTTTTGACACTTTATTGCATCCAATCAAAACAAATATGAGTCACACATCAGTATGAGTTTTGTGTTTCTATCTCTACCCAGTAGAATTTAACATAATCACTCAGGACTTTCCTACTAAGAATCTATAAGGAGCTGATTTTTAAGTTCAGGGAAAAGTCTCTTGAAAGAGTAAAACCATACAAATTGTGTGGGAGTCCATGTTTGAATCCTGTGTTATATTATTTGTTGATTCATAGATAGAAGTGATAAATTAGTAACACACAAATATCTGAGTAAAACCAAAATCATTAAAGACAGGAAGATAAAGAGATAAATAGCATTGAATATTTTTCAATGGAGAAAAAGAACTTTCAAAAAGTTGTAATTTATCTATTTGGAGTATTTTATAAAATAGCTTATTCACAGAGTTAGAACAGGCTGCTATGTAAAACGATGTTTTAGTCAGTAAGAAATTACTGTATCTATTTATATATTAAAGGTATTATCAAGGGCTGAGGCATAGTTCACTGATAATACACTTACCTAACATGTGTAAGGCCTGGATTTTATACCTAACACAGAAAGCAAAAATAAAAAACAATACATGACAAGTACAACAAAAAATATAATAGGAAGGCTTGAAGATGAACTTTGGAAATTGCTGAGAAATTAGAAAAATAAAGAAGACCTTAAAGAGCAAAATCTGAGAGATTTGATATTTCTGTAATAGGATTTATAGGAAGTGAAGAGGGTAAGTGGATTGAAGACCATAATCCAAAATATATTAGAGGAAGACATCACAGAGATGAAGAAAACCTGAGTTAATTAAAGGTCAACTATAATAAATGACACTACATCCAGTCTAGATCTATCTGAATGAAGATTTAGGATTAAAACAAAGAAAAAATGTTAAACTTTCCAGGGAAGGTTTGTTGCTAGACTTCTCCCTGAAAATATTTATTAGAAACAATGAAGCAAAAATTCGAAATTCTGAATACATTGATTTGGAACCCAGAAATTTTATCCCAGTATGTAAGAGCAAAGGAGAACCTATTCAAGCAGGCAGGCACATGACCTGTAACGAAAGTTATGAAATGCACTGAAAAACATAGCAGAGCACAAGTGGAACCCAAGAAAGAGGACACAGGGCAATCAGGGGACATAGGATTAAACTTGCAAGACAAAAAAGAAATGTCAGGATGGGAAACGTGCTCTAAGTGTGGAAAGCATGGCAGCAGGGCTCCAAGGCTTGTTTGGAAGAAGGGAGAATACCCCATCCAGCACATGCTGCTGATTAAGAACTGGATGGCTTGGGTACTTGGCCAAGCAGGCAGACGTTTCTTTTGTCAACCAGAGCATAAATATGGGGAAGAAAGTGAATATTATACTCTCATGGGAAAACAAACAAACACTCTAATAACAAAACCATCCTAGAAAATATGAAGTCGGTTGAAACTGAGAGTTTAAAATAAATAACTCATTTAACCATGGACCATCAAGATTCTCTGTCAAGAAGTGTGGTGTTCAGATAAAATTTATACCCATAGTTCCGCTGTGAATAATGTTTACATAATGATCACATTAATGGTTTTTAATCTTCAGAGCTGGAATTTAATTTTAGCTACATTAAAGTGAGCTAATCTTAGGTATGCAAAACCATCCAAGGTTGTCAGCTTTGATAATGGAGAAGCAATGGCACAACTTAATAAAAGCTGGAAGACTAAGCATGAGGAAGAGACTTGAGCAGCAGTGCTGTCTTTAGGATTGAGGACTAAAAGAACCAGACTTCAGCTCCATTTAGGGTCCAGCGCTAGCAAGGTCATAAACCACTGTGTAATTCAGAGCAGGGAAACATCACACAGTGACAGTGATGTTTCAGCCATGAGGTGGAGACTTCACAGTACATAGTGTCACTGTATCAATACTAGATAATATCCTATATCTGGATACGTGTCAAACAGAAATCAAAGTTGGAGAAGAAAATACTCAAATAAAATGTAAAACTAGAAAACCGACTAGTATGGTATTCCTGAAGAAAGTGGAAATGATATTTTATATATATATGTACATCCACAGTGCATATAGATCTGATACGAGAATGCCCAGTAGTTTCTCCCTTTCCCTTATCCTTGGCTTTGCTTTCTGTAGTTTTAGTCCCTTGCAGTCAACCAACATTATCATCGTGGTTCCACGTTCCTCTTTCAGATGAGTCTTCTGATATTTAACACTTGCCTAACCCTGTGTCACAGAGCCAACACCATCCACTGTGTTGATCATATTCCAATCAGTGACCCTAGAAAAGAAAGAGGGGCTTATTTTGAGTAAGAAAGATTTATTCTGGTTCACAGTTTCGGAGGTTTCAGTCCATGGTCAGTTCATCATGGCAGAACATCATGAAGGAAGCATGGTGAAGCCCAGATTTTTAACTCACAGCAGCTAAAAGCAGAAAAACTGAGGATGAACAGAGGAATGGAAAGAGGCTGGGTGTAGAGAAACCATCTAGAGCCCTGCCACAGTGGCCTACTTCCATCCAGCTGAGCTTATCCTCGGGTCAGTCCGTGGGTGAGGTGACGAGCCTCACAATTCATTAACCTCTCGGAGCTCCACTTCGGAACTTGGGAGCAACTCTCAGCTGTGAGTCTTGGGGGCACTTGGCATTAAAGCATGAGGCACCTCACTTTCACATAGTCATTGTACCATCCACGTCATCATGAGAAGGCTGATATTTTGAGAAATCCCATTTGTGCAGTGTTCATGGCATACTGCCAGAATGTTTCATTTCATTATTAGTTATTGCTGTTAGTCTCTTACTGTGTCTAACGCCTGACCTTGATCAGAGGAGACTGTGTACAAAAACAGTGCGTGCAGGGTTCAAATCTGTCTGTGGCTTTAAGTTTTCTCTTCAGGTCTTGAAACATATGCCCTGGGGGACAAGGAAGGATGGAGGTCTCAAACTGCAACAGTGCTTGGATCTTTACTGGCTATATTTTATGCAATATTGCAAAGAAGCAATTTTGAGTGTGAATATTTATATTGTGCCAAAAATTACATCTTTGGTAATCATTTTAATATAGAATGGAAAAATTTAGAAGTCAATTTAATGCTGAGAAAATGAAAATTATCCAGAACCATTTTGGGAGGCACGGGCAAATAAGTGTGAAGAACAGTTTAGTAGTTAAATTTTAATTTCCTTCTGTTTTTAAATTCTGTAATTCAAGACCACTGTGTCAATGCTTATTTAAAAATATATAAGTAAACTCTTATTTAACACTTGCAAAATTTATGTATCTTCTTTTCTTCTTTGAATTTCCATTTCCTTTATATTTCTCTTCTATAAATCTTTGACTCAATATAAGCTACTTGTATATTTCTGAAAACTTTTTATTTATTACTGTCATATTTCTTTGTCACAAATATAATCTCATAAATTAAATTTTAATTGCTTTTAGTTTTGGCTATATGGTTCTAAGTATTAAAAAATTTCTTCTAGATTGAGTTTCATGAAAGTTCTTATTAATAACCAATTGACCAAAATGACAAAATATAAGCTTTGAACCTTATTAAAAACAAAAAGTAAAATATATTGAAATCAATCCCTTAATAAAAAGGATAGCCTATTTGTTACTGAGTGAATATTAGTTATTATTGAATTGAGGTAAGAGTTTCAGCCTCAGTGATACTCACTTTTTTATATCTTTTTAAATATGCAAGCTTTGAGAAAACTTACTACCCTAGATAAGTAGATAGTTGGAAATAATTTTTGTATAGCACTGTCACTGAATTCTTTCAACTTCTTCCAAGATGTGTTAAAAATTCTTATAGTGATTTATCAAAATCTTTTTAATTAACTATCAGCTGATGACACTTTCGAGTTCCTTAAATCTGGATCTTCTCTTGTAAAAGTGTTTGCCATCCTGTCATTACAATGATTTTCTTTCTGCATTTTTGGGAAGTGTACCAGAAAGGTTTTTCTGAACAGTACTTGATAATAGTTATTATTAGTTTTGATACAGATTTATGAATAAACATGGAAATTTTGATTAAATACTTGCTTCTCATGCACTTTAAATATACTATTTTGAAATCTCAGAACTACAGAGTTGGCTGATTTATGGAAAAGGTGAGTTAATTTGCTTGTTTGGCAAAGCTTGTCATATCAAACCCATCATTCAGATCAGATTTACTGTCTGTCAGAGAATGTTTGGCTTTATTTCTTACCTCCCATCCATGTGTTATCATGTCTTCTCACCAACCCTGCACATCTTACTTCTGCTTCTAAGACTGGATAGTCCTACCATGGAGTCCCGACAGATCTGAGTGGCTGGGAAACAAGAGGCAGGTTTGCAGTTGTGTAAATGACAAGAAACACAGAGGTTAGGTCTTACCATGCACAGTAAGGAAGCAAAGAAATACTATTCCCAGCCAGCCAGTCATACCTCTAGATTTTATAGAAGTTGGGCTCCAAAAGTTGAGGAAAAGAGACAGACATATCAAAACGTCAGTTACTTTTAACTAGAGAGTAATTCCTAGGTATAAGGGTATAAAAATTGGGTAGTAAAATCACTAATTATTCTTAGGGAAAATGTAGAGTCTAACAAAGAAATCAATAATGTGACTAGAAAATGCTGCATGAATTTTGGAACAAATCTCAGCTCAGGGCAAGATACCTCTCCTAAAATCCTAGTGGCCTGAACCTGAGACATGATTTTAAGGGCATGTTGTCAGTGTGTGCAGTAGACTGAGGCCACAGCAAGGTCATCGTCTTTGCCTGAGGAGCCCTTGAAGGGATCGTGTCATTGTACGGGACTGGGATTGAATGACCTTGGGATTTCTTCTCCAGTTATGAATCCGACACACCTCTCTGGGTAAATGCAAGGGACCTGTCTACTGAGCAGCATTTTCCTCCATGCTTTCCAGATGCCCCCGCTGGTGACTGGCAATGCTTTGTCATGACAGGCAGTGGCAGATCTAGTGTGGAGGGTTTGGCATCCCTCATTGGTGAGGGTAAGGAATTCTCTCTACACACCCAGGGCGACGAAACCCATCAACGTGACCCACCCGGTTGGCCAGCATGACATGGGGCTTGCCTTTCTAGGGTGACAATTTGTCTGTGTCACATTTATAGATTTAGGAGCACAGGATGATGTGGGAAGTCCCCAGATCATTGCCAATTCTGGTTCCTGTATTGGATGTCACGGTGCGTGAGCCATCATTCCTTTGTGCAGAGCTACATCTGCAGCTTGTGTGTGACCCTGCTGTTCAATGTGCCCTGGTATTTTGAATATATGACACTTTTGCTGCATAGTTTGTCTTTCTTTCATGGTACCAAAACATAATGTTAAAGGGTTTGTAGGATGTATTAGTTAAAATTCTTATAATTAATTACAGGCCGTTTTGGAAGCCAGTGGAGTAACTCCCAGGACACGGCTGGAGTCTGTGTGGAGGCCTGGCTCTGGCACACCTGGAAGGGAAGCTGCACTTTTGTGAAATTGTTTAGCTCTCTTGATTTCCAAACATGGAACTTCAGCTGTTTCATTAAAGACTGGATGACAAAGGTGAAGCTCTTTCACAAGGCAGACATCAAAAAGACCCCAATGTAAAAAAAAAAAACAAAAAACAAAGAGCCCAGTGTCCTTTCCTGGTGCATCCTAGATAGCTTTTCCCTTCTACCTGGTCTCAGCGGGGGACAGTGAGAGAATGTGGTGCCTCACACCTCTGAGATTAAACACCTTCACAGCTGGTGTTTCTGTTCCAACTTCATTTCCTTCTACCTGACAGCATAAGCACCTTTCATCTTGTCAGACAGCACTCCTGCTTCTGTCTGAGCAAAGAAATGGTGTTTGTAAAAGCATTTTCCTGCAAATGAGCACACTCTGCCTTGTCTTTGATGTGGGCTTAGTTGTTGAATGGGTAGTTTTGCTGGACAGTGAAATAAGATCACAGCAAGGTCTGTAATAATGGTGCCAATCACAGGCTAGAGGAGGACTGTGATTCTTAGACTGCTGTGTTTGTAAATCATGCGAGATTTCCCCTGGCTTAATCTAAGAGTGCCATCTTGTCAGTGGTAGTGCTTATGTTCCCGTTTCCTGAGAAAAAATATTTCAGAAAGAATATTCTCTTCTCTAACTGGATAGTAAATAGATCACAGTGAGGACTCATACTGTCTCAGGAATTATCGTGGGCTTTCTTAGTTTTCCTTCTGCCCCTACCCTTGTGTGGAGCAGGCAATTAGCATATCCATTTGCATCTGAAAATATTTCTTGCCTGTGCTGAAGGCTTCCTTTCTCCCTGCTCTCCAGTTTAGGTGAAGTGGAGGCCACTGCCCTGCAGCCTGAAAGCCCCAGTTTGGAGCTTGGTGGGTGGGGGAGCCCATGAGGAGAAAGCTGAAGTGGAGGACCAGTGAGGGCTGAGGAGCTGGAACCGAGAAGCAGGGAGGATTGGAAGTGGACATTCAAAGACAAAAACCAAAAACAAAGGAAAGAAAGGCAAAGGGAAGTGTTGCCAGTCATTCTGGTTCATCTTAGCATTGCTATTTTTTTAAAGAGGAGATACCAAAGCATTGCAGGATCAGAACTCGTGTCATTTGCTTGCTATCTTCAAAATAGTGCAATTTTTATGCCTTTTTGCTGTACTTGTACAGGAAGCAAGATAGAGCTGTGCAACTGTAATGATATGGCAATCGTGGGGTACTCCTCCATAAAGAACTGACTCACCTCAAGGTGAAGTCCCAGGCAATGTGGCCTGAAGTTTTCCATGTTAGTGTGTTGAGATCCTGATCCTAAGTTACAGTGTTAGGAGGTGGAGCCTTTGGGAGATGCTTGGGCTGTGGGGCAGAGCTCTTGTAAAGGGGTAATGCTCTTATAAAAGAGATTCAAGAGACTCCTGCCCTGTCAGCATGTGAGGACTCAGCAAGAATTCCTACCTGTGACCCAGTGGTGAGCTCTCATTGGTCTGTCGGCCTCTAGACCTTGAAATTGAACCATGAGACATTTATGTTATTTACAAGCCACACAGTTTATGGCATTTTATTATAGCAACCACACCTACTAAGAGGTGATTAAAGGCTATTTATGAGTTTAAGAATTTAGAAATTAGACATAGTAGCCTTATAAATAAATACTTTAAGTAAGTCTTGATTGAAGTGGGTTCATTAATAATACAGGAATCCAAGCAGCCAAACTGATAAATTTTTGAATTTTATTAGCTAAGCTCAGTGACCACGCATAGACCCCCGTGTCAGAGTCAAAATGAACTGGAGGGTCACAGGGCATTTAAAGCAGAAACCTGCAAAGCAAGATATCCTGTTGGAAATAGTTTAGCTAGAATCTTATATTACTTTTGGTTGACGCCTGTATCCTGCGTCTTTGTTGAGCAGGTTAATTTTTCTCTCTGTGGGTGCAGCTCATTCTGCTCTTCTCATGGGACTTGTACTCTGAGTAATTTTTCACTCCTCTGGGTCAAATACTGGGCACAAGATGTCATTAGTTATACCAAGTTACAACATTCCCCACTGGTTTTAGGACATGAATCAAATCCTTGATTCCTGGTCATCTTTTTTATCTAAAAGTTATCTTTTTCATCTAAATTTTGCAAATTCTCACGTAGCTATTAACTTAATAGATTAGACTCAGTCTTGGATATATGCATTACACAATTTATCATGCAAGGGCCAGTAGTGATGGCTAGTAGGAGGAAAACCAAAGGTCTTGTGAGAGCCGAGAGTATGGTGGTCAGCCATGAGGTGGTGGAGATCCTCTGGAAAGATTGTATAGAAACATCAAATGTAGTCTTAGAGAGATCATCAGGTTATTTTGCTCTGTCACTTAGCATATAGATAAGGAAAATGAGACCCAGCAGTTAAAAACTGGCACAAATTTTGTTGCATAAGCTATTTTGCATCTGTATTTGCTGTATTGTAAATGTGAAATGCTGGTCTCCTAATATGCTTGGCATCTCCTGTTTATGATCATCTATAGCCAAATCTACCTTTTCAGTACGTAGAGGATTTTTCCAAACCAGAAATACCTTTTAAGGATATATTATCAATTGTGGAACAGTAATGAGAATAAAGTATTATGAATTGATTTATTTTATATCATAACTTTTACTCATGAAACACACTCACAGATATTTTCTTAAGTATTAAAGAAAAATCCGCCTGTGAAGTGCTATGAGCTGCATTTATGTGTTTTTTTAATTTTAAAGAGAATAAAACCCAACAAGACAAAACAGATAAAACCAATCAAAACAAAGCAGTGAAAGTGGTACCGAACATTGAAGCAGGATAATAGGAAATCAACAGTGGCCACCATAACATATCTTATCTTCTCAATAGTTGTTCATTCTGTCAGATACAGTAAAATCAAATAAAACAAAACAATAAAACAAATCAAAACAGAACTTTGACTAAAACAAAATGATAAATTAGAACAGATCAAAATGAGAACAATATTGGATTCAAAAACAAGACAGAAGGAAATTCTTCATATTTGCTATATAGCATACTGTTATGCTCCTAAGACTACCAGCCGAGGACTGCAAAATCAGTCCAACATTGCAAGCACTTAGTTGCTTTTGCACTCAGTTGCTATCAGCTCAGCCTGTGCTTCCAGCCAGCTGGCTGCTTCTGGTGGTGGGAGATTCTTGCTTCTTAGCCCACTGTCGGGTGTGCTCACGGAGGTGCGAACTGGCTTCTCTTCCTGCGCCCCGAGTGGTTTGCACGGCGTACCAGAGGGCAAACTGGCCTCTTGATGTGCTCCTCCCAGACCCAGCATGGCGCAGATAAAAATCTTGAGGCTCAGAACTTAGAAGGTGTATTTGGGACAGAAGGAGCAGGTCGTGGACTCAGATCTTCCAAATCCGAATCTGGTCTTCCTCTCATCGCTGTGCGGCTGGCACTTCCTCCATCAACTGGCCGGTCAGATTCTGCCTGCACTGGTTGTCTCTCCAGCAACAATTAGCTAAGCTCAGGAAACACTGATGGGAGTTTTAAAGACCAAAGGAGTCGTAGCAAGGATTTTCCAAAATAATGCGGCACCCAGGAGCAGAGCTAGCATGAACACAGAGGCTGAGCGGAGCAGGGTGGGGTCCCGGAGCCGGGTCACAGTCCCCAGGCCGGGCTAACCCTCAGCAGGGCTGCTTCAGTCCCTATTTTGCTCACTTATTTTTCTTTTCTCTTTTTATTAGAGTATGTTTGCATTGCATCGTGCTTACACTGCTGGTGCGGTGTCGGGACGTGGTGGACACATCTTCAGTCCCCCTTTAACCCCTCTCCCTGTACCTTTTTTCCCCTTTCCTCCAGCTATTTTTAAAAATACCTTATACAACCTTGCAGTTGCACAGTATGTTAGAAATGAAGGTCCTATACACAAGTCAGAAATATTTGTTCCTTTTGACTATTTTGTTTGATGTTACTATCTATTCTACTGTTGTAATCTACACCTGTTGTTTCTGTAGGTGGAAATATGATACAGTGACCTGTCACTTTTCTTAGCCCTCCATAGGTAGTTCAAAACTGCCCACCATGAAAGTCACAGATACTACAAATTATTGCTTTTTTTTCTAGGCTTAAAAAATAATGAAGACCATATTAACAATGTTTAAGTTTAATAAAATACCATGTCTGTATCTGTTACATTGTAAATACTGCATCAAATTGAGAAAACACTCTTCTACTTTAGGCTAACGTACAGGCCCCTTTGTTGTTCTGCTTTAGTCTCACTCTATAATGCAGGAGAAAATATTAAGAAACATTTTTATCAGAACTGTGTTCCTTCTTTTGTCAGTGAGATGAGTGACTTCTTTTTAGAACTGAATTGTAGTCAAGCATTGGTACATAATCTCATTCTGTGGCACTGTTGTTGGGATTAAAATGAAAACACTAATGGTGGATATTATAGGAAAATGTCATAAGAGTTAACAATCATTGGATTATTTCCATATAATTGCTTTTGTAAATAGGATTCTGTATCAGTCAGGTTTTATAGAGAAGCATATATAAGCCAAGATACACAAATACGTAAAAAGTCATAGTATTGGCTTATGATGGTCAGCCACACAGGTGGTTGAGGAAGCCTGCTGGAGGCGTCCACTTGCTGGGGGTTGAAGGGTCCAGTGCAACGTCTGGAGCTCACTGCTGTGTTCTGTGAAAGCCCCTATCAGGAGGCCGATGGGTCTGCTCTGGAAGACTGAAGAGTCCCAGGTGGAAGTTGGATAATCTTCACCAGAAGCCAGGAGACAACATCTAAGCTCAAGGCAAAGACTGGGGCTCCCCTGAAGAACCAGCAGTCTGTGCTTCCTCTTCTCCCTTTTATTGTATTCAGGCTACTGGCCCTGGGCCAGGGCTTTACACCCACACCACCTCCTCTTGCACAGGCTGAAGATGATGTACAAGTGAGAACCCTAATTACCCTGCTGAATCACTTGTTAGACTTTTAAACTTCTCCAGTAACTGTGACAATGAGTAACATCCTAGAGCAGGAAGGGCATGTCCTGCACACCCCAGGGTGTAGAGCTGCTGAGTTACTTAAACTTCTAAGTCTCTCAAGTTGACACAATGTGTCAGCTGCTGCAACCTACCCCTTGTCAACTTGGCAACCAGGCACGTTTCTTTAAATCAGCCTGCAGACACAAAGACATGCTGTAATCATGCTTCATGTGTTTTAACTATCCTGCATAGCAATGGAAATGCACTAATCCCTCACCAGAATAGAAGATGCATTTTCCTTAGGTAATGCTTATCCTTATCATTTCACTACTTGACCATTATAATACAATTTAGCAATCCTTAAGAACCAGGATTAAGTCCACCAACATTATATTACATTAGAACTATATTAGGGGAGAAATAGTACAATTAGAGTCCTCTTTTCTATAGCTGATCACGGGGTCATAGCTGGTATTTGGAACTACCTTCTTGTGTTACCCATTCTGCATTCCCTTGACCTTCAGCAAGCACCTCAGAGGTCTTGGTTGTTTCCCTGATGGAGTGACCCATGCTTTCATTCCTGAAGGCTCTGGGCCATTTGTCATTCTGCCTGGATTAGGTGGTTGTAATTTACCATTGATTTCATTTTTCTCCAAATACATTTTATTCATAGATTAAAAAAAAGAAAGAAAAGAAGAACAAGAAGAAGAGGAGAAGGAGGCAGGAACAAGAAGAAGAAGAAGGAGAAGAAGAAGAAGAAGAAGAAGAAGAAGAAGAAGAAGAAGAAGAAGAAGAAGAAGAAGAAGAAGAAGAAGAAGAAGAGAAGGAGGAGGAGGAGGAAGAGGAAGAGGAAGAGGAAGAAAAACTACAATAAAATTTTAGAATACATCAATCAGGGGGTAACAATGGTATATACTTTGCATATTGTCATCCCCAAATCATTCACCCAGAGCACAAGACATCTGCCTTCAACTGTCCGAACAATACCAGTACCCACTGATTTTAATAATGGCATTGTAATATTAAGAAGCACCCTAAGGGATCTCCTGCACTCCATGTATATTCTTTCTTTCCTCCCTTGTGGAGTAGGAGTCCAACTTTCCCTTCACAGTCTGGGTCAGTCATCCCTGACTGTACCATGATTCCCTGTTTAGCTTGTTTCCTCAGAGGCATGAGGAGACGAAAGTGACCAGGGGGAAGTCTTAGCTTCTAGTTCAGTTGTACCACTGTGGTGCTTCCTGGGATAAGCCTTTTCCCCTCTGGAACTAAGACTTCTCAGCCACCAAACGTAATTATGTGGGGGCAGAACACAGAAGTTTGCTAGTGGCTCACAAGGGTAGTGGTGAGCGGTACCCTTCCTACTTCTACCCCTTGATTCCTGGGCCAATGAATCCTGGCTCCAGGAGACACACTACCATATAGCGGGTGCTGATTCAAAGCTTATACAGCTTTTTGAAGTACCTTAGCCCAACCTTGCAAGCTATTGTTACCTGTCTGGTGCCTTAACCATATCTTGAGAAAACCATTCCACCTTTCTATCAATCCAGCTGCTTTATGGATGGTGAGGAACATGGCAAGAGCAGTGGATTCCATGAGCATGGACCCACTGACTCACTTCTTTGGCTGCAAAATGTGTTCTTTGGTCAGAGGCAATGCTGTATAGAATCCCACAATGGTGGATAAGGCATTCTGTGAGTCAGTGGATGGTGGTTTTGGCAAAAGCTTTATGTGCAGTGAAGGCAAAGCCATATCCAGAATATGTGTCTATGCCAATGAGGACAAAATGCTGCCCCTTCCATGGTGCAAGTCGTCTAAAATAATCAGCCTGCCACCAGGTTACAGGTTCATCTCCCCAGGCAATAGTGCTCTATCAGGGACTCAGTTTTGGCCTCTGCCATTGGCATCTGGGCATTCAGCAGTGGCTGCAGTCAGGTCAGCCTTGGTAAGTGAGATTCCATGTTGCTGAGCCCAATAACATCCTCCACCCTACTTTAAGGGGTCCCATTCCCTTCCGATCAGTATCATCACCTTTGCTTCAGACACCCTTTGAGGCTGAGCATTAAACTTACATTGTAGTTCAGCTGATTGAATTATGAAGGACTGTGTCTGGGTTTCTGCAATCTCAGCCTTGTGGTTGAAACAGAGGAGATTTTCTTTCAGGAGACACTGAGAAGCTTTCAAATTTCTTATTTGTGTCTGGAGCTGGCAATTCAAATCTTTGAGCTCCGTATTTTTCTGTAGTAATTTGTCCTCAGGACCAGAAGACTTTCGTCTTCCTGTGGATGTGTTGAATGCATCGTTTTCTTTCGGTATTTTGTTCAAGCATGCTGAGATTAGCCAGCCAGCATCGTTTCAGCTCCTAATCTGCCAAAGAAAATAAAAATTTTCATGTATAGAGTCATTAAATTCCTGACGTAGGATAATTGAGTGGATCTATATGGCATATTAGATTAAACATCTCAGTGTACCCCACAGAAGTAGAAGGAGAGACCATGATATCTTTAGGTCTCAACAAATTGCAGAGCCAACTCCAGGAACCCCTAAAACCGTTAAAGAATGCTACCATTATAATTCTGTTTGTAAGTAGGATCCTATGTGTTGTTAAAGCACTAATATTTGTAATACACTTTTTTTTTATTAATCCTGGAGAGCCACTTCCCAGCTTGCTGCAGGCTGCTGAGCACAATTTATTGGCAGATGACAGTCTCGCAAATGAGATGACACCAGAACACGCAGGCCTTCTCTTGTCAGTGTGCGTGGACAGAAGCAGAGTAAGTGCAATAGTCCTGGCTTCATATAATTCTCTTCATGGCCTTTTCTTATACTGGTTGGGAGGGAAACTTTTCTACTTGGGCTCAGCTTCAAGTTTAGAAAATGTTTTACAGTTTTAAGTGTTTACTAATTTACAAAGATTAATGAAAACAAGAGCTCTTGCTAGTAATAAGCAAGCTCCTGGTCTTGGTTCCAACACCGTGTCTCCTACTACCCTTCATTTTGCTCCCGCAGTACATGAGACAGCACTGCTGCCTTTTGGAACTAAGCTGTGTAGCTCTGGTGCATTTTGGCTTTACACAGCTTGACCGTGTGGGGAGACCTTTCCATGATTGAGTGTAATTTACCTACGCCTTATTCTACTCCGTAGAATTTTCCATTATATTATGCCACTATAAAAATTGTTATTTGGCAACATATATTTAGGTAATATATATATTTAGATTAAGGCACATTTATATTCTAGCATGCCAGTTCAAAAATTGGGATTCTAAGCAATGTGCATAATGGGGGAGGTGGCAAATATTCAGTAAAAAGAATTGGACTTTTTGAAAGGCTGACCTTTTAGACTTCTTCAATTGTGTCAGTTACAATGTCAACTATACTGAAATCCTAATTAATCAAATGATTAACTCCCCCCTTTATCAATTTCTGAATTAAAATCAATTTATAAAAAGAAAAAAACTCCAAACTGAGTATCAGGTTTATGGAAAAGCTATTTTGGGTATTAGAACTGGCTTACTTTGCCATTCATATATGCCCCGCTGATTTTTATCTGAGGTTTAGCTTGTGCTGCAGTTAATCAAACTTAAGTCCTATTTGTAAAGACCATGAGACAGCAGAAATGTCAAAGTAGAAAAAGAAACCATGAGACGCCATGGTCTTTTGATTTCCAGTGGAGGAGAGGAGGTTCGTTAAAGGTCAGCTCAATGTAAGGGAATCTTGTAGTCTGAAGAAGCTTGCTAAGGTAAAACCATACATCCTTATTGAGAATACATTTATCCTTTAAACTGTCCAGCATTATTTTAATGATTCCAGCAGGAAGACCAGGATGTTATAATATTTAATATATGAAACAAACAACTAAATGTGAGTATCATGGCATGAGGTGAATTAAATAAAAGGACTTTGAAGTCAGGCAGCCTGGTTTCCAATCCTAGGCCTGCCTCCTCAGAAACAGATAATCTGCCCTAGCATAAATTTATCATCTGTAAACTTGGAAATAATTTTAATGCATCACTTTGTTGAGCTATTTTAAGTAGTAAAATGATACACGTAAATTACTTAGCAAAATTTCTACTCATAGACCTTGATGGCAACACGTTACCAAGAATGGGGTTTCTATTAAGACAAGCCTGCTGTTCCCCAAATGCCATTTTACTCCTTAGCTGCCCCACGCACCGTGCAGCCTGCCCAACTTCATCAGCCACACCATGGCCACTCTGGGAGATCTTCGCCTTGACTTCAGCTGTGGACATTCCCGGATGACACACCGTGGCCTCTCTGGATGGCCTTCCTCTGCATCCCCTTTGTCCAGGATTTACTGAGCACTGAATACTGTGCATACATGGCCCCCATTATTCCTGTGCGAGTAGCATCCCCATCCCTTCAGTGAGCTCGGCCTGTGTGTTGTTCCTCTTTGCACTGCAGCGTAGCACACTTCGGGATGGTGGAACCTTACTGGCTATAGTTTCTATCTTGAGTACACTGAGTGCTGGATTCTGAGAGCAGTTAGGACCAATAACCCTGGAGGCAGTTAGCAGCAAAGAAGATGGAGAACAAAAAAGAATAGCAAGCAGCCGCTATCTCTGGTTCCTGGAAGACTCCCCAAGGCCTCCTGGTACCTGATTTTTGAGCAGCAAGGAGAGTTGTTAGTACTGAAAGAGCCAACACCTGTGGTATTCAGAGTCCAGGGCTGTTAACTCCAACACAGTTGCCTTTGCCAATTTGTGATTTCTATATGAATTGAGCAAGAACCCTCAGATGACTGGTAATAGCATGGAGTTGGTATGGGGTGCTTCCCTGTAGGGAGCCCTGAACAAGAAGGCAAGCAGTAACAAGTCACCAGCTGGTTTAAGAAGCAGACCATATGTAACTCCCATCTGATCATGGCTAAGAGTGCACGCTGACTGGGGACCTCACATGGCAGCACATGGAGAAGGCAAGCTGAGGAACCCTCCCCCAAGGGACACAGTTGGATGCATGTGCTGCGGAATGATATTTTTATTTTGTTTTTCTAAAATGCTGTTATTATGTTAAAATATTTTAAAAACTACAGATAGATTGAGCTATTTTAAAATTGGGTATCATGAAATTTATGACGATGGAAACTTGAATTACTTTGGGGATTCTTTAGTTTTTCATTTATAAAGCATGACTATGATACTTTGTGTTACAAGAATCACTCAGCTCTTAGGACAGAGCATCAAATCTTGGTGTTCTGATTTGTCATGCATAATTTTGTTCCAAACTCAGAAAGATATCTTTCCTTTTATATGCATAATATATATTATATAGTATATATCATGTGACTATATGAGTATGACCCATGAATACATAGTTTTATCTGATTAAATGTTGTTTGCAGATATATTCTGTAGCTACTCCTAAAATATCTAGCCATTCTTTTTTCCAGGGTAATCTTCTATATGATCAAAAGATAATAGTTATATATTATCAATAAACAGTAAAATTTTCTAGAGTTTATATTTTAATCTGTGTTTGTTTAACACAGACTGAGTAGTGAATTTAAAGACTTAGGATAGTTGAGCCTCACTTCCTGAGTGGATAAGCTTACCTTCTGCCTTGTCTGTATCTTCTTAAGATGGTGCAAGGAGTCTAAAGAAGTGTTCTGTTACACAGTGTCACCGCGAAGGTGCAGGTATTTACAGAAATGTCCTTTGGGGATATTTATGAAGCACATTAGCATGTTGTAATCTTAAGGAGTCCTGCAATCTACTTGTTGGATATAATGTTTTCCCTCTTAATGGCATAGTATCTTTGGTACTTTGTGCCTGAGAGCATGATTTTGTAACTTTGTCCTGGATTATAATGTTTCAGCTAGATGCAAGAAAAGGTTTGAAATTTTTGACAGTCTTTAGAATCATTTTGGAATGAAAAGAATTGGGTTTGAGTCCTTTACAGTTTTACAGTCAAGTAGCATGTGGTGAGTTATTTCATTTCTCCACAGTGCCAGCATGTTTTTCAGTGGGGTGATGTTGGAGGTGGTGGCCTGTGACAATGGGGCTTGAAGGCGCTCAAGCCAGGACAGCACCACCTCCCAAGCAGATGTGAGTCTTCAGATGAGGCCCCTAGGAGAAAAAGTAGACCAAGAATTAGTGTTGTTTTTGTCTCACTGGTGAGTTGATGGTGTTCACTTACCTTCCTGTTCCACATTCTTCACAGGAGTGTTTCCTGTGACTGTGGCATGTTCCAGATGTTCCGGAGCAGATAATCAGCCAGGAGAATAGAGCAGAATCAATGTGAGTCACCCGTGAAAGTCACCCAGAGCAGCCATGTGTGTTCAGCAGTGATGGGGTCTTTCAGCCAGCAGGGCTCTGGCTTTGCTAGTGTCCAGTCCTCAAGGTGGGAGGAGGGCTGTGCCTCCAGCACTCATGTTTACCTGGATGGGTTCCTAAGAGAGGAGAACACATTCATTAGTCCTCACACCCTGCAGGGTTTTTCTAGAAATTCCCAACTTTTATATTAGATAACTGTGCAAAAGGAATAAAATAAAAGACAGCGAGAAAAGAGCTTGTGAAACTGTGAGCAAGTTTGCAGAATTGAGCTGGCTAAGAAAATGTGGCTCATGGCTGGCTAAGGTTTTAGTGATTCTTCTGTATCAAAGGGGCATGCCAGTGATATAGCAGTGATGCAAACAATTCAGAACCCCCTTCTCTTAAAGAGGTAAAATGTGAAAGGTTCAAGGCCTCATCAAATATCACCCATAACACACTTGCAACGCTGAGAGTAAAGCCCAGGGATGTAATCCATTTGAGGCGGCAACTGATTCTAGGTAAGCAGTAAGTAATACAGCTGACAACACGTATGGGTATTGACAGCTACAGGGTGTTTCCCAAAACACCAATGGCATGGCTAAAGCCAGCCGCTGTGTTGATGGTGAGCATGAGAAGGCCCAGGGAGACTCCTGGTTTGCATCACTGTGAAATTATTAATGCTCTAAAGCCTTGCAGCTTGTTGCACTTGGGGGTTATGGAACCTTTTTGCTAGGATGAAGCTTCAGGGCCAGCTGGCCAGTCCTCAGGCCCATATCAATGTACCCTGTGCAATGATTTAGATCCATATACTCCATGCAGTAGGAAGTTTGTAGATAAAAGTAGATTATATGATTTTATAATTTTAAGAGAACCATTCATTTGATTTCTTAAAATCAATTAGCAAAGAAGAACCACACATTCAGCATCAGTCATGCCTCGCTTTCAGCCTCTGTGGTGGTTTCTGACTGTGTGGATCACTTGGGTTTCATTTTGCTGGTCAGAAACCATTGCACCTCGGCTCTTTGCATAACTCACTGGCTCAGCTCATGTCTCCCTCTCCTTCTTTGATTAACAAGTTTGTTGACGCTCAGCCCTCCCACATCCTGATGTGTCATTCTCTGCACCACCTCTCCCCACCTTGCTTCTCATTTCCTGCATCGCGTCTAAGGCCGTTTTCTCCTGCAGAGCCTGTGACAGGCCTGTGACAGGCCTACAGAAGGAAAGGCTCATCACACTGCCTTTCCTTCCCATGATCTCTTTCTTCTCCCTCCCACAAAGCCTCTGGGACACTGTTATCCTTGTGCACCTGTGAGGATCATTCAGATGTGTCTGTTGTTGGTGGCAGAGAAGCGACTTCTCCAGGGCAGTGGATGTGAAGTCCAGTGAGTGCTTCTTGTGCACTGCGGAGCTGGAAGCTCAATTGTGGTTGGAAGCTGGTATCAGTCAGGGGTCGGGACAGGTGGATTTGTTTCTGGAGCCCAGAGTGATGTGTACAGCGGGCCAGGCAGGTGCTCAAGGGAGTTGCCATGCTGGTGTGTAGACCTAGGCTGATTAGGTGTGCTCAAGATGGTGAGGAAGATGCTGATTCTAACAGAAAAGTTGTAACCCCTGCCCTCAGTCAATTTACATCCTTTATTATTGTCAGACTAGTTCCCCACATTTGTTACTTTCAGTGTTATATTCTCCCTTGAAAACTTTCAGAAACTCCAGACACTGAACTGGTACTATCCATGTAATACTAATTTTTTTGAACATCCAGAATGTATGAGTTATGGAGTCATAGAGGCTTCCACCTAGATTTCAGTGAGAGGCCTAGGAGGCCTGGCAATGGGCCTCAAGGATAAGGAGGTATATGTATGTGTATAAATGAAGCCAAAGATACAGTGGAGACCTCAGGAGGTTGGAGACATCAGGAACATGTGCTGAAGAAAGCTGTAAGCTATGAATGGGGCCAGCCCAAGAGCAAAGCCATGGGGGTAGCAACCAGTGAGGGAACAGAGGTAGGGATCCTCAAGTTGTTTGGAGCCCGTCATATCTCCATGAACTGCTAGAGGTGTTAATGTTTGTTCTGGTAGGTTTTGGACTCACTGCAGTCCACTTTGTTCCTATTGTCATCTCTTCACTTTAGAATGGTGATGTTTTTCCAGTGCCATTGTATCATGGAGCTAAGACTCTTGTATTTTTAATTTTATAGGCATTTACAGCCAAGAGTCTACCCTGAGTCTCCGAGGAGATTTGGACTGATGCTCTTGAGTAGTACTAGAACTGTTGAGACTTTGGGGAAGGAATTAGTGTATTTTCAATTTTATGCAGGATGGATGCATCATGTTAGGTGGAATTACTAACTTGCTGTTGTTTTATTAGAGATTAAAAATGGTTTAAAGAGAAACAGATAGGTGTCAGGTTGACAAGGGGTGGATTGTTGTGACTAGGGATGATTGTCAACTTGAATGGATGAGGAGATGCGGAGTGGATCAAGGAGTACACTTACGGGTGTACACATGTCAAGGAGTTATGTAGTTGTGACTTTCGGGCTATACATGATCCATGGCTCCCTTCCTTGCTGGTCTCTTCCCTTGAGTGAGCAGATTTGGTCTGCCGTATCCTTCTACTTTTGTGTTGTGTTTTGTTTTGTTTTTCTCAGAGCCAGCAGGCCATGGACTGTGTCACCTGAAACCATGAGCCAAACAAATCAGCTTCTCCTAATGGAAGCTGTGGATGTCAGGTATTCATTCTTAGCACTAGGAAAGCAGACCAATGTAATGTATTTTATTTTTATATTTTTGCTTCCTGTGTTTTTAAAATTTCATCACAAAATTAATGTCTTTAATAATGTCTTGATATGCTCCCTCCAGTTTCAGAATATTATGTCTTACTTTTAAGTATTTCATCCACTTCGCTTTATTTCTGTATATGCTGAAAAATATGGGTCTAATTGAGGAGTGAATTAATGCCTTCTTCAAATGAGTATCTAATTTTCCTAGCACCATTATCAAAAGAGTGTTCTTTCCCCAGTGCATGTTCTTAGCAACTCTTCAAGAAGAGTTGAAGGTAGATGTACATATTAATGGTAGGCATTCTCCTCTGTCATATATATATATATATATATATATATATATATCCATTCCTATGCAGTTCCATGGTGTTATTATAAACTTGCAATACATTTTGAAGTCAGGCAATGTAAGGCCACTTGTCTTTATTCTTTTTCTCAGGGTCATTTGCATCATTTCTGATTGCTTGTGTGTATGTGATTTCATGCAAATTTTAGGAATTTTTTCTAGCTCTGTGAAGACTGTCATTGCTATTTTAATACGAGTGCATTAAATCAGCAGGTTATTTTCAGTCCTATGGTCATATTAACAAAATTAATTCTTGTAGTCCATGAAAATATGATGTCTGCATTTTTGTGCTTTTTTCAATATTTTTATCAATTTTTAAAAAATTTCTTGTTTAGATCTATATACTCTTTGATTAAATATATTCCTAGGTTTTCTTTTTATTTTTGTGGTAATTATGAAAGGAGTTGATTTCTACATTTTTTCTCAGATAAATTTTTGAGAACATTGTTCTGTTAAAAACCAGACAAGGACCAAACAACAAAAGAAAGCTACTGGCCAATGTCCTCAGAGAAAATATGTACAAAATTTCTTATCAAATACTAGTAAATAAATGCAACAGCATATTAAGACTATTTGCCATGATCAAGTGGGACTCCTCCCAAGCTCGCAGAGATAAATGTGTATTCAGTATACACAAACCAATCAATATGCGGCACCACATCAACAGAACAAAGCATAGCAGCCATGCAATCACAGCAACAGGTGGAGAGAAGACACTTGGTGAAATTGTGCATCCCTTTGTGCTAAGCAGCCTGAAAACTTATGTGTAGAAGGAACGTATCCCCACACAACAAAGGCCTCATGTAACAAGACCTGGGCTAACATCATAATGAGTGGAGGAAACCTGAAACTTTCTCTCTAAAATATGGGACAAGATAAGGAAGTCCTCCTTACCACTGTCATTCAATATATCACAAGAAACCCTAGCACGGTGTTATTTAAGGGAAAGAAATAAATGGCATCCAAACAGGAAAAGAGGAAGTCAAATTGTTACTATTTGCAGATGACATGATCTTAAGTACAGAAAATCCAAAGATTGTAGCAAAAAACTATGAGAAACAATAAATGAATTCAGTGAAGTTGCAACGTATAAAATGAACATACGAAATTTATCAGCAATGCTATATCTTTGCATAAACTTTATACCCATCCTGCCTGTGTCTAATAATCATTAACTTTTGATGAGGGCAAAATTTTACTTTTTAAAAAGTTAGTGTGGAATATCTTCATAGTTCCATTGATGTTGTAAATAAGAGCACTGCATCAGACAAGGATCTAGAAAGAGTTTTATAATGAAATGCTTAATTTTTAAGGAGTAGCTAGTCCACCTCATGCCCCTTTCCCAGAAAACAAGCATTGGGAATAACTGCATCCTCTTGGCTGAGCTCTGAAGCCCAGGACCTGATGCCCAGTTTGCTTCAGTGCTCCAAATGGGTGCTCTCTGGTTGGATGTGACAATGGTCCCAGGGGTTGGAGCATCCAGTTCTTTCTAGCAGATGTCATGGCTCTGTTCATGTATTTTAAATGCCTTTTTGCTTTTTCTCCGAAGTATAATTTCCTAGGTGGGTTTTGGGACACTATTTTTAAAGTTAAAATAAACTGGCTATTTCAAATTCCCTAAGGTGTAGTTGTTAGAAGAAGCTTATGGTTTATATGCGTAACAGACATATAAATCAACACAGTCCTCCAAACTCTCACATCCTTCTCAGAGAACCTGTTCAAACAGCCGCTACTGAGTGCCTACCACCCACATGATACTCATGGAAACCAGCTTCAGCTTGAGATCAGTGGTCTAAGTTTGGCTAACCAGACTTTCTCTCCTAGAAACTTGGAATTATGACACACGAACTTTCTCAATATAGCAATTGACTCCTTTGTAAATGGGGAGATAAATCTGGTAACACAGAGGGAAAACCAGTAGAGACATCAAGACAGAGACAGAAATAAGACTTTATAGCATGGTAAATATAGGAAAAACCAGAACTATATGATAGAGGCAGAGAGACTGACACACAGGGACCTATAGAAATGAGAGACAAAGCAAGGAAGGAGAAGGGAGACGGAGAAGAAGAGAAGGAAGGAGAAGAGGAGAGAAGAGAGGGAGGAAGAGAAGAGGGAAGTGAGGAGACGAGGGGAGAGAGGAGGAATGGGTGTCCCAGAGCCAGACAGGGCTCCAATTCCCACCCACCACCACCAACCATCAGGACAGAGGCGGAGACCTGGAAGGTGGGCAGCACTGCTGAATGATTCCAGCATGAGATAGAGCCCAGATGTGCTCTATGTTTGTCTAACTCAAGATAACTCACATCCTTTCTGCTCTGTGTTTCTGCTGTGTTTCCTGGGTTATGTGTATTTAGCAAGTTCCCAAAGCTCATTAATAGTCACTCACATATTAAATCTACAATGATAACATTTTTGCTAAATGATATCAAAGATTTGCTATTGGTTTTGTACATTGTAGAAATTATTTTTTTTTGAGACAAGGTCTCGCTATGCAGTACAGGCTGGCCTTGAACCCACTATGAAGCCCAGGTTGTCTTCAAACTCATGGTGATACTCTTGCCTCAGCCCCAGAATGCTGGGTTACAAGTGTATACCACCATCCCCTGGCTTACATTGTAGTGTTTTATTAAATTCATTGGTTGATACAAGTAATTCATAAGTATTTAAAGGAATGCTTAATAACAAGAATTATCGACAATAACAAAGATCCAAATAGTTGTCATGTTCTAAACCATCAATAGAAATATGTACTTTTTTTCCTTGAAACTGACCTTGATTTGCTTTAAACTTAAGTAAAAAAAAAAACAGGTAAAGAAATAAAAATTTGGCATATTGCTATGGTGATTTAATGTTTTAGGTACAGTTTCATTAGTTTTACAATTTTTGCTTCATTGAGTTTGTTAAATTGTTTCAGTATTTCAACTATGTCAGATCTATATTCATATTAACTCTAAAACTGATTTTAATGTTAGTACAGACATGAGAAAAATACTAGAAAAATAAGTAATATTAGGTTGTCTAATACTTTTCTCTAAGAAGTTTCTCATATTATTCAGATGTGAGAAGCATTTGAAATAAACTGTGGCTCTTATTCCCAATGAAAGTTTGTTTTTGGCTCATTTTATGTTTTGAGTATTTTTATGTTCTCAAATTTACTCACTATTCTCAATATTTACTTATTCTATGGCAGACCTTCTTAAGGGTCAAATACATTTAGATGACTTCTGTTCTGAACAGTTAATGGGAATCCCTCTCCTTTCCTCCTCTCCCCTCCCCAACCCTCCTCTCTCCACCACTCCTCTCCCCCTCCTGTCTCCTCTCCTCTCCTCTGCTCTCCTCTCCTTTCCTGTCCCTTCCTCCTTCCTTCTTTCCTTCCTCCTTTTTCTCCTCCTCCTTTTCTCTCTTCCTCTTTTCCTCCCTTCTCTCTTTCCCTCTCTTTGATAGTTAAGTGATTGTGTCAAATTGAATAAGAAGTGCCCAGCTAAATTGGATCAGCACACTTCTGGGTGGGGACAGTGGAAGTCCCACCTGGGTGTGGGTGGCATCAGGCAATAATCTCAGAGCCTGGATGGAGTATAAACAGAGAGGGAAGGGGCTGCTGCTGCCTGTTGCCTCACTGCTTCCTGTCTGCTTTGCCATGGACGGATTCTCCTCTGTGATGGTGCTCTATCACATCACCCTGATTTGGAGTCAGCATGTTATGAACCGAAACTTTACAAACTGTGAGCTAATAAGACTTTCCTTCTTTAAGTATCAGGTATTTTGTCTCAGCAACAAGAAAAGTAACTAAGACTAAGACACTATCCCACTCCCTGAATGCATATTTTGTAGGTTCAAGTTTCCCTCTGAAACTCCAGAGACAGTTGGTTGGTTCTTTGGTGTGAATGCTTTAGCCCTGAGGCCAAGCTGGTGGTGTCAAGACAGGAAGCTATGCATTTCTATTTATGGTCTCTTACTGCCCTACTCTGCAGGGTTCACAGGGGTACCAGGTGCAAAGAAATCACCTCAGCTACAGGAAGAACAGCTCGTGTCAGAAGGCCAAAGGCATCATTTTTGTATTTGTAAGGCTCAGCACAGAGGTAGACTTCATGCAAAACAAATGCAAAGAGCATGAATAATGTGCTCAGCTATAATGCAGAGTTTAGGCACAGACTGCACACTTCAGATCAGCTCCCAGATATATTTCATCTTAAAGCACAGATTAACATCTGTCCTAGGGTAAATATTCCTTACCTCCGATGCAAATATTTGAGGAGGCCTAAAAATAGTCCCATTTTCATAGAGATCCTAGAAAAATTTACCTCAGTAGTCTGTCCCTATATCAGCATGAGACTTGGCTGATATGCCAAACAAGACAGTAAGTCACATGTGTGTCCATCTGCCTATTTGATTATGGGCATCAAGTCCAAAGCCTGCAGGGTTAAGTTCTAAAAGCTGGAAACTCTAGGCAAAAACTAGTGACTTTGAGTCAGAATTTACAAAACACTGATGAAAGAAGTTGGATACACACCCACAAACACGCACACAGGAAAGCCCTCTAATGCTCATAGGTTGGAAGAATGAATATTGTTAAAATGTCTCCATCACCCAGTGATCCAAATAGTCAGTGTAATCTCCACCAAAATACCAAAGTCATTGTTCATAGAGCTAGAAAAACAATCCTAAATTCACACAGAAGCATGAAAGATCCCAAAGTGAGTGATCTTGAGTCCAAAACACACAAAAAACCCTTAGGATTAGATTTCAATGCATACTAAAAAGGCATTGGAACCAAGACAGCATGATCTTGGCATAAAAACAGGTATCACTGAGCAGAGCAGAGACCTCAGAAATCAACATACCGCAGACCCTGGAGCTTTCCAAAGGTGCCAAAGGACATTCATCTGATGAACAGCATTAGGGAAACTGGACATTCTCTCACCCTGCACAAAATCAACTCAACGTGGATCACAGACCTAAATATAAGGCCTGACACTATTAGAAGAAAGCAAAAGAAAAACACTTCAGGTCATTGTGACAGCCAATGATTTTCTGAATTGGAGTTCAAAAGTACAGAAAACAAAAGCCAAACTCGACAAATGGAATTACATCAAACTGGAAATCTTGTGTACAGCAAAAGCAATCATCAACAGAGCAGACACAACCTACAGAATCTGTGACAGTGTTTACCAACTACTCATCTAACTGAAAGTTATTACGAAGGTATACAAGGAATTTTAAAAGTTTACCAGGAGCAACCATGAACCAAGTAATCCAACTTAAAGTAGACATTTCTTAAAAGAGTAATACAAATGAAATAATTGTATTAAAAACAGTTATATCATTGGCCATCAGGAAAATACATATCAAAACTATAATGAGATACCATCTCACCTCAGTTAGAATGAGTAATGCCTTAAAAACCAAGCAAGCAAATAACCAACAAACTAATTAACCAACTAACCAACCAACTAACTGATCAGCCAACCAACCAGTCGAAAAATGCTAGTAAGAATGTGGAGAAGAAGAAAATTTTTATATGTTGTGGGTTGGAATGTGAATTAGTTGTGGAGAGTGGTAACAGGTTTCTCAAAAAATGAAAACAGTCCCACCACATGATCCAACTGCCCCAAAGGAAATGGGAATGGCATCCCAAAGAAGTACCTGTGTGCCCATGTGTGACACACTGTTGACTAAAGGTGAGACATGGAATCCAACTGGATGTTCATCAACAGTAGGTGGATAAGAAAATGTCACACACACCTGTGTGTGTGTGCGTGCACAAGCACACACACACACACACAGCTATGAAGAACAAAATCCAGTCATTTGTGGAAAAATTTGATGGAACTGGAGTAAAATTATTTTAAGGGAAATAATCCAAACACTTAAAGACAAATATCATGTGTTCCCTCATATGTGGAGGCTAAACATGTCAACTTGATTACCTGAGGCTGGGAAAGGTGTAGGGGGGAGGAGGAAGCAAGAAGATGAGAGGTCAGACTTGATCAGTGCACACTCAGTGCAAGTGTAGAAAGATCACAATGACTCCTGGTCGCATGTACTATTAATATGTGTTAATATAAAAAGTATACCAATAGAAAAAATTTCCTTAGCCAAATCTTCCATTTTTCTGTAAGGCCTTTCCTCTGATTTATGAGGAGCACACACTTGACCAGTGTTAACCTGATATGCAAAATGCTTCCACCACGACACCTAGCTCCCGCGTGAGTAAGCAGGTGCTACAGTTTAGACACGGTGGCACACAAAGCTGACCTGCGCCTCCCACATGCTGACCAGCAGGAACCCAGTCTTCCTCTAAAACATCCTTGGACTCCCCAGGGGGCGATGGCATCTTTCTGGACGCCTAAACCCTCCTGCCTGCTGTGGCTCTTCGCTTCCGGCCGCAGTAGCCTTCAGAGTTCACAACCTTCCCAGTGCTGCCCTCCTGCTGGCCTTCCATGGTGCCAATGGCTCTTGCCTTCGTGCTCCCCAGTCTGGATTCTCTTAGCTCAACTTCTTCACTTCGTGGGTGGCCCTAAAATTTAGTCTCGCAGATTTTAACCCTTAGTTGTCTTATCTTTTTTAAATTTCTTCAAATTTCTATCCACCTGTGTCATGGGAGTGATGTTGGCACCCCACTGACTTTACTGGATGCCACTCTCTATCCCCAATCTTTGCGACAACATGGTTGGCATGTTACATCACAATACTACATGCTCCCTCTGCATGTCAGTTCAGGGACATAAGAGCCCCAAATTACCAGGAGGTAGAACTGTGACTTTATACTCAGTTGGAAGCACCACTTCCTTAGGAACTTCTATTTCCAAATTTGTGGAACCTAAGCATGTAGGAATAAAAAGAAAAACCTTCAACATACAGATTTTAGGTTTCACACTAAGTGGTCGTTCCCACTTCCACACTTTCTGGACTCCAGAAAGTCTAAAGTGCACGTGTCACTGGGCCACAGAGGCTTAGGGGAGATTTTGTTCCAGCATCAGAAGTTCAGCTTCTGATACTGTTGTCAAAGCCTTGGTTGGCAGCGTCACAGCTACAGCTCCCACAGCAGCTGTCACACAGCCCTCTACTTCACATTTCATGCCACCTCTTTATACAGGCAGCTGTCAGATTAGGTTGAGGACCTGCTTCACCCTGCTATGACATCTTAATCAATGTCATCTGCCCTGGCCGTATTCCCAGACATGCTCACCTGCCAATGTGCAGGTTAGGGCTTCAGCATATCCACTCAGGTCATAATTCAATCCATGGCAGAACATTGGAAGGGACATCGCAGACCAGAAGATCCATGTCTGGAGGAGATCCCTGAGGACAAAAGTCCCCTCCACTTTCAGCCAGGAAGGAACTGGTGTGTCAGCCTCTCAACCAGACTGGTCCCCTGGAGAGCTGTACTGTGTCAGCTCATCATCGGCCTTCCTGGCCGGCTGGTGGGGTGAGCAGCCAGCCAATGCGATGGACCTGCTATCACAAAAGGGGTCTGTGGTGCTGGGCCCCATTGCTGTGGTCTGAACATGTTTTCCTCATATTCAGACACTGACACGCAGTCCACGGTGTGGGGCTACTTAGAGATGAGTGGACCATGAGTGGATGAGTGGATTAGTGACTTTGTCAAAGAGATGCAGGCAGCCTGTTTGTTCTTCTGCCATGTGAGGAGGGGACATGCAGGAGAGCATGACTTCCAGACCAGAAACCCGACCTCACCAGATGCCAGTCTTTGAACACTGTACCTTGATCGTGGACTTTCCAGCCTCCAGAACTGTGTGAAGTAAATTTTCAGTTTTGGTAACTCACTAAAGTTATGGTTGTTCGCCATGGTGATCATTTGAACCAAGCTGTAAGTGTGCAGCATCCAGCGTGCTGCCACTGCTGTTTGCAGCAAGCCTGGAATGGCTGGGTAAGCAGGTGGAAAGGTGTCTGTGGTGGTTATCATTTAGTCTCGCAACAGTATAAGCCCCTCTATGTGCTGCTCCCCTCTGGTATACTTTATATATGGTATTTCCAGCCTCATACCCCATGACCATTCCAAGAAGTCTAAGAAACTATCTATCCTTTCCCCAGAACTCTTGGCCAAAAGTTTACTAGTCTTGCTTTTCCAGGTAACTGATGAAAAAGGCATCCCATTGTCTGGGAGTCATCTTGTTTTTCCAAGTATATGATGATGTGAGTGTCCCCTTAGCATCTCATGTATGTTATTTTGGACCCATGAAATAGACCATATGCCCTGTGTTCCTCCATAGAAAGTGGAAAACCAAATGTTACCTGAAATTCTACCCCTGGAAAATATTCCCACTTTGAACTTTCATACTCTTACCAATAAAGTCTGAGTGTACCAGCTGCCCACTGCATTGGGCAGGTATCTCTCAGACAGACAAATTGTCCTCTTGGCTACTAATCAACATCCCAGGAGGCCACAGCTATGGCCAGATGGATGGTGACACAGCACTAAAGCAGACACTTTGAAGTCCGACTCTGCTCAGAGTTTATTTGAGCTCTCTGGACCTCCCTGGCCCCACAAGATGATTCCATTTTAGTGTGAAATCCCAGAGTCCACTGCTGATGCTTACTTTCAATACTTTGAGGAGAGAATAGCACACAATCCATGATGGGCAGCTTACGTGAGATACACCCTGGTTGTCACATGCAGATATGTTGTAGAGGAGCAGAGCAGCGAACCAGAGGTTGCACTACAAATGGGAAATGGTTGTTTGATGGGGAGTTTGAATTTGCTTTACAATGTTAGGTCCTTTTCTCTGTGTCTCAGATAATTCCTGGAGAATCCACAGGGTACATGTATTTGTAACAGAGAGTTTAAGCAATTTTTAGATATGTTGGCTTATGCTACCTGAGTGGTACTAAAAAACCTGGCCCTGTTGCTAACCTTTGCTTGGTCTGGGACATTTCAAGAATTTATCTTTGTGGTTACTCCGGAAACGGGTAAAAGCTGTGCTGTAACCATCGGGTAGGCTTCCTTCAAAATCCAAAGGCATGCTTTCTTCTTTGTGGGAAGTTAAAGGTATAGTTAGTGGCTGCTCATTTCATAGAACAATCTGGACATGTTCTACACAAAGGAATTCCTAGACTATATGCAGTTTGGCAGGGTCCCAAGCCTTGTGGGTTTCTTCTCCTACTCACTAACACACAAGTTTTATGAAGGCAGGTGCTTGGGCTTTCCTGCGTTTCAGGTCCAGATAGCATAAAACATCTTCCACAGAACAGGTCAGAGTGATGTTCTCTGGGAATTTAACATGGTCATGGTTACTCTGGACTACACTGTGGCCAAGACTGGCAATGTCAGTGTAGTTTTGAGCGAAGACATAGAAGGTGTATCTTTGTACTTATTAGCCAGATCAAGATGAATTTCTTCTCATTGTCTTTTCTAACTCAGGTAGAGAATAAATAACACACAGTGAAATCACTTCCTATATCGATGGCTATTCTGTCCTAGTTGGCGCTGTGTTGTCTTGTGTCAGGGAGATCAGTAGCAGTGGCTGGTGACACCAGTACTTCAGCAGGGTTCCGGAGCATATACAGTGGTGTTTGTAACCGGCCAAATCAGAGAGTCTCTGAGGCAGGGACAGAGATCACCATTCCTGCTTCTTTCAGGTCTTAATAGGAGCACTGATATTTGCATTTTCTTCCAGGAATATGGTATTGTCTTCTGCTTGACATTAGCTGCTGTTTGATATGTAAAACTTCAGGGGCTATGTTTGGTTCTTCTAGCGATAATGGCATTGATTTTGTGGGTTATAGAACTAGGGGAAGATATTCATAGCTGATAAATGTGATTACCCCAGGAATATAATTAAGAAGATGTGTAATAAATATCAGAAATGGATATAGTCCATTAACTACAGATACGGGCCAAGACTTTATATGTTACTGATTTTATGCGCATAGTGATTAGTGCTGAATTGGTGCTGAACTGAACAGTAACTAATAGTTCAGAGGTAAATGGTTATTTATTTTTTTTGACAGTCCATTGTCAGTCTGCTAAATCGGGAAGATCAGGAGAAAAATTTACAGTGTACCCTTGTGTCCACATTTTTCGGTGATTCTTGAGAACAAAAATAAGTCCCAATTTCAAGACTATGGGCTGTGAATTGATAAAATGTGATGAATTCCCAATAGTGTTTTGAGCTGGGTGACCACCATGAGGAAAATTAGTCTGATGACATAGACCAAGCAATATTTCAGAAAGCTAACAACCCGCTTCATTCCCCACAAACATTACCCATCATCGTAAATGCACATGTCCCAAGGAACTTGCGTTGTCATCCATCTGTGTGTCCCTCTGTTCCTTGTGTCAGCCTCATCCAGAACTAAACGCTGCCACCTGGGCTGTGCGAATCTGGGATCTTGTCACTCTTGTTGAAATGAGAACAAATTCTTTAGTCAGACACCAGTTTTCAGGGATACTAGCGCCCATTACTGAGGTCAAAGAGACTTTTTCAGACCTTCCTGCACGTGTGGCAAGAGTGCAGTGGAGCACGTCACACATATAGATTCACACCAGCATTCTCCTCTGTCTGTGCCTTGCGGTTTTCTTCACACGGAGAAGGCTCAGCATGTCAGTCTCATTTCCAAGGGTTACACTGGGTTCAGAGTTCAGTCCTGTGCTAGAGTTATCCCTGGTGCTGTGGCCAGCTACTACATCCAGAATCCTCTCAGGTCTTTGCCATATCAATAAATTCTATATTTTTTAATTTTTCATTTAAACCTTTCAGAATCTCTTTCTAACCCCCATTTCCTGATGATAAAAATTGTCAAGGTCCTGACCTTCCTTTGCTGTAGAACTTATCTTTTACTTGAAGACACCTTGAGATTCTCCTGCTCATCAAGGAGCTGAATGAGGTTGGGGTTAAGTAAGTGTGAGGAGGACCAGAGTCTTCTTGCAAAATGAATAGTGGTGACAAAGTTACTGAGTAGTTTTTGCAGACGGGTTAAGCGGACTGCTTTGACTACCAAGGAGGATTCAGGGGGACTTAAAGTTTATGTTAAGGAGCTAAGATCAAGCTGCAGAGTTCTATGTATGCCAACCAGTGCTCCATTTAACAAATCTCCCCAGTCACTGTCTGGGTCCTGGTCATCATGGAGTAAGTAGGACACTGAGATGCTCCACTAATCTTAATTTTAACTTGACCTCCTAAACATGACCTTCATGACTATATTTATGTATTACATCTCTACCTATTACAGGTCTTTATACAACCATCAACTACATTTATTTCACAGATACACAGGGTAATAAAAGCATTTAAAGTTGGTTTGTTCTCCCTCATATCTTGAGTTAAGAGTTCAAGGCACTATGCTTATATTTTCATTTTTGTCAGTTCTGTAACAGAATGTGGAACAGCTTGTAATCTTTACCATCACAGTGATGGGTGACACAGACACGTAATCTTCCAAAGCCTTGCTCCCCACTGGTGACTCTGCCTCCCCTCCCACCACCATCTGTATGTTCTAAAATAATATACATGTATTCAATTCAGGAATGACTTCTGAAACCAATTTCTGCATCAACCAGGATCCCAGCAAGAGACAGAAGGAAAGTGGTGAAAAATTCAATGAAAGTACTTTTAGATGTGTGCGTGGGTACAAATCAAACAAAGGGGGTTGAGGCAGCCATGACTGGCAGTGGGGGAGAAGTGTTACCATCCTTGATTCTGAACTGGAGGAACCATGAGCTGAAGTGCCCCAAGAACCAGAACCTCAGGCAATATCTGAAGAGCTGAGGTCACAGAGCCATCCACGACCAGAATTCTAGTGTGGGAGCAGGATCAAGCAAGCCCAGAACAAGCCCGTCTCTTTCTCATTTTCTGGTGCATCCATGGGTGTTGGTGACGCAGTCCGTGGGGGCAGCTGTTCCTGCATCCAAGAAACAACAGACAATGTGGCCCCGTCTGAGGATGAGGTTTTTGCAGACAAGGTAGAGGTATTGATGAGTAGAGAATAATTAGTGTGGTGGAGAAGGAGGAGGGTAGGGAAGTGTGGATTCAGTAGCTGTGATTTCAGACAGTCTCTGTTCCACTGATTTCAGAAAGACAGCTCCCTTTTTCAGATAGGGAATGCACTTTTCAGCCTTCTTGAATGACTATACATTCCCTTCCCGTTCCACAACTCCAGTATATCAGAAATTCTTTCTGTGGGTCTCCTGGTCCCCAGGCAAATCAGGAAATATGGCTAGAGGCTGTTCAAATGTCCTTGAGAATTCTGACAGTGAAGGTGATTGGATGCCGAAGGCGTCCATAAAAGCCCGTGAGACCACGTTGCTAGTAAATCTGAGTATGAGCCAAGATAACCTGTTAGAGTAGTGAAGGAAAAGAAAATTAAGGTGAGCGTTACTTGGAAACAAAATTAGTTTATAATATGATGTGGCAGGAGGAACACTGAATGCTTTTTGAAAGTGTAGATGAAGAATAATCACAATCCCAAGTATTTCTTGCACACAATTCAGTTACAATGCTTTAGACATCACATCTGATTTAGAATGTCAGAGTTATAATAAGTGGCAGACACTTGGTGAAATGGTAGAAAGGGAAAAATGTACAATTCAATAACAAGAAAAACCTTGCTGGTCAGACATATTTGAATAAAAACAATTAAAGTAAAATAAATAATTGGCTTGGCTCTTTACGTAGAAAACGAATTTCTACCCCAAGAATCATAAAAAGCATGTGTTTAAGACACATCTTAAAGGACACAAGAGAGACTATAGGGAAAACACAGCTTAGGCGTGAGAAAAATGGTGAAGCCTTGGTGACAGAATAATTTTCATGGTACACAGAAAATCAGAACCGGTGGTCCTCTTGTGTCTTGGAGTTCAGGTACCTGTGGTCAGCCAGCATCCTCCTGGTTTGCTGACCCTCTTCCAGAAACGTCAGAAACCATTGTTGTCTGACTCATGTCAGCAGGCAGGCAAGCACCGCCTTCATGGGCACAAGAAAGGTGAGTGCAGCAAGCCTGGAGGGGGTCAGTGTAGAGCACTTGCCTAGCCCGTGTGAGGCCCCAGGGCTCCATCCCCAGCTCAGCACCAAAAGACAGAAAACCATGCTTGAAGACTGATCACATAAACTTATTACTATTGTAATAATTGCTCTATTTTATTACTATTTCCAATCTCTTACGTTTAATTTATGAATTAAATAGTGTGCACTGGACAGATTTAATGAGAGATACAAAGTGTATGAGGACTTAGAAGTAGGCTACCTGCAGAGTGAGGCGTGAAGAGTGTGGAAGGTCTGTCTGCGCGCTGGAGAGCCCATGGGTCCAGGCGAATGTCAAGGGCTGAAGCTCACTGTGCAGCCCCGTGGGAGTCCTCATCAGCAGCCTGAAGGTCTGTGCTGGAAGCCAAGAGATGTTTTCCAAGGTGAACGTGAGGCCGTAGCTCCTCCCAAGCAACACAGTGGCCTTCCTTCGGCTTTCCCTTGGTGCTCCATCCAGGCTCCAAGCTTCAGGCTGGTCCACCTCTACCCAGGGTGGGGCTTCTGTCTGTAAATCTTTGTAAATCTAACTCTGCATGGGACTGATCCCATGGATGCAGGCATTTCTTACTCAAAGTGACACAGCAGTTAAGGACCACCACAAGTGACACTTAACACTCTTAGAGATGAGGGTTCAGGTGTGTCTTGGAGGTCTCGGAATGCACACCCTGTGGGTAAGAAGTAGTGCTCTATGCAGAAGCTAATGTAGTCAGAGTGGAAGTGTGGGAGAACTTGACTGTCAGGTAGCTGCTTAGTTGTAAGGATATTCTCTTTCTAGCATGCATCCCTTAACTCTCTGTGGTGGTGGTGGTGGTGGGGGGGGACTTGAGCTGCCCATAGATCTGCAAATGAGGAAACAGGAGTCTTTACCCTCTCTCCATTCCCATGAGTGGAAGAAATTTAGCTATACTTTGCTAGAGGCAAGTTTTCTGAACCTGAGTAACCTTTACCTTGATTGCTGTAGACAGTCAAGTGAGATTACAAAGTCTTTTCTGTGCCACTGTAGGTTTACAACATGTAAGTTTTTGGTCATTGTGTCAGTCTACGTTGCTCACCTCAAACTGTCTCTATTTGTGGTGCTCCTTTAACTGGAAATGGCTTTTGCTCAGGTCCTGCATTTCTCATCCTTATGCTGGAGCAAGGCATGCAAACTTTGAGGCCAGCTAATCAAAGACAGAATCCTGACTTTTCTGCTTTGAGAAGAACTGATTGTGTGACTCTGGGCCCCCTTTGAGCTTTGCTTTTCTTTTCTGTAATGTGAGATTACTGATTTACAGCAACGTTTGGATGATGAAGGGGAGCTGAACACAGGAGGCATCTGATGCGGCTGGGAGGGTGGGGATCTGGTAGGCGAAAGCCCCTGTAGTCCTTCCCACTCTCTTCTTGTGCCTCTACTGAGGAATCAATACACCTCCCCCGTGGAGAAGAGCGGGTGCTTCCCTTCTGGGAGAGGGACTGGGCAGGCACAGCCTGGTCCCTGGTGCCACAGTCCATCAGCGTTTACCTAAAGTGGCTTCTCCGCTTCCTCTATTCCGAACAGACTGACTCAGCACCCTCTGGAGACTAACTTCTTTCTAATAAATGAAAAGTTTGAGTCTGAAGTCAGGTAGCATTTTGCCTTAAAGCATTGTCGTAAATGGATTTTTCTTTCTTGGTTAAAAGAAAGTCAGGGAAGATTTATTATAAGTGCTCCCAGGAGACTTCCAAAATACTTCCCTTTCAAGAGGTTGTCTCAAAAATTAGTGCCGAGAGCGGCTTGGAGGTGTGAAGCGTGATAGCAGAACCACTTTACATGTGTCTGTTGATGAATTTCAGGTGAGTTTGAATTTAACCTTACATTTGACAAATTAAAACCCATATCTGAGTATATGAAAAACAATGCAGCTTTATGAATACGAAGCACTGATAACTGAGAAGGAGATACATTAGAGAAGCAAGTCAAATGATGCCAGATAGAATTGTAGTTGAATCTTTAACTCAGTTTCTTTCTACTAGGTAATTGAGAGTTTCTCTCTAATTAGAGTTTTTCTCTAATACATAATCTCAGTTCTATTACAGAGAAACTGAGTTAAAGATTTATTCAGTATTTATTTAAATTACAGTCATATGTTTGGCTTGAATAGAAATTCTGTGTTTAATTCAGCTAACATAAGTTTTTCTTTTACTCTCTGACATTTATAAATCTTTCCAAATAGTCTCAATTTGGGGGATAATGAAGATAAAGTAATCATTATTTGCTTCTTTTGGTCTGTGGGCTCTGAGTGCTTTTGGGGTTTTTTTGAGAAAGACAGAATCTTATAGTTGCAAGTCAGCTCGCATTTCCTTAAGTTCTGTCAGCTGCTTAGCACCCGTTGAAGGATTGCTAATATCTAGAGATCCTTCTTAAGCCAATCTTCTTTTCAAAATGTAATAATAGCTTGCTGGATGAGCAAATAGACACTAGGAAATGTTAGTTCCCCATGGCCACGATCAGTCGCTTCTTTTTCTAGTTTTCCCATCCGTTATAATCAGTTAGCACTGAACGGCAAGTGGGGAGAATCCTGGCCTGCGCTGAGACTTGGGGTTTATTCCTGTTCATTACATTTATTTCATATCGCATCTTACACAGGTCACTTGGACGTTCCACAGCCTGGTCTTTACCCAGGGATGGCGACAGCAGCGCCTGCCTGTGGTAGGCAGTGAATTTGTCATCATCGCCTCTGATTCCTTACGCTTTGCCTGCAGATGCTCTGCAGCAGGTGTAAAGCTAAAATATCTGTTTTCCAGCCTGCCTCAATGCTAAGGTTTGGAAGCAAATTAGATTCAGATTAGGAAGTGTTTAGCTCAGATTGGGAAGAGGAGCTATAATGGAAGTCATCTTTCCCTACTTTCCGTGTTCCTTCAGAAAAATAGGTGGCAAAGTGTGGGTTTTTGTCCAGCAGCATTATAGCATCTGAATCAACCTGGGAGCTCAGGTGGCAGAGGCTGCAGCACTCCCATTTCCAGGGTAACAGCTGAAGCAGAATGGTCTTGACCCAGCCATCCAGTGGTGGACTCTGTGGCTTGCCTTCCAGTCCTGCAGAGTCAGGGGTCTCCCTGGTTCCAGCTGTGCGATAACAGGTGTGTGTGTATGTGTGTGTGTGTGTGTGTGTGTGTGTGTGTGTGTGTGCTTCCTCAGTGCCCAGCCTATGACCAGATCCTTCTAAGCTTCTACATTTTGTAAACATATGACTTTCTGTACAGAAACCACTTTTTAAAAGCATGTAGTGTTTCTACTGATACTTCTTTTTAAATCTTAGGAGAATGATTGGAGTTTCAGTGTATTTTAAGGTGCTTTGTTAAAATGTGATATAAAGTACAGGAATTATTGTAATCAACACACATAATTTGCCATTTTCTTTGACTGATGGATTGAACTGAAACACACTATAGAAAATACCCACTTGCACATAAGTAATTAGATCAAAGTGGGTAACTTTGCAGAGGGAAAGGAATAATTGCATACCAAGCTACACAGTTTCTGCTCATGTACCTGCAGGCAGTGAGACTGGGACAGGGTGGGCTGCAGTGCAGGAGATGGTTTTATACTGCAGTGCAGTGCAGTGCAGTGCAGGAGATGGTTTTATACTTCGAAGAAACCAGGGAGTTGGCTGAGGAGGAGGCCTGTGTCCTGAGCAATTGTTGAGCTTCTGTACCTTATTACCAAGATCTGTTCAGACTAGAATTCTCTGCAGAACTCTGTGAATTCAGAGTTCCTGGAAGACAGAGTATGAGGTTAGTTTTTGTTTTCCCTTTTTCTTATGAGCAATGTCCCTTGGGAAACTTAAGGTTAAAGGTTTGAAATCATGAACGATTGAGCCAATTACTAACATCAATGTTATATTTTCTGCAAGAAATCAAATTATTCATTTAGAAAATACGATGATTCTTGAAACATAACAGAAAAGTTTTATGTGCTAAATCAGCACTCTGGGATCTCAAGATTTCTGAATTATGATTGGCTCATCTCACCGTTATCACTCATCTGATATAGCTGCCTATAGTATTTGAGGCTTTGGATTTGTGGTTAGTGCTGTGACTCAATCATAATTTTTTCCTCATCACTGGGAAAATAAGATTCATATACAGTGGACTGCCATGTTCAAACACACTCAATTTTAAAAGAGTAATGTTTCTAGCACTATTCTAAGTAGATAAGCATTTCCTCCAAAAATCAAATGTTAGTTTTAAAGTGATCAGTGTATGTGTGTTTTATGCTGTCATATGAAGTATGATAAAATAGAGTGAATGCTTAAATAAAAATGAATCTTTATTACAATAAAAGGCACACGGCCACCAGGCCCCTTCCAATGCTCTCTCACTTCAGCCCTACTCTTGTCACTTCTGTCTGAGGAAGCTTGGGTCCACCTTCATGAGTGTCTCTAGCTGTGCTACCCTTCCTGGCAATTTCTGCCAATGTAATCCACCTGTTCACCAGATCCGGTGCTGGGTGACTCCTCGCTCTTGCACAAAGCCAGTGTGACCAGGAAGGCAAATGCTTTAATCAGTCCAAGGCTTCTGGGCAGCCACAACTGACAAGAACCTGGCAGCACTGCGTCAGGACTTTTAAACATTTAAGTTTTTGTAGTGTATTGTCAAAACATTTAAGTTTTGTAGTGTATTGTAGTGTATTTTGTAGTAACTTTTAAACATTTAAGTATTTGCCGTGTATTGTCATCATAACTCAATTATGAAGAGGTTTCTATTATAATGCTTGGAAAAGATTAGGAAGATAATGCCTGACAACTCTGCTTGGCTGCTGTACTGTTGGCTCTGCTGCTTGGAGTAAAGCCGGATCTTACTGTGCAGGACTTTCTGTTTTGCTAACTGTAGCACAGAAGTGCCCATGTTCCACCTGAGCCTGGCTCTTCTGAAACATTTTTCAGATCCAGGCCTGAGTCACTTAAGAATAAGGCAGGCCTGAGTGACTGAATGGTCCTCTCCATACTTTGGGGGCATAAATTGCTTGCATAGTGAATTAGTTGCCTACAGCTTCAAACTGAAAAATCACTCTTGAGATACGTTTTTAGTATTTATTCCTGATTGTGGTAAGTGTTTGGACAAGTGTGAGGCACTTAACCTCGAATCATATGTAAATATGTATCATCTCCAAGCTAATCTCTGCTGATATTTATGTATCTTGGTATATGTTTTTATATTTATTTCTACATTTGTATTGCTGTCAGCCATGTCAGTACATGTCTGTATACATGCACAGGTAAAAATACATGACACAGTGAGTGGTACGTGAAATAACAATGATGTATCCTAATGACATGTGATATCTAACAGTGTTTGCTTTATCTGCTGTAGTACTATTACTCATTTAGTGACAAGATGGGGCTTCTGGGAAGCAGAGAGGGCTTCCAGGACTCCTCCTCAGCTTGGACATGGGGTCTGAGCTGCGGAGTCCACTTTGCACTCACTCTGTCCCTACTCATGCATAGGTGTGCACCATGCTTAACACAGAGAGAGAAATCCCATTCTAGATGAAAGTGAGAGGAAGAAAAGGAGCATGATGCCACTTGCTTCTGAGGATCACCCGTGCTTGGTACCAAAGAGAGAAGGAAATATAAGAATCCCCCAGGGAATTGTGAAAATCCCTGAGAAAACAACATGATGTGATGTCACTGACGGCAGCTTAAATGTGACAGCGGAGCAGATGTTCCTCTTACTTTGGTGAAATAGAAGAGTCGCTCCTGTGATGTATTTAGATAGGAGACAATGCCTTACCACCCCTGTCCCTAAGGTGAACACATCCCTTGCAAGAGGTGTGATCACTACTACTGATATGTGAGTTCATCAGATGAAGAAGCAGCTAGCAGATTAGTGGAGCACACACCTGAGTGTGCATGGGTGGTCATGGCCCCTTGCTGTTCATTTCTGGTGCTTATCACCTGCTCTACTTCCAAGGCACCATGACCTAGGCATCTTTACTCTTCCATACCCTTCCTCCATGAGTTTCTGCTAACCATGGACTGAATCTCCCGAAACTGTGAGCTCAATTAAAATGTGGGTGTGAGGTACTGCATGCAGCAGTGGGAATGTGACTACTACAGAACAACCACTCATGGACTTATAGAGCCCCTCATTCATCACCAAGGTTTCCACACAGCATTGCTTCTGACAGGAATGCACTTCAGGGCCAAAAAAGTTAGGCAATGGGGTCATGCCATGTTCACCACCACTCAGAAGCAAATGGATTGTTAGAAAGGTGGAATGATCTTTTCAAGATGTGAATACAGGGTCATTTTGGCAGTAATATTCTCCAGAAGATTGCTACACTTTGAATAAGCATCTGCTACATGACACTATCTCTCCCACTGTCAGGATTCATGGCTTTAAGAATCAGCTGTGGAAGTGGAAACGGAACCACTTACTATTACTTTTAGTGATCCACTGGCAACAGTTTTGCTCCTGTTCCTGTGAACTTAAACTCTTCTGGTTTAGAAGTTTTAGTTTCACAGTGGGGAAAGCTTCTACCAGGAGGCACAACAATGATTCCAGTAAACGGAAAGCTAAGGTTAAGACTTTCCCCTGGTCATCCTGGCTCTTCATGCTTCTGAGTAAACAAGGCAGAAGGGAAGTTATGGTGTTGCTAAGGATGATAGGTTCAGACTACCAAGGAGAAACTCGACTATGACTACACAGTGAAGAAGGGAACAACAGACTTGGATGCAGGAGATGCTTAGCATATCCCTAGTTTTAAAGTCAATGGGAGCTGAAGCGCTGGCTGAAGGCCGAGGGACGGGTAGTCAGAGAAGGTAGTTTTATTACCAGCTATTACTGCATGACTATTTACAGAACCCAGGATTGTAACTGACATGAGTAATTCCTTCCTAATTTGTTAGTACACTTGTGGATATATACACATATGTTAAACAGGAAAGTTTGTTTTCTTTCTTTGTAACAACATTGATTGACTTAATATTGGTCCTTAAGGATGATTAAATCTACATTTTAATATTTAAGTTATGAAATGTCAGGAGAAGAGTCGGCATCACCAGAAAGAAAACTCAGCCTTCTGTTCCGGGGAGGGAATGGGTGAGTTCCTATTTGTGATCAGGATATTTAAATCATATTAGGTAAGATTAAAAACTTATTATTGCATTTGGTGAGCAAATGTGGTCTAGGGAGATGAGTCCAGCTGTCAAGTTGACAAGAGGCGGATTGTGGCTGCTAATCACAGCACATCAGCTTGAACAGACTAAGAAATCCCTAGCTAATTAGTGGAAGACAGATATGGGCATGTCTCTGGATGACTGACATGTAATGTCACACAAGCCAGCAGCTGAAAGGATTCACTCTAGATGTGGGTGGCACTGACCAATGGGCTGCAGCTTGCAAGAGATAAAAGAGGGAAGGAGGAGGAAGAGGAAGAAGGAAAAGAAGAAGGAGAAGGAGAAGAAGGTGGAGAAGAAGAGGAAGAAGAAGAGAAGATGAAGCAGAAGGAGAAGGAGGAGAAAAAGAAGAAGAAGGAGAAGAAGAAGGAGAAGGAGAATAAGGTGGAGAAGGAGATGAAGGTGGAGAAGAAGAAGAGAAGGAAGAGGAGGAAGTGGTGCTGCTCCAGTCTCTCTCATCTTTTTTGGTCCTTGGTGTCCCATTTCTTTGGCCTTGCAATGCAGACTCCCTCCGGAGACTGGACATTGAGTGTGCAGGGCTTTGACCTTGGACTGGTGCTGCATCCAGATCCCTCTGGTTCTGTGGGTTCTGTCTTCCTGGGTTCTCTGGTTCTCCAGGGCACAGGTGGCCGTGGTGGGTTCTTCCATCCGTGACCCAGGTGCCACTATGATGGTCTCTCCCACCACTAACCCTGAAAGACTACCTAATAAACCCCTTCACATAATTACATGCATTTCCTATTGATTCTTTTTTTCTTAAGAGAGCCCTGAACAATACAATGGCTGCCTTGGAAGTTGTTCCCAATCACAGTTCTACCTACACATGGGTTCATGGGTTTCAGGACTCAGAAGAGGCTGTGGACGTACAAGCTGGCATTGCAGGGAAGGAGCGAGGCACAGGAATCTTTCTGATGTCTTTCAGGTCGCTCACCAGTTTTCTCAGCTTCGTCTATTATTGACTCATTTTCCTGTGTCAACTTGGGAAATCATCTTTATCTAGGACTAAATTTCTACACATTTGTGCTATTTTCTATTTTGAAGGCCTCCTGCCTTCTTAATTATGATACACTTAACGATATCTTAGAACCTGGAATTTCTCAGTCCTCCATCATGATTCTCTTCTCTAAAGAATTTTTATAGACACCTAGAGAGCTTTAAGATAATTTTAAATAGTTCTTTGAAAAAAATTGGCATTCTGACTGAAAGGAAAATAAATCTATCATTTAATTTAGCAGAGATTAAAGTTTTTCATTCTCTTCCTCAATGTGTATGCTTCCCATATATTCATTTTGCCACTCTACTTATGAACAAAACCTCCTAACTCCTGAAAAGTCAGTTCTACATTCTATTGTACATTTTGTTTCTGAATTATTTTTGCTTGAAATTATCTAATTTGGAAGGTATATTCATTGTCTTAATTGTCCAGTTTAATGAGTTCACTTTCTATTGCTAATAATCTCAAACCACCTGCTTATTTAGTGTAGGAAAATAGGCATTTACATCTTTCTAGTAGCATGTTTTGTTATATTTAATTATTTTATTAGCCTTGGCTTTCTGACTCAGAGTAAATTATTTTTGCATTATTTGTAGATAACATAATTATTATTTTGGCATTGAGACAATTATTTGACATTAATTAATATGCATGCAACATTCCAGGGTGAGGCTGAATGCAAAGGTTGTTAGTGATTTTGTTGGTGTAAATATTTTAACACATGTTCTTAAGAGATTCCCTCAGGAATGGCTGTCAGAGTTTGTCTGCTATCTTCTTACAATGCATTAAAATTTAATCTTCCCTTCTTTGACCTATTTATAATATTAATGTGATTATTAAATTCTCTCCATATAACATATATTCCTAGGATAAATAAAAAGAATATTAACCTTTAATCTATAGCAGGACTTGATTATTTGATATGTTACCTAGAATTTTGATTAATTGTATTCATAATTCACTCTATCATTTAATTTGGCTCTATCATTTAATTATCTAAGGTAGATAGTTGCATATTTGGACACAAATAGGCACAGGGTCTTAATTTTCGGATATATCATACCTGAAAATACGGGAATTGCTAGCTCTTTAGACAAACTTCTCTACTAGTATGAGAAGCTGAGTTTTAAAAACTTCCCCTGCATAATTCTTGTAGGAAGATCTTCCCCAGTCATATGGAAGCCACCTTCTGAGTTTTCTGGGGTCTGGCACTGGAAGAAGAGCTCTCCCGCTCACACCTCCGTAAGCTCCAGCACAGCTGGGTTGAGTTTAAGTGATGACTCCTTTGTGGAGCGTTTGAAGAAGATCATTACTGTGGTTGGTTGAGGACTCTGAGCTGGGAAATGATGAGAGTGTCGGAGGTGACATTTCTTTGACGGTGTTCTTTCTCTGTTCTGTGTTTTTGAGTCTATTCATATTTCAATTGGTTATGGAATATGTTTCAATTAGATTTTGTTCATAATATTATTTTATATTTTCAAATTGTTTTCATTATTCTCCGCCTTATGTACAATACTGTATTTATTATCTTTTCTCTTTTTTGTCCATTTTAACTAGTATTTTGCTTGTTATAAAGATCTTGACAGAGGAGAATTTCCTATAGATGTTAATTCTATTGTTTTCTCCTAATCATTTTTCTCCTTCTCCTAATAATCTGTTACCATACTTTCCTCAGCATAGTGAGAAAACGTTGAGTATTAGGGAAAAGTACCGATTATGGATGATATACGTTGCTTGACATACATAAAACATACATTCATATACACATACACACCTGCACAAATGCATCACATTCTAATCCTGAAACACATCTTTTTCCACATTTTAGCTGGGATTTATCTTACACAGTTTAGTTTAATTAGCAGTGTGTTATTTCTTATAGAACATAAAAATGCATTTAATACTCAATGGCATTTCTGTTTTGGTGAAAAATATCTATGAAATGATTTATCAGTGATTCATTATTATTCTTTATATATAGCATATAACTAATACACATATCTTAGTTCCTCAGTACTATATTTGAATCAATTTTATACTTCCTTAAAATATTTAATCTCTGAACACAAACAATAGACTTCTTCAGATACATGATGTGACATGAAGTATTCTATATATCTCTGAAGTTTTTAATTAGTGAAGATACACTCCAACAGCAGAAAGATAGTTCAAATTAAAATTTCAAGGTAAAGCTGAACTATAAAATGTAAAACACCAAAAATGAAAAGCAAAACAAAACAAAACTTTAGTGGCATAGTTTGAAAGAATGTCATCATAGAATGTCTGAAATTGATTACCACAAGAAAGTGGCAAATTATTCTTACATAAAATATAAGATTGAAGCAAAAAATGTGATGTTTGTCCAAATCCAGATTTAGTATTCTGCGAGCAACAAGGTGAGCTGGAAGGTGTGTACCCAGCTGTCGCTGTCACCCAGAACCACCTTTTGAAGTGACCATCCCAAGGGGCCTCGCCCAGAAGTGTCCGGAAGTGACCGTACTCATGGACCCATCCGGAAGTGACTGTCCCTGTGGACCTGTCTGGAAGTGACTGTCTCTCCATGCCCCATCTGGAAGTGACTGTCCCTGTGCAGGGCAGTTACACAGTGCAGCTATTCTCAGACCCCAGCGTCATGGGTAGGGTTGAAAAGATGACACTGAATTATTCTTAGATATAGCACAGCAAATTCATTTCAGGGAATCTGTAGTACCCAAGTCACTGGAGAAGAGGATTGCAAAGTCATGATCCCCAGATAAATAGTGCAAAACAGGAAATATAAAAAATATTCAAAACCAGAAACATATGACTAACTGATAGCATAAAAACTAACAATCCTGGATTTGCCCCTGAGCACCCTAGATGCTTCAGGACTTCTGCAGGACAGGAACAGCATGGAGTCTCCTCCTCTGGTTGTCACTCCCATTTAGTAGGACACAATGCTCAGTTGTTTGTGCTTGCTGGGTCCTTTGTCCCACATCTCGAAGCAGGACCTTCCCTTTAGGGAGCCATCCCAAAAGACAAGCACCCCGAAGGGGACTCCGCGTCTCTCCCTGACTGGTGGTGTGCTGCTCTGCCAGCACCCAGCTGTCCAAGGCAGGAAGGGACTGGGAGAGCTCTGCCCATGGCGCCCATCTCTTTGGGGAGCACAGACTTCGGTGCTAGTCTTTAACCTGGAAAAGTCTGCACAAGTCCCTGATTGGCATTGCCTGACACAACAGAGTGAGTGAGAAATCTGTTTTCTAGAATTAGTGGGCAAAAGCAGAAATACTGTTGGCTCATTCTATGAAATAGGAAACGATATTCAAGGCCACAAGCTTTGATATTAAGAACGATGGCTTCACACTGTGTACAATATTTTTAGGCAAGCGTGCCAAGTTTTGAACAAAAGTGAGGAGATGCTTTAGAACAGAGCCACATTAGAGATGTTTTGAAAAGACCCCATGAAAGGGGACTTTCTACAGTGATGAGTCAATCCCAGCAGAACAGAAAGACTGGTGTGATAGAAAAGAGTATAAACAAATTACAGGAATTCTAACCAGTACAAACAAAACCTATCCATAGCTTCTGGAGGTGATCATGCAAGGTACACACACAGACAGCTAGGCACACACACAGGGAGACACACTCTCCATGGGAAATAGAGTGGAAACGAACACAGCACAGTGTGGGACAAGTGACCTGACCTGGAGTAATAGCAGGTCCCACAGTTGGCAGACCTTGTTAAGTGTCCTGTCGGTCTGTTGTCTCTACTGACTTTCCAAGGACTCCCTACTCACCTCAGCAAAGGTATTTTCTTGAATAAAACATTAACTTGGTTTTTGTTCCAAGGGAAAGAAAAGTGGCTTCCTAGCTTTTAGGTTGGCGTGTGATTTATAACTACCTTCTGTGCAGAACTGCATTGGTATTAGGATTGGTGACTAAAAATTCCTTTTTTCACAGGAACCTGTTCTGTAAATCTTCACAAGATCCTTGTACCTCTTACTAATTATAAGCTATTTTTAGGTTTCACTGAACAGTGTAATGGCAAGCTTTCAAATCTTAGTTGATAAACTGAGAAAGAAGACTCCTATTTCCTGTCCTCAAAAATTCTTTACCAATAGAATGGTTTCTTGCCCCAGTATCTAATTTTTTGATTTTTACCACATCACAAGAGAAATGCTGTATTGTCTAAAGTCTTGAATTAGAGCACCGAGAAAGATAGATTAGGACCCTTGGCCGAGATGCACTATTGTATATTGTGATGAAAGGAGAATAGAGAAAAGGAAAGCAGAAAGCCCCAGACTGCTTTATCTTGAAAAGTGAAACGAATTTAACCTGCTTCCCATGGGCTGTGTGCTGTGAGAAAGGATATGTTCCTCAGACCTTGCCAACCAAGGGGCTGCTGCTTGAGGATCACTCTTGGAGAAGAATTTCAAAAGCAGGCCTTGATGGAGTGGATATTTACATTATTAAGATATCATAGCATGCAAACTTTATCTTTTCTGAATGCTGCATAGAGGTCAGGTTGAAGTTCTCAGCTAATTACTATCATGACAATTAATTAGGGCGATTTAGCTTGTCAGTTTTAACTTTGCTGAAATCATGAGTATATATAGAAGTAGGATAGTCTTTCTAATGCTAAATAGTAGTGACCACTGCTAAATAAGAGAGAGAAATAGATAAAAACCATTACTAATCACCCAACAAATAACTTCAAACCAATTTTAATTAACAGAGGAGCTCTCAGACTTTGTGAAATTTGAAGCTAAGGCCCTATTACTGTCTGAAATATGTTTCAATTATACTTTCTAAAGGTGATTTATCTTGACATATTTTTCCTGCTTCTTGTTTATTCCTGTTACTACTTTCCATATATCTATAGAACTGAGATTTGAGGTTACAGTCTTATGATCACTTAAGACTTTGCAGTGATATGAATCTGCACTTGTTTCTGTTTTTCAGTTACCAAACTGGCATCTATAGAGCATCTGCCCTTGAGCACCCTAGTTAGGTTCTCCCAGTCTCTCATGCCTTATAACTGCATCTCTATTCATCCCTCTTCAAAGCCATAGCCTAGGAATCGTCTTTGATAATTATTTTCCCATGAATCACATGAAAACCATTAGTATGTCCCATCTTCTGGCTGTAGCTGCAAATTATGTTCCAAATCTGACCACTTCTTACCGCCTGCAGTCACCACCTGGTCCAGCTGCTGCACCTTCTGCCTGGCCTGCTGCAGTGCTTCCCAAATGGCCTGCCAGAGTCTGTCTCTGACACCATCTTATTCATGGCAGAGTGGTAGGCATGATATTCTTTAAATAAAAATCAGATTATGTCACTGCCTTGCTCAAAATTTCCCTAAGTTTCTCATTACACGAATGTGAAATTTTAAAAAGCTGTATTTGCCAGGTTTCAATTACTGTAACAGATACCCAAAATAATAGTTTATGAAACAAGAAGGTTTACCTTGGCTCTCAGACTTGGAGGTTCTAGTTCATAATCAACTGGTTGTTCTTTGGGCCCTCCAGGGAGACTGCACATCATGGGGACATGGGTGACAAAACCACTCACTTCACTGGCAAGATGTGAAAGAGAGGAAGAGGACGCTGTGTCTTCTTACCTATTTTCTAGCCTCACCACCAAAGACAATAATTTCTCTGAGATCCGCTCTCAAGATTCATCTGCTTCCCTAGAGCACCATGTTAGAAACTCAGCCCTCACAGCAGTTTTGAGAGAAGGCAGCATTGGGCCTGTGGCAGCTGCCCAGGAGGCAGAGTCTGTCTAACCCTGTCTGTTCTAACCCTGGCTTTCACCCACCTGCCACTCCAACCACCCTGTGCTTGTACGGTTCTTCACATTCACGGGCTCTTTGCCACCCCTGCATGTGTGTTTCTCTGGCTCAAACATTCTTCCTCCTAGGTCTAACAAGCTTTCCTCAGTCCACTCATGTTAGTGCTTAGACGCTACTGATCAATTCATCTAAGACGCCACGACCCCCACCCTCTTTGGTTCCTAGCCCCTAACCTCGCTGGAGAGGCACCCGAAGCCCTCCGCTGCCAGCCTTCTCATGCTCGCTTTTCACTGTTTCAGCTTTACTGCTTCCCCACCTTCCACAAACACATTCAATACAGCTCTGCTCGGGGGTCCTGCTGGCTTTATCTGTCCTCCTCTCTAGGTCTAGCAGAGGAGCTAACACACAGCAGGCACTCAATAAATATTTTATCAGTGAAGGTATTGGTTGATGTGGTGAAATAATAATGGTGACAAAAAGAAGTTAACTAAAAGTCAAGTAACTATTGCCAAGGAATATCAAGTTTCATCGGAGGGGGAAAATTTACACCTATGCAAGAGCATCACAGACTGATTACATCATAACCAAGAAGACAGAGCAGAGCAGAAGACTTTATTACACAGGCCATCTGTTTCTTTTGCATTTCTCCCTCCTGCCTAATATGGTCTCTGCACATAACTGTTGACTGTGACTAACTGATTATTTTTTGAAATATGCAAGTACAAGAAGAAAATACAAAGCAAAACGAAAGTGAAGACTTAAATTACCTATCATTTAATGTTTCTATGCTTGATAACAAACATGACTGAATGTGGATTGGCTTTTGTTTGGCTGTTGGACATTCATCAGAGCAAGTTTTTATGGCTGGTACAATATTTCTAAGACACTCATAGTTAAAAGGGAATCTTATTTAAAGCTCTTAATTTTTAATGCCTTATCCTTCCCTGCCTGTGATCCTCATAAATTTTAAGAAACTAGGTGATACAGTTTCCATGACAATCAAGTATGTTGTAAGCTGACTAAATTCCTAGAGTGCAAATGAAGAGCATATAATTTATTGAGTTAATGTTTGATTCCAAAAGTTGTTGAATTTCATTGACTGCTGTAGGCTGGGGATAGAAACTTCAGTGAAATATTGCTGTAGCTATCAGGAAGTTTATAGTGCATTTGTTTTTCCCTCTTATGCTTTTAAAGTTTTGAGAAATAACAGATTCCAGACACTGTCCCTAGCACTGCAAATGTAATTGTGAGTGAGGCTGTCAGGCTTGCTGTGATCAGAAACAGAAATGATACAAATACCAACAAATGAGATTTTACCTAAAGGAAGAGAGGGACTGGATACAGACCCCAAGGCCACCCCTCCAGGACCCACCTGGCCCACCTGAAGCATGCTTTAGTAAATACCTGAGGTGGCTCATCTGCATGAGTAACAGAAGAAGCCAGCCTGCAGTCCTCAGGAGAGGCTGTTTGTGGGGGGAAGGATGTGGTTGCAGACATGGAGCATCGCTCAGGCGGTCGGGGCTCTCCTAGCAGTAAGGTGTGAATGTGGAATCTTCTGGCTGCACTGAGGAGGGTGAGTAAACAGTGCTGTTTGTCACCAGCATAGCCTCAGCCTGGGAGGATGCTGGACCTCGCCAGATGGATGGGGAGGGCTGAGCAGTCAGTGGGAACAGCGTGTGTACTGTCTGAAGGTTGTAACGCTGCGGAGAGAGCAGACAAGTGGCCCGACTCAGCCTCCCGTGAAGGGGACTGCTGGAGTGGACTGGCCTGGGAAACTGGCTGGGGAATGTTGTTTTCTTATCTCCCTGGCAGGGGCCAGGCATTGAGAGGGGTGACTCCCATGCCAGGTTGCTGGGAGATGAGAGCTGCCTGCCGAGCTGCCCGGCCTAGCGCCTCGCTGGCTGACCTGTGGCTCAGCACAGGACAGAGGAGCAACCCAGACAGAGGAGCAGCCATGTGGTCCTGTGAAAGCAGAGAATCAGGACTGCATGGTTTTTAAAATGGGGAAGGAACGAGCTGTGTTGGATAAACGCAGATTGCACTGGTGTTACTGACAGGTAGATTAGGTTGTCTTTTTGAAAAGCATGATAAATAAACAGAGCCTGTTAAAAAATTCCTTTTAAGAAGTGCAGTTGTGAAGATAGTTCAGAGTCTTTTCTGAAGTGATAAACTAGGCAGTCTTTAAGAAATTATTTTCACAAATAAAAAATGTACCCTGTTATTGACATTCAGTTTTATGAACAAGCACAGAAAAAACTGGGAACAGGGAGATTCATGACAACAATTTGAACTCTCTAGTTCAGAAGGCAGAATCATTTTTAAAGAATTTGATCTGTTTTAGAGTGACTGTTATCCCAAAGGACTTGATTTTCTCTGGGTGCCCTGTTTGGAGACCATGAATTTGCCGGACTGTTACCTGCAATTCTCCACCTTCTGCGGCAAGGTAGCAGCATGCTCATATCTGTACCAGGAGGATGTGTGGAGCAGTGTTCCACGCATGGTGCTGGTTTGCTCAGCTCAGAGGGAGCTTCCCTGTCATGAGGAGCCTTAATTGTAATAATTCCTCAGCAGACTGAGGGGCGTCTGGTAGACAAAGCTACTGTTTAAGGTTTTGCCAGTGCCCTGACCCAGCAGACATGTTTATTTACATGTCTGATATAATCGGCAAATGGAGGCGACCTGGATCATGACTCTCACTTCTTTTAAGACAAGATAAGGGGACATTTGGAGCTTGTGGAGAGGAAGACGGAAATGAAGAGAAGCCGAGCGTGTGACTCACAGCAGCAGCTGAACCCTCTGGCTATGTGGGGGCTGACATGGGCCACAGCAGAGGTAACCAGTGGCCCCGGCGTGGGGTGCACACCCTCGTCTCTCCTGTGGGCTGGACAGTAGATGCCCTGCCAGGGTCAGGATGTCACTGCAGGGTTCCTTTGACTCCATGTCAGTTTCAGGTGCAACTGGGCACAGAACCCGTCACATGCCAGCCTGCCTCTACCAAGACCAACCCGGCAAAGGATGCCTCTTTGCTAGAGTGGATTGAATGCTACTAGGAAAGCTTTGCATGTGTCAAGTAGATGCAGCTGAAGGTGCCAGACTGAACCACAAAGTGGTCTTTTAAGGAGGACATGAGTGGAAGTGGAGGGCAGACCCCAGTGAGGGGTGCAGCACAGGGCAGGACAGGAGGGGATGGGGCTGGCCAGGCAGCAGGAAACTGTGCATCACTTTGCCTTCCTAGGACACATTTTAAAAAGTATTTTCATCTCCTGTTACTTCTTAACCCTCTTCCTGCATGCCTAATGGCATTGGCTATGACGGAATTCTCAAACAGGAAACAAAGTCCAACAATTGCAGTATCAGCAATGGCTTTGGAATTTGATCTTATTTCTACTCAGCCAAGGAAAAGAATTTTTTCAGTTGTAATTATTTTTTGAAATGTTCATTCAGTTACTATTCTTCTGGTCTTTGATTAGAAAATGAGGAGCAAATCTATGCATACACATGCAGACAGACACACACTCTTGCAATCCTATAGCAAAACATACAGTAGCTTATACCTCATGGTTTGAGTGTGGGTGATTTTGAGCTACTGATCAATTTTTCTTCCTTAAACCTCTGTGTCACAGAAAAGAGCTTTACTGAAGATAGTGAAGTGTGTGGTGCTTCTCTAGGGGCTCGATCTTGGGCATTAATCGCAGCAGGAGCCAACTCTGAACGGAAGAGCTAGAGTTAGCTGAGGGATTTGGTCTTCTCCAGTATGGCGGCTTGCTGTCACTGGGGCCAGGGTCTCCACGATTTCATTCTGAGCATTTACTTTTCCCTGTAAGGAAAGTGATTGTTTCCTGAGCCTCATTTGTCACTGGTTTGTGATGAGGCAGAGCTGGAAGCTCACAGGTACATATAGCTCACACCATCTCAGACCTGCTGCCAACAGCACACTCAGCTTGGCAAACCAAGTGCCTGTCTGTGTATTGATTTAAACTAAATTGGATGTGTGCTTTGGACCTCTGAGCTCCGCTGAAACCTGTGTATACAGTTTGTGCGAGTTTGTGCACATGTGTATGTGGGTTTAATTGTTTTTTTTTATTTAAGGAGAAAAGAAAAAAAACAGTGAAAGGGTACAAGTTATACAGATTTACAGAAGAAAAAAATGAACAGTAGGAAATCATTAGTTAGTGGATTACATATTGCCATCCCAGACATAATTGTTCAAGTCACAAAATTAAAGCTTGTAGAGTGGACATTCCAACAATGATACTGCAAACAGTTCTGTTCAATGATCCAATAAAACTCTGTGATATCATTTTCTATCTTATACACTTAAACATACATGCAGTTATATAGTTTAGAGCACTTTCTTTTCCTCTCTTTTGTACAATGACTATTACACATTTTGGGTTTCATTGCTCCCACGGTTCTTATTGCTTTTTTGGGAGAGAGTGAAACCAAATGAGACATAACAGAACAGAATCGGTCAAGTCAAAAGGGTGGACATAATAGATAATATAAAAACATAATACAACGTGATCAACAATGGTTACCATAATGCCTCCTGCTATCTCTAATAGAATTGCCTATATCATTAGTTATAATACAATTGAACAAAACAGTAAAGAACAAAACCGACAAAACCAAAACATTGGAGACATTGTAGGTCTTCAAAAGTAGATAAAAGTCAACGAGAATGGGCGTTATAATGAATCTCATTATCTTCACAGCTGATGCCTAAACTTTCGAACCTGATACTATCCAGCAAAACAGAATAGGGGAACATCAGTCAAAAACAAGATGGTGAGAGTAATACAGGGCTTCAAATCGAGATAACAGAAAGTCAAAGTGGGTTATTATATTATATCCTATTTTTTCCCTTTAATTAAACGGATAAAAATAAAAAAGTAAATAATGGAGTGGAGATTGAGAAAAAAGAGGGCATAATAGCGAAACAGCGCAGATCAAAACATAACCATTTAAGCAGAATAGTGTTTCACCACCAGATAATTCCGACCCAAAAGTAGTTACCATATTGACTCTTTCCTTGAAGTCCTTGAGTACAACTTCGTATATTGTAGCATTAAGTATATCAAAACAATGTAAAACCATTTAAGAGAATGACAGCATTATAGAGTATTTAGAATCGACTAACAGAAAATGAACAATGGTTTCTGTATAATCTCCTTGTCTTTAAAAGGTTTTTGCTTATACTATCGTACATAGTAAAATCCAATAAGATACAACCTGTTTAGACCATTGGAGACAGAAGAACAAAAGCTAGATGAGACTTCAAAACAAGATGATACTAAATCAGTATTACCTATTAAGATGTCATTTTCTCCAAAATAGCTGTTCCTATCATCCAATCTTCTCTGTCTCATTTCTGTTGAGCTCTTTTTCTGTCAGTAGCTGTCAGTTTGTCTTCTTCATTTTGTTCTCTGCTCCAATCGTTGTGGCCTCCCCGACACTATTTCTGGGTTCTTTGTATTTTTCTTTTTTTAGAATATCCTGCAATAGTTTCTGTAGGGTTGAATTGGTGGTTGCAAATTCCCCCAGTTCCTCTTTATCCTGGAAGCACCTTGTTTTAACATCAATTTCCAGGGACAGTTGTGCAGGATATCTCAATCTTGGCTGGAGATTATTATCTTTCAAAGCTTGAATTATTTCCCTCCATGCTCTTCGTGATTTGATGGTTTGTGCAGAGAAATCTGCTGTAATTCTGATGTGTGTTCCCTTGTAAGTGGTCTGTTTCTTGTCTCTTACAGCTTTTAATATTCTGTTCTTGTATTGAATTTCTGGAATTTTTATTATTATATGCCTGGGTGTTTCTCTGTTAGGGTTGTAGGAAGCTGGGGTCCTGTATGCCTCGTACATCTGAGTATCTTTACCTTTTGCTAAATTAGGAAAATTCTCCTGGATTATTTCTGTGAGTAGCTTTTGTAGTTCACTTGTTTGTGTCCCTACTTCTTCTTTTATGTTCTTAATCCTTAAGTTATGGCTCCTCTTATCATCTTCTTGTCTTTGTATTATTGCTGTTTGTTTCTTTGTTATTTTTAAGAAGTTTTTCATTTCATTCTCCCATATTACAAGTCTGCCCTCCAGGTCAGATAGTCTGTCCTTAGTTTCTTTCAAGCTGTTATGCCAGTCTTGGATAGACTTCTTAATTTCTTGATAGTCCCTTTGAACCTGCTTCACGTACTCTATGCTTTCTCTGTTTTCTCCATCAAACAATTCTCCCCTCTTTTTCTGTTCTTCCATTCCACCATCTGTTTTTTCCTGAGTGGTGCTTAGCATTTCTCTAACTATTCTGCATACTTCTAGCTTCAGGTCGTTGATAACTTCATTCCTGAATTGGTCTATGAGGCTCTCTATATGGCGCTTAATGTCTATTGGTGCGGTGTCCGCTATTGCCTGTTTCTCAGAATTGGGGGCCGAGGAGCCTTTCTTGTTGCTTCCCTTCCCCATATTCTCTGTTCTTTATATATGCAAGCTTACATAGGAGGCCCAGCTTCCCTGCCTGTCAGCCACAGCCTGATCAAATTGCGCTGGCTAGGTGTTCCCGCCCACCGCTGTGCACCAGGGAGTTACGGACTAGGCAGCCTACGCGGGAGTCAGTCGCCACTCCGGGCCACCATCAGGCTCTGGGATCTGGGTTAGGCCAGCCTACCAAGTCCTCCCGCAGCATCCCGCAGGCCAGGCACTTTTCACCAATCCCATCCGAGAGGGGAATGTGTGGCTGGAGTCGCCACCGCGCCCTGCTCTTACAGGACTGCCTGAGCCCAGAAAGTCCTCCGCTGGAGTCAAACTGTGGTAGAGTGTCAGTTTCTCTCACTCACCTTGCCACAAGTCAGTGTATGCCTCCTTGTCCGTCCTGTTTTCGACTCCATTCGCAGACTCCCGTTCCCAGAGCTTCTGCGTGTCTCTCCTTGCCGAGCCGCTGTGGAGGCAGCCAGCCGCCGAGCGGCGGGAAACCCAAATTGCGGCTTCCAATGGCTCGGGGTCCAGCCTCCACACTGAGTCTTTTCTGTTCCTATTTTAGTGCCAGGACTGCATTCCAAGTTGGTTTCTCTCAGCCCAGTTCGTTCCTGAGTCAGCAGAGCATATCTCTACCGGCTCATGTCTCCTTAGTCCGCATCATTCCTGACTTCTGAGCCGAGCCTTTCAGAGAGCCTCTGGTAGTTGCTGTTATCTGTCCGCCATGTTCTCCCGGAAGTCTGTGGGTTTAATTGTTACAGCATTGAAAATCAAGGAGACAGGTGACATCCAATAAGAGAGTTCTGAATACAGGTTTGGGGAGGTGGTATAAAGCGCATTCTCACATAAGTCTCATTTCCTTTAGTAAAGGAAATATCACCTTTACTTCTATTCTCTTAATTAGGTCATTGGAAGAGGGAGCACAAGAATGAGTGCCTTGAGGTGACCAGGCCAGGCTATGGCAGGATTCTGCTTTTTATTTTTGTAAGGGACAGAGGATACCAGTATCTACCCCTGCAACTTTGCTGGTGGTCTGGCAATAGTATGAGTCTGTCTGGAGGTTTGGTGAAAATTGTGTTTTTCTGCAGAGGATGTGTATTTAAAATATGCACTGCCTTGGGTTCTGTGGTGCGTGTTTTAGTTTAAAGGTGCTTTGGAATGCAGTAGGTGCTTTCCTGGTGAGCACAGCATGTTAACGTTTGGACTGTCCTTGTCTTCAGCTAGCTGCTATTTCCTGCTGTGAGGGTCTATGTGCCAAGACCTGGGAATGAGTCAATACTAAGGTTGGGTTCCAGGGATATGAACACCAGCACACTTCTGCTTATGTGATCATTTTTATAGCAAGATTCTTTATCCCTGAGGAAAGTTATATCCCCTAGTTCCCAGGCATAAGGATGAGTTTATAACCAATAGTCTCAACCAAAATGGAAAGGGTAGAAACCTGCATACTACTCTGTGGTCATCCCGAATGTCGGTGTTTAGGGTGGAGAGTAAAGCTGAATTTCTATCCTGGAATGTAACCGAAGGTCCAAGAGAAGGGTAAATAGTGAATTGCACTGGGGTCTATGTTTTTAAGTTTCTGATTTAAAACTGACTTAGTTTATCACATGTAAGAGTTCTATTCATTTTATTCTTTAAATCAAGTCTTTTGAGTCATCAGATGCAGACTGGATGGTTTGTCAGAGAGAAATCACTTGATCCACTTGGTTTAAACAAAATAGGCTCATAGGAATGGTCCTGTATGAAAATTAGCTGCCTCTTCTCTCACTCTCACGGGATGATAGATTCAGTGGGGGTTCAGTAGGAAGGTACACAGGACAGCGCTTCCCAGGCTGCCTGGAAACTTGTTGCTGTGATCTATTGGAGATGATAATTTAACTCTTCATCTTGTCCTGAACTTTCTCTATTCAGTTCAGCAAGCTGGCTCCATTTCATTTTCATCCCCTGCTCAACTGAGAAAATGGATTTGGAAATTAGCTGGGTATTCTTGGCTATTTCAAAGATCAAGAAATAGAATTTTGTTTCTTTTTCTGATATGTAATATATAAAATTTAGAAGTCAAGAGAATAATATCTGAATATGGCCATAACTAATTAAAATATTATTATATTCAGGACTGAGGTCAAATACAGCTAAGGAAAACAGACTTACAGATGCTCAAAATAGATGAGTCTTCTGAATTAGCTAGATTCTCAGGGAATTTTCATAATCAACCAGCAGAAATTGTGTAGTACTTTCCTCCTTTGCAAGGCTTGAAAATTTATTGAATTGCAACTAAAAGCTTGCATAAGCTAAGGAAACCTTCCCAGCGACAATTATGCTGCATTTGCTACTGCAATTTTCTGAATGTTCCCTGATGTGGTAGGGATTTAAATGAGACTCAAGAAAACGAGATATTAAAATAGACCACCATGGCCTTGTCTGGAATTAGTCCATGCTCACAGGGTCTGAGAAGTGGCAGTTGAATATAGATGTCGTGGGACCCAGCGTATCTGCCAAATGACAGATGGTCCCAAACCAGAGGAGGAAGCTCGAGAAGATGGTGCCAAGTCTAAGGCTGTTCTGGAAAGGGCTGAGCAGCTGTTCAGTGGTTGTGTTACCACCGATCATGGGCACAGCTGCTTTTTCATCCTGCCACATCCATTTGCTATTGTCTTCACTTGTGATGACTCAGACTTGCTCTTTATCCCTAAGGATGAAATGCATGCGCAGATTTAAGGAGTGCAGAGATTCCGTACCAGTTATCATGAATGATATTTTCTGTTAGCTGCAGGGACCTCAGTGTCTGTGTCACACATTAATCTAAATAAAAACATTTGGGGTTGATTTCCATTGTTCCCGACAGTGTTGAGAACGTGTCATGGTGAGCAGCTCTTAGAACTCAGTTCAAGGGCCCTTCATCCGGCGATGTTGGTAAGGTGCAGAAGACGTGGTGGGTTGTTGATGGTGGCTTGTCACATAGCAAGTCTCTGTCTGCTTGTTCGAAGCTAACTTTATTGACTTGATAAAATACTCTTTAAGAGAATATGTAGGGATTTTAATGAAACTAAATCCCTGTGTAAACATCACTACAATCAACACAAACACCCCGTGCCTGTGAGCTTCCCTTCTGTCCCTTTTCCTTAATCGGTTCTACCAGGCACCTACCCCTCTGTTTCCTGAAGCCATACAGCAGAGCTGCCATGGTACAAGTTTCACACCGTGGGGAATCTTACACTGTGCCCACTTGCGGACACAGCCCTATGGCTCCGCCTTGGCACTGCACACTCTTGGGGAGGTCTGCAGGTCGCTCTGTGTTCACTGGTGAGTGGAACGCAGGCCACTGGAGTTGTCTGGCCATTCTGAATGAAGGTGTTTTGAGTGTTTGTTTACAGCTCTTTGTGTGGGTGAGCATCTTATTTTGGGGGAGGGGGATCCTTAGCGAATTGCTGGACATGCATATATTGATTTATAAGAAAACCTGTGAGACTGTCTTCTGAAGAGGCTGTGCCATTCTGTATTTGCTCTGGAAAGTATGCATTTGCACTTGCTCCAAGCCTGTGTCCCTGTCAGTGGTTAAGATTCGCTGCTGCAGAGGCTGTGCAGTCAGGGCACTGTGGTTTTCACTTGCACTGCTCTGAGATCTGAGATCCTGAGCCTCCTCTCATGTGTCTTTATGCGTCCAGATATGGAAATACCTGTCCTTTCGGGAGGTATCTGTTCAAACACTTGTCTGTTTTCTCATTGACTTGTTTGTCTCCTTGAGTTGTAAAAGTTCTCTGATGTCTTGGAAGCAAATCACTTCTCAGGCGTCTGGTGTGAATATTTGTTGTCAGTCTGTGGCTTGCCTTTTTGTTTTCAATCAGTGTTTTTCAAAGAATTGAAATCTTAAGTTTTGTCTGAGGTTTAGTTTGTTTTTTCTTTTATGGTTTCTGTTTCCGCTGTGATACCAACCTCAGCTGAGTCTACTTGCATAGGTGCCAAGTCATCCCCAAATAGAAACCGGGTGCTCTGTGACTCCTCTCCGCCCCATTGCCTTCCTCCCCAGTCTCTCGAACTCCACACCCTTTTCTGCATCCTCACTCCAGAGTGGGTGAGCCTCTTCCCTTGCCCAGTTGCTGCAGGCCCCTGAGTGATCTCTCCAAAGTGTGTCCTAGTCGTAGGAGCTTTGCTTGACACCAAGGTGCTGATCCTCGAGGTCCTTAGAGTGAATGTCAGCTTCTCTGTGTGGTTCCTGGCGATCAGACTTAACCTGCGTCCCAGTGTTCCATCCCCCACTTTCTTCCTCTTGCCACGCCTGCCTGTCCTGATTCACAATTGAGCCAGCTGAGCCCAGACACTCACACCTTCCCACTTAGGTGTCCTCAGTCAAGCTTGCGCAGGGCAGGTTTTGTCAGTCTAGGGGGCATCCGGGTGCCTCACTCTGGTCCCAGTGCAGCTCCTCTGCTGCCCATTTAGCACAGATGATAAACAGATTAGCAGCCATGTGTTCTAAGGGGTAAGATTAGCCGCATGAGAAGGGGAACTTTTAGGATGGGTGGACATTTGATGGTTCAAAGACATCCTTTACAACTTGAGACTCTGCTGTTAGACCTGGGTATGCTCAGAACACTACCCCCGGAGGTTGGAGTAGAGATTCCTCATGGTTTTGAGTAGTCATGGAGCTAGGCCAGTGGACAGAGTGAACAGAAGCCCTTAGAGGGCAGCAGAGGATCAAATACCAAGAGCATTATCAGAGGGCCAAGGGCTGTGTGTCTGAGCAGAGACCCTGTGTGTCATTAGCCACCAGGCTGAGCTCTGTGCTCCTGGATCCCTTAATAGGAAAAAAGAAGAAAAGCTACAGGAGTGGAAGTGTAAAACCTCACTGGGCTCAGTGCCTTTAGGGAGGTGACAAGAAACATGCTTCTATGAGTGAGCATGAATAACTAGTGGGTGACAAGGGGCATGGCAAAGTCTGTGGCCAATTTGAGAGTTCATGCTCCACCTGTAGGTATGCAAATGAAAGCAAATGAGGTGGGGTTTTGCTGGGCACCCATACCGAGCATCTTCAGACCTGTGGCATCAGCCCACTGTGGGATGCAGGTGTGACGGAGGGAAAGCTGCACCACACACACGATGCAAGAAGTTTCTTTGAAGATGGGAAAAGGAGCAAAGAAGCATCAGGAGGTGAGAGCTAAAATCAGGACTAGAGAAGTCCTCAGCTGAGGACTGAGACCAGGTGAGCAAGCTAGGGCGGTAGTTAATGGTGACCAGAATTAAGAGAATTAATAGTTAATGGGCACTCACTATATTCATCAACAAATGTGTACACGGCTTGTGAGTTTCACACCCATGAGAGCTGCTGGCTTTCTCTCTGAAGAGCTGGGCTTTCGTGTGTACTCTCATGTGAGTGGTTCTGGACAAAGTAACACCCTGTGAAGAATTTGTTACCTCATCTGTGGGAACAGTAGAAGTATCTATTATATGAAAGCATCAGTGCACCTCACCAACATTAGTGCTTTACATCTTAAAATAATTAGGCTGATTAGGGTCATGCCACAGTTTTTGACATCATGTTCATCACCTATGCCATTATTTCTTTTATGTTTGTGATGAGTTGAAGCGGACACCTCTTTAAGGCCAGTAGAAATGCTCTAGCGGGATGAAGCTGCTATGAAGGCCTTCCTTTCCCTCTTGTTCCTCCCTTCTGAGCTTTCTTTCTTCAGCCCGGCTCCTCCAGGATGTGCCTGTCCGGAGCTCCACTGCGAGTAGATTCAGCCCAGCCGTGCCTGCAGCTTGCCTCGACACTCAGGACTCCAGCCAGGTCTGTTTCCATCGTTTGCTAGTGAGATAAATAAATGTTTCCATGTGCCTGTCTTACAAAGAATTCCAGGGAATGATTTACTAACCCAGGTCCAAGCAAATGAGAGTGTGATCTTTAGTTTTCTAGTTTCTTGTATAACTTAACAGACACCTGGGAGACTGTGACTCAGCATTTATGGTAGAAAAGATTTTGCTCTCTGGATTAGAGGACTTCAGATTGAAAGATTCCCATGACTGATGTTTAAGAGCTTGGTTGCTTCTCTCGCTCACGTCTCCAGATGTGGCCTGGTAACTGCATCACCTAGACTGAGGCTACTTTGTCATTTGTGTTAACTGACTTCTCTTGTGTCCAGCTGATTGGAAGGATATAAAATACCATTTTAGGGAAGAGAAAATTAATACAGCTGTGTCTGCCAGGTTTTCTTATCGCCACATTCGCATCATTTGCATGACCCTTCCTTTAGTGAGAAAAACTCACAGTGGGAGGAATTTGTTTGTAGTATGCTGTGTGACTTAGGTCACATCAAACTAGAACAGATCTGTTTCGCTCATTCTTAATCCCTTCTGCATCCCATCAGAGGCTTCTAAAATGGGATGCCTGTAAGCAGATCTGGCCCCTCAAGGGGCAGGGAAAGATACGAACATAAATGTCAAGCGACTTTTGGGGAGGGAGACTTCAATTTGTGGATGATCAGAAGAATGATAGAATAAAGAGCTACGTTTAGAGGAATATTTAGGAGGAAGAATTAATATTCATGACAGATTATTTGTGTAATTTTTTGCTAACAAGGGCCTCAGCACAATTTCAGGTGTAATCTCCTTCATGCTTATTATTATTCTTCTGTATTTTCAATTGAGATATGTTTTGAGTTTGAAAGCTTTCTAGGTTGTTATTTTAACTTTTAAGGAAAAGATGTTGCTGTTTCATAAAAAGTAGAGAAACCCATATTTTATGTATCAAAGAAATGAGTCTAAGTGAGCATTACAGTATTGGAAGGCCTCCTCTGAGTGCATCAGTTCATACTGCTGATTCCCCACAAGCATCCATCTCATCTAGCTCCTGTTATTGTGCATATAGATAGGTGTGCAATCTGTTAGGGCTTTGAATGCCAGGAAGCGTTTCTATGGTTTTCTTTTTGAGTCAGACTAATTCAGAGAGTGGCTGTGACTGTTGACAAACTTGCTGCTGGACAAGGTAGGAGAGGTTATGTCAGACTTCTTATCTCAGACTATGTTGCCTTTCAGACATGACTTGAGTCTCTCCATCCTCGGAATTCCTGTAGCCTTCACTGCCTTACTTCCCATTTTGAATTTTTATTGTACTTCCCTTCAGCCTTATGATCTTTCTTCTGTATATGTGTTACTTCTCCATGTAATTATCTGAAAATAAAGACTAAGTGATGACAATTGGAATTAGTGGTTGAATCTATTTCCTTTGGTCAGAGAAGTTAATATGTTAATAAATAATATGTTATTATTTATTAAATAATAAATAAGAGAGAGTGAAAAACTAGTCACTTGTTTTCCCTGAAGTAAAACTGAATGATGAGCTGGATTACGGCTGTGTGCAGATTGTGCAAGTGACTGATTAGCAACTGTGGATTTGGCATCAGGTGTTGACATACACTTGATATGCAACATATCCAGACAGTATAAAGAAACCACGTGTAGCTCAGTAACCCATGAAACCCTTCGAGTGGGACCTGTCAAGAACACGTTAAATATTAAACATCTGTAAATTTCTTCAAACAGACCACAGGTACCAATGCAGGAAAAACAGTAAATGAGAAATTCTATGGGTCAGGTCACATCTTACATCCTGGAGGGTGTTTATGTGCTTTGTACCATAGAATCACTCCAAGAAAATCAACAGGAAGGGGAGAGAACACTTAGGGGCTGTTTGAGGTGTTAATTTAAGCACAAATATTTTCTTTTTTTAACCTGTAAATGTATGATGCTTATTTTCACGCATAGTGACAGGTCAGCTAATATTCTCTAAAATCTTCTTTGAGTGTGTTTTTCTTTAAGGATGAACCTTAGGCAGACACTAGTACCAGGCTATAATGACCTCTAACGGCAGATTTTCATTTGTTTCCCACATAGGTGCCCTAAAAAAGGCCCTGACTCTGATTAAGTGTTTCACATCTGGTAGACTATCAGTTAATCGTTGATGATAATGACAGATTTTAGGCTAAATATGTTTTGAGAGCTGGAATGTTTTTGTGAATGATACTAATAAAAATAATGACCCTTTGTCAAGCACATATTTCAAGCAAGATGGCAAGCTGCTAACACATTCCAGGTGGGTTTTAGAAAATCCATTTTTGGCCTAATTCTATGAGACACATACAATTTTTCCTCCTTCATAAATTAAACAAACAAACAAAAAGAAAACGTTGAAGGTGGTAACAGTGGGTTAGCAGTACAGTTTGGAAGCTCAGGTTGGAGCCTTGCTCTGAACAAAGGTGCTGTACCCTGGAGCCCATCTCTCAACCGACTGCTCTACCCTTCCCTGCCACGATGTGGGACCCCTTTATCACAGTAACCACCAGCGAGGGGACGTGGGGAAAGCGATTGTAAGGGAAAGTCCACAGAGTGGCAGTAAGTTGCTGGGGTGGCGGGAAGGATGGACTAACAGCTTCCTGGTCAGCCTTGTGGTAGTGATGAGCTCTACCTGGCACCAAATGGTACAGAGGGTGCATCTGCCCTCAAGCTGGGGGCACCTATACGAAGCACCTAAGCGCAGGAGAGCTGTATCTCTCTCCTTGTTCTATGCTGTTTTCAGGAGCCCTGATCTGCCCACAAACATAATGTAATGTGCTGAGAAATGACAACTACCGTGGGAGGACAGACAATCCTGGTTACCTGGCTGCACAGTGAGAGATATGTAAGATACTACAGTGTGCACGTCAGCCTCGGGTAGTAACAGATTCAGTGTCTGCAGACGCAACCAACCAAAGGTCAAAAAAATTTTTTTTTAACAATTTCATCTGTTCTGATCATTTGCAAATTTTTCTTGTCATTCTTCTCTAAACACTGGACGGGCTGACAAGGTAACAGATGAGCATCTACTTACAAAGTGTTAGGCATTATAAGCAGTCCAGAAATGACATATAGCACTGGAAGATGTTTATGGGCTAGGTGCAAGGACCGTGGCATCTCACAGCAGGGATCTGAGTGTAGCAGAAAAGCCCCCCCCCCATATACTTTAGTTGCCCGGGTGACAGTTCCTGTTACAGTTCCTGTTACTTTTGTTTCCTAGAAATGCCTGTTCAGGTGGTGCATAGCTGGCTACTATGATGCATATTGTAAGAAGCAAATAAAGGCAGCCACGTTCTCTAGCTCTGTACCTCTCCTTTGTGACCCCATAAAAATCTCCTTCCCTGGCTCTTTGAGGCCTGACATTTTTATTCCTTGTCAGTTCCTGTCTGATGGTAAATCCTGGATGTCATTTTGGCATTTCTGTTGCCTTAGCATGAGCATTCCTGGGTTTCGACATCTGTGAGATTTCCAAGGTAGCTGGGACTCCTTGTTCACTTTCTTTGATTCTTTTTCATGAAATTAATGTGATCAGCTCTGAACAGTGATCAGGAAGCCAGGGGTTCTGATGCCAGGGCATGACTGATTCCTGCCTCCTGGATTGTAACCTGCTTACCCTGCTCTTCTCCCCCAGAGCTTGACACAGGGAAGTGCACACCCAAGGTCTTTAACAAAAGTTGTTTTGTTGAGGTTAAAATTATTTCTTGTTGGGTAAAACACTTAGAGCAGCTATGCAAAGGAATAGTTACAAGTGACTCTATTTCTCATAGAGGAGCTCTAGAAAATAAAGATTTTAAATATCTAGAAAAAAGTTCTAGAAAGTAAGTATCTAGCAAATAAATTCTTGGATTTTAGTTTGCTTGTAGGTATTTTCAATCAGGGATCTAGCTCTTTATTGTAGAACACTTCAACAAGGATCTCTGAATGAGTGTCTGTTCACATAGTTTGGAAGGACTCTAGCACTTTGACATTCATCAAAATTTTCTCTTCTTTTTATTTTTCTATGCAATTTCCATATTTGCTATATTTAACCTTGTAACTCTAATGCTTTTAAAATTATTAGTCAGTTGTCTTTTGCTTCACTTTATATCATTATTGTAGTTCACTAATTAGTTGTAAAGATGCATTGACAGTTTGATTATGATTATCATGCCATAAAAGTTAGGTTAAACTAAAAGGTCAGATTTCTCTCTCTCTTCCTTTTTTCTCTCCCTCTCTTTCCTTCCCTCCGCCATGTCCTTCTCTCCTTCTGCCCTCTCTCCTTTCTTCTTGCTTCCTTTTCTTCTTTCCTTCTTTTTTGTTGTATTATTATGTGAAAAATGCTTTATTAACTTTGAACTTTGAACATACTCTAAGTTTGCAATGCAATTACACCCTGCTGTGTTAACCCTCTTCATAATTTCTTCATTTTTGGACAAGGCCGTAGTTCAATGGTTCAAACCATGAATATGCAAACATTTTTTTCTTTCTTTTTTTCTTTCATTTTGTGGTTGCTGCAGGGTCAGCTCCTTGGGTACCTGATTTTTAAAAAAAATAGTTTGTAAAAAAATTTGTTAGTGTGTTTGTGATATTTCGATGCATTCATTGTGTGGAATTGGCATGTACACATATTTCATATTGGCCCTTTTTTCCCCCTTTGTTTATTTTTATCTCTCTGAGATTGTCGTTGTCTCATCCACTCAAACTGTGTGAAGAAATAAACTCACCCTAACTAAAATCAGATTGAATTCAGCCACAGTTCACATAGCAATTTCAGTTTTGGTACTGCTTCACAGTTTATTATCTTTTATGTTACATTAATATCCAATATTTTCCTTAGGATCCAGGGGAAAGAGATACCTTTTTTTACTCTGACAGTAGTTGTATTCCAAGCTGCTTTTTTGATTAAATTTGTAGGGTAGTGTTGAGCTAGATCATGTTTTACTCCATGTCCTGTATAACTGAGGGAGCCACCACAAAGGATATAAACTATTTGCTCCTGGGATCGCTTCTCCCTTTGGAGAGCATCTATCTCTTTCCCACTTGGTGTCCACTGGTGAATCTCACTTGCTTTCACATGATGAACTGGGAAACCTATTTTCAGGTCTCACCCACTTCCAGTCATGTGATAGAGCACCATGCAGTGCTCACGCTGTCCTTTGTACCTAATTCATGCACTCGTCTGTCAGATCTTGGCTCCTTTTGAAAATGAATTGACATCTGTCCAGTTTTATTGCCCAGTTCCTGGTCATGCACTGTACACTGGCAACAGTGTAGGTGATGAAGGAAACATTAAACTCACGGTGTCAGAAGGCAACGCCAGTTCTAGTTCCGTCAGTTACTCCAGGTTTGATGGGAAGCATGAGATTCATACTGAGTTTCAGTAGCTTCAATGATCATGTAAGGTCTATTAAAACAATAATTTTAAAGATAGATTTTTATAGTTTGCATGATAATTTGTATTTATATTTACATATAAATTAAATATAATTTTAATCAGGTATTACACTTTACACATTATATATTACATGATATGATATATGTGTGAACATTCACTTTTTAGTTTCATGCCAAAGTTGACGTGCTTTATTTAGGCAAATCAGTATATTCATTCCTTTATCATTTCCAGTTTCAGAAATCTCCATTATTTTGCTGCCAAAGTGTGGGCCATGGACCTTAGCAGCTTGTCGCCTGAGTGGTTGCTGAACCTCTTTCCTGGATGGTTCTAGAAAATACAGATTGGAGTAGGTACCAGTTCCCAGGGCTAATAGTTTCCCTAGACCTAGAAGCTTTTGAGTTAGGTTCAAAATACTTCAAGGGCAGTCTCTGGGCCTTGTGTGCAATAGTCTCTGTGATCTAGGCTTGATGTCATGCTAGCAGATAATGCAAATGTCCTAGAATTAATTATGTCTGCCTTATCAACAGAAGCTGCATATCACAGTGAGATTTAGTAGGTAGGTAAGATTGTGTAAGCCCCTGGGTTAAAGTAGATAGATTTTAGGGAGAAAGAACAGTAGAGCATTCTGTTTATTCTGGTGAATACATTTAGTGAGTGCCTGAAACTGCAGGTAGCATCAAGCCCTGTCGTACAAGCATGTGATGCTGTGCAGAGTTTAAGCAGCTACTGGGGGGAAGTTCACATGGTGAGACAGGATGGTTCATATCCTGGGTGAGGTAGAGTGGGATGGCATGAGAATTCATCACTACTTTGAGAAACGAGTACTTTAAATCATATGAAAAATTCATTTCTCAAGTTTTCCACTTAATTTTTTAGATCACAATTACTGCACGTTACTGAAATGACAGAAAGTAGAACAGTAGATAAGGTGAGACTATTGTTTAAGAAAATATGCAGCCACTGGGCATGGTGGTGCATGTCTGTAATCCCAGCACTTGGGAAGCTGAAGCAGGAGGATCGCAGTGAGTTTTAGGCCAAGCTGGGCTACACGGTGAGTTCAAGAACAGCCTGCACTATACGGTGAGATTCTGCCAAAAAAAAAAAAAAAAAAAAAAAAAAAAAAAAAAGCCATGAGAGCATTTTATCAAATATTTGGGAAATGATAAAAGGTACACTGGGGTTGAGTACATCAAACAAAAATGTTTTGTAAGAAACAGAAAAGCAGTAAGAAATCAGGATGATAGGAACAAATTGTAAAAATGATGTTTTGAAAGTTCAAGGATAGGTTAAGCTCAAGGGTCAGAATGGTATTCTTTTTTACTTCAAGGAGCTAGGGGTTGAATTCGGAGACTGTATCCTGAACTGTGCCCTGAGCCCTTTTTATTTTGAAGCAAGTCTTGCTAAACTGTGGAATTACCCAAGCTTGATCTGAAGTTGTGATCTTCCTGCCTCAGTCTTCAAGGAAGCTTGGGATTACAGGCATGAGCCAATGTGCCTGGTCAGAATACTCTTTTAAAAATTGCTCTGAAGTCATTAATTCATAAAACATCATGATGATATCTAAGTTGTATTTATTATCATACAGAGAGTGCCTTTGCATATATGAAGACAAACATTAACAAAGATTATGATGCAGTATTAAAATGGGAAAATGGAATGCTATATACATGTGAATATAAAATTCCTTTAAAATGTATTATAAAAACTGCTAGCAGTCAGCCTGAGAGGGAAACACTGTGTGACTGCCATGGTGTTCAGCTTCAGAAACTCCATCATGTTCAGTTTCTCTGTGATTTCTGCAGCTCTTAAGAAGAATGTTTTTAAAGTAAGTGTAACAGATGTAAATGGTGCTCTCAGCTCCTGCTTCTCTTCCCCACTAAGCACAATCTTCAACCTCTACAGTCTGATTTGGCCTGGAGGTCATTTGTTCCCAGTGAGCCTACTGAATTTCATAGGATGGGACATGAAGAAAAGGTCTTTTAAATTCTATTTTTATCAATTAAAGACAAGTTTCCTTCATGTACCCCTTGATTCGGACAAAACGCAGGGAAGAAAACAATTTCACTGCATAGTTGTCTTAGCTCCAAGGCAGGGCGGCATGGCAGGAAAGAAACAGTCCATGGCATGCAGGCAAGAAGCAGAGAGGCTTCCTTTTTCTAATTTTTTCCCATCCTGTCTACAAGCCTATTAGTTGGTGTAACAGCCAAGGTGGACTCTTGTTCGTCAGTAAGTTGATCATCTATAATCAGAACTAGGCTGGACCAGTCAGAGGGCTAGTTCCTTCCCCAAAGGCTAACTCTGCCCACACGAAGCTTTGCAGGGACATTCGATACAAGCCATGGTAGGTTGTTAGTAAGGAGCTGGAGATGTTGAAGAAAACCCTAAATGTCCATTTGGAGTAACTGGTTAATGCTGATGCTATCTGTTAACTGGTAAAGAATAAAAACTAAAACCATATGTTGACAGAATGAAGTGGGCAAGGATGAATTAAAGACAGAACTGGAATCGCTTCTCTCCATAAAACAAATGGTAGTGATGATGGCAAAAGTGATGAACAAAAATAACATTTAACCGCAGTGATATCACAGCCATGGGTGGAGAGATCACTATTGTAATGTTTTATTACTCCTCATTGGTAACAACAGCAACTTTTAATACTCACATTTTAAACACCTTACCAAGCTTCAGCTAGTTTTTTAAAATGTAAAATTACCTATTAGCTAGCTGTAATTCTGTCATTTTTCTTGTGAATATCCAAGTGAATAAATATTCTATTACAATAGCAATAACCTTATATGAGCTTTATGTGAAGTCATTTTATTTTAGTTTTGATAGTTCAACCATTATTTGAGTAACTGACATATCTATACATCTCAGCTAATCTTAATACTCAATTTAGAATGAGACTACATTTGGAAACTGTCAGACTTGTTGGCCCCGCAAATGAGCCCCTGGAAAGCCAGATGCTCTGTCAGAGTTTGTTTTCCAGAGATGCTTTGAAGAATGTTTTTCACCCTACCTGCATTTCTGTTCCCTTTGTACTTGAACTAGTCTCTCATTCTCTTCCTTTGGAATCTGTTTGTGATGTGCCAGCCGACAAAACATGTAGAAGTAAAAGTGCATGGCTTCTGAGGTTGCATTTCACCAAAGAATCATGCCGCTTCCATAGTATAGATGGAACAGTAGCTGTGGAGCTCTACCCCACATGAGAGTGCTGGTTGTGATAAGGAAGGGTGAAGCAGTGCACAAACAGCATCGTGGGACACCGTGAAGACGCCTGGACCAGTGATGTGTGGTGTGGTAGGTAACGTTTTTACCATTTGGGCAAGATAAGGAAAACCAGAAAGCTGGCAAAGAGTATTTCTGGGGGTGCCCTTTAGGGAGTTTCAGAAGAAATTAACATTTGAACGAGCAGAGGGAACTGCAGGGCTTTGCCCTGACTGACTAGTGTTGCTCAGTCTACTGAGGACAAGAGAAGCAAAAGCAGGGAGAGGTTGGAGACTCTGGCTCAGACACCCGTCTTCTCCACGCCAGCTGTCGGAGCTCCTCGTCTTCGCAGCCTGACTCGGCCTTACAGCTCAGCCCGTGATCCTCTGGACTCTGGCCTTGGACTGGATAAGGTCGTTGGCCTGCCAGTGTCTCCAGCTGTAAGAGGGATACATTTCCTCTGAGATGATGGTCTCCAATTCTCACAATCGATTTCCTTTTAATGTAGTTGGTGCATGGCTTACTATGATTTTTTTTAACTTTATGATGGTGCCTAAAGCTATACACATCCTGTAGATACTGTAGGTAGAATTTTGAGTTTTTCTCCTTGCCAGAATATTCTCTGCAGGCACTGGGCAGCTACATGATCACAAGTGTGCATGACCAATACTGCACAGTGGACTGTGCATGTTTTGCATAGAGGGGTTCAGCAAACTCTGAGATATCCAACACTTTATTATGAGACTGGTTTTGTGTTTGATGATTTTCCCAGCTAAAGGTTAATTGTAGGTGTTCTGAGCACATCTTCAGCATGCTAAGCTAAACTGTGATATTATTCAGGAGGGGAAGCCTATCAAATGGAAATCCATATGAGCCATCACCTCTTGGTGCTGTTTCTCCAGAGAACCCTGAGTCAGATCCCAGCTAAACAGTGGCCGTTCTCAGCTGTGCCAGCTGCCTGGGCTCTAATTCCCCAGGAAGAGAACTGAAGTAGGAATGCTCCAGCCGAGCGCTTTTCAAATCCTTGAACCATGAAAGCTGTGGCAGAAAAGAAAATGATTTTTGCTCTTTTAAACTTTACGGTCTTTTTTATGTTGCAGTATTAACTAGGAGCAGAATTGAGTACCTGGAAGTAGGGATCTGCTGAAACAACCAAAAAAAAAAGTTGCTAGACCTGAGATAGATCTCTGGTGGACGCTAGGTGGGCCTTGAGAAAACCCAAGGGGCGCAGGAGGATTTTACGGGAGACAGAGACCCCAGGAAAGTGAACAGTGGAGAAGACTTTGGTTACACAGTGGGGAAAAGTTAGAAAAATGGTTGCTTTCATTAGGATAGAAAAAAAGAGAATATAAAAATTTTAAATGGATTTTATAGTAAAGGTTATGAGTCCAGAAAAGATTTTTTTTCAATCAGCAAAGGTTTTTCAAAGTTAAAATATCAAAAATACTAAGATCAAATCCAAGCAGAGTTATAAGAACCCCTAAGATTAAAAAAAATCTTAAAACCAATAAAATGTTTTTGTTTTTGTTTGAGGCAGGATCTCACTATGCAGTTCAGGCTGGCCTTGAAATCACTATGTAACTCAGGCTGGCCTTGAATTTACGGTGATCTTCCTGGCTCAGCCTTCTGAGCGCTTACATTACAGGCATGCAGCACTCTTCCCAGCTAGATCTTTCTGATTATACTACAGACTTCTAAGACTCTGACTGGTATTGTCCCTTAGTAACCAGGAGCCCAAAGTATAGAGGGATTTTCTTGAAGAAGTTTGTGGTTGAGGATTTTATCCAGTGCAATAAATCTCAGTAGGACTTATAGAAAACCCACAAAGATTTTAAAGGTTTAGGATTTATAGAGGAGGGTTCATAGGAGAAGTTTGTACAGTCTCCCAGTAGGGGACAAGGTGAGAGAGAAAACACAAAGGTAAAATTGGTCTTTGTGTTGTTTCCCTAAGCTGCTGTCTGTAGGAATCAGGCTGAACAGTCTCAGGTGGAAAGCACAGTTCCTTTGTTGTGTTGCTGAAGAGCGGCCTTGGAAATGGATGCTGCAGGGCCCCAGGGGCTGGAGCTCAGAGGCAGAGCACTGCAGAGGGGGGGGACTGAGCTCCGTGAGGGCAGTAAGGGGTGCCTGCTGTACTCCGCATGCATGAGGACCAGTGTGTGGGACATGTCTTCCTCTGCTTCTTGGACTCCGCAGCTATTTATTTGGGCTGTTGCTAGAGCTGTCTTCATGGTGAGCAGCTGTGAAGGGTGAGAAACATCTCCGCCTGGGGTGAAGAGTACCTGTGTGCATCTTCCTGAAAGAGCAAAGCTTTCTGTAAACCCATTCAGCTGTTGTCACATAGTCTACCTCTTAGAGACAGGGAGAACCGACGTGGATGTGCTGCAGCTGCTGCTCCTCCTGTGCTGCTGTGTGTCTTCCCCGGAGCCTCACACCTCCTCCCAGCATCTATAAGGATCAATAGGTTAATGGTAAGTCAGAAAAAATAAAATTCGAGACTCAGCACCAATAACCATTCTGTAACATCAGAATGGGAATATCTACTACAGTTCTATTTTCAGGCATGTTTTCCAGCTAGTTCTTGGGTCTACACATGGAGGCAGATAGTTCTAAAAGTTATCCCTGGAGAATTGTACCTTTAGTGGTTTTATGGCCTTTATTGGTTTTATGGTGAATGAGACGGGGGTGGGGGTAGGGGAGAGATGTGCTTTGATGACTGCACCCACAAATATATCAAATTGTGCACACTGTTTTAACAGTGAGACTGACCTTTCTCAGAGCCACTCATCTCAAGTGTTCATCCCATTTTTCCCCAGTCTCTCTAGGTCTCACACTCAGCCTTTAATTGCTTTATTCTCTTGGATTCCCCTGGCTCCTTGCAGTGTGTCAGTTCAGCCGGGGAGGATCACACAGCTGAGTTCCTGGAGACCTGTACTGCTGCTTCTCTATGAAGTTTGAGTCATGCTGGCTCAGGCAGGCTCCTCTACCTGCATGGTTTCTAGTTCTCCTTTGAAGAGCCTCTGAGGAAGTGAGGAGTTATCGCTGTCATTCCTTCCACTTTAGGTGGGGTCACCTTAACCAGATGGGCAGTGGTGGAGCCCATTCCCTGCACTCCTACCATTGTTATCTCTAGCACTGGCTGTGCTAGTGTGGATCCTCCTGGAAGCAGAGGTCAAGATGGCATGAGACTGGCAAGACGATTATTTGGGAAGATGACTATGAAGCTAGGGGCCTTGGTGCAGAGGAAGACGAGGCAGGGAGAGACTTTAGACCACAATGCTGTGCTGGCTTTGGCACCACATGCACTAAAATTAGACCGTGATGCTGATCGGCATTTGTGAAAGAAGGGAGATTAGACAGGAGTGTCTCAGACCAGGACACAGTGCTGGTACTGAGTCTCAGCTGAGTTGAGGAGGAGGAGGTCCTGGCAGAGCTTTCTCTGAGAGAGCTCTACACTTTCCATCGGCTCTAGCATCTCTGCTCTGCTCAGTCATGGCCCAGAAACAGCCCAACAGCAGCAAGGCTCCAAGAACAGCAGCTGGGTTTCAACTGCAACATTTTTCTGGCACTAGAACTGAGCAGTACAGTTTGGTGGTCATACCATACACTCCTGGCTCTTCAGATCTTCACACCCAGGTATAAGCCACGTCAGCAGGTAGGCACTTGAGCCTTGCCCTCTGGCATCATCAAATCAAAACCTCTTGATGTCAGGCAGTGTCATTCACCACAGCTTCCTTGGAAACCCCAGCCACAAATTTCAAGAGAAACAATGATCAAGCTAAGTCTGAGCTGATGGAGGTTGTTATGCCACAGTAGTTAACTAGAGCAGGTGCATTAAAAAATACTAGCTGACTATTTTATGCCTGTTATGAGACAGGTATATTGCCACATATATTTCCAATTCTCCCAGTAACCTTATAAAATAAATATTTATCACTGTTTCACTGGAGCTGAAATTAAGCCCTCGGGGATTGTACAACTTTCCAAGGTCACAGAGCTGGAGGTTGAAAATGTTGGATTCACCAGCAAATCTGTATTTACACTGTGTCGCTATGTCCTGATTCTGAAACAAAAACACAGTTTTCTAAATGGCTTGTGGGCGTGGAGTTATGCCTGGCATGTGTTTCCTGCAGCCTTTGGGGTTTGTTTGTCAAGTGCTTGGAGCACCTCTGAGGACATACCAGAGTTAGGGGACAGGGACTGTTCTGCATGCTCCACGGGGGTGCTTCTTAAAGCCTTTCTTTGTATTACTTCGGTGTCTTTCTGCCTACCTGGGACCTCTGCGGGGCAGAATTAACTTGGGGGTTCTCCCAGGAGGAATCGAGATTAACGGTAATAGACCTATTAATCGGAAATTAGCAGGGCTGTGCAGTTCTATGGATAAATGTGAGATCAGGCAGCACACCGCCTTGGGAAGACCATTGTGATGACAGGTTTGCCAGTGAAGCTGCTCGGATCCCAGTTTTACAGGGAGGCAGTCAATGCAGTTGTGCGACATCTGTGTGGCTGGAAAGACAAAGATGAGCCAGTTGATGTATGTCAGCAGAGAGAGACGGGGCCTTCCACTAACAAGGAAATCTGCAGCCTTTCACTCTGGAGCTCACATCTACAGACCAAACACGCTTTCGCATTACAGCTCCCGTAGGTCACGGCGATGGTGTCTCGGTTCCTGTTATGTTAGTTTAGTCTCCCCTCCCCTCTTTGTACACAGGAGAAGTGGAGAGTGGACTCAGACACAGTGAGTCTTTTGGGAACTAAAGGCAGTGAAATGTCTTGGTCAAAAACACTTAGATAGAGGAGGGGGATTTTATGAGGACATCTAAATGTCCCTCGGGGGAGTTTGCTCTTCTTGTTCCAGAGCAGCTAAAGGAAGCAAGCCTTCGCCTGGCTCCTTTGGTTCGAGAATTTCAGTGTTCCTCATTTATTGATTCTCTTCATATATTCCTGATACACAAAGGGCAACTTGCCTTCCAGTAATGGTGACTTCAAGTATTTTCCTTTACGCCAACCAATATTTTGTTTGACTAAAATTGTTCTTCAAGTGTTTGATGATTGCACAACATTCACATATATCAAAATCTCTTTATCCCATAAGGATTTACGAGCATCATGTGTCATTAAAAAAATTCCCTTCTTTAAAAACTGCAGACATCAGTTTAAATTAGCTGACTATGTTTCTCAGCCATAGCCCAAGGACTTGCTGACCCGGGATTCTGGGCTGAGCGCTGTTTACAGGAGGGTTTATGCCCATCTCCGCCTGCACCTGCCTTCCTCTGTCATTTGCCCTAAGACCAGGAAGTGTCACTTTGCTTTTCAGTCGAGTTTGACTTGGCCACTGTTTCTTGCATCTTTAGTTTTTATTAGTGCACATTTGCTGTGTGAGATAGTTGCATTGCCCGTGTGGAGTTCAATGTGGACATTGCACATTGTAGTTCCTTTTACATTTCCTGTCTCCCTTCTTCTCCCTCCCTTCATCTCTTGGTCACCTTATTCTTTGAGAAAGGTCCGTACCCCTACTTCCTGTTATCTGCATTTTATTTTGCTTTGTTTATATTTTGGCTACCTAGTGTAGGAGAAATTTAAGCTGTGTGTCTGCTTTATTTCATTCAATGTTAAGCTCCTGTGTTAAGTGGAGATCAACCCCAGATTTCAGCAGCGTTCTCCTAAGGGCTGGTAGGGGTGGGATGGTGGCCTCTTTGTCTCAGTTCTGAAGCTGTGCAAAACAATCTTGTAAGATAACGTAGGAGCAAGTATAAAATATTCCTCTTTCCCAGATGGACCGTCTTCAGGGGTGGGGCCGCCAGTACCCCGCAGGATCAGTACTTTTTCTCAGCAGAGCTGCCTGTGTCAGGGAGATCATCTGTCCCTAAGTTAGTACCAAAGCCACAGCAGACACCTATGGCCATACCATGATTTGCAGTCCATTTTAAGTAAAGATTGCTGAAATCCATGAGCTATTTTGGAATGATGAAACTGTTTTCAAATTCATTGATTCATGCAATAGAAAAGCATCAGAATAATCCAGCAAGGACATACACTCATGTCACTCACATGTGTAAACATGTTTACACACATTTAAAACATCTCATTGAGAAACATTTCACTTTGAATGTGGCTAGACCAAGCAGCAGGTACAACTCGCACTTTGGCTCGATGGGGGTGGGGGAATCTAAACGTGAAGTTTTGTCTTTCATTTATTCTCTCCCCATTCCTCTCTGTCTTCCTTTCTCTTTCCCTCCCCCTCCTCACCCTTTCCACCTCTTGCTGCATCCTCCCCATTAGAAACAGTGCTGCCCAAGCTGGCTCTGAATTCAAAGTTCTAGACTCACGGCATCTTCATGTCTCATTCTTCCATGTAGCTGGGAATGCAAGCATCACCACCACACCTGGTGGTTCCTTTCTCTCTATCTTCATTGTTTGTTGTTGGGTTTGGTATTTTCAGAGATAGGGATTTGCTATATTTCCCTCAAACTCCTGAGTGCCAGCGATCTTCCTGGCTCAGCTTCTGAGTAGTTGGGGGCTACAGATACTGGTCCCTGAGGCACTCACATTCTTTCCTAATCTAAAGGTCTACGTCTGTGGCAACAAAGAGCAGTTGGGTTAGTGGGTTAGTGCACTGGTTGAACTAATCCTTCCTCTTGTCTAGCAGTGAGGATACCTGGCATCTATTTCCAAGGTATCTGCTCTCCAGAGTTGCTCTGACTCCCACAGGGGGCCTCTGGGCCCCTTTTCATCTGTCTGCTGGGATTCTGAATCTTTGCACCCATTTTCACTTTGACATTTACACACGTGGCTTTGAGGAAGCTTGGTGATGGTTTAGAAAGAGTTAAAGGGCAGGATATTCTTTATTTTAAGCCAAGAGTGGAAGAATGTACCTGCCCTGAAGATGGCTCCACAAATGTGGAAATTTTCCTATGCGCCAGATCTGAGGGACGAGGCTGCTTTCAGCTTCAGGTGACCATGAACAACCTCAACTGCTGTTCTGGATTCTCTGAGATACTCAAGATCAATGCTGCTAACAAAAGATCTGAAGCCCTCTTGGCCCTCATGAGCCACCAGAGCACTGGTTGTGTGTTAGTCCTGTAACTGTTAAGCTTCACTGTCCACTTGCCTGGACTGAGGGAGCTCCTGGACAGGTTCTTAGATCACGTTTGTTTTTTTTTTTTTTTTTTTTTTTTTTTTTTTTTTTTTTGGTCTTTTTTGAGACGGGGTCTTGCTATGTAGTTCAGGCTGGCCTTGGCTCACTTTGTAGCCCAGACTGGTCTCGAACTCACAATGATCCTCCCAGCTCAGCCTCCCAAGTGCTGGGATTACAGGCGTGAGCCACCACTGCCAGCTTAGATCACGGGAGTTTAAGTTCATCAGTGCAACCCACTGATGTTCAGAGCCAGATGTGCTGCTAGGCGAGCCCCGGAAGGATGAGGTGGTCACTCTGGGTGTGGCCCTGGAGGCTGTGTCTCTTGCTGGTCTCCTAGCGGTGCTCTTCTCCTGTGCTCTGCTACCCAGCTGCCATGAAGGGGCAGCTCCGCTCTGCCATGCTCTTCTGCCATGATTTTCCTGCCCAAACACTGGCAAACCATGGGCTGAAACCTTTGCAGCTGTGAGCCACATCAAACCTCTCACCTTTCAGGCTGTGGAATTTGGGTAAGTTTCCCCAGCAGTGGGACAGCTGACTGACACAACCCCTCCTACATCTTACATTTCCCTTCCATGACCATTTGCAGAGGGCAGGTTAGTGAGATACTGCTTTTCCAACTGTGCTGTCCTCCTGACTGCCCAGGCTCCAATCCCGCTGAGGTTGGAGACCAAGTGAGCATCTAAGAATTTGTGTTTCTGTGTGAGTTCATTGGAACCTAACTCACCTTAGTTTCTGTTGGATTTCACGTTTTGCTTACAACATACGCAGAAACAAAGATCTATGTTTTCAGCCTAGAGTTTTTCAAAAATAAATCTATTATATTCATGAAGAGACTTCATAATAGTGGCATATACTACAGGTTTGTGTTGTTGTTGCCTTCCTAGTGACCACATTTAGTGTTCCAAAATTTCATTATTATAAATTTATTTGGTAAATGGATTATTTATGACCTCTAAAAATATATACAATGAGATTTTACATATCTATATGTAGAAATTGCCAAGTTGAACTAAACATCTTGTTATTCTGATGATAATTGTATTTCTCTTTATATTATAAACTTTACTTGAAAAGCTTGGCTTGTCTTCTTTTCAAAAATTTGTATCTAATATTTGCCATATTCCACCTTAGCATTATATTACTAATAATAAAAATATTGAAGAACATTACCTAGCACTTACCACATGCAGAGTCCTACCTGAAGTCAATTCCCTGGATTATGTCCAAATGCTACCACACCCTGCCTAGCTTTGAGGCTGAGGGAAGTGAGGCTCAGGCCGGTGGAGCACTGGGGTAAGGTCCTCCAGCTTCTGAGCCCCATTGGGTCCGGGTACCTGTGGGATCACAGTCTCAGATACTGGAGAATGCTAGAGTTTGGGCCAATTCATTCTCAACTTTCTCCTAGGGAGAGAGAGACTCTTTGGGGTGTCCACGATGGGCCTTGGGGTTCATTTAATCAGTTTGGTCAGCAAGTGTATGTGTGGTGCGTCACATCGCAGCTGGATTCCATAGTAAATAAAAATGTCCAAGCCTATGCCTTCAAGGAGCTTCAACAGAAGACAGGAATAAGTGCACAAAGATGCGGCTGGCCAGAGAGGAAATTTGATCTTGTGTGAATCAGACAGCCTCTCTGAGGGAGTGACCTGGGCAGAGTGAAAAGCAGAGAGGAGACGACCTGCAGATTCCTGTCTAGGAAAGTCCTGAGACCACAGTGCAAGAAGCCTCCTGAGTGAGAATCGCAGAGGTCCAGGCAGGCGCGGAGCCTGCAAGTGGCTCTGCTTTGCTCCCAGGAGGACAGGGCTGCAAAGCTGGGGTGGGAAACAGTCACAGTTGAGTCTGTATTTTACAGAAAATCACTCAGGATTTGGAGTGGCCTGAAAAAGGAGAGGACAGAGAGGGAGCACAGTGGGACGCCAGGGAAGGCAGCTGCAGAAATAACCCAGGTAGTGGGGCAGAGTCAGGCAGTGAGACGGCCAGGTTACCACTGACTTCAAGGTCAGAATGACAGGGCTGAGGACGCACTAGCTTTGGAGCGTGAAAAAAACAGTGAATTTAGATTTATCACCCCTGGCAGAGAGACTGGGAGTGAGTGGAACTTAGCAGGGCGGGGAGCTGGCCGACCTGGCTGAGGCCTGGAGAACCAAACCCACAGCAGCAGGTGAAGCCGCAGTGATGGCCGGTACTTTTATCATGCAGATGTCTAGCAGATTTTTAGTGTTATATCCTTTTCCATAATCATAGTTTTATGAATAAACTATCATATAAATTTCTTTAATTTTTAAAATGTCAATTTAAAATGCCTGTAGAAAAGCACTCTAATTGTACATGCTCTGCTCTTTGAATGAGTGTGTATATCTGCATCTGTCTCTAAGTGCACACAGGTCTCTAACTGCACATATGGCTATGTTCATCTCTGAGATAGAACACTTCTGGAGGGAACGTGTTCCTGGTGCCTTACTTGGAAGCTCTTAAATCAGTTAGCCTCTTCCTCTCTGGCACAGGGTGTGTGCTTTTGGTACCGTGTCTATTGCCCGTAATTAAGTCCACTAAGAATTCATTGCTGTATTGCCAAGTAGTTTCCCATTACATGGGAACATTGGTTTGTTTGCTCGCTCTTTTCTCATTGGGTATTTGGGTTGTTTTAAGTTTGCAGCTTTTGTGAATTAAGCTAGTGCAGACTCTTTGCCCCTGCCTCCTGCAGGGTGCCTACATCACTTTGACTGGGTGTATAATCAAAGATGGTTTTGCTGCACCACACACTGGAATGTGACTGACTTCAGCAGGTTCTGAGGAAGCTTCCCCTCCGAGGCACTCATACAGACTGCACAGCTGAGACAACCAGGGTCAGTGTCTAAGGGGCAGAGTTGTTCTAGCTTTGTCAAAGCTTAGTATTGCCAAGTTTTAAAAATTTTTAGCTTTTCTGTTAGATGTTTGTTTTTACCATTTTGTTTAATTTTTATTTGGCTGATGAATAATGTCACTGAACATCTTTTAGTATTTTCACAAATATCCTTATTATACGTACTTTTAGAAACTTGTTTTACAAGAGTTTTTCGTGTACACTGATTACAAATTCTTTATCACTTGCACCTTCTGTGAGCATCTCTTCCTTCTCTGTAGCTTGACTTTGCACCTTTTACCGGGAGTCTTGATAAATAGACGTTCTTAATTTTGACAATGGCTTTCTCTCTATTTTACAACACATCAAGTCTTTTGTGTTCTGGGTAATAAATCTGCCCAAATCCAAGGCACTGGAAGTATTATACATTAATTATAGAAGCTTTGCTATTTTTTTCCCACTGAAGCCTCCCAGTGATCTAGAATTTGTTTTTGTGTTTGAGATGGGTTCCCAGTCAACGGTCATTCCTTTGACAGGGATGTACAGTGTCTCAGTGTTTCTGTAAGGACAGGACAGCTATGTCTCCTGACTGTCAGCAGCATCTCCATCGTAAATCAGGTTGGTCCACCTGCCTCGTATTAATCCCACATCGTCATTATGTGCTTCAGCGTAATTTACAGTAATTCCTAAAATTACATAGTTTGTGATCTCCAACATTGTCCTTCTTGCTTAAGAATGGCTTTATTGTATTTTCATATAAGTAAATACAAGAAACATTTCTCAATATCCTTGGGAAAACAATCCCTGCTAGGATTTTGATTTGGTATAGGAGCACTGACTTGTTAATTTAGTTTTGCTATCCACCAACATGTCATATCTCTTAATTTACTGAGTTTTTATAAGAAATTATCTCAGTACCATTTGTGGAATTTTGTGTATAATTTCTGTACACGCTGGCTACATTTACTTCTTGGTGTATGATGTTTTCAACACGACTGTAAATTTTATTTAAAAATTTACTTCCAATAATTTTACCATTATGTAATGATTGCTTTTTGTGCATTGATTTGTACACAGAGGCTTGATGGTTAACGTTGTGGCCTAACTGCAGGGGATGCTAGAAAACTGGCACACTCACTTCTGCATGCTGCTGCTGGGGCCGGGCTGGGCGGCGCTGGACAGCGCGTGGTGTGGGAGGAGCAGGGAGCCTGGCCTCAGCGCAAAAGTACCCAGGCTGGGCCAGGAGGCCTGAGAAGCAAAAGACGCCTGCCCCCCAGCAGTCCCTGCGGAGTGCGGTTTCTCCCGGCTGTTGTCACCAGTGGGCAGCAGACCCCGCACCCTGCAGCCTCTGCAGGGGAGTTGCACGCAGCCCCCGGGGCTCACAGCTCCAGCTGCAGTTAGGCCCATCCAGGCTCTCCCATCTCGAGGTTTCTAGTTTCTTGGTGATGAGCTGGGACTCCCCAGTTCCTCCTGCACGGTGTCGGGGCCTCTTTGGCCTCTCCTGGCATGAACCCATCTGGGGCAGCCCCTCTTCTGAGCATCTCCAGAGGAAACTCGGATTAACCACCGCAGGAGGCCTTTCTGAACTCTTTAGCCATTCTCTCATCCGTTTCCTTTGAGTTTTTCTGCAAGGTTGTGAGCCCAGATTATTGAGCATTTTCTGCTGATGCTCCTGCCGCGTGTTTTCCTTGTGTTGTTTCACTAGAATTCCAGAACAGCACTGAGTGGAATCAGTGATGGTTTTTCTTATTCCTCCCTCAGGTGGTGACTGCATCACCGTTAGGGTTCTTTTTAATGTTCGACCAATGTTTACTCCAATTTTTTACTGAAGACTTCATAACGAGTTGGGCCAGGACATGGTGATATCAGGGATTTGTTACCAGGTTCATGAGTTCTGCCGGCCGGGACTGGGACAGAGCAGAAGGGTTCCAGCATTCAGTATTCTTTCACTTAATTCTCTTTGTAAATCTTCTATCAAATTAAAATAATTTTTATATTTAGTTTTAAGTATAAAATAATTTTTATATTTGGGTATCTTTGTTTTAGTAGCTTTTGCTTTTTATCAAATCTTTTTATTGCATCTTTAGAAGATTACATGAGTTTTTCATTTATTTAGTGACTGTACTAAATTATATCGCTGTTTTGAACATTATGTTCCGTTTTCCTCCATTCCCTTCCCCATTCCCTCCCTTCCTGCAGCCTCTCTCCCCCTCCTTATTTACAAACCGTTGTTGCCATTTTTCCTTTTTTGCTCATTGTTTTCCTTTCCCTTCCTTCCTTTCCCCCTCTCCCCTTCCTAGGTCCCCTTCCCACTGAACATTTTCTTCCCGTTCAATAGTATGCATTCCAGTCCTTATTTACACTTTTGGTTTCTCACCCTGGAGGAAGAAAGCAATATTTAGGCATGCATGTTCAGTTTATTTCATGTAAGAGTCTCAAGTTGCATCTGTTTACCTAGAAACGACTCAAGTTTACTCTTTATGGCTGAGTAGTACTCCACTCTACAGAAAAAAAATTTAATTAAAAATTGATAAAAATATCAATTCATTGGTCAATGAGCATTTGTGCTGTTTCCAGGATTTAGCTCTTACAAACTGTTCTGATATAAACTTGGGTATGGCATAATGTTTTTAATTGTTTTGGGAAGATACCAAGAAGGGAAATGGTCAACAGGACCTCTAATCCCAGTTTTTTGAGGAATCTCCCCACTGATACCTACAGTGGTTGCACCAGTCTACACTCTCACCAACATGGAGAAGGGTTCCTTTTCTCCCAGCATTTGTTATGGGTTGATTTCTCGATAATAACCATTCTTTCTGGGGTGAGACAGAATCTTAGTGTTGTTTTAATTTTGCATTTCTCGAATGACTAGTGATATTGGACATTTTTTCATATCTTTATTTGCTGTTTCTGCCTCTTATCTGGGAGACATCTATTTCAGCTGCCCATTTTTGGATTGGGTATTTAAGATTGGGGGAATTTTATTTTTTTTGAATTCTTTATATATTCTGCATGTTAGTTCTTTAGCTGAGTCATATTCCTGAAATAAACTATTCCCATATTATAAAGTATTATAGATCTTGCTTTTAAAAATATGTGTATCACTGGATTCTGTTTGCTAGCATTTTGTGGTAGATACTGGTTTCCATGTTCAGGGCAGAGGTTTCCCTGTCATTTTTTTCTAACAATTCCATTTCCAAGCTTTGCTAATAGAGTTATACTGGCTTCTTGGAGCACATTAGGAAGTATCCTGTTCCTTCTCTGAAAGAGTTTGTACAGATTTAGTTCTATTATTTTCTTTCCTGGGTAGAATTCCCCAGTGAAGCCTTCTGGACTAGTTTATAGCCTTAGGATGTTCTGTTTCTTTTTTGCATAGTTTTGACCATTTCAGCAATTTTGTCAAAATGAAGTTGTAAAAATAATATGCTCCAAAACTTAGTTGCTTTCTGTTTGTCATAGAAGATTTTGTTTCTGGTCCTATAAATTCTAATTTGTTGCTTATGCTAATCTTGGTAAATATCTTCAGGCAGAAAAAAAGGCAAATAAATGGCTTTCTATCCCTAGAATTTCAGTGTATCTTAGTAATTTCTGCTTTGTCAGCTCTGCAATGTCTTCAAATACATAATTTTAAAATTTAATTTTTTCCTTTTTAAAATCTATAGCAGCAGTGAGCAGCATCATCCAACAGTTTCTCTATCCGCACATTAGGAACAGAAATATTTCATCTTCTTTCTGTGAAAGCAGAAATGATTGTCACCAGTCTCCTTCAAGTTAGAGTAAGAGATTTCATTGGAATTACAGATTTTTCAAAGATCACCAGTTATTTTCACAGGACTTTAAAATTCATGTTGTTATGTGGCCACTTAGTGGAATTAATACTTGCAATAGCAGTTTTGGTTTTTCTCTGTATCTTTAAGGGAAGAGAAGGTTTGTGTTTTTATGTTTATCTTGGAGAATACTGTTTTGTAGCAGTTAAGAAGGCCTGTAGTTTTTCAAACGTAAATTTCATAAATTCTAAGACAAAAGAGGGATGAGATGCTCGAATCTGTTATGGCCTCCTCCTGAGAGGAGAACAGGGCTATTAATGAATAAGATGTTAAAGGTAGACTGTTTTCCACTCAGTCTTTAGCACTCCAAATCATCAGGAAGGAAGCTGGACATTCTGCTTCTTTCCCTTTTTTAGTACTATAATTGGATTTCAAATTTTGAATTATCTAAATATTGAATTTGGTTAAATGCAGCATCAATTTTTAGTGAATATCTCCAAATACTGAGTTCTTTATAAGGTACCAGTCTCATTTTAATATTTCCAGTTTTACTTTCTCTCATTGTTCTAGTGCCTTTTAATATCTGTGTATCTTTCTGATATCTACACCAGTCCAAAAGCAATTTCAAAGCTCCGGTTTGTCCTGAGTAAAACGTTTGCCTGTGCACCTCTGGCAGCACAGCCACTGTGTTTGTGAGCGAGCTGCCCGCCTTCCCAAGCCTCAGCAAGCGCCTGAAAGGAGCAGCTGCTGGGTTCCAAAGCAATCCGAGGGTCGGGGATGGCTCCTTTCCTTCAGTACGACCTAGAAGAGCACTGGCAGGCTCGCCTGTGGCCAGGCCTTCCTTACTGCACCTTGGAGTCTTCTAGCACTGCATATTAACTGTCCTTTCTAAGGACTCTACTGGGGTTTATGTACTCAAGCATGTGGAGACATTTGTATGTGTTCTCTGGGCAAATATGGACCAGAGTGTCCATTGACTCTGCTCCACTGAATCTGGTGGATATGCCTGTTAATCAGGAAATCCCTTAACTAGTACTGGAGACTTCACCAGACAGTTACATGCAGGAAAAGTCTGTTCTGATAAGGACACAAAGAAAAGGAAACTCTTTAGAGATTGATCCAATATAATTATTATGAAACTACCATTGTTTTTTAACGGGTTTTCAGGTGTGATGTGTGTGGGAGTGGGAAGGGATGAGTGGGGGATTCAGGCCCGAAAGCTGTAGTCCTTGTAGTCCAAGGAGAACCGCTCCAGAGAGAAGGGGAGCCCTCCACACAGGGAGTGCTTTCCCAACAGCCCCATGTCCATGGTGGGTGGGCGAGCGGAGGACACCGTGGGGGACGTTTGCTACTTTTTACCATTACCTGCTCTCACCTCCAGGCCACGGGCAGACTCAGAAGATATTTCCCATCTCCCAAGGGAGGAAGGAAGATAGATGGTGTGTTTTGTTTACGTTGTAAAAGACTGTTTATGATGTGCTCTTCAACACTTAAATCTTTTCTGACAGCAAAGAGAAGAAACAGCCACAAAAATGAATGGCCGACTGTGGGTAAACGGGCACACCACAGCCACGGCTGGCTACCCCCGGTCTGCCTGGTGCTGTTTCTCCCTGCAGTGAGGCAAGGATGGAGAGAAAAAACAGCCTCCGGAGGAGTCTGTTAGGAAACATCAAAGGCCCCTCAAAAATCCAGAAGTGCAGCTGGAGTTCATCTGATTTTGTTGAGTCTGACTCATTTGACCTCCGACTTCTCCTACAAGGCTTCCTGCTGTCTCTGCAGGCTCCCGGCTGTGCCCTCTGTACCCTATCCTATCGGCAGGCCACAGGGCTCCCGTGGTGGGCTCTGTCCCAGCAGCTAAGCTCCCCTGGTGCTGCTTCTACTTCACGTTCCTGTTTCTTTCGGGGACCTCTGACTGTCAGCAGGGCCAGCCAGACAGGGCCGCAGTGCCTATCAGAGGGGGCTGGGCTGCCTGGATTTCTTGGAAGCCCTGTCTAGGGAAACAGAGTCAGGAGAAGCTGTTCAACACTGCGACTATTAGGACTGTCAGCTTGGTGACAAACATGGCTCGACAGAGGACATTGAGTGCATGGGAGCAAACAAACAGGAAGTAGTAACTCCTTCCCTCTCCACGAGGATGACAGTCAGGAGTGCATCACTTAGGCACTGATGAAATGATGTGACTTGAGCGCCTAATACACCCAAGATAAAGTTCTAGCAAAAGCTAAGAGAGGGATACATGTGGGTGGGACCTCTGCTCAGGGAGTGTCTCATCATTGCTGGGAATAAGAAGTAGGCAGATGAGGATATTTTAAGGAGCAGATTGCTGTGTAAATTCTACGAGAGTTTGGACAGAAAATGTCTGGGACTTTAACCAAGTCTTCGTGAATTTAGGATTTCCTTGAGTTTGTCTCTTTATTGGGTAATTCCGATATAGCAAAAAAAGAAAAAAAAGAAAAATCCAACTTACATGGACTGAAGGAGGTAGCATTTTTGCTCTTGTGAGAGAATAGGTCTGTGACAAATGGATGACTTGTGGGCATGACTTTCCTCCATTATTTTGGGATTCTTTCATATCTGTATGAGAATAAGTATTTTCACTGCTAGGGACTGAACATTTGCATCCTTGTCGAACTCCGTGTGTTGAAAACCTACCACAGGAGAGGTGCTGGAAGTGGAGTCCCTAGAAAATGATCAAGACAGTAAAGAAGCCCCCAGGAATGGGGTTAAGGTCCTTGTGTAAGAGATGCATGGGCACTCCTTTACCCCTTCTACCTCAGGAGAATGAATGGTCTTACATTTTTCTTTGTTGCTGAAACAAAGTACCAGACAGTCATAAATTAAAGGATGAAAGGCTTATTTTTGCTCACTATTTGTAGAGATTTCAGTCAACAGTTGTCTGGAGCCAAGGCAGGTGACATGGCAGAGGGGCCCAGCAGAGGGGAAGCAAACAGGAAGTAACACGCTGCCCAGGGGGGAGGGACCCATGCACACCCTCCAAGCCACGCACCTCACAGGAACCCACCTCCTCCCACCAGCCCCACCTCCCTCACACCCAGATAGGAACCCACCAGTACCACACACTCACACCCAGCCAGCTCAAGAACCCCACCCATGGGTGCACGAGGCCAGGGGTCCCTGTATGAGCCGTAGTCTGGGCATGGAAGGCAATGGGCCTTCGGCTGACTCCAAGCCTGCCAGCACATTGGCCCGAGTCTTCTCAGCTTCCACATCTGTGAGAAACAACAGTTTCAGAGCCCAGTTGGTAACACTTCTGTTACAACACCTCAGATAGACCAGGGGTAACAGTAAAAATACTGCACTTCCAAATATGTAGCTTACGAATAAGAGAAATTTTATTAGAAGGATTTTAGAGTAAACATTTTAATATTTGTCACCCCCTTCCTTTCCTGTCCTACTGTTCAGTTAACACTAATGTAATACTCAGGTTGTGACAGTACAGGAGATTCAGATTTTAAAATTGTAGAGATTTTATATTAAAAAGGATAATAGGAAACCTTTATTTAGCTTGTATTAATAATATCCGCATTTAAAACACGTGGATATTCCATTACACAGGAGATGAATGTAAAGTTCATAGCACTTTTATTAGTGATTATACTGTGATAGTTCTTAGATAGTTCTTTCCCACTGGGGTATTGAGGATCAAACTAGCACTCCACTTACGCCACACAAACACTGTCACAGCACAGTAAAGGTAACCTTGATACAAATAAGAATCATCCCAGGAGGAAGCTTGCAAGTGTGAGTGGCAGGTGTTATTTAGTTTTCTGTGTGATTCATGCCGTGGTAAATAAGCACCATTATTTTTCCTCTTATAAGTGGCAATGTGTCTACTGATTCTTATTGGCCCTTTGGAAACTTGCTGTACTTAACATAACTTGGAGAAACACTAAGAAAGGAGAACTGGATTCTGATATAATATCCCATTACTGCCAAAATCTAATCTACTTACTGTTTTATCTTTTAGTAATTTCCAATTTAAATATTTGTGACTTGCATTGAAAATAATTCTGCATCAAAAGGCCACCACCCCCGCCGTCCCAGTGCCAGCCACCTCTGCGGGCGCTGCTCGGCCTCCTGCGCATCAGGCCGGGATGTCTGGGGCTGGGCGTCTTGGGCACTCCCTGTGCGGTGGCACCGGCGGGGATCCTAGGTTAAGACTTCCCCACCAGGATTTCTTTTGTTCATGTTTACTGCTTTCAGCTTCCAGTTATACCTCATCTTCTGCCTGTGTCAGAAGTAACTGTCTTGATTTCTGGCGCTGCCTCTTCATTTTGCCCTTTGGATTTGAGCAGGGAGCTGCGGCCTGCTTGCTGGTGCTGAGTTAGCCTCGCTTCTTGCCTGTGGCTTCTGCTTTGGGTCTATGTGAGCACGGACCCAAGCTGGGCTGGGGTGGAACTGCGGCCTCAGTAGGCTTTGCTTTCTGTAGAAGGAGGATTAGTAAGTATTACTGTCAAAGACATGGTATTTCCTATTGCTGGTTCACTTTACTGTTAATAAAGTACTTTCATAAATATTCCCTTGTAATACTGACTGTAAAGAAAAAGTGTATCATTGTCACCAGACTACAGACCAGAAAAACAAAAATTGAGCATCATGAATCCTGCTCAAGACTACGTAAGTTAGTAAATGGTAGGCTCAGGAATTCAGCTTGGCTTTTAATGTATGTGGTGTTTTTAATTTATCTCTCTTAAGGCAGTTAGGCACATATGCAAGGAAATATGCTGGATTTTGCTACTTCTTGGCCTTAGTTATATGTGAGTGTGTGTGGTGCTTGGAAGAAAATCTGCCAGTGACAGTCAACTAGGCTGTGTACTAGAGATACATGGGTTCTAGAGATGCATGGGTTCCACTGTGTAGCTTTCAGTTAAGACTGAAACTTTTTACAGCTCAGGATAGCAAGCAAACAAAGCAAATGGAATTGAAGAGGTGAGAGTAATGTTTACTTGCATTCTTGACGTGTATGCCTTTCAGAAACGAACCCTTTGAAGAAGTGATGCAGGGGCCGAAATGGGGGAAGATCACCCCTTCTGATTGGAGTTATTTTTTAGCTGAAGTCTAAAGTCAAAGAAAAGCAACAGGTAAGAGCTTGTCGTGAGCGAGGGTGGGTTTCTTTCATGCATGTAATTCCTCACTACTTATGAACTGTTTTTTGTATTCATTATCTGTATATTTTTGATCACAATTTGTATAGCACGTATGGTAATTCCGATTTCCTAAGAGTAGGACTAAGCACTGAACTTAGTCATCTGACCACAGTTACCTTGATTGGAACTGACAGATGCCGAAGAAAGGGTCACTATTTCACTAAATCATCAGTGGCACTCTCAGGCTTTGACCTACGTGTCTCAATCTTTGACCTTCCACGTTTAGGCTTCTTCTCCTTTCTTTTGGAAAGGAGCTCTCAGTACCTTCCCCAGCTACACTTTGGAGGGACAGGCAAGCTGGTTTATCTGAAAGGAATTGAATACATCACAAATTTCAGCTTGAAAGCGATCAACCATATGCTAAAGCTTTTAAGAGGCAGCTGACGCAAGTTGGTCCTACAAATTGAATTGTTTAGCTATATGAGGGAATCAGAATGAACTTGTATAGGATAGACGAGAGATAGAGTGGAGAGAGACTCTGCAAGTTAGAGAAGTATTAGAATATTTTCCCCACAAATTCCTAGAAAACTGGAATTTGGCTACTTCGGCAACTACATTTTCCTATTTCAGGATTCCCAAGTCACAGTGAGTTTTGAACTAGATTTGGACCTCTGACTTGTCGCGTTAGTCCTGTCTTCTGTCACTTTGCCCTCTTTTTCAAATATTACAAACCCGTACCTCCGTTCATAAACACGCTGTATAACTGGAAATATTCTTTGGCTGCCCGATGCAAAAAGTCCTAAGCAGATAAATGTCCGTGTCTGTGAGTGAGGCTTTGAAGGTCCTCCGGACACTGAAGGCTCCTTGACAGGAGAGGTTGTGATGCTCATGGGACACAGAGATGAGGGGACGATGGAAACATTTTTACCATGGCATAAAGAGGGGTTGTTTGTGTCTTTATCTGAAGAGCTAGGGAAATATTTTGTCAATCTTTGAAAAATATATTTTCGTCAACCGAGTTTGGACAGTGCTATTCTATGATGTGTGGAAGGCAAGAGTACCTCAAGGCATCAGTGAGATTCTGTGATGATTTGCTGATACACCAAGGTCTTTCTGGCTGCAGGAAAATCACTCATGCCAAAAGAAACAGACACTGGGCAAGATGGAGGGAACTGGTGAAGGCTGAGCGGGTCTAGAGGGGACCTCAGGGCAATGTGGGAAGGAAGGCGACACTGCGTGATTGGAACTCAGCAGGGCCTTGTGGGTCCTCTTGGCCTAGTTTCTTCCTTGTAATCAACCTCCACTGAGCAAACAGCCCTCTCCACAGTAATGTAATACCACTGGAATAGGCTGGCCCAGAAATCTCCTTTGGGGCCCTGTGCATGAGACCACCAGGACCCCATCTTCAAGCAACAGAGGTGCCAAAAAAAAAAAAAAAAAAAGACAATAATCAAAGTTAAACTGGGCGTGGTGGTGCACACCTGTAATCCCAGGCCTTGGGAGCTGAGGTTAGAGGATCCTAGCGAGGTTGAGACCAGACTAGGCTATGAAGTAAGCTCAAGGCGAGCCCAAACTGCATAGCAAGACCTTGTCTCAAAAAAAACCACACACACAAACACACAGATACACACATGTGCACACACACACACAAAAACAACAACAGTAGTGCCCAAAGACAGTCCTTCTTAGCTCACCAGCACAGTGCGGACCTGTAGGCTGCTACACTCCTAATCAGAAACTTCAGCCTCCTGGGCCCAGGAAACCAGCTGGTCAGACTGGAGGGTGGACTTGTGGATACACTGCTTTACCAGTAGGGTGCATTTAAGGTGAGTTGGGATCCTGGCAACAGGGACAGTTGACAGGGAAGGGACATAGATGATCTGTCAATCGTGTAAAGATACTAACTCCAACTTGGGAATTACAGGGCAGTTCCAGGAACTAAACAGGATAGGATAGTGTAACACCTACCTTATTTTTTGAAAGCTACCTATTTATGTCTAAAACATTAGGCTCAGTATATCAAAGAACCATTTAAAGAGGTTAAGCCAGTTCTGCTTTTGAGCAGATTGTATCTGTTATGAATAGCAAGTATACAGATGTCCACATTGTAAGGCAGACTGGTAGGTATTATAAAGAGAGATAAAAGCAAAATGTCACGGAATCTCTTGCTAAAGCAATAAGTCAGCAACAGCCTCTTGTAAAAGGTGTTATTTAAGAGGAACATGAAGAGGCAGTGATCTGAGAAACACTCAGTATTCTAGGAAGATAATGAGAAGCCTAGGTGTAGGTTAGAGCACGCTGCACAGTGGTCATCTTGGGGACTAGGGTAGAGTTGGATTTAGGTTCAGTCTTTTCATCTTTCCACATCTTTCACCTTTGATTGGTTCCCTGCTTAAAGTCTAACTCCCAAACACAGCAGCTTCTTTTGCTGTAGCCAGCAATAGTAATTAGAGACCATGAAAGGGTCAGCAGGTCTCATCTGCACTCTGAGGAAAAAGTTCTAAGTCCATGGACCAGTTATGCTATATATCGCATTATGGTATTGTATTGTCAAAATACCTGATTCCTGCAGCTTAAAGGAGGAAAGGCTTTTTCTGTTTTATGGTTTTCAAGGGATGGAGTCCGTGGTTGGCTGCCTCCAGAGTGGAAACAGCATGATGGGAGGACCTGGCAGGGGAAAGTTGCTCAGCTCATGGTGGACAGGAAGTGGGAGGGGCGGGGAGCAAAAATTTGCTTGCCCAGGTCACAGTGACTGGCCATTTCTGATCAGACTCTGCCTCTCAACAGTGTATCCAGCTACGACTGTATCAGCAGATCAGTGCACTAGTGAGCAGGGCACCTACAATCCAGTCACCTTCTGAACACATAAGACTTTGGGAGGATGTTGTAGATCTAAAACTTAACAGTTAATAGGTACATATTCCTATCTATCTATCTCTACCTGTCTATTCATCTGTCTATCAGTATATCAGCTTATCAGTCTATTGATCAATCTATCTACCTCTTTACCTGTAATTTAGCAATATAAAATGGAGATGGAACTAAAGTGTCTTGCTTCAGTTTTGAGCATAGCCTGTATATGGGACAATATTAGGAAAGAAGATAGAAATTTAAGTAGGTGGGAGGCATATTATAGAGTTGAAATTTTCTCAGTAAGCTAATAGTAAGGAACCATTAAAAGGTAATGATCTGGGGTGCAATATTCTGGAGCACTGTAATATACTCACACAGCGTAATATACTTGCACATTAGGAGACACAAAGACAAATGGGGTAGATTTTCTGTACTCTGAAAACTTATATTTTCTGAAGGGAAACTAACACATAAATAGTGATAAAGAAAGAATATGTTATATGAGAGGATCAGAGAGAAATTTCTAATGTATTCCAGGGATGAATAAATACTTTCTTCTTTTCATTTATTTTTTTCTACCTAGCCCATTGGTGACTGAATGATAGCATAACAGAAATACTTCGACAATCAATGAGCACTACAACATTTTTTTCTAGAATAGAAACAGAACTATAAAGTTGAGCCCAGTTAAGGGGTTACTGTGAATTTCTGTGGTACATGCTCAAATTTATTTCAAGGAGTAGCTATCCACAAAACATTCCAACAAAGACCCAAGCAAGGGTTATTTTTGCAGTCTAAATGGGGGTAGTCTTGAAGTGCACTACTGATGATTTAACTGAGTTTTTGATGAAGAGCTGGGTATACAATCTGAACTTCTTGGCAGTATACGCCTGCTGACCTTGCACGGGAAAGGGCAGCAGTATGCTCAGATGGTGTCTGGGCATCTGAATCCAACAGACTGATTATCCAGTAGCAACCTAGAGAAATAGGGTTTCAGTTTCTATCTCAATACATGTCTTTTATCTTTGACTTGTTCCATGCTTAAAAACTGATTCCCAAGCAGACATATTTGCCTTTAATGTGGGCAGCAATAGAGGAAAGAGAACATGCAAAGATCAGCACATATCTCTCTGCACGGCCAAGTTCTGTTAATTTCTTAAGGGCAGCTCAGTGACCGGAGCTCTCAGGAGCGCAGCTACACCCTGATTTCATATTCCAGCACAAGCCCCCAAAGGTGAGTGTGACTTCTTATTGTGCTCATCAATTATGAAAACATTTTCATATACTTTGTCCTTCAATTACCATAGAGTAAGGGACTGGGAAGATTTAAATGGAAGGAAAAATATATTGGTTTTGTATCTGAAATATAGGAGGAATTTCTTTCTGGGACTTATGTGTACCACTCTGTCTTTTATTATGATCATTTATGTGTTTATTTCTTTCATAGGCTGAGAGTTTTTATAATACAGAGAGTCTATCTTATTCATCTTTATATTTCTTGAAATTGTAGCACAGTACTTTTCCAAGTGTTCATTTTCAGTGTTTATTGATATAAACAATTAAATATACAAATTATTAAACCATGTGTGAAACTTTTCAATGAGTCCTACCATCTAGATTGCGCATAAAGAAAGGTAATACAGACTGGTTGTATGTTGCCTCATTTGAAACTCACAGTGATTCTGTGATTTAGGCATTACTGTCAGTATGGAAACAGACATCACCAGGATTTCACGGGTAGTGGGAAACTGGGGTCTGAACTCTGAACCATGTTGTTTTTGTTGATGTTGATTCTATTAATCTGACTCAATAAAACATGCATTATTTGTGAGGCACTTTCCAGTTCATGGAAGCTTTATGTCTAATTGCCATCCCAACACAACTGTGAAAGATCAGCAGGGCAGATATCACCTTTCCATTGTGGTGAAGTTATTGTAGCTCAGAGAGGTGGTGATTTCCCCAGAGTCACAAAGCTTATAACATTTTGGGCTTGAGGTAGAATCATGCTTTTATGACTGTAGCTCAATTTAGCTCACTCATTTTTGGTCTGGGAATAATAATACCTACATTTCTGTGTTGTGTGAGTAGTGAAAATAAACCACCTTACCACAAAATACACGTTGAATGATTTTTTTTCTCAACAATTATTACACCATACTATTTTCAGAGATGTAATGCCAAGATAGATTGCATCTTTCAAAATAACAAAAATTTCCTTCAAATTTTGGTTTAGGGTTCTATAATGTTTCCATTTGGTTAAAATTTTGTTTTCTTGACCAAATAATCTATCTTTTTCCTTGACTAGTGATTTTGATATGTCAACTTGACTGTATTTGTAGGTCCCCTGATTAGTACTGTGCACTTCTGGGTGTGTCTGGGTGGACCATGGCGGTGTGACATTGGAAACTTACTCTGGATGGCCCCTGGCTTGTCCTGTCTGGTGCTGTCTGATTCTGCTCTGCTTCCCAATGGCTATAAGCTAAGCAGCTTTGCTTTGCCCACCTTTCTACCTTGCAGTTCCTGCCTTGCAGCCAGAAGATCATGGACTGAAAACCTCTGGAACTGTGAGATGAACAAATCCTTTCTTCAAATTATTGGTGTTGGATAGTGTGTTGCAGTGATGAAAAGCTCACTAACATACAAAATTAATACTTAAGGAGAGTGAGATGTTACCACGATGGTGCTTGGCTGTGTGGTTTAGAAACTTTTGAAATTGGTGTGCAGGATGAATATGCAAAGCTTTATAGCTGTGAGTTAGAGAAGTCTCGGAACATTATTAGCAGAATCTGGTGGGTATTTCTGGTTGGAACTCAGAAGAGCAAAACCCTGAGAAGAATATGGACAGTAAATGTCAGGCTTAGCAAGTTTTGGTTGGAAAAAAGGGCCCAAGTTTCAATTGGGCTAGAGGTCATATACATTATATCCTAATAGAAAACTTGTGTCCATTTTATTTATGTGCTGAGACTTTTCAGGAGACTGAGATTAAGTTTGGTGGGCAAGTTGATCTTGCCTCTAATTTTAAGGCAGCCCAATGTTCAGGCTGTGAAATGCAGACTACTGGCTCCTTTTGGTCAGATGCATAGTGACAGCTGAAGTAAAAAGCAGAATGGAAAAATTTGAAGAGCTTAAATCTTGTTCCAAAAGAAAAAGTGTAAAGTTTGGGCCAAAGAAGGTGTGGTTGCTGAAGAGATTAGTGCCACTATAAAAACCCAAACTTTTTCACAAGTATGTCTAGAGGAAAGCTTAAGAATCTTTAAGATCCCACTCTTCACAGATTTAAGGGTGCAAAGTTGTAGACCTTTCACTGAAGAAGAGATTGTCTGATGTTTCTGCTCTGGAAATGCTGCTTCAGTAGTTTATTCCATGGGACTTACTTCATTATGCCAGCCCTCCAGAATGCCGCTCCCACCACTGTGTGCCTGAGATACCAGACAGGGAGTGAGACAACTTAAAAATGTATCGTGCTCTTTTAACTCTTTACTATTTCCTTATTTCTTTTGAATGTGAATATTTACACTGTACCATTGTAACTAGGAAAAACATAAATTTGCTTTTTCTTTTTACAGAAGTTGATGGCTAAACATTTGCTTTGAGTCTCAGTCTGACTTGCACTTGGACTTTTGAAAAATAATAGAAGTACTGAGACTTTGGGGGAAAGGATGCAATTCTGGTTGCGGACAGGATAGTTACATGATATTAGTTGAAATCATGAAGTTGTTTTCATCTGTTTTGAAGATAAAAGAACAGTTTAAGGAAATGTGTTTAGTTGTCGAATTGAGAAGAGGTGGATTATGACCATTAATCATGACTACCAGCTTTACTGGATTAAGAAATGCCCAGGTAAGAAATTAGTAAAGGACATTTCTAGATTTGTCCGGGTGGGTCTTGGATATGAGAGCTGTGCACTGTGAAAAGTCCCTGCCCCTTTCTCTCTGCCACTGTTCTTCTGCTCTGCTTTGTGGCTGCAATACACTAAGCAGCTCTGCTTGTTACCACAGTGACAGCAGACTGTCTGAGGCGAGTGTCCACTACAACCCAAAGCTCAGTTATTTAGCACAAAGCATCGACACTGCAATTTAACTGGAACGCTGAGGTTTCCGTTTAGGACAAAACAACTCATACACTGACATCTTTCATCTTAAAGCACATAACACATGTGCCACAGGTGTGCCCCCACTCCCCCTGTGACTTCCCTGTCTTGGAGTCAGCAGCCCGAATGAGAATCTCTGAAACGATGCACCAAATGAGCCTTTCTTCCTTGCAGGTGTGCGTGCTGCGTAGCGTGTGCCAGGGCCCAAGCTGTCTGAGTGGTAATGATTACAGTTGAGTTTTATTGAAATATAAGTTCAATTATTAAAATGACATTTCTAATTCTCTCTTAATGTCTTTCCCCTGTTATGTTCTGAGCTTACCATTACTAACAATAGAATGCTTTATTTTTGTTGATTTAGTTTACAGATAATTTGTAACATTGTTTTTATACTTGTGCATCAAGTTACTGGGTTCTTGAAAATTTATTTAAAATTCATTCTAACTTTATCATGTTTATTTATGGAATTTCAGCAACATTTGCTAGTGTCACTTTCAGGTATTAAGATAATATCTGAATAGAACACTTGAAGTTTTGATTGACTCAGTGTGTTTGCCAAATGTTTTTGTGATCTTCAACTGTATTAAAAGCATCAAAAATTAATGTGAATTTTGCCTTAAAAGGGTGAATATTTTGGGAAATATTTCATTCACTGAGTATTAGTATTAAGAGAAGATAGTGTCCTATTAATTTTGTTAACATATGCCTGCTTACAATGTCATTGGCTTAATCACTTTTAGACTGTAACATCACTTGCAGTAAAAGGATGCCTGCATGCATTCATTCTGATTCTTGATATTTACGTAGAGTTTTAAGGCATTAAGACAATCATCATATATTAATAACTAATAAATATCACATGAGCACCATACACGGCAGTAAGAATTCCTTTTACATCCTTTTGATGGAATTCAGTTACATGAAGTGTGGTACACAGCATAGGTGAACCCTAAATGCCCCATCAATTTCAGGTAACTTTACAAATGCCTTGCAATTTACTTTAAAAGAGATTTCACTCTAAACTGTTTTCAAATTTAAGAGAAATCTTGCCTTGAGTTTTGATTTCTGTGACATGCATGATGATTACATATGCAGATGCTCCTTGAAACTCAAGACACCCGCAGGCATTAGTCTATAGTGGTGGCCCAATGCTGTAGGTGCCCTCGAGCCTGCAACGGATATGACCTACAGTAAACGAGCACCTCTTGATGAACACACATGCAAGTCTGACTGAGGAAAACAAAAGACCAAACTTTCTTCAGGGTTTAAATTTTATTTCTAGAATGTTCTCTTCTTATTTTCATATCAAATTTATTTTTATTTGATACAGAAAAACATAAAAATTGTACATATCTGTGGATTCACATGATGTTTTGATTCATGCACCCATGGTGTGATGTTTAAATCAAGTTAACCATCTGTCTCCTCAAACATTGATCAGTTTTTCATAGTGAAAACTTTGAAATTTCAACTAGGTCTTGGAAAGGTGTAGTGTACACATTTTGTTTTTTATTGTCACTCTTCTGTGCAAAAACACTTCAGAAATTCTTGCTCCTATTAATTGTAACGGTATCCACTGATCAACTTTCCACTGATCAACTTTCCATTCCAACTTGTGGCCATTCTGTCTGGCTGCAAGTAACCACTCTTCTCAGCAATTATGAGATTAACTATTTTTTAGATTCCACATATGAGTAAGATTATGCAGGACTTGCTTTTCTGTGACCAGTTTATTTAATTAACATAACATTCTTGTATTTCCATTTTAACCTTATTTAATGAAAGTTCAGTTAAATAATTTTTCTCTTAAACATTTCTTTAATACTTAAGAATATTTTGTCATATGATTTATTAATTAAGTTGATTATTTATACAATATTTTAATTTGTTCAAATCACTGAAATACTGCTGATTTTTTGATTATATATATATATATATATATATATAATGTATTGGGGATAATTTGCATAACTACTGGTAGAAAAGTAAAGTAAAAAGTTCCAAGTAATTTAATGCATAATGCATTGAACAAATATTAGGTTTCTATATTATTTGTGAATGTTTGCTACTTTTAGGTTTTATGATTCATTGTGAAACTTTGGTGGATTTTTCCTGATTTGTGCTGAAGGTAAAAAATAAATCATAAAATCAAGGTGACATTTCATCAATACAATACTTTTAGAATTCAACAGGGAGTCATCAGGACCTAGGCTTTTATTTATTGGTAGGTTTTTAATTACATCTTCAATTTTACTAACTGATAATGGTTTAATTCCTTAAAAAAACTAAACCTAACAGTTCCATTTGACCCGGCTATTTTGCTTTTTGGTAACTTCCTGAAAGAATTAAAAGCACCATAACATGGAGAAATATGGACACCTATGTTTCCAGCAGCACAATTTATTATCACTAAATCTTGGAAACAATCCAAGTGCCCTTTACTGAGGAATGGATTAAGACTATGGAGTACTGCTATGCTATAAAGAAAGGAAAGTCTGGGACATTTTTAGGTAGACGGATGCACCTTGGGACCATACTGTTAAGTGAAATAAGTCAGATACAAATGTGTAAATACCACGTTGCTTCTCTGGTGTGAGATGGTGAAAAGGTAAGTAAAGATCGAAATGTTGAATGGATTGGGAATTAGGAAGAAAAGGTTTAAATGAGAAGAAAGATAAGGCAGGAGGGGAGAGGGAGGGAAAAGAAAAAAAGAATTTAAGAAAAAAGGAAACAAAGTTTATTTTTAAATAAGAGGGGAGGAGTTGAAGGGAGGTGCAGGAATTGGAAAGAAAAGAAGAAAAATGCCATGTACTGGACAAATTTCCTAAGATGAATGTGATCATTATGTATGTCTAAAATGCACAATGAGATTAATTTAAAATAAAAGTGATATTACCCTGTGTGTTTTCATATACAACAATGGCAATCATTATTTTGCTCTTATTTTTTTTATGAGTGGTACTTTTTCACATTAAGCAGTATTATAACTGTATTACTTCTACATTATAGCTACATAGTGTAGATGCTATTTCCGTTGCCAGGTACCTTATTGAATTACTTGGTTAATGTCAGTACAGCACATTTTGTGAGATTAGTGAGTGTGTGTTTCACTTCAAATCTTGGATAGATCTAGTTTCATGAGTTATGAAGGAACCTGAAGTAGATCAAACAGTTTTTAACCTCGGAAAAATAAGCTAATTTATTATGGCAGTTTCACTCTGTATATAAAATGCATTCTAAGTGACAATCACTTGAAAATTAGTCATAGGTACATAAGCCTACACATCTGTACAGTCATAGAATCAAGATCCGGACAGTACCTTTTCCTTTTAATGAAGTTTCCTTTCCTGGTAGCCAATAAGAATATGTGGTTATTATTCAAATAAGATTCTTGATTGCCTTACAAAAATGGATTGTTGATAGGAGCTCAAATGCTATTCATTTTCCCCCTTTTAATAGTAACTTGTAAATTTAGAGGTAGGTTTTTTTTTTCCAATTTCTTTGCTATCATTTTCCTAACCTGAGTTCTGTTTAAAGACTGTTAGTAGCCTTTCCCACGTGAGATATCTTCATATCCAACAGAAGCCACCACCCAGTGAGGACCCAGTGTCTTCGGATGACTTGATTCTGTCTGCAGAATCTCAGGTCACCTAGGGAGAGATCTCTGAAGCATCATTTTTGGAAGAAGAATACTTGGCTGACTAGGAGAGGTGCATTTTACCCTTGGACAATGTAGATCAATGTTGTAGAATTTTTTAAGATTTGCAACAATTTGAAAAAAGCTGCAGATAAACTGCATAACCTAGGAATATCCAACAGGTTCAGAAAAGTTATCTTGGATGCATAAAAACATGTGGATAATATCTATTATTAAAAAGACAAAGTTTACCACAACTTATGCTCACAAACACCACACGGTGCCACACGAAACTGAGAAAGAGATGGAAGCAGACCTAAGGACACACACCTGAGCCAGCTGTGCATGGCCCACTTCAGTCAGCGCCCTGCTGTGACCACTGCCACCCACCTCCCGCTGCCATGGTGAGCTCAGGGACCAAGCAGCTGCTCCCGACACCGTGTGGCCCATGTCACCTCCACGTGAGCAAGCCATCTCCTCAGGAAATCATGCATTGCAGCAAGAGGTTTCTGATGTTTTCACAGTGTGTAACACGTATACAAGATACATCGGTCGGTTGCTTTGGTTATTGGTAAGGCTTCCATCCCACAGCAGGCTACTAGGGAGGCACTGGCAAGTAGGAGCAGATGGGTGACCAATGAAGCACTGTGAAGCCCACTGTTGTGGGTCATGGGGTCCTTTCCTCTCCATTTTGGCACTGGGCCAGAGGTGGCCCCTGTAACCTCGAGGACAATCATAAGCAGAGGCGCTGGACTCTGTCCCCACCTCCTGGCTGGCCAACCCTGAGCCCAGTGCCGCTGCAGCGGCATGTGGAGCAGGGACCTCAGTGCCCAGCATGGCATTGCTGGCATTGCATGGCATTGCAGGCCCTGCTGGCAGGGATGGGAAAATCATTGCCAGGAAGCTCTGGGAAACAATGAAAAGGTTGCATAGAAGAGGTGAATATGGGCTAATCCTCAGGAACCACTGCAGGGAAGCTGTGTTTGCCGCAGAGAAAACTCACCCCAGGGAAACCACTGCAGTGTGGGAGAGGGTGGATTGCAGAGCTTGGGGTCTTGGAAGGAGAAAAGCATGCAGAAGCAGGAGGCCTCGCTGGCTCTGGAAAAGCTCTGGGTCCAGAAATGCAGGGTGCAGGAGCTGTCAGCCACCATCGATGCCCTCGGGAGGCAGCAATGCCAGGAGAGCAGCAGTGGGAAGGAGAACAGGGATGCAGGCCAAGGCCTCCTTCTGGGCCGCCTGGACAGGGTGCACGGAAAAGTACAGGAGAGGGCGGGAGAGGAGAGCTGGGGCCAGCAGCTTCTTCCACATCGGTACCGCTGTGATTCCAGTTTCCAGTGCAGAAAAGCCAAGCAGAGGACCCGAGGGCTGGATCCACACAGGACCCGAGAGTCTATATCATCTGGAAGCCGGCTTCTGCTACCCTGCAGCCATCCTGCAAGGGGAGAGAACGGGAGACACCAATGAGCAAAGGGTGAAGCTTGCCTGCTTGCTTTGTAGCTGGTGCCAGGTCCTGGTACCATCTCCATTATCTGCAAAGTCTGGGGCTCTTCTGTTGATACCTGGAGTGTGTCTCTTTTTGGTTGTTATAAACATGGCATTTTATTTTTTTGATCCTGGTTTCCTCAATACATCTTTAAAGGCTTTTAAATTGTTTCTTATATCTGGTCAAGCTTATTTTTAAGAAGCTTCATTTTTAATTTGTAATAAAAGTTTATAACTTTTTAAAAAGTCAATAAACTGCACACATTTATTAATAAAATGTTAAATAATTGAAAAAAATATCATATGCAAAGTTTTGATTGGAGGAGCAGCCTGCACCTCTAACCATATGTTGTTTAGGTTAGTTGTATTTTAATCTTTTATGAATGGCCATTTTCTTTCCTCTCTTGTGTTCTGCTTTGGTGCCTCTCAAGGTTTCCGCTTATGTTTCTCCAAGGTGGCTCTTGGGCTTGATCCAGCCACTCCAGTGTACCTGTGAGTGTCTGTGTGTTCATATTCGCCAATGTCTAGATTTTTACAGATATTTTTGTGCGTTGATAGCTCCTTCCTGAGCCAAAGGGAAGCTGAGTTGGATTTTAAGCCTTGTAATCAGAGCAGCGTCCACGAGCTCTCCAGCTGCCAGGGCTCTATCTGCTTGACCTTTATAAGATTTCCCGGAGTAAATGGTGAGACACTGCACTGCTTTTCACTGCCAAGTAACCGAAAGCCCCAAGTGGGAACCAGGAACTGGAAGACACAGCATACAGTTTCCCTGGCAGCTAAGTGTGCAATTCCTGTGTCATCGCAGTGCGTCACTCTGTACACTGCATCGCCAACTCCACGTTTCCTGGTCTCTAGTCAGTCCTTTTGCTTGGTCATCACTGAAGGGATAAGAAGGGTTGCTTTGAATTTCCCAGCCACGCTCAGCCTCTTGTTCCATCTGACATTGTCTTTGAAAACAAAAGGATGAGTTTAAACATTACCACGTTTTGAATACGAAACATTCCTGCAAATTTCTTTCCCTGCCAGTTCAGAGCACCCACATCTCGTGTCCTCTGTCTCACCTCAGTGTTTTCCTCTACCTGCTTTACTGGACTGTGCTGGCTTCTCTCTGCTCCAAGTTCCTTTGCTAAACTGTTTTATCTCTGAGGTTGCATTCTCAGCTTGCAGAGGAGGTGGACTCACTGTATGTCCTGCCCTCTAGAGCGGGTCGCAGCGTGGGCTTTAGCTGTGCTATGCTTGGCACTGAGCTCTGAGCAGCAGACATGTTGTTTGCCAACTGCAGCATCTCTGGTAGGGCTCCTGTTTTGCTTCAGCAATAGAAGTAAATTGTGATGACTTCAGGTCTACTTATTGTGAGTTAGGTTCCTGTTAGCTGTGGAAACCGATGTATTGCTAGCATGTGACTAAGTTCACAAAATATACTTTATTTTGTCCTTAATGTATAACATATAATATTAATGACTCAAACATATGACCCAAATCTTTGAGAAAAAGAGATTTTAATTTAGTAGAGTGAATAAATACAAGGATTTAAAAAAACCATAATACTAGTAGGAAGATTCTGAGAGTCATGTTATAGGACAGACCTCTCATCTCCTCGGGTTCTATGTCAGATCATTTCTGCCCTTGCAGTCATGTGGTGAATGAGAGCACAGTTACACTGTTTTGTTTTTATGAATCCATAACAACTCTAAGGTCTAGCAGATGGCTATAATCCCAGCACTGAGACAGCCTGGGACCAGGACGGGTCCAGGGACTAAAGTGGCAGCAAGCTGGAGAGAACCGGCACAGGCAAGGCTGGGCTGCAGAGAGGGCAGTGTGGGCGGAGGTCCTAGATGGGCAGATCAGCTCGTCCACCCCGGGTGGACCTCAGCGCTTGGTGGTTGGGGCCAAGTCAGGTCCACTGTGCCTTCAGGCCTAGGGTGGTAGAGAAGCAAGAACAGGTACTTTGCCACTGCAAATAGGAGTCCCTGGTCTGGCGCAGTCTATGCTCAGCTCAGGTGATCTGTGTGTCCTGAGCTCACCATTTTGTCATAAAGCGCAGGGCTCCTGATAGAGTGACAGAATCTGGGGATGTAGCTCAGCAGCATAAGCGTCAGCTTGGCAAGTACAAGATCCTGAGTTCGATTCCCTGGTACAAAAACAAAATGCAATAATAAAATGAACAGGCTTGCTGGTACGGTGACAGGCACACAGAGGGTGCTTACCTAGTGGCTTCTGTAAAGCAGGCTGTCATTTAAGCAAAGACGTCTATGCACTGCAGAGTTTACCCTTCAAGCCAGTCTTTTGTTGTTTCCTATTCTCTCTCTCCACTTGATTTTGTTCTTTTCTAACCATTTGGTTTTCTCATGTGGAGAAAGTAGTATTTAGCTTTCTAGATCTATTTCACTTATTATGGCCTCCAGTCCCATCCATTTCTTTGGAAATGGCAAAATTTCACTCTCCTTTGTGGCCGAACACTACTCCATAGCACATCTGTCCTGTGTTGCTTTAACCCTTCACCTGCCTTTGGAATCTTGGCCCTTTCCATAGCTTAGCTCCTGTGATTTGCAAAGTTAGAAACTTGGTCATGTGAGGGTTCCTTTAATATGATGTCTTTAATTCTTTGGGTAATATAACCAGGAGTTGTAAAGCTAGACCAAATGACATCTCTGTTTGTAGATGAATTCTCATTTCTGTTTTAGGGGGCCTCCATATCCATGTTAGTAGCAGTTATACCAGTTCACACTTCCACCGGCAGTAAGGGGGGCTCCTTTCCCCCTCATCCTCTTCAGAATTCTTTTTTTCCCTTTTCTTTCCTTGTGTTCCTGATGATATCCCTTCTAGCTATAGTGAGATGGACTCCTGATTTAGTTTTGATTTGAGTTTCTCTAGAAGGAGGTCTTCCCACTTTGTAGTGTCTTCCTCAATTTCTTCCCTCAGTATTCTATAATTTTCACTTTCGAGGGCTTTCACTTCTTTGGTTAGGTTGACTCATAGGTATTGAACTTTTTTAAGCAATTGTCAGTGGAATCAGTTTACTGATTTCTTCCTCAGTGAGCTCATTATTGGTGTACGGAATGCTATTGATTTCTGCTTTTTGATTTTGTATCCTGAAACTGTGTGGAACCTGTGTATCACATGTCACCATTTTGTGATGAAGCGTTTTGGACCTTCTGTTTAAGGAATTATTTCATCTGCAGATAGGGATGATTCTGAATTCTTTGTTTGCTGTACTGCTCTGGCTGGGGTGTCAGGCACTATACAGAACACGAAGGACGTCCTGGTCTCGTTCCTATGCTTTCCACTTCCCCAGCTGGCATGCTATCGGCTGTGTGTGATGTTATTAGTCTGAAGTTAGACCTTTCTATGACTACTTTAATCAGGTTTTTATTGTGTGATGACATTATGCTTTGTTGAAGACTTTTTCTGAATCAACTGAGATGATCACATGACTTTTATCCTTGCTTCTATCTATGTAGTGTATTAAATTCATTGATTCATGTGTGTTGAGCCTCTTGACATTCATGAGATGAAACTAAATTGGTCATAGTGAATGAAATTTTTAATGTATGGCTGAATTAGTTTTTGAATGGTCTTACAGAAGAGCTTTTTTTGGTATATATATATATATATATATATATATATATATATACAACACACATACCCAATATCTTTTATATATATATATATATATATATATATATATATATACACACACACATACATATATATGTATGTATATGGTTTTACTTTTTGGTTGAGTCCTTGCCTGGTTTTGGTATCAGGTTAATGCTGGGTTTATAGAATGAATTTGGAAACATTCCTTTCCATTTTATTACATGGAAAAATCCCAGGAGCATTGGTGTTATTCCATCAGGTCCTGGGATTTTTCTAGTTGGTAGAGTTTTTAATTAGTGCATTAGTATCATGTTTATTATTGATCTGTGTAAGTTTTTATATCTTGGTTCCATTTGTTCCCAAGAATTTCTCCATTTTTTCTAAGATGTTCCAACCTGTTAGATGTAAGTTTTCAGGATAATTTTTATCAACCCTTTGGATTTAAGTAGTACTATATATCTTATACTTGCATCTTTTCCATTTCCAATTTTATTAATGTGTTCCTTTGTTTTTCCTCTGGTAAGTTTGATTAAGAGTTCATAATTTCTGTTTATCTTTTCAAAGAATGAATTCTTTGATTAATCAATTGTTTGTAGTTTTCTTTAGTCTCAATTTCTTTGACTTCTACTCAGATCTTATTATTTCTTTCCTTCTACTGGGTCTTAGGGTTTGTTTGTCCTTGTTTTTCTAGAACCTGAAGATCTTTAGTTGTATCTTTAGTTGTCCTGCCTTGGCTTTCTTGATGTCCTGAATCAATTCAAAATCATTTCAAAACACCTACCTTTCATGGCCATTTTGATAAGGAAGAGCCGGCAGTCACACCGCTGCTGAATCTGGTAGATGAGGACACACCATCGTGTTTCCACAGTCCTGCCTGTCTGGTGGGTGGCACTCGCAGCAGCATGCACCATATATCTAAGCACACCTCCTGAAGACACTCAGCATAAAGGACCTCTAGAACAGCTTCAAAAGGGGGCAAGAATGATAGCAATAAGAAATAGCATGGGGAATGTATGTGCAAGGAACCAAGGGAAGGAGAGGAAGAGGAGCAAGGAAGAGGGAATGAGACAAATAGAAATGGAGGTGTGAAGCACTGTGTATGTGCACCAAGTTTCTGCATGGAATAGAGTATTTTATTTATCTATATATAGACTTATAGAGGTAGGTGTGTGTGTGTGTGTGTGTGTGTGTGTGTGTGTGTGTGTATCTCTATATACATGTCAGGAGATACAGGGAGGGGAGCGAAGAGAGGGGAAGAGGAATAAACAAAGAACTAAACTGTGTCGTGTACAAATTCCCCACGATGAATGTAATCACCATGTACTGCAAACACAGACCAATAAGAAGAAGGAAGAAAAAAATAAATTGAGAGGAACTATTTGTTTAATATTTGCTTAATGGCAATGTATCTTTTATTGTAATGAACTTTTTAAAAAGTAAAAATTCATTGTATTTTTGATAATCCCTTGTAGTCCACTGAGTTGTTTTGTTATCTTCTTAAATTCTTACCTTTTATAGTATGTAGTAAACTATGTTTTTCTTATTACAAGTTTTAAAGTCAACTTGGTTGGATATAAGCATAGATTCTCACCAACTCTGAGGTGGGAACCTATGCTTGCTTTGGGTTGCAGCTCCTTGGAGTATAATTTTCCATCTTTTCTTTCATCCTGTGTGCCTCTGCCGATGAGTTGTGTCTCTAGAGAGCAGCCTGTAGCATGTACGGTGGCCCAGTCTTCCAGTCTGTGTATTTAAATTGGAGAGTTACGTTCATTTATTTTTGTTGTGATTAAAAATTATGTACCGTTCCTGTCACTTTGTTGTTCTTTCCAGTGTCTGGTTCATTTCTGCTTTTTGTTTAACTGCTATCTTGTGAGACTTACTCTCCCTTGGCCTATGGCTGTGGTTGTCCTTATTCCCCTTGTTTAGGGTTCCTGAAGTACTTTATGCAATGCTGGGTTAGAGTCATGGATGTTATAGTTTATCTTTATCATACAAGGTATTAATTTCTCCTTTGATTTTGAAGGAAGTCTGAAGTGGGAATTATTTTCTTGCAGGCTTAAAAAACTTCTAGCTCTTAGGCTTTTAAATTTTTTATTAATAAATTTGCTGCTATCCTGATGGGTTTGTCCTTATGAATGATAAATGATTTGAAGATTCAAATAGTTTTTGATAGCTTTATATATATATATATTATATTTATATGTATACATACATTATAATGACATATATACTGTAATTACAATCTACATTATAATGACATACATATATAAGAAAAGAGTGGAAAGAACTGAGACAGAGAAGCTATGTGGGAGAAAATAAAATAAAGACAGGCAGTAAGAGATCTAAGTAGAAATGAGAGAAGAGTTAAGGAATGAAGAGCTTAGTGGATCAGTGGGCTCCTGACAGCATCAGTGAACTGACCACTGATGACCCCATAGCCCAGTGTGCACACTGAGAGGTGGAATCTAGTGAGATGGGGCAGTAATTTAGCAAATGTCAGATAAAGTAAGTTCTGCCTATGAAGCAACCATTAATGTGGGTCTGCGTGACAATATAGGATGCTGTGGATGCAAGAGAAGAGAACTAACTCAAGGTTATCTTCACATGTATGTCTACAAGAAGGTCAATCCTGATAAGAGGAACCAAAGTTCTGATAACAAAAAGAATGAGAGAGGGAAGAGAGCCCCCCTCCAGCTGTGCTGCTTGGGAGAACAGCAAGCCCCAGAAGGGTGCAGTCCTAAGCTGCCAAGAACTGTCCAAGAGCTCTAGTTTCGCTCGGTGTCAGCCAGCTGGCCACGCCCTGGGTGCCCCAGCAGGTCAGAGCCTCAGGCTCCCAGAGCTACCCCGACCCCGGGGCTTCTCTCTGGCTGTCAGCACAGACTCTGTGGACCACTATTGTAGGAGAGTCCAGGGTCAGGAAAGACACTGATCACACTCGCCCTGGGCTGGAGCCTCTCCCCTAATCTGATCTGTGGGGTCTCAGCTGTGATGGTCCTATGCATTGCTCTGTGTCATGGTTCCTGCCATGCCTGCTGCTGCCATGTTAGCCTGGGTCACCCTGTCAGGTCTGTCTCAGTGGCTGTGTCCGCTGAGTCTCCAGCTCCTGCGCACGTGGGTCTGGGGCCATCCCTTCTGTCTCTATGTCTGCAGGGCTTCCTGTCGCTGCCACAGTCCTCTGGGTCTCTTACTATTTCATTGTCCCTACCAAGCTCAGGATGCACCTCGGGGGCTTTTCCAGGAATATTTTAGCTCTGGCCTTCCACCTCGGTAAGAAATCACCCAGTCAAGGCAGTACAAAGGGTCCTGGGGGCTGTGCTGGGTTCTTCAGCAGTAGCTGCCCCTGCTTCTTCTCATGGACGAGTTTGTAAATCGCACACTGAGTGAATGCACTCAGCAGTGCTGAGTTGAGTCTTGGCTCCTTTCTTATTCCAGTGACTCTGTCCCTGGATTCCATCCATCCAAGGCCCTTTTCCAGCTCTGTTCCAACAGCTGGTCACCCTTCCCAGCACCCCACACAGCCATGCTCCACTGACCTGTGTGACTGTCACAGAGAGAGCTGTGAATGTGATGGGAGGGCAAAAGCTAAAGCCAATTTTTGGCTTTAATATTTTTGCTTTTGGGGTGTGTTGACTTTATTTCTTTATAATGAAAGTAATGCTATTACTTTCATTATAAAGTTCTTTATAATGGAAACATTTGTGAGTGAACTAAATGGGAAATAAAATTTGTTGCCAGACCCAGAGTGAGGCAGCTTTAGAGGTCAGACATGCATGTGGGGTCTACCAGCTGCCTTACAGAAAAGCGAGGAGGAGGGGGAGGAGGAGGAGGAGGAGGAGGAGAAGGGGGAGGAGAGGGAGGAGGGGGAGGAGGAAGAGGAGGAGGGGGGAACAGGGGGAGGAGGGGGAGGAGGAGGAGGAGGGGGAGGGGTAGGAGGAGGGGAAGGAGAAGGGGGAGGAGGAGGAGGTAGAATGGCAGGCGGCAAAGGTGCTGAGAATGGTAACGTGCTGGATTGTGACTTCCTACCCATCCCACGTGGGCTATTTATTCCCTTAGCTTTTTACATTCTCTTTAACTCTGATACATTTGTAGTTTGAGAAAATTGCAATATGGCTAGATGGCTTGCTTTTGTGTGCCTTATGTGCAGGATGATGTGAGATGTATAAGCAAACTGAGTATGAGATCAGGGGCCTGAGAACAGAGCAGGGCAGACTCGGAGGCAGCAAAATGAAAAGCATGATGGGGATGAGAGAGAAGCCACCAAACAGGGTCTAAAGTGGTAGCATTTATCTTTGTTGTACATTACAGCACCTTTAGTTCTTTGAGAAAAATATGCCAGGATCTCAAATTCACATAGTCTGATATTAACAGGTCTGGATGTGATATAGGTATTGATATTACTTTAAAACTTCCTGAGGGATTCTAAAGTAGAACTGAGACTCATCTACCACTCCTCTACCCGAGGGCAAAGGTCTCAGATAGATGTTTCTCCTGTGTGAGGCAAAGGCACAATTTGAGTAAACAGAGCACAGCTTACACACACACACGCACACACACACACACACACACACACACACTTCAAATAAAAATCTAATCATGCTCTTGTTCTAGATCTTTGTAGAGTGATGTGTGCGTGGGCAAGCTATCAGTGGGTAATTTCTTTAAGACAGAGAAATATGCACTTCTAGTTTTGATCCAGTTGAATCATTAAGTTGAAATTTTAGAGTTGGTAGGGAGATGGATGCCATTACTATCTTTTTTATGTGAAGAGAGCAATTTTGTCAAAATCTATGACAAAAGAGCAATCAGTAGGAAGACAGCAAAGAGAAGCAAAAGGAATCTGGACCCGCCTTCACACATTTGAGTCGCGGAGGGCGAGGAGGGTGGTACCGCAGTGATGCTCACATGGGCACCTTAGCCCGCTGCACAGCAGGCACTCAGGGGTGTGGGTACTGCAGCGCCCCTGGAGGAAGCAGGAGGCGGGAGTGGGAGGAGTCAGGCGGTTAGTCCGGAGCAGAGCCGCACTGGGCATCTGTCTGCTGCTGTGACAAGGTCCCTGAAGTCCATAACTGAAGCGGGAGGATGTACTCTGGTGCACAGTTTCCTAGGTTTCAGGCTGCAGGCGGTGGTTCTGGGGCTCTGGGCCTGCAGGAGGACAGAAACCATGGTGGAACAGAACTGCTTACTGCCAGGCAGCCAGAAGCAGAGAGAAAGGGAAAGCGCTGGAGACAGAGGCCAGGGAGGGAGTGACCCTCAGTCCGCCCCAGGGGCCTCTCTGTCCTCCAGGCTCCGCCTCTCAGGAGGTGAACCAGCTAGATAGAACATCGGTGGGTTCACTGATGAGAAAGTCAGCGCCCTCCCAATCCTTCGGCTCTTCACATCCCAGCAAGCCGTGACCAAGCTTTTCACATGGTGACTTTTTAGGAGAAATCTTGAGTTCCAGCAATAACAATGACTGAAGAAAGACAAAGAATGGAACAGGGGTTAGACATGGTAGACAGTAAATGCTCAGACACACAGCAATGGTAGTAATCGTCACACCACAGTGGGTTTTGTTACAAACGAAACTTCTATTGTTCAGGAAAATATTTCCACTCTAAAATGTCATGCTGTGGGCGGGGGGGGGGGCACAAATCTTTAATTCCAGCATTTTGGGAAGCTGAGGCAGAAAGATCACAAATCTGAGCCTAGTTTGGGCAACTTAGCTAGTTAGGGAGACCTAACTGAAAACACAGAAACAAATGATGGAATCACTAAGGGCTGGAGATGTAGGTAGTGTGAAAACCCTCGGTCCCACCCTCAGAACTTCCAGAAACAACTAAATAACTAAATAAATAAACAACTAAATAAACACCTAGGAAAGAAAAGGGAAGAAGGAAAGGAAGTGAGTTACACATATTTACTGTGTGTTGCAGAACTCTCAGTATAAACCCAGCGGCTGCAACTCTCCGAGGGGAGGCATACTCTTACATAATCCACCAGAGTCTGCTCTTCAGAGGTAGGAAGAGGAGATGTACCAGGTTTAATGTTTGGCCTGACATCTCAGAGAAATGTAGGTTTTCCAGAGAGAGAACTTCCTTTTAAACTTTCTGTGTGCAGAGGAGAAACAGGCTTATTGCGTTCCCTGTGGGCCACTTCTCTAAACAAGGGGCAGCACCTCAGGATTCCAGCTGGAGCCCTCAGAGACCCATCCAAAGGCTGTCACATGGCTCAGTCGGGGTGATCTTCATAGGAGCAGACGTCATTTTATGGTGACTGAAGCAAGGCATTTTATATTTAATTTCCTCAGTGATTTGAAGGCTGCTGTCATAAACTTGTTGGATGCAGTGCTGGCGTGTTCTCCATTTCTTGGGCCTGCCAGAGCTGCTGAATCCAGTCCCACCCTGTCACCCTTGCTAACCCTTTCCCATGTTGCCTGCTAGTTCCTCCTTCTGTGGGCTGAATACCCAGCACCTCATAGCTGCTGCCATGTTTAAGTCTAAAGGACCCTTCCCATGATGTTTTCTTCATGCAACCAACTCCCAGCCCTGCCGTGAAGTCTGAGATACCATCCATGGGCCTTAGCAAGGCGGAGCCACACAGACTCGCTTTCTTTCTCTTTTTTTCTCTCTTTGTCACCCACCGGTGAGCTCCTAGCCACTCCAGGATTTGCTGCAGGCTTTTTCCTGGCTCGTGGCTTCTCTGGGGCTTTAAGCAGTGAGTCTCTTGTTTTGTCCATTTCAGGCTCCCCTCCCGTTGCTTGTGTGAGAGCTGATTGATGTCCCTGAACCTCATTTGACTTCACCCAGAGCTCCTCTAAAGAATGGCTGTCTGGCCTGATGGTTGCTCTTTGCAGAGAGACTTAATGATCAAGTTAGAAAGAAGCTATAACAACAAAATCTCAACTTTTCTTTTCCAATTTGAAATTCACTTAGATTTCAGAAGAGCTTTGTGACTGATGGATGACACAGGATGATAAAAGTATACTTTGCTTGTAGTGGTCCATGGGAGCACAGGAGGCTGGGAACAAGAAACGTGGGTGGGAAGTAGGTGCTGCTACAGGGCATGTGCAGACCTCTGTCACCAAGGAAGGAGAGCTGCTGGGTCTGTCACAGCACAATCCAAGTGTCCAAGATGATTTGGCATGAAGTGGTGTGTGGAGTGCATTCATCTATACCCCTCCTCCAATTCCTTCCACCAACAGCAAAGACCTACAAATGTCGACTGTCAATATGCTAGCAAATAAAAGTGGGTTTTACAATTATTTCAGGTGTTCTAAGGAATCCTTGTGATGCAGAAATTACCTGGAGGTAGAGCAAAGCAGAGCAAGATCACAGAAGGCCCCTGTGGTGGGAAAGAAAGTGCTTCACAGAAGGGTTGCTCTTGGGTCAGCGGCCTTTTTAGCTTGAAGACCTGGCGAAGAAGTGCGTGCAGAACCAATCTAAGTGTTGTTTCCACACTTTGTCTCTGACTGTGGAGCCTCAGCACTAGCACGTTTGCTCTGTGACTCAGTTGGTATTTGTAGTAAATCCTGCGTGGTGGTCAGGGCCCCAGAGAGCTACCCATCCAGGGAGGTGAAAAGAACGCCCTTTCTCCACACCAACAGACTTAGAGCGGCCTCTCAGGTGCGCTCAGTCATGGTGCCTGCCCCAGATCATTGCAGACAGCCCTGAGCAGAACGCCGTCTGCATGGTCCTGGGGTACCTTAAGTCTAACAGTGAGGAGGGACCCGCTAATCACCAAGGTTGGGTTGGAACTAGGGGCATGAAATGGGGCCATCAAAATCAATAAAGGGAGAATGAATCAGAGTTAATACAGTGAGGAGCATATTTTACAGCATTTAGTGAATAATTTCAGGTAAATTGGAAAGGACTTTGCATCCGTAAAATTGTTGGAAATGAAAAATTATATCTGAAATTTAGAAGTCTCGAAAGATAGAATGACTAGGATAAGGTGGATATAATGGTGAAAAGATCGTGGCAGAATACAATGCAGAAGGGCAGCATGCAGTAAATAAAAATATGAAAATTGAGACAGAAAGAATAAACTAAAATGTTCAAACATCTACACTTAGTAGGGATGGCGAGCAAAAGTACATGAAGAAGAAATGGTCAAAGGAATAATGAGAGAGCATGTCAGACGATAGGAAAAGACACTGTTTGGGTAGAAGGCTCACTGGGTGTACAAAAAAGAAAAAGAAAACAGATTCCAACAAAATGTGGTGAAATGTCAACATACTGAAAATAAAAACAAAGCCCAAAGATGGTTAAAGTGGGAAAACAGATTTCCTACAAGACAACCTTGTTCTCTCTCATGCTACAATCATTATTTCTTAAAATGAAAAAGAAAACCATAAGTGAGTTCTAATAAACGTGCAAAACTTCAAAATGTATCAGCAAGTAGATTACAATAATATGATAAAATACATGGCTAATAGTATGTCATGTTATATATATATATATATATATATATCTTATAAGTGCAAAAATAATTCAGTTTCAGAACTATATTGAAACAATTTACTACATCACATTTTGAGAAAACAGAATGATCACTGTAGAGAAAATATCAAAGGAAGAGAGCACAATGCTTAACATGAATTTCCAGCAAAGTAGGACTAGGCCGTCTTGAGTCTGTCAAGGAATAGTTATCAGAGAGGCACAGAAAGCATAGCAGTGCCGAGAGACTGGGAAACTTCTCTTAACTACTGACCAGTTCCCCTGGTGTCCTTGGGCAGCACATTCATTTGCAACCCGACTGTCCTGAACAAAGTGGGGGAGGTGTTGTTTCAACCAGCTGATTCTTGTATGGAGTAAATTGGATGAAATTATCACTTTTGCATTTCCTGTTATACTATTTTTATAAAAATATGTAATTTTTGAACATCATATATTTGAATAATCAGACTGATAAGTGATTAAAGTCAAGGCATGACATAAATACCAGTAGTCACAGTGCTTTAGTGTATATTAGGTTTATCTAGTTAGACTAAGACTACAACTTACATAGCTCTCTACTCAGTTTTTCTTAAACTTAAAAATAATCCATTATGAAATTCCTGTATTAGATATTGTAAAGTGTGTTGAGGGTGTTTTCCCATTAATTTAACTTCCATCAGTGAATGATATTCCTCCTCCTCAAATTAATAATGACATTCGGTGTTATTAGACAATGCTGCCAATCTGATATGTGCACTGACACCTTGTAGTTTTAGCTTGTGTTTCTGACTACTTAACTGGTAGCTATTTCTGTATATTTGGCCCCAAGTTGAATGCTTTTTAAAATTGAGGTGATTAACTAAGTATCTTGCCCACTTTTAAAATTTGCATTACCTATACTTTTGCTTATTGGTTTGTATAAATTCTTTATAGAGTCTGGGATGTGGTCTTTTTTGGTTAGGTAAGTTGCAAAAGCTGAGTCTATCTTTTATGTTTGCCTCTGTCCTCCTTAAATGTTATCATTTGATAAATGACAATTCTTAATTTCAATTTTAGTGTAGGACAGTGTTATTGATTTTTTCCAATATAGTTAGTATATATTGTATCTTATTTAAGAAATAGCAATCTATAGCAAAATAAATGGATGATTAAATCACTGAATATTTTTTCAAGAAAACAAAGCTGTGTGAAGTTAATTTCTTAGCATATCTTAATGTTCAAAATAATATAAGAAATGACAAACATTGCTTCAAAAATCAATAGTTGTATATATAGATATTTGAACTCAACAACTATAAATTACACATTTTTATAACTATGTACAGAACATTCTTATATTTGACATATACAAGCCAATACAATTTAAATTGTTTTGAAAAATAACATTTCACTGCATAAAAATAGTAATTCTGGGTAAACAAAACTTTTTAAAAAATGCATTAAATCTTTGGCCATAAAATTCAACCGTCACGAGAATTTAAAAACCCATGCAGATAGGATGCCAGAAAACCAGCAGACAGTCAGGCCACGGACACCCTGATGGCCTCAGGGGGAACACCTAATGTTCTGCGTCTTCTGCTGTCTTTTGGCTTGGTACTTCTTTACTGAAGCAGGATATGGAATTTTACCCTCTCAAATCTGTCATGATACAAGCTTTGTCCCACATCTCTATATTCATTAACTGCTATTCTCTTTTTTTTTTGTAGTTCTTTTTTTTTAATTTAAGGAGAAAAAGAAAAAAAAAAAACAGAAAAAAGGTAAAAGCAATACAAAATTTAAAAAATAAACAGTAAGAAATCATTAGTTAATAGATTATATATTATCATCTTAGAAATAATTGTTCAAGTTACAAAATTGAAGCATATAAAGTGGACTTTCAAACAGTGACAGTGCAAACAGTTTTGTTCAATGATCCAAAAAAACTCAGTAATATGGTTATCTATCTTATACACTTAAACATATATGCAGTTATAACCTTTAGAGCACTTTCTTTTCTTTTGTACAGTGACAATTACACATTTTGGGTTTTATTACTCCCACAGTTCTTATAACTTTTTTTGAAGAGAGTAAAACTGAATGTGACATATCAGAACAGAGTCAGTCAAATCAAAAGGATGGACATAATAGATAATGTAAAAACAAAATAGAAGGTGATCAGCAATGGTTACCATACTGCCTCTTGCTATTTTAAGAAAAATTGCCAGTTATAATAAACTTGAACAAAACAGTAATGAATAAAACCAAAGCATTGGTTTTATTATTGACTTTAAAAGAAAATAATAGTCTCTTTTTAAAAATTTAGGTTATCCCTTTGGGAGATGGAGGCAGAAGGATCTAAAGTTTGAGGCTACCCTGGGAACTGAAACACCAAGTGAGACCCTGTCCCAGAACTGAAAGAAAAAGATCAAATAGCACAGTTTTCTCAGGAAGAAAAAAGTAAACACTTCAGAATTATAATCTATTGTTCTTCATGCCACGTTCATAAATCACACTTTTAACAGTTGTTTTATTTAATTAAAATTAAATAGATGAACTAACTTTTTCCTAATAATTATGCTATGTATATAATCATTTATATGTTATATAGGTGAAGATTTCAATTATCGGAAAAATGAGGGTGACAATCTATTAGAGGAGATCAGGTAAAGTGCCAGCTCTTTCTGTGGTGGACTAATGCTTTTCTCTGCATGTATTAGTAACATAAAGTGTGCTCAGAACCCAGAGGCATGAACCCGTCTTCAGATGTATGTACAGTTTGGTAATTTCAGAGCTTTCTCTGTTTCTTGAATAAGCCTTGGAGTTTTTGAAGAGGCAGAAATCAATTTTTTCCTCATAATTGCAGCTTTAGATAAGTCAGGATTATACACTAAAAAGTCTAGTTTTATTGATAAATTATTACAAATTTGTCATCAGAGATAGCTGTAAAGCTGTAGTTTTGGCTTGTTCAATGGGTTGGGGAGTCAGTTTCAGGAGGTTGCCACCTGCTGTGTAAATTAGAACCTTGCTTTTGTTGTTTTATAACTGCAGCTTTTAGATTACCTAGAGTGCTATTTAGTTTTGCTATTGTAGAATTTGGTGAACAAAACTATAATGAATGAACATGACTTTCAGATTCTGACCATGTGGGAGACTGCCATAAAGCTTCAAAAAATATTATTAGGGTGCTCTCAAGTCTGTGTTTAAATTGCTTATAAAAGGTATAACTACTTTAAATGTTTAATTTTCAGCATGAGAGCATCCACTTTTGCAAACAGAAAAGGAAATTAGTCCAATTGCTAAGGAGAGGCTGTTTCAGCTGTGCAATGTGCTTACTGGAGGCACGGCCGCAGGGAACCATGATCAGAGAGCAAAGAACCAGGCGAGCTGACCGTGGCACAGAGCTGAAGCAGCACGTGGTTTCTCTTGGTGAGAAAACCGAAGCTTAGCAGAGGCAGGGGTGGAAAACGGGAGGGGAGAGGGAGGAGGGGAGGGGACGGCAGCAAGGGAGTGAAGGCGCCTTAAGGGGAGCCGGATACTGCACCAGCTCCCAGGAGGAATGGGGTCACGACACTCTTCCAACATGCACCCATAAAGCTGTTTCTACAGCTCAGTGAAGGCCTTCAGTGGGGCTTATATAACACAGACTCCCTCCTGTCCTCTGTGAAGGTCACCCCGCGTGGACCCCACTATGACAAGAAGGTAGTAGTTTATGTTACTGTGCACTGTTTTTGCCTCAGCTCTGCAGCAGCTGACCTATTGATCTCCATTTCTTGAAGGATGGCTGCTCCTGAGCATGCACCACACTTCGGAGCATGTTGTGTGGGAGATGACCCCCACTCCACAGCTGACCCTGAGCCCTAGACGCAGTGGCCTGGCCCAGGGCTCCTGCAGTGACCTCTGTGCTCCCCCTGTCCCTTCCTCCAAGAGGGAAACTTCTGCTCTGCTCCTTCAGATTTTGCTTCTCTTCCCGTCTTTCTTCTTTTTGCCTGGACTCTGTTTAACCTGGTTTTCTATTATTCTTGGCAGGACGCCTCACACGGACTCCCCTTATAGATGCTCTTTGACTGCCCCCCCCCCCCTGCTTCCGTTTCTGACTTGGGTCCCACATCCCACATTCAGAGTCATCTCCTCATGGACGCCTCAGTGTTACTTCCCCCGTTGTCTCCTCAGATGAGCTTTACAAAGCTCTGTCTGTGTCCGCCACTGTCTTTGTTCTGCATGTCCACAGTGGAAGAACGGGATTTTTTGGGGGGAGTCATCAACCTGGAATAACTGACTTTATTTTATTGCCACAAACCTGGACAATACATCCTTATGCCCAGCAGCACGTTCAGGTGTCCACGGTCTATTTACTTTACCGCTCTTAGAAAATCTACTTAAACACATTTCATTTCCTCGTGACCACCCTCTGCCTTGGTTTCCCCACAGTCCTGGATGCTTTCCTCACACCTCCTTAGTCAACTGAGAGCAGGGGGAAGAGGGTCTCCTTTGTTGCTCAGTCCTCACTTCTTTGCTCTCTATTGTCCCCTCCATCTGCTTTCCTCTTAGGACTGCAGAGCTGTCCTGGTTTCTGGCAGGGGCAGCCCTTCCCTCTCCCTCCAGTGCTCTGTCTCTCTCTCTCCCATTCTCACAACCTCTGTTTCACTCTTACTCTCTCTCTCACTGCTTTCCTGGGCAGACCTGTAACCAGGAGTCCTCCTCCCATTCATCCTCCTACCCAGGGCCCTCGGCGTCTCCCCACACGGCCTCACATGGGCAGGTCCCTGTTCTGCTCCTGTTGTTTTTGGGTGCATTTAATTCAGCTGGCTTCTCTCTCATTTTGGAAAGTTTCACTTGGGGTTTTCCCTACAACTAGATTCTCCAGAGCCTACTTTCTATCTTCTTTCCATCTCGGTGGCCACTTCCACAGCCTCACTGTGTCCCCTGTGAATAGCGGGAGCTGCCATCTGCTGGGCTGCTTCCTGCGCTCTCCTGAGCCAGCCTCATGCTGTGTCACAGTGTGAAACAAAAACCTTCAGATTCACATACTCACATGTGTTTTTCTTACATCTTGAATTCTGTTAACCCTGCAGGTTCAAATACCCAACGGCCTCTTTGACTTCCCTGCTAAGATGTCTAATAGGTCCCCCAAGATTAACTTCTCCAGTGTGTGAGGTCACATGTTTCTCCAGCCCAAACTATGACGTGATTGGAGACAATGCCATCCCCACGGCACCTCCTGGAGAAGCAGGGCCTCACCCGTGGTTGCCTTCTCCTTTGGCCTCCTTTGTTTGATCCATCTGCCGTTCTGGGTGATGGGAACATGTAGCAGTGTAGCACTGGTTCTGGTCTCATCTCTGAGAAGCATAACTTTACAGTATCCTTCTCTCATGGTAGTAATTTTTCAAAATTATAGGGATAGAATTCTTCAAAATCATATAGAAAGTGATACAGAGCTACAGGTTGTGTCATATATCTTTTCCTGGCACACTTTTCCCTTTTGCTTGTCTTGAGGAAGCTAACCTTTAGCTACTGCTTCTGCCTGTGGTTAGTCTTATGCTGCGGCTTGGTTAGGCCATGGTTCCCAGTCTCTTTGTCACATGGCTCTTTGAGATGTTGCTGTTAAGGCATTTTGTAGAGGTGATTGATATTTATAACTCACTGAGTTTAAATAAAGGAAGTAATGTTCCCATACATGCCGGGTACCATCCAATTGCTTGAGGGCTTTAAGAACAAAAGCAGAGGTCCCCTGGAGGAGAAGGAGTTCTGTTTTAAGACTAAGCGTCACACTTTGCCTGCAGTTCTATTGGCTCCGTGTGCTGCCGCACCCTGCACATTTCCTCCAGCTCTCTCTCTCCCTCCATCCCGAAATTCGCACAGCACACCCTTGCCCAATCCTTACAGGCACCACAGGCCTTCCTTGGACTCCTGCTTCAGGATTGGATGCCTCAGATTTCTGTAAGAGTAAATGTTTTTCTGTTGGTTTTTAATAACTTTATTGAAAATAACTCATATTTTTGGCCTTTTGATGAAAACACTACAATGGATTGTATTCTTTAAGGAAGCGTTTATAGTAAATTCTTGATAACTTACTAGGATTACAATTAATAGTTTGTCTGAGCTATGCCCAAGATTTGGATATATATATATATATCCTAATTGCATACATATTTACATATATAATATTTATATATTTACATTTACATATAATATGTATAAATATATATGTACGTGTTTACAGCCTACACAGCCTAATTATTTTTACTGGTCCCTATGGAAATATTTAACAGATAGCAAATCTCTCCCGGGATCCAGATGCAGGTGCAGTGTGTCCTGCATCTCGTAGGCCCTGGGTCACAATGGACAGCGTACAAACACTCACTGCACCACACAGGTAAAACGAGCTGATTTTGAGGAATCGGAGAGGTGTTATTTTCCTACCTGAAAGGCACATCTGCTGCAGAATGATGAAATTTTCTGTGTGTTATTTCATCCTTTTTACTTATGAAATTCCGATCCTGTCTGGATCCAATGGTTTGAACTTTGCTCCACACAGTGGAAAAGCCACCATTGTGTCTTTAAAAATCAGTTCTTTCTCTATGACATGAACAACCATGTCTCTAAATTTCTGGTGTGATGAAGTTACATTTTTATTGGGGTGTTTTTGTTCAATTTTATGACTGTATTTCGAGCACCCAACAAATGCTGATTATCCAGCTAACTCAAATGTGGCAAAGTTATTCACTAGTGCAGACAGATATTTGTCACTAACATTACAACTATGAAAGTCAGAGAAAACATACTTTAAAAGACTTCATGTATTAAAGGACAATATTAAAGGAAGTATTAAGCAAAACAGATACGTAATTCTATGCACTACACCACTGTAGCACACTACACATGTATGTGATCTTATGTATATATGTACTAATTCATTTCTAAGGCAGAATTGATCAGTTTTAATGGTGGTTTAACCTTTAAAATTTACCTAGTGATTAAGATAATAGAGGATCTAGCTTAAACAAGATCTTGTCCACTAACAAAACAAGAAAAAAAATAACCGTGAACAAGGGAGGAGGTGAAGAGACTACGTGTGTTTCAGTGCACACAGTTAGCTGAATCTTACAATGAAGTCAGTTTGAATCAGCGTAGTTTGTGAGGAGAGAACACAAGGAAAGAGGAGCGGTTTGTGCCCGAAACGTTTACCAAGTCACTGGCAGTACTTTAGTTTATGCCAAGGGAGAGAACTCGGAACAAGCCCTGTAAGCAAAGGCAGTTAAGCCCTCGTCAGATACTCTTGTCGGAATCTAACTCATTTATTGATTTTGTGGCCTATTTTTCTCAAGAGATGCTTTTTCTGCTTCCCTCTAGTTCTTGGAACTGGGAAGGACTGGTGCAGTAGTCCAGCAGGCCGTGTGTCTTTCTTGCTGTGGATTTGGGCAGGTCCTGCTGCGTTCTGCCCCTTGAGTCCTTTCCAGTGCACACCCACGTTGCACTGTTGATCAGAGCAGGAGGGAGCTGCTTCCCCCTTTTGTCATCTGAGCATTAAGTAAGCAAATTTATTTCTTCAGCAGCTTGGTCTCTCTGGATCCTTTAATTTACCTAACTGATGGGACTGTCTGCCTGTCTGAGCGTCCCTGGGTTTAATTGTACCTTTGAAAGTGCCATTCACCCCAGTGTCTGTCCTCCCGCCGTGAACTTCTCTGCAACCCCTGTCTCTTTCCCTGGCCAAACTGATTCCTCGCTTTGCTCTGATCTCATAGAATTGATGTCTGGATTACTCATTGGTTATTAATCTAAGCCTTAAGAAGTAGCAGGTAGAGGAAGCAATTTGGGGCCTCAGATGGGAAGCTGAGCATTCATAAAACATGGGGATTAGAAGGAAGGAGCAGACAGAAAGGAGACAGAAGAGAGCAGGGAAAAGTCAGGCAGAAAATCCCATTTACTTAAGTAATTATAAGAGTTGCAGGATTTGGAGGTGGATGCCCATCTTGCTGTAGAAAAGTCTAACTTATTTCTTTAATTAGCTTTAAAAGACCAGATTTTAGTGACTTTTAGTTCATAATTTTTATTGTCACAAAGCATTCAGCATCAACAACCAACTTAGTAAACATGAAATGAATCTTCCCTTGTGAATAAATGAATGAATAAATAAATTCTGCCACATGTTTATGAAATAGTTCTTATCATTCAGGATAATTGAATGCAAGGTCGATCTAATTCTTTTGGGAAGCTCACAGTTTGGCTTATTTGGGGAATACTTTTCATAGATTTGTGAACATTAGAAATGAATGAAATCTCACACAATCCTTCCATTCTATGCATAAAGGCTCTTAGGACTAGTGATGAATAATATTTACAGAGGTTTTAATCATAAAATCCTTCAATGACAATTTAATCAAGGAAAGATTTTTATTTTTAATACAAATTAACAGTCATTTAGTTCTCCTTTGGTGGATAAACAAGACCTTGTGGTACATCCTGGGATGAAGACATGCAAGACACCCGCCATCAGGCAGGATGTTTTCTGTTTCTTAAACAAGAAAACCGTGGGTTGCATGGTGGGGAGTGAGGATCCTGGGAGACTCGGGATGCCATTGTCCAGACTCTGTCACTCAGATTCGACTGGAGCTCCCTGGAACTGCAAGAGGATAGGTGTCCCAGACACCTGAGAAACAGAAAGGAGACAAGCTAGGATGCAGACCCTTCCTCTGAAGGCAGGGAGAGCTCAGCCAAGTCTAACTTGCTAACTTGTCTAACTGCTCTCCTAGGAGATTTATTAGTATCACAGTTTTGCAAGTGTTTATGGAGGACCTAAGTTTGTCCAGATGAGATGGGATTCTCTCAGGACCTGCACACTCAGGGGTGAGGAGACAAAAGCAGGAGGAAGAGGAGGAGGAGGAAGAGGAGTTGTAAACGGCACCACAGATTCCCAGGTGCTAAGGGAAGACTGAACAACCAGCTGTGGGCTGTGCACACCTGTGCGCAGGAATGAAGCTTCTCTGAGGAATGCTCCCAGCTGAGTATTGGTCAGGGCTCTGCTCAGCAAGGCTGACCAGGTTAATGACAGGCTAGGACATATGGCTTGCAGTGTCAGAGCTCCTGAAAGCTGCTTTGAAAATTATACAGCTGGGATTACCAGGAGGACTATGTGACCAAGTCACAGCACCGTGCTTCTCAGAAAAACTTACTGTTGCTGCCACCACACATGAACTAGACCTTGAAATGTTGCACCAGATCCTAGAACTTCTGCCACAGCTCTCTGGAGGGACCACAAGTCCCTGCCTGAAAGAGGAGTCCTCCTCCTCCCCAGCGTGCTGCTCCTCTTAGTTGTCTTGGCTTCCTCTGGCTGGCAGGGATCCAGGGCCTGTCCACTTCTGTGGCTGCAAACCAATAGTGGGGCATCCGTTAGTGCTCATCCTGCCCTGTGTGGGGTGCCCACAAAGATGCCTGGTGCAGTTTTAGCAAATAAAACTCCAGCACCGGACCACACAGTTAAAGAAAGTTAGCATGTTGCATTCACACCTGGAAAGAACACGGTTCTGCTGTTGCTTGCTAGGGTGTGTCAAGTCCTAAAACTGGATCACACAGTTTATTTCCTGTCCTGTGGTTTCCTCTCTACTCCTTCTGTCATTTACTGAGGAAGAAGTGTGAAATCCTCAGATGTGTTTATACACTGCCTCCTCCTTGCCGCTGGTTCTATCAGACTCTTCCATATACATCTCAAAGCTCTTTTTCAGATGGAAACGTTTAGGATTATATGCCTTCAAAGAGGAACTGAGGTTGCCCTTATTTCTAATGTCTCTATCATTAGTAATATTTCTTGATTTGATGTTTGTCTGATAGTAACATAGCCTACCCAGTTATTGGATACATTATTGAATCCATCAACTTTTAACCTGTGTGTACATTTAGAGTGCAAAATGAATTTTACAGTTCCACTTGAAATGTTAATGTATAATTATGCACTTATAACTGTATACATTTACACATGTATAATATGAAATCCATCACCTACTCTAAAAATGTTAAGATAACATATTTATCTTTTCCTTCAATAGAACATTCCATAAATTTCATTTTGAGTGTTGAATATGCATTTTTACAATTAGCAGAGTTGGTTAAGTTTAAACCTACTTGCTTTCTATGTGTTTCTTTGTTCCTTTTCTCTTTTCCTGAACTCTCTTAAAGATTAATTGAAATTATTTTAGTATTTCATTTTATCTTTGCTGGTGGCTTATCATTGATTTTTGTTTTATTGCTTTATCTTTTATTTAGGGATTGCTTTAGGGTTTGTCATATGAATTTTTACTTAATCCAGTTTCAAATAATATTATGCCACTGATATATAGTGTAAGAATTTTATAACATAAATCATTTCCTGTCTCATGTTGTCAAATAATGTAACTCCACATATGCTATCAGCTCTATCAAATACTCCATTTTTATTTTAAAGAGTAATTTTTCTTTTTGTTTAAAAAACTGTGTATTTTAAACTAATTTTGAACTTATAAAAATGTTCCTAAAATGGTGCAAATATTTTTATCTATTTCTTTCTCAACTTCCCTAATGTTAAAATCCTGCACAAAATAGCAATTTTCAACAATGGAAGCTTAATATTTGCATGACCTTTGTGCCAGACTACAGATTTTAAAATTCTACCAGTTTTCAAAATATTCAGTATTAACATATCTTGATAATTTTGGGGTTTTGTTTCCTTCTTTCCACAGGTGCAATTTTTACTTAATTTTTACTTACTTTTTTCCACTCAAAAGGTACTTATAGTATAAAACTGATGGTAATGAATTTTCTTAGCTTTTGTTCATCAGAAATTATTTTAGATTTTTCAAAGTTTACTTTAAAGGCTATTTTCATTAGATATGGAATTCTAAATTGATAGATTTTTCTTCAGGTCTGTTTATGATACCATTCCGTTTTCTTCTGATTTGTGTGTTATTGTTGGAGAGCATGGAAGCCGTGGCGTGCCCCAGGTGTGGTTGAACTGAGAACAAGGAGACACCTCAGGGGGCAAGATGGACCACAGGGGGGGCCACATGGAGACTTTCTGGGTAGTTTTCCTTAACCAGCATCGTCTGTTGCTCTGAGGGGTCCTTGACCTCCTCCCAAGATCCTGCTCAGGTTTCCTCCGTTGTCCACTGGACTCCTTGCTTGTTCTGATTAAATACGGGCCACCCAGGCTCAATTGGCTGCTGGCTAGCAGAGTTACGGGCTCTGCTGAGGATCTCACTCCTCCTGCAGCCCTAAAGACCAGGCCATGTGTCTTGTTCCTTTGGGCCTTTGCCATGTACCATTTAGGGGATTGGGGATCCAGGCACAGACCCAAATATGTTATTGTTACATTTGCAGGAAATCTGTGGTCCGCTTTCCTTCTGATTGGCAAACTATTTATTCTTCTAGATATTTAAGAACTTTTCTCCTACTGGCCCCCACCATTTAATCATGATGTGTGGGGTTCCTATTTTTTCCTGCTCATCATATTTGGGGTTTATGTGGTTTCTTAACTCTAACAGCATAGTTTTCATGGAATTAGAAACACTGCAGCCATTATTTCTTCAAATATATTTCCTGATCTCTTTTTCCACTTTTATCTTCAAATATCAACTGATAGTTTCCCATTTAAGTTACTGAAACACTGTTATATTGTTTTGTGTTTATGACTGTGCTTCATTTTCTGTTTTTTTAAATAGGACTTGGGATTCATTGATAATTGTTTCTGAAGTGTTTTATTAGTTCTTCCTCTTGATTCAAAAGATTTTCATTTTAGCTACAATACTTTTCAAATCTGGAAATTCAGTGGAATTGCTATGTTTTCTTTTTCTACTTCACTCATGCTTTCCTTCTTTATTTGACTAATTCTCTCATCTATGTCATCGCTTTTATTTTTACATCTGACTCTACCGACTGGTAGGTATGAATCTCAATTTACAGTTTTTCCTGTCTTTTTAAATATCTGATGATTTTATCTGATGCCTTTTCTCAACACTTTTTACTATCAATTGCTGGACTTTCTTGCCTTCTAAAGAGTTCACACTTTGCTCTGGTGGATAATGTTGTGCTGATGAGTTTCCTCAAAGGCTTGTTTTGGCCCTCACTTAGAGACAGTTCTGTCCTATTGCCACGCTGGGCCCTCTGCAGCTCTGCTTTACACCGCAGAGTGAATTCTGTTCTTCCTGAGGAAGACCTGAACTGTCAGCCTTCAGAGGCCCCTCATTACCATCTGTCTTACCTAATTTCATACTGTGTACCTGCAAATTAATATCTGATAAAGGTGATGCCAAAGCAGCTTTCTGGGGGACTCCCGTGTGTGGCTGGCTTGAGAGGAAGCTGAGCTCTAAAGTACCTCTGTCTCCCAAACTGTCTCTTGGGATGGTCCTGCTTCTTCTGCCTTTTCAGAAAATGGATTTGTTTCATTCTCTTACAAATCTAAATCCTGCAGTGAATGAATGCAAGACATTATCCACGGAGAACAAAATGTTGTGGATCATGACTGATGTGGAGTTCTTTTAGAAGTCTGTTAGAATCATTCTCACACAGTGCTTGTGAAGTACAACATGTGTGTCACTGTGCTTTTCTTTTAAGAAAAAAGATGTTAATGTATGAGTCATTTTTTTTCTAAGCTAAAACATCAGTTTTCAGTTTAATTGAGTGTTGGCGATCTGTGACAAGAAAGTGGGGTTTGGGTTGCACTTTGGGTGCTCATCTCTAGAAGACTCACCCTCAGTGACCTATTTGAGTTAGCATGTTATAGTGTATTTTTAAGAAGTGATTGGTTGGTTTTAGGATGTATTCATGAGATGGGGTGTTTTTTTGCTGAGGACTCAGTGTGGTAGGGTTAGTAAGACAGGAATCAAGAGAAGAATCAAAAATGATCTCTTTGATTGAATGAGAATGTAGAGTAGAGCAGGTTTTAAGGGACACAGAAGAATGAATAAGTCTTTTTTGGACAAATTAATCTTATTAACCTATCATAAATGCAAAGCAGATATTCTGGTCAGGTATTTTGAAGACAGGATTTTATGACAGTAAGAAGTTAATAGCTTTTGAGACTTTGATGCATTAACATTCTTTGTGAATTTTCAAGTACATGGTAGAATATCTTGTGTTTTCCAATATGCTGTCAGACCTTATTTCTGAGGATCAGCTGTGTAGAGTGCACTGTAGCAGTTTTGCTCTAGGCAGAGTGAAGTTAGGGATGTTTTAAAGAGTGCATGCTACGCTGGCTAGGGTAGTTTATAAAGGTTGTTTTAGCACGAATGGGGCTGGAGGATAAAGAGGCTGGAGGCTTAGAGAACAGGTGCTGAGGTCAGCACCTCAGGATCGGGCTGAAGGTTCAGATGAAGGATGATGGTGAGAATCAGACAAATAGGCAGATGCAAGAGTGTGAAGGATGGAAAAACTATCAGAAATAATGCTTGTGCTTTTCAGACATATGTTACCCAGATGATGCCATGGGACCATAGAAAGTGGAAAGGAAAAACATTCAACATAGGTACTTTTTAATGAATATCATTTATGTGACTGAAATGTGTGTGTGTGTGTGTGTGTGTGTGTGTGTGTGTGTGTGACCTTTTCATTGCTGGGGCAAAATACCTGACATCCACAAATGAGGAAAGCTTTATTGTAGCTCAAAGTTTATAGAAGTTTCAGTTCGTACATAGCTGGCTCCAGGGCAGAATGGCGTGGCAGATGGGCATCGGTGTGGAAGGGCAGGCAGGAAGCAGCCGCACAGCCAGCCTGGTTTTCCCTTTCATGTCATTCAGGCTACCAGCCTATTGCTTGGTGTCATCCACACCTGGGGTGGGCCCGTTGGCCCCATAGACCAGTCAGTGGGCTTGGTGCCTCACCCCTTTAATCCGTATTCACTCACCCTAGATTCAGTTGCAAAGAGCTCTATCCACGAGTGGATGAAGCTTTGCAGGGGCCTCTAGACACAGCCCTGCCAGTGTGTGTATATGTAATCCCCCAGCCAAGAAGAGTGAAGTGATTTATCCAAGATGACGTGGCTGAAATTGAAATAGGGAAGATTTATATTCAACTAATCTCAAAGTCCAATTTAGTGCCTCTGTGCCATTTTCTTGTAAGTGGAATAAAAAGTTGTCCCAGTCGTGTTCATGATCTCCTTAACTATAAGCCCTGTTTTTAAAAATCATGTACAATGAAAGATGTTTTAAGTGAGATATGCATATAATAGCAAATCTCTTGGAAGGGGATGGGATTGAAATATGACATGACCCATAGGAGGAATGTGGATGGTAAAATGGCATCATATGATGCATACTTAGATAGGATATAAATTGGTTCGATGTGCATTATGGACAATAAACATAGCTGAAGTCTCCCCCAGTTTTACTCCTAAAAACGAGAGCTGCTGAAATTAAACTGTTGTGTATGTGTATTGCACATGCATGGGTGTGTGTGTGTCTGGGCATGTGTGTGCCCACCACGGATGCGTTGCACGTGTGCATGTGTGTGCATGCATGTGGATGTGTGTGGATGTGTGCACAGGTGTGTGTGCATGTGAGTGTGTTCGTGCATGTGAGTGAGTGTGGGGGCACTGGGGAATGGTCTCAGGACCTTCGCAATGAGCTACATCCCAGCCTTTCTTAAGTTTTACTTTACACCCAGGCTGGGCACCAGATCACCACCCTCAGGATTACAGGTGAGCTGTTGAGCCTGTGGAGGACTCACTTTCAGAGACAGTGTGATGCAGGGTGCAGCACTGCATATGCTGGACCACGGGACTCCTCTGGCAGCCACTGTGAACCATGGGAACAAAAGCAAACAACAATGTGGGTATCACACCTGGTGCACCTTTTGTCTTTATCTGTTGAGCAAAGGCCACTTCACTGGTGTGTTGGGTTCAGTGTAACAGATTAAGCCCCTTATGAATTGCTTTATCTGTGTTACTGTGCCATGCAAAACCTTGCATGTATTTTTGATTTTCACTTGTCATGTTATTAAGGCAAATGCACCAATCTTTGTGGCTGTGCCTGGTTATACAGGGCCATTTGCCATTCCCGGTGATTATGGAGCTGGGGTGCTGGGGATAGGTGTCATCATAGCCACATTAGGAACGAAACTAAGATTTACAGATCAGCCCGTCGGAGTCAGCCAACTCCTGCAGCTCTGGAGTAGAATGTGGCTCTGTGATTTTCATGCTGCTTTCCTCTATTCTGTTTTATGATTATTTAAAACATAATTATGCACTGTCATGTAAATGTCTTTCTTGTTTGAAAGTTTTTATAATTCCACTGTTTTGGAAGCCTTTTCTGTATAACAGGAAGATAAAAGTTTGGTCTGCTTCCTAAGCAGTTAATATTTATTCTCTTAGATAAAAGAAGCCTAACTGCTAACTGTTGACCGTTATATTTTGTGACATTTGGATTCATTGTTTAGCTATACTCATATGAGTAGCCTTCTCTTTTTAAAGACAGGGTCTCACTAAGTAGTTTAGGCTGGTCTTGAATTCACTATGTAGCTCAAACTCATGATGATCCTTCTGCCTCAGCTTCTCCAAGAGTGCTAGGATTACAGGTGTGCACCTCTATGCCCGGTAACTGCTTAGCTGTCTTGTTATCAAATCCTCAAACAGGAACTTGGAGGTACATAGTCATCTGTTTTCTTTTGCTATCACAATATACCTGATCTGAGATTGAACAAAGACGACATATATAATTTCTTGTCATGTTGGAAGCCAAAGCTCCAAGCAGAGGCCATTCTTCTTGGACTCTGATGGTTTGGTGGCAGATGGGAAGATCACAGGTGAGCCAGGGGCTCAGGACCTGGCCTACTTTTTTGAAATGCTAACTTGCTCCTGTAAGACTTGGGCTTATGAGTTCCCAGCACATCCTGCCCCCCACAAGGCAAAGCTCCAGGACTTCCTTCAGAGCTTCGTAATCATGGTGAGAGGCAGATGCACAGCAAATAGCTTTGTAAATCCAGGTGCCACCATGTGGACTGTTGCATTTGCCTTTATGAGAAATGGAAATCGAAAATACATGCAAGTAGCTCATAAATATTCCTGTAAATAAGAGCAATAGAAAGACTGACGCATACAAAAGTATCTGAGGGTAGTGTTCTCATGATAAGAGAAAAGAACAAGGAGACAAATTTTCTGTGGCCACAAGGAGACTCCTATATCTGGAAAAAATAATCAAAACAAGATATTCAAAGGAAATGAATAACTCAGAAGCAGTAATATGTAAAAGAACTACAGATATAGAGCAAAACAATTAGAAATGAGACCAAAATGTGGTATCACACAGGAAGGCTGCTCCAGCTTTTGAGGCACCTCTGGAAATACGCGAGCCAGAAGACACCGAGTCTCTTCACGGGGTAGAGACAGAGTCACAGCTGGAGTAGTAACACTCTGTCTGGGAATCTTGGCAACAGGAAGTGGTATTCCAAGTGGAAGCAGCACAGAGAGAGTGGTAAGAGGGCTCAGGTGGATGGGGAGAAGATGCCCAGAGGAAGAAAGCTAAGTCAACCCTGGAGAGACAGGGGTGTTAATTACTCAGCTAGGGGATAAGAGCCAGAGGGAGGGGCAGCCCAGGGAGGTTAGCAGAGGGACAAGAGCAACATTCACAAGGTCCATTCAGATGCTATCTGAGCGCCCGGGAGTGGTGTGCGCAGCAGAGATGTTTACTGTGCAATTTTGTCTTCCAGGAGTTTGAGTATTCTAAAGATCTCATGTATTCTTTTTCCTCTTATTCCCTTTCCTGCTTATAGTTTTTATCCTCTCATTTGAACCCTAAGTCCCGTGTTCCTTCATGTTGATACCTTTTATGGATCATCTGTGGATTCCTGCCCACTTAAATATACTAGCTTTAAAATTTATGTTTCAGCCTTAAGGCAGCAATCATTTTGCAAACACACAGGAAGCAACCTTTTCCTCACAAATTTAACTTGTTGTGATCCATAGGGATAACCCATTTTCAAGAGCTGTAGAATATATTTCTATAACCACAATTCCCCCCTGCCCTGTTAAAGGTACCCAAAACACAGCTTTCAGCGGCTCATTTACAGTGTCTTATCATGACCTCACTATTTAATTAACTCTTTCCCTGGTGAAAAAGTTTGCATTAAAGTGAATTTTGAACTAGTTTGGCCATAAATAATGTTTCTAGGGCTGTAGGTGGAAACAAAATCTCATTGTGGAACTGCCTTCTTTGAAGAGTGGCGTTGCGTCAGTGAAGCCATCTTTTAAACTTTATAAACAACTGTTAAAACTAGAAACGGAGAGATGTTCTGGAAAACAAGTGCCTTTGTACCTCCTGGTACAGAACAGATCACCAGACCAGACGGGCACACATGGATCCCAACGTCCTGGCTCCAGGGAGGCCCAAGGCCCTGAGCCTGCAGTTCCTGAGTCCTTGTAGGAGAAACCTTCTCAGAAGCAGGCATTCAGCTCTCCAAGTTCTTTCCAGAACTCGACATTGCTTCCAGGATGTGTGAATGGTGACGTGGGAGAGTTGGTCTCAACACTATAAACAGAGGAGCATGTCTTAATAGAGCTTACGCTTTGGATAAATATTAAATTTGCATCTAGCTAATTGATTTTATCTCTTTTTGCAATTTTCCTTTTCATTTTTTTCTTCTTGACTTTCTGCTTATGTTATTATTACTAGGTGTGGGATAGTGTGTGGTCTGCACAATGGTATAGGTTGTATGTATTCTGAGAAAAGCAAGAGGTTGGCCTTTGTTCTGTGCCTGACCCACAGGGAGCCTGAGGTCCTTTCTGCATGGAAGAACAGGCCCTGCCTCACAGCGATTGTAGAGCTCCATGCTCCTGGGGGTAAGGACCACTGGGGTTGAGCCCTTGCACTTGGAGTCAAGTATCTGAATGGACAGTGGGCACTGAAGGTGCTCTACTGCTTGGATGTGGGATCACAGCCAGAGAGACAACCACTGGTCCTGATTTTACAGAATGCGTACCTCTGTAAACCACGCAGACATTTCTCTGGTTCCATTGCATTCCTAAAAACCAGTCGGTGGATCGTGCACCTTGAGAAGCATGTAGGTATCACTTGGAAAGAGTCCATCATTGTGAGTTGCTCAATTCTCATTTACCGTTATTTAGAAATCAGGTAAAAACACTGAAGCCTGGAAGTATAGATATTGATCTGTCTGTCTATCTTTCTGTCTGTCTGTACTATGGCTGTGAAGATGGAGGAAAAATACAAGGAAGCAAAAGGGGGAAAATTATATCACATGCCTGAGCCAAGTTCATGTCTCTCTAAGGATTCTCTCAGTGCAGAAGCACCGGGCCAGAGGAGCACTAGGGGAGGAGCTGCGGCCCTGCCCATGAGCCCTGACTAGGTACTGACCCAGGACTGTGATGCCAAAGGCTACAGGTCCATCCACCACTTGTAAACTGTGTTTAACATATGCATTTGCTCAACACACAAACATACACACATATGTACACACATACGCATGCATTTACACTGCATGTGTGTACTGCAGTTTATTATAAAATTGAGAACTAGAGAGAGAAAATGAAAAATATTTCTATAAATGACATAATTAGAAAATTACTGTTAATGCTTTTTCCAGATTTTAATTTAATTTAATCATGATCATCTGTTTTTTGTCCTTTGTTTATTTTAAAATTGAAAACAGCAAGAAATATGGCATGTATCTCTATAGGCTCTGTATACGCTTTATTCTAAATATATTTTAAGATCTACAGAGTGGAAATTTCTTACTTCTAAGCAGTTGACACTTCCTTGAAAAGTATGTGGAAATGGATGCAGTTAAACTATGGCTGTGCTTAATGCAGAGTTTCTTTGTGTTTCTGGACAACTTTTATCTTTCGAAAGCCTCTCTTCAGAAATTGTACAAGAAAAACACAATGCATGGTAAATATGTCTTCATATTGTGAAACAATATTTATTTAGATCCACTCTTGATTTTCCATTTCATCATAATGAAACCTTTCTCGGACCCAACTGCCCCACCGAAAACAGGGTTTCAATTGCAGCTTGCAGAAGTGGAACATGAATTCTAATGTCAGCTCGTGACTGCTTTGAAGGAGACCATGTGGCCGGCAGGAGAGCTCTGCTAGGTCAGCACGATATACGCTTACTGTTCGCACCATGAGTGTGACTGGTAGGGGATGGACAAAGGGACGTGTCCTCCTTGAACAAAGCCTTTCAGGAAATGAGGGAAGGAGGGGCACAAAAACCTAACAGCCTTTGCGTGGGAGGGTCAGCAGTCTATGGACTGCTGCGTTTCTCACACAACCTGGGCTCCTTCAGTGAAGTTCTCTCCACTGCCTCGGAGCGGGGTGGCAGGTTTAACCTCAGAGCCCTGGATGCCAGCGATGCAGAGGAGCGCGTCTTGCCCTGGCCTGCGAGGGTTTCTCAGGACCCCAGACTGTCACCAGGAGCCCGCGGCCTTGTCCTCTGGCTCGGTGTCCTCTAACTTTCTCCGAAGATGTGAAGCAGGTACTGAAACCTTGCTTATTTCTTCACCAACTTATTGATGTTTATGAAAGTGATAGAAACATGCTACACATAAAGCTTCGAGCTTCTTTAAATCACCACTGGCCAGAAAAGAACTCCAGGCTAGGGATACCTACAGAGTTCTAATACTACTCCTTGTCACAAAATCAATCTTGTCCATATTCCTCATTTCCAAATTCATGTTTTTGATGGATAAGAACTAAAATAGTGCTTACAAATTTGTGAAGGCTTTTTTTTTACAACTAATACATATAACACATTTTAGAATTATTGAACTAATGAAAATTAAGTTATTATTGTAATAATCATAAAGAGATTCCAAAATTACTTTGCCAACGAAATATTACTTGCTTCTGAAAGGTATTTACTTAAGTTTTCAGATTGTGGGATTTCCTTACCTTACTGCCGAGGGTAACCCGCTCCTTAGCTCTGCTCAGGGGAACGCAGGCGATCCATACACGGGCCCTGCAAGAGCTATGAAGAACACCACCTGCGTCCCTGCCGTGTTACAGTGCTCACACTATGAAGTAGCTACCTGCACGAGAGTGAAACTAGAGAACAACTTCCACACATCTGAAGCTTTTAATGGAATTTTACAAATGGACAAAAGTCAGTTTGTGGAAAACGGTTTGCTCCAGTAGAGTGGCTGAGCTCCTCTGGAAAGGGATACATTTAGCTTAAATCTCTGTGTCGCCTTATTTCTTGCTTCGAATAAATCTGTACAGGCATGTGCACAGTATCATGATCCCGATGACGTAGACCACACTCAGGGCCGGCACCCACCCTTTTGCACGCTGAGACCTGGAGGTCTCTTGGTTGGATCTGGAGTTGGTGGAGTTTGGAGACCTTCGGCTAGCATGCAGGACCTTACTGGTGGCAGGAGGTGGGGTGTCTTCACAATGTGGAACTGGGGGCTGCCACGTGCCATCAGCCGCACAGACAACTGTGTCACTCCCGTGAAGGAAGAAGCCCTGATGGCACTCGAACTTAACCCTGGCTTTGTAGTGGTGCTTCACTCTGAATCCTGCTGTCTGTCTCCCATTGGGTACTACAGGGTGTGGACAGCTGACCACCTTACACTCAGGGGGCGGGCTGCTCCACAGGTCCTTGCCGAGGCAGTAGAGCCTGCGGTCGCCAACCAGTGAGAGCTCCTCCTCTCCAGGACTGCGATGACAAGCATATGTGACGACCTCCAGATACTCAAACACATCCTTGTGACGCGAGTAGCCCCCATTTGGTATGTTTGGGGGTGGCTGACACAAAACCTTCTCACACACTGGGGCTCTGCCGCTCCACTTCACATCTGATCCATTCAGTAGACAATGGAGAATTTCATTTCCAGTTAAGTAAAAACCATCATTGCAAGAGAATTGTATTTGTGTTCCAAACTCGTAACTTTTGTTTAGTAGAATTACCTGTCCATTAACAGGATCCACCTGGAGATCACATGATTTTTTGTAACAGGCATCCATGGACACAGGTGTCCACTTACCAGAAGGACCGCAAACTGAAAGGGTGATAAACACAGGGCGACTCAGGAATCCAGGTTTGCACCGATAGTTTACATGGTCCCCAAGAACGTACATGTATTTGAAAGGGCCCATGAGCTCCATGCTGGGATATGTTGGGGGCCTTCCACAGTTGCTAGAGCTTACAAAATGCAGGAGCCCGAGGCCCAGCAGCAGGAGCCAGAGGAGGCCCTGGGAGGGAAGGAGGCTGTCGTGGTGCTGGGGACACGCCATGAGCAGCAGGACCAGCAGAACCTGTGAAGCAGCACAGGGCAGGCCCTGCGGAGCGGAGTGTGAGCATCAGGGTCACAGTGCTGGGCTGAGGCTCAGGGAGGGCCTGGAGGATGCAGCACGAGTGGGTGTGGCTAGGCTCCACCCAGAACATCACAAGAGCAAGAGCAGGGTCAGGTACTGAGCCTGGGCCTGCATTGTTGATGTAACCTCTTGGGGGAGCTGAACTCACCCACCTGTGTATGCTCCCTGCCTGCATCCTGGTGGTTCTCTTCAGCATGGAGCCCGGGATGAGACAGGACCAGGTGGCCCAGCAGGGTTTGCCTGGAACAGATCTCTGGGCAAATGGGTGTGGGCCAGCAGTGTGGTGGAGGAACCCAGAGAATCCAGTGAGGACCTGGAAAGCCTGAGATGGGGAGAGAAGGGCCCCTGAGTGATGCTTTCATAAGGCCAGCAGCTGTGTGCCCTGGGGCCCACATCCCAACGTGGCCTTGTTAGCAGTGGATTATAAAGGTGGTCAGCTGGGTGCTGGTGCATTCATCAGCCTCTCCTGGTCTTGCAGGTCACTGCAGGTTTGCTCCCTGCCTGGCCTCCTGGGAATGCCTCCTCCAAGGGTGAGCAGGGGCAGGGGAAGAGGGGGAGCCTGCAGGTGGTGTGAAGTGATGTCTTCCCATGCCCCAAAGTAGGCTGGGGCTGGGTTTGTGCATTCACAGTACCCCTTGCCCTGGCCTCCCCTGTCTGCATCTCAGGGTGTTGATCCTGGGATTCTTCCCCATGTTGGGGTGTTTATTTCTTTGCTGTCTTCCTCCTCGGGATCCTGAGGTGCAGGTGCCTGAGCTCAAGATGCCTCTAGCTTTTCCTGATGACTGTGTCCTGGTCCTCCTCACCTGGAGCCTGAGGCCATTCTAGTGAAGGGCAGCTGGGCTGCCTGCTCTTCCTCTTGCTGGGAAAGCTGAAGCAGGAGGCAGAAAGGGTGGTGGCCTGAGCACTTAGAAAGTTAGCAAGACGTTGCCTCAAAATAAAAAGTAGAAAGTGGGCAGATGGTCCTGGTTTCATTTCCCAGTATCCCCCTAAAAGAATAAAAATCTTCTACTCCAGCATATCACTGGCAGTGTTTTCCTTGTCTTCCAAACATGTACAGCCAAACTCAGTCCCCATGTTTTCTTTCATTTTACATAGATTACTGACATCCAGACAGGTATAAGCCACACAGGGAGCATTGAAGCTTGTGCAGTCCACAGAGCGTAAGTTAGAAGCAGGGTCTCCAGCTCCCAAGCCCCCTTCCCCTGTCTCTCTTTGCTTCCTCCCTCCGGGTAGGAGCTCAGTGTCTCTGTCTCTGCAGCAGCTGTTGTCATGGTAAACAAATCTCCCTCACTGGTTACTTGTTTTCTTTTTAGAATCAGCCTGGTGGTTTTTTTCCTAGAAGCATCTCTTGGAAGCCTCACAGTTAATCATGTGACAGTGCATCTTTGGCTGTGGCCTTTCTGATCTGTGCTCCATCTCCCTTGTTGCCCCTACACTTTGGCTGCTTTCACGAGCGAGCGTGTCACAGGTACTGGAGAGCTGTCGCTCCTTGGAGGGCCATTCTTTTCTTCCCCTCCTCCCCCAGTTTTACAAAGGAATCCCTGACAGGCAAAATTAGACATATGTACAGACACGATACCGTTTCAGAGAGCCCATGTAATAATTGCCATAATGATGTCATTAAGATGTCTGTCACCTCACAGTTATCACAGTTTAAATTTTTATAATGAAAACATTTACAATTTACTCCAGCAAATCTGAGTATATCATACAGTATGATTAATGGTAGTCACTGTAGTATAAGTAGATTACCAGGCTTTTTGTTTAAGATTGGGTAATATTTACCTCCGTGTGTGTGTGTGTGTGTGTGTGTGTGTGTGTGTGTGTGTGTGTGTGCAGCTTTCCCTTTTCTTGTCCATCAATGGATACTTGGGAACAAGAGTGTTAGATAAAGCCATAGCTCAGTTTTGAGCTTTTGGAAACCCGCTGCCACATTTTCCTAATTTTGTACTTATTTACCACGCATGGGACAGCAGAAGCTTGTCATCCTCCCACTTCCTTGCCAGGGATGCTTCCACTGTGAGTAGGAATTTGCACCTGAGAAAAGATATGGAAGCACATTTTTATGTTCCATTTCCCTGAGTTTTATTAACGATGAGAATGTTTAAATATTTCTTGTCTTCTTTTTTAAGAAACATATTTTTACCTTCTTTGCCTATTTTTGGTTTTGTTATTCTCTTGTCATTAAGTTTGCTTATATACTTTGGATTAATCATTCAAAATGGGTGATTTGACTCCCGCACCTTGCCATCGGTGTGCAGATGAGGGGCTGAGCAAATCTGGGGCGCCTGCATCAGCCTCCCCTTGTGTCTGGAGGACTGTGGATATCTCAGCAAGCAGGGGAGGATCGCAGGTTCCAGAGGCACTGCAGCCTGTGGTGAGTGCTCAGCGCACTCTGCCCAAAGCCCAGACTGTTTGGGACCCTCCAGGCTTCCAGGTGCAGTGAAGTGGAGAAGTGGGTTTGAGGCCTCTACATCCGCCTCCTCATCCCGGCTGCGCTTGGAGAGCTGTGGAGCTTCCAACAGGCAGGTGGGCGCACAGTGTCCCTGAGGCCCAGCTTATCTGGAACTGCAGAGTTCTGAACAGGCAGAGGAGGGCCATTGGTTCTGCAGGCCCAGTGGCTTGAGGTAACGGGGTGCCAGAGTCTCAGGAGCTGCAAACATAGAAGGGGATTTCCAACAGACCCTGAGGAAGCTTTCAAATAACACTTGAAATACAGAAATATAGGAAAATGACAAAACGAAAGACGAAATTACAACCTCAAACCTCCAGCCCATCTCAAGAAACCCTAGGAGCAATGTATATAGAAGAAAATATATGCCATTCACCTCAAATATCAGACACAATAGCTACTGAAATTAACAAGCAACTCCAGGAAGCTTTAAAGAAATTCAAACTCAAAATAATCTCCCAGGTAAAAGAAGAAATTATAAAAGAAATGAAAGAGATTCTGAATATATCTAAAGAAAACACAGATAAAAAAATTGGAAGAACTAAACAAAAAGATAGAATCCCTAGACGAGCAATATAAGAAACAAACAGAATACATAATGCAGATGCACAGATATACAGGAAATAAAAAACTCCACTGAAAGTTGTAAAAACCACCTTAATGAAAGTGAAGATAGAATTTCAGACCTTGAAGACAGGATTGCAGCTAGTGAACAGGAAAGGAAAGATCTTTTAAAAATAGCAAGGAATCAGGAAACAACAATTCAACAACTGCAAGATGATGCAAAGAAAAATAACATAAGAATGATAGGGATTAATGAAAAAGAAGGAGACAACATAAAGGATGTCAAGAGGATATTGAGAGAAGTAATAGCTGAAAACTTCCCAAGCATGAGATCAGAAACCGACATCAGGATCAGGGAAGCATATAGAACTCCAAATAGTCATAACCAAAATAAAACTACACCCAGACATATAATAATCACCATCCCAGAAATCCAACACAAGAATAGATTATTAAAAGCTGTCAGAGAGAAAAGACAGATCACTTATGAAGGAAAACCTATCACAATCACAACAGACTTCTCAGCACAAACAATAAAGTCAAGAAGAGCATGGAGTGAAGTATTCCAGATCCTAAAGCAAAATGATTTCCAACCTAGACTGATGTATCCTGAAAAACTATCATTCAAAATTGATGGTGAAATACAATACTTCCATGACAAAGGACAGCTGAAGAACTTCATGAACACCAAACTGACCCTGCAAAAAAATATTGAAATACAGTTTAGATACACAAAGGAAAAAGCCACTAAGCAAAGCAGATAATTAAACACAACAAAAAGATAAAGATGCAACAGCAGAGAGATAACATGTCAACAATAAATCAGCATTTAACAGTAATAACCATTAATGTAAATGGTCTCAATGCACCAATCAAAAGAAACAGACTAGCAGAATGGATCAAGAAACAAAATCCAACCATATGCTGTTTACAGGAAACCCAGCTAAACCAGAAGGATACTCACAGACTGAAAGTCAAAGGATGGAAAACAATACTTCATGCAGCAGGAATCCAAAAAAGGCAAGAATAGCCATTCTGTTTGCAGACAATGTGAACTTTAAACCAACAATGACCATAAAGGACAAAGAAGGTCACTACATACTCGTAAGGGGAAAACTCCAAGAGGAAGAGATAACTATCTTAAATATATATGCACCAAACTCCAGAGCACCCAGTTATATAAAACAACTAAATGAAAACTCAAATTATCAGTAACACAATTGTAACAGGAGACCTCAATATGCCATTGACACCAAGAGACAGATCAACCAGACAGAAAATGAGCAAAGAAATAACAGAACTGAATCACATCTGCGAACAAATGGATTTGATAGACATATACAGAATGTTCCACCCAGCAACATCAGAATACACATTCCTCTCAGCAGTACATGGATCATTCTCTAAAATAGACCATATATTGGCTCACAGAACATATTTAAACAAATGCAAAAGAGTTGAAATCATCTCTTGCATGTTATCGGATCATAGCACTCTGAAATTAGAAATTAATGATAAAAGATACTGCAAAAATCACGCAAACACATGGAAACTGAATAACACACTCTTGAGTAATCAGTGAGTCACAGAAGAAATTAAAGAAGGAATTAAACAATACCTAAAAGAAAATGAAAATGCAGATACAACTTACCGGACTGTGGGATGCAATGAAAGCCGTCCTGAGAGGAAAATTTATTGCACTGAGTTCCCACATCAGGAAAACAGAACGAATACAAATAAATAACTTGATGCTACACCTCAAACAGCTAGAAAAAGAAGAGCAAGTCAAGCCCAAAGCCAAAAGAAGAGAGGATTATAAAAATCAGAGCAGAAATCAATGCAATAGAGACTAAGAAAACAATCCAAAGAATCAACGAATCAAAGAGTTGGTTCTTTGAAAGAATAAATAAAATCGATAAGCCCCTAGCCAGCCTTATTTTAAAAAGGGAAGAAAAAGCTCAACTTCATGCAATAAGAAATGAAAAAGGTGAAATCACTACAGACTCAATAGAAATACAGAAGATCATCAACACCTATTTCGAAAACCTCTACTCTCAAAAGTTTGATAACACAGAAGAAATAGACAGACCTTAGAAACATATGAAGTACCAAAGCTAGATCAAGAGGATGTAAAACTGTTGAATAACCCAATCTCTGTTAATGAAATTGCAAATGTAATTAAGTCCTTACCTACAAAGAAGAGGCCAGGCCCAGATGGATTCACTGCACAATTCTACAATAAATACAAAGAAGACCTAATGCCTACACTCCTCAAACTATTCCATGAAATTGAAGGGAAGCAATCCTTCCCAAGTCATTCCTGGAAGCAAATATTACTCTAGTACCAAAACCTGAGAAAAACCCAACTAAAAAAGAGAACTATAGACCGATCTTCCTAATGAATACAGATGCAAAAATCCTCAATAAAATATTGGCAAATAGGATGCAGCAAATCATCAAGAAGATTATACACCATGACCAAGTGGGATTCATCCCAGGAATGCAAGGATGGTTCAACATACGTAAATCAATAAATGTAATCCACCATATCAATAAAGCCAAAAGTAAGAATCACATGATCATTTCTATAGACGCAGAAAAAGCCTTCGATAAGGTCCAACATTTATTCATGATAAGAACTTTACAGAAAATTGGAATAGATGGTCTTTACCTCAATATAATAAAGGCCATTTATGACAAACCAACAGCCAGCATCATACTAAATGGCCAAAAATTGAAAGCCTTTACTTTAAAATCAGGCACAAGACAAGGATGTCCTTTGTCACCACTCCTATTTAATATAGTACTGGAAGTACTAGCCAGAACAATTAGGCAAGAGAGAGAAATAAAAGGGGTAAAGATAAGAAAAGAAGAAGTTAAATTATCATTGTTTGCAGATGACATGATACTCTACATAGAAGACCCCCTAAACTCCATTGAAAGACTCTTAGATACAATAAATAAATTCAGTAATGTGGCTGGATACAAAATCAATACTCAGAAATCAATAGCATTCCTATACACAAACAACAAAATCACAGAGAGGGAAATAAGAGAAACTACACTCTTCACATTAGCAAGCAAAAAAATGAAATATTTAGGAATTACTCTTACGAAAGAAAGACTTATACAGTGAAAATTATAATACACTGAAAAAAGAAATTGAAGATGATCTCAGAAAATGGAAAGACATTCCTTGCTCATGGATAGGAAGAACAAACATTGTGAAAATGGCCATTCTCCCAAAATTGTTATACAGATTCAATGCATTCCCAATAAAAATACCATCAACATACCTTATAGATCTACAGAAATCACTCCTAAATTTCATCTGGAACCAGAAGAGACCTAGAATAGCAAAGGCAATTCTAAGCAGCAAAGGCAAAGCAGGAGGCATCACAATCCCTGACTTGAAGTTATACTACAAAGCAACAGTAGTAAAATCAACATGGTATTGGAATCAAAACAGAGCCGAAGATCAATGGAATAGATTAGAAGACACAACCACAACTACAAACACAGTCAACCACCTTTTCTTTGATAAAGGAGCCAAGCAGGTTCACTGGAAGAACAACAGCCTCTTTAATAAATGGTGCTGGAAAAACTGGCTCTCCATTTGCCGAAAACTAAAGCTAGACCCATGTCTATCACCATGTACTAAATTAAAATCTAAATGGGTCAAAGATCTGAATATCAAAACAGAAACACTAAATCTATTGGAAGACAAATTGGGTAGAAACCTTGAAGACATAGGAGTAGGTAGAGAATTCATGAACAGGACTCAAACTGCACGGGGAAATACTTCCCAGAGTCAATAACTGGGACCAGTTCTTATTAAAAAGTTTCTGCATGTCAAAAGAAATCTCTAGCATAGTGAAGAGAAAACCCACAACCTGGGAAAATATTTTAGTGAACTCTCTCTCAGACAAGGGACTCTTGTCTAAAACATATAAAGAATTAAAAAAACTTAGACCCCCAAAATTCAAATATCCAGTCCAAAAATGGGCATCTGAGATGAATACACACTTCTCAGATGAAGAAATGGAAATGGCAAATAAATACATGAAAAAATGTTCATCATCATTGGTCATTAGAGAAATGCAAATTAAAACCACACTGAGATACCATCTCACTCCTGAAAGAATGGCCAGGATCAAGAAAACCAACAACAACAAATGCTGGAGAGGCTGTGGGGAAAAAGGAACTCTCGTACACTGTTGGTGGGAGTGTAGACTGGTCCAACCTTTGTGGAGGTCAGTCTGGAGATTTCTCAAAAAGCTGGGATTGGAAGTCCCATTTATTCCAGCTATTCCACTTCTAGGCATATTCCCAGAAGAACTGAAAGCATCATACCACAGTGATATATGTGCACCTATGTTTATAGCAGCACAATTTGTAATCGCCAGATCTTGGAAACAACACAAGTGTCCATCAACTGAGGAATGGATAAGAAAGTCGTGGTATTTCTATACAATGGAGTATTATTCAGCTATAAAGAAGGATCACATTGAGATATTTATCAATAAATGGACGCAGCTTGAGACCATACTCATAAGTGAAATAAATCAATCTCGCATGTGTGAATATCGAATAGTTTCCCTAATGTAAGTAATGATTCAAATATATAAAAATATGTGGTACTCATGATTCCCCATTATGTGGCCTTGAAGCCTTATAAAGTTCTCACTTATTAATTGGAAAGGCTTTGTTCTGGCCTTCTTGATATGGAAATATTTGAAGCTATAGTATATGAATTTTTATTCAAATATTTCAAGGAAAAAGACAGACACTATGGTTACTACTATTAAGTTGGATTATTTGGTGGTGAAGCACTAGGTTGCTGAAACAGTCATGCTTTGACCTGTATTGTTATATTGTTATGTCCTGTTTTATCTCAATCTCTCCCTTATTCATTAAAAAATTATTTAGTTATTTCTTATGTTTTTTTAATTATGGGGAAAAATTTTAAAAATTAGCAAGTTACATAATAGTAACTTTTTTGATTTCCTATTAACTTGTTTTGAAGTCCTGTAATACTCCCACGATCTTGTTTTGACTGATTAGACTCTGTTCCGTTCTGTACGATAGTATCAAGTTTGAGGGTATAGGCAACTACTTTGAAGGCCATAAGATTCACTAAGATGCCCATTCTGGTTTGACTATTGTCTCCTTTGGAAGTCCTGTAATGTTTACAATGCTTAAGTTTTATTGGTCTTGTTCTCTACTGTTTTGTCCAACTTTATAATATCTAATGAGATAGACAATTCTTTTTAAGGAAACAAGAGGCATTGTTGATAACCATTGTTGATAACCTTGTACTCTGTTTTACATCATGTGCTATGTCTATCCTTGGTTTTGACTGACAGCTTTGTTTTGCCATATTTGACTTTATTCTCTCCCCCCAAAAAAGTAATAAGAACTAAGGAGTAATAAAACCCAAAATGTGTAAATTTTGTTGTAAAAAAGAGAGGGAAAAAAAAGTGCTCTAAAGGATACAACAGCAAGTGTGTTTAGGGGTGTTAAATAGCTGACTATATTAATGTTTTTGGTTGGATCATTGAACACAACTGTTTGCAGTCTCACTGTTTGAATGTCCACTTTGTATGCTTTGATACTGTGATTTGAGCAACTATCTCTAAGATGATAATATGTAATCTATTAACTGGTGATTTCTTACTGTTTTTTTTTTTTTTTTTTTTTGTAGTTCTGTATTACTTGTACCCTTACACCGCTTTGTTTTGTTTTGTTTTTTTCTCTTTTTCCTTTTAAATAAAATTTAAAGAAACACAAAAACCAAAAATGGGTGATTTGCAAACATCGTCTCCTGTTTCATATGGGACCTGCTTACTCTGCTTATTGTTTCCTTTGCTGCTCTGAAGATCTTTACTTTGATGCTATGAAGTTTGCCTTATTTTGCTTTTTTTGCCTGTGACTTTATAATAAAATCAAAAGGTCACTGGTTCAGAATCTTTAGATCATTTTAGAACAGTTTAAATAATAATCCTTCTAATACATGTACGTGGGAAATCTTTCCATATTTTTGTATGTTCTTCAACTTCTTTTATTAGTGCTTTATGATTTTTAGGATGTCTTTCAACACTTTCGTTAAATTTACAGTTTCTGAATTTTTTAGATACTTTGATACTAGTGTAAAAAACAACCCACTTTGGTATACAGATTTCATATCCTTCAAATCGACTGAACTCATTTGTTAGTATTGATCGTGTTGTTTCATAGAGCCTTTAAAGGTGGGAGTCTACGTGTGGGACCATCTTATCTCCAAGCAGAGCCATTTTTACTTCAATTCCAATGCCATTTTCTTTTACTTTTTTTCTTTTGCCTGTGTGGTTAGATTTGAACATCTGATTATACAGAATACATTGGGCAACAGTGATACTGTACTTTTCCTGATTGCATGGGTCACCATTTGGTTGCTGGGATAAAATTCCTGACATGCGTGACTTAGAGGAGAAAATTTTTGCCCTTGGGTCCAAAGTTTTTGCCCAGGGTTGGCTGGGGATCCAGGGCAAAACCTCATGTGGGAGGGGATGGCACAGAAAAGTGGCTAAACTCCTGGGATCTGGGAAGCAGAGGGCATGGGAAGAGCCTAGAAGAGAGCAAGGGGCAGGGGACGGAGAGTACCCATCCACAGGCCTCCTTTCTCCACCTCCAAATAAGCATGGTCAACTGCGACCCTCTCTGTGAGATCATCAGTTCAGGAAGACAGCGCCTTGAGGATCCTGCCACCTCTCCGGCCCTCCCTGGGCATCACACCATGGGTGAGCAGGTCCCCATGTGCCAGTCTCTGGGCAGCGTGTCACTGGAAGAAGCGTGAGCTTTAAAGGCCATGCTTTTGGCATGGGCATTGCAGGAAGTAACGTCAGCTGTGGATTTGCCATGTGAGACTGTGTTTGTGCCAAAGCGTCTTCCTTCCTTCCTGTTCATTTGAAAGTGTACTTTCCATTTGTGTGTACTTATGCTACTGATTTTGGTATTTTGATTTTGTTTCCTGAGAATCTGCTGAATTTATTAGTTCTCATAACTTTTGTAGGAATTTTGGGAATATGTATATGCGCATTTCTTTTATAGCTCTACCTGGGATTTCTAGAACTATGTTGAAGAGAAGAAAATAGACCTGCTTGACTTGTTTCAGATATTATACATAAAGTTTTCAGCTTTCTGCCACTCCGTGTGAAGTTAGCACTGATAATCACAAATGACACACACGTATGTGTAGATTTATGTATGTATATGTGTGTGTACTTGCTTATGTGTTATTATGTCAATGTATTCTATTTCTCTACCTAACGTTCAGCATTTTTATTACAAAAACAGTGAATTTTACCATTGTTTTTCAACTTGCTGAGACAATCATTTGCCTTTTGTCGTTTTTTTTTTTAAGGTCCTGTGTCAAGTTTATTGATTTGGATATATGGAATGATCCTGGTTTTTGGTTGATGAATCCCATTTGATCATGTTGATTCAAAATTTTAATGTTAGTTGTATTTGGTTTATTAGTATTTTAGGGGAGAGGGGGTTCCTATTCAACATTATTGGCATTTTCTGTTATTAGGTATTAGGATAAAGCTGTTGGCCTCAAGGAATGTGTTTGGAGGGATTTATCCCTCTTCTATCATGGGGAATAACAAGTAGCATTGGAATTAGTTCATTAAATGTTCAGTACAATTCATCATGAAGCCATCTTGTGCTGAGCTTTTCTTTGGCAGAAGGCTTCTTACTCTCTCTTGCTCCATTTTCTTGATCTGCCAAGGTTTTTATTTCTTAATGATTCAGTTTGTTGATTGCTTCCACATCATCAAATTTGTTGGCACACATTTGCTTGTAATACTTAACATCTAATGGTTCTTTGGATTTTCATGGTATCAGTTTCAGTACTACCATTTCATATCAGATTGCTATGAATTTTCTCTTTTTATTACTTTGGTAAGATAAGAAACACCATTGACTGAACACTTTTAAAAATAGTTTTGATTGCATAGTCCTTTATTTTGTAGATACCGTATAGTTTTTCTTAAATATTAATTTCATTTATTTCTGCTCTATTCTATGCTATTATTTTCTGTCTACTAATTTTGGGATTGGTTTGTACTTGTTTTTGTAAAAGTTTCAGGAAATTGGAATGAATAGAGATATCTTTTAGCAAAATCCAAAAAAATATAGGGACCAAAAGTAAAAATAGATTCATTGAATCACGTTGAATTAAAAGCTTCTGCACAGCAAAAAAAGCAAGTGGCAGAGACAAAGCATGAATATCTTATGTGTACAAGGAACCACAAAAAGTCACTTGCAAAAAATAAGTTGTAGAATTAAAAAATAGCAATAGATGTAAATAGATATTTCCTTAAAGAAGACATGCATATGAGCAAGAAGTAGTCTCACTAATAACAAGAAAAATGCAAAACAAAATCACAATGAGATATCACTATTATTCAAATTACTCAAAGAAACAAGCAGTAGTAATGATGTTGTGGAATATCATTACACTCTTACTATACTATCATACACTGTCCGTGCACTATCAGTAGGAATATAAATGAGCAAGAACATCATGCAAAGCAGTATGAGTCCTCTCAGAAAATTAAAAGTAGAACTATCATGTGATTCAGCAGTATTACTACTGGGTATATACGTGAGATTTAAAACTTTATGTTTCAACTTTGAGCTAGTAATCATTTTTCAAGAATAGTAAGCAAACTTTTCCTCATAACTATAGCTTGTTTTAATCCATAGGGATATCCAATGTGTATCCTATATGATACATTTTACAATGTATTTTATAATACATTTTAATCTCAGCATTCTAATGAAAGATATCCACAAGGCATAGCCTTCAGCAACTCAGAGTGTTTTATCATATCATTGTTACTCAGTTAAATATTTCAGAAAATGAGTTTATACTAATGTGAACTTTAAAGAGTTTAGCTTTAAGTAATGTATACAATGAAAGCATCAAAATATAAAAAAATCACAGAGGAATGTAGGTTGAAGCACAATATTCTTTTATTGTGGAACAAATGCTTTCTGTTGAAAGAGTACAATTACTTAAAAGAGTAACATTTTTTCAGCTTTATAAAGAAGTAATGTTAAAAAGCAAAAATGGATTGATACTTTGGAAAACCATGATTTTTCCATACTGGAATAGAAATTGATCTCAAAAGCACACAAACTATGGGAATTCTAGATGTTCATACTTAAGGAAGGAGTAAGTACTTTTACTAATGCCTTTGTTCATGACTGAGTCCTTAGAAGAAATGATCTGTTCACCAAGAATTAAAATATTCCATCCTGTTAAGAAAACTTTATACCATTTTCAGGACATGTAAAGTATGTGGTAGGATAATTCATTACAAAATGACAAGCAGAAAAACATTTTTAATTGCTCTTATGCTGTATTATTCAACTTTCCTGTTTGGAGAAATTTCCTAATACACAAAAGTTACAAGAGGAAATATTTGTTATTTCACAGGAATCATTGTATTGTTGGCTGGGACCAAGGCATGAACTTTAGGGTGGGAGCAAAGGCATGAGAAGGCTGGTTAGTTCACGATGACTAAGAAGAGAAGGGGTACAGCACCAGAAAAGAAGGGACCTAGAAGCACATATAGTACCCTACAGCTCACAACCCACACAGACACGCTTTCCTAATTGTCTAGGCAGCAACCATGCTAGAAAGCTAGCATAATCATTCCATCACCTCCTGCCCCTTATCACCTTGATACACAAATACTTCCCCTTAAGCAATATTTAATCTCCATAGAAGTGCAATACAGTAATAGGTTGATAATTCTACCTACCATGATACAACTGTCTGGAGTACAACTGAACATGAAATAAACCATTCTCAAGAAATATCAGTAGTTCCAACATTATCATTAAGTCCAGAAGAAAGCCTTCTTTGAGAGTCTAGCTGTGACCCCTGTGAAAACAAGCACAACAAAGAAGTATGATGGTGCAGGATAAACATTTCATTCCAAAAGAGTAGGGTGGGTGATGAGAAAAGAACAGGACCAAAGTGTACTACCACACAGTAGGTTAAACACGAAGTTCTTCAGCTCTATACCCAGCTTCCAATGTGCTAGCGGTGACGTGAGTCGTGGAGGATTTGCACAGCCCCACTCCTTCCTGTGGACTTACTGAGTGCTGTCCATGTGGCTAAGTTTTTGGCTGACTCCACTCAGAGCCTGCTGTTTCCCTTGGTAGACATCCATGTCCTTAGCATCTCCAAATTCCTGAGGTTTCTGCTGCATCTTCATTTTTATTTCCACAGCTTGACGGCTGTCCTTTTCCCTGGTACTCCTTTCCTGGCTGCCCAGGCTTTCCTCAGATATTTGGGTGGAAACCTCTCTGACCCAATTCTTGTGTTCTGCATGCTGATAAAACCATGTTACTGTCTCCAAGGTACACAGTCGTAGAAACCATCTTCATATCCATACAGACCATAGCTGCAGTCATCCCTTAGCACAGTGAAATGGATACTGGGGAAGTTATTCTTATCCAGGTTCCCTTATTCAGCAAGGTTTTAGGGTGCCCTTTTCAAATGAAGGCTTGACATATTTGTGCCTTTGAACCTGCAGTTGGTGTGGAATTTCTGATTTCTGAAATGCACTTGTAGCATCTTCCTTTCTTTTTTCTGGAGAATGTAGTTGCTCTAATTTTAATGGCACTAATATCATTAGCTATCATACTACCTTTGGTCCTAACTTTACCAGTGGTCCTTTTCAAGCTAAAATTGACCACTTTCAAATTTTTCTGTTGGTTTTTTCCTAATCCTCACTTCAAAATTTTGGCTGAGAGCAGCTGGTAACATCTATGCCACAATGTGGAGTATCATGAAGTTTCCTCCACCCCGAGTCTCTCGCAACATCTTAGGACATGGGCAAATTGTAAGTGGTAACTTTTTCCAGGATGAACCAAAATGTGTAATAGGTATTGTGAAATAGGAAAAAAATGTTCAAGTTGGGAGAGATACAAGGGAGGATGAAGGGGAAAGGAAAGAACAAAAAAGTAAAAAATGAGAAAAGAAGGAAAAATGAAACAAAGCTTTTGTAAACAAGGAAGAAAAGAGGGACTGAAGGGTGGGTAGGGACATGGGAAAAAAGAAAAATAAGTTATATCATGTACAGGTACAAATGCTCTATGATGAATGTAATCATCATGCATATCTAAAATGTACCAATAAAATCTCATTGGACACAAAAAAAAAAGAAAAAAGAATTTAATACACATGGCACCTAATCCAATTGCCAGGCGAGTCCTTGTACCCAGTTGAATTCTACTGAGCCTGGCCTTTACTGTCTGCATTTTTATCAGTGTTCTCATCTTTGGGGGCTTTCACAGAATTACCCATCAGACATTCCAGGATTTATCTAGAGTTCATATCCAAACATTTCCAAACACCTCACACAACCAATTTCCAAAGCATCTGAATTAAATGGTCAGGTATAGTTACAGCAACAAGTCTACCCTTGGTAATAATTTCCTGTATTACTCAACTTTCTCAATCCTGGGATGAATAATTTAGCAGTTTAGAGGAGGAAAGGTTCACTTGGACACCAGTATCAAGATGCAGTCCATGCTTATCTGGTTCCAAAGAAAGATTACCATGGTGCAAGGGCATGGCAAAACAAAACTTCTTAATTTACAGCGGCCTAAAAACAAAGCAGGGGAATAGTACAGAGAAGAAGGGGTTACGTAAAATAACCATGTTCACATTGCCATGACCCAGCCCGATCCAGAAGTGTGTTTTGCTAATCCCATGCTAACCAAGTTGACACAACTAATCAACCTTACATATTAAATTTACATTGAGTTTTTCTCCTTCCTCTTTTCTTCATCCTTCTTCTTTTATTTCTGCTTGTCTTTCTATTTCAACTAATAACACTAGGTGTGAGGTATTATGTTGTTTTGACTAATTAAAAATGTTGTAGACTGTGTCAATCCTGAGAAATGTGAGAGATTAGCCTTGTCCTGTGTCTGTTGCACATGTGGTGCATGTGGTCTTTTCTGATGCTGAAGTGTAAGGTTGTGCCTTAGGTAGAGCTCTCCCTGCTGCTGAGTGTGAGGACCATTGGTATTAATTTCTTGCACTTGGTATAAAGCATTCAGATAGAGAGCTCTTGAAACTCCTGCATAGCATGTATGTGGGATAATAGCCAGGACACAACACATTTTCCTGTTCTTAGAGGATAAAAATATCTAAGATGTATAGATATTCTTTCTTATTCTAGTATAGTTTAGAAGAACAAGTAAATGGAACATATGTGTTGAGAGGTTTGCTAGGTATCACTTGGAAAGAGAGCCCATCATTGGGAATTGCTCAGCTCTGATTTATCGCTATTAGTCTGGAAGTATGAGAAACATATCTGAGGCCTGGAAGTATAGCTACTGACCTACCTGTCATGTCTTTGCTATGGTTGTGAAGATGGAGAAAAAGATAAAATAATGAAAGGGGGTATTTAAAAATCACATTTAGGATATCTTTACATATCTTCCCAGGGAATTTCCAAATGCAGTGGCAGCCTGGATCGAAGAACAGCAGTCATAGGAGAGGAACCCAGAGACAGTGCTCAGGAGTGCAATGTTAGGTGCCCACCAAGGAGTGAGATGCTGCAGGGTATCGGCCCCAATCCTTTTCTCCTGCAAAGCTGTGGTTACTGCATACATTTGTTCATTACACACACACCACACCCAGAGCTATTTGTACATATTTTCATATGTTTTGCATTATAGTTTATTTAAAAACTGACAATTATGAAACACAAATGAATTATATTTTTATAACTCAGAAGTAATTATACAACTCAGAAATAATTTGTATAACTCAGAAAATTAGCATTTTTTGTATTTTAATATATTGCAATTATCTTGTATTTTGCTTATTTTTTAACCTAAAATTGTCATAGGCATTGCATATATATCTAAACTTTTTATACTTATCATTTTAGCTACAGTGTATTCAAAAATCTTTGGAAGGGTAGTTTCAGTGTTTAGCCATTCTTTTCCATATATGAGCGCTTTGATGTGTCTCCTTTCTCAGGTGTTTTTCATTTAAACATTTCCCCTTATTCTTTTCCTTCCTTCCTTCCTCCTGCCCATCTATGCATTTGTTCATTCATTTGTTCATTCATTCATTTATTCTTTTTGCTTTCTTTTAGATTCTTTGTTCTTATTTTAACTGGAACTCAATCAACACTTGATGCTATGGCTAGAGTTTTTTGGGGGTTGACAGGACTTATTTCATAAAATGTTAATGACTTTTAATTTTAGATGTTGAAGATCATCATGAAAGAGAGAAATTCATGATGATAACATCTCTGAAGAGGAATCCTCCAGTCAACTTTGTGTAGACACATAATTGAGCATGAGTGTGTGCATGTTAGTTTGTGTGTATGTGTATGCACACACATTTTTGTGTGCAAGTTTATACGTGTATATGTGTTCAAGGCCGTATGTACCTCTTTGAACATGAGATAGACTGGTGGTTTGGTAATGTCATTTAGTTGATAACTGAGCTTGAGACAGAGATGAGTATCTGCACTAAACTGAAGTCCTACCATGTATTCCCAGGGCAGCAGCACTAGTGACATGGCCTCATGGTTTGGATTCAATGGGACCTCAGGTGCTCTGAGGTCTGCCTTGAAAGGAAGGGGAGGAGGAGCCCTATGCCCGACCTGAGTGACTGTCCTAGAGACCTTTGCTCTGCACACTGTGTTCTCAGTCACTTATTGTGTGGGTGCCCACTGAACTCACAAAGGAGCGGCAGCAGCCCCTCCCCCACCTTGTGAAGCTGCAGAGCTGAGCAGGAAGCACAGCGTTTCCTGGAGCTCAGGTGGGAAAGTGAGGACCATGACAGGGACAGCAGAGGCACTGGACAGAGCAGCCAGGACAGGGTACTGCCTTGGTGGGCCTGGGAGGTTGTAAAGCTCCCATGTGAACTACACTGGAGAATCACAAAAAGCCTTTGGTTGTACTTTATCTTTTAAAAGCTTCTCCAAATGTACCATTTCATTTCTACCAGAGTTGAAGGAACAAGTTTCAAAGAAAAAAAATGAGTAATTGAGTCTTTCTTTCATTTAACTGAAAATACATTTTTACAGCTTAAAATTTTAATACAAATATGCTTCCTTTTCTGTGATTTAAAGAAAGTTTTGGCAGAAAACTAGTTTGCTCATATATTTAAGCAATGAAAAAATTGAATATATATTTACACGTGTACAAATCTCTAAATGGTAAATTGAAAAAAATCTGTATTCCATGTTTTTTACACTTCAGGAGACCACCCCAATCACTAGTGCAGACTAAGCTACACCCTAACCCTCAAAATTAGATTGCTACAGAAATCAATTCTATATTTAGTTATTAATTATTAACTATTTGATAGACAATAGTTTTTTCCTTAAGAGTAGTCTTTCCTTGTTTCTAATCAATTGATATATTTTTAAGAATTACGTGAAAATACAGTCAAAGCTTAGTATAGTATAAAGTCTTAGATCTACGTCAAATGCAGAGTTCCTGTTATTTTCTGCAGATTTTACCTTTAGATTTTCTTTAGATTTTACCTAAAGCAAAAGGAACACTTGTAATGCACTGTAATGTCTTTCTACGGTAAAACAATATTCTGATTTGCTTTTGATCTCTATTTCCTCTCAAGGCAACCTTTCTTTGACCTAACTGTCCCACTGAAGATAGGGTTTCAATTGCAGCTTGCAGAAATGGAACGTGAATTCCAGTGTCAGCTCGTGACTGCTTTGAAGGAGACAGTGTGGCCAGCAGGAGAGCTCTGCTAGGTCAGCTTGATGTGTGCTTACTGTTCTCACCATGTGTGTGACTGGTAGGGAAGGGGAAAAGGGGTGTGTCCTTTTCGGAAATATGTGGCTTAACATTTCACTTGGCCTTTTTGTTTTTGGTAGTGCTGGAGATTGAACCCAAGACTTGGTACATGTTGAGGCGAGAACTCTATCACTAAGCCACGTCCCCAGCCCTGCTCAGCCTTTCCGAGGATAAGATGCACAGAAACTTAATGGACTTCTGTTAGCAAGGTCCATGCCCAGGCACTAAGACACCGATATGATCTGGGTTCCTCTCCTGACCTGTTTCTCTCCACTACCTCCTGTCATCATGCTTATAGTACAGCACGGAAAGCCACCTCTGGCCATGGTTTACAGGTTTACAACAGGTCACGTGATGTCCAAAGTCCCTATAGGAAAAGCACAAGGGTGCATCACTTGCTTTGAGCAAGGAGTCTGCTCTACGGCGTTGGTGTCTGAATTGTCTAGTATTTCACAAGCATATACAGCTGACTCTGAAATCCTACTGATTTTTAGGTCAGTGTATTGTATATACAACACTAAAAGCAAATGGCATAAATAAACTTTCAAACTTCTTTGCATCACCAAAGATATAAGAAAATGCATTCCGTTCTATTATCATTTAGCAAAATTTCTATTTATACTCAGTGAGCTCAAACTTGTCCAGATTCTGTTTTCAGAGTACATGTTTTTAATGGATGAGACATGAAGTATTATATTCATATCTATACGTCTTCTCAATGAACTATACACAGAATACATTTTAGTTATTGAAATAATATTAAGCTGGCATTAATCTTTGCAAGAGGAGTCTGAAATCAGTTTCTTTAGCACTGAAAAACACTTACATAAATTTTCAGATTTTATAACATAAATAATTCCCTTACAGAAATATCACCTTGTATCCAGTAGTCCACTGCTGTGTTCAAGGGGAAAAGTTGTATGTTCTTAACCCAGCATACCCCTGAAGTATCAAAGCAAAACTACTACATTCAAACCACATTCAAATGTCAGCCTGGGCTTCTCATTGCCATAAGAGTAAAACTAGAGAACAACTTCCATATATGAATTTTAATGCGATTCAACATAAGCAGGTAAACCAGTTCATAAAACCTTTCTGTTGCTCAGTGATGTATCTGTTCAACCGCTGTGTTCCTTTGCCTCTTGTTTTGAGGATGTTTGTTCAGGCATATATAAATGAATATTCCTGTAAAACTATGGTCACAGCAATGATCCATGCTCTTCCACGTTCACAGTGAAGTCTTTCACTGGACTTTGAATTGCCAGACTGTGAGCTACTGGGTGCTGAGCCACTGGGTGCTGAGCGGCTGGATTGTATGCCTCTGGACACAGGACGGAATGTGGGGGGAGGCGGAGGCTCTTTACCACATCTTGGAAGAGCCGGCTGCCAAGTGCTGTTAGCCTCACACACAACCATATTGTGTCCTTGAAGGAAGAAGCCTTCGAGGCAGGCGAATGTGACCGTGCTTTTGTAGTAATGCTTTGCGCTGAAGCCTGATGTCTGTCTTCCATTTGGGACCGTTGGGTAGGGGCATTTGACCACCTTACACTCAGGGGGGTCACCACTCCACAGGTTTCTGCCAATGCAGTGAAGCTTGGCCTCCCCGATAAGTGAAAATGGATCGGGTCCAGTATTGCTATTGCAGGTATATGTGACAACATCAAGATATTCAAACTCCTCTTGGTCAGTTGAGTAGCCTCCATTTGTTATTTCCGGAGGTGGTTGACACAAAAGCTTCTGACATGATGGGTCTTCCTCACTCCACTCTACACTGGATCCCTTGACCAGACAATGGAGAGTTTCAGCTCCAACTAAGTAGAAACCGTTATTACAAACAAATTGAATTTGCGTTCCAAGCTCGTAACTTCCATTGAGGACGTTCACTTGCCCATTCAGTGGGTCCCTTGGAGTTGAACATGATCTTTTACGGCATGCATCACTGGAAATGGGTGGCCAATTATTGTCTGCACCACAAATAGTAAAGATGGTTTCAGAAACCACTTTCTGGTACCCTGGTTTGCACTTATACACCACTCGCTCCCCGACATCGTAGGTGAGTTTGGCGGGTCCAGAAATCTCCATGTTGGGAAATGTTGGAGGATCACCACAGGCAGCAAAGCTTGGAGAAGGCAGAAGGCCCAGGTCCAGCAGCAGGAACCAGAGGAAGGCCTGGGAGGGAAGGAGGCTGTCGTGGTGCTGGGGACACGCCATGAGCAGCAGGACCAGCAGAACCTGCGAACATGGCACAGGGCAGACCCTGCTGAGTGTGGGTATCACCGCCACAGTGCTGAGCTGAGGCTCAGGGAGGGCCTGGAGGATATAGCACGGATGGGTGTGGCCAGGCTCCGCCCAGGAGGATATCACAAGAGCAAGAGCAGGGTCAGGTACTGAGCCTGGGCCTGCATTGTTGATGTAACCTCTTGGGGGAGCTGAACTCACCCACCTGTGTGTGCTCCCTGCCTGCATCCTGGTGGTTCTCTTCAGCATGGAGCCCGGGATGAGACAGGACCAGGTGGCCCAGCAGGGTTTGCCTGGAACAGATCTCTGGGCAAATGGGTGTGGGCCAGCAGTGTGGTGGAAGAGCCCAGAGAGCCCGGTGAGGACCTGGAAAGCCTTTTTCTGTCCTATCCTTGTTTCTCCTTACGGCAAATTTTAAGAGCAGCAAAATAGCTTGCATTTTTTCATCAAGCAGTTATAGCTCAGCACATGGAAAAATGGTTTCCACTGCCCCCCGCCCCAGACTGTGCTCTCTCATTTACCTAACAGCGGTCAGATCAGCAGCCTGCCCATCGTCTCATCCTCCTGGGTGAGTTTTCTACTGCTCTGCACGTGCGGAGTCTGTTTACACCACCCAGCCAGCATCTCCAGGTCAATGATTTACAGACTCAAGTGGAAGCTGAGAGCACCCTTCTCCACGTGAGCCTGTCTCCTCATCCTGCACGTTTCCTGCACCGATTTATCTTGATGGCTCTCCTGGCTGTCCAGTCTCAGCAAATACTGCAGCCCTTTCGCATTTTCCACATCTAATGAGTCTTCTAGCTTTTCGTTCCAAAGTAAAATATGTTTCAAAGCTGTGTAACACATTGTGAGACAGTATTTTTTTTTTTTTTTTGACTCTGAACCCAGGTAATCTTTGGAAATTCTCCTGTTTCCTATCCCTTTCAGAACCTTTACTTGTATTGCCAGAGTTCCATGTTTATTTCAAAATGTCTCTATGTTGAGATCTGTTGTTAGCTTCTTTTGCCTCCCCCAGCTTGACTGAAATTTAACTGACAAAATCACTTATTTTTATATTTCAGGGTACACTGCGGTATAACTACCACGGTAGCATTATTACGATATGCGTTCCTCACAATGTTGCTTTATGGTTCTGCTGTTGATGATAATCACAAGGCCCTGCATCCCTGAAACTGAGCCCTGAACAGTGCCTCCTGGCTGTCCTCAGCCCCCTTCAGCACCATTTTACTCTGTGCTACGGGATTTTGCCTTGATTTTGAGGCAGCACAGTACTGCAAACGTGATTGCTCCCTTCACTGAAAGTTGAAAAATGTTTGTTTGTACTTGCGTGACATTGTTCTGTCCTTTCACCTCTCAGTCAACACTTAGAGACAGAATTACCGTTTCACATGGCAGTTCTGCTGTGAATTTTGAAGAACTTCATCACTGACTTTGGTAATGGTTTTAACATTTCACATTTCCACCAACAGAGAGCAGGGGCTTCCTCTGGCCCAATCCCACGCCAATGAGTTATCTTTCACCATTTTTATTAATGGCTGGTCTATCAGATGTAAGATGATATCTGTTACTTTGATTTGAACTTCCTTGATTGTTAGAGGAGGATTTTTCAAGTACTACTTGGATGCTTTTTGTATGTCTTATTTTTTAAAAACTTCTTTTGAGGCGTTTTACTCAAGTTTTATTTCTTTTTTGGTTTTTATTTGAAATTCCTTACATATTTTGGGTTTCAATCCCTCATTAAATATGTATGACTTGCAAATATTTCCTTTCTGTAACACAGGCTGTCTTTCCACACTATTTTTTCCTTTTCTCTTCCATAAATATTGGGTTTGAGGCCTTCATGTTTGTCTGTTTTTGCTGCCCATGATTTTATAAGCAAATTAAAAAAAGGCTCACTGAATCTACAGACATTTTATAATACATGGACATTTTACAATATTAATTCTTTAATCAGTGGACATGGGATATGTCTTGGCTACTTTCCTCTTGTGGCTGGGACGAAATACCCAAAACTCAATATTAAGGAAGGGGAGATTAGTTTAGCTTACATTTTGTGGAGGTTTCAGTCCATAATCAGCTGGCTTCAAGGCAGGGTGGCATGGCACAGGGGCAACAGTTCAAGGCAGCAGAAGACAGCAAAAGCAAGCAGAGAAAAAGAGGTGGTCCGTTTCCCCCTTGTACTGTAAGCAGCCTACCACTTCCTAGAGTGGGTGTAGTACTTACTGTATCTCTGTACCTTCTGCTCAGGCTCAGAATGTTTACTAAGAGAAGACTCTGGCCCCCTGCTGAGTCACTTTACTAGGCTTCTCAAGTTGACACAATGTATCAACTGTTACATTATACCCCTTAGCTTAGCAATCAGACACATTTCTTTAAAGAGGTTTCTAGATACAAAGACATGCTTATTCATGAACATTATAACACAGATTTACCAGTCCTTAAGTACCAGTATTAAATCTATCAACACTTTATTACATTAGAGCCATAACATTTTGTCCCTGACCTCCCCAAAGATTCAGGTACATTTCTTTATGCAAAAGTTTTGCACAGCGAAGGAGACAACCATGAGTATACCAATAACCTAAAGCGTAGAGTGAAATATTTGCAAAGTACTGATAAAGTACTGATATCATGAATGTATAAAAACTTCAAGATATTAGTAACAAATAAAACCAAATAACCGAATTTAAAATAGGCAACAGATGTAAATAATCATTTCTTAAGTGAGAATTGTCAATAGATACAGTATATGAAAAATGCTCATCTATAATCATGAGGAAAATGCAAATCACAACCACAGTGAGAAACCTCAGTGCCCCCCTAAGCATGGTTGTTATTAAAATGTCAAATAACAAGGGAGGGAAAGGAAGTGAGGAAAAGGGGACCTTTACACACCATTGGTGGGAAGTTGCTTTAGTACAGCCTCTGTGCAAAATATTGTGGGGATTCCTCAAGAAATCACCATCAGAGCTACCACATTACCTAGCAACTTCATTCGTGGGTACATATAGAAAGGAAGTGGAGTGACGTGCACATCTGTGTCCACTGTAGTGCTCCTCACAGCTGCTGAGAAATGGAAGCCACTGGCATGAGCAGCAACTGTTGAGTGGGCAAAGATATGCAAGGGAGTGTCAGCCAACCTTTGAAAAAAGTGAAACGCAGTCACTTACAAAAACACAGATGCAGCCAGAGATGACACAGAGAAAGGTTAACACAGAGAAAGAGTAGGACAGGAAAGGACTACGTGGTCTCACGCATACGGGAACCTCAATGCCCATCTCCCAGAAATAGAAAGGAGCAGCATGGTTATCAGAGTCTGTGAGAGTGGTGGGATGGGAGCTAAATAACAGGAATGAGAAGTTCTAGTGTGCAACTGCTTTGCAGCCTGGATGTAGGTAAAGCAACACACTGTGCACATCAGAAAGCTGGGAGGAAGGACTTGAATGTCTTTCTTTACCCTAAAGAAATGACAGATGTTTGAGGCGATAGGTGTGCTTAACCTCACAACCTGACTTAACTATTCTGCAATATGTGTTTGCACCAGTACCTGATGCCCAACCAACGTGCACAACTGTATGCTTTTATATATTAGTTAAAATAAATTTTATAAAGGAAAAGAGGAAAAATACATTTAGTAGAATTTAGCAGCACCGTCAGTAGGTCTTGGGCTGTTCTTTGGTGGACAGTTTGACACGTCCTACTTTTCTTTGGTTTCTACTTTTATTGATTTCTTCAGAATTCAATCTTGGAAGGTTATGTCCACTACTTTACCCACTTCTTGTAGGCTATTTGTTTTTGGTATATAAATGTTCAGAGTAGCCTCTTATGATTTTTGTGTTTCTCTTTAATCTCTTTTCATTTCTACTTTTGCTTGAACCATCTGTCTGTTTTTTCCTGCACTTTAACTCTTTCCACATTTTTGTGTTGCTAATAAAATTTATATCTTTTATGTTATGTGTCCATTATCACATTGTCATAGAAGTAAATATTTAAGCAGTTATTTACCCTTTCACTCAAGCTAGAGTTAAAAGAAATTTATTCACTATCATTACAATTTAGAATGTTCCTACTTTTGCCTCAAGATTTGTATTTGTATGCTTTCATGTTGCTTAGCATTATTTCATGTAAAATTGAGGAATTTCTCTTACTGTTTTTCTCTGGGATAGATCTATCTAGCCGTGACGAACTCCCCAGGTTTTGATTGAGAAAAATCTCATTTCTGCTTCCTAGCTAGGAACAGCGCTCCTGGTTGGCAATATTTGTTCTTTGAGTCCTTCAAAGATACCATTACATTCTCTCCAGGATGACGAGGTTTTTGCTTGGAAATTTGCTGATTGTCTGATGTTGGTTCTCTTTCATGTGACAAGAGACTTTCCTCTCCATTCTTCTAGAATTCTTCTTTTGTCTTTGTCTTTTGAGAATTTGCTTATAACATTTTTTGAGGAGGATTTATTTCCGTTATAGCTAGTTGAAATTCTCTGGGATTCATGGATCTAGGGTTTTTAATCCTCTGTAGTCTGGGTAAGTTTTTAATCATTAATTCTTTAAGTAATCATTAATTCTTTAAGTAAGCCTCCTGCCTTTCTTCTTTTTCTGTCTTTCTGGACTTTTTATAACATATGTGCATATTTGCTTGTTGGTATCCCACAAAAAATGACTTTTTCTTCCTTGTGTCACTCTTTCTTCTCTACACAAAGAAATGGGAAGCTTTTCTGGCCTTTGCAGGCTGAATTCACCAGGGAAAGCTCTTCCTCAGTCTCCATCTCTTAGAGCACTATGAGTGCGCCCTGGGGTCCTCAGCTGGGCAGACCTTCTAGTGGGGTCTACAGAGCATTCCTGGGTCCTGAGTCTGCATAGGCCAGTCTGGCACTGGGGTGGGCCCTAGACCTCTGTCTACCTGGGTCTTTGGGAATGAACCTGGTCCTAAACATGAAGGAGCCATGCTTGTTCTGGCATCCACTGGACTGGGTATGGTGTCTGACAGGGGTGAGGCCTGAGTGCTGGGAGCACATGGATGCTGTGGTCAGCCTGGATCCTGGGCTGCAGGGTCACCTGATGCTGGGACAGGCACAAGCTGAGCTTGGAGTGAAAGCTTGGAGCCTGGGGGAGGGATGTGACCAGTCTGCAGTTTGGGATCCCCAGTCTGTGTTGGAAGAGGTAGTCACGGGGCCTGGAACCTGGCTCTCCAGAGCTGGTCCAGTGCTAGGTAGAAGGAAAAGTGTGGTGTTTACGTGACTCTTCCCTCCCCACCCAGAGAGGAGTGCTTACCTGTGGCTCCCAAGGGTGCACACTGTAAAATGGTCTAGCACCCTCCAGGGCTTCTTTTCCTATTTCTGTGAACCACCCCAAGTGTTTCAGCCCCTTACCTGGGCGCCTTAGCTCTTGAGAAGATGCATCTGTATAGACAGTTGTTCAGTTGATATTCCTGGAAGCTAACAAAGTCTGTCCCACGATTGTCTTGGTCTGCTTTGTGGTTCTAACAGAATACACCAGGTGATTTGTAATAAACAGAACTTTACAAGCTCACAGCTCTGTAGACTGGGAATTCCAGTACCTAGTTACTAGCATTTGTGAAGGCTTTTTTTCTGCATTTTACCACAACAAAGGTCATTAACAGGGTGCAAGGGTGGAGAAGATGTAGAGAGAGGGACAAAGTGAGGCTGGCCTTATTTTGCTATAGGGAATCCCTTCCTGTGATGATAACCCCACACACACAAATATGGTATTAATCTATCCATGAGGGCAGAGCACCCAAGGCGGGGTCACCCCTTAAAGTGGTTCTAACCTCTCAGAGTTACTCTAATGACAGTTAAATTTACAGTTCATCCAGTTTATACTCATCTTGAAGAGCAGGTGCATGAACATAATACAGCTTGTTTCTTTTTAAAATTCCCTTCCTTTTCCTGCCCTTTCCCTCCCTTTGCCTTGAATCACCTTAGCCTTTTTCTTGGTGTCTTGTTATCCTCACTGTGCACACCAGTGTTTATAGCAGCTCAATACACAATTGCTAAATGCTCGAAGCTGCATGTCCGTCAGCACATGAGTGGCTGGAGAACATGTGGTAACTACACAGAGTGGAGCCACTTGACTAAAAAGAAGGGTTAATTCAAGACATTTGGAGAAAATGGTAAGAGAAATAAAACAGGCATTCAAGTTTGTATCCTGTACAGTATGTCTTACTTGAGTGAGGCAAAGTGCAAACAGAGAGCAAAGTATAGGATGGAAAGAAGGGAACAGGGGGACAGATCTCTTGCAAATGCAAAGGGGCTGAGGACAGAAAGGTGGAGAAGGGAGGGCAGGAGAAGAGAGAGTAGGGCAGCTGGAAGACAGAAGAACGAAGGTGTGTCAGGCACAGGACCCAGTAACCTCGGCGTACGACAACCAGGTTTAACTGAGGGTTTGAGCGGGAACAGTCAGGCCATAGCAGCCATCTTGCTAATTTCGCCTCCCTAACCTCACTGTCTACATCCACAGTGACCCAGGCCAGGACATCTTACTACTGAGGTCTCCTGGATCCGCTGCTACTACCTTACACAAATGTTCCCATTTCCCATGTTTATCTTTTCCACTAAGGCAGTGGAAATTCAGAATGAAATGCACCAAGAATTTGATGCCAGGCACTATGGCTTGGATTGAGAAAGTCCCGAAATGCTGCACGCGAAGCTCCTGGAAGGAGACTGAAATGGGGGCAGGTAGCTGATGTCCTTCCCGTGTCTGTTTCCAGCCACTCACGCCTTGCTGACTTCTCTGCTCTTTCACCTCATCTACCAGCCATTTATTCAATGAACACTAAATACCTGGCATTTTCAAGACACCTGTGAACACTGACAATGACAAAGGTCCATAGAAAGAAAAGAGACCGCACCTGAACTGCATGACAGGTGCTTCTCACCAGGCGAGGCCCGGCCAGAAGTGGTGGCTGTTGGCCTGTGAGCCGGAGGGCTGACTTCTCTCCTCAATTCATGCTGTGTTGCTCCGCTGTGATGAGACAGTTCCTCTACTCAGGGTCTTGCATCACACCTCTCTGACTTGGAATTAGCAAACCGTGGACTCTAGCAAACCTGTCTGCCCTTAAGTTGTGGGCATGTGCTGAGTCATTGAGGTGAGAAAATGCCTAAGACACTGCTGTCCAGGAGCCTGGAGACAGCAGGACCATGGCTCTGCCATCACCAGTGCGGCTGCTGCTACCATTGCTGCAGTTGCGTGACCGGTGGCTGCTGTGCAAGCCGAGCCTCCTGTTTTTATCCTTCATGATGTTTGCTGACCATTTATTTAATTAAATCCTTGGTAAATTAACAGCAGCCTTGTTTTCAGACCAGCCCAGATACAGTTGAGCCCTAGAAGGAGCAGAGTTATGGCTTAAGGTTGGACTTGTACTGCGTTCTTGTTTTAGTAGTTATTTGGACTTCTTCTAAGTGCTGCACTAAGAATCCCAACTTGGAATGATAAAGATATGAAAAGTTTCTTCCCTGCCCCAGTGCAACATTTCATCTGCAGGTAGACTCAAGGAAAGGGTGTACAGGTGGCTGCCCACTGGAAAGGAGAATGAACGCCCTCTTATGACCTCTGTACCTCCCACAATGGGCAGTGACAGATCGTTTCTGTTAAGAGTCTCCACTTCCATTACCTGTCACAAAGAGCAGAAAGATGCTTACTCATCTCCAGGGTTTTCTTTTCTTTTTCTTTTTCTTTTTTTTATCAGTACTGGGGATCGAACTCATGACCGCCTGCTTGCAAGGCAGGTGCTTATGCCACTGAGCTAAATCCCCAGCCCCTCGTCTCCAGGGTTTTACCTGGCATTGCCACATGTGCAATGCAGGAAGGTGTAGAATCTCAGGCTAATGTGTGAATCACTCTTTCTAAACCTCTTATGCATCATAAATGTTAGAGTTATCTGCGAGACCAGATATATTGCCCTCTAAAGCTGGAATTATTGTACTCTCTTCCCTAACCCTTACACTTACCACCCGGGACAGAGGTAATGAGATCACACTTTCTGGTAATTATTTCAGTGGATTCACTCTGCAATGCATTGCACTTTAAACTTTTGCAAAGCCACAAACTATGTACCTGTAGCTTTTGAATAGCTCTCCAGTACCACGATCCCTCCTATGTCTCTAAGTACATCACGGGAGCCTGCACCACTGCTTCAGTCACCGTTCCACAGCCCACACTGCTTTACCAGGGCCAGGGCCTACTGCCTGGTCCCTACATGACCTAAGAACAGGAAGAGGGAGGTGCGTTGCTTCTCTACGTGCCCTGAAGATCCAGGCCAGAGAAAAATTCCAACTGTAGACACCTAGTGATTTCCCATCCAGTCAGACATCGCTATGTTGTCTTTATTGGCCTTAAGTCAAATGATAGCTTGATGTTTTATATTTCAAAACAACTCTTTTTATAAGCAGCTTCTTCTATTTCTTTTGTAAATAGACCTCTGATAAGTTTATCTCCCCGATTTTCTTGATATATCTAATCATTCCAGGACTACAAAATTTAAACTCTAAATTTTAACTGAATTGAAATTCCTAATACAGGGTTGGAAAAATAGCTCAGTGACACAGCAGTGGTTCAGTGTGTATGGGGCCCCAGGTTAGATTTCCAGCACTGAGAAAAACCCTAATACGTCAATACCTTACACTGGCGTTCCTTTCATCCCATTTCCAGTATCGTTTTCTCAAGATCAGACACTGACTCTCAGGGTCCAGTTATGGGTCCCCACTGAGTAGACCTGTGCACAGCATGAGCTCAGCTGTACTGAGGGTGGGGCCTTGGCGAGCTGGGTGTCACCCTCTCTCAGCCTACACTGACTCCTGTCTGAAGCAAGGTTTACGGTGCTGTGTGCCTGTAGGGCTGGGGTGGGTGGTGCTGGCTGAGCGACTGCGCACGTGGCAAGGTCGCTGCCACCACTGCGTCCCGCGTGCTCCGCAGAGGTGAGCGCTGCTGTGGCTGCTGTTTCCTGAGTTACAGCAGAACTGTTTCAGCTGCTCGCCTCATCGCTACATGTAGTTTTTCCATCTTTTTACCACACAGCTTCCAGAGGAGTCTAGCAGTTAATCAGGAGTGTGTCACTCCTTCTCTTAAATATTCAACAGGTTTTCACAGCTTTAGCATAAAGTTTAGGTTCTTTAGCTGGATATACGAGCACTCTGTCCTCTCATCAGTCCTCATCAGCTAGCCTGTCCCGAACATCCATTGCTTTCAGTAGAAACAGATACATGTAGTTGTCCAAAAGCTGCACACTGTTTTTCTTCTTGAGATTTCAAATATTATTTCCTATTCATAAAAAAGTCTTTGCCACCATTTTCCTCTGTTTAATCTCCATTATTTCTTCAAAACTCCACAGAAATCCCGTGAATCCTCCATTTTTCCAAATTTGGCCAAGGAGACTCTATTCTTTGCTTTGCTAACCCTTTTCAAATGGTCCATTGGGCTCTTGTCATGAGGTTCTGTATTGTCTCTTTCCTTTCTGTGGACCTTTTAAAATCTCAAACACTTGGACAAACATATGTTGTCATGCATCCTCAGTACTCAGTCCTAGAAATAGGTGGCATTTAATGTTTGTTGAGCAAATGGCTGGCAGATGAAATAAAATACTAATCAGCAAGGTATGCGTGCATTGCAAGCACAGAGACAGACAAAGGAAAAATCAGAGATTTTCTTTCCTTTCGGTTTATTCTGCTAGGAAAATAATACAGTTCCGAAGGTGTCATGCTTAAAGGTCTGAGAAAGAACATGGAAGGAGTTTGGAATTCTCAGTATATTGGGCACAGATTTATCTTTCATTTTGGTTGATGTCTTATTTACATTTTTCTTGATGCTGAGACAAAATATCCACCATCCCAAATTATGGGAGAAAAGGTTTATTTAGCTCACAGTGTGTAATCAGCTGGCTCCGAGGCAGGGTGGCGTGGCACAGGAGCAACACTTCAAGGCAGCAGAAGCAAACAAAAGCAGGCAGAGTACAAGCAGTGGCCAGGGCTTTTCTCCCCTCTTATATTACAAGCAAGCAATCACCCCCACGGGAGAGTGCAGCACTCACACACCTCTGTGCCCTCCTCCTGCATAGGCAGAGGATATTTACAAAGGGAGGGCCTGGCCCCTGCCCAGTGGCTTCACTGAACTTCTAAGCTTCTCAAGTTGACACAGTGCATCAACCATTACAGTTGATTATTGTAAAATATTTAAGGGTCTGAAACTGCCCCTTGCCTAGGATGTGAAAAATAGCTGGATTATTTATTTGTTCTTTAAGAAAACTCCACAGAATATATATCATGTATCTAATATGTCAAATATTTTATTTCATTTTATAAATTTCTTCGATTTTCTTTTATCCTTAAGACAACTAAATGAATGATTCCCTAATAACATTTTTATATGAAAAGAGCCATTTACATAATGTAGTGGTAGTGAAGATATATCTGCCCTGAATTTCTACAAAAAAGACTTTAAATCCATAATTGCTTTAAGATTATTCGGATAATCCACCACTATCTAAGGTTACTTAGATATTCTATTTTTTTGTTTGTTTGGTACTGGAAATTGAATTCAAAGCCTTGTATTTGCCAGGCAGGCACTTGTGCTGCTGAGCTATATCCCCAGCCCAAATATTCTTTTATTAACAACAAAATTTTCTTATATTGCATAATTTATTAGTAAAAATATGAACAAGTCCTATAGACAGTATTATTAAGTAGGTAAAGGTCCTTATTCCTATTAAGTAAATGTGGTTTTAAAGCCTTTATTAGAAGCAGAATTTCCCATGGTCATATTTGACCTAATAACCACATTATTTTATTTAAAAACTTAGAAACACTCCAATAACAAAGAAATAATTTTCTACATGGCTGTATTACCCAAAAAAGGATTTAAAAAACTTCATGCTCTACCTTAAATGTAATATAGTATTTTATAGCTTCAGCTGCTGAAATTCAATTATTGAATTTTTAATAAAGCACATCATCAGTAAATGGAAAAAAGTGGTTTAAGGCAAAAAGAATTTTAAAATAACACTATAAACATTTGAGACTATGAAATTGTAAACATCTAAAGCTTATAAATAGTGCTTTACAAGAAGTCAGTTTGGCTTCTTCACTTGTTTTTACAATAGGATATTTGTTTCTAGTGTCAACAAATATAAAGAAGAAATATTTGAAATTGCATCTACTTTAAATTTATGATAGTAACACATCAAATTTAAAAAACCATAACAAATTCAGAAGTCAGTGTGCAGACAAATTCCAGTCATAGACGAGTCGGTTGTTTTCCTAAAGTTCATTGGATGAGACTGTGGAACACAGTGATTGAAGCAATTGTCGAGATCCCAGTCCAGCAAGTGGAAAAACCTTTCCTGGGAATGAAAGCACTTAACAGGGCAGCACTTCAGTGGTGCCATTACATGGGGAATGTGTCTTAGGCATTTGGCTGGGATGCTTTGTTTTGTTGCAATGGTAGTGAGAATTACCAGTTCTGAAGGTTGGGTTCCTGTAGCCCCCATGAGCACAGATACTGAGCATCCTGAGTTGGTCCTGGTAACAGGTGACGTGGAGATGCAACCCCTCTGTGGGGTAAGATCCATAAGAGAGCGACACTGTGGACTCCACATCCCAGTGTGGTGTTTATACCATGATGAAGAGCAGGACAGACATCATTCCTGCCTCACAGGACAATCTGACTAACACAAAAGACACGCAATGGACAAATAGGAAACAAGATTACTAATGAATGTTACGAAGGAAGGGACAGGGCATTAGACAAGGCAGATGAGGAGAACAATATGGTCATGATTGGGACTGGCTAGAACAGGGCTCTGTGGAGGGGCACCTACCGGGAGAGTAGGTCAGCAGGGGTCTGTGTGTGTGTGTGTGTGTGTGTGTGTGTGTATAGCAGCCCTGAAGACCCTGAAGTCCAAAGTTCAGTTCAGCAGAGATGCTCAAGGTTAAAGAGTCATGGGAACCCATGATGGAAGTGGGGATGGAAAGGGAACGAAAGAGTAGATGTCGGGAAGTCTTCCTCATGCGCCTGCTCAGGACCCCAGACCACTGCAGGAGCAGCGGGAGTCACTGCGGGGATTGAGCAGAGCAGTGTCTTGACTGAACTTGTGTTTGATGCCAATGCGTGCTAAACGGAATTGTGTTGTTTGTAGGAAAGCTCAGCAGAGTCCACAGGTATCAGCTGCTCATTTACTGATTCAGTCTCCATCAAGCTGCCCAAAACTGATTTCTATGACTCAGCCCTAGGTATCTAGTCTAATCGTAGATTTAAGTAACAATTCCACATTTTCTAGGACTGAGGGATCTCTAGGGAGGTCAAAATTTTAGGCCTAAGAATCAGGACAGTGATCCTTGTGGGAGGTGACTCTGTTCATAAACAAGTATTATTTTTATAACATCTTTGGTAGTTGCCATCTGGCCAGTTCTTGTAAATCCTTGATGTAGGAAATATTTCTCACAAGAGTGTATTCTCTCATCATATATATTTATTTGAAATTTTATATTGGCTAGTTATAAAATTTATGTAGTGTTTAGACACTTTAGGAGGTAGACATAAGTAAAAGTCATGTGTTATCAACTCTATCCTACATTTTTCTGAGGTGAGGAGAGATTTTATTGGAAACAGGGAGAAGGAGGGCAAGTCCTGGATTTCTGGAAGGGAACCCCAGTGGTTGGCTCTGCTCAACTGTTTATGTTTGATTAACCTCAACATTCAGAACTAAAACAAGATTTTTAAAAACTAAACTGACCTCCATAGGTGTCATATGTCAGTCTTGGTTTACTTCTTAGGGTCACACAGAAGAATATCTCTGTAACTCTTTTTCTTCAAATATTTGACAATAACCAAACTGTTTTCTATGGGGTCCTCTTCAGACTGCCTTTCTCTAGGACTCCATGAGATTTACCTTATAAGAAGACAGATATGATGGATATGGTTTTTGTCCTCCATTGAAATATATAGACTTTGAAAAAAAATATTTTGAAAATTAAGTGTTTGAAACATATAAGCAGATACTGAAAGGAAAACATCGTGCTGAAGTGAGCTACTGGAGCTATGTGCTTAGGGTTCTTAGCATGCAGGGCAGACAAAAAAGAGATAACCCAGCATGACGCGGGACCTGACTTCACCTCTAGCTTTGTCCCTCCCGTATCACACCTTCACCTCTTACTAACATTCTGAGCATAGAAAAGCAAGGAAGAGTTAAGTCCACTTTTTGGTAGATCAGGAGATACATTTTGAGTACAAGAAGTCATGGTTATTGACCAGACTTAAGACTCTAGATTATTTGTGTAATTTCTGTTTCCTCTCTATATGAAAAATTGAGCACTGGTTAATGGTAAAAAGTAATAGGCATAGTGTCTCAGTCGGTGTTCACTAGAGAAACAGTTACAACTCAAGATGTATAAATGTATAGAACTTACAAGATTGGCTTACAGTGGTTACAGGGTCAGACGAGGAAGTGTGCAGAGGGTGTCTCAGCACTAGAGAGTGAAGGTTCTAGTCCAAGGTCTGGAGCCTACTGATGTGTGCCATGCAAGTCTGTATCAGGAGACCAATGGGTCTGTGGGGGAAGGCTGAAGATCTACGCTGGAAGGCTGAGGGGTCTAAACCAGAAGCAAAGAATCTATGCTAGAATGAAGGAGATGAAATCCAATCTGAAGGTGGAGACTGGAGCCCCTTTGAAGAACAGAAGCCAGTTCATCCTTTCTCATTTCCCCTTCATTCCATCGGCAGTGAGCTGCCCTAGGGTGGGAGGATGTGTCTTGCAGATCTTAGGAAGCACAACTGGTGAATTGTTTTAATACTTTAAACTTCTGAAGTGGACACAATCAATCATTATAGATAGTATTATTACAGTTATTTCTGTCAAGCAAAACTTCCCTCACAATTGCTTTACATTTGAGAGAGTTCTTAATTTTTTTATTCTTTGGAGAAAGTTCCTTTACACTGCTATTTGTTCCTCTGAAGTACTCACTACGTGTTATAGAAATTATCCCATGAAACTAATTGAAATCATTACTATTGCTGCAAGAATCTGAAGGGTGACATCTGAAGTCAACTTCAGATATTTGAGTTCCTTTAATTCAAACAATCAAGTTGAAGCTGAAAATGATAAAGCTAAACATACGCAAACAGTTACTTGGTTAATAGTAGTGAAACTGAAACTTAGACATGGCAGTTCTCTTGAGAGACTGTGAAATATTTACAGGAGTTCAGGTATTTGACCTTCGTCCATGTTCCCAGCACATAATTCTTAAACACTTCAGGATCTCTGAAGCTATCGTGTCTTCTCTGTACGCTCATGGCTTTATTCTTGGAGGGCAGCTCCTGGGTAGTTTCAGAGCAGTTAGTCATAGCCACACAGAGACCAAGGACAGGAGGTAGAGAGAGGTGAGGAGGACTGGGGTAGTTACGCCTTCTAGGAGCATCCCAAGCAATCTGCTTCCAATTCTGCTCACCTCCTCCAGTCTCCCTGTCCCGAGTCTATTCAACTGTGAACCCATCAGTGGATTAATTTATCTGTGTGGCCAGAGCCTTTATAACCCAATCAGCTTCTGATGTTCTGGTTCTGAATGCTGTTGAATTGGGGCTGAGTATTTAATGCATGAGCCCCTTGGGGGACAGTTTAAATACAAACCATAACATCTCTTCATCTGTATCTTTTGTAATAACTTTTATGACAAGAAGATAAATGTGTTCCTCTGAGCTCAGTGAACTCAAATACATTAACAGAATCCAAGGAAGGGGTTATGGGAATTCCAATTTGTAGCTGGCCAGTCAAAAGTACCTATATTGTGATGACATCTACATTGGAGAGAGGTAGTGTTGAGGACTGGGTCCTCAATTTGTGGAATTCAACACTATTTCCACAGAGATATTTCCTGAATTGAATTAAGGAAACCTGGATAGTATCCCACACTGCAGAAGTAACTGCCTGTGGGATGTGGACCAATAAGCCTGCAGAGGTGTGAGTCTATCCCTCCCAGCAATATGACACAGAGACGAAAAATAAAGGCAGAAAGCTCTGCAGTTGAGGCGCTCTGGATGACCAATGTCTCTGTGGAGCAAAAGGTTATAGGTCCAAAAGCTCATGGCTTTTGCTCTTTTCAATCAGGGAGGTGGACGGGAGTCATGGTAAAGTGCTGGGAAAAAGAAATTTTGTAGGCATTGACTGTGGGGAGAAACAACGCTTTTGTACCAGGCGCAAAGACCCCCCAATTAGCAATGTACGGATAACTTGATACATGCAAGGCTGGCACCTTTATACCAGGGAGATAGAATTCTTTCCGAGTTCCATGACCTCATTTGACATGTTATTTCTTGCCTGAGCCCTAGATTTTCACAGGCTGTTGCTCAAGACCCTATTTCAGCTGTCAGCAGGGGACAGCTGGGGAGTGACAATTCTCACAGCATTGCGTTAACCAATTAAGGGAACATCTGTTTCAAGGTAGCCAACTCTGTATGGCTCAGTGAAGTAAAGGCCAGGAAAAGATGGAGACAGGGGCCTTTATTTCTCAAGAAAGCACAGCTTGGTAGCCTTCCACAAGTGTGTGGGGAAGTTTCCCTCCTTAATTTTAGAAGTGATCTGTGTTGTAAGTGTGTAGCAACTGAGCCTGACTGTGCTCAGCACACCTGGTTGTTCTCCCTCCCTGCCACATGGATTTCTGTTAGTGTGAGAGAGGCTGAGAGGTTTGAGATTTTGGCTTCATTTAGGCTGTGAGTTTTTAATGGTGGCCATGGAGTTGGAGAGGATGAGGATCATCCTAGAATTTCCTCCATCTAAATCTCCATGGCCTGCTCATGCTGGGCTCCCACCACAACACCTCTCCCACCCATCCTAGACATGGTGTTGATGGGAAAGGTGGGGCTGGAGGAGTCTCCTGGCAATTCTGATGTGAACACTGCCCAGGACCGAGAGCAGGACCCTACCCAGATATCATATGGTTGTGGGTTTGGAAAACAAACAGCAAGAACTGGTTGAAAATGAATGACTTCTAACTCATGAGAAAAGCATTTCTAGTCCAGAAGTTTACCAATTTTTAGTGGCACCTTTTTAAAGTTTTGTCACTTTTATCTATTAACAAATAGTACTGTCACAGAACAGGGACAGAGGATATCACCAAAGTTGGGATGAGGAGCCTGCCTCACCCACACATGAAGGGGGGTGCAGATTCATTGGCTGCCCTCGCAGAAAAGGTATCTTCAGGGTTCTCTGACCGGAGCTATGAAGGGGTTTATGAGGCAGAATTGAGGAGTAGCACTTGGAGAAATGCAGTGCCCGCCCTGCAGGGGGAGGTTCTGTGTCCTGGGACTGGGGTCATTTAAGTTTCTCTTCAGGTCAAAGAGTGATTCCACCCCAAGGGAGTTGAAAGGCATGAGCCCAGTTTTTGTTTTTCCCTTTCAGATGGGTAATTTAATCACATTTTGAATTCTCTCCACCTGCATCTTTATCGTAAGGTCAGGCTGCTGCTCTTCAATTTCTCTGTGAGGCTTTTTTATGAACTTGAGAGTACCCTTAAGAAATTTTGGGTGTGGCAGTCTGGAAGGAAAAAGCACAAATCAACCTCGGGAATGCTGGTAGGATGTCTTGGGTAGCTTGGACTCTGTCTCAGAAGTTGCAGACTTCTTTAAAGTATAGTGTTTAAAATAATGACTTTCCTTTTCTCCTTTTTATATCTGTATTTCTTCTATCCCATATCACTATTGGATTTCTAACGTTTGAAACTCCCTCACTGACAAGTGTCAATATTTAAAATCAAAAGAACTGTGTCTTCTCAGGTTAATAGGAATTTCCAAAGCACACATCACAAGGAATGCACCAGACAGCCAGAGCCCCTTTAAACCCCAGGTGCCTCTGTTACTTCTGCTTTGTGTTGTGAGATCCCTCCCTGCCTGTCCCTTGGCTCAGTGGCTCAGAGTCATCCCTATAACCTTTGACTAACATTCAAGTGGGGAGTCAGGACACTATGCAGATGCCCCTCCCCTCAGGAAGGAGTCTGCAGCCTGGGTAGGTGCCTAGCACTTCCCCTACAGGTCTGCTCAGAGAGCCACGGTGGTGCTTGACATAGCCACGGCTTCCAGGAGACTGGGTTTACTCCAAGCCTGCGATGGCTTCATCCTGTTATTCACTAAGGTTGTATTTTAAAGGAGAGCAAAAGAGGCTGCTAGAGAATAAGCAGCTTGCCTGAGTCCCACAGTAGAAAGTAGCGGAACTAAGCCTGGCATCGGATCCCCTTGTAATACCCTGTGCACTGTGCCAAGATGCATCAGCAGAAGCATAGCGAGGGTACAAAGGCCCATGCAGATGGAGGGCAGCCTCCAATCCTTGTTTGTGTTTGTGCCTCAGGACCATATGGTAAAGGCACCTATTAAGAAGAAATGCTGAGGTGGACTTCCAGGGCAATTCTGCTTTCAGAATATTGATTTAGAGCTTATTGAAATGAGCACAGGGTGGCCTGACTTCCCATCTGCAGTTTCTCTGTGTCTTGTATGAAAGAACTACCTTGTGAAACGTGCAATTAAAAGGAAGCAGAATCATAATTTTTATGTAACCTCTGTAGCAGAATAATCTTAATGATTGGTAATAAAATGTTGGAATGAGATATATTTTAATTAGGTAATAATATCGAGCTTTGTTTATTAACTACTCTGAAAGTTCTAATGAGCTATGAATTTCTAAGGGCTGTTTGGTGGGAAATGAGAACATTAACAATTTTCCAAACTAATCTGGTTATGGAGGAATCAGCCTTGTTCGTGCTTATTGGAAAATGAAGGGGAAATTGAAAATTCCTCTGGCCCTTCATGATACAGTGAATATCTCTTCTTTAGTTGTTTTATATTTCTCAAAAATACTGTTTATGGTACTAAAAAGGAACAGGCTAACTCTCTCTCCCTAGGGTGAACACAATCAAGGAGAATCTTTTTTAGAAGGTCAGGCTTTTGAAACCAAGTTCCCAGAGATTTGCTCTCAGGTCAGCAGGGGTCTGTGGTAACAGCCCATCCCTTGTGGTTGAAAGAGGAACCCGGGGTG